>NC_073637.1:10747500-11997500 GCF_029407905.1 Bubalus kerabau | reverse complement strand
GAGGAAACTGTGTGGACAAATTATATTGAATTTATATCACTGAAAATGAGAGGTTATTTGTTAAAGCATTACCCTAACTAGCACAAGAAGAGTCTTAAATATATGGGGAGTAAGGAAAGAGAAATAGAACTGGACAGATGGGACTGGAAGCCCAAATGGTTTGCCATAAAAAGCCGAGTAGCCAGGTGCGGCTCCAGAACAAAGCTGGTGAAGTCTCAGATGTTTATAGCTGAGATTGACTTGACAGTCCAAATGTTTTGTCCATTTCAAGCAGCTAGGCTTTTGAATTAGGGAAACGGAGATGCAGAAAGACGAAATGATGCCGGAGATGTGCCTCATAGAAAGTGCTCTGGGATGCATGCAAACCCGGAGCTGCTCGCTGCAGTCCACCCTGGGACACTCATGTCCCCAAGCATGGCTCCTCTTACCACTCCTTATCAGGACAGGATGCAATGAGCTGTATGAAATATAACTGAGCTGGACATTTAGAGCAGACTATTTTTAGGGAAAGGTCACAACATAAAAACGACATAAAAGCAACCGAGAAGAAAGAATGATCCAGGTGGGTTGCCTGGAAGAGAGGGACAGAATGAGAACTACCTTTCAAAAACGCCACCTGCCTGCACCGGGTGTGCTCTGGGGGCCGGAGTAAGGCTGTCCTCCTCTGCTTTTTTCCTTTTGAATCTCCGGTCCTATTTTAGTTTTCAGTAGCCTTGTTGTGGGCAGGAGAGGCTTCACTGCCCCACATTGAGAGCATCTTCCCAGGACCTGCGGGGCCGTGGGCATCTCACCATCAATGTCTCTATGAACAGCAGGGAGGGGCGCCTCCAGCTGCCAGGATCTTTGCACATTCTTCTCCCATTAGAAACGGCTCTTTCACCACGAGCTTAGGCTGCTGGAGAATGTAGGGCAGCAAACTCAATCTCAATTTAGTGTGGCTCCAAGTTCTGGAAAGGAATCTGGAGCACAAAAGCTCAGTTCGATGGCTGAAAATAAATGGGCGAGGTGCAGAGAGCAGAAGTAACTTTAGTTGTCCTCCACTAAGGGAAGTCCTGGAAATTGATTAATGCAGAAGGAACCCCAAACGTATTACTTATTGAACTTAAAGCTCCCAAGTATGTTGATATAGGCATGTAGGCTTCTTTATATTTTTATTTATAAATATTTACTTCTATATATTTTTAGGGTAATTTCTTTCTCTCCTCTTCCTCCATGGTGACAGGCACTTTTGTAATTTGTCATACACCTATTTTATAATATGCCATATTTAATTACAGTTATACTTCATTAAATTACATATCATTATACTTATACATGGGCTTCCCAGGTGGTGCTAGTGCTAAAGAACTTGCCTGCCAATGCAGGAGATACAAGAAACATGGGTTTGATCCCTGGGTTGGGATGTTCCCTTGAAGGAGGGCATGGCAACCCACTTCAGTATTCTTGCCTGAAGAATCCCATGGACAGAGAAGCCTGGCAAGTTACCCTCCATGGGGTCACAGAGAGTCGGACACAACTGAAGTGACTGAGCACGTACGCATGCATGCTTATACATAAATCATTATGCTATGTCAATACATAATTAATGTCATATATATCAAATATTTATTATATGTTTTGTATTTTTCGTATTTATATCTCATTGTTCTGCCTTCACTTGTGCTGATTCCTCTGTCCAGGATTCCTTTCCTTGTTTTTTTTCATTTGGCTGACTCAACTTCAAAGAAGCAAATAAGAATCATCTCATCTAGGAATGTTTCTCTACCCACCTCCATCCCCACTCCAGGCCTTCTTCTTTTTAGGGTCTCTTAGCTCTTGCCTGGAAAATCCCACGGATGGAGGAGCCTGGAAGGCTGCAGTCCATGGGGTTGCTGGGAGTCAGACACGACTGAGCGACTTCACTTTCACTTTTCACTTTCATGCATTGGAGAAGGAAATGGCAACCCACTCCAGTGTTCTTGCCTGGAGAATCCCAGGGACGGGGCAGCCTGGTGAGCTGCCGTCTATAGGGTTGCAGAGTCGGACACGACTGGAGCGACTTAGCAGCAGCAGCATCCTTTGCTTATTTTAATAATAGAACCTCATACTGGATTATAGTTATTGGTACTGCCCTGAGCCTGTTCTGCAACTGGTATTGATGGGTTCCCATTGACTGTGGGACCAGTTCCTTGATCTGGATTGTATCTTTTATTAGAGATGCTGTTTAACAAGGGGCTCTTTGCAAACTCAAGCATCTAAACCAGTGTATCTCAATTCTTGGTTGAGAATCTCAATGACCCATATTTAAACACCCTCTAAAGGGTGGTGGTAGAATCAAGCTTTCTGCCAGACTTACTTTCACACAAGCACCCTGGCACAACAGAAAAACACCCCGGGATGCTGGTAAGAAGGAAAAGTTGTTCTTTCGTTCTACCGAAGTTAGGAGAAAAGGAACTAAGAGGGTACACCAGTGATTTTTAGAGCTGGTCAACCTATAGATTTCCCCCAATGCTTGGGAAATTCCCACCCTATGATATTTGCTGGGAGGGAGAAACAATTTTACTGGACAAGCTGAAAAGTTAGATTGTTTGCTTCCTCGTTACTTGTGGGGAATGACTGGGGCTCAGCCAATTGGACACATACGTGTGCCTCAGGCTTGCTTAACTTGAGATGCAAAGAGGCAGGGTCGGGGGGCGGTCAGAGGCAGCCAAATCCAGACTCTGGGGCTGCAGGAGGAATGCTGTGTGCAGGGGTGGAGTCTGGGACAGGGCTGGGAGCACAGGGAATGGATTCTTCAGGAACAGTGGAAGCAGCCAGTGTCCTCACTGGCCCGGTGCCCTGCTGTGATCTTGGCTGTGCTTTCAACTTCACCCTGGCCCATTTCCTGAGCCTGCCTTTCCATCCTTCCGCAGTGACTCTGGGAGCCACCACGTGGCCTTTCGCTACATTTCTTTTACAAACGCCAGGGTTGGATTCTTTATTTTTTTTAAAAAAGCATCAGTTTTCATTTATTTCAATTCAGAGAATAAAAATTGACTTGATTTATCTTTTATTCATTTGCTATTTAAAAATGTATTACTATGACTCGGAAAACCAATTACTAATAAATGTTTAAGAATTTTAAATTGTAAAATATTACTAAGATATTAAATATCCTATACAAAATTTTCATAAATATGTCCATAAGTAAACTTTGTATGAACCAAGGAAAAGAGAAACTATTTTTTGCTTATTTTGAGTTATAAAAAATAAGACCTTAAAACCAACAAATGCTTCTCCACATTTACAGTGATGCTGTTTTACAAATTTTTCAGCTCGTTGACTTTAACAGGGTTGGATTTTTTTTCGCTTGCAACCATGAAAATGTCTGAAACAATCTACAATATGCTTAATGCTCTACGATACGCTCATACCCATCCTTCGCTTTGTATATATCTTCACTGACATAATCTGTATAAACCACTATAAGGTGGCTGTTAAAATGCCCAGTTTACAGAGGAAGATCCTGAGATACAGGTATGTAAATCGCCCACAGTCATACACAAGGAAGAGTGAGAACTGGAATTCTAAACTGGTCTGCCTCATTAAAGGGCTTCCCTGGTGGCTCAGACAGTAAAAAATCCACCTGTGATACAATAGATACTGCTTCCATCTATGGGTTGGGAAGATCCTTGGAGAAGGGAATGGCTACCATTCCTTTGGGAGGGCATTCCAGTATTCTTGCCTGGAGAATTTCATGGACAGAGAAGCCTGGTGGGCTACAGTCCGGGGTTCATGTAGTTCATGGGCTACAGTCCGACTCATGCAAAGAGTCGGACACGACTGAGTTACTAACACTTTCACTTTTTCACTGCCTCATTAAGGAGCCCTCAACCCCGCCCCTCTGATTTTCACTACATACTATATCGTCTAGCACAGAGGAGGCACTGATGGATAGATGGATGGGTAAAGCAATAATAGATGGTTGGGTGGATGGATGGATGAGTGGGTGGCCAAAAATATATTTGCAAAACAAAAATAAGCTGTAATCCTTTTTTGTATTGTTTTAAAGACATTATGGGACTTCCCTGGTGGCATAGATGGTAAAGAATCCACCTGCAATGTGGGAGACCCAAGTTCGATCCCTTGGTGGGGAAGATCCCCTGGAGAAGAGAACGGCTACCCACTCCAGTATTCTTGCCTAGAGAATCCTATGAACAGAGGAGCCTGGTGGGCTACAGTCCATGGGGTTGCAAAGAGTCGGACACAACTTAATGACTAAACAACCAAATCTCTGTAGCTTGCTCAGCAAGAGCTGTGTGCATTAGGGAAGCCCCTTGACCTGATGAAGCCTCAGTGTGCTGATCTGAATGGGGAATCAAAAGACCCATTTTTTGTTGTTATAAAACAGCCTATGGGAACATGCTCAGAGCCTTGCTTGGTGTATGTGAGGTTCTAATACTTTAGTGTATCTCATAAATTCGCCAGAGTTCCAAACAGTGGTGATGAGCATTGATGAGGAGGAACCAGGACTACAGCTCAGCTCAGAAGGGAGCCCTAAATGGGACGTTCACAGCCCCTCATGACTTGACCCTTGTCTGCCAAGGTAAATGGGCTTGTTCCAGACAAGGCAGGGCATAGATAGGAATCTACATGATGGAAGTGACTTAGCATGCATAAGAAATATAAAGAAGGGACATGTGTAATCGCCCCTGAAGCCTCCAGATCATATTCTGGAATCATTTTTTCCCATAAAAGTATAAAAAGCTCTTGTCTTTCCTACTCAAAATGTAAAGTCAGGCAAGCCTGCTGCAGGGGAGCCAGGCAAGAGGTAGATTAGCAAATATAACTGCATTTCTCTGACATTCTTCTGGAGGCTCAATTTGGAAGTGTTAAACTCTCTGATGAATAATCACTAGTTAATGAGTTAATCAATCACATGAAGAAAGGCGCTGACATTTAGGCAGACAGAAATCATGGCGGTGAGGTGAGAGCAGCCAGGGCAGAGACCGAGGTGGGGGTCTTGTTGCTCACCTGACGTTCTCGTAGCGATGGATGTAGATCCGGTGGAACTGATGCTGTAGGTGCTCGTCTTCCACGTTGGTCATGTCATTGATCATCTCCAGGACAACAAAACGAGGAAGCACGGACAGCACAAGTCGCTCCTGGGACAAACCAACACAAGGGTGAGAACTAAAGTATTGCTGCTCTATCAGTAAGCAAAAGACATTAGAGCCATCAAGCCAAGAGATTACAGCTGCCCTGACGGTGAGCCCTGAGGGAACTCAAGATGGAGACACATGTATACCTGTGGCAGATTCATTTTGATATTTGGCAAAAACTAATACAATTATGTAAAGTTTAAAAAAAAAAAGATGGAGACAAAGGAGCCGCCCACTGCCAAGCCCATCTAGCAGTCAAGTGGCTGCAGCAACCCTGGACCACGAACCCTGAGGAAACTCCGATGAGGAAACACATGATACTTGCCCCAGAGAGCAGAGCTCCATATCCAAAGCATGATTTCAATGAGCCCAGATGCTCGTATCTTCCCTTACATAGAAAAGCGCCAAATTCCTTAAGGAGAGATGTTTGATTTTCTTTTGTTAACAGTACTCCTTTGATGTTCCAACTACCTGGTCTCTTGTTGCAAAAACTCATATATCCTGGCTCCCCCCATCCGCCCTTGCCTCTTAGAAAGTTTTCTCAGCATGTCTGAGATGCTGTGTTCCAGGCTTGAAATCCTCAGAAAGTCTGCTGAATAAAACACAACTGTTAGGGGAGTGGGTAAATTTCCTCGGTTCTGTCTCGTCACAACAAAAATTTAAAGCGACGGACGTTAAAGCCCTCGGCACGTCACAGCTCTCGGACAGTGTTACAGCTCCGCGTTATAGCTCAGTTTTATTTAGAAAATAAAAGGAAAATACATCCTCGAGACATGAGTGTATGCTGACCCAAAAGACACAAAGAGAAAACAGAGAGAGAGAAAGAGAGAGAAAGAGAGACAGAGAGAGTGTGTGTACATGCGCACACTCAGAGAGACCCCGGGCCCTTTGGCTCCTCTTTTTATATGTTTTTTTCCTCCCCCTGGGCCTGCCCTATGTAAATTGGGCTAGCCAGGAGAGCTGTTTGTTCTACCTGAGGTCCTACTCCGGTCTTCGGACCTTCCTTTGTTCTATTTTCTCGGTCTTTTCCCTTCCTTGTCTTTTAGCCACCGCCATTCTGGTGGTGGAAAAAGCCATCCTTTTTCCTATTCTAACTACCTAACAATAACTATCAACTTTTAGGTTGTGCAATTTTTTTCCAGTCAACAAGGGACAGTCTTGTTAAACAGATCACTGGGTCTCAGAAGGGTGGATAGAGCATGTAGAAGTCATGGGGCTCTTGGCTGAACCTCTTGAGGAACTATTGATTTTCTACCATTCTAGGAACATGACAAATGTCTACTGAGTACTTGTTATTTTCTGGGCACCGTGCTGAGTGTTGGTAGATGGTGGTGAACCAAACGGATGAGAGCCCTACTATTGTGAAGCTTACATTCTAAAAGGAGATACAGACATTGAATACAACACACCCAAACATGCCCACACATGTTTATGTGTAACAAATGCCAAGAAGAGCAGGTCATGATCAGAGATTATAATGGTTGACAACATAATCCAAATTGGGGGTCAGGAATGACCTTCCTGAGGAACTGATATGTAAATGACTTTTGGAATGAGCCAGCCTTGTGTAGTGTAAGAAGAGAGCCCCAGGAAGAGGAAACAGTGAGTGCAAATGTCCTGAGGCAAATGGAGAGCAATGGTGTGGCTGGAGGGTGGTAAGAGAGGAGTGTGGTGATATGCAATGAAGTTGGAGGTGTAGACAAATGTGTCAGGCCTGCCTAAGATGTTAGCACTTAATTCCAACTAAAACCGGAAGCCACTGCATGCTACTAAGCAGAGCAATGACATAAGCTGATTGATATTTTAAAAGAACATCCTTGGCTGTGGTTTGGAGAATGAATTGTCAGAAGGGGCCAAGGGTGTGGGCAGGGAGACCAGGTGAGAGGTGATGGGGAGATAAGGTCTATAGGATGGCAACCAGAGGGATGGCAGGAGAGAAAGAGGGTGTAACCCTCTTTCTATAGCTATAACCATGGTGATAGCTAGGTTTTTGAGTTTGGTTAATGGGAAGCATGTGCTACATTCCCTAAAACGGGGAACACGGGAGAGGAATCAGGCTCAGAACACATCAACTCTTCCTCAAGAGGAAAGGAAACCAGACACATATAGCCTGAAAGTAGGAACCCAACACTTGTCAGAAAAATGTTTTACCGTGTGACCAACACGGTAGATAAAAACAAAACAACCCATTGACTAGCAACATGAACTAAATCCTAAAAAGATCTTGTGCTGTGGGAAATAGGCAAGGATCTGCTTCTTTCTTTTTCTATAATTTGCTCTAGTATGGAATGGAGTTTAAGACAGATACATTTTATTATTATTATTAATTTTCAAAATTTAAGTACAGTTGATTGACAATTCTAATTGTGCATTAATTTCTGCTGTACAGCAAAGTGATTCAGTTACACACACACATATATATACATTCTTTTTTAATATTCTTTTCCATTATGGTTTATCATAGGATATTGAATATAGTTCTCTGTCCAAACAGTAGGACCTGGCTGTTTATCCGTTCAACCTATAACAGCTTACATCTGCTGACACCAACCACCCACTCCATGCCTCCCCCAACCCCTCCCCCTAAGACAGGTGCATTTTAATCATCATAGTTTCTCATATCTTCATAGATATTTATGGATCTTAAGCATTTTCACCATTCATTCTTTCATTTGTTCCTCACAAAACCCTGAAAAGAAGCAGGGACAAATACTTAGCCGACAGACTGAATCAAGTCAAATTGCTTGCATGACCTGAACAGTTACCACATGGCAAAGCCAGGACACAATCCTTTGCCACGCTTTTCCTGGATGGGATTCTTGGTGAGATGGGAAAAGCCTCAGGTTCTAAGTCTGACTGGAGTTCAGATCCTGCCTTCATCCCTCAATAATAAGGTAGCACTAGGTGAACTACATCCTCTCTCTGAGACTTAGTTCCCTGATTTGGGAAATAGTGATAATATCACCTACTTCACAAGGCTGCAATGAAAATTCAATGAAATAAAATACGGCAGGTGTTGGAGTTAATTCCCTCCTGCTTCCTCTGCTCTATTTAGCCCTCCTCTCATGTGAAGGGCTTTATCAATGAAGTGTCCACAGAGCTTCACATGATGAGGTTTTTCCTCTTGGGAAAGCTGTCCCATTGTGGGGCTGAGAAGCCTGCTTCCTGCAAACGCCCCTGCCTGATGTCCATTTCATGCTTATTATGCTATCTGTCAGTTTCCAGGTACTTGTGATCCAGTTCAGGTAACTGCTGCTGGATGGGAGTCGGTCCTCATCATGGCTTTGAGGGGCACTCAGAGCCTCAAAACTGTAGGTACTAAAGAAATATTTCCTAAACAAATGAGTGAATAGAGAGATGGCAGAGACTGTGTTCAGCTCATGACTGCATCTCTTTCCATGGCCATCACAGTCCCTGGCACGGACTATTTAATTAAAATTAAATCTATTTAACTAATTATTAAATAGATTCTTTAAGTGGCAGTGCACATTCAGTCTTTAAGTATGGCATAGACGCTTTATGGGAGACTTTTATTTTTAGAAAACATTTTAATTTCAGTATGTTCCCAGATGACTAAAAAATTTAAACTTATTACAAATTATCATACAGAAGAGCTTTTTATGACCAAACCATTTCATGTTTTATTTTCTGACTATTAGTTCTGGGACACTGGCGAACAGAACAACAGATATTATTTAGGAGGTAGATGCACCTTGTTTGCAAACAGAAATAGATTTTTTGTTTGTTTCCTTTGTTTTACAATTCCAGAAACACAAGAATTTAACATTAAATACCTTTTAATAATCAACAGGGAATAATCATAATATTGTCCCCATTAATTCTGAAGATATATTTCATAAAACTCAACATCTTTATGGGAGATTTTCAAAATAAAATTTTAATAGCAAAATTCTCCAGCACCCAGGTTTGCCAGCCTCTAGCTAGTCTGGCTGGAGAAGGCAATGGCACCCCACTCCAGTACTCTTGCCTGGGAAATCCCATGGACAGAGGAGCCTGGTGGGCTGCAGTCCACGGGGTCGCTAAGAGTCAGAAACGACTGAGCGACTTCACTTTCACTTTCACTTTTCACTTTCATGCTTTGGAGAAGGAAATGGCAACCCACCCCAGTGTTCTTGCCTGGAGAATCTCAGGAACAGGGGAACCTGGTGGGCTGCCGTCTATGGGGTCGCACAGAGTCGGACACGACTGAAGCGACTTAGCAGCAGCAGCAGCAGCTAGTCTGGCTACTGCCAACTGCCCCAGCTCCCCACCCTGTAAGGCATTTTCTTCCAGACGATGGGAAATTGCCTGGAGTCTGCTTATAAAAGCCCATTTTCAACACTTTTGCTTCCCTCAGATTTGCTAGCTGCTTGAGAAACATCATTCAAATCCCCTGAAAACACAGTCTGAAAGAAAAATGGGAAAGTTTGCCCCTTAATACAATTCCCAAGTCTTACTGAGGCAGAATATCAGATTTTCCGGCTTTTGAGATCAGAGATACAAGACTCTCTCCTGTAGCCAGACTGTGGCCCAGGGTGGCCTTTGTACTCACATTCTGCACGTCTATCTCCCCCCGGATTTTTCCCATTTGCATGAAAAGGGGCCCCGGGCCTCAGTGGCTCCTGCCTGGACTTGCCTCTCATCTAACTGGCTCTATTCCAGTCAGCAAAATGGCTTCAGGGGCATCTATTGCTACAATGCACCCTGAGGGGGAAGTCAAGGTGAAAAAAATGAGAGCGTCAGCACCCTCATTTAATGCAAATGCTTGTCCTGGAGGAGAGAAAGAAAGCAGGGCAGTCCTCTAGGCAGGCAGTACTTCCGAGCTTGCTCGCACCTATGCTTCTGAATGGCTTTGGGAAGAACTCCCCATTCAGACCCTCGCAAACCAGAGACCTCCCAATACTCTCTGTACCGTAGGCCAAGCAAGGTCAACTGCTGTATAGGTCCAGACTCTGGCGAGAGGCTTATCCTGGGGTTATAGATAATATCTTTTTAAAAAAATGTGTATTTATTTGGTTGCACTGTGTCTTAGCTGCAGCATGTGGGATCTTTAGTGGCAGCAGGCAAATTCCTAGTCAAGGTGTGTGAACTCCTAGTTGCGGCGTGAGGGATCCAACTTCCTGACTAGGGATTGAACCCAGGGACCCTACATTGGGAGCTTGGAGTCCCAGACACTGGCCCACCAGGGAAGTCCCCCATAACATCTTATTTTAAAGAGATCACTCATTGTGTAGCAAGCCAAGTGCTTTGCATTCAGTATCTAACCAAAACCTCACATTAACCATGCATGCATGCTAAGCCACTTCAGTTGTGTCCAACTCTTTGCGACCCCATGTACCATAGCCCATCAGGCTCCTCTGTCCATGGGATTCTCCAGGCAAGAATGGTGGAGTGGGTTGCCATGCCCTCCTTCAGGGGATTCTTCCTGACCCAGGAATTGAACTCCTGTCTCTTAACATCTCTTGCATTGGCAGGTGGGTCCTTTACCACGAGAGCCACCTGTTAGCCCATAGTCGTGTGAAATGGAGTATTTGCTGCCTTATCAATAAACAAGGATGTGACAGCCATCAGGGATTTCCAGCCTCCAAATGTGAATCTCTGAGCCCAGAGAGCACCCAAAAGGGAAAACAATGCCTGTGATCCGTTTTCTGCGTCATCCCTACAGTGAATGAGGAACTAGGGATGTAAAAAAACAAAGAAGCAGGATGCTGGCCCCAGACAGCTGAGATGCATATGAAAGGAATGATTTCAGTGAGCCCAGACGCTTGCATTTTCCCATACATAAAAGAGCACCAAATTCCTTAATTTGAGATACCTGATTTTCCTTAATTAACAATAACCTTTTGATGTTCAGACTACCTGCCTTTTGCTGCAAACTTCTATCTAACCTGACTCCTCCCCACCCGCCTCCTTGCAACAGTTCTCTTCGGGGTCACTTGAGATGCTGTCTCCTGGGCTTGAAGTCCTGAGAATTCCCACCAAATACAAAATAACTCTCAATTTCCAGGTTGTGACTATTTTTTAATTGACAGTGGGTTACTATCTTCATTGCATTTTATTGATATATATAAGATGTTGAGATTTAAAGAAGTTAAGCCAAATGAAGCAGTTCAGAGTCACACAGTTGGTAAGGGCATAGTGAAGATTCAAGCCCATGTCTTTTTCCTTTGACACTTAGATTATAATTCATCCGTTTATTCACTTGTTTCTCATGTCAAGATGTAGGTGCTATGTGACAGGTGCAGGGCTGGGCTTGGAGACTAGGCCGTAGACAAAACCAGACATGGTACTCACCTTTGCTGAGATAATATTCTAGAGGTAATGCATGGTAAATAAAAATATGGACTAAGAATACAGGGTGCTGTTTATATAAACATGGAATTGAACACTTTGGAAAAACTTGGTAATATTGCGTAGCTAGAACACTGCACCCAAACTAGATGTCAGCAAGCCAGCCATACACATTTGTGGGAAAAAAGAAAAAATCCAGAAATCACTCTGATAATTTTGAGAGTACTTTTAATATATGTGGCTCCATTTTAAAGAGCTAGAAAATTTGACTGATGCAGTAGTAGCTGTGGTCTCTGTAAGAAAAAACAGACCCCTGCTTGAAAAATACCTTGGCCTTATTTTAAGAGACCAGATAATGAACTTATTCTATGTTTAAATTACAAATACAATATTTAAATTGAATTCTCATAAGCTCCCATTTCAACCTACTTTTTCAATTTACCAAGCAGCCTCCCATCCAGATGACTTCAGCTAAAGGGATTTTACAATTCTTAATTGGGTGTCCGTCATCCTCCCTAAGGGCTCCCTGGGTGCACTAGTGGTAAAGAACCCTCCTGCCAATGCAGGAAATGTAAGAGACGAGGGTTCGATCCCTGGTTCAGGAAGATCCCCTGGAGGAGGACACAGCAACCCACTCCAGTATTCTTGTCTGGAGAATTCCATGGACAGAGGAGCCTGGAAGGCTGCAGTCCATACACAGGTTTGCAAAGAGTTGGACATGACTGAAACGACTTAGCATAGCACAGCATCCTCCCTAAACTGGGAAGCATTTGGGAGCAAAAAGGATGTTTTTTTCCACCTCCAGAAACCAACACAGGCTTAGTGAGGAAGTGGCTATATTATCTGATTCCTTTGGTGATAAAGAGACAGATATCCTAGTTGACACAGCTGAAGCAAAATCAGGCTTTATCATAACTATCCTGATATCTTAAGGAATCTAGGGGCAAAACCTGGACCTTGGAAACAAAAAGAGCCAGAGACCCATGACTCTTTCCCTAAAACTTGGGTCTCTTCTTCTCCTGAAGGTCAGCTTCATCCTCCTCTCTGACTTCTCAGCCACTGGGAGCTCTTGGTCCTTATCCTTTGGCCATTTTTGAGAAAATTCTTGCAGAGTTCAAGATGCAAGATGTTTGCTCAGGGGCTCTGCTTGGGTCAAACATCTAGTTCATGCTCATGGTGCAGGATCAGGACAAAGATTATGGCGTTAATGGGGTGATCATTATAACAGGGGATCTTCCTGGTGGGTTCAGTGGTTAGGACTCTGCGCTTTCACTGCTGAGGGCCAAGGTTCAATCCCCGGTCAGGGAACTATGATCCCACAGGCTGTGCAGAGCAACCAAATAAATAAATAAAAGGATTAAGGTTGTTCTGCTTTTTATTATCACCATTCATTGGCAGTTTTAAACAATGTCAGCCATAAAATACCCCTGTTCACTCCCAAGATGATTGCTTAGCAGAGAACTTGGCATATAGGACACCTGTAGATCCGTCCATGATGTGGCAATGCACACCTTTGTCATCCATCTCACCCTGGCTGAGGCTCAGCACATCCGTGGCAACCTTTAGCTGAGGGTCTAGTCTGATGTATCAACCGCTATAACTTGATGAAATAAAAAGGAAGGCACTTTCTTTTGCCCTTTGGGAATGCAATGATAAACCAAAGGCAATATGACACTTGGGGAGATGCTATGTTCTCCTAAAGGCATTTAGTCAAATGTGAGGAATAAAGAACACATTTGTTAGCCCAGAAGACATTAGGTACTAAACCTGCTGCTAAGTAGCCTCTCTTGAAAATCTTTTAAGCACTTCTTAAGGCTTGAGGATTTCAGTCTTTTCAGAGAATCCTAAAAGGCTCTTTCCCACAAAGTTCACTACTTTTCTCAGACGCAGGTAACACGATTCAGCATTGTACTATTTTCAATAAAAAGATGTTGGTATGTAGGTCAGAAATCACAATCAGAAGAACTAAATTTTTTTTTGGCATGCGCTCACTAATTTTCTGATCTTGGACAAATTACTTAAATGTCTCTGGATCTGAGTTTTCAGGTATAAAGTGGAAGGAAGTGTTAGTCACTAAGTTACGTCCAACTCTTTGTGATCCTATGGACTGTAGCCCACTAGGCTGCTCTGTCTATGGAAGGCTCCAGGCCAGAATACTGGAGTGGGTTGCCATTCTCTTCTCCAAAGGGTCTTCTTGACTCAGGGGTTGAACCCGGGATTCCTGCATTACAGATCCTTTACCATCTGAGCCATCAGATGGAAGTAAGTACTAAAGCAGGTACAAAAGCAGGTACTAAATCTCATTCTGCCTACTTCACAAAGAAACTTTATTGAGGATGAAACATTCCAGGTGGATATTATAGTGTGTTTAAAAAAAAAAAAAGGAGCTTGCTGGACAGAATCAGAGGAAAACATTCAGGCAATGGGCAAAGATGTGGAGGAGAGATGGAAGATGGCAAGCTTGTGGAAAAGCTCACCATTGTGCTAGGTTCTTGGTGAAGAGGCACTGGTCAGAACTGAGACTTGAGAATTCCACTGGAAACAGTTTGGGATGGCCCTTAAATGCTAGAACAATTGGGAGAGTAGCAATGACATATATAAGCATCACTGATTCAATGGACATGAATTTTAGCAAAGTCCCAGAGACAGTGGAAGACAGAGGAGAGTCCATGGGGTTGCCAAGGGGCAGATATGACTTAGTGACTGCACAACAACAATGTGTGAAACAGAGAGCTGGTGGAAATCTGCTGTATAATCCAGACACCTCCGCTTGGTGCTCTGTGATGACTTAGAAGGGAAGGATGAGGAGGGTGGGAGAGAGGTTCAAGAGGGAGGGGATATATGCACACATATAGCTGATTCACTTTGCTGTACAGCAGAAAGTAACACAACGTTGAGAAACAATTATACTCCAATTAAAAAAAAAAAAAGAAAGAAACCTGATCTTTAGCCTGTAGGGGACAAGAGAGCAGTAAGTGATTTTTTAAAACTGGGAGTTACCAAAAAAAAAACAAACAAACAAACTAAGAGTTACAGTCAAAAAAGTAAAAAGGCCATAAACATCCTTTTCTGAATTAGAGACTGAAAAGTTAGTGTCTACATTTCCCCAAATCCTGCAATTCTGGATCTGATTTGGGTTTTGACAATTAGATGCTTTTCTACAAGACTCAGAATTTGGAGGTTAGACAGAAGCTATTTTTCATCTACTTCTGTTTTTTTTGTTGTTGTTGTTGCTGGCAATTATGATTATGGAGATACTGGGATTTGAAATAGCAGCCTTCCGCTATCTACTCACAAGATTTATGGCTGTTTGAAAGGTGGCCATTGTCCATATTTTTGCCGGGGGGGGACTGAAAAGGTGGCACTGGTCTGGAACTAAGAGCTGTGGTAACAGGGGTTCCCTAATTCTCACTCTTCACAGCATGTGGGAAGCTAGTCCCCAAGGTTTAGAAAAGAAACATAGATGTCCCAAGAGAGGATTTAACCCACCTCCAAGGCCAAGGGATAAGAAAGCCCTCTTGTGGCAGGAAGGCATTTTATAATTTCATCGACACTCAAAAATTCTTTCTAAAATTCATCAGGGGACTTCTCTGGTGGTTCAGCGGTTAGGAATTCACCTTCCAATGCAGGAGATGTGGGTTCGATCCCTAGTTGGGGAGCTAAGATGCTACATGCCAAAAAACTAAAATGTAAAACAGAAGCAATATTGTAACAGATTCAATAAAGACTTAAAAAAAAATCCACATTTTAACAAAAATAAAATTCATCAGGACTTTAGAAATTAGATACACCTTGCCCTGGAAGTCCTCTTGACTATATATTTGCAAATGATACACACCACATGTCACTCTGATATTCCATTACACACCAAAAGAGCATGCCTATTTGCCTCTATTTGACTATTCAATTCAATTTCCTTCAATAAACAGGGTCATGCCTGAAGTGTTCCTGGAGCTGAATAGACTCCAGCCCCAGAGAATGCACAGCCGGTGGGGAATGCAGGTGCAGGAACACTTCATGGCTCATTTCAGTAAGCGCCGTCAGAGAAGCAGGAACCTGGCCCTCTGGGGAACACCAGGAATGACCCAGAGGAGGGGTGGGATAGTGGGGTCTTGTGGTCCCTGTCCCTCAGTCACAGGACATTTATTTCAAATAAGTCTCTCAATAATTTCATGAAGGGAGTTGGATTACGGCCGATTTAACAGATAGGAAAACCAAGGGAGCTACAGTCTTTGCCCAAGCTTATGCAGTCAATAAGGTGCAAAACTGGAACTTAAACCAAGTCTTTCTGAGTCTCAGCATCGATTAAGTCACCTGTGAACACAGTAGGAGCCGTCCAAGAAATAAATTTTCCAGTGAAATTCTAACACCGAAAAAGTCAGAAATCACAGAGAGGCTCGTCTTTGGAGAACTCTAGGCGACATTTCCCTCGATTCTGATAAACTCCTTTCAGACCACAGTCACTTCACAATCTGTTATAATAACATGCTATCATAGATGCGGAGAAGCAATGGTATAAAAGCTACCAAATGTTGCTTCAATTAAATGGCTACAGAAACATATACCTTTTGGACAACTGCAGATAGATCCTTGTGTGGAAAAAACTTTTAGTGGTATGGGGGCGTTTTTTGGTTTTTGTTTTCCAAGAATATTTGGATGGACGTGGCAGAGCACACACATTTCCAAACTAGCATCCATGTCCTTGGATGGGAACCACTTGGGTATTTGCAAAGTAAGGACTTCAGCCTTGTAGGTGTGGTGGGCAGGGAATTTTCCATCGATTCCAAGTGGGCTGATCCAGACTTGTAGATCCTGAGACTCCAATAAGTTGAAGGGATCCTATTTAAGAAAAACATGACAAGGCCTTCCCTGGTGGCTCAACGGTCAAGAATCCATTTGCCAATGTAGGAGACACGGGTTCTATCCCCGATCCAGGAAGATCCCACATACCTCGGAGCAACTAAGCCCATGCACCACAAATACTGAGCCTGTGCTTTAAAGCCCGGGAACCACAACTACTAAAACCCTTGCACCCTAGAGCCCAAAATTCACGACAAGAGAAGTTATCACGAGAAGCGGCCACACCACAAATAGAATAGCCCCCCTCACTGCAACTAGAGAAAAGTTTGTGCAGCAACAAAGATCCAGCACAGCCAAAAGTAAAATGAATACAATTATTTTTTAGAAAAATGGCTGACATTTACCCCATACATTAAAAAAAGAAAAACATCACAAATTGTAACTGCAAACTTCAGAGGACCCCTTGGAGGGCCTTAGAATGGCCTTATAAGTGAGGAGCCCTAAAGCTTAAATTTATCATTGTCACCAAAAGTCTGCTTCTGAGCAGGCAAACCATCTTTCTTTATTATAAGTGTTGGAAGATGCCAACACTTTGGAGCCTGCGGCTGTGTGTGAACAAATAAAACACAGTATCGCCTAGCTCAAGTATTAATATGCAGCTGTTTCCATAGATACCTGATTAAAACTATGCCACACATGTATTTTAGAAGCTTATTTGAATAGTGTCTCTGATGTAGTTAATTCTTAGTTTCTAATTCAATTGTTATGATTATGGTACCTTTTTTAGATTATTACAGATGTTTTATAACACTCATCCACTGAAATTTTAAAAACATTCAATTTGTGTTGTATCTTGATAGAGAGAGGAGCTTTTCATGTTTATTCAAGAACATGAGTGCATGCTCAGTTGTGTCCAACTCTTTGTTACCCTATGGACTGTTGCCCACCAGAATCCTCTGTCCATGGGATTCTCCAGGCAAGAATAACTGGAGTAGGTTGCCAAGCTCTCCACCAGGGGCTCTTCCCAACCCAGGGATCAAACCCGTGTCTCCTAAGTCTCCTGCATTGGCAGGTGGATTTTTTTACCCCAAGCCACCAGGGAAGCCTTTTATTCAAGAACATCATACTTTAATAGCAACTGGGACAGAAAGCTTCGGAGGTTGAAAGATGGATTAAAATTCAAATAAGGAGCCCCTGCCCCTTCCTGGCATCATTATCAGGAGCTTGTATATCCTCTTCAATGACATTTTAAAAAATAATAAAAAAGAATAACTCACGTCCGCAGTGTGTGTATAGTTAAAAATTACTTTCACATGTACTTGCCCACTGAACGGTCAGAAGAATCCTGAAGGCAGAAGTTAGTAAAATGATTTTACCAGTGAGGAAACTGAGGCTAAGAGAATTTGTTCAAGGCTAGCTTATCTATTAATGCAGGGCATCAAGTCACATATCCTCTTTCTGCTGTATCCCAAAAAACCATGACTGTCAAGGCCAGGGCTCCAAAAAAGGAACCAAATCAAAGGTTGGAGGGCGTGACATGACAGAGGCCATAGGGCTGGTGGTCCTTGCGCGTCCACACCCCACAAACATGAAACTGCCTAGGTCAGATGTGGGCACACGGTCTCTATACCAGTCTTTGGACCCCATAAAACCAACTGGCTAAAGAGTTCAATCATTGCTTTTCACTTTGATATTTAATTCTGAGCTCATGTCAATTTTCTGCTCCCGAGAAGAGCAATTATCAAACATTTCTCATTTACATTTGAAAAGCATGAAATTTCATAACCATCAGGGCTCGCCTGAAAAATACATGCAATACTCATTCATTCACTAGTTCTCCCTTTTATTATTTCAATAGAAAAATACAGGCAGGCACTCCCTACAACATAAGGTGTAATTCAATTGTCTTTAGTTTTCTTAACTTCTCACACTCCAAACATCTCAATCAGTTTCTCCCTATACTTATTTAAAATCAATTCAGTCTCTAGTAGACTGGGGACTTTATTTTCTGTGGAATGGATTAGTTCAATGAATAAAGCACATGCCTAAGAAAGAGTAGCAATTATATCAACAACCTTACTATGAACAATAGATCTTACTGGGCACTTATGAAGTGTCAAGCTCTGTACATG
The DNA here is from genome assembly GCF_029407905.1 of Bubalus kerabau. Lineage (NCBI taxonomy): Eukaryota > Metazoa > Chordata > Mammalia > Artiodactyla > Bovidae > Bubalus > Bubalus kerabau. Next base: position 11,979,157 of record NC_073637.1, on the reverse strand, counting down.
AATCATTTCATTTGATCCTCACAACTCACGAAGTAGAAACATTTCTTCCTGCCATTACACAGATGTGAAAATTGAGGCACAGAAATGTTACGTAGTTGTCCCAAGGGCACAGAGCTAGTAAGTGGCAATGCCTGGATGTGAACCTGGGCATGTGGATGTAACTGGGTTTATCCTTTTCATGAATGCAGTGGATCACCTGGGCTGACTCTCATGTCACAATCTTTTTCATACTTTGTATGATCTATTGTGGAGTATCATCCACTACCCATTCACGCATCTGACAAGCTGTTATTTAGCAAACATGCAGTATGGAATGCGTTAGAGGCGGGCAGTGCGCTCTGCACTGGGCAGAGCGGTGGATAAGCTTCACTTCTGCCTCCTCCATGCATGCAGTCTAGTTGACAGAGAGACTGAAAATGACTGCAATAAAATATTAATGACATTATGATAAAAGTCAGCACAGGGCACCACCTGTCACCTGCCTGTTCCAAAGCAGTATCAGGATAGCAGATGTGAAAAATGAAATGCTCTGAGCTGTTGGAGAGGTGTAAAGATGAAGTATTTACATCCTGGTGATTAACAGACAAACGATGAGGCTCCAGTTTTGTGAGCTAAACCACAAACTCTTCTGGACAATGGGGATGAAGAAAGAAGAGTTGATGGAGTGTAGGCTTCAACAGGAACACCCCCTGTGGGATGTGAAAACCTCTGCAGAATCTAGCTCCCAACTGACTAGAGGGGAAGGGAAATTATTCTTTGATATTTGTCAACAATATGCTCCTATTTGGGGAGGGGCCTCATGGGAAATGCTCCTTAATTTAATCATGATTTTATTCATTTGATACAATGTTACTTACTGAATGTCTAATATCAAGTAAGACATTAAGGGAGGAAGGGAATGAAATATGAGTTTTCCTGGATCAAGAAGCGTGTAATCCAGTATCAAGATGCAAGATATGTCATAAAAGACAAGATGTAAAGTGCCAAACTTACCAAATTCCAGTGTATTCTGAAAAATTGTATCTAAAGATTTTACTTTTATTTCCGGCACCTAAAGGAGATTGGTCTACATTTCATAATGTACTAACTTGATTACTATTGTTAATACATTTGTTACCATTATGAAAATTCTGCAGAGGGTTCTGAAAAAATGTGGCGGATTCATTTTGATACGTGGCAAAACTAATACAATTATGTAAAGTTTAAAAATAAAATAAAATTAAAAAAAATTTTTTAAAAAAGTGATCAAAATGAAAGTGGAATTTTGATTGGATTTTGATAACCGAAGTCCTAAACAGTGAAAGGAAATCAGCCAAGTGTACCAAATAGCCCCTGCATCAAGCTGTGCCTGAAGCCTAATGCTGGTTTGGGAGGAGTGCACACCTTGTAAAATAATCTTTTGCAGTTGTTATTGGTTTCTTGCAGTCAGTGGGCAGATTGGTACAAAGTTGGGGCTTTTGGAATAGTTAAGAGGAGAAAGGAGAGCATAAAAACCCCATGGGAGAAAAGCAAAGGGAACTGCCCCCAAACCCTACACTACTCTTGGTCCTCCCGGAGTCCATCATGGGCACCAGGAGCTCTCATTGAGGTTTCATTGGAAACTTCCACTAGACACTTCTTTGAGCAGAATCACTATTTCTTTTCCCTACTTAATTCATTTGATTTCCCCAAGTCTCTCTCTTTATTCCTATTGATTACACCGTAGTCTTGGTGAGACATTGGTGCACCTACCCCTAGATATTCAGTAACATAAGGCAATGCATTCTCCTTACTGACAAGGCCAAAATTAGTTGGAGAATCTCTAGTGAGGAAGAGAGGGCAAGAGAGCAAGGGCGGGACCTAGACTGATGCTGGGCGGAGATGGGGAGGATTGAATGTGTTAGCTCTTAGCGTCACTATTGCACAAAAGTGCATTACGGTTGAATGGATGGGTGGAGGAGACAGACAGGGAACAGGGAAGTGCTGGATGAGCCAGGTTGATGAATACAGACTTTTTCCTGACCATAATGGAAAGTGAGTGAAGGGTTTTAAGCATGGGAATGATACCTTTAGGTTGTTCCTGTGTGAGGCTTCCTCTGGAAGAGTCACCACACTGCTATGGTCCTCTACAGTTTTCTGGTGGTATAGCATCTGGTCATGTGCATAGGATTTGTGTCTAGACAGACGGGGGTTCAAATCCCAGCTCAACCACTTATGAATACTATGAACTTCTCCAAGCCTTTGTCTACTGGAGATCATTTCAGCACCTACTTCATTGGCAGGTAGCGAGTGTTTGGCACAGTGTCTGGATGATACACTGATTATGAATAGAGGTAGCATGTCCAGGAGACTTCGCTAAATGCATCGTATAATAGTTGGTATATGTGCTCTGGAGTAAGACTGTCTAGGTTGTAATAACAGCTCTGCAACGTATTAGGTATGGGGTGTGTGTGTGTGTGTGTGTGTTTGCAGTCACTCAGTCGTGCTCAACTCTTTGGAACCCCATGGGGGACAAACCCCTGGGGGACTGTAGCCCCCCAGGCTCCTCTGTCCATAGATTCTCTAGGCAAGAATACTGGAGTGAGTTGTCATTCCCTTCTCCAGGGGATCTTCCCAACCTGGGGACTGAACCCAGGTCTCCTGCACTGCAGGCAGATTCTTTACCATCAAAGCCACCAGGGAAGCCCAAGAATACTGGAGTGGGTAGCCTATCCCTTCTCCAGGGGAACTTCCCAACCAGGGTCTCCTGCATTGCAGGCAGATTCTTTACCACCTGAGCTACCCAGGAAGGCCTATCCTGTTGCTGCAGCTGCTGCATTGCTTCAGTCGTGTCCTACCCTGTGCGACCCTATGGACAGCAGCCCACCAGGCTCCTCTGTCCACGGGATTCTCTAGGCAAGAATACTGGAGTGAGTTGCCATTTCCTTCTCCAAGGCCCATCCTAATGCAGTGTAAATTCATCTTTGATCACATTTGCAAAGACCCTCCTCCCAAATAAAGAGGTCTTGTCTAGTTCACCTCCCATGTCTGCCTCATCAGTTATGATGTATCTTTACCTAGAGGGAGTAGCATGCTTTTCCAAATTTGTTTATGTCAGATGTATTTGCAATTGCTAAAACTGTAATTAAATATAGCACAAACAACAGAATATGAATATAAAAAGAAAGCCAGCTTTTGTTTCTGTGAAAAGTTGAATGCTTCAGAATTCCTCAGTGCTCTTCTTAAAAATGCTTTTGAATTAGGTGTGGGTATGAAATTTGCAAAAGACTGGAAATAAAGAAAATTTGAGAATGGTTCTGTCCTCAAGATTGCTCTAAAAGTATTTTTTAGCTATTTACCCTCTTTTATTGTCAATACATTTTGAGTGCAGTTTGTATAAAATAGAGGGTATAGAATTCCTGTCAGTGGACATATACTCACATCCAGATGAAATAAACTATTTTAGGCATGGATCTTTTTTTTTCTAAAAAAAAATATATATATATATATATTTTTTTTTTTCTTTTCCCCTCATCTAGTCTACTACTATTTTTGAAAAGTGCCTTTAACTATAACCAGGCTACAAAATCCTACCTTCCTTCCAGCATTGTACAATTAGGTTGTGTGAGGTTTCCAATTCCAATTTTCTGTAGCCAAAATTCCCCCAACAGTTTTATGAGCTAAAAGGGCCCCACAGGGCTGTTGCGGTCTGCTCTTCAGCCTCTCACAGCTAGATCAGAGGCGTTGAGGTCAAGGATGGTGAGGGATTTCTTCTATGTGAACTGTCTCTGGAAATGTTAATTGTATGCAAATGAGTGCAGGATTATGGCCTCTCTTTGAATCAGGGGAAGTATTTAAAATCTGTACCCACTCAGGGATGACAGATAGAAGAACACAAACAACAAGAAGAAACACTGTAGTACTATAATCGCAGTGTGCTCTGCTCAAATAGGTCCAGGTGGTCCCATAGGTTCAAGGACCAACTATGGTGCCCAACTGCCATCTCTATTACTTGATTTCTTCTCAGCAACCTTGAGATAACAGGGATTATCATTTTTGACAGATAAAGGATCCAATATTCAGAGAGTTTAAGTGGTGTCCCCAAGGTCACCCAGGCACAGAGTTGGAAAATGTGAAAGTGAAGTCACTCAGTGGTGTCTGATTCCTTGTGACCCCATAGACTGTAGCCTACCAGGCTCCCCCATCCATGAGATTTTCCAGGCAAGAGCACTGGAGTTGGAATTAGCAATCAAATCTAGGTTTGTCCTTCTTCAAAGCGTTTCCTCGTTTTGCTGTGCCAGAAGATGCAAGCCATGTGCTAGGAAGATGGCAAAGAACTAGGCAATCAGGCGGTTGCCAGAGGGGCAAGGGGTAAACACAAGACCCTTGAGTGACGTCAGCTGTTACAGGAGGATCAACAGTCAGGAACACTGCGCTTCTGCTCACTGCGCCAGACCTTACTGACAGAGGCAATCACAGTGCTGGCCCCAATACTGGGCAGAGTAGCAAGAACTCATGTTAAATAAAAATACCTAAGTGCCAAGGAGAAAGTGGTTCATGACTGCAAGCAGTAAAGGAGGCTTTCTAAAGGGAAGACATCTCAGCATCGGTTTGAGGCGTTGGTGAGACTTTCACAAAAATAGTCCTAACATTTGTAGAGTTCTTTACAGTTGAAATAGCGCTTTTTCAGGCATTATGTTATTTGTCTCTGGGAAAACACCCTGTGGGTTAGAGTAGGCATTATCATTTCCGATTGAGAGATGAGGAAATTCATGCACATGGTATTCTGCAGGCAAGAATACTGGAATGGGTTGCCACGTCCTCCTCTGGGAGATCTTCCTGACTCAGGGATCGAACCTGCATCTCTTATGTCTCTTTCAGGCGGGTTGTTTAACACTAGCACCACCTGCGAAGCGCAGGATAGCACATGGGTGGTCTTAATGTAAGAGCTGGGGAAGAGCATAAAGGGTTTTTCTGGAGCATAATAAGAGTCATCTAACTGGAGAAAAAAACAAACAAACACACATTCTGAGAGTCCAGGTCCATTTTGATTCTTCTCTGAATGAATGAAAGAATGTCAAGGCTATGCCTTACTAGTTAGCAGTTCTCTACAGCTTCAAAAATACTCTCCTAGATCCCATTGGGCACCAACATGCACCCAAACAACCAACTCAAAACTTAATAAGAAACCCAAATTTCTCACCCAATCTATTATCCAAACCATTCACTTATACCAATATTATCTAACAAAGATGTTTCAGTTAAACAGAACTGTTTTAATACAGCTAAAACATCTGCGTTTTATAATAACCTCCCTGCTGTTGCAACATATGGCAGCATCGGACTACTTTATTCCAGGGCCCTCAGAGCTTCTGAGACACTTTAAAATGCCGTATCATCATAAGTAGGTTTTGGCAACTCTCAAAGCTGAAAGAAAAACAATTAGTTCATTTTAATATTTAAAATAAACATGGGCCATTTGGATCATTTGGGAAGAGGGGGGGGGGATTACAAAAATTACAATAATTAGAATCTGACTCCCTAAAGAGAGATTTCCTAAAATGTGGCTTCGAGATGGAAAATTCTACAGCAGGTCCAAACAAGACATGTTCTCAGCCTGTCCCAGTCTCTTCTGAATTGGAAAAGAGTCCTCCTCCTACCTGACCACCTGATGCGAGGAGCCGACTCATTGGAAAAGACCCCTGATGCTGGGAAAGATTGATGGCAGGAGGAGAAGGGAGTGGCCCAGGATGAGATTGTTGGATAGAATCACAGACTCAATAGGCATGAATTTGAGCAAACTCCAGGAGATAGTGGAGGACAGAGGAGGCTGATGTCCTGTGGTCCTTGGAGTCTCAAAGAGTCGGACAGGATTTAGTGATTGAATAACAACAAAAACCTCTTCCTACAAAGTTTTTAATGGGGGTCACAATGAGCACCATCCCTTTACTTATATACAGCAGAATTATGACAACATGACTCTTGTGTAGGTAGAAGTGAAGCCAGGAGCTGAAGTGAGAGTTCAGGATAACTCAGTGAAATAAACGTGAATCAGAAGATCTTATATTCCAGTCATTGTGCGGGATAAATACCAGAGAATCAGATGAATGAGGACAGCTATCTTTAATGGGTCCTTACTGGCCACGGAAAGAAAGAAATGGAGACTTGTAAATGTTACAGTGTGTGGCAGATTCTATGAGAGAGTTGACTTTAAGACGTATTAGAAGCATAAGGAGAGCATTTCACCTAACCTGGGAAGGTAAAAGCAAGCTTCACGGAAGGAGGGATGCTGGAATAGAATATTCAGGGTAGAGACATTACACTGAAATTAACGAGAGGAAGGTGAGCTTGCTGGGCTGAAAGAAACAAATGGTGTAGAGTAGGGAAACAGCTGTTCAGGGAGCTGATGGCCATTTGGTTTCAGGTGTGAGGCGAGGAGGTGGAGAAGAATCCAAGGAGAGAGGAAAAGGGTTAGATACTGGAGGAACTGTCGGGCGGTCTGGTTGGGCCACGCATGGCGGTCTGAATTTCATCTTGGAGGGAATGCTACCACTGAAGGGTTTTCCTGCAGAGAAGGGGGACGTCAATGTCATTATCATTACAGCATTCTCTGTAATAGGCCTTGAGTGTGTCCTCTGCCTTGGACTGAGAACTGTTCCTCCTTCATCTCACCATAGCCCTGGAGAAAGGTAGAATCATTATGACCATCTTGAACCAGTGAAATTGCTCAGTCATGCCCGACTCTTTGTGATCCCTTGGACTGTTGTAGCTTACCAGGCTCGTCCATCCATGGAATTTTCATCTTACATGGAATGACCATCTTACACCCACAAAAATCAAGGTCTTTAGAGGAGGGGGGTTTGTCTGATTTCTCACAGTCAGGAAACACAGGAAGTAGGACTGGAATCCGGATCTTGCAGACATTGATGACCGTGCTTTTGATCCCTACATTGTACTGGTGCTGAACTACACCAGGCTTTGGGGATGGATAAACAGTTTAGAGAAAGAGAAGCTAGAGCCCGAGAAACCAGACAGGTTAAGGGATGCTTAGTATGCTCTGTGCTTGTTACAGTTGATGACAAAAATTGTTAAAAAAAAAAAAGACAAAGTCCTGTCACCCAGAAAACAGAGCCAATATGAGCTCAACTTCTTGAAGCCAATCATCTAAAATAAAAATGTCAACATTTGGGCCCATTCAGTAGTTCCTTCCTGGAATTCTGCCAGCTACTATGGAAAGGAACAGGGGTGCTGTAAAGCTGAGAACCAACATCAAGGAAGTTTGTTAAAAACCTAGTTTAGAAAAAATAAAATAAAATAAAAACCTAGTTTAGAAGAGACCTTGAGCAAAGAGTTTTAGCATTTGCTGGTTTCTCCTGCCTGCTTGCTCTTGACCTTAACAACAGTGCCTGCAACCTCAGGTTATCCAAGGAAAAGGCCTGATTTTCAGGACTCTGAGTCTCAAGGCTCAGAGCTCTTTCAAGTTCACCAACATAGGAAGAAAGTAAGGAAACATTTCAAATTCTGGGCCATCTCATTTGAAAGCCTTGCCTTCTCTGCCCATCTACCATTGAGGAAGTTCTCAGGGATAAAGGAAACCTGAGTGAGAGATCAATATCAGTGGAAAGAAACTTTAGCATTGAATGATTCAGAGCCAGTTAGCTTAGACACTACCATGCTGAGGGCAGGGGGTGGGGTGGGGTGAGGGGTGGAAGAGGGTGGAGTGGAGGGTTGGCGGGGGAAGGGGATGGTCAATATACCAGAAATACTTTATCAGAATTGTATACACAGGACTATAACAAACTCGGATCATATTTTATTCAATCCTCAGAACAAAGAACCTTCCACCAAAAGAGCCTCTTCTCAAGCCTCATTATAAAATAATGAAGCTGACTTACAGTTTTCTATTGTTTCATATGTGTCCTCTTAGTGGAAGCAAACACAATGCTGAGGAAAAGATACTGTACCAAATAAGGATGAGGAACCTAAGACCGAGAGTTAAGCGGTTAAGGTGGCCAACTAGGAGGTGATATGGCAGAGGTATGAATTCTACGGGGCTCTCATGGTCCCTTAGACGGTAAAGAATCTGCCTGCAATGCAAGGGACCTGAGTTCCATCCCTGGATCAGGAAGATCCCCTAGAGAAGGGAATGGCTACCCACCCCAGTATTCTAGTGAACTTTTCACTGCATTTGATTTGTCACTTCTTCTCACCTTTGGGTATTATTTTCTTCCTCCTATTATCAACTTAAGAAAAAATAAAGATTAGAGAGGATGGAGGAAGGTCTGTGCATCATGTCAAATTTTTACGTCACAGCAACTCCAAGAAAATGAACTTGAAGAATGGGAAAAGAAGAAAAGTCTTATGAGTACGATAAAGCAATCATTTTCAGTGTCTCCAATATTTCATAAACATTAAATAAAAGACTGAGTTTCCCAGACAACTTCTCCACAATTGCAGTTCTGGCTGTGATAGTGCATCAAGAACAGTTGATAAATTATTAATCTGCAGCACTGTCTGAATTGGCATAGATCCCATGGAAAGAGTGATGTGCCAGTCTAGCAACTGCTCTGTTTTACAGAGCAACATAATGTATATGTGTATATAACCTGGGAGATATCGTGTTTATTGCACAAAGTGATTTCTTTCTTAAAGCTATTTTTCAAAATTATTTTACAGTGATGCTCAGGGCAACTACAATAAATCTGTTATGAGGTTCCATAGGTGTTTTAGACATCAACTTAGAATTGTCCCAATTCTAAATCCTATGAAATCCATGTAGGAGCTGGAAATTCAATAATTTTTTCTGTGCCCCTGGCAATAACATACAGCACTGGGAGTTGCATTTTGTCAAGTTGCACCTTATCTGTCCACCTCATCCATTATCAAACAGACCCAGCTTTGCTCACTTCAAAGATCCATGTTTTACTGATGATTCGATGAGATTAAGATAAAAAAATGTTCCATTTTTGAAGCTATTTTCTTTATAATTTCCCAAACCATTATTGCACAAAGTTTAAAATAACAAGCATGTATCCACAGATGTACCTTTTTGAAAAAAAGCCTTGTATGGTAGAACTAATATATCTATTGAGCCTAGGATTCCCAAGAGTATATAAACAGTTTGAGTATAAAATATGTTCATTCTATAACCAACTTTAATATATTCCTGTTATTTCTTTTTGAACATTACTTTCAGAGGCAGAGATATGCATTAATTTTTATATATGAATAATTTAAACAGGAGAAAATCTTTATTTTTTGAAAGCTAATTTTATCTTTGAGAAACATATCATTTGAGGTCAAAGCTATTTTTTAAATCCTTATAACACCCACCTAAATAGGATGTCCAAGAAATCCCTTTCTTTTAACCTCTTCCAGCTAAAACTCATGGTCTCCACTTTGAACCAAGCTGCTTTTCCTATCGCATCCCCTATCTGAGGACTGGTATCATGTTCCATAAAATTTATTGTGTTCAGTGATCTCTTCTGAAAATCAGGATGAGGTATTAGGAACTACACATGTAAAAGATTTTTCTCTGAGCTTCCTATAATTTGAATTGCTATGTAGTAAAAATTTTATTTGAAATAACAATTTACACTTTGAGAAAATAAGAATTAAAGATGAGAATACAGATGGTTTTCAGAAACCATGGCCTTTTCCACAAACACAGATGTCAGTGAAAAGCGTCAGGAAATCACTTTATATTTAGACTCATTTTATTTCTTATGGGGAACAACTGAGTGTGGAAACTAAGATCAATTCATTTTGACCTGAGAGTCTAACATAACTATTTCAGCGTCTGTAATCCCATGACACAGACTTTGAGACAACACTTGCTAGGCGGGATGTGTTTGGGGAGACAAAATCTCTATGGAATTCAGAGACTGGCTAAGTGATCACCAAGACACAGGGTCTTTTCAGTCGGTACCTGTCTTTGGTTTTCCGTCTCCAGCCGCAGCCTGGCGTCCACACACCTCCGTGTCTCCAGGAAGGCTTGGCGCTGGGCGCGGTCTGACAGGTAACTGATGAAGATCCCAGCTGTGTTCATACACATGAACAGCACTGCCTGCGCCACAGCCTGCAACAGAGTCACAAACATAGCTTGGTCAAGTGGTTAAAAGAAGAGCTTTGCAGGCAACGAGAATGACTAAATAAAAACTTCCAAGGTAGGGCTTCCCTGGTGGCTCAGTGATAAAGAAACCACCTGCCAACACAGGAGACATGGGTTCGATCCCTGGGTTGGGAATATCCCACACGCCCCGGGGCAACTAAGCCTGTGGGCCACAACTATTGAGCCTGTGCTCTAGAGCTGGGGAGCCGCAGCTACTGAAGCCTGCATGCCTAGAGGCTGTGCTCTGCACTCTGCACTCATTGCTACCGCAATGAGAAACCGGCAGACTGCAATGACGAGTAGCCCCAGCTCGCGGCATCTATAAAAACACCCAGGCAGCAACGAAGACCCACGACAGCCCAAAATAAATAAATATATATTTTAAAAAATTTCCAATGTAGATCTTAAGGTAATAATCCAAATGTTTAGTAGCAGTTGAATAGAACTTTGCCCCTCATTCAGTTCTCAGGTCAACTTATTCCTACAGCCCTTCTTCAACCACTCAATCCAGTTTAAAGCTTCTCCCTCCCTAAATCCCGGAGAAGGCAATGGCACCCCACTCCAGTACTCTTGCCTGGAAAATCCCATGGACAGAGGAGACTGGAAGGCTGCAGTCCATGGGGTCGCTAGGAGTTGGACACGACTGAGCGACTTCACTTTCACTTTTCACTTTCATGCACTGGAGAAGGAAATGGCAACCCACTCCAGTATTCTTGCCTGGAGAATCCCAGGGACAGAGGAGCCTGGTGGGCTGCTGTCTATGGGGTCGCACAGAGTCGGACACGACTGAAGCCACTTAGCAGCAGCAGCAGCAACAGCTCCCTAAATCCAGATTTGAACTCAAATTTGAAACCTCAAGGAAAGCTTCCTTCCTCATGCTATCTCACTTATCCCTTCACTAGCTGAAATTTTTAATTTTTTAAAGGGTTGGGGAAGCAGGTGAAAAGACAAGAAAGATTAGTAAGAAACAGGAAACATGTTAGTTGAAAGGTACTATTGTATTTAACTTTGGTACCCAGGTTTTCTTGGGGGAGCATCCAAGGCCTGATGTTCCTAACTCAAGAGAAAATATCACATTTGTCTACTGCTTTCTATTTCCATTGCCATTACCCATCTCCCAGGTGCCAAAGTCTCTTTAACTCTTAAGTTAAATTTTGTATTTTCACATTTGAAATTGAAAGTGTTAGTTGCTCAGTCGTGCCTGACTCTTTGTGATCCCATGGACCATAGTCCGCATGCTCTGTCCACGGAATTCTCCAGGCTGGAATCCTGGAGTGGGTTGCCATTTCCTTCTCCAGGGAAATTTGCAGACCCAAGGATTGAACCCGGGTTTCCTGGATTACAGGCAGACTCTACCATCTGAGCCACTTAGGAAGCACATCTGCCCCGTCCCAAACTTCTCTCTGGTGAAGAAAAGCAGGAGATTCTGGAAAGGAGTCAATAGATGGAAGAAAAAAAAAAAAAACAGCATAGTAAAGCTGTCTTGATTTTTATGGCTTTAGCTTGAGGGCAGATAACATAAGGTATAGTTTGAAGGTGAAAAATTGCAATGGGAAACCCAGTTGGTCTGAAGAAGCAAAGAATAAGGTTCAGTACTTATGGCTGATTCACGCTGATGAGTGGCAGAAACCAACACAATATTATAAAGCCATTATCCTACAATTAAAAATCAATGAATAAAAAATAGTAAGGTTCAGAACAACTGTAGTTGCTGAAAAGTGATGGGAAAAGCCCCCAAAGAAGAGAACCAGTGAGGAAGAACATTAAATTCCTATATAAACTCTTCTCTGACCCACATATGCACAGGGCAAACAGCAAATGATCGAGTTAATGGTAAAAGAACTGAACTGAGATTTGAACTGCCATAAATAAATAAAATTTAAAAAAAGAATACATAAAATATTCCTAAAGGAAACAGCATAGGAGACTTACAGTACCAGGTAACAGAATTGTTATAAAGCCATAATAATTAAGACATCCTGGTATTTACAGGGGGATACAGAAATTGACCAGTGGATGTGAATGGAGAGCCCAGAAACATAAACACACAAACTTGATAATAATGCACTCTATTTCTAAGGAGAAAATAAGGCCTTTTCAACAAAGGGTGTTAGAAAAATTTGTTATTCACTTGGAAAATAAAGTAAAAGTAAATTCCTGCCTAATCCAATATATAGGAATACATTGCAAGTGGATTAATGTCTTAAATATGAAAGGCACAAATATTTTACTATTTTGATAAATTTTTAAAATTAAATGCAAAGAATACAAACCATAAAAATAGATTGATATATTTGACAAAATTAAAATTAAGCATTTCTATTCATTGAAAGACAGCTTTAATTAAATGGAAAACACTATAAGTAGAGATATTTGCAACACCTACAACTGGCAAAAATTAATTTAAGCTCACATGAAGAACTTGTATAAATCTATAAAAATAAAAGCAGTCTTATAGGATACAAGGGCAAAAGAGAAGTGGGGTATTTCAAAAACAAGAGAATATCAACATGAAAATAAGGATAACAATCTAGGAACTATAAGTTAAAAATCCACACCCATTCTACATCTACCAGGTTGGCACCAAAAAGGAAAAAAAAAATAGTGGGGCATCATCAAATCGGTAAGGATGCTGTTGGCAATGTGAACTGACATTGCTCCTTGGACTTTGCATACTAATCTTGAATTTGCACATTACTGGAACTGAACCTTTCCCCTTCATACCCAGAGCCATCTTTGCACAAACAGCCCAGGAAACATGCCCGAGAATGTTAAGAGCAGCGTTTTCTATGAGGGCTTGAAAGTGGAAATAATCTGAATGGATATTTTAGGATGTATTAAAATACTTAAATACTACTCAGTGGTGTTGATAAATCTAACTATTATTGTATGAATCAAAAATGTTTGTAGAGACTTCCCTGGCAGTCCAGTGGTTAAGAATATGCACTTCCATTGTGGGGGGCACAGATTTGGTCCTGGTCAGGGAACTAAAATCTGCATACTGTGTGATGCAGCCAAAGAATAATAAATAAAAATAAATTTAATTAAGCATCTTAAAAAAGTAAGACTGCCCTACCATTCTTTATCCTTGCACACTGAGCACTTATCACAATTTATATTTATTTGCAGGCTTGGTTGTCTGGTACCTATTTTATCACATTGGATTATTACTTCTGATGCTACAGGATGATGTTTATTTTACCGTGTACTGATACCTAGTACCTAGCATAGTGGCTGAAAAGTGCTTAAGCACAGTGCCTGTTATCTGGCACCTAATGTGTGCAGGATATTTGGTGAATGAATGAATGAATGTATGAATAACTCTCCTCTGTACCACTCATCATTACTCACAAGATATGATGGACTAACGATCTTGAAATACCAATAATAATGTAAAATACCCCCACAAAAATCCTTGACAAAATTTTAAAAATGTGTGGGAACTGGAAAAAACCGAAAGTACCTAACTTTACAAGAGATAAATGAGGGGGAAGCATTTCTGATAAAGGGATGCTAGCTATTAACTACGTAAATAAGCCACTCAAATTGCTTTATGGCTTTAATATTACTAGCAACCCAAATCCCAAGTGGAATTTTCTTTTGGAACTTGGAAGATGACTTAAAAGTGTATCTGAAAGAATATATGAGTTAGAATACTGGAGACATTTTTACAAAAGTGATTACAGAGGGTCATTGCACAGCCGGAAGATAATATACACCATCAGGGAACAATAATTAAAATTCTGACAATAGTGAAAATCTCAACTGAAAACTTAGTGAAATAAAATAGAAAACATGATGAGTTTGTATTCAATACATATAGCTCAACAATTCAGTGGAAAAATAATTGTCAGTAACAGGATAATTTTTCATCTATTGAAAAAATGGATGATAGCCACCTCATAATATATATCAAAATAAATGCCAATGAAATAAAGACTTAAATGTGAAAAAGAGACTACCCAAAAAGGAAAATAAAAGAGAATATTGCTCTAATCTAAGCAGAAAAGCATGAGTCAAGTCTCAAAAATAAGTAGGTTTTTTATAAAAAATGAAATTATTCTTACACATTGCTGGTGTGGGTGGTAAAGTTTACTCATTTCTTTCCACCCAGTGACCTAACTTCTAGCCATCTATCTTAAGGAAACAATCATACATAGGATCAGAAGTTTCTGTTAAGGGATGTTCATTTATTAATGAAAACAAAAAATAAATGGAAATTGTGTATTTTAGGAGTAGGGGAAACGGCTGAATGACTGAAGCATGCATATATGAGATAATATAAAGTTGTATTAAAATATTTAATGACATGAGCAAACCTGTATGGTACATTAAGATATAACATTTAAAACTGTATTACAGCACTAATCTATGAGTTCAATGTGATCCTAATGCCCAGTACAAAAGAAAATATATATATATGTACTTGCATGTATATGTCCATGCATATGTTAAAATAGGAAGAATAGGTTATTCAGACAAAGTCACTTGTGATGATATAACAAGGCAGTAAAAACAGGGAAAAAACAAAAACATGAGAAATCAAGATTGAGAAGAATTATACCCAAAAAGGTGAGCCTAGCATTTGGGGCTTCTTTCTTCCTAAGGGCATCTGCACATTTCAAAGGAGGTGTCTGAGAGCTTCAGAAGCAGAGCTGAGTGTTCAAGACTCAGGAACCAGGGGAACAAAAGCTGAGAGGAAGCAAAGGTGGAGATGCTGGAGGAGAAAAGAGTCCTCAAACAACCACTTGTATGTGGACTTGATCTTTGATCAGTAGTTGACCACCCAAATATCTTTACTGTTGCATTTTAGTATCAAATAAGTATCTAATAATACTAAAATGTTGAATTATTTTTAAAGCAAGTTTTATGTAGGTGCTATTCCATTGTAGAAGCTGCAGATCTGTGTTTCCATGAAAGAGAGGGGTATATATTGCTATGATGTCTCAAGTTGGTTATCCTAAACAATCCCTCCAACTTACAGCTCTCTCTAGATCCCTGTAAGCCCCACTTGTAAGCCACCTCTGCCCCAGAGCTGACATACTGAATGTGAGATGCTTAAGAAACATCTGTTGATCAATGCTTTATTTTTCTACCCTTACATATCTGTAAACTGCCATTGAGAAGTCTTCCTAACCCTTCACTACTAAATAATTTATCTATTCAAAATTATTTATGGAGCAAGTTCTGTGTGTCAAGTACAGTTTTATAAGCTGGCAAAGCAGATAAAGCTCAGCTCTCATTCTAGTGGTAGGAAACAGGTAATGAACAAATAAACCAAGGAATATTTAACACATAGGGGCTTCCCTGTTGGCTCAGTGGTAAAGAATCCAACTGCAATGCAGGAGATGTAGGTGACATGGTTTTGATCCTGGGTCAGGAAGATCCCCTGGAGGAAAAAATGGCAGCCCACTCCAGTATTCTTGCCTGGAGAATCCCATGGACAGAGGAGTCTAGTGGGCTACAGTCTGTGGGGTTGCAAAGAGTCAGACACGACTGAACACGTCAAGCCTATCATTTAACACATGGTGATGCTTTGTGTGAGATAAATACTAAGAAGAAAAATATGGCAGCATAAGGAAGATAGACAGTGATGGAGTAAGGTTGGGACTGCTCATTTAAAGGGAGTTCAGAGAAAACTCTCTGATAAGAGATATTTGAGCAAGATCTAAAAAAATGAAGAGAGTCATGGAATATTTGGGAAGAGTGATTCAGGAGGAGGAAACAGAAAGCACAAAGACTCTGAGGTGGAGAAGAAGCCCGCTCAAGCCCATCATGAAGTCCACCATGGTTGGACAGAGAAGGGGGCAGGAGGATGGAGGCGCTTTTAGGAGACGAGCCCTGAAAGGTACCAAAGTGTCAGACTGTGCATGGTCTTGCACATGATAAGAATATTGACTTTAGGGACTTCCCTGGGGCGTCCAGTGGCTAACACTCTACACTTCCACTGCAGGGGACTCAGGTTTGATCCCTGGTCGGGGAACTAAGATCCCACATGTTGAACAGCATGGCCAAAAAATTAAAAGAATACTGGCTTTTCTCTGTGTGAGACAGGAAGGCACTGGAGAGTCCTCAGTCCTGGGAGACATGACCCACCTTCCATGTTTTAAGGGTCAAGCACTGGCTGCTGTGAAGAAAACAGACTCTACAAGGGGCCAGGGTGGAGTTAAGGAGAAAAGTTACAAGGCTTTTAGGAAGTTCGAATGAAGAGAGATTGTGGGCTTGGACCAGGATGGTGCGCAGCTGGTGAGATCGGGCCAGGCCCTGAATACATGTCAAAGGTAGAGACAAGATTCACTGATAAATTTTGTGTAGATGATGAAAAGAAGAGAGGAGATGAGAGTGACCTCCAGGAAATTACTTATTCTTACCACACATGCAAATCATCTAGGGGCTTAAAAAGATGCAGATTCCCTCAGTCCTACTCAGACCTACTGAATAAACATATACAGGAATGAGGCCTGGGAATCTTCATTTTTTAGCAATCTCCCAAAATCACTTTCTGCAGTGGGTCCATGGGTTGCCATAGGGAATCACTGCTTCATGAAAACGGTCTGAAGATCATAAATAACATTGCCTTTTGACCTCCTATATATAGGTCCATCAGTCATGCTGTATTGGGAAGAACAAAGTTGACTCCATATGGATCTATTTATTTTACTTTAACCTTTATATTCTATTGCTTTTGCTTAAGAGTTAGGAATGTTGCCTATAGTTTAAAGTACACAGGATAGCCTGTTCTCAAGGCTCTGGCTTTTAAGGGTATGATGCTTTTCCACTCAAACAAGGGATAAAAAGTAAACAGAGAGGAATATTTGTTTAGCTGGAGAATTACAGGAACATTGTGACCTGACCTATGTGGACAAAGTGTTTCTGCATCAAGAAGTTTGCCACAATCAACCTCACCCTTCCCTCACTTTGCCTTTAAAAATGTTTTGCTGAGACCATTTTGGGGAGTTTGTGTTGGTTTGGGGCGCAAGTCATCCATCTCCTTGCATAGCCCAGCAATAAGCCTTTCTCTGCTCCGAACTCTGGTGTTCTGGTATTATTTGGCTTCATTGTGCATCAGGGACATGAACTTGCGTTCACTAACATCACTAAATTCTGGACTCCCACAGGGCAGAGACCATTTCATTGTATCTCATCTCTTAACACAGGGTCTGGCATTGTAATACTCAACAAACACTTGTCGAATCTAATTAACTTGACGGAGTCACATGAGTGAATTTCAATGACCCACCTCTTGGGTGCAGTTTTGTGATGCCTGGGAAGAGGGATGTTATCACTGTGAGTGGGAAGCCCTCAACAAATTCATCCAGATAGGATGAGTCCCTCCTCACCTTCCCCATCATGTCTTCCTCCAAGCCCTGGAGATGGAAGCTTCTCTGTGTGGGCCAGGCTGGCCCCTTCCTCCCTGGGGCGGTGTCCACAGTGTGGGCACTGCTATTTGAGGCCAGGCAGTGGAGAGCTGGAAAGGCTGGCAGAGTCAGCTGCCCCATTTGACACAGTATTTGCGCTTTTATCATGGCAGCAAGATCTGTGCCATTCATTGCCAACCGGCCAGACCGGAGGACTGACTCACTGGGGATCCCCCCACCCTTCTGCATTCAAAGTTATGCCACAGGGACGTGCATCTCATTTTCTCTGCAGTTCGCTTTGTACAGGGAGCAGTGCCACAGTCTGCAGTCCAAGCTGCAGGCTAGAAGAGACGCACTTTATTATAAGAACAGGAGAAAGACTGCCCTTCCATTCATTTCTGCGTTTCCAAAAGCATCCTTTCAAGTGCTACTGTGTGTATGGAAAGACTAACTCTGGGAAAGTGACTATGGGGCCTGAACCTGTGGACAGTTTTACTTTTTTAATTTAGTAAGGAGGAATTCCCTGGAGGTATAGTGAATAAGAATCCGTCTGCCAATGCAGGGGACATGGGTTCGATCTCTGGTCAGGGAAGATTCTACACACTGCTAGGGGGCAACTAAGCCCGTGTGCCACAACTGCTGAGCCTGCGTGCTGCAACTGCTGAAGCCCTTGGACCTAGAGCCCATGTTGTGCAACAAGAGCAGCCACTGCACCAACACTAGAGAATAATCCCTGCTCAACTAGAGAAAGTCTACGTGCAAGCAAAGAAGACCTAGTTCTGGGGGTCCTGACAAAGTGAGTGGGGCAGCCACACACCAAGGGCCTTCACATCTGCCCGGTGCTGTAGCTTCTGCAACCAGAGACCTGGGTTGCACTTCCTGTTGCCCCCATTTACTAGGCATATGACCATAGGCGTACGACCACTTTTCGCCTTTTGAACTTTCTCATCTGAACAATGGGAATAAAACTTCACCACATACAAATACATACATGTATAGCTATATATTTACGTCTAAGAGATGGTGAAGGATAGGGAAGCCTGGCGTGCTACAGTCCATGAAGTTGTAAAGAGTCAGACACGACTTAACCACTGAACAATGAACAATAAATATTTGTATTATATATATATATATATATGTGAATATGCATAGCGGGTAACAGATATCCAATAAATGTTGTATATATAAATATGAGGTTATTTTCCCCCCAAATTCTAGTGTACAGTGCAATATATATTTTTTTATCTCTGAAAAAATGATGCATTACAAATTACTATTCTAGCTGGTTTCTCTTCCTGTTTTCTTGAGAAAGAAGCTACCTCCTAAACCAAGCACTGAAAATCATTCTGTGAGGATGCAGTATGCTATGATGCCAAAAATGAAAAGGTCATAGGTGTAATCCCGAATGTTCCTAGCTCTCTTTAGTTTGACTTTGAAGATGTTGTCTCTTTGAGTTTATATGAATGGGTTTGAGCACAACATTTCTTGAGTTAACCAGTCCTACATCATATTTCTTATTGAAGCTTCAGGGGTGTTCTGAACACAGGAGAAAAAGATTTTTTCCCTTCAGGTTCAGAAATAACCCAGAGGACCATGAAGTATTAACATCTCTTGTATTTACACTAATTTACAAAGAATGTTTCTGCTCATTGTTTACTATGTAGAGAAGGTAGTAGGGGGGATTATGGAGTCATTCAATCCCATCTTTCACCCCCTGGGTGACCCAGGCAGGTCATTCCCCTCACTAAGGGCATGGATATTAAATGGTTTGGTTTGCTTTGCTCTGTAGCACTTAGCAGTTTATCCCAGTGGTTGAGGATCTGGGTTCCCAATGAGTGAGTGAAAGTGAAAGTTGCTCAGTCATGTCTGACTCCTTGTGAACCCACAGGCTGTAGCCCACCAGGCTCCTCTGTCCATGGAATTCTTCAGGCAAGAATACTGGAGTGGGTTGCCATTCCCTTCTCTAGGGGATCTTCCCGACCCAGAGACTGAACTCAGATCTCCTGCGTTACAGGCAGATTCTTTACCATCTGAGCCATCCGAGTTTCCAATAATGCCACTTATTTGTTATGTAATCTTGGCCCAGTTAGTTAATACAGCCCTCACTTGTAACAGAAGAATGCCCACCTAAAGATGCCGTTGTATAAGTAATGATAGCAATCCGCAAAAGGCTTATAAGACAATCATTGCTTACTATGTGTTGACTGAGGTCATGGTTATTATTATTATTATTATTGCTTTTGTTGTATGTTATATCACAAGAATGACTCATGGAGGTCTGAGCAGGTAAGCAACCTGGGAAGCTTTGTGTTTGAGAAAGATGTCCAGCAGTACAGCAGCAGGAAGAGTTATCACCCTCTCTGAGTTAAGGACTCAGAGAAGACTGGGATGGGGGTGATTAGGACGCTCCATGGGCTCAGCCATCATGGTCATCATGGCCATCGTGGTCAACAAAAGAGTCTGAAATGCAGTACTTGGATGCAATCTCAAAAACGACAGAATGATCTCTGTTCGTTTCCAAGGCAAACCATTCAATATCACAGTAATCCAAGTCTATGCCCCAACCAGTAACGCTGAAGAAGCTAAATTTGAATGGTTCTATGAAGACCTACAAGACCTTTTAGAACTAACACCCAAAAAAGGTGTCCTTTTCATTATAGGGGACTGGAATGCAAAAGTAGGAAGTCAAGAAACACCTGGAGTAACAGGCAAATTTGGCCTTGGAATACGGAATGAAGCAGGGCAAAGACTAATAGAGTTTTGCCAAGAAAATGCACTGGTCATAACAAACACCCTCTTCCAAGAACACAAGAGAAGACTCTATACATGGACATCACTAGATGGTCAACACCGAGATCAGATTGATTATATTCTTTGCAGCCAAAGATGGAGAAGCTCTATACAGTCAGCAAAAACAAGACCTGGAGCTGACTGTAGCTCAGACCATGAACTCCGTATTGCCAAATTCAGACTTAAACTGTAGAAAGTAGGGAAAACCACTAGACCATTCAGGTATGACCTAAATCAAATCCCTTATGATTATACAGTGGAAGTGAGAAATAGATTTAAGGGCCTAGATCTGATAGATAGAGTGCCTGATGAACTACGGAATGAGGTTCATGACATTGTACAGGAGACAGGGATCAAGACCATTCCCATGGAAAAGAAATGCAAAAAAGCAAAATGGCTGTCTGGGGAGGCCTTACAAATAGCTGTGAAAAGAAGAGAAGCAAAAAGCAAAGGAGAAAAGGAAAGATATAAACATCTGAATGCAGAGTTCCAAAGAATGGCAAGAAGAGAAAAGAAAGCCTTCTTCGGCGATCAATGCAAAGAAATAGAGGAAAACAACAGAATGGGAAAGACTAGGGATCTCTTCAAGAAAATCAGAGATACCAAAGGAACATTTCATGCAAAGATGAGCTCGATAAAGGACAGAAATGGTATGGACCTAACAGAAGCAGAAGATATTAAGAAGAGATGGCAAGAATACACAGAAGAACTGTACAAAAAAGATCTTCATGATCCAGATAATCATGATGGTGTGATCACTGGCCTAGAGCCAGACATCCTGGAATGTGAAGTCAAGTGGGCCTTAGAAAGCACCACTACGAACAAAGCTAGTGGAGGTGATAGAATTCCAGTTAGCTATTCCAAATCCTGAAAGATGATGCTGTGAAAGTGCTGCACTCAATATGCCAGCACATTTCGAAAACTCAGCAGTGGCCACAGGACTGGAAAAGGTCAGTTTTCATTCCAATCCCAAAGAAAGGCAATGCCAAAGAATGCTCAAACTACCGCACAATTGCACTCATCTCACACACTAGTAAAGTAATGCTCAAAATTCTCCAAGCCAGGCTTCAGCAATATGTGAACCGTGAACTTCCTGATGTTCAAGCTGGTTTTAGAAAAGGCAGAGGAACCAGAGATCAAATTGCCAACATCCGCTGGATCATGGAAAAAGAAAGAGGATTCCAGAAAAACATCTATTTCTGCTTTATTGACTATGCCAAAGCCTTTGGCTGTGTGGATCACAATAAACTGTGGAAAATTCTGAAAGAGATGGGAATACCAGACCACCTGATCTGCCTCTTGAGAAATTTGTATGCAGGTCAGGAAGCAACAGTTAGAACTGGACATGGAACAACAGACTGGTTCCAAATAGGAAAAGGAGTTCGTCAAGGCTGTATATTGTCACCCTGTTTATTTAACTTATATGCAGAGTACATCATGAGAAACGCTGGACTGGGAGAAACACAAGTTGGAATCAAGATTGCCGGGAGAAATATCAATAACCTCAGATATGCAGATGACACCACCCTTATGGCAGGAAGTGAAGAGGAACTCAAAAGCCTCTTGATGAAAGTGAAAGTGGAGAGTGAAAAAGTTGACTTAAAGCTCAACATTCAGAAAACGAAGATCATGGCATCCAGTCCCACCACTTCATGGGAAATAGATGGGGAAACAGTGGAAACAGTGGCAGACTTTATTTTTCTGGGCTCCAAAATCACTACAGATGGTGACTGCAGCCATGAAATTAAAAGACACTTACTCCTTGGAAAGAAAGTTATGACCAACCTAGATAGCATATTCAAAAGCAGAGACATTACTTTGCCAACAAAGGTCCGTCTAGTCAAGGCTATGGTTTTTCCTATGGTCATGTATGGATGTGAGAGTTGGACTGTGAAGAAGGCTGAGTGCCGAAGAATTGATGCTTTTGAACTGTGGTATTGGAGAAGACTCTTGAGAGTCCCTTGGACTGCAAGGAGATCCAACCAGTCCATTCTGAAGGAGATCAGCCCTGGGATTTCTTTGGAAGGAATGATGCTAAAGCTGAAACTCCAGTACTTTGGCCACCTCATGGGAAGAGTTGACTCATTGGAAAAGACTCTGATGCTGGGAGGGATTGGGGGCAGGAAGAGAAGGGGACGACAGAGGATGAGAAGGCTGGATGGCATCACTGACTCAATGGACGTGAGTCTGAGTGAACTCCGGGAGTTGGTGATGGACAGGGAGGCCTGGCGTGCTGTGATTCATGGGGTCGCAAAGAGTCGGACACAACTGAGCGACTGATCTGATCTGATGGGCTCAGCTGAGCCAACTGGAGGCACAAAGGTACCACTGCCAGCGTCCTCTGTCACGGTCCTGGGTTCTTCTTACAGCTGTCAGCCTGAGACCAAGCTTCCTGCTTGTCCTTTATAATAATACATACTGAATTAGGAGAAGAAATTATAGATAGTACATGCTGCTGCTGCTGCTGCTAGGTCGCTTCAGTCGTGTCCGACTCTGTGCGACCCCACAGACGGCAGCCCACAGGCTCCCCGTCCCTGGGATTCTCCAGGCAAGAACACTGGAGTGGGTTGCCATTTCCTTCTCCAATGCATGAAAGTGAAAAGTGAAAGTGAAGTCACTCAGTCGTGTCCGACTCCTAGCGACCCCCTGAACTGCAGTCCACCAGGCTCCTCCGCCCATGGGATTTTCCAGGCAAGAGTGCTGGAGTGGGGTGCCATTGCCTTCTCCGAGATACTACGTAATGAAGTTTAAAAAAATAACAGAGCATTGAAGTAGTAAACTTAAGAGCGTATCTAAGGGAAAAAAATGATGCTGGCAGGCTGAATTCAGAGGGTGTATGATAGCATGATGAATTAAATGATGAAAAAAGTACATTAAAAACTCTGAGTTCAGTGAGAAATGACAAAGTAATGAGGGGGAAAGGCAGTCTTTTCAGATGAGAACAAGAACAAGAAGAGAGAATTATTCTGAAAAACAGAATTAAAAAAAATAAGAGGAGTATAGGATTTTAAAAAAATGGATTAAACAAAACTCTGACATTAAGGAGGAAGTAAAAATGTTAACGGCTAAAAATAGGAAGGACTGGAGGTGAGGAAAAATAAATGTTTAAACCCTTCAAAAATAGATAAGGTAAGATGATGAAGTTAAATTTTTAAAAAATATCAGAAGTATAACAAGCAGTAGCTCAAAATTTAAAATAAACTATGCTCAGGCAAAGCGGCTCTTTAAGATACTAGCCCATTTACAATGTTTATTCCACAGTATTCAGAGAAAGGGACAAACCAAGTGGCCAGTAATTGTTCCAATAGTGTTTTCCAGGCTCAGGTAACTCTACCCTTAGCATCTCCTGCTTCTTTGCAAGGGAGGGAAAGTGAGGAGAGCTTCCCTTTACACACTCCAATTGTGTACCAAATACTGAGCTTTGGCCTTTATGTATGCTATTTTATAGCAACCCAAAGGAGCTTCCATGGTGGCTCAGATGGCAAAGAATCTGCCTGCAATGCAGAAGACCCAGTTCCAATCCTTGTGTTGGGAAGAGTCCCTGGAGAAGGGAACGGCAACCCACTCCAGTATTCTTTCATGGAGGATTCCATCGATAGAGGAGACTGGTGGGCTACACTCCATGGGGTCACAAAGAGTTGGACTGAGAAACTAACAGACTTGGTCTTATTAGCTCCATTTCATGGAAATGAAAAATAAGACTCAGAGAGGTTAAGCAATTACCCAGGGCCACAGAGCTAGTAAGTGGTACTAGCATGACCAATTGGTCTTGGTTTTCCTGGAACACAGAACTTTGCTTTAAAACCTGGGAAAACCAGGTTTTCCTTTGCTTGGTCCTGGGAAAACCAGCAGGAGTTTTCCTAGCATGCTTTCTGCACAGCTTCCTTGCCATCTACTCCAGTGGTGCCCAACCTTTTTGGCACCAGGGACCGGTTTCACGGAAGATAATTTTTTCACGGTTGGTGGGGAGTTGGTTTGGGGATGATTCAAGCACATCACATTTATTGTGCACTTTATTTCTATTATTACCACATCAGCTCCATCTAGGATTATCAAGCATTACATCCCAAAGGTTGGGGATCCATGACCTATTCAATTCACAGAGCTCAAGACTCAGCCTAGTCCTCACCCCATGTAGAAGCAACTCTCCTCTTTGTTTTCTTCTCTGTGGGACTGTATCTCATATAGTCATCTATCATCACTCTTATATGGTGGTGATCAGTCTCATCCGCTGTCAACTCTACATCCCCAGGGCCTTGCACAGTGCTTACACTTAACCTGTGTGTATGTGTGTGTGTGTGTGTGTGTTAGCCTCTCAGTTGTGTCTGACTCTTTGTGATTCCCTGGGCTGTATCCCACCAGGCTCCTCTGTCCATGGGATTCTATAGGCAAGAATACTGGAGTGGGTAGCCATTCCCTTCTCCAGGGGATCTTCCCCACCCAGGGACCAAACCCGGGTCTCCAGCATTGCAGGCAGATTCTTTACTGTTTGAGCCACCAGGGAAGTCTGCTCCTCATTCATTCGTAGAGGCAACAAATATTTACTGAGTGCCTCCAATAGGTGAGGCAGCATGCTAGGACTACAAAAAGATGGACCAAAGAAACATAGGCCCTGCCCCCATGAAATATACAGACTGTTAACACTTCAGGCCTTTGGGATATGTTTGTTGAATGAATGAATGAGCTTGGTGGTGGACAGACTAAAGGGATGTGAGCTGTTCAGCTTCCTGCCCTCCCTTAGGGGATGCCTCAGTTAAAGATTCTCAAGACCTTTTTTTTTTTTTTCCCCTGGCCATGCGCAGTGTGGTTTGCAGGCTCTTAGTTCCCCAACCAGGGATGGAAAAAATGCCCCCTACAGTGGAAGCATGGAGTCCTAACATTGAACTGCCGGGGAAGTTCATGAGGCAAATTTTCATGGGTACCCAAGGGAAGAAAGAAAGTGTCTGTTCTCAGTTGCCACCCTTCAATTATCCAGGAAGCTTCTATGGTTTAGGATTTTAGAGTTTGGGAGTCAGAATTTAACCCCAACACTCTAGCTCCGAGAGCCTCTGAGTCTATTTTGGTTTTTAATAGAAATGACTACTGATGACCTATTCTACATGTTCTAGGCACTATCCTGGGCTCTGGGGATACAGAACAAGTCTCTTCTGCCTGAAGCTTATATTCCAGTGAACTTACTATTTCTTCACATGCAAAAGAAAAAAGGAATCCCTATGATCTAGGGTTATTGCAAAGATAAGATAAAATAACACACAAAACTTACTCTCAACGTTATTATAGCTTAGCAGTCATAGAAGAATCATCATAGGTAATGATTCTTTGTGAGTAGTTATAAAGATTGAAGGAGGCAACTATCTGACTTCCCAGGTGGTCCAGTGGTTAAAACTCTGTGTTTCCACTGCAGAGGGTGTGGCCAAAAATTTTTTTTAAAAAGGTGGGGTGGGGAGGCAGTTGCTATACATAAAGAACTACTTAGCATTTACACAGTCAGTTCAGTTCAATTCAGTAGCTCAGTCGTGTCCAACTGTTTGCAACCCCATGGACTGCAGCACATCAGGCTTCCCTGTCCATCACCAACTCCTGGAGCTTACTCAAACTCATGTCCATCAAGTTGGTGATGCCATCCAACCATCCCATCCTGTCATCCCCTTATCCTCCTGCCTTCAATATTTCCCAGCATCAAGATCTTTTCTAGAGAGTAAGTTCTTCACATCAGGTGGCCAAAGTATTGGAATTTCAGCTTCAGCATCAGTCCTTCCAATGAATATTCAGGACTGATTTCCTTTAGGATGGACTGGTTGGATCTCCTTGCAATCCAAGAGACTCTCAAGAGTCTTCTCCAACACCACAGTTCGAAAGCATCAATTCTTCAGCACTCAGCTTTCTTTATAGTCCAACTCTCACATCCATACATGACTACTGGAAAAACCACAGCATTGACTAGATAGACCTTTGTTGGCAAAGTAATGTCTCTGATTTTTAATATGCTGTCTAGGTTGATCATAGTTTTTCTTCCAAGGAGCAAGCGTCTTTTAATTTCATGGCTACAGTCACCATCTGCCGGAGAAGGCAATGGCACCCCACTCCAGTACTCTTGCCTGGAAAATCCCATGGATGGAGGAGCCTGGTAGGCTGCAGTCCATGGGGTCACTAAGAGTCGGACACGACTGAGCGACTTCACTTTCACTTTTCACTTTCATGCATTGGAGAAGGAAATGGCAACCCACTCTAGTGTTCTTGCCTGGAGAATCCCAGGGACGGGGAGCCTGTGGGCTGCCGTCTGTGGGGTCGCACGGAGTCGGACACGACTGAAGTGACTTAGCAGCAGCAGCAGTCACCATCTGCAGTGATTTCGGAGCCCCCCAGAAATAAAGTCTTTCACTGTTTCCATTGTTTCCCCACCTATTTGCCATGAAGTGATAGGGGACTGGATGCCATGATCTTAGTTTTCTTAATGTTGAGTTTTAAGCCAACTTTGTTTTACACAATAAACACCCCAAAATTGCAGCCACTAGTATAGAAGTTTTCACATAGGCTGCCTCCAGAAAAAGGCAGTGGGCAGAGACTAAGGAGGAACCATTGGGATTTGGTTCTCTTCTCTCTTCTTTCTCCGGTATGTGCTCCCTGGCTCGTAGTCATAGAGGATACCTTGGGGTTCTCTAGATCAGCTTTTTGCCCCTAAAGAGCTGCCCTTTTGTGCCCCTCTCTATGCTGATATCTCTGGGCGGTATCAGGTCTCTTTGTCTTCAATTTCCATTTGGGTTCTTCCATGGCTAGTTCAGGAAGGAGCCATAAAGACAGGAAGAGAGAGAGAGAGACTGGGACAAGCCCTCATTCTGCAGCAGCCTGGGCAAAGACTGTGTTCCTGTGTAACTAACATGACAGCTCTCACCAGGTTTTGATAATACCACCCCTCTCCTTGCTCCATCAGATCTCTGGGGGTGGGAACAGCATTCTCCGTGTCTCATCACGCTTTGTGGCTCCCTCAGTCCGATCCTGGGGCTTCCCAAGTGGCACAGTGGTAAAGAGTCTGCCTGCCAATGCAGGAGACCCAAGAGATGTGAGTTCGATCCCTGGTTTGGGAAGATCCCTGGAGGGGGACATGAAACCCCACTCCAGTATTCTCGCCTGGGAAATCCCATGGACAGAGGAGCCTGGTGGGCTACAGTTCATAGAGTTGCAAAGAGTCACAAATGACTGACTGACTGAGCTGGCATGCACGAATCCTATCCCAAACATTTGCTTGATTGACAGTGGAACCGAGAATATGTCTGATGCCAAAATCCATTCCATATCACATGATCAATCCTCCCCTGCAGAATACTCAGCCCTCCTAACTTTAGGACTCACGAACACTTCCTTAAATATTCCAGTTAAAGACAGCATCATCAAGGAATTCTTATTAATATTAATATCAATTAATATCAATATTAATGGATTTTGTTTTAGGAGGAGACACTGTTTCTGGAGGCTTGACCACATCAACCAACTCAACTGTTACTTTGCAAGGAAAACCAGGAGTCAAGTCCAGGTGCAGAGTTTTGTCATATGTGCCCAGAGTATTGGAGGAAGCTTCTCCATGGGACTCTGAGTTTTATACAGTGACAAATTATAACCTAGCAGAGTTTTCTCATCTGTACATTTAGCTTCTCTGTATTGACTGCAATTACAAGTTGGGGTAAGAAAGAAGAACAAAGAGAGAGAGGGACAGAGGTGGAGAAAGAAAAGGGAAGGGAAAGGAAGAGAGGGGAAAAGAAGAAAGGGAAGAAAAAACCTAGAGAGCATATTAAAAAGCAGAGACATCACTTTCTCAACAAAGGCCTGTATAGTCAAAGCTATGGTTTTCCCAGTAGTCACATACGAATATGAGAGCTGGACCATAAAGAGGGCTGAGTGCTAAAGAATTGATGCTTTTGAGCTGTGGTGCTGGAGAAGACTCTTGAGAGTCCCTTGGACTGCAAGGAGATTAAACCAATCAGTTCTAAAGAAAATCAACCCTGGATATTCATTGGAAGGACTGATGCTGAAGCTGAAGCTCTAATACTTTGGCCACCTGATGTGACGAACTGACTCATTGGAAAAGACCCTGATGCTGGGCAAGATTGAGAGCAAGAGAAGAAGTGGGTGGCAGAGGATGAGATGGCTGGATGGCATCACTGACTCAATAGACATGAATCTGAACAAACTCTGGGAGACAGTGAAGGACAGGGACGCCTTGCGTGCTGAAGCTCATGGGGTCTCAAAGAGTTGGGCACGACCGGGCAACTGGTTTGAGCATGGTGTCTGTTCATGAGCACGTGGTGTGAGAGGACAAGGATTTACAGTCTGTGTCGGTCAGTGGCCTCCAGCAAGGCGCCCACCCCATCCGACTGGATGTGCCACTAGGTTTAAAGTTACATCTCTGTCACACATCATGGCTCTAAACACAAGCCAACTGCTTCCTCTGGCCTCGACCATTCCAGAGTAAAACTTGCCTATGTTGGTTTATGGAGGTAGGATACATCCATTTGCTGACTTCTTTTGGCATTTAACAGATTTTTTTTTTTTTTTTTTTTTTTACAGCCTGACTTGTGACTACGTTGTTCACTTTAAAACCAAACCTCAGTGTAAGCTGTGATTCCAAAGTAGAGTAGGTTTCATCCAAGTAGTATATGTTGCACTGTGACACGTGTAGCAGAAAATACGGAAGTTAGCAAAACAAGTAGAGATGGGAAAAGCCACAGTCTGGATGCCCACAACTCCTGGAGCTGGCAGGTGAATAATAAACATTTCTTTGAATGAAAAAAGGAATGAATGACTCATCTGCTGCTGGCAGTCAGGAAAGACTCAGGTGTCCTTTCTGAAAAGACTGTTGATGCAAAAGGCACAGGGCATTTTGCAGCACTGTGTTGAAAATGAAGCCTATAAATATTCACAGGCAGGCAAATCAGATATGTTTTGAAGACCCAAGTGGACACTGATTCAATTCTCTTCTCTCTCCATCTAGGGCCTGTCAGGCATCGCATCTCAAGTGCTTTATGGATGTGACTAGGAGGAAGCAAAGGGTCAGCTGGGGAATGCGAGACTCAAATGAATTGCTCCCTTGCTGCATGGACCCTCCTGGTCGGGTCACTGGCAGGTCACTGATGAAACGTCCCCCTTTGTCACATTCTCCGTTCCTGACACATAGGACACGGAAGAGCTGGGAATCTGCTTTAGCTACCTTTAAGAGTGCTTTCTCTCAGGACTTCCCTGGTGGTCCAGTGGTTAAGAATCTGCCTTGCAATTCAGGAGGTGAAGGTTCAATCCCTGGTCAGGGAACTAAGATACCACACCCTGAACAACTAGAGAGTCTGTGCTCCCACATAATGCAACTAAGACCTGATGCAGGCCAGACGAAAAAAAGGGGCTCTTCTTCCAGAGTTAGCTTCAAAAATTTTAAAAATGGAGGTGATGGTATGAGCCTGGGTGGTTTTGCTTAGCTTGGAGATAGATGCATGTGTGGGAGTCTGGCCTGGGGACAATATTAAACATGTCTCCATTAGTGTCGTGTCAGACCCTGGGATGTCCTTTGTGACAGAAGGGGTGTTAGAATGGGCACAAGATTGCAGGATCCAGTGGTTGCATCACTCCCAGGAGCTGAGGGAGCCCTGGATTGAATAAGGGAGCACCTTGGTGTCATTTTCTAGTCAACCTCTCCAAAGTTGGGACGCCATTCTTCAGGATGCAGGGGACACTTCAAAGGCATGATGCTAAGCCCTGGTAGATGGGATGCATGAGTCTGAGAAATAAAGAGGGAAAGCAGGAGTGACCCCACTTAGCATCTCTCCCAGTGACCCACCTGGGGAGCCTGCAATCCTGAGTGCTCTAGCTTTAGAGTTCCAGCTCTCCACAGGTTGAAAACTTCCACCAGGTGAGAGTAATAGTCCTACGAACTATAAAAGATGGCATGTTGGGCTCATTATGCCAAGTAACCAGCAGACAAGCAAAGTCATCACTCAGGCAGGAATTATATCCTGGCCTAGGAAAGGCATGGTGACCAGAGGCTCAGAGGCCTGAGGGGTTAGAAACTGGAACATGCTGTCAGGTAAACCACCAAGAGATGCTAAATCACCAAGAGATGTAAACCACCGCCAGAGATGCTAGCTGGCAGAGAGGGGAATCTAGAACAGAGACAAGAGGAGGGATACCATGTGTATCAGCTGGGCCCCCAAGACCAGCTGCAACAGTGGAAACTGATTTATCTCAGGCACTGCCCTCTTCTAAGCTTGCCCAGGAAAGCTCACCAGGGTCATAGAGAAACTGCTCTCAGAACTTGTGCAAAGATGTAGATCCCAGTGGCACAAGGAGTGAACTGTGGTGGGTCTTGGGATGAGCCATTACGTCTCCCTCTAGGAACCAGGGACATAGTCTCCTAGGATTCCTGCCAAGGGCTGGCATCATTCTTTGAGCATCAACTCAGCTGAGAGGGCCTCCACACCCAAGGTCACTCTCTAAGACCAATGAATTTGGAGGTATAAATGCTCATAATTTCAGCTCAAAAACATCATCCCAGCTTCAGAATTCCCCATGGACTTCTCAGGTGGTCCGGTGGTTAAGACTCTGCATTTCCATCACAGAGTGTACAGGTTCAATGCCTGGTTGGGGAACTAAGATCCTGAATGCCACACAGATCAGCCAAAAACAAACAAACTCCCCATGGAATTACTAAGGTTGCTATTGAAATTGATTCAGAGCTCAATTTGTCCCTTTGTCTAGTTTTACTTTCTTCTCTTCCCTTCCATGGGAGCTGATTCCCAAAACATCCCCTGATAAACTCCCAATACTCACCCACCTCTCAGTCTGCTTCTCAGAGGACCCAACTGGTAATAACCAGAAAGCATTCAGAGCCCTCACGGATGCTGTCAGCCTCCAATATTGGCTGAACGAATAAATGTGTTCAATGAGTGATTTGAATAATGAGTGTATTTTGCCATCCAGACCACTAGATGGATGACGATTTGACTGTGTCATAGAGAGTTCTCTTCTTTCTTCATCCATTTTATATTTACTGAGCCCCAACAATGACCTGTGAAGTGAAGCGAAAGTTGCTCAGTTCTGTCTGACTCTTTGTGACCCCTGGGCTATACAGTCCATGGAATTCTCCAGGACAGAACACTGGGGTGGGTAGCCTTTCCTTTCTCCAGGGGATCTTCCCAGCCCAGGGATCGAACCCAAGACTCTCGCTTTGCAGGCTAATTCTTTACCAGCTGAGACTTAAGGGAATCCCAAGAATACTGGAGTGGGTAGCCTATCTCTTCTCCAGGGAATCTTCCTGATTCAGGAATCGAACTAGGGTCTCCTGCACTGCAGGCGGATTCTTTACCAACTGAGATATCAGACAATGACCTAGACACTGTTTTATTTTATTAAAAAAATTTCTTATTGGAGCATGGTTGATTCACAGCACTGTGTTAGCCTCAGGTATACAGCAAAGTGAACCAGCCCCCCTCCACCACAAATGTATACATATCCATGCATTCTTTCTCAGATTCTTTTCCCATATAGGCCACCTCAGAATACTGAGTAGAGCTCCCTGTGTTATACAATAGGTCCTTATTAGTTCTCCACTTTCTACACGGTAGTGCGCACATGCCAAGCCAATCCCCATTTCCCAATCCACCATGTCTCCCCGTTTTCCTTCTGGTAACCAAAAGCTTGATTTCAAAAGCTGTGAGTCTGTTTCTGTCTTGAAAGCAAGTTCATTTGTACCCCCCCTTTTTTTTTTAATCCACATATAAGTGACATCACATGATATCTGTCCCTGTCTGTCTGGCCCACTTCACCTAGGATGATAATATTTAGGTTAATCCATGTTGCTGCAAACGGCATCATTTCACTCTTTTCCATGGCTGAGTAACATTCCATCATATATACGTACCACACCTTTTCCATCCATTCCTCTGTTGATGATGCCTCCACATCTGTTTTAGATTCTCACGGCAAATAAGACCTTCTCTCAGGGCCCTTCCTTATGGGACTCTCCATAGGAACTTTAATTTAGATCAAACAGTTCAGGGAAAACCTCTCTGGGGGTGGAAAGTTTAAAGGAAACCTGAAGAATGAGGAGGAGTTGGCCAATAAAAGAGGCAGGCAACAACTACCCCAGGCAGAGGGCAAGCAGAGAGGGTGACCGTAGAGTAAGTGAGGTAGGGTGAGGGCAAGGGCAGAGGGCTTCTTGCTGATGCTCTATAGCTTGTTTCAGCCTGGCACTCTGGGGTCGAGCCACTTCTAGGTCACGGTGAAAACCACAGAAGATGGTTCTTCTACCCAATATATCTCTGCCCTGAGACTCTTCCTGCGATTTGAGATCAGAACTGCCCCTTCCTCTCCAGCCTCCCCCATCGTCTCCTCCTTCCCCTCCCTCCGGAGCAGATGGCGCTGTCAAGGAGCTGGTGGTAGCAGTTCCCAAGAAGTTTCTGGTGTGAGCATGAAGGTGTTGTGTAACGCGGCGGTTACTATGGCAAGTTTTATTGGGTGATTGGGTTTGAAGAAACATTTTGATTCATCATTAGCTACTGAGCTAAAAATAGTGCCTCACCAGGAGCCTGTTTTCTCTTAAAATGTGTCTGATGTTCTGATAAAGTGCAGTACGCACCAAAAATTGGAGCATTTTCTCAAGTCACCTAAATCTTGATCTTGACTCCTCCAAAGAAGGCCCAATTATCATCTGCATTACTCCACCAAAAGGCATGTTTGTTGTTACGGATGAATATAGTATTGACTTAGATGAAAAAAGAGTCCATTATGTCCAAGTTGAAGAGCCCAATTCGTAGAGAAGATGACTTTATAGGGTATAACTTTATAAAGTTCCTCAACTACACAATTTTACAGGCAGGGGATAAAGCCAGTCTCCCAGCATTTCTTTTATCAGATGAGTATACAGAATAGAGTGGATGAAATATGGCACTCTACCAAAGGACAAACACTGGTCAACCTCTGTAGTAGAGAATACTACTATGTCACGTCAGGCGTGTCCGACTCTGTGCGACCCCATAGATGGCAGCCCACCAGGCTCCCCTGTCCCTGGGATTCTCCAGGCAAGAACACTAGTAGAGAATAAACATTGGCTAATCTGTGGCACTAGTGGTAAAGAACATGTCTGCCAATGCAGGAGACATAAGAGGCGTCGGTTTGATCCCTGGGTCAGGAAGATCCCCGGGAAGAGGGCATGACAACCCACTCCAGTATGCTTGCCTGGAGAATCCCATGGACAGGAGCCCGGCGGGCTACACTCCAAAGGGTCGTAAAACGGTCAAACACGACTACGGTGACTTAACACAAGCAGAATCTGTTGCCAAGAGTTTAGTTCACTCTCACTTTTTCAAGTTTACCCATTTAATGTTTGAATCAAATAAAATATTCTTCAAACATTTAAGCCCATGGTGGTTATGAGTAGGCGCCGTGTGTTTGGATCTATAGGGCTGAGTTATATACCTTGTGACCCATTAGGTAGTAAAAATATAACGGAAGCCAAGAACATGAAGTGTCTCCAGCCCATGGTGACTCATACCTAATGCCATCCTGTTTGCAATTTTTTTTCATATTATTCTATGTTTGTCTCTTAATTCTGCTACTGAGCGCAGCTAAGCCTATTTTGCCAGCTTTAAGAAGTGGGGCAACTAACTTTCCAGGATCGCCACAAGATAAAAAGAGGTCACGTAAGGACAAACCCCACCATGCTGTCGGCTACACTAACCTAGGAGCACAATAGATCTGCCTCTGGGATTTGAATTCTCAACTCTGCCCCTTACCTAAATGTGGGGAGATGGAGCTTTAAATCTCTCTAAGCTTCAGGCTCCTCACATGTTGCTGCCGCCGCTGCTGCTGCTAAGTCGCTTCAGTCGTGTCCGACTCTTTGCGACCCCATAGACGGCAGCCCACCAGGCTCCACTGTGCCTGGGATTCTCCATGTTAAGTGGGGATAATAACTGTACCTACTTCATAGGTTTTTGTGATGGAGAGAAGTGATTACATGGATCCCTTGGCATACAGAGATCAGTTAGTACACGTCAGCTGTTACTACCAAGTCATTTCTTTTTCTCAGCGAGACTGTATGTTCCTTTGCGTGCATGCTGAGTTGCTTCAGTCGTGTCTGACTCTTTGCAACCCTATAGACTGTAGCCCTCTAAACACCTCTGTCCGTGGGATTCTCCAGACAAGAATACTGGAGTGGGTCTCCCTGCCCTCCTCCAGGGGACTCTTCCCAACCCAGGAACTGAACCCACATCTCTTATGTCTCCTGCACTGGCAAGCGCCTTCTTTAGCACTAGCGCCACCTGGGAAGCCCGCATGTTCTTTAATGAGTGACAATAGTCACGCCTAATTCTTTTGGATACTATTATGACAATGTATCTATTTTGAAAACTTGGATACTTCTGAGAGTGAGAGGAGGCAGGCACCGATCTGGGGTGTCCTGGGCACTCTAATATATAGTGATCCTACCTGCGGCACATGCTACTGCTTAGGCACAGGCCAATTATATAAACCTTCAAGCTACACTCTTGGGAAATAGCTTAATAAAGGGCAATGTCTTCAAAAGTGCAGGCACCGCTCTAGAGTCTGGGGATATGTCAATCAACAAAAGAGACCAAACCCCTTCTTTTACTTATGAGGATGCAGACAATAAACAAAGGGATACAAAAAGACAGATGCACCCCCAGTGTTCATTGCAGCACAACTTAAAATGGTAGGAAGTACTTAAAACTACATAAAGCAACCTAAATGTCCATGGACAGATGACTAGATAAAGAAGATGTCATACATGTATACAATGAAATATTACTCAGTTATAAAAAGGAATGAAAGTGGGTCATCTTTAGTGACATGGACGAACCCAGAGTTTGTCATGCAGAGTGAAGTAAGTCAGAAAGAGAAAAATAAATATTGTATATTAACACTGGAGAAGGCAATGGCACCCCACTCCAATACTCTTGCCTGGAAAATCCCATGGACGGAGGAGCCTGGTGGGCTGCAGTCCACAGGGTCGCTGAGAGTCAGACACGACTAAGTGACTTCACTTGCACTTTTCACTTTCATGCATTGGAGAAGGAAATGGCAACCCACTCCGGTGTTCTTGCCTGGAGAATCCCAGGGATGGGGGACCCTGGTGGGCTGTCGTCTATGGGGTCGCACAGAGTCGGACATGACTGAAGTGACTTAGCAGCAGCAGCAGGAGCAGTGTATTAACACATATATGTGGGAAGTAGAAGAATGGTGCTGATGTACCTAGTTGCAGAGATGCAGATGGAGAGAACGAGCTGTGGACACAGTGGGGATAACGGAGAGAGCAGGACAAACTGAGAGAGCAGCACGGACACATACACACCACCACGTGCTAAAGAGACAGCTAGCAGGAAGCTGCCGCACAGCACAGGGAGCTCAGCGTGGTGCTCTGCGATGACCTGGAGGGCTGCGATAGGAGAGGAGGTCCAAGAGGGAGGGCATATATGTGCACGTACAGCTAAGCCGTTGTGCTGAGGCACACATGTTGCCATACAGCAGAAACTAACACAACACTGTGGAGCAACTACACTCCAATAAAAACATAAAACACCAAAGTTGCTGGCCTATAAGAAAAATGCTAAACGAATACAAAATTATGGCATTTCCTGTGCATTGGTGAAGAGTGCTATGGAGAAAAATACAGCTATCTCTGATCAAATTATATCTGAGCAGAGAGCTCCCCAAAAGGTGAGCAAACCATGCAGATATCCAAAGGAATAATGTGGAGTATATACTCCATTATCAACAAACATTCATAACAATAAATGGAAATCAGAAGACAAAATATAACCTAATCAATTTTACGGAGACTTTAAAAACTCATTTCAGATATGCCTGTTGTTTTCCCTATAATTTTGGTAATTTGATCTTTAAATAATTTATAACATAACAGCTTTACCCAGCTGTCACCATTATAAAAATAGTAGTTAAATTTATTATGTATCTCCTATGTGTGTGGTACTTTACCACAATAGGTCAGCATGGGGGTTATGGCACCTGCATTTCCAATGAGAGACACGAGGCTCAGAGAGGTGAAAATCCTTGTGTGTGTCCACGGCCAGGTAGAGGAACCAGGCCTGAAATACAGACCCCAGTCTGCAGATTTCAAATGTCTTGCCTTTTGTCTAATGACTTTGCTTGTAATCCTAACACTTAGATAAGAAGCCTGTGTCCATCTGAGAACAAGAACAAACATCAAGACATAGTTAAAGATGGAAATTCCTTTCTTTCTTCATCATTCAACAAATGCTTTCCAAGGGCCTACTACATGCCAGCTACTGTTCTAGACTTAGAGGATACACTAGTGAGAAGTGGACATCATTTTCTATCTGTGGGCCTGCCCTGCTGGCAGAAGGAAATAATACAATTACATAAATTATTTCGAGTGGTAGAAGGTGAAAAAGCTGGCTTAAAACTCAACATTCAAAAAAGATCATGGCATCTAATCCCATCACTTCATGGCAAACAGAAGGGGAAAAAGTGGAAGAAGTGACAGATTTTATTTTCTTGGGCTGCAAAATCACTGCAGACAGTGACTGTAGCCATGAGGCTGAAAGACCATTTCTCTTTGGAAGGAAAGCTATGACAAACCTAGACAGCATGTTAAAAAGCAGAGACATCGCTTTGCTGACAAAGGTCCGTATAGTCAAAGCTATGGTCTTCTCAGCAGTCATGTACGGATGTGAGAGTTGGATCATAAGGAAGGATGAGCACTGAAGAATTGATGCTTTTGAATTGTGATGCTGGAGGAGACTCTTGAGAGTCCCTTGGACAGCAAGGAGATCAAACCAGTCAATCATAAAGGAAATCAACCCTGAGTATTCATTGGAAAGACAGATGCTGAAACTGAAGCTCCAATACTTAGGCCACATGATGCGAAGAACTGACTCACTAGAAAAGACCCTGATGCTGGGAAGGATGGAAGGCAAAAGGAGGAGGGGTTACAGAGGAGAAGATGGTGAGATAGCATAACCAACTCAATGGAGATGAATTTGAGCAAACTCCAGGACATAGTGAAGGAGAAAGAGCCTAATGTGTCCACGGGGTCACAAAGAGTTGGACATGACTTAGTGACTGAACAACAACAAAAAGAAGGTAAAAAGCATGCTTTTAAAATAGAGCAATGGGGACTTCCCTGGCAGTCCAGTGGCTAAGACTCCATGCTCCCACTGTGGGGGCCCAGGTTCAATCCCTCATTGGGGAACTAGATCCTGCATGTCACAACTAAAGATCTTGCATGTTTGGATCGAAGCAGTCAAAGGTTCCACGTGCTGCAATTAAGACTTGGCAGAGCCAAATAAATGAATAAAAACAAAATACTGCAATGTAAAATACAGTGGAATGTAGGGTGGGGTGGGGTGAGGTAGGGATGCTGGGTGAGAGAGAGGTTACAAATTTAAATGAGAACATCAGGGTAGATGCTGTCACCGAAAGGGTGGCTTTCCTGCCAATATGTGAAAGAGGAAGTTGACATGGGGATCTCTCGGTTAAGGACATCCCCAGCAGATGGTAAGGCCAGAAGGGTGTACTCAAGAATTTCTAGGAGAGTTGAGACTGGAGCAGAGTGAACAAGGGAGAGAGTAGCAGAAACCCAGGCAGCAGGTGGAGGGCCAGAGTGGACCACTTGAGGGACAGCTTGACCAGCATGAAACGGGGACTCATGCTCGGTTTGCAGCAGAGGAGGGGCTGTGTTGATGGCACATTCGTTTCAGGAGTTATCCTCAGAAAAGCCATTGGTCCATCTGCTAGAACCTGCAGAATACACAACGGTTTCCTGAGCTCTCCTAAAATTTATTCAGCTCGAAGTTCTTCTCCCAACCCATCCAAGAAGCTGGAAGAAGGACTCTTGCTTTGATCAGAAGGGACCTTTGGTCGCATGGGCATCCCCTCAAACTTGGAATGCCTGAGATTCTGAAGTGCAGTAGAAAGCCAAGCTAGATGATTGGAAGCATTCAGATTGGTGTTCCTTGCTCCCGCCCTTCTGTGGACAATGGCCGTGGCTTTGAATTCAAGTACAGGACATATGTTTGCAAAGTCGTTCTTTAGGGTATGGGATGAGACGCTCCGGGAAACCAGATGCTAGAACCGCTGCCCCATCTCCTGGAGTCTCTGTGGGCAGCTGCCAGAGGGCGCCGCTCTCACTTGTGACCACTAGCAAATCTGACCCCATTGTCCACTGGAGGCAGGCACTGGAACCAGTTAGCAATAACAGCCTTGTAATGTAAAGTAATGAATGCGGATTCAGTCGTGTCTGACTCTTCATCACTCCATGGACTGTAGCCCACCAGGCTCCTCTGTCCATGGAATTTTCCAGGCAAGAATACTGGAGTGGGTTGCCATTTCCTACTCCAGGGGATCTTCCCAACCCAGGGATCCAACTCAGGTCTCCTGCATCTCCTGCATTGGCAGGTGGAGTCTGTGCCACCTGGCAAGTTATAATCACAATCTATTAACAGTTAATTTCCTTTGCCCATCAGAGTTTTAGAAATGGTGACAGAGAAGTGTGCCAAGTTAGAGAAAAAGAAATCCCACCAGTAAATGAACAGTCCAGGATAGTACCCTGCCCAGTGTCAGGATACTAAGAAACATTTCAGGTGCAAGCTTCCAGGTCTGATAAACAACAGGGCTAGTAACTCGCCCTCCATAACCAAGTTATTATACCATCTGACACACTGAATATCAGAAAGCTTTAAAATATAAATTGTATTAACAACTGCCAAGTGTATTTTTTGGTACGAGTGCTTTGAGTGAGTGGATCATTTAGAGAAAGCATTGGTTCAATGGAAAGAAGTGGGCTTTGAAATACATGTCCTCCTTCAATATTTAACCAAAATAGGGACTCAATAGAGTTCCAATACTGTCTCTTTTAGCTATTATTTTTTAAAGGTCAAAGAGAATACTCAGAGAAAGAGACGCAACTCTTTTTTCTTTTTAGTAAAACACACCATGTTGGAGAAATGATGTTTGATTACATTCTTTCAGCCTTCCATCAAATGATTTGGAAGTAGCAGTTTAAAAATATCATAGGCATACTTTTTATTAATCAGGCTATTCGCTAGTGCTTTGGCCTGAGCCTTTTGCCAATTGTTTCATTTTGGCCAGGTCACTCTCCCCAACAACTCTGTTCATTCATTCAGTAATTACTTACAGATTATCAGTTATGTGCTAGGCAATGTTGTAGGGGCTGGAAAGATGACAGTGAATTAAAAAATCAAGGTCTTGGGACTTCCCTTGTGGTCCACTGGCTGAGATTCTGAGTTCCCAATGTAGGGGGCTCAGGTTCAATCCCTAGTTGGGGAACTAGATCCCACATGCCGAAACTAAGAGCTGGCATGCCACAGTTAAATATCCTGCAAGCCACAGCTAAGATCAGGTGCAGCCAAATAGATAAAATAAATTCAAAAGTCATAAATATTAAAAAAAGAACCAAGGTCTTTGCCATTATGAAGCTCCACTGCAAACTGTATAATAACAGGTAACACAAGACTTCCCTCGGGGCTCAGTGGTAAAGAACCCACCTGCCAATGCAGGAGACGCAGGTTCAATCCCTGAGTTGGGAAGAGTCCCTATAGAAGGAAATGGCAATCCACTCCAGTAAGCTTCCCTGAGAAATCCCATGGACAGAGAAGCCTGGCAAACTTCAGTCCATGGTGTCATGACTCAGGGACTGAGCGCGCACACACACACACACACACACACACACACACGTGACACACATGGCCTAAGCAGTTTAAAGTCCCAAGACTTTACCCACATTACCTCTGTTAATGCTCACACTGGCCTTATAAGATGCATACTATAACTATCCCCATTTTATAGATGAGGGAACTGAGGCTTAAAGAAGTTAAATAACTTGCCAGATCACAAGTTAGTGAGTGGTGGTGTCAGGATTCAAACCCAAGTACTCTAGTTCCAAAGCATGTCTTATCACTCATTTTGCCAAAACACCTTCTTTAATTTGAGAAGAAATATACAAGTGACATTTGCTGAAAACAAAAATATAGTGGAGGGTATGGATATGGGCATCTCATTTTTCAGCAGTGGAGGGCTCACTATTTAGCCATGCCATTTTGTGGGTACCTCTAAATCTTACCTTTGAATTCCCAGCTCACCTGCTACAGTGAAATTTTCCTGTCCCCAGTCAGAATTAATGACACCACCTTCTTTCTGGCTCTAAATACTACACAAATGTCAGGGACTCTCGTGGTGATGACAAAAAGGGAGGAGAAAAGGAATGATCATGGTGATGATGGAAATAAGGGTAATGTTGGAATTAATGAAAATGATGATCTGAGATATTGTAGGCAGTACTGGCCTTTTGCAGCACAAAAGCATGGCAGCTGCTTATGTCATGTCAACGACAAACAGCGTTTCTACAAGTAGGTGTGTCACAAAAGGCCAAGAGCTTCTTGGGGCGGAGTGAGTTTCCTGTCATTGGAGTATTCAAGCAGAATTAGTATAAAAATTTAATAGAAAATATATAGATTAAGTCGCTTCCCTGATAGCTCAGTTGGTAAAGAACCCGCTTGAAATGCAGTAGACCCTGGTTCGATTCCAGGGTCTGGAAGATCCCCTGGAGAAGTGAACAGCTACCCACTCCAGTATTCTGGCCTGGAGAATTCCATGGATTGTATAATCCATGGGGTCACAAAGAGTCCAACATGACTGAGCAACTTTCACTTTCACATATAGATGAAGCATATTAATCTATTTTCTACTTTTTTATGATGTTCATTACTCTTCCCAGACTCAGTCCCAAAACTGAGAGGACAAATGAATGTCAGTATGACTCAAAGGTTTTCCCTAGTATTACACAAGTTTTCCTTTCATCTACCTATTTATCTAGCTAGTTAGCTATTTAGCCACCCAATCCAGTATTTGTGTCAACTTCCTCATCGTAAGGTCAACAGATCTTATAAATTTATTTGATAACTCAAGCTTACTGAGATCCACAAAAAATAAGCAGTAAGATAAGAGTAATTATGTTTAATAAAATTGGTGGTTATCTCTTTAATGACACCATCTATTTAAAGACTATGGAGGTCATGAGTATTTCTACCAGAATGTGGACTATTAAAAGAAAAGCATCACATTGGCATAATGATTTTGTGGTAGATCACTGGAATTACTACTTAAAGGCAAATTCATCTTCCCTTGGTATGATTCCTATTCATCTACTGGTACCAAAAATATTTTGTCTGCAATTTTTAACCTTATCCAGGATTTGAGCCAGAAAGAAAGAGGCCAGAAGCTTGGTAGAAGCACTAATCTGAATTCTGGTCCAACCCACAATTATCTCACCTTCTTGGACATTAAAATCTATTGTAATATATCCTCTAGAGAAGCCAGAAT
This sequence comes from Bubalus kerabau, assembly GCF_029407905.1. Taxonomy (NCBI): domain Eukaryota; kingdom Metazoa; phylum Chordata; class Mammalia; order Artiodactyla; family Bovidae; genus Bubalus; species Bubalus kerabau. The sequence goes on along the minus strand of NC_073637.1, from coordinate 11,937,565 downwards.
TACCACCTGACCCTGAATATCAGCCTTGGGTATTCCCATTCATTTTTTCATTCTTATGTAAATATTTATCAAATATGGAGTGCTGAGAGTATTCAGGCGTGCAAGCAAATTTGACCCACTCCTTATTTCATCATACCTACTCTATGGTGGAAAAACAGACATGGAACAAATACTCTCACCACACACACACACACACACACACACAAGTGTTAATGTGTTATCTAAGAAAAGTACAAGAAGAAGAAGACATGTGCTCAGTCGTCTCCGACTCTTTCCAACGCTATGGACCATAGCCCTCCAGGTTCCTCTGTCTATGGAATTCTCCAGGCAAGAAGACTGGAGTGGGTTGCCATTTCCTTCTCCAGGGGATCTTCCCGATCCAGGGATTGAACTTGGCATCTCTTGCATCTCTGCATTGGCGGGTGGATTCATTATTACTAACCCACAAGCTGGGATCTAAGACAGGGCAGAGCAAGCCTCCCTGAGAAAGTTTCTTGGGTTGAGAATGAGGAAAGAGCTTCTTGGGAAAAGGAGGAACAGAAACTCGGGCAGCTCAGAGGCAGAAAGAGACATGGGTCTTTGGAGGAACTGAACAGAAGTCAGTTTCTCAAACTGAGTGAGAGGGAGATGAAGAATGGAATTATTGGAGGAAGAGAGAAGCCCGATCTTAAACGTGGATCCCAGGGGGAAATTCTGCCTTTGCCTCAAGAGCAATGGGAAGCTACTCACCTTTGCTGAAGGACTCTAAGCAATAATCCCCAAGAGAAGAACTCCAGCCTGTGACACTGTGGACAGAGGACTGGAGAGGGTCGAAAGTGCATGCAGGGCGGCTGCTGTGATTCAGGAGAGAAACAGGATCTACTGCACTGAAGTGAAAGGATGGAGATGAGGGGAGGAAATGAGCCTATTCGGATGGCAAACTGGGCAGGAACTTGCAGTAGCCCGGCCGTGGGGACGGAGAGACGGAGAAGTAACGGAGATGGGCTTTCTGGTTTGGGCACCTGCAAGGATGGACCAGAGAACCCTGGATCTGTTCAGATCAAGATCTGGGCGGAAGGCAAGCTTAGGAGAACTGCAGGAGGTAAATAGCCCCATTCCTTTATGATATGAGAAGGTATTTTTTGGATTTCCTTTTAGAATCCAACTATTTTACATGTAGCCAATTATTTATAACATCAAGAGTCACAGAGTCATAAGCTTCAAATTAGAAGGGATCTTGAAAATCATTTAGTTCAACCCTTTGCCTTTTGCCCCAAATTCCTGATGATGAGCATCTGGCTTCTCCTGAACACCTCTAGGGATGCCTTTTAATCTCACAAAGCCCGGTGTGATTTCAAAGAGTTATAAATAGGAAAGCATCCATTTCTTCCCTCGGGACATAGTCCTACAAGTCTTCTCCAGCCATAATTATTGCCTGATATTTATTCTAGTGCTATAAATTATGTATCAGATGATACAACATCTGATCTGAATCTTTCTTTATGTTCCCGAAACCTAAAGTATGAAGAAAAAAAAATCACAAAATGAAACTGTCTCTGTTTGTCTTAAATGAACAGATAATCAACAAAAGAGTTGCAATCAAGGAGTGGTCAATGGTTATGTATTGGTCAATGTACCATGGATATATTTTGCAGTCAGCATTGATTAGTAATTGCATTTGAGATGTTGGTAATGGGGACATGTGTTCATGGGGCTCCTTGGAAGAAAAGCTATGACAATCTAGACAGTGTATTAAAAAGCAGAGACATTACTTTGCTGACAAAAGTCCATATAGTCAAGTGAGTGAAAAGTGAGTCACTCAGTCGTGTCCGACTCTTTGTGACCCCATGGAATATAAAGTCCATGGAATTCTCTAGGCCAGAATACTGGAGTGGGTAGCCTTTCTCTTCTCCAGGGGATCTTCCCAACCCAGGAATCGAACCGGGCTCTCCTGCATTGAAGGAGGATTCTTTACCAACTGAGCTATCAGAGCTATGGCTTTTCCAGTAGTCATACATGGATGTGAGAGTTGGACCATAAGGAAGGCTGAACGCTGAAGAACTCATGCTTTTGAGGGTGGTGCTGGAGAAGACTCTTGAGAGTCCCTTCAACAGCAAGGAGATCAAACCAGTCAATCCTAAAGGAAATCAGTTCTGAATATTCATTGGAAGGACTGATAAAACTTTGGCCACCTGATGCGAAGAACTGACTCTTTGGAAAAGACCCTGCTGCTGGGAAAGATTGAAGGTGGGCGGTTAAGGGTAAGACAGAGGATGAGATGGTTGATGGCATCACTGCTTTGATGCACATGAGTTTGAGTAGGCTCTGGGAGTTGGTGATGGACAGGGAGGGCATGCATGCTGTAGTAAATGGGGTTGCAAAGAGTTGGACATGACTGAGCAACTGAACTGAACTGAGAATGCTTATTTCTTTTTTAAAGCTTTTTTTTTTTTTTACTTTTTGGCAGCACCCCGTGGTGTGTGGGATCTTAGTTCTCTGACCAGCAATCGAACCCTTGACCCCTCCAGTGAAAACGCTGGCATCTTAACCACTGAACCACCAGGGAAGTCCCTGTATCATTTTTAAAAAAGATTCCACACACTGTACAAGGGATCAGGTACTCAGCCTATGGGCTTCTGTCCTGTGTTTGACCAGTTCCAGCCCCATCTCAAAGCAAGACAGCCTGACAACGTGTAACCAAGCGTATCAGGTCCACGTGTGTCACAGAAATACTACAATTACCACTACAGTCCAGGGCTTGGTGCCTCCTGTTTATCAGCTCAACACTTGTTCTTATTCATCAGCTCCTTTCATATCTATAAACTATGAGGTTCTGACAGCAGGTATCCTACATCCTCACCTTGTTACAGATCATGGGACTAACGTATGACAGGATAAAGTGAGTTCCTCAGGGCCCTGCTGTTGGTGTCCTGGTGTCTGCAGATGATGAAGAAGAAACCACAGAAGCCAAACTCCAAGCTGTAGGATATTCCGGCTGCATAAATGCCCAGCTCAGTCACTTCTAGGTAACATTGACATAAAATGGCTTTTTTAAAGCTTTTTTTTTTTTCCCTTTTTGGCAGCACCCCGTGGTGTGTGGGATCTTAGTTATCTGATAACGGCTGACACGCACATTTTAGAAAAGCTAGGTAGGCAACTGTGACAAGTGCCACGAATCACTAATTAAATATTCAAAGTAAACATTTGTCTGTCAATTAAATATCTCAGTTACTATCCCCTTTGAAACAAACTGAATGACTAAAATCACATACAGTTTTACAAGTCACGGAGTCAATGTAATTAAACTACTAGGAGAAACTAAATATTGACTACTACCTAATAAGTAATTCTCTTAGCATTTGCTATAATCTTACTTGTATTTCTCTTCCTTCTCAGAGATCACAGACCTCAGCCAGCTCTATTTTCTGTAATGACTGTCATAATCTGATCTTGGAAGCCAAATAAACCAAGAAAACACACAAATCCTCACCTCCACACTCATTATAACTTGTTGTGGTTCAGTTGCTCAGTCATGTCTAATTCTTTGCGACCCCATGGACTGCAGCACGCCAGGCTTCCCTGTCTTTCACTATCTCCTGGAGCTTGTTCAAACCCCATTGTAGCCATCTCCTCCTGCCCTCAATCTTTCCCAGCATCAGGGTCTTCCAGTGAGTCAGCTCTTCACATCAGGTGTCCAAACTATTGGAGCTTTAGTTTCAGCATCTGTCCTTCCAATGAATATTCAGGGTTGATTTCCTTTAGGATTGACTGGTTTGATCTCCTTGCAGTCCAAGGGACACTCAAGAGTCTTCTCCAGCACCACAGTTCGACGTGGTAGAGTATGAGCCATCTCAAAAACCATTTCATAGTGACAGACTTTTAGAGCTGTGAGGAATTCATTTCAAGGCCAAGACAGGTGGAGTGGTCTGTACAAAGCTGCACGGTCTTGGATATAAAATCCAAGGTCCCTCTTTTGCTGACTGTTAGCTGCTATTTTCAATGCAATGTGCTATTCCCCTGGCTCCATAAAGCAATAATATCATTACGTGCATTGCTACCATTTGGAATACAAATTTCATTTTTCTTCCCCTTTATGACTTTTAACGAATCACCTCTGAAACTAGCAGAGTTAATTGAGATAAAATGGTCTTAAAAGACCATCAAATCGAGGGGCAGCTTTGAAATGAGACAGATGTGGTTAAAATCCTTTATTAGCTGTCTAACCAAAGGGATATGATGTAATACGCTGAGCTTAGCATCCTCAGCTATAAAAAGGAAGCAGCGGCACTGATACTAAGATGATTCCTCAGGCATTGACTCAATAAGCCTCTGCTACGAGCTGTTCCTGTGATGTGCCAACGTCCATTCCAGAGATATGTAAAAGGTCCGTACCTGTCCTCAAAGAGTGTATGGTTTAGCAGTAGAAACAAATAAGGAAACAATAGCTTCAATCTCATTTACCAACCCCTATTCCTTCTTCAGGTCTTAATTAAGAATACTTTTCTCATATCAGTTCAAGTCAAGTGTTTTCTTTTAAATAGAAACCAGGACTAGAAGTAGGGTGAGATTAGCCAAGTTCCTGGGGTGTACAGTTTAGAAATTTATTTATTTGGTTGTATATTGCCTTTAAAATGGAGGGATGTAAAGGGCATGAAGAGATCCAAGAGGACAGGGACCTACATCCATCTACCTGGTCGAGTGTCAGAAAGCCCATGGCAGGGAAGGTGGGGTCTTTGCTGAATTTCAGGTAGATGGGCTGGTAAAAGGTAATGAGGTCAGAGATGAAGGAATATCTAATTCATTCTGTGTGTGTGTTAGTCGTGTAGCTGTGTCCAACTCTTTGCGACTCCATGAACTGTAACCCACCAAGCTTCTCTGTCTGTGGAATTCTACCGTCCATGGAATTCTCCAGGCAAGAATACTAGAGTGGGTAGCCATTCCTTTCTCCAGGGGATCTTCCTGACCCAGGGGTTGAATCTGGGTCTCTGGCATTGCAAGCAGATTCTTTACCATCTGAGGTACCAGGGAAGCCCCTAACTCTAGCTGTTGAGAAAACTTCAGAATTCTGGCATTTTTTCACTACCCACAAAACCCTTTTAGGCATCAAGAAAACAAAGTCACCTGGCCAATGTCACTGAGAAAATTCAGGGTAAAAATAAGACGACAATTTGTGGTTCCTATGTTTTTAAGGAAATGCATATACATAGCTTCAGAAATATCTCTCACTGTCCATTGGCACAGTTCACAGATCCTCTCTGGCTGAAATGTCTCGGGCAGGACCCCAACAGCACGTGATGTCATTGTTCACTTGATAAGAGACAAAGGTTGTGTCTCTCTCATAAACAGAGAAGAAAGCCCTCTATTCACCGGGTGCTGACTTTCTGGTCCCATGAACCCACCCTCAAATGAGCTGTCCATCACCAGTAGGCTACGAAGACTCACGTAAGTAATGGGAGAAGTTTGATGTTGAATTAGAAGAAAATAAGTTGGTTCTTACTGATTTTGATTTTGTTTCTTGAACTAATTGACAGCAGAAAAGGGAATTGATGGGGATGGTGCCTCACAGAACTGAAAATAGGAGACTGACTCTTAGCCTTTTTGGTCCTTTTATTGAAGACTGTTTTGTAGTTATTTGCATTGGGTTCCAATATCTAAAATCAGGCTCTATATTGCCTTTACTATTGTCTTCAGTTCAGTTCAGTCGCTCAGTCGTGTCCGACTCTTTGCGACCCCATGAATCGCAGCACGCCAGGCCTCCCTGTCCATCACCAACTCCCGGAGTTCACTCAGACTCATGTCCATCGAGTCAGTGATCACTACTGTCTTACTAAATAATTAATTTATTTTTGGCTGCGCTGGGTCTTCACTGCTGCACGGCTTTCTCTAGTTGCTGTGACCAGGGGCTATTCTCTCGTTGTGGGGAGCAGGCTTCTGATTGCAGTGGCTTCTCGAGTTGTGGAGCACAGGCTTTCTTTAGGGCACAGCCTTTACTTTGCTCAGTAGTTGAGGCTCTCAGGTCCCAGAGCACGCAGGCTCCAGTAGTTGCAGCATGCAAGCTCAGCCTGGTTCATGGGCTAGGTTGCCCCACAGCATGTGAAAACTTCCCGGACCAGGGATCGAACCCATGTCCCCCTCCATTGGCTGGTGGATTCTTAATTCCCGGACCACCAGGGAAGTCCATATGTTGGCTTTAGGTAGTCTTCAGATAAAATTGGTCCAGTTGGTGTACAAATTGGTCTTTATATGATAGGTTTTACACTGTAAAAGTGGGAGACTAAGTATTATTCAGTTATTACACTCAGCAAGGTCAGCTGGTTCTGTTCAATGGCCTTCTCTTAGGAGTGAGGCAGACCAGCCTGGCTGGTGAGAGGCGCCAGGAAGCAGGTAGGAAAGTAGGGACACTGCTTGCCCACAGCTACACCCGGATGAAATTAGAGAGTGAACATCCATAGGTGACCAAAAGTGGGGACCACTGAGGGGTCTGGCCAAAGAATTGATTTGGGGTAGAATACCACGAAGCAGTATACCACAAAGCACCTGATGCGAAGAGCCAACTCATTAGGAAAGACCCTGATGCTGGGAAAGATTGAAGGCAGGAGGAGAAGGGGACGACAGAAGATGAGATGGTTGGATGGCATCACCAACTCGATGGACATGAGTTTGAGCAACCTCTGGGAGATAGTGAAGGACAGGGAAGCCTGGAGTGCTGCAGTCCATGGGGTTGCAAAGAGTTGGACACGACTGAGCAACTGAACAACGACACCGCAAAGCAAGGGGCTTCTTCCCAGGTGGCAAAGTGGTAAAGAATCTGCTTCCAATGCAGGAGACACAAACGATGTGGATTTGATCCCTGGGTCAAGAAGATCCCCTGGAGAAGGAAATGGCAACCTGCTCCAGTATTCTTGCCTGGAAAATTCCATGGACGGAGGAGCCTGGAGGGCTGCAGTCGATGGGGTCCCAGTCAGACATGACTGAGCACACACACAATGCATGCATTCACAAAGACAAAAGATGATGGACTACAAAGCAAAGGGAGCCTGAGCGAGGTGTTGGTGTTGGGATTCAGAGCCAAGGTGCTAAAGAACCAAGAAGGAAGCCAAGGAACGGGTGAGACTCTCATTAATACTGGACTCTATTTTGTGTGGATGGACTGGATCCATTTAAAATTTTCAGGAATGGACAAACAGGTATGGATAATTTAGATCCATCATTTTTAATCTCCTTTTCCTATTTTGACTGAAGTGATCTGGATAATGAGTTAAATTTTTCTTCATGTTATCTAATATAACTTCCTTAACACAGGTCTAGCAAGCACTCGGAGAAGGCAATGGCACCCCACTCCAGTACTCTTGCCTGGAAAATCCCATGGACGGAGGAGCCTGGTACGCTGCAGTCCATGAGGTCACTAAGAGTCGGACACGACTGAGCGACTTCACTTTGACTTTTCACTTTCATGCACTGGAGAAAGAAATGGCAACCCACTCCAGTGTTCTTGCCTGGAGAATCCCAGGGATGGGGGAGCCTGGTAGGCTTCCGTCTATGGGGTCGCACAGAGTCAGACATGACTAAAGTGACTTAGCAGCAGCAGCAGCAAGCACTCAGCTTGAAACTTTCTGCCCAAAGGACTTCTTGGGATAATATTTGGTGTTCTTTTGCCTGTATTGACCAGAGAAATGGATTTTTTTTTTTCCCCTCTCACTGGTTTCTCACTGATTGTATGTGTTGAGGGGTAGCCAGGGAGCGGACAGGGGAAGGAGTTGCTCATATAATATTCATTCATTCACTTCACTTATAACTGTGCTGTTTAGTACTGTTAATGTGCCAGATACGATGCAAGGAGCTAGGGACACAAAGATGAGCAAGACACAATCCTTGACCTCAAGGGGCTCACAGCCTGGTAGGCACATGAAATGTTGTAAGTTGCTCTAGTAGTCGAAAATGCAAAGTGTGGCAATGTACCAAGGAGAGGGAACTGAACCTTGCTTAAGCTCCTTGTCTGCCCATCCTTGTGTGAAATGGGCTGCCTGGAGCTCCAAGGCATCTGCTCAGTTTCTAGCTGGAGTTATTGCATACGTGTGCTTCCCAGCTGGCCCTAGTGGTGAAGAACACACCTGTCAATGCCGGAGACACAAGAGACATGGGTTTGATTCCTGGGTCGGGAAGAATCCCTAGAGGAGGAAATGTCAACTCACTCCAGCATTCTTGATTGAAAAATCCCATTGACAGAGGAGCCTGGTGGGCTACAGTCCATGGGGTCGCAAAGAGTCAAACGTGACTGAGAACACAGAACAGCTAGGAGAACCTGGAGCTGCTGCCAAGCCTGACCTTCTCAACACGAGGCAGATGCTTTCGTGAGTCTGCTGGTCACCAGGCTTGGGATGTGTTCAGTCTGTGATAAGGTGATGCTTTATAACTGACCTCCTAGCCCTTCCCAGGGTCTCTTTACCCTCTTCGCGAGGAAGATCCATACCCTTTTACAATTTCTTCTAAAGTCTGACCTTTCCTTTCACACAACTCCTAAAAGAAATCCACTGTAGCTTTGATTTTTTTCATGCTTTACAGACTGTAGTAAAAAGAGCCCAAGACCTGCATAAAACACTTACCCAATGCTGTGTGTTTCAGACAGGTTCTAAGAGTCAGTTACAAACCTCCCTACTCCTGTACCGGATTCACAAACTTCCCCCGTCCTCCCAGATCCATTGAGGTATCACCCTCCTTAAAGTGACAACCTTGACAGTGTAGCGCACAGCTGTGTCTCAGAATCTAGAACCCAACAGTCAGTCAACAAGTATTTACTGAACAGTTTTCCTACTCAATCCTTATTCTCCTCTTCTTCCTAATTCACTCTTGATTTTTTGAGAAGCAGTAAACTTGAATCTATTTTTGCCATCTTTTCTTGATGATGGAGGAGGGGCCATGTATCAGAATTCAGAATTCTGGTCCCTAAAATAGAGGCAGATGGCATTGGGTATGGGTCCCAGAGGACCATGCAGGGGTCCCTTCCTGAAAGGGCTACAGACTCGTGGGCAAATGTGCTTTGGTTAAGGGAGGAAAGGAACAGGCTGAGCTGACTCCATCTTGAAAAAGAAGGAAACTCCATCTCTCACTTTCAGTGAGCTTTGGACTATATGCCTGGTAGCCATGGGGATAACATACCCACGGCCGAACTGGCCTCCTGGACTGATAAACACCAGATTCCATACCAAGATTTCCCGTCACCAAAAAGAATATAACAGTCCCCTATGTAGCCAATTACCTTGGTAATCTTTATGGCACCCATTGGTGTAGGCTACAATGTATAACCAGCTGACCCTTCTGATTATGAATCATGGCTGTAACCTGATTGTATCTCCCTTTAACACTTTCCAGGCTAGATTTAAGGAATTTGGGGATGTGGGCTTGAGCAATACACTTAAGGTTTTCACAAAAGCTGGTTGGGGTCCTTGGCTGAGAGGAGACTCTGCCTCGGGCTCGCAGGTGTAATAAACTGCACTCCACTGTCTGCATTGTCCTGAGTGTTTCCCGGAACGCAAGGCTACAACATGATCATCTTGACCTCTTACCCTTTGCCCTTTGTCCTCTCCTTTTCTCTTGCCTGCAAAGTGGCTGTGATGACTTAGAGATGCAACCAATTGTTTTCAAATGACCTTGAGGAAAAGATCTTCCCTGTGGAATTTTCTGTTAGAGCATCTGGATAGATTTCTGTACAGCTTTCTCTTGATGAATCCCCTGACAGGGAGCTCATCACTTAAAAAAAATCCCCCTGGGCAGGTCTAGTTGCTACAAAGCCTTACGAGATTTAAGTGAACCAAAATCTCTCATGGTATAAAGACCACCCATTGGTCATTATTCTGTCTTAAAGAATACCCCTAAAATAAACAGTCTCTGTTTGTCATGAAGTACCCCGGATATTTGAAAACACTGACCATATATCTTCTATCTTTAGGCCTTGCAGGAGTGTTTCTTTTTGTTTGTTTGTTTTTCTAGTTCTGTTCTATTTTGCTGCAATTTTTTCCATGTTCTGAGTGAAAGGAATACATTATATTTTGACTATACATTCCCTAATCCTTAGTCATCTTGGTTTTATAAGCAATCATGTATATTCAACACATAATCACACATAAAAAAGGAGAAAAGATTCTGAAATGGTTTACTCCAGTCAACTGGAAAAGCAGCTGACACAGGATTAAAGACATAGTTTATAAGATAGTTCAACAAAATAATTCTTGTTTCACGTGAAAATTTTATGCTGGTATGCTTTTTACATAGAGATGGCAGTTTTAAAAATTTACTTGTTAAAAAAAAAACCCCAAAGATTAATATGATTTAATTTCACACTTAGCTCTTGTCTTCACCATGTAAGTTTTTACCATGTTCTGCTTTAGGAGAATTTTGTGTTTGAAAGATATTTTGCAATTCCTAACACCTGAACTTGGAGGCATGTAAGTCAGGAAGTTGGGTGGAAGAGATAGAAAACCTCACTTGACTAATGAATATGCAAAGCATTATACATATTAAACCACATGACGTAGCTAAAAATAAAATTCAGATACAAAATCACAGACATGCCTAATCAGAGTCCGAAGCAGAGATATCAAGGAAACACAGAATTGTAGGTTTATCTGACAACACAGAGTTATAATCCCAGTTCACTGATTGAGAGGGCGGGCACGCATTTGTATTCACAGGTAGAATGGCTTTTATTCCTCCTGGGAGGTGACCTGGCCTCCCTGGGAATGTCTGGGGCCTCAATGGTTAATTCATCTACCCAGCATTCTTCTGTACCCTGCAGAGAGCTAACTGTGAAAAATCTTGCAGCGAGAAAAGCCGGCTTCCGAAGTGCTGCTTAAGTGACCTGACTCCTTAAAATAGTCCTTCATAAACAAAACTCACATGATCTAATTTGAGTGTGTAAATCCAATTATGTTCCCTGGGGAAGCACAGGGAAGATGATACTGGCTCTCACTGCTCTGTGATGGGTGGTTGGGCAGAGTAGCAGTCTTCTACTTCAGCCCCAAGAAAATGCTTGAGGAGAAATTATTTATGGAATCCATTTTCTTGCTAACTGAGGGTCAGACCTATACATCCCAGAAATTTGCCTATTTTTTGTTCTTGGTACCTTGTGTTATAGAGAAAGTAAAGAACACGCCATATGTCTAGTGAACGGATACGACATCAACTGTATATTCTAGACTTCCTGGTTGATCACAGCATCAGTATTGAGCCCATTCGTTGGTGAGAGGAAGGGTATGGGATGAGTATTGTAAGTGTCTCCCATGTTCTGAAAACAAACACATGTAGGATCAACTCAAATAGACACACTTGGGAAATGAATAAGTTATCATCCTAAGAAATATTTAGACACCAGTGAAATGTCACATCAGCGTGATTGTAGTAGTGTCCTTTGAATACATGTTGCCGGCAGAACTGACGTTGGAATCAACTTAAAAAAAAAAAAAATCTTTCCTTTTAATGCTTGGTTTCACTTATTTTTGATGAGCTCTTAAAATGCCATCAATCATCAAGGTGTAAATATGACTAATGCACTTGTCCTACTTAGCATGATACTGCAGCAGCTGCTCCAGAAATAAAGTCCTCCCAGTCTTCCCAGTTCCCATCTAATTACGCTCCGACAGACTGAAACCAGTCAGGTGACATTACTGGCTAGGCAGAAAAACAAACTCATAATTCAATCTTGTAAAGACCACACCACACGTCATTTTACAACTCAGTCTAAATACACAGATGTCAAGCTTATTGGCACCTCCAGGGCAAATGTGTCTACAGATAGGAGGTTGAAGGGACTTAGTTGGTCATTTCAGATGTCATTAAAAATATCCTTTGCAAAGTCTGCTGCTGCTGCTGCTGCTGCTGCGTCGCTTCAGTCATGTCCGACTCTGTGCGACCCCATAGATGGCAGCCCACGAGGCTCCCCTACTCTGCATAAAAAAAAAAAAAAAAAGAGGAAAGGAAGGAAGGAATTGATAGAGCCAAAAAGGACAGTCTCTGGGTATTTTTCGGAAATATGAGAGGATAATATTTCCATTTCCTGGTGTTCAGAGGACCCTCTTGGGAATGCTGACACTCAAATCTGCTTTTGAAAGTCATTTTCTCAGACAGGCTGGAACGCTGCAATTATTTTTTTTTAAAGCCTACATGAATTTGCCAACCGAAAATGCACAGAAATGGAGGTATTTGGGCTTTTAAAAAATGCACATCATAACTAGTGAGGTGTTTGAAATAGGACTCCAGTTATACTCGTTTAATGGATATTTGTGTTTTCTGAACTATCTGTCTTGATATCAAATACCAAATTGAGATAATTTAAATGACATGTCATTTGCCATGCATTAAGTAGTCATAAGATTCCCTTTATCTGACATGGATTAGCAGACTTAGACAAAGAACATATAATATATGCTTATATTTAAATTTTATAAATGGGGAGAAAGATGGTAATTCCATTACACTCACTTTGTCCTTACTGTGAAGTCAACCCTTCATTTAAATGATCAGAAACGTGCAAAGGCTACTTCTCTCCTGACCCCCACCTGCTCATACCAGACACCACTATCTCACCTAATACAAATGACAGATGCTCCCCAAAAGGATTTTTTAAAGGCCAAATGGTAAGCTCTAAGTCCCTTGTTCTTAGTCAAGTGTAATGATCGTGCCTTAATTAGCATTCTTCTGGCACTGTTTCATCGGATGTATGTAAGATTGGGAAGAAAAGGCTGCTTTCCCAATTCAACTCTGACAGCATGACCTTGAGCACTAACTTACCTGGATTTGCATACTTGGCTGCATTTGCTCTCGAGTTATCTTGGAGCCATCACCTCCTCTCTGACACTTCTGCTTATCTGCCTCACCAAGAGGTTCAAAGGGCTAATTAGCCACTAGCTGCAGCATTTTAGAATCCCCCAGAGGGAGGCATAAAGCAGCAATCTTTCTGGTTAAATACTGCTGTCTCTCAGTGTTCCAATAACTAAATGATTTTCATCGTCTTATCACTAATGAACTGAAGAATGAGAACGGGACAAATTTCAGATGTTAGGTAGCCCATATTATTGTCACTGGCAATTAGAATAGAGTAAAATGCTAATTACAGCAACGGAGCTTAGGCTGTATCTACTGGGTGGAAGAACTTAACAAATATGACCTTATCATTCATAAGTTATTTATACATATAATGCCATTCTGTAATGAATTTTTAGATGGGTAAATTGAACTGGCAGGATAAACAATTTGTTTAACATGTGGAAGAATTCTGTGTTGTAGAGGAAATCTGGACAAAAGTGCTACTGTCTTTGGCTTGAATCACATAATGAAGCTGTTTGTTTCTTCAGCTGCTGAGTTGTGTCTGACTCTTTGCGACTCTGTGGACTGGCGCCTACCAGGCTACTCTGTCCATGGGGTCCCCCAGGCAAGAACACTGAAGTGGGTTGCCATTTCCTTCTCCAAGGGGATCTTCTCAGATCAGGGATCGAACCCGTGTCTCCTGTGTTGACAGGTGGATAATTTACACTGAGCCACCAGTCACTCAGTCGTGTCCGACCCTTTGCAATCCCATGGACTATACAGTTGATGGAATTCTCCAGGCCAGAATACTGGAGTGGGTAGCCTTTCCCTTCTCCAGGGGATCTTCCCAACTCAGGGCTCGAACCCAGGTCTCCCCCACTGCAGGCAGATTCTTTATCAGCTGAGCCACATGGGAAGTCCCTGGGCCACCAGGGAAGCCCACAATGAAACTGATTTTACTTAAAATGGATGAGACTCCCCAAGGAAGGAATAACTGCAGTCCTGGTACTACCAGTAGCTGAACTATCTCAGGGGGAGATTTCGAAATAAAGGAATCCTTTGAACTGGGCTTTGTACCTTCTAAGGGTTCCTCAATATTTCCAATGCCGCTTTAGACATACAAAGTATGCAGGGATCATATCTGTGTATTTGAACAGAACCTCTTTGGGTGGGAAGTTTACGACTTTCCTCTAATGGTTCACCAAGTGGAGAAAACAGAAACCATTTCCTTGCTGATAGTAAGGAACCTCCTGGCTGGCCCTTTTTATTGGGCTGCCAAAAAGTTTGTTCGGGTTTTTCTGTACGGTATTACGAAAACCCAAACAAACTTTGCGGTCAACCTGATAGGTTCCATCTTGGATCCACAGTGGAAAGCACATGAGAGCTGAATGAACACAGGACTCTCTCTCTTCATATAGGGTATCTGCAGAGATCTGCAGCTTGGCTGTTACCCTGTTAAGCCACAGATACCACATTCTTCTAGAGGAAAAGAGAAGCCGACTCTTAAGCCTGGATTAGAGAAGGCAATCACCAGCTCATTTGTTCCTTTTGAAAATGGCCTTTTCGGTGAAGGGAAATAGCTGAGAGGTGTGTTCACTGTATCCTCAGCTTCCTACTTCTTGAAAATGCTAAGTTCAACATGAGCCATCCACTTAATGGGAATTGAGATTAATGTAGGGAAATAAGATATGCCAGTGTTTATGCCCTTCAGTTGACAAATTTATATCCGCTGAGCTAGATGATGAGATGAGCTAGCTACAAAGAGTCTGTTCCCCACAATTCAATCATTTTCCCCTCCTGGTTGCCCTTTGGCTGTTTTGTTATATGTTAATTCTTGGGCTATATGGGATATTACTCCCTTGAGTGGTGAAACACGGGTGAAACTCTTGCTCTGAAGCCACCTCAAATGCTTATGTTTTTAGAAGGATGCTCTCTGAAAAGTTTCTGAAATATGATTAGCATTGAGCTAGGATGTGAACCCCGGAGAAGGCAAAGGCAACCCACTCCAGTACTCTTGCCTGGAAAATCCCATGGATGGAAGAGCCTGGTAGGCTGCAGTCCATGGGGTCATTAGGAGTTGGGCACAACTGAGCGACTTCACTTTCACTTTTCACTTTCATGCATTGGAGAAGGAAATGGCAACCCGCTCCAGTGTTCTTGCCTGGAGAATCCCAGGGACGGGGGAGCCTGGTGGGCTGCCGTCTGTGGAGTTGCACACAGTCGGACATGACTGACGCGACTTAGCAGCAGCAGCAGCAGCAGGATGTGAATCCAGCCCTCACCACTTGTTATTCTTATCATCTTCTGGATGTCCCTTTAAAGTTTCTAAGAATCTGTCATTTCTTCTCTGAAATAAAAGTGATGGATGTTACCATCTGTTTGGCATTACTAGATGAGATCATGTATGCAAAGGCTCTTGGTTATATGCAAAATATTGTACAAATGTAAAGAGTTGCTACCGTGCTTTGATTTCCCCAAAGGTGTTTATGTGTAAAAGACTGTCTTGCATACATAGCTGTATGTGTGTGTATAGAAAGCTTTCACCAACATAAACGTCAGGGGACTTGGCTATTTCATAATATTGCTTACGCAATGAGTAGTCTTGCTCATTCAGTGATTGAAGGGCCTACCAGGTGCCTGGCATTTTTCTAGGTGATGAGGATAAAATGATAAATACGATAGACAACGTCTTGCCTCTTACATGGTGTTTACATTCTTGTGAGGGTACGGGGTTGGGAGAAGAAACACAGGAAATACAAACAAATCAGATCATTTCAGATGATGCACGTGCTCTGGAGAAAACAAGGCTTGTCATGCACCAGGGAGTGGCATCTGAACTGAGTCTGGAGTCCTGAGGCTGTGTCAGTCATGTGAAGACCTGGCAAAAATCGTTCTAGGCAGCAGGCATAAAGCCTAAGAAGTGGGAAAGAGTTCGGGATATTTGAAAGACAGGAAAACAGTGATTTGGAGGCTGAGGAGTAGAAGAGAAAAGAGAGGAAGAGAGAAGGAAAAGGAAAGAGGAGAGAAGAGAAATCTAATTAGCAAGAAAAGCAGCATCAGATAATAATGGATCCAGTAGCCCATGGTAAGGAGTTAGGATTTTATTCCAGTTTCTATACAAGGTCGTTAGAAGGTATTAAGTGTGCCCTGTATATCACCAAATGGTATACCAAACATCACCAATACAAAAACCACAGGCTTTTTGTGTGTGCGTGTGTGTGTTTTTTAAGCTATTAATGCTTAACTTCATCCACCTGCAAGATCCAGGAAAGATACTTGAACCTCTAGAGGGCGCCAAAGGAAAATGTTTTGTAGCCACCAAGGTTCTTTTCAGCACCTAAAGTCGGAGGAAAGCGCTCTACTTGTGCCTTCAGTCTGGTAAAAGGTGACAAGTTAAGAGAGGATGGTTCATCTACAGTTCCTACCCAAACAGGAAGTTGGATGAGCTTGGTATGCAGGTACCAGGTCCCTAGTTTTCACACCGAAGGATTGTTTATGATGGGGTGGGAGTAGGAAGACATTTGGGGGTTATTTTTAATCTTCTCCCATCTGGTAGTATTTGAGTGGAGTATAAAACAAATATGGATCCAAACTTTACTTTCTGGATTCGTTTGGCAAAAAAAAGTACCTCTATACTTAGGGCTTTGAAAATATTCATCATTTGCCACTTAGGATGTGTTATTCTAAATACTATTCCAAACTGACTTGATGAAGTCTTTCAGTAATGCATACCAAGAAAGGCTACTGCATGAGAAGCGGTGGATTATGATAAATGGAATTTTCCGCAAATGGCCAGATAGTTATATTATGAAAACGACTCATAGTGGAAAAAAAAGAGAAGGGGAAGGAAAGAGGAGAATGATACAGAAAAACTGAGAAGGGGAAGAAGGGGAAAGGAGCAGGAGGGGTCAGGAGAGGTCAGCTGATGTCTAGGCAGGTAGTAAAGGAAATGCAAAGCAGGAGAGAACTTGGGAGAAAGGGAGAGAATCAGAGGACACTGGGGCTCAAATCACCAGGTCAACGAGATTCAGAAACACAGTTAACATACACTTTCCTATAATCTCCAAACTGAGACTCTTCTCATATGTGGATATTACAGGTTCATGGTGATTTTCAGAAAACATTCACTATTATCTTTAATAAGAAAAAATTCAGCTGGTCAGACCTTACTCACAGAGGCTCTCACGTCCTCATTTCACGCCTGATGATCACAGCCAAGTACTTTATATGCTCTTTGCTCTGCCCAGGGAGACTTCAAAAAGCATCGTAAAAGCAGTCAACCAGATAAGTAACCTGAGCAAATGGATACAGAGCCAGCAGAGGAGAGAGAGAATCCCAAATCAGCTAGAAGCCCAGAAGGTCAGTGATGGGGAAAGCGCTCTGACAGAGCCAGTACTCTAAAAGTCATGAGCATCCAGTATCGTGCATCGAACCTGGACTGGCAACTCATTTCATACATGATATTTTACAAACTGGATGCTTGGGGCTGGTGCACTGGGACGACCCAGAGGGATGGAATGGGGAGGGAGGAGGGAGGAGGGTTCAGGATGGGGAACACATGTAAACCTGTGGCGGATTCATTTTGATATTTGGCAAATCTAATACAGTTATGTAAAGTTTAAAAATAAAATAAAATTAAAAAAAAAATAAATAAAAGTCATGAGCAGTTTTCATAGGTATTGTACCTGTTTATTCTAAGAAGCATTATTCAATGCTCAGACCTCAAGAGGAGCCTCTGAACTTCCAATAGAGCAAAAGTACCCCAGAGGCTGAAGCTAAAGCAGGAACGTACAAAGCATGCCCCTCTTCAAGCACCTCTCATCAGCTTTTTATTTGAAAACACTTCCGCTGATACACTTCCTTCATTATTATGGAGATGACCCTCCTTCCATTTACTCTTGTTACCTACCAGACATTTGGCCGAGGAAGTGCCAGGACATTAATTATCTATTGATTTCAATGAATTTAAACAATAGTCATCGTCTACCTCCTCCTTCATGGATGAAGAGAACTCTGTTCACAAAACCACATCCATATTTAATGGAGAAAGATAGGAAGAAAGTGGGAGAAAGGGACATAAAGAGTCAGGTTCCACCTAAATATTTCAAACCATCTACATCAAAATGCCCCTTTCCAATGAAGCAAAACTTGCCTTCTTTACTAATGGCATGCCCCCCCTCCCTGCCAACCTCAAGTTCCGAATTTGATTTATTCAAAGCATTGGGGTTGGATCCTGTGATAAGAGAAGATAACCTTGTAGACTCAAAAGACAAAAAAGAATTCGCACATAAAACATGTATCACAGGCTTGACTGAAGGATTGCGTGAGAAAACTTAGGTAGGGTACCCAAGCACCAGAAATTAGTACAGGGTTAACTAATGTTGATTCCTTTGCAGCACAGAGATTCAGAGAAACCCAACACTGAATCCCACAGTCCCTTACAACCTCCTGCTGTAACGCTTATGAGTAAAGCTGCCAAGGAATGGGGCACCTTCTAAATTGGGGTGCTTCTCCTCCCCTTCAGTCTCCTGCTCCAGAGCCTCACTGCAGCCCCTGGGGGATGTGTGAAGAGCAGAAAGAAGACTGTACATCAGCTAAGAAGCTAAGAAGAGAGGAATTACTCACAGAATCAGAGTGGAATGGCGGAGTTGGTAGAAACTTTAGAGGTCATTTAATTCCAGTTCCCTCTAAGAAGAAAGAAATACCATCCCAGGGGGACCCAGGACCTCCTAGGTGCAAGGCACTGTGCCAGGCTGGGGGAGGAGACTTGAAGGGAGAAGCGATTTCTAAAGAACCACCAGGGGAGTCAGGGGAAGAGCAAGGCAGGCAGGAGTTACCTGATTGATGGAAATGACCGCCAGCCTGGGGATGACCGCTTGGAGGACCACCTGCATCAAAGAGGTGCCTAGGCCGGCCAGGATGGCCCAGGTGAGCGGCAGCGGCAGCATGCTATAGGTGGCAAAAAGGGTGAAGAGCACGTAGCCGATGCCGTCTCCCAGGAGCCCATAGCCGAGCCCTGCTGCTAAGATCTGGGTGGTCATGGCCACCCAAGTGACCACACCGCTGTACTGCAGGTATGTGTGCGAGGTGGTGTCCTTCCTGACCACCACCAGGGCGCAGATCACCACCTCTATGCCGGTGAAGAAGCCCAGTAGGATGCCCTTGAGCGGGTCCATGGGGGCAGAGGCCAGGCTCAAGTGGAGAACTAGGAGGGTGAGTTTGGTCAGCACGTCCAGCACATTCATCACCACCTCCGATTTGCGCCTCTGGCCCAGGAAATAGCGCTGGTAGAGGCGCTCCAGATCCCGGGACTTGAAGGAGTTGCGCAGGGTGGGGAAAATGACCCCTCGGTAGCTGTAGCCCCCATTGAGGAAGAAATCCGAGTTGCTCGGGGCGCAGTCGAGGTGCAGGAAGCCCAGGTCGCCCCCGCCGCCGCTGCCGCTGGCGCTGCCGCTCCCGCTGCGTTCCGGGAAGACTTTGGGGCCGCCGGTGCCGTGCGCTCGCTCCCCAGGGCCCAGCGCGTAGAGGGGCAGCGCCGAGTCGCCGGACAGCTGCGACGCGTGGTGGTGGTTGGGTCCGCCGCCTCCGGGGTCCGAGGCTTTGCTGGAGCTTCCGTTCCCGCCGCCGCCGCCGCCGCGGTGCCCGTGGATGAAGCGCTGCTCGGTGATGTGCCGCACCGCCGTCTGCCACAGCAGCCGCTGCGGCCGGGAGCCGCTCCCGCCGTCGCCGGCCGGGGGCGTCGGGTGGATCGTGTAGAGTTCCTCGCTGCCGCTCAGGCAGCGCACATCGGAGAGCTCCATGGCGCCGGGCCGCGGGGAGGGAGGCGCAGGACCGGAGGGAGGCCGCCGGGAGAGGAGGTCCCTAAAGACCCAGAGGCTGGCCTGGTCTGAGCTGGGTGGCGAGCCCTTCTCTCCCGAGCCGCCCCGGGCAGGAGGGCCCCCGCGCGTCAGGTCATAGTGTGCCCCGGGGCAAAGGGCGTCTGGTAGGTGGCCGCAGACCCCTGCGTCCTTGCGCGGCGCCCTCCCGCCAGCCCCGCGCAGCCTGGGTGCGTGGCAGCCGGGGCTCGGTGTCCGCAGCAGCCGCGGCGCTCGGAGCCACGCAGCCCCCTTTCCGGGCTCGGGCTTCCCGGCTGGTTCTCGGCTCAGCGTCTCGGCGTAGCCTTTGCTCTCCAAGAGGCGCCCAGGCGCCTGGGGCTCCGGGCTTGAGCTGCGCGCCGGGCAGGTCCTGGCTGCGGCACTGGGCTCAGGACGCCCACGGCGCGGCGGCTGCAGGGGGGCTGGTCGGGGGGTGACCGGCGGCGCAGATGGGTACGAAGTTAGCAGCTGGGGCTGGAACAGAGCCCTTCGGAGAACTCCATTGCGCCCGGATGGGGAGCCGGGGCGGAGCTGGGGGCGGGGGGTTTAAAGGGGGAGGAGTGGGGAACCGTGAGGTGGCGGGTGGCCCGCGGGAGGCGTGGAGGGGCGCTAGCCTCAGCGATTACGAGTCACCAGTTAATTTGGAAGTGGGGGGTGTGCTGAGCCTCCCCCCGTGGGTTCGTTTCTGGCTGTCTCCACTTGCTGAGCGAAGACTGGCCGCGCTGAGCTGGCTCTGGCCCGACGCATCCCTCGGGGAGAGGGGAGGATCTCAGGGTCCCAGTCGCGGCTGTAAGACGAAGCCCCCCTTTCCAGCTGTGCTTCCGAGGGGTCGCCGCCCAAGCTTCTCAGCCCCCTTCACTTCGCTCGTTGGAATCCATTTGGCCCGGAGCTGGGAGGAGCGGGAGGCGGGGGCAGGAAAAAGTGGGGAGGGCTCCCAAGCCAACAATTTGGAGAACTGAGAGAAGCCGCCGGTGCAGGCTCCTGAGGCTAAGATCCAAAGCGGGGTGGGTGGCTGCTGCGGGTGTAAGGTTGGAGCGAGAAGGGAGGCCCGAAGCCGCGGGGAAGTCGCCTGGAGTCACCGCCGGATCCAGGGAAGCGCCGCGTGCTGCCCGGGCGCTCTGCTGCGCGCTGCGGGCACCAGGCGACGGGGAAGAATTTGGAGACCTGTCAGAGCAGCCGGACACCCGCGGCCACTTAAGCCCGCCCCCACGCCAGGCCACACCCCCCGGAGCGGGGCGGGGAGCGGGGGGCGGTGGCGGCGGGGACCTGGCACCCAGATCTGGCCAGGGCGCCCCGGGTCTTGGAAGCGGCAGCGCGCGCAGTTCCGCGCTGGAGAGGACGGTGGGGCTGCGGCTGACGCCCCCGGCCGGCTCCAGACGCCCGGCTGCAGCGCTCCAGCTGGCGGCGCGGGCCGGTTCCTCCGCGGTTCTTTTTTAGGTACTGGCTCGGGTCCTGGGCAGGTGCGCAGCCGGGACTCGTAGGCCGCTGTGCCTACGGAATCCGAGGGCCCAACGCCAAGGAATAGAGGGTCTCCTTTACGCGCTCTCCAATGGGGTATCTTTTGACAAAGCCAACTTTCGGGCTAAAAGCAAAATGTCCCCAAGAAGCCGCAGTTGTAGAGACAGGCAGCTTCCCCAAAGAGTCTCTTAACCACGCCAGTCCAGGGGGTGGAGGGCGCGAGGCATTAGAATACAAGGGCCCCCGGAGTGCCTTGCATGCCGAGTTTCTCCCGGCTTACAGGCGGGGTGGAGTACGAGGCCGCGGGGAAGGCATCTCCAGCCGCCCGCTGAAGCCCGGTTTCCCGCCCGCCGAGCTCCGGTTGCGAGCAGTTGCGGACACAGCGCTTGGCGGCGCTTCGGGCAGAGCCAGGCGCCACCCGGGGGCGCGTGGTGTCTGCGCCCGCGCCGGCCCGAGCACGGGCCCCGGGCGCCGCAGTCCCGAGCCTGGCTGCAGGTGGCGGAGCCACCGTGGCCTCCACCTCCGCCACCGGGACTGCGGCTGCCGCGGGTGGAACCCGGGCCCTGAGCACGGTCAGCTGATGACCAATGACGTCAGGCCCCGGGCGCTTTCGCGGCTCTCCGTGGCGCCCCCCGAAAGCCCCAGGGACCGCCTCGCCACCCCCTTCAGGCCCTCCCCAGCGGACGGTCCCCCACTGTTTTCCCTGGGAGAAACTCCCCTCCCTTCGCCTGCCCTGGGCAAGAATAGCTTTGCCTACCTCCCTTCTCAACCGCTTACACCATCTCCAGGGTTATTTGTGTCCACCGTGTCCCAGAAACACAAGATTTCATTATATCAAGCCTTTATTTTCCACACACATGGGTTTCAGTTGAAGCCCAGAATTGGTCAACTGTCTTGCACATAGAATCGCCCCCACCCCCGCCCCAAAGCGGGAAGAAGACTCAACATTTTCCCCTAAGAGTAGATTTCTGAGATGTTATGCACATCCTGGAAAAGACTCCTTAAATTCGAGTCCTTTCGAGTTGTCTTCTACCACTCCACCCCTCAAGAAAGAAAACTAAATTAAAGGCTCAATTTTAAATGGAAAGAAGGTCGGTTCTATTTTTAACCCAGTTGTAGATGTATTAATTCCTTAGCTGTAAAGAGGTCCCAGAATAGCTGGTCTCTTTGGTGAGGCTGGAACTTAAGGGCAAAGCCCTTCCCCCTGCTCCCAACCCACTTTTGCAGTTATCTAGACCTTAATGAAATTGTCCTGGGCATTACATTCCTGAGAGAGAAATGCTACTTGCTTTCTCCCTTCTTAAATTCCTTGGACTCTGCCTGGCCAGCTCTCCTGAAACTCTGGGTTGGGCAGTAAATATCTTGACTTGAGGCAGGGGAGCCCAAATAGGGCAGAGGGCTGGGTTGGGGAGGGAGGGGGTTTCTGTGGACCCCATGCCAGGATGTGTGGGGAGCTGTGTCCTCAGGCTGCAGGCACAGCCCCAAGTCATCTGTGCTAATGACCATATTAGTAAACTTGGCAGTGGAGGACACCTCTTTATTTTCTCAATTCTTTCTCCTTGGGAGCCTGAGAACTCAGCCTGAATAAATGAGGGGTTGAATGCAGATGGAACTTTCCTATGAAAATCTTCCTCCTGGACATATCCCAGGATGATTTATTCAGCAGCAAAAGGAGGCGTGCCAAGGAGGGGGAGATTGGACCCAATCAGATAAAATGACTCAGGCTGATGAATGAGCATAGCATGCTGACAGGAAGCAGCTCAAACAATTTCATGAACTTAGAGGTCGAAACTAACATGTCAGGGAGAAAACACTGCATCTGGTCAACGCACTCCTCTGAAAGTTCCTTTGCTGTAGGGGGTGTTGGGACATGTTTGAAAATAAGAGAGTGGATGACAGAATAAGATTAAAACGTTCTTCTTCTTGGAATGACACAGTGCCATTCAGTTTCTGGATGGCTGTTTCTGGATGGCAGCACTGGGTCAGCACACATATTGGGAGGCTTTAGGGAACATGCAAACCACCATATGATTATCACTTAAAACAAGAAAAGTCAACACATTGCTTTGAGGCTATAATGGACCTCTCACAGTGCTTTCATTTAATTCCCTGCATATTTATTATGGCTGGGTCGCCACTGTAGAGGGAAAGGATTTTGCAGACTCAATGTCTTTTTGTACATAGCTTCCTCTTCTTGGAATTTCCCTCTATTCCTTTCATAACCCTCCTTCAAAGCCCTCCTCATCTCATTCCTTCAAAGCCCAAGCAATGTCGTCTCTGCTTTCCTGGTATTTCCAATGAGGATTAGTGGTTTCCTTTTCCGTTTTTCTGGTTTTCTTTACTGTCGTTCTGTTGTACTCAGCCACTCAGTTGTGTCCGACTCTTTGCGACCTCATGGACTGTAGCCCACCAGTCTCCTCTCTCCCTGGAATTTTCCAGGCAAGAATACTGGAGTAGGTTGTTTTTCCTCCTCCAGGGGAGCTTCCCAACCCAGAGATCGAACCCTTTATCTCTTGTTGTCTCCTGCATTAGCAAGCGGATTCTTTACCACTGAGCCACCTGGAAAATTGTTCTGTTCGGCCCTTCAGTATGGTTCTTAATTACTCATTTATCCCTCCATGAACTGGTGAGGTCATTGAAGGGCAAAACTGATTTTCCTTGAGTCCATGTCCCCCTGTTTCTAGCAACTCTAGTGTACATAGAGATGATAAAATTAGCAATAGGAGGTGGCACATTTCACCCTTTACAATGATCTTTATAACCGTCAATTTTCTGAGTTAGAGCCCTCTCTATTTTTTGTTATTCCCATTTTACTGACTTGGATATTGAGGCTCCATTCAACTAAGAAACTTGCTGAAGATCTCACCTATAGCAAAATTCTAGCAGTTAAATTTAAATTGTATAAATCTAGCCTCCATGTGCTCAATAAAAATATTGTGACAAGCAAGTCACACATTTTTGACCTAATTTAAATAGGATTGATAGGCCAGAAAATGTCAAATATATTTTGCAAATTAAATAAGAGACTTCTGAGATGTTTGGGCTTTGAGAAGTCTAGTGGGATGACTCCAAATGGATGAGGTAGCAGAACGGATTCTCGTTTCTATAGAGGATCTGCTAGGTTTTGCTCAGTGTGAGCTATGGACACTATTCCTAATTTGTGAAAAAGCAGATTTTTCACATATTGGATTTACCAAAATAATTAATTATCGCACTGTACTCATTGGCTAAGAGTAGTATTGGCAAAACAGCCTCTTGCCCCATTGGAAAAAAGTATTTGCTTTATGATGTTGTTACCTACTGCTGGCCACATGTATAGTAGATATGGGAAATTTGTTCCTCTCAAATGCTTCTTTGACTTCTAGGCTAACTAGATTAATATATGATTTAAATTTTATAAGAGCTGTGCTCTTTGCAAAATACCCTTAGAAATGCTAACACTCACTGAAGACATAAAATATTCACATGTAAAAGAAAAGATGGACTCAGTTCAGGAAGGAGACCTGAAACCAGAGAGATCCTGTTTCCTAAGGGAAGGAGGGTGTTGATGACAAGGCAGCTTCCAAAGCTGGAAGTCCTTAAAGGAAAAGTGCAGGAAATTTTCTGAGGATGGATCTTAAATGGTCACACACACACACACACACACGAAGGAAAAAAAAAGAAAATGTTAACTGTACGAGGTAATGCATATGTTAATTACTTGATTGTGATGAACTCGTATATCAAAATATCAAGTTGTAACCTTAAACATATACAGTTTTGGGGCTTCTTGGTGGTTCGGTGGTAAAGAATCCACCTACCAATGCAGGAGATGCTGGTTTGATCCCTGGTTGGGAAAGACCTCATACGTCAAGGAGCAACTGAGCTTGTGTACCACAACTACTGAGCCCGTGCTCTAGAGCCTGGGAGCTGCAGCTGCTGAAGCCCCCACACCCTAGAGCCTGTCCTCGACAAGAGAAACCGCTGCAATGGGAAGCCCGTGGACCGCAACTAGAGGGCAGCCCCCACTCGCCGCAACTAGAGAAAAGCCCTCACACCAACAAAGAGCCAGCACAGCCAAAACTAAGTAAATAAACAGATACTAAAAGAAGAAATGAAATAGATGCAGTTTTTATTTTCAATTACACCACAATAAAGCTGGGGGGCAGGGTGATGAAAAGGATATGACTGTCTTGCCTGGAACCACTGCTCTTAGGAAATATCAGAGCATGGACTACTTTGACAGAACTCTAGGAAAAGTCAAAGTCTAAATTAAATAAGGCTCATCCATGGAAAGGGTCTCTGAATGACCAAATTTAAACTCACGTTTCATCTGAAATGCAGCACAAATATACAATAGAAAGATTGAAATGTCCATTTTACTCCTTTCGAGTGTTTTCTTTGCATTGTAAAATGTAAGAGAGGGAAAATTTTGTGTAGATTTTGGATCTTCATGGGAACTAGGTTCAATTAGATTCTGGTGCCTGAGAGAAGAAGTCTCATCAGCGGGAAAGTGATTGTGAGACAGCGTATTTATACACAGAATTCATCAGGCAAGTCAGAGAAAGATCTGTCCAAGGGAGACAGACATAAGCACCATTTTCTTCTTAAAAGATGATTCCTTTGTCTCTGGTTTCACTAGGGTGTGAGTTTGCTGTGGCAGCACTTATGAAGCCTTCACGTACTGAAATGATAATAAGAACACACACACACACTCATACAGCCCACTGGACAAGCTGTTAAGATGCTCCCTAAAAGAAGTAGTTATAAAAGAAAAAGGAAAAGAGTTTGCAGGTAGTTCACTCACATCACCAAACCTTCTTTTGAAAGCGAAAGTGTTAGTCGCTCAGTACTGTCTGACTCTTTGTGACCCCATGGACTGTAGCCCACTAGACTCCTATGTCCATGGAGTTCTCCAGGCAAGAATACGGGAGTGGGTTGCCATTTCCTTCTCTAGGGGATCTTCCTGACCTAGGGATCAAACCTGGGTCTCCTGCATTGCAGGTAGATTCTTTATTGTCTGAGTCACCAGGGAAGCCCCAACCTTCCTTTGGCAATGGTTTGATATCTGCTTTTTCATCTGGCCCACTGAAGAAGTCTTAGGGCAAAGTGATCAGACTCAGTGGGAAACAAAGTAGATCATTTTCCCCTACTCTACCTTTTAAAAATCTACCTGATTCTTAATTTAATAGCACAGACATTTTCTTTTTCTTTTGGCTGCACTGTGAACCATGTGGAATCTTATTCCCGGACCAGGGATTCAATCCACACCCCCTGCATTGGAAGAGCAGAGCCTTAAGAGTGGGAAAGACCCCACTCTTCTTATTTCTTGAAATGTTTCACCTTATTACTGTTTCCCTCTTGGAGATCTTTGGGATCTAAGTAGGATATTTAGGGTAAAGGCTCATAGATGGTAGTATAACACATTTAATGTAGTTAAATTTATTGATGTAGTTGTGTATATGGATCTCAGTCCACTGATTAAGTGTGAAAGAAACATTTCTCTTCATCTTTTAAAAATTGATGTGTTTCTGTTTTCACCCAGTTTGTGAGACATTTAACTCTCATCCTTCTTGAGGCTTTCATCTCTACCCTCCTAATCCCAAGAGGATGCCATAGTTCCAGGCTCTGATGTAGTGCCCAGGTGTGTGTGGGAGGGGGTGAGGAAGAGGGTGAACATGCATGCCCTCTGGTCTTTGGCTGTCTTATTTGTAAAAGTCATGACTGAGGCAGTCAGTCTTTGGTCCTAATCACATGGTTCCTGTGGGGCCAGCAGCATCTGCATTGCTTCTTCTGGAAACAAACAGGAGCACCTTCAAGGTCTGCTTAAGGGCCCATATCCCTGACGCAGGACGTCGCCCCTCCTTTTCAGGGTGCTGGGCCCTCTCTAGGGCACCCCCGGGAAGTCATTGGGTAGTATGCAATAGCTCCCCCTCTCTCTGTTTCTGTCTCTGTCTGTCTCTCTGTCTCTTCCTTTCTCCTCTTCTGCCCCAGTGTGGGAATATCTCCTTTAGTCTGGTCAGAATCCTCGCTTGGTGTTTCTTACAAGCTCATCTGATTTTTCCTGTTCTCTTTGGAAATTTTTTTTTATAAAAACAAAAGATAGAAAGACTACTTGTGGTTTCTATTCATTCTTTCTGGAAGCTATTTGTAGAAGGCTTGCATGAAGGAAAGGGGAAAAGGGACTACGCAAAAGCAAATCTCATAAATTAATATCTCAAAATAATTCACACATACAAAATGGGTGAGACTCATTTCTCCTGATCAGTTTTTTTTTTTTTTTTTTTGCACTGTGGGTTCCAACCAAATCGTGAGGTGTGAAATTCACTTGGTGGGTCACAATTAGCATTTAAAGAACAAATTGGTAAAACAGTAGAACACAATCATAAGGATAATTATATCTTACTACTCTTTATAAAGGCCTTCTTTTTTATCCAAATTCTTCCTCTCTGATGTTTAAAACAGAAGAAAGATTGATAAAATCTCAGAAAAATACCTTATCAAACTCTTGGTATGACATTATCTGAAATTCACAAAACAAAATTTGGTACAATACAGCATTTCTCAGTATCCAGCATGATATTTAAAGTCACATGATACAGTTGGGAATCAAGTAGATTTGGCTATCGTAAGCTACATACACACATATTCACATACTCTATATGTACTGGGTACCATTTAACATAGATTTTGTAATGTGAATTAAAGTAAAAAAAAATTTGGAAGAGATTGATGTAGCCCTCAGATCGTCATTGGAATTATTAAATACTATGTTTCATAGCTCAGTTGGTATAGAATCCGCCTGCAATTCAGGAGACCCCCATTCAATTCCTATGTCGGGAAGATCCCCTGGAGAGGGAACGGCTACCCTCTCCAGTATTCTGGCCTGAAGAATCCCATGGACTGTATAGTCCATGGGGTTGCAAAGAGTGGGACACGCCTGGGAGATTTCACTTTCATGATTACTGAAATGAGGTGCTGTGGCAGTTGGGAAGACTCGTTCTTGAGTTGTGACTTTACAAGATGACAGGTCTGTGATCGTGCTCAATTACTTGGTATTTTTGAACTTTCATAACATGGGGGGAGGGAAATGACAACTTCACCAGGTTTTGTGAGGACTGAAGGTAATTGTATAAACCGTCTGGTTGGTATAGTGCATCATACACTGCAAATGCTCAATACAGAAGACCACCCTACCCCTCAAATGAGTCAGCTTCCCTAAGGAATCTAGCTCCTCTTCTCTCTGAATCCATGGACTTACTATTCCCTTTACCTAGAGCCCTCTTTCTCTGCATCCTTCTGCTCTTAGCATGGATGTCCTCTTCTTCATGAAGAGGCTTTCCCTGGCTTTCTGGGTCTAGGTTAGATGCCTCTACAAACGAGAAATGCTTTTGGCTACAAATAATCGCAAAACCCAAATAAAGACAACTTAAGCAAATAGGAGTTAGTTTTTCTTTCATGACAAGAATCGGGAATGTAGAGATTTGCTGCTTTGGTTCAGGAAGTTAATTATATTAGGGACTTCATGCTGACGCTCTAGAATTCCTTTGGCTTTTTCCTTATGGTCACAAGATGATTGTAGCATCGCTAAGCGTTCAGTTTCCCATTCCACATAGAAAGTTAGAAGCAGAAGGAGGAGTGATGCTCAGAGTTTCTCCTCAGTACCTTCTTCTTTTTTTTTTTTTAAAGAAAAATATTTATTTATTTGACTGCACCAGCTCTGGTTTGCGGCATGTGGGATCAAGTTTCCTAACCATGGGTCGAACGCCTGCACTGGGAGGGTGGCGTCTTAGCCACTGGACTACCAGGGAAGTCTCTCCTCATCACCTTCTTTTTATCAGAGATGAAGAAGTCTTTCTCCCCTCCAGACTCCACCATCGTGATAAAAGAAAACCGCTTAGGATTACGATTCAGGCAGATAATAGATTGCTCCCCAGGTAGCTATGGTAGGTTTTCAAAATAAATGAATAAATGACCCAAACAAGCAAACAACAACCATTTAGACTTGCTGCAGTTCAGTCAAGATCATATATGTCACTGAGAACTATTCTCATGTGCTCGAATATTGAAACTTCCCAAGTCTACAGTTAGTCATATCTGTTTCTCTGCAGTGACCTTGAATAAATACAAGGTACAAAGCAGGAGGCATCGGCTGGGAGAAACTGCCCCTTTCTCTGGTTCTGACCTCCTCAATCTCTTGTTTCTTTGTGTATCCCTCATTAACCAAGACAGTGAGAGAAAGATAGACTTGTAATAACACAACAGACACCTTTATCTGCTTTGCCACTTCGAGTGCTATTCCTGTGTTTCAGTCTTTTATAAATTCGCCGGCCTTGCCAGACATCCAGAGAAGTCTCAGACCTCCTGTGTCTGTGATGACTTCAGGTGGGCGAAGGAGAGGATGAGCAAAAAGAGGAAGCCTGGGAAAGGAGAGGAAAGGAGGGAGCAAGGCAACAATGGAAGGAAGGAAAGAAGGGAAGGAGGGAGGAGCGTGGGATGAAGGTGAAAAAGGTTTTGAAAAGAGCAAGATGTAAACCGGAAGAGGACAGAAGAAGAGAAGGAAGGAGAGTAAGCTGCACCTGTTCGCTGTGAACCCAGCACTTTCACACACTTCACTGTATCAAATCCAGGACCCAGGGAGGTAGACCCCGTTCCCCCATAGTACAGATGGGCAAACTGAGGCCTCATCAAGCCTACACAAGGATTCCTCTAGATGGTTTAGGAATGGGACTCAGTATCAGTGGAATCTTTCAAGTTCTTGTGCTTACTACTACCTCATAGGAGAAAAGACCTAGGGAGGTAGGAGAGAATATGAGTGGGGACCAGCAGTAGCCAGGAGAGGCGAGGAGAGAGCGACGGGCAAGACAACGTGGCCCTGGTTACAATCGAAAGGTACATCTGGTGCCCTTCTGTCTTCATTAAAGCTGTGCTTACTCTTTAACGACTGTGCACACTATTAGATTAATTAATTAGACTTGAGTGTGCTCCTTACAAACCCCAGGGAGTTCACCAATAAATAGTGTCTAGACATGGTGGCTATGGAACCCAGAAGGAGGTCATCACAAAGAGTTTCACTCTTTGGCTTCAACTCTGGGGTGAGGCTGATGGTTGGAAGGCAAGGATTTGGTTATGAGTTCTCCACATGCTTAGAGCCTAAGATCCCACTGCACCCAAATTTATCTGAAAGTTCCCTCATGTTGGGTTGACTTGGAGTGGAGAGATGGCCCTCAGTGGGGCTCCCAACACAGGAGGCTTCACTGTCACTCAAATTGACAAAGGACCACAAATCTACCCTTTGAAGCTATATCTCCATGAAGTAGTCTACAAAATCTTCTGTTGACATCATCTGATAAAATCCAGAGAGTGCCTGAATTAAAGCTGGAGAAATGAAGATAAGCAGCTTGGAAGAAAACCCAGGAGACAAGAGAAGATCCTTTTAAGAAATGAAATGATGCAATACCAGTGCTCTTGATGGCATAGAACACTGATGACTCTGAGACAAAAAACCATTCAGAATGGTATCACTTTGAAAGTTTTAGGAATATAGTTCCCAATTTATATCAGTTATATTTTCATATATCTATATATGCATATATTATGTCTACAAGTGTGATATCTGTTAAAATCTATATTTATCTGTTTAAATGCTCTTTCAGTAAGTATGCACTTAAAATTCTAAGTGGTACAAAGCGTTGCTTTATAGTTTAATTAGCAGCATTTGTTTTTCTTTTTTAGTGCTGCATGAAATAATGAAGTGTATAAGAGTTAATGGAGTCTTATATTCCAAGAAATACAGTATGTTGTGGTGATAATAAAGCCATTGACTTACTGGAAGGGATAGAAGAGACTCACATCTTTTTATTTCATAGGTGAGGTCCACTGCAAAGAGGTTAAAGGACTGGGACCACCCTCTACTCATTACAGGACCAGTAATTCATCTGAGGGACTTACCAGGTGTCTCAGCAGTAAAAAAATCTGCCTGCCAATACAGGAGACGCGGGTTTGATCCCTGGGTTGGGAAGATCCCCTAGAGGAGGAAATGACAACCCACTCCCAGTATTCTTACTTGGGAAATCCCATGCACAGAGGAGCCTGGGAGGGGTACAGTCCATGGGGTTGCAAAAGAGTCGAACACGATTGAGTAGCTAAACAACAACAGCAACAGTTCATCTGAGGGAAACACACAGTCTGAAAGTCAAATCTGGCTTCAAATCCTGACTTCCGCTAGGCAGCCCTGTGCCCTTGATCAAGTAACTTAGCTTCTCTCTTCTTTACTGTTTTTCATCTGCATATTAGGGATGATAATATCATAACAGGTATCAAAAAACATGTCTTAAAATTACAAAGGGGACGTTGTAGAGTTCTGGGTACAGGTGAGCCTCCAGTCTGAGACAGGTCAGACTGCTATTATGAGGTTACCAGAAGTTTCTTTCCAGACTTCATCTTTTGGAGAAAAACTCATCTCTTCCCTGCTCCTGCTCAGTCTTCCCTTCTTCTTCTTCTTTTTTCTCTCCTTTCTTTTCTCTCTCCTTTCTCCTCGCTCTCTTTTTTCTTTTTCTTCCCTCCCCACTCCTTCTTTATTGCTTTTGAAACCTATTTATTTTTCCTCCCGTCTCCTACTTTGCCCACTTTCTCCTTTTCCTCCTTTCTCTCTTTCTTTTCTTTCCTTCCCTTACTTCATCTGCCTCTGTCTCTGTCTCCTCCTCTCTGTCTTATCAACCAAAAGTACTTTAAAAGCACTCATCTCTTTTTACAAGGGCACTAATCCCGTTCGTGAAGACTCTATCTTTATAGCCTAATTCGCTCTCAAAGGTACTATCTACAAATACCAGTGTATCGGAGGTTAGGGACTCAGTGTATAAATCTTGGAGGAACACAAACATTTGTGTTTCATAACACTTTTCCATACAAATATTAATGAATTTCATTAGTTGCGGTTCTTTTTGCTGCAAACTATAGAAAAAGTCTGCAGCTAATTTAAGCCAATAAAAGTAGAAAGGATGGGATTTCATGGTGGGAAACTGTAATCTTCACAGTGTAAAAGGAAGAGATGAACAGTGGAACTTGGGAAGGATAAAACCTGGGCCATTCAGCAAGATGTTTTATTGCTCTTTTTTCTCTGTTTCAGTCATTGATGTAACTCAGTTCCAATTGTCCCTTGGTCCCTGGAATCTTCCTTTCAGCTTTCTCATTCCCAGAAAAGATAAATGATTGACTGACAGCCTACTTAAGTGTTTCTACCTCAACAGTACCGTCTTTGATCAGGTAGGCATTGTCCCATAGTACCCCATGTAGCTAGTGGGATATGGCAAGTGAGTCACCTGAATTGATGTTTACTGAACACATCAAACATTCATTAAATATCTACTGTATGCCAAGAAACACTCAGATGAATGCAACACAGTTCCTGTCTTCAGGGGTTTATAATAATCTGGGAGAATTCCTTGTTACATCTTACTACTAACTTTCCATAAGCATATTCCCATTTAATGCACTCAAGCATTTTGATTTTTGGCACCCTTGTCCTCTTCCATTGATGTATAACATTGGGATTAAGAGCCCTAGCTGTGGAGTTGAACTTGAGTTTGACTTGGCTTAATTGCAGCTGTAGGTACATTACTTAATTTCTCTTCTCTGCACTTTGGTTGCCTTTTCTGCAAAATAGGATAATAGCTCTAGCTAATAGATGTGTGTGTGTGTGTGTGTGCGCGTGTGTGTGTAAGAGTGCAAATAGATGCCCAATGGATGTCAGCTATTGCTGCTATTGTTATCATGATCTTAATGCTTTTGATTACTAGAGTTTCAACATTGAGTTTCAGGAAAGTTGAGTGACTTGCCCAATATCACATTTACTGGTGGAATTCGATTTTATTTTAAGTGGAAGTGCAGAACCTCCTGCATGGGTGTATGGCCCTGACTCCCAGTTCTAAGGCAATGTAATAGTCAAGAGAGCTGAACACCAGGAGAACCGCTTCTGTACTGAAGCCTGGGGGGTGATACTGATGACTACAGGACTTTAGGCTCTTGTGACGTTTCAGAAACAGTTGTGGACTGTTTTGTGTCCTCGCATACGCACATGTGTGTTGCCTGAGTGCACGTGTGTGAGCGCATGCGCAGGATTTTTTCCACATCCCACTTAGCTCTTGAAATATATTCAAAGGAGCTGCTTTCATGGAAATTCTAGTCAAACGGGAAGCCAAGCACTTTAGGAAAAATCAGAAAATGGGCCTTTAAGAATCCTCTAACCAAATACTTTCAGACAAGCAAGAGTTCACTTCTCTTTGCAGTGATGACCAAGGAAATCAGTGTTTAGAAGCAGCCTCGGTCCTCTTGAATTCCAGGAGCTTTAATGAGCAGATTTCCCTGCTGACCCAGGTTGAACATATTACATGAGTAAGAGATAATTCTTATTTGTGTTCGGCCATTGAGATTTAGGAATGTTTGTTATTATGGAATAACCCAGCCTAACGTGACTAATAGCAGGAATTTGAACTTCACAGCTGGAGCTGGGTAGGTTCAGATATTTTAGCATTAAGTCGACCCCAGCTGACATGGAGATTACCCCATAAAACTCACTGAGCACCTATTTGTTCCAGGTTATGTGGGAATGTGATGTGCAAATGTGTTTGTCTTCTTAAGGTGTCTACAGCAGAGAGGGAGAGACAAAACAGTGACTGCAGCTCAGCAGTGCTCAGGATATTGTTGGAGGGCCAAGAAGAATGGCTTAAGCCAGGTTTGGATAAGCAAGTAAAAAGTAAGCTAAGACAACGAGGTAGAGGGCATTTTAGATAGAGGGAGCCACGAACAAAAGGAAAATCAATTTCAGGGAACTGCAAGGACACACTGCATTTGGGTCAAGAGTGAATGAGGAGAAATAGGCTGAAATGAAGCTACCTAGGCAGCCAGACCCAAGGTCAAAACCACCTGCAGTGCTGTGTTAGGGAGTTTGACTTTCATTTGGCAAACCACAGGATGGTACCTGGGCTTCCCAGGTGGCGCTAGTGGTAAAGAATCTGCCTGCCAGTGCAGGAGACATAAGAGAAGCAGCTTCCATTCCTGGGTCGGGAAGATACCCTGGGGGAGGGCATGGCAATCCACTCCATTATTCTTGCTTGGAGAATCTCAGGAACAGGGGAGCCTGCGGGGCTGCAGTCCACAGGGTCACATAGTTGGACACGACTGACGTGACTTAGCACACACTCAGGATGGTACCCATTAGACTGTCTCACAGCAAGTCCATGAGGCAAATACTATCACCACTAATGCCCAGTGATAAACTCAGGTTCGAAGAAGTCAAATAAGATTTTTTTTTTCATCTTTCACTTTCAGAATCTTTTATTTATTTGTGATACACTTGACATTGAACATTGTGTAGATTTAAGGTGTACAATGTATTGATCGGCTCTACTTGTATATTGCACTGAGATGACTACCCTAGCATTAGCTAACACCCCTATCAAATCCCATAATTATCATTTCTTTCTTTGTGGTGAAGACATTTAAGATCTAGTCTCTTAGCAACTTTGAAGTATATAATACAGTATTGTTGACTATAATCACCGTGCCAAGCACTACAAACTTGCAGTTAGAAGATAAATAAGTTCTTGAGAGTAAATGAGATGTTTTGATCCCATACAACTAGTAAGTGACTAGTTGAGACTTGAATAGTTGTTCTCTGAACTTTTCAACTTTTCATCTCACTTTCCCACTTGCACAGGTGACTATGGCCACAAATCTCCAAGTTATCTTTATGTGTTAGGGTTTTGTGCTTGCCTCCCCTCTGGCTGGTCTCTGGGTCCCCAGATCTCCCATTGACTGCCTTTATTTTACCATGTGACCTCTCCTAAAATGTCTCTTGAGTGGCGTGCTGTCTGAAATACCCACTGACCCTAACTTCTTGCATCCCTCTTACCCTAGTTATATTTTTTCCTTCATAACACTTACTACTACTGAAAATTTTCTTTGTTACCTAATTAAATGTTTTCTCCTTATTTTTGTCCTTTAGACTATAAACTCTATGAAAACTTTAGACTATAAACTCTATGAAGCAACTTATTCATTTTGTGTTTTGTGTATAAGTTGCTCAGTCATGTCCAACTCTCTGTGACCCTATAGACTGTAGCCCTCCAGGTTTCTCTGTCCATGGAATTCTCCAGGCAAGAATACTGGAGTGGGTTGCCATTCCCTTCTCTAGGGGATCTTCCTGACTCATGGATCAAACCCTGGTCTCCTCCATTGTAGGCAGATTCTTTGTCATCTGAGCCACCAGGGAATATTTCTTGTCTTGAACATAGGTACCTGACTCCTGGTAGATGTCTAACCCATGTTTCTGAAAAGGGTGAGTGGCCCATTGAATCACAGCTTCAAGGTCACAGCCTGGGAAGATAGCCCTGTGCACTATGCCGAGGGTTAGTGTGAAGCTGCCATGAACCAAGAAAAAAAAAATCTCTGGGTGATTCCTATATATCACCCTGCTTTAGTACCGAGGAGTTCAAGCAAAGAAGAAAGAAAGAAAATTCTTCCCAAAACAATCAAGAAAAATTATACATTTAGCAGGGATCCTTTGACTTCATCAACTATCTACTGAGCACTGAATATGTGTTAAACCATCCCTGGGATTCAAAGATAAATGGTACAACATCCCTGATTTTATTACCTAAAGCTTGCATCTTTTTACATTGTTATTTTATTTTCTTGACTTTCACTGATAATCTGGATAACATTTTATATCTGAGAAAACACACAGTTCCTGAGTAAAACAGTCCTAATCGATGAAGTGATGTGAGGAAACAAAGGTAAAATTCCAGAATTTTAGCAGTATGTGGCCTCACATAAAGTTTCAGCTCATGTCTTCGGTTAAGAGATGGAAAACTGAGTCATCACAGATTTTGAGTGATATTTCTAAGGCCGCATGTGAGATAATTGAGAAGTTATTGGGAATTAAAATTCTTCTGAGTTCTATTTTAAAGTGCTTTTCCTGTGCAGAAAATTAAAAATAAAAAAGGAAATAGATGAGGTTTCTTTCCTTTAGAGAAATAATTTAGCCACTTTGAAGGGCCATTACTGATGGGATTCGCAATGAAGCATGATTTCCACTCGGTGATTCCTTAACCAAACCAGAGCCCCCAGCTGAGTTATGTTGATTTCTTTACCACCTGACAAGAGCGACAGAATATGAAGGAGTTTTATTTTCACTAATTTGCTTCTGAGGTGTTGTTTGGATGGAATTGCACCTTTAGTCATTATTTTCAACCTCCATGTATAATGCTCTGCTGACTCATATTTACTTTAGATTTAAAAGCTCGGTTTTGTCCTCAGTAATTAAAGTGCCCACATTTCTTAGATGGGCTCAGAAGATGGAGCTCTATTCTGCTGCATAACAGATAAGACCATAAGACACACCATAAGACCAGGGTGTGTTTATTTGAATTCATTACCACCCCTTAGGGATGCCAGCACACCTGATGTGTTAAGGATAGGTTTGAAAATGGCAACCCACTCCAGTGTTCTTGCTAGAGAACCTCATGGAGCCTGATGGGCTGAGGTCTGTGGGGTCACAAACAGACGGACAGGCCTTAGTAGCAACAACGATAAGCACACACTCTTGTCCTTCTCATATGGAGGGTGGAAGAGGTTGCTTTAACTAGAACTCTATAGAACCTGTTTTCAGTGGAGTGGGTTCCTGGGGTGCCTTCTCATAGTCATCTCCATGGCTGCCAGGATCCAGGGTCCAATTGGCTTCACAGACTCGTGGGAGCTTTTGGACAAAGAATGACTGAGATCAAGGGCGCCATTGCAGACACCAACCTGAATAAGCAACATCTGATTCTTCTTGTTCTGTTAATATGAAACATGGCCAGGGGAGCACTTTTCTGCCTTTTTGGACCAGACTTTGGCAGAGCTGAAGGGGAAGTTCACGCTTCAGGTGCCCCAGAAACACAGCCTGCTGCCCACATAAGAGGAAAAGCTAAGAAGTCATTTCTGCAAAGCTTGGAAACCACAGCTTCAGGGACCTGCCCAGAGACTCTGTTTTCACAAATACTGGATATTTCCGTTTAATTTGCTGTTGATGTGTCCTTTTAGTGATAGGTTTTTTTTAATGCTCTTTCAGTCCAAACTAGCTGTAGAAGATAATTGCCTTCACCATTCATGTATGTTCTCCAAAGAGAACTTGTGTGTTGTTTTGAGATATTTTATATGAAAACATTTGATTGCATTTGCCATCCATTCACATCAGTGAGGGAAATTTCCTCCATATTTCTTCCAAATTTCCATTTGTCAGTAAGAGAAGAGAAAGATGTTTTGGATTCTGTACACTTCATTTCAGCTGTTGCAAATTTTGAATGGTTGTGAAATGGTTTTACATTTTATTAACACCTACTCGTACAAAGTTGGTTTTTAGTTGTGGTAACTATTAAAACTTTGAAAAGAGCCTCATTAAAAAGTATCCATCAGAATTTGTGTGTGGCCAGCTGAAGCATAAAATCCACTATGAAATAAAAGTTATCACCAGAGAAGCAAGTTCAAGTTGCCTATTAGAATTTTGATGGGATTTTATGCAGTTGTTTCATATGAGTTTAATATTTAATACCATCCACAATACTTTTTCATTTTATCTTTTCTTATCATAATAGTACTTTATAAGAAAGTTAAATGAATTTTCTTCTGCTACCAGCATTACTGCACTAAAAAATAGTATCATGTTTCCTGTTGCAGTGGAAAAAAAATGTCCTACACTCCACAGCATGAGCAGACCTTTTACAATTCCTTATTGTGGTCTGGATAATGATCCTAGTTAGAAGTGATTTACTCTCAGAAAAGGAACTTCTCGCTGGCTTATACAACAACCTGGTAAATAAAGCAGATTCTCTTTGTAAAGATGAGCACAAGGAAGCCTTGAGATTAAGTCTTGCCTTCATTCCTTCAAACTGTAAATGTCCATCTCTTTTGCCTCCTGTCCTGTGCTTTGCAGAGTTGGGTAAAGTTTCTCAAGAAAATAGATGATGGTCTCTATCCAAACTAGAAAAACTGGGATAATGCTGTTAACTTTAATGTGTTTTTCATAATTTTTTAAAAAAAAAAATATATATATATATTTTAAAGAATATAATCCCAGAAGGCTCCCCAGGTGGCTCAGTAGTAAAGAATCTGCCTGCAATGCAAGAGCCGCAGGAGATGCAGGTTCAATCCCTGGGTCAAGAAGATGCCCTGGAGTAGGAACTGGCAATCCACTCCAGTATTCTTGCTGGGATAATCCTGTGGACAGAGGATCCTGGCAGGCTACAGTCCATAGCATTGCAAAGAGTTGCCTACGACAGAGCAATCGAGCAAGCATGAATGCATGCTTCCAGAAATCCACACAGACATTCATCTTAATAGATTACTGAAGACTACAGGAAAGGGAAAGAAAGAAAAAGTCTTCCATTTACAGATGTTGCTTTACTCTTGGACAGTGGGATATTTGACTGAGAGAAAAAGTGCTCCATTAGGTTTCAGAAGAGTGTACAAAAAGGTCCATGAGCAGGAAAGTGTAAAGTGATATATTTAGAAGAAAAATAATTCAAAAATAATCCAAGCCATGTATAACCCACAGTTTTCAGGCCCACAACTCTAGGTGTAAATCTAGGGTTATTAGAACATTTGACTATAGTCCTTTTCCAGCTTTGTCTCATTAGCTATTGCAAAATGTCTGTCATATTCAACCGTCTCTCAAATCGTTCTACTTTTTCTTCCAATTCTATCGTCACTTCCCCTGTCCAAGCTACAATAATGTTTTCTTTTTCTAGCCATGCCACGTGGCATGCAGGGTCTTAGTTCCCTAACCAGGGATGGAACTCAAGCCCTGAATTGAAAATGAGAAGTCTTAACCACTGGACTCCCAGGGAAGTCCCCCAAACTATAATAATCTCCCTTCATCCTTTTTTCTCTTTTGTTTATTCTCTTCTTCACTGTCAGCATAAACATTTGGCAGTACTAATCTGGTATTTAACACACAGCACATCTACTAAACCCCTCTGGCATCTGTCTTCCTATCGCTCATATGGTTAGGACAGAAACCCCCAGAATGGACTTCAGGACCTCCCTCGACCCAACTTCTGTCTGTCTCTCCTCCTTCAGCTGGCCCCAAGCATTATCTTTGATCACATTCTCTAAATATACCTGGTCCTCACTGCTTTTGCCCACATCACCCCTCTGTGTTTTCCTGATCCCTCTCATCACCTCAGTCACATATTTTCATCCTTAATATCTCACTTCCTTGTTATATCCTTAGAAAATCTCTCCCCAATGCCCTGATTTGGTCAACAACTCTTACCACAGGCTCTGAAAAGACGGTGTAACTTATTCTTGGTTGTGCTTTTCATATTTGCCATTTTTCATTTCCTTGGCAGTTATTTGATTAATGTCTTTTTCCTGCCAGACAGTTTACACCCTCTGAAGACTGTATTTTTCACTTTTGTTTTGGCTCACCATGTGGCTTCAGACTACAATATGGAGTTGAATCAAGTCCAGTGTGAATGTTCAGTACAATACATTTCAGCTGCTATTTATTATTAATTGTTTTTTAGTGGATTCAGTGTATATACTTCTGGTGAACTTCTTGGTACTTTCTGTCATTTTCCCTTTTCCTGACTGTCTCCTCCAAGTCCTGTACTAGCTAAGCCTGTCCGCTGCCTCCATCACCGAGTCTTATCCCTGCCTCCTCTGGGTACAAGAGCCAGGCTTCAGCCAAGCCTCTGAGGACCCTCACTGGTGAGGACTAAGGGAACAACAGCTTAGGTTTGACCCCATCAGACCCAAGAAGCTCTGGCTTCCCAAGGCTCAGGCGGGAAAAGCCAGGTACAATAGCCAAGCACCATGATGGAATTGACACCCCAGCGGGTGAGCTTGGACCAGTGAGAGACAGGAGACAGGAAGGATGGGCAGATACATTGCTAGCGCTTCTCTCTGAAGAAGAAGTGAAGTACGCAGCCCCATTTGGCTTTTCCAGGGACACCCTTGTGACTGATCCACCCTTTCCCTTTACAGTCCCCTGAAACTTGGGTCAGTTTAGTAAAGCCCATTTCATATTTCCCTTGAAACTTTGATCAGTTTAGTAGCACATGTCTCGTATTTGTTTTCTGTGCTTCCTTCTCTCTTCCCTTTTGCTCCCCTCTCCTGTGCACTGGCTGTACAGCCCCGTGAAAAATAGCAGCTAAGATTCACCTCAGGCTGTTTTCTAGGAAACCGAGGCTTGGATAATTTTCCCTCTTGTTTTCAGTGTCACTATAATCTTCCTTTGGGCACCAATCTAAGCAACTGGACAATGCTGGACCCCAGTCACACATTTGTGAGCCAAATATTTATCGAGTTCATACTAAGGGATGGGCTTTATTTAGGGTTTCGTAGGTATGAGAATGTAGAGAAAGTTATTCTTGAGCTTTAGAGGCCATTTCTGAAATGGGAGAAGGGGAAGCAGGCATGGAAATTAGCTATCAGGAGCTTATAGTAAGTGTTCACTGACCTAACAATCATTAGTTTTGCCCAGAGTTGTCAGGAGAGTATTTTCAGGGGGGCAGTAATATGATGAGGAAATGTTACCCTAAAGGATAAGGAGTGATCTTCCCATCAGACAAAGTGGCCAGAGAGGAAGAGAGACAAGAGAAGGCTCTCCAGGTGGAGGGAGGAACAGGCATGCAAAACGGATTGTGGCACATCCTGAGGAACATTGCCAGAGTTTATCAGAATAAAGGAAGCTGGGGAGGACTCAGGCTCAGAGCTACAAAGGAACATTCACTCTACATTGTGGTCGGGCAGCCACATTTCTGATGCCCCCAGTGAAGATGCATCAGAATAAAATGAAGGTGATGGAGGGACCTGGTATCAACTAATTTTGTTTAATTTTTCCTGTTTTATTTTGTAGCAGAATTTCAGGCACTCTGAGCAGCCCAAGCTTAGAAATATGAAGAATGAGAGTTACTATAATCATAGAACCTGCATTTTTAAATGTGGTTGCTTGCCCTTTGAAATCCAGAGACTGAAGCGACAAATGTAGCCTGGTTGATTCCCGAAGCAGATCTGTTTTTGATGTCTCCTTTTACAGGGCAGAATTATTTTCAGTAATAATCAATGAAAGGGATGAATATGTTTCATGTATGAGTCAAAATTTGTATTTCACATCTTAAAATTTTATACCTTGAATTTCACATTCTATTTCACTTTTAAATTGAAATAAACACTTTAAAGGCACATGGAATGACAGAATTGAAGTGACTCAAGTTCTTTCTTCATCTTTACCATCACTGTATCATCACTGTTTATTTCTCACCTGTAGGTTAAATATAGAAATATGTACTATATCCACGGTGTTGGATATGTGAACTATATTTGCACCCACAGTAAGCACAAACAGTTCTAAATCCTAGGAAAATTTACTCTTGAAAGCAATATGTGTTACTGGGTTTATCCATGTCAGGGGAGCTCTTTCAATCAACTTCCATTGTATTAATGAACAACAAACACGTACCAATTTGAAGCCTATAGACACATTAGTAAAACTCATCAGTAGTAACCGTGATTGTTGGGAACTTGGAACAACAAATAATTTGGGCGAATGTGCGTTTTCTCACTGACATTGTTCAGAAGTGCTAGTGAATGGTGATAATGAAAGCAGCTGTGGTTGAGCTTCCCAGGTGGCGCAGGGGTAAAGCATCTACCTGCCAGTGCAGGAGAAGCAAAAGACAAGGGTCCAATCCATGGGTCAGGAAGATGCCCTGGAGAAGGAAACGGCAACCCACTCCAGTATTCTTGCCTGGAAAATACCGTGGACATAGGAGAGTCCATGGGGTTGCAAAGAGTTGGACAGAACTGAATGACTGAAACAAACAAAGAAAAACACATATAGTAAGTTTTAGATGAACTAGCTCATCTAGTTCAAGAAGGGAAAGTGAGACCCGAGGGGGAAAACTGAGATAGTAGCTGAGACAGGATTGAAACCCAAATCTTCATATTTCAACTCAGTTCTCTGACCCCTTAGCAACATTGATTAATTTGATTATGGTGACAAAGTGAATGGTTGATCACCAAGCCCGGAAGACTCAGCACTTTATGAGAAGTGTTGTTTTAGGGAAACTGGTTTACGCAGTTGTCACATACTTGTGTTCAAAAAAAATGTTCTCTTTTTTTCCAGCAAGCTCTGGGAAATGGTGAAGGACAGGGAAACCTGGTATGCTGCAGTCCACAAAGAGTCAGACATGACTGAACAACTGAACAACAACGGTTTTTCAATATTGGGCCATGGATAACTCCTCCGTCTCATGGTGACATGAGATGCCATTATAAGCTGAGTGAGATGATGCATCTACAGCAGACACACACTGTCTGCATCTGCTTGCTGCTCAAAAAACCCTATGATTTTCGTTACTATTGCTATTATATATGAGTGCTGCCCATAGAAATATAATATGAGCCACAAATGCATTCCACGTATGTTATTTTGATTTTCCAATAATTACTTTTGAAAAAGTAAAAAGAAACTATCGAAATAAATTTCAATAGTTTAATGATATGTTTAGTTATGTAACTCATTATAATTGAATATTATCACTTCAACATCTGATCAATATAAAACTTAGTAATGAAATATTTCGCATTTCTTTTTAGAGGCATGCCTCATTTTATTGCATCTCTCTTTATTGTACTTTGCAGATACTGCATTTTTTTAGCAAATGAAAGGTCTGTGGCAACCCTGCATTGAGCAAGTCTATTGGCGCCATTTTTTTCCCCAACACCATTTGCTCCCTTCATATCTCTGTGTCACAGTTTGGTAATCCTCACAATATTTCAAGCTGTTTCATTGTTCTTGTATTTGTTATGATGATCTTGTGATCAGTGATCTTTGATATTACTACTAGGACTTGCTGAAGGCTCAGATAATGCTTAACATCTTTTAGCAATAAAGTTATTTTTATTTTTTTAATTTAAAAATTTTTAAGATTATTCTATGTGAACCACTGTTAAAGGCTTTATTGGATTTGTTAACATATTGCTTCTTTTTTTATTTTTATTTTTTGGTTGTGAGGCATGTGGGATCTTAGCTTTCTGATGAGGGATCTTCCCTCTGCCTTGGAAGGAAAAGTCTTAAAGACTGAACTGCCAGGAAAGTCCCCAAATTTGTTTTTAATGAAGGTATGTACATTGGTTTTTTAGGTGTAATGCTATTACACACTTACTAGACTATGGTATAGTGTGTATATAACTTTTAGATGCACTGGGAAGCCAAAAAACTTGTATAACTCTTGCAATATCCATTTATTGTGTTGGTCTAGAGCAGAGTCTGTAATCTCTCTGAGGTTTGTCTGTACTAAGAAAGTCCAGCATGTATTGTATGGGTTTCCTACGTGGCTCAGTGGTAAAGAATCTCTGCCTGCCAGTGCAGGAGATGCAAGAGATGAGGGTTCAATCCCTGGCTCAGGAAGATCCCCTGGAAAAGGAAATGGCAACCCACTCCAGTATCATTGCCTGGAAAATCCCATGGACAGAAGA
This sequence comes from Bubalus kerabau, assembly GCF_029407905.1. Classification (NCBI taxonomy): domain Eukaryota; kingdom Metazoa; phylum Chordata; class Mammalia; order Artiodactyla; family Bovidae; genus Bubalus; species Bubalus kerabau. Next base: position 11,893,976 of record NC_073637.1, on the reverse strand, counting down.
ACCTGGTGCGCTCCAGTCTGTAGGGTCACAAAGACCCGGACAGGACTGAGAAACTCAGCACAAAGTCTGTTCTATACTAGAGCACATCTCAGTTTGCATAGTCACATTGCAAATGTTTAATAGGCTCATGTGAGTAGTGGCTGCTATATTAGACAATACACATATACATAGTTACTCTAAAAGGTGACATATATTAAGAACATAAAGAGCTATTAAAGTTTTGATGGTGCCATTTACCACATTTACATTAATATTTTGGGTAATCAAGCAATCAGGGATATTTTAAGGAAATCCTAAAACTTAAAAGTATTTGATATAATATCAAGATTTGTGTGTGTGTGTTTCCAATGATGAAACAAGAAAATTAGAGATACCAAGGGAATATTTCATGCAAAGATGGGCTCAATAAAGGACAGAAATGGTAGGGACCTAACAGAAGCAGAAGATATTAAGAAGAGGTGGCAAGAATACACAGAAGAGCTGTACAAAAAAGATCTTCATGACCCAGATAATCATGATGGTGTGATCACTCACCTAGAGCCAGACATCCTGGAATGTGAAGTCAAGTGGGCCTTAGGAAACATTACGAACAAAGCTAGTGGAGGCGATGGAATTCCAGTTGAGCTATTTCAAATCCTGAAAGATGATGCTGTGAAAGTGCTGCACTCAATATGCCAGCAAATTTGGAAAACTCAGCAGTGGCCACAGGACTGGAAAAGGTCAGTTTTCATTCCAATCCCAAAGAAAGGCAATGCCAAAGAATGCTCAATCTACCACACAATTGCACTCATCTCACATGCTAGTAAAGTAATGCTCAAAATTCTCCAAGCCAGGCTTCAGCATTATGTGAACCGTGAACTTCCAGATGTTCAAGCTGGTTTAAGAAAAGGCAGAGGAACCAGAGATCAAATTGCCAACATCCGCTGGATCATGGAAAAAGCAAGAGAGTTCCGGAAAAACATCTATTTCTGCTTTATTGACTGTGCCAAAGCCTTTGACTGTGTGGATCACAACAAACTGTGGAAAATTCTGAAAGAGGTGGGAATACCAGACCACCTGACCTGCCTCTTAAACCTGTATGCAGGTCAGGAAGCAACATTTAGAACTGGACATGGAACAACAGACTGGTTCCAAATAGGAAAAGGAGTATGTCAAGGCTGTATATTGTCACCCTGCTTATTTAACTTATATGCAGAGTACATCATGAGAAACACTGGGCTGGAGGAAGCACAAGCCAGAGTCAAGATTGCCGGGAGAAATATCAATGACTTCAGATATGCAGATGACATCACCCTTATGGCAGAAAGTGAAGAGGAACTAAAGAGCCTCTTGATGAAAGTGAAAGAGGAGAGTGAAAAAGTTGGCTTAAAACTCAACATTCAGAAAACTAAGATCATGGCATCCAGTCCCATCGCTTCATGGGAAATAGATGGGGAAACAGTGGAAACAGTGTCAGACTTTATTTTGGGGGGCTCCAAAATCACTGCAGATGGTGATTGCAGCCATGAAATTAAAAGACGCTTATTTCTTGGAAGGAAAGTTATGACCAACCTAGACAGCATATTAAAAAGCAGAGACATTACTTTGTCCACAAAGGTCCATCTAGTCAAGGCTATGGTTTTTCCAGTAGTCATGTATGGTTGTGAGAGTTGGACTATAAAGAAGGCTGAGCACAGAAGAATTGATGCTTTTGAACTGTAGTGTTGGAGAAGACTCTTGAGAGTACCTTGGACTGCAAGGAGGTCCAACCAGTCCATCCTAAAGGAGATCAGTCCTGGGTGTTCATTGGAAGGACTGATGTTAAAGCTGAAACCCCAATACTTGGCTACCTGATGCGAAGAGCTGCCTCATTTGAAGAGACCCTGATGCTGGGAAAAATTGAGGGCAAGAGGAGAAGGGGACGACAGAGGATGAGATGGTTGGATGGCATCACAGATTCAATGGACATGGGTTTGGGTGAACTGCGGGAATTTGTGATGGACAGGGAGGCCTGGTGTGCTGTGGTTCATGGGGTCACAAAGAGTAGAACACGACTGAGTTAACAGTTAACAAATAAAGATCTTTGTAAATGTCCAGTGCAAAGGAGCAAAGCTAGAATCACATTTTTTTTTTCTAATGAATAGTTATGACTCCTCTGGTCATATTTTGAGACATAGATCTATTGAAGTTGATTGCATTGTTCTTTCTGCCTTACTTTGCCAGGAAGCTCTTAGCTAAATTGAGCATTCTACTGTAGTGGTTATCTTTAGGCTAAGTATCTTTTTCTACCTGCTCTATCCTCAGCTCTTGTTTTTTATTCTAATTTTGCCTAATTTCAAACATGTTTATTTATTATTACTGAAAATTATTTGAGGCGAATAAATAATATATAAAGGAATAAATGTATAAAGCATCCTAAAAGCATCTTTTGGTACCTTCTTCAGACAGGCTATTGGGTTGAATGAATTACAATCCTATGTGAAATATGACCTACAGTTTAGTACTCTTAGGACAATAATTAAAACTCAAACTATAGATTTAGATACTGTCAGAGTCTGGAAGGGCTGGGAAATTATTTAGCTGGACTCTTGAGTTCCAGATAAGTTAAGCAAACTTCTTAAAAGTTTCTAGAAGTTTAATGGTAGATCTGGCCTTTAGACTGACCTTCACAGCATATGAACTACCTCTATATCCATTTTAATAAGATTCTGATGAGCTAGTTTTCAAAGAATCAGCTCTCATTGGTGGGTGGGCAGAGACGTTTTGCCTGGGGCAGTTCAAATCTTGACATTTGTTGGTACAATGTACATTGACTAATACAGATTTCTCTCTTATTTGCTGAGGGCAAACTCGGCTAGACATAATCGATCTATTCTGTGAAGGAGTCTAGGCTCTCCATCCCTGATAATAGAATCATTATTCATGTGAGATGACTTTCCACTGGGAGTTTGGACTATGGATATTGGTTTTTATCACTCATGCTTGATAAAACTACACAACATGCTAATTGCTGAAATTATTTAATAAAATTTGGCATTGATTTGGGAGAAAAAACAGACATTCTCATATAGTCACATATTTACTTCAAGGTTTTTGGAAAATAATTTGCTAATGTATATCAAAAATCTTAATCATATACATGTCCTTTGGACCAAAAATATAGCTTCTAGGTATTTATCCCAAGTCAATTTACAGCCTTTGCTTACATGTGTATGTTACACAAATTACATTTGTATCACATTTCTGACCCCTTATCAGGACCTGGGAATTGAGTAGTTCTAATTATGCCCATTTTACAGATTAAGAAGCCAAGACTTGAGGAAGTTCAGATAACTAGCTTGTAGTCACACAGCTAATTGGTAAAAACCTGTCGGCAATTTACTTCATTTGAGTTATGCAGACAGCCTTTGAGACAACCATTTTAATGCAAACTGACAAAGGCTATCTAGGAAATCAGAGGAGACAGGAAAAAGAGCAGAGAGAGAACAAGGCTTCCATAAGTGATATGTTTTATTTGATCCTTAAATATGTTTGACATAAAAATAGCAGATTAAAAGATACTAGACTTCACACTCAAAGTTAGTAAACATTCAGATCACAGTGAAATCATGCATTGCTGCATTGCACATGAAATGAAGAAGTGTGTGAGATATATATTGAACTCAAAATTCAAGTTCAATGTGATACAGTATTTGCTTTTCGTGACTGTTCATTTAAAACTAGGAAAGATTAGAGCCAGCTACTGACTCTTATTATTTGGACTAAAACAATTTTTTTTGCAAGGAAAAAAACAAGGGATCAACCTACTATTTTAGCTTATTTACTTTTTTCTTTTTTTTTTTAACAAGCTTGGCTCAGCTGGTAAAGAACCCACCTGCCAATGCAGGAGATGAAAGAGATGAGGGTTCAATCCCGGAGAAGGGAAGATCCCCTGGAGAAGGAAATGGTAACCCAGTCCAGTATTCTTACCTGGAATACCCCATGGACTGAGGAGTCTGGTGGGACAGTCCATGGGGTTGCAAAGAGTCAGACACAACTGAACACGCGCATACGCAGAAAACCAGCACAGCTGGTTTCTGTGTTTCTGGATTTCTCCTTTCTGTTGCAAGGAGAAATCAACTGACTCCATGTTGTAACTGTTTCTTTGGCTTGCTTTCTGTTGCTTTTGTTATTCTAATCATACATAATGGCCGGCCTCAGAGCATCCTGCCCCTCTGCCTGGCTGTCAGAGTGTCTTTGTTCATAACCCTGTAGATGGCAGGAAGGAAGAAATGAACACATACCCCTGTCTGAGGCTTGCCATTCTGGGAGACATTTGCAAGATTAAATGGCCTTTTACTTTGCTTCCTCACGGCCCCCTATCTCTGAGTTACAAAAGAACCTGGCATCCAGACCCGGGTAAGATGGTTATTTTGAGATATTAGTCTGCCATCTTCTTGGTCAGAAGGCTTTCTGAATAAAGTCCTATTCCTTGCTTTGACTCCTTGTCTCAGATTCATTGTCCTGTTGTGTGGTAAGCAGAGCAAACTTGGACTTGGTCACATAGCCACTATGTACCCTGCTTGACTGCTGATCTGGGGCCAGCCCTCCAACCTGGGTGGAGCTTCTATTTGGGGAACAGAGGGTGTGGGATTCTCTGTGGAGCCTTTCCTGTGTCCTACTGAAAAGGTTGTTTTTAACTTTCACTTGTGAAGTTTATAATGAGGGATTTTCTCACTTTTCAGTAGGAGTCAGACTTTACACCCTAACACGCAGGATTTTAAAATGGGCGAATTGTAGAAAGATGCTTGTGGGATGCCTGCAGGGTAAAAGAAGCCTTTGCCTGTGGTGGTTATGGATATCAGGCAAACTTCATCATCATCACCAAAATAATTCCAAACATTGGGTCAAGCATTATGCTAAGCACCCTCAGCGCATTGTCATGTTTAATCTTCATCATACACTGCTGCTGCTGCTGCTGCTGCTACTAAGTCGCTTCAGTCGTGTCCGACTCTGTGTGACCCCATAGACGGCAGCCCACCAGGCTCTCCTATCCCTGGGATTCTCCAGGCAAGAACACTGGAGTGGGTTGCCATTTAATACACTCTGGGTAGCTACTATTACCCCTGCCTTACAGATCAGAAGACTACAGCTCAGGGTACAAGTTGTCTGCCTCACATGAGGGTCATAATTATCTCATGACCTTCAGTGTCAGCCCTGATGGATAGGAGCTTTGAGGAAATCTTCAGTGAAAGAAAAACGGAAGGAAACAGTTAAAGTCTTACATGCATTTAATAATCTCCGTTGCATCAGATGAGAATGAAAATCACTCCATTCACCCTGAGTCCTGCACACTTTGAAAGGCTGGAACTAAATAAAATTAAATTGCTGTTTTTCTCTTGAGAAGCTACAAAAGAAATGTAAAAAAAAAAAAAAGAAGAAGAAGAAAAAGAGTCAGAAGTTAGTCTGCAATCAGGGGCTGGTAAGTACTATCTGTCTATGCCACTAAAAATATAATTCATTGAATTGATGTAATTCATTGAAAGCACAGTTTCTATGGCTCAATGGAGGCAATATTTTTTTCAGAGAGAATTAACAAAACAAAAAATTTTAAAACTAGAGGGAAAGTTAAAATGTAGTGAATACCTTCTATGTGCCCAACCCTACTTTATGTGTATTTTCACATTAAATTTTACTGCTTTATAGATTTAATTTTCCTATTTTATAGATGAAAAAATTGGATCTTGGAGATGTTATAGTATCTGTCTGAGGTCACAAACTGCCCATCTCTCTGACTCTGAATGATTCAGAAGAGTCAGAATTTCCTCGTAGTTCAGTTCAGTTCAGCTGCTCAGTTGTGTCCAACTCTTTGTGACCCCATCAACTGCAACACACCGGGCTTCCCTGTCCATCACCAACTCCTGGAGCTTGCTCAAACCCATGTCCATTGAGTCGGTGATGCCATCCAACCATCTCATTCTCTGTCATCACCTTCTCTTCCTGCCTTCAATCTTTCCTAGCATCAGGGTCTTTTCCAAAGAGTCAGTTCTTTGCATCAGGTGGCCAAAGTATTGGAGTTTCAGCTTCAGCATCAGTCTTTCCAATGAATATCCAGGATTGATTTCCTTTAGGTTTGACTGGTTGGATTTCTGTGCAGTCCAAGGGACTCTCAAGAATCTTCTCCAACACCACAGTTCAAAAACATCAATTCTTTGGCACTCAGCTTTCTTTATAGTCCAACTCTCACATTCATACATGACCACTGGAAAAAACCATAGCCTTGACTAGATGGACTTTTGTGGACAAAGTAATGTCTCTGCTTTTTCATATGCTGTCTAGGTTGGTCATAGCCTTTCTTCCAAGAAGCAAGCATCCCTGGACTCAGTGATCTCTTTTAATGGAGCACAGTTGCTCGATGGGAGGGGTCTTGACTACCAGTTATTCTTTCAGTTCCAGTGATGTGCATTGCCCACCAAACATCATATCTAAAGTAATATTCTTAGTTTAGCACTCTGAGACCCTCACAGTTCTCTAGAGGATGTATCAAAACAATTAACACATAAATGTTAGGCCACCATGGGCAGTTTGGAATCCCACACTCAAGCAGCATCGTGTAAGATGAATCTGAAAATGGATTGACCCTAGGATGTGTGCTTGTGTGTCTTAGAACCCCAACCTTTCCATTTGAATGAAGAAGTAGAGATTCATAGAGATGTGGTTATTTCCCTTAGGTTACACAGCTAGTTAGTGGCAGAGCTGGGTCAGGAAATCTTGACTTGGGGTTCTCATTATATAAAACTTGGTGTTTGAAAGAGAGGTGGATATAAAATTAAATATTTTAATACTAAATTGTAGGAATGTAGCTTCCTTGATTAGTAAAGGTTCAAGAGAATTCCCTGATAGTCCAGTGGTTAAGACGCCACACTTTCACTGCTGAGGGTACGAGTTCAATCCTTGATCCAGGAACTAAGATCCCACATGCTGTAGGGAGTGGCCCCCCAAAATAAACAAAAAAAAATGAAAGCTCAGAATGTATATTATACATATACACATAATGCATATATAATTATCTAATTTTATTTAAAATAATATATGCCATTGAAAGGCACTATAGAAATATGGAGGAAATTTGCACAAAGTATGCATATTTAAGTATGAAGAGGAAACAGCAAAAATGAGAAAAAATGATAAGAAGAAAAGGAGAATTTAATGTGCTGAGTAATTTACATACTGACAGTAAGTTTCTTTGAATGGAACATACAAATGTATGTAAATTGGACAGCCTATTTAAGAAAAAGATATGCAAATGCATGTCCACAGAAATCTGCTACCCTTCCTGTTGAAGTAGAATAACAAGATGCCTAATTTTTGTTCAAATTATTCTTTTTTTCTTTCCAGAATGTCCCCTCAGGAAACTGTAGGGCCAAATTTTACCTGTCTAGATTTTAATCATTCATTCATCCTTGTGTTCGTCTTACATGTACTTAGGGCATTATACAAAATAATGAAGTAGCAAAGGTGAATAAGACACAGAAGGTACTGATTTATTGCATTTATTGTAAATTGTGTGCCTCTCCCTCCATAATTGAAGCTCTTTTGAGGGCAGGGCTCTTTATCTGTTTTGCACAATGAAATGTCTAAATCTGCTTCGAGAAACACATGAGGAGCTCTGAAAATATTTGTCAAGTGGGCATGCCTGGCTTAAAGCAAGTGCTCAGCCATACTTAGCTTTCTCTTTCCTACCTCAACTTCAAATGAAAAGCTACATCAGTTATAAGACAAACGAGTACTAATGGTATATACAGCATGATGGCTACAGTTAGCACTGCTGTATGTTAAGAAAGCTGTTAAAAGAGTGGATCCCAGGAGTTCTCATCACAAGGAGAATATTTTAAAAGACTGTTGCTGTTGTTTAGTTGCTGAGCTGTGTCCGTCTCTTTGTGAGCCCAAGGACTGTTGCCTGACAGGCTCCTCTGTCCGTGGAATTTCTCAGGCAAGTGTATTATCGGAGTGGGTTGCCTTTTCTCCTCCAGGAAATCTTTCCAACTCAGGGATCAAACCCACATCTCCTGCATTGGCAGGTGGATTCTTGACTGCTGAGACACCAAGGAAGCCCTTTTTTTTTTTTGATTCAAATATTTATTGCACAGCTAGGGAAATACATGGTCAGAGGTGAGGCAATTGCACAAATAGAAAGCAAAGTGTAAGGTTCACTGAATCACAGCAGTCAAAGTGTTCTAGGAGATCAGTTGATTGCTTCCAGCCTGGAAGGAGGCGTGGGTGGGTGGCCAATCAGCAAAGGGGACTGAGATTCAACTAGAAGACTTCAGTCTGGATTGTTGATGATGCGCAGTTTGGACTATGCGTGTCTCTCCTTTTCCTCTCCCCATCTTTGGTCTTAATTTACCAGCAGTGCCCAGGATTGTTCAATGTGTTTTTCTATACTTGCTTGCATTTTTGCTTTAATGTCTTAAGGACAGAGCTAGGTCCTTTCGGTGTTGTAGGTGTTTTTTCCTGTTTTTTGAAGGATTCTTGACCTTTTGATCTTGGTGTTGACAGTTTTGAGTCTTTTCCATTCTGATTCTATTTTTGTGCACTTTTGGCTGGAGTATCTCTTACAGATTTCTTTACTGGAGCTTTTTCTTCAACTTCCTCATCAAAATTGTCATCATCTTCATCATCATCATCATCGTCGTCATCTTCATCAGCAGCAGCAAGCTTTACTTTTTTTCTGGGGAACCTTGCTACCAGAACGCTTTCCAGATATACTTAGGAGTTTCACATCCTCCTCCTCTTTGTCTTCTGACCCTGCATCTTCCTCCACAGCTACTAAGTGCTGTCCACTGATATGCACAGGCCCTGAACCACACTTCAACCGTAAAGCCACAGGTCGTGTATTTTCAAAGCCCCCAAGAGAAACCGTTGGCTGTACAGACATTTTCAAAGTTGCCAGTGTTACTTTAGTTGGACCGCCTTCATAATCCATCACCTCTGCTTCAACAATGTGTAATCCATCCTTTGCTCCAGCCCCTAAACTGACCGTTCTTAAAGATAACTGGTGCTCATTTTCATCATTATCCACCTTGAAGGGATAATCTCTGTCAGCCTTTAGTTCACAACCAGAAAGATAGTTCTGGGGCCTCAAACGGCTCAAATCCATGTCCATTGACTCCTCCATGGGTTGGCAGCACGCATTTACATGGGAGAGAAGCTGGATGGAATTAAAAGACTACTGTTCAAAGGAGCAACTGCACAGGACAGAGTCACACCAGGGAAAGCAGAAGCCTTTTTAAAGGACTAGAATTACTTTATTTGACAGAACCGTACGAACAGATGAGAATTTAGTTAATATTTTTCACATGTTATCATTGTAACTTTAAGCAGGTAAATCTTAATTAATATTGTCTACATCATAATTGATTTGCCTAATTCTAATTACAAGAAATAGTTATGCTTTATTTTTTTTCTTTCATTGTATCTCTATGAGACGATGGATGTTAACTAAACTTATCTCGGTAATCGTTTTACAATCTACGTAAATCAAACCATTGTACTGTGCACCTGAAACTTTCCCAGTAATGTTATGTCAATTATTTCTCAATAGAACTGGGAAAAAATGAAGAGCTACAGAATGTCTGTTAGGGTTGAAAAAGGCAATGACCACCAACCAGCTTTCTTCTCTATCCTCGCCGTGACAGGACTCTGCTCAGCCTGGGAGGTAATTAACACTCCTAAGGTGACACTTTTTCCACTGGAGAGGTAGTTGCTGTCCTTGGCATGGGTTCATCTCTCTTTGGGACAAATGCCATGTCTCCTTCTCCTCCTTTCACCAGATGCCACGTTCCACTGCATCCCATGAACAGAGGTATTATGTGTCTCACCAGGAAAAGTGCTGGCCCTTCTTTTTTCTTTCGCTTTCTCAGCGTCAGACACGGTGTCATCCAGCCTGTTTCATGGCTTTACTTTGTTGAAGGGATTTTTCTTTGCTGATGTGCGAGCAGAGTTTCTTCCCTCTTGGTCACATGCACTGTGGCTTCTCAGCCTCCTCTGGGCTGCTGCTTCTATGATTGACTCCTCCTGATATGAGTCCTTGGCAAGGACCGATGGACGATGGATTATTAGTAACTGCACATTGTCCAAGCGGTGCACATCACCTCAGTTTATAAAGCACCTCCCTATCTGTGGGCTTCTTTATTCTCACAAAGCAATTTGTCCTGCTTGTGATGGTTGGGAATAAATGGCATTTAGAATGAGAGGACCTCTGTTCATATCAGAGCTTGTCCATTCATCAGCTGTGTGATCTGAATATCCCTTGTGGCCTCTCTGAGCCTTATTTGAATCTGTGCTAATGACTGAGGGGTCATATAATGTGTCATCGCCAAAACTGTTTTGAGCTTCCAAGTGAGTACTTTTAATAATCGTATGAGAATACAAGCATATATAGCTCTCTTCTGGGCCTGTCAGATATACGATCACTCCTGTCACACTAACAGTTCTATCGCTTACGATACAGATGCTGAGACTAATACAATAACAACTACCACTGATGTTATAATATTAGTGATGAATACCTATTTCACCAGGTTATTGTGAAGATTAAGAATGCATGTTAAAAATACTTACATCCAGTTAGATGTTATGTAAATATTCTTTGTTTACTTAAAACTTGGGACAAGAGCTCAGGCAGATCATTCCTAAACACGTGCCAACTAAGGAATAGAAATGGTAGTGGGCTTTTTTGGAGATACCCAGTTGGTCAAGGTAGAGCAGAGTTTCTAACTTTCAGTTATAAGTGGATGCCTCTGCTTTCTTTTCTGCAACATTCAGAAGCGTGTTCTGTTACCCACCTAGAGGTTGGCCATGGGGGTTTGCTCAGTGATGATTTCCTTGAAGGCAGGGTCTATATCCTGCTCATCCGTGTCCTCTCAGTACCTTTTAGAGCACCTGGCATTATGCACATGCTCAAAGAATGTCATGATGGATGAACATACAGCTGGAGAGCAAAGTTCCAAAGGACAGTATCATTTTTTTTTAAGACTTTTTTTATGTGGGCCATTTTTAAAGTCTTCATTGAATTTAGTACAATATTGTTTTATGTTTTGCTTTTTTTTTTGGCAGCGAGGCATGTGGGATCTTAACTCCCTGACCAGGGATCGAACCTGTATCCCCTGCACTGCTAGGCAGAGTCTCAGTCACTGGACCACCAGGGAAGTCCCCAAAGGATGGTATCATGACAGGTACTCTCTTTTCCCTGGAAGTCAGGCAGAAGGAGGGACTTGGGATGAGAGCTAGAATCAGGGTGAGAGACTCTGTATGAATGAAAGTGATAAAAGCCCAGAATGGTGACCTTAATTTCTATCTAGTCTGTTTATATTTGCATTGCCAGTTTTAGCACAGTGCTTGCTCTTAGCAGGCTCCTAACAAATTGTTGTTGGATCGATATCCACAGCTGTAGTCTATTTGACATGAAGAGGAACATGGCATTTTTCCAGAAAAAAGTCAAGTGATTATAAACTTTTGACCAAGAGAACCAGATACCTGAAAAGGGCACGGGCAGACCGCATTGGATACCAGCTGTGGATGTGCTGCAGAGCTGAAGTCCGATGGATGGTCTCCAAACTGTGGTGCTGGAGAAGACTCTCGAGAGTCCCTTGGACTGCAAGGAGATCCAACCAGTCCATCCTAAAGGAGATCAACCCTGAATATTCATTGGAAGGACTGATGCTGAAGCTGAAGCTCCAGCACTTTGGTCACCTGATGCAAAGAGCTGACTCATTGGAAAAGATCCTGATGCTGGGAAAGATTGAAGGCATGAGGAGAAGGGGGCAACGGAGGATGAGATGGTTGGATGCCATCATTGATTCAATGGACTTGAGTTTAGCAAACTGTGGGAGATCGTGCAGGACAGCCTAGTGTGCTGAAGTTCATGGGGTCACAGTCGGACACGACTTGGCGACTGAACAAGAATAACCCCAGTGCTGCTGTCCCTCCCCAGCAGGAGACGCTGGCTGCTCACTTCTTGACTGGGTTGACCTGAGCCTTCTCACAGGTATAACACAGCTCTCCTCAGACCACACATCTCACAGCTGGGTATGCCAGGATGTTAGTCCAAGTACATTCCACTAAACTTCCTTGTGTTCAGCTATTCACCTCTTCTAATTTAGGTTTCCATAAAATTTCAATGAAAGGAACATCTGGAAAATTTTGTATAACACATGCATGAAACTATTCCTTGACCAAAGTGACTTACTTATGAAAAGTAAGACCAGACTACCATTTTCCAAATTAGTATCCCATACAACACTGATGCAACAAGATATCCCAAGACAAAGGGTCCCATGGATAATAAGATGAGAATAGGTGATATCTTATATTTTTTCCTAATTAAAGTTTCCCAGTATACCTCAGAGACTATAAGTTCTTACACAAAGAAACCAGTTGAACTTCATGAAACATAGCATTCTCTGCATTTATTTTATTCCCAAGCCTCCCTTTCCCATATAATAACGTCCTGCAGTTCCTGTGTTTAGTATAACATACATTGGGAGGTGTTGGGCTGAGATAGTTTCCAAAATTCTTACCAATCTAAAATTCTGTTCATCTATTTAAGGAGAGCAGCCAGTAGCTTTTTTAGAAAACCCTGCCTGAGTAAATGCTGCTAGTTCCTAATCCATATTTGGGGGGTTTTTTATTATTATTTTTAACAGCTGAGGTAGGGTGCTGGCATGGATTATTTCCCTGGTGGCTCAGATGGCAAAGAATCTGCCTGCAACGCAGGAGACCCACGTTCGATCCTGGGTTGGGAAGATCCCCTGGAGAAAGGAATAGCCACTTATTCTAGTAGTCTTGTTGTGAGAATTCCATGGACAGAGAAGCCTGGTGGGCTACAGTCCATGGGGTCGCAAAGAGTCAGACGCGAGCGACTGAGTGACTAACACTTTCATTTTGATGGTTTATTTAGAAAATGTGAACCATTCTCATCAGAAGCAGTGGTCTCTAAGAAGCTGCCTGAGTGATGGATCATTCATGAACCATGTGTATGTTCATCTTTAGAGAACTGTTTATAAAGAGGAATTCGATCTCAGATGAGGCCCTGAGATGCATGAGGTTCCCAGCTCCAGATGACTCAGCAGAGGATGAGCTTGGAGACTATTTATTACATTTCAGTGGCTGGTTTGGGGCTGGCTGGGGGTGGGGGGAAGGATGCAAGCCTCTGAGATCATCAGACAGTAAGAATTGGCACCTTTTAGGAAAGAGACTTTAAATAACTCAGAGCAGGCAGTCCATGTTCAGGGGGATGTGTCTTCTCCATTTTTCACTTTGTTAGGTCATTCTGATCAGCCTTATTATTATTTTTAAAAAGTTCTCCCTCCAGCTTTTCCAGCCCATCATCATGGTGGTGTTAGTGGGGACACAGGCCAAGCTGTACTAAGGGAAAGGACAGCTCCGGACCTTCCACCAGGCAGTACTGTCCCTCCATTTGCAGTTAACAGCATCCAGAGACACAGACCCCAGATGGACTTGCACAACAGACTCTTTGTCAGAAGTGGACCCCTTGGTAGAGATGATTCTTTGAGATTGGATTCAAAACTGTTTTGTGGAAAGAAGATGATAGAGAGCTTTGACCACAGAGAAAGCCTGGACACAGAAGGCCTGATTCCAACATGGGCCCTGTCCCCTACCAACTCGGGCTTTGAACAGAAGTCTAAGTCTTTGAAGATTCAGATATCATCTTGCTTTCATGCAACTTGTATTCTCATGGAGTGGTTGATGGGTAGCAGAAAATACACAAGCAAATAATCAGATAAATAAGAGAATTTCAAATGGGTATAAATAGCTGTGAAGGAACAAAATGTAAAGAAGTAAGAGAGTGAGGTGAGATTGGGATGGCTAGTGGGGGGTCAGAGAAGGCCTCTCTGAAGAGATGGCATTTGAACTAAGAGCTGAATGACAAGGAGGCGCTCCCATGGAAAGCTCCAGAGGTGTCCTCTTGGATTGTTAATGAATGGCTCTATTTTTAAAGCACTTCATTTATTGAGTTCAAAATAACATGGGCAAAATTACCTTTGGAGGATCCCCTGGAGAAGGGAATGGCTACCCACTCCAGTATTCTTGCCTGGAAAATTTCATGGACAGAGGAGCCTAGTGCGCTACAAGTCCATGGGGTTGCAAAGAGTCAGATGTGACTAAGAGACTAACATTCACTCACTCTTTTACTGAGTTCAGAATAACATGAACAAAATTACCTTTAACTCTGTTTTCTCTCTGATTTATCTGTAATTGATTGAGTCCTAGGCTCCCCGTAGTGACAGATTGCATTCTCCCACCATCTTCTTTTTTATCCATCTGTGATAACCATGTATTTTTATTCTTCTGCCTTTCCCCATCTCCCTCTCTCTTTATTTACTTGTAGAGAAAGATGGAGAAAAAAGGAATAGATTTTTCTAACCAGTAGAACATTGGTTGTTGTTTGTTTCTTCCAAGAACATTTTAGCAACAGGGACAATCAACAGCAAGAAGACGTTCATGTAAGGATATTGGATTGGTCCCATATATGTGTAGTTATCTGATCTGAATATTTCTATTAAAATAATAAAACTGCATTTTCTTGGAAGGTTCCATCACATGTGTTCTCATGTCTACATATGTTCTTACAGCTTGGATTAAGGAGCAACAATACCTTAGTTTTGCCTAATGTAATGGGCTTCAGTGACACCTGAGAAGGATTGGTTTGGCAATTGTATATACATGTCATAACTCAGAAGAAAGATTTTGGTCAGATGCAGCTTTGTCAGTATTTGGTGTGTTTACAGTTGCAATCACCCAGTATATTTATGGTTGCAATCATCAAGCATATTTATAGTTCACATATGTGGGAAACATATATAGGACTGAGCTTTAAGAGATTAGCAGAGTCATGAAGGAGGCTGAGATGGATTAGCCAGAAATCTTAGAGAACTCACTGGGAGGGTAAGGTGCCATAGAAACCAGGGAAAAAGTTACTTCAAGAAGGAAGCATAGGTCCATGCAGATTAAGATAAGGAGTGAAAATGCCCATTGAATTTATTTTTTAACAGGTCATTGGTGACCTTGTTTGGGCAGTATAAGCGGAGGGTGGGCTAGATGCTCGATTTCTGTGGATTGAGGAATTTCAGTGAAGTAAGAAAATGATGACAGTAAATAAGTAAGTTGGTTACATAGGTTGGTAGTTTGAGGGTGATATGGGGTAAAATGAAATTATTTGTGAATAAAAAGAAAATGCTCATAGCATCCTACACTGGCCTCTGTCATCAAACTTATCACACAGTGACTGTGTCTCTGTCCAGAGCATTTGACTTTGAATTTTGACCATGACATTTTTGTCCATGTTAGAATCCCCAGTTCCCAAGAATAGACAAGATTTTGTTGTTAAAGACTGCTTAATAATAGAGTGAATAAAAAGGACCTATTTAGGAATATCCTTATGCAAAGATATTCCATTTTGTTGTTGGCACTGAATTTAAAAGGAATAGCTACCAAAAATCAAACGATCTGCCCAAAGATTTTCTTTGCTGGAATCTGATGTCTTTAAAAAATATATGTTTATTTATTTGTCTGTGCCAGGTCTAGCTGCAGCATGTGAGATCTAGTTCTCTGACCAGGAATCAAACCAGGGTTCCCTGCATTGTGAGCGTGCAGTCTTAGCCACTGGACCACCAGGGAAGTCCCTGGAATCTGATGTTTTTATAGCAGGAGCCATATGTTTTTACTTCTTTTTGTTCAGCTCCAACCACAATGCCCCACACATAATGTGTGTGTGCTCAGTCATGTCCAACTCTTTGGGACCCCATGAACAGTATCCTTCAGGTTCCTCTGTCCACGGGACTTCCCAGGCAAGAATTCTGGGGTGCGGAGCCATTTCCTTCTCAGGGGATCTTCCTTCACTGGCGGGCTGATTCTTTACCACCAGGCTACCTGGGATACCCCTCGCCCTGTTCCCACCACACACACACACAATCCTCTCTAGAGGCTTCTCACTTTAAACGGCAGTGAAGTGACTGAATGCATGAGGATGGAGAACATATACTTAATCTGACTTAGACTTGGGGAAGAGAAGTTTCGCAGGTTTGCAATCACCTTCCTCAAATATCAAGGACCTGTCAGATACTGTAAAGATTAGTTGTCTTTTCTATTATCCCAAGAAAAAGGAATCGAAAAAAGGGAGGAAGTCAGCAAAATATGTCAGCAACTGAACTTAATGATGATTGCTCATGTCTGGTTATTCTGTTGATGGACCACTAACATTGTGATGCATAATTCATAAATGAGTGTATGTTTATTCCATGAAACTTATTTTTCTTGACTTCATTTCAGCAAAAATAATTTCTTATACTTTTAAAATAGAAAATGTTCATGTTGTTTGTGTTCTATTGACTAAAATACTCAGCAAGATTAAAATATAAAATAGAGTTCTATTCAAAGTATGAAAAATTAGAATATATTTCCATAAAATGTAAGCTAAATGCAAGCGGTGTCAATTTCATTTCTGTAAAATATAAACATTTGAAAAATTAACATCATTTTGCATATGTCTCCAAAATGTTGTCTCATAAACTTTCAGTATTGCTTATTAAAATTAAAATATACAATATTATTAAAATTGCTTAATATCAACATTTTAGTCAAAATCATTCAAATTCGGTTATTTAATTTTTAAATGTAATTAAATCTTTTAAAATATATGTATGAAAATAGTCTTCACATTTCTTGCACCCATTGCCCACCAGGTTGCCAATATAGAATATTGGAGTAACATCCCATACATGTTACACTGAAGCGCAAGAATATGCAATTTTAAGAGTGAAGGGCATTGTTTAACATTACAAAATGTTTCTTAGTTGACTTATGCGTGTATTCTGAATCCTAAGTTAATTCTGAGTACCTCTGAAATCACTAATTGGAATATAAAGAGATGCAAGATCAATGGATAATTGGCATCCTTGGGAAGCTGATGCTTTATTATACCAAAAGCTAATGCATCCTTGAGAGGAAAGAGTTGATAGAGTAGTTGCTTGATCTTTTCTCTTTCTGAAGCATTTTCCCCACACAGGTGATTCATGTGCATTTGTGTCCATCTCCATTTACAAAGCTTCACACATTTGGACTCAGCCATCTTTCAAGTCACTCAGTCGTGTCCTACTCTTTGCTGTAGGCCGCCAGGCTCCTCTCTCCATGGGGATTCTCCAGGCAAGAATACTGGAGTGGGTTGCCATGCCCTCCTTTGGGGATCTTCCCAACCCAGGGATCAAACCCAGGTCTCCCGCCTTGCAGGCAGATTCTTTACCATCTGAGCCACCAAGGAAGCCCCATCTTTCAAGAATTTATGGTAAAAGAAACATTTCCTGTATGCCCAAAGAGTGTTAGACACATGAACTAGTGTTTAGATTTATGAGTTGTTCTGTGCCATTGCTGAAAGAGGAGAGTGAAAAGTTTGCTTAAAACTAATACAATTATGTAAAGTTTAAAAAATTTGGCAAAACTAATACAGTTATGTAAAGTCTAAAAAAAAAAATTAAATTAAATTAAATTAAAAAAAAACTCAATGTTAAAAAAAATAATAATAAGATCACGAATCTGGTTTCATCACTTCATGGCAAATAGAAAGGAGAAAGGTGGAAGAAGTGACGGATTTTATTTTCTTGGGCTACAATATCACTGTGGGTGATATCTACAGCCATGAAATTAAAAGACCCTTGCTCCTTGGAAGAAAAGCTATGACAAACTTAGCATATTAAAAAGCAGAGACATCACTTTGCTGACAAAAGTCCACATAGTCAAAGCTATGGTTTTTCCAGTAGTCATGTGCAGACGTGAGAACTGGACCATAAAGAAGGCTGAGTGTCCAAGAACTGATGCTTTTGAATTGTGGTGTTGGAGAAGAGACTCTTGAGAGTACCTTGGACTGCAAAGAGATCAAACCAGTCAATCTTAAAGGAAATCAATCCTGAATTTTCATTGGAAGGACTGTTGCTGAAGCTGAAGCTCTAGTACTTTGGCCACCTGATGCAAAGAGCCAAATCATTGGAAAAGACCCTGATGCTGGGAAAGAGGAGAAGGGGGAGACAGAGGATGAGATGGTTAGATAGCATCTCCAACTCAATGGACATGAATTTGAGCAAACTCTGGGAGAGAGTGAAGGACAGAGAAGCCTGACATGTTGCAGTCCATGGGGTTGCAGAGTCAGACAAGACTTAGCAACTGAGCAACAACAAATTGCTGAGTATCAGATCCCAAGAATCAGTGGTATACATATGTACTTTCATAAGTTTGCTTCTGATGTACTTTTGTGATATGTAGGATCCTCAAAAGAAAAGGGTTCAGGGAAAGGATGCCTTTGTTCTAGCGTCTGAGGGAGGTGCCAGGTAGATCTGGCAGGTCAGCATTCAACTTTCCATACAACTTCCTTCCGTATTTTTATTTTTGTAAAGCCGGTGGTCTAAAAATTACATTTCTCAAACCCCCTTATAACTATGGTTCTGGTTAAACTGAGTTTCTGTTAGAGCAGTTGCACTCACATTGAGACTTGGAAGGCGAGATTTAACCAGAAGCTGTCTTTCTGTGGCTATAGTAGCTGCAGCTGGCAAACCCAGTGATGGAGATTTGGGGTTTCAGGCAGCAGCATTCCAGGTGTGGGCTGGACTGGTGCTCACCAATGCAGAACTGGCCTGCAGGGAGAGACCAGGTGAGGTGTCCGCCTCAGTCCCTGGAGCACAGACAAGGTGGTATCTTCCTGGGGCCAACAGGTGTTGCGGCAGTCCCCTCACCCCTCCTTCTTACCTGTGGCAGAGGTAGCAGCTCTCTGTTGGCTGATGCTGTCTTATGTCCTAAAAGGACAGTAGGGAGCAGAGGCTTGAGCAGGGAGACAAAGTCCAGGTGCCGCCAAAGAGGAGAGAAATAAGCTGCCTTCACTGGGTGCTCACTTTCTGCCTTGGACTCATCTCATCACACTTGCATTTCAGACCTTATCTCATTTAACGACACCAACTCAGTTTTTTTATTTTATTTTTTGCCTCACCCAGTGATTTGTGGGATCCTAGTTCCCTAACCAGGGATTGAACCTGCCCCCTCAGCAGTGACAGGACAGAGTCCTAACCACTGGACAGCCAGGGAATTTAACCAATTCAGTTTTCAAATGGGCAGATGAAGTAAAACACCTCACCTTGATTGAGATCCCTCTGCAAGCAAACTTTGTTCAATTGCTTTACCTTTCACATGAGTCCTCAGAGCATAGGTTTGGACTACTGATCTTCACTTTCACTTCAGTTCAGTTCAGTCTCTCAGTCGTGTCCGACTCTTTGCAACTCCATGAATTGCAGCACACCAGGCCTCCCTGTCCATCACCAACTCCCGGAGTTCACTCAAACTCAAAGTCCATCCAGTCGGTGATGTCATCCAGCCATCTCATCCTCTGTCATTCCCTTCTCCTCCTGCCCCCAATCCCTCCCAGCATCAGGGTCTTTTCCAATGAGTCAACTCTTTGCATGAGGTGGCCAAAGTACTGGAGTTTCAGCTTCAGCATCATTCCTTCCAAAGAACACCCAGGACTGATCTCCTTTAGAATGGACTGGTTGGATCTCCTTGCAGTCCAAGGGACTCTCAAGAGTCTTTCATTTTGATATTTGGCAAAACTAATACAATTTGTAAAGTTTAAAAATAAAATAAAATTAAAAAAACAAAAGAGTCTTCTCCAACACCACAGTTCAAAAGCATCAATTCTTCGGTGCTCAGCTTTCTTCATAGTCCAACTCTCACATCCATACATGACTACTGGAAAAATCATAGCCTTGACTAGATGGACCTTTGTTGGCAAAGTAATGTCTCTGCTTTTCAATATGCTATCTAGGTTGGTCATAACTTTCCTTACAAACAAGGAAATTAAAGCTAAGTTAGATTAAGGGTTTGTGTTTAAGAAGAGGTGATATGGGGTGTTTTTTTCTTATCACCAACTTCAAAACCCTGTCTCTTTCTCTATCACATGAAGGCTAGAGATGTAGTTCAAGAACGTGGATGACTCACTTAACTCACAGGAGACTATTGGGACGACCCATATATGTTTTCTGCATATCTACAGCCTCCTCTTTACCTTTAAAAAGTAGTAGTAACTCATCCTATGTAAAAATAGTGTATTGATTTTTTTCTTATTGTGAACTGATACTTACTGTGAAATTTACCTGAAATAATTTGGATAGCACATGAAAGCAAGAAAGAGGACATAAAAATTCCGAGTCCCACTGCTCTCGAATCAACCACTGTGTTCATTTTGATGTACACACATCCTTCTAGGTTCCTATTCTTTCTATGTAAATGAATGCACATAATTATGGTTATACAGCTCATTTTCTAATAATCTGCTCATTTCACAATTGCTCACAGTGATTGTCAGTTGAATATCCACCTGGTATTCCATCTCATTGATTCTACAATTTATTTCTCTCGTCATGCATTTCTGAACATTTCTTTTCCCACTTTTTTTGGGGGGGGGGCCTGGCACATATGATCCTGTATTGATCATATGTGTTTATATTTCTTTACATGCTTAATGATTTCTTTAGACATGGGCTTTTGAGATCAAGATATATTTGAGGGCTATATATCCAAAAAGATGTAGCTTCTCATCAGTGTTCTGCAAAAGTAGCTGCCTAGAGCCCTTCATTGCTGTGACTATTAGCTTTAAAAATAAGCCAAAAATACCATCTTAAAGAAAAGTTATCCCCAATTAAATTAAAGCCATGTTAATATTGAGTAGTGTGAGGCTTGCGGGGAATATATTGATTTTTCCCATCACTCCACTCAATTTCCATGGAAGTTCTTGAAGAATGACACCTCTTTTTATTCTTATGGTAGAGTCAAAACTTCCTGCCAAGACTTGTCCCCTCCTCACACCTGTGAGGTTTAATCTTACCATCAGGATGTGATAGCATGCTGTCTGGCCAAAACTTTTTTTTGTCTCATTATGGGCTTCTTACCCAGCCCCATTCAGGCAGTGCAATCAATGTTTGCTCAGTTTAAAAGAAAAGGTAGAATAATCCCTAAATATATGAACTATACCAGCAACTACACTCGGAACTGGCTTTAGCATACCTATTTTTAAAAGTCAGTTTTTGTACCTAGGACTTTGATGTTATTTTCCAAATTCCTTTTGCTGTGATCAAAATCACTGTTGAGCAAGGTACTTGACTGAGCTCTAGGGTGCTTCCAGGAGGTCTTTGTCTGGTAATATATATAGAGAGAGAGAGAAGGAGGGGAAGAAAAGTGTCCTTAAGGTCTGAGGGTGGAAAGGGAATCTGAATGTCACCTTTCCATCCTCTCTCTTCAATCTTACATCTGAGAATAAAAGTTTATGCCTTCTATTCCCTTTTGAAAACAGTTAAGCCATAACAGATGTACTTTGCCAAGCAGTTCCAGGCATCCTATATACAGTAACTTATGTATTCTCATATAATAGTCTGAAAGAGTTGGCCTGTTATTATTCCCAGTTTACAGATGAGAAAAAGGAGACACGGAGATGAATTATCTTGCATGGCTTCCCATTTGACTCCTGCCTGCAGTGCAGGAGACGTGGGTTCAATCCCTGGGTTGGAATGATCCCATGGAGGGGGAAATGGCAACCCACCCCAATATTCCTGCCTTGAAAATTTCATGGACAAAGGAGCGTGGAGAGCTACAGTCTATGGAGTCATCAAAGAGTCGGACACAACTGAGTGACTAACACACATACGTACACACATAGACACATCAATTCAGCTGCTCAGTGCAAAAAATGAGGCAATGCAAGGGAGTTTGATTCTAGGGTCCACAAACCCCATCACTCTGCTCTTTGTCTGATGGTGGAAAGTGAGCTGCCAGCCAGGCAGACTGAAGTTTGATCCAAGCTCATGACTGCCCTCCTTGATCTGCCCTCTAAGCTGCACTATGTTTTAGAACATACTGACTGGTAGTGGGGGTGCAGAGAAAAGAGGACGGGCTTTCACTTCATCCCAGTCATGACTCCTCCACTTCCTCACTGCGCTATTTTGGTCAAATTTCTCAACCTCTCTGAAGCCTTGTTTTTTCATCTGCATCATGGAGAATCACAATAATCACAGCATTTCTTGGTTGTGAATTTGCAACAAAGGCTTAGAAAATTGTCTAAGGGAATAGATGGCTGGCAAGTTTTATTCTTCCCCCCACCCCCGCTTTTTATTTTTTTTTGTCATAAGGGATTGTATCACAAATTTCCCAGGGCTCAACTTGGCTTCATTTTTCTCTTTGATAAATACTCTTAGCTCCACTATCTTTTTTTTTTTTTTTTTTTAATATTTGTTTCTTTGTCTGCACCTAGTCTTGGTTGCAGCATGTGGGAACTTCCACCTTAGTTTCAGGCTGTGGGTCTAGTTTCCTGACCGGGGATGGAACCTGGGCCCCCTGCATTGGGAGCACAGAGTCTTAGCCAATAAACCACCAGGGAAGCCACAACTCCATTATCTTTTAATAGTAACAATTATGTGAATAACATTGACATCAGAAATCATCCTGGTCCATTCTCACATACAATTCTCACTTCTATTCTGCAAGAGTGGCCGTGATATTATTGTCATCTCTGATTATGGAGAAGGAAATGGAGGAGGCTCAGGAAGGTCAGAGGACTTGTCCAAAGTTATAGCAGCTCCACATATTTGAATCCATGTTTTGAAAACAGGTCATCTGACACCAGCAGAAGAACGCTTTCCATCCCAGCTTCCCTCTTTCTGTGTCTCGCATGATGTATTTTCCAAACTTTCCCTTATTCCTCTGGCTTCTTTCTTCAGGGTCAATAACTTCTTGGAAGTGGCTAGAAGTGGGTGCAGCATTTCAGATGAGACTTGCCCAGGACCGCACATTTTATTGTTTGTTCATCCCACGATGCCTGGAAGAACGGGTTTTGGTCTGAGCTCTGTCTTAGATGTGTTATGTGAGAATGATCAGATTGTTTTCTCTCTCTAGTCCTGGCTTTCCTCATTTGAAAAAGAGAGAATTGCTAGCAGTTCCTCCTACACTGTTGGTTTTCAATACATTTTGTTTGAAAGAATGAATGAATAAAATAGTTTGTTTCTTAACTCCTTATACTTCTAAAGTTTAAAAGCAGGCATTCAATAATGAGTACACTACCTATGAAATTTAATTTTTTTAATTGTTATTTGGAGGATAATTGCTTTACAAAGTTGTATTGGTTTCTGCTGTATGACAATGTGAATCAGCTATATGTATACATGTTTCCCCTCCCTCTTGAGCCTCCCTCTCACTTTTCATCCCACCCCTCTGTAATTTCTTAATTTCTTTAAAGACACTCTAAATTGACCCAAGATTTTAACTGTTTTGGGGAGTGCAGTTCCTTCCTCCTCGGCTTCATGTTTCCATACAGAAAGTGCTCCATTATAGTAGCATCTGGCCTGTGGCACCGGCCTCTTTGTCTCCTCCCTTAGGGAAGAAAGAACTTTCATTGATTAGTGAATTGCTGAATCTATTCTGGCTCTTCTTTGGGGGCATATTCTTACCTTTAAGGAGGAAGTTTCTGGTCTATTGTTTCTATTTTGTACCAATTTGAGGGGGGCAAGCTTCATGTGCCAAAGAGCGTGGGGCAGTGATTTGCGAGGAAGTTCAGTTCAGAGTGTTAACAAGCTCATTGGCTATGCTTGGAAGCCACGGTTGATATAACTTTTATCAGTAGTGAAATTGACATTTTGATCTCCATCTCTCCAATCCAGGGTCCACATATCGTTTGCTCCATAATTAGAAAAAGGTGAGGCATAATTTACTGACACAAAAATCCTTTCATTTGATGAGAGCAGATGATGATAAATGACAGAGAAGAAATATTTGGGGTCAAAATGTAAGTCATTGTGATAGAGGATTTGTTGGCTTGGAACACAGCTTTGGGCCCAAAGTTATGGCTTATGGTGCCCATGTGGGATTTTGACTAATTTGCATTGGCTTGTGCCCCATGAGGGTGGTTTTTGGTTTTATCCTTGTGCCAGTGACCCTTCTGGAGGCTTTTCCATCAATGAATGGTTGTTATTATACAAACAAAGGTGGATTTTAATAAGCATGGACTTCAGAATATGCTGGTCATTTAGATCTTCATTTTGGTCTCCTGTAACTTGACCTTGAACCACATAGGTATGGCTTGGACTAGTATTTTAGGAGAAGCCGAGGCAGATGTTAGAAGTTTTGGTCTTGATAAGTGGCACAGTATTTCGACTTTTCCTGAGGTCATCGGTCAAGAGTAGGTCTACAAGTGACCACTTTAAGCTGCAAAGGCAGTTACACTCTTCATGGACTGCAGAGTCTTACTGCAGGAAATTCTTACTTTAGAATGTTATTGCCAGGCCTAGGCAGCCAGCACTAAACCTGCTGCCCCCAGCTCTCCTGGCAACATGACGGGACAAAGGATGGACCCAGAGGTTCCAATAGCTTATAAACGTGGGCTTGTCTACTGGTTCTTGAGAGTTTATTCTCTACTCTGTGATCTCAAGTTGGCACGGGGTTTGTTTATTTTGAGGTTCTGCCCATGGCTTTCGTTTCCCAAGACTGAAACTGTGCCTTCACCCATAGAATGGTGGTATATTTTATTAGTCAACAGGTAAAATAAAAGGAGATCCTTACTGTAAAGAAGAGTAAGCTATTTTCTTGGCAGGAATTATTAAAAATTTGGAAGTTAAAAAGCTAGAAAAATGGTACAGATTCCTATTAGCAGGGCAAGAATAAAGATGCAGATGTAGAGAATGGGCATGTGAACATGGGCGGTGGGAAGGGGAGTGGATGAATTGGGAGACTGGGATTGACATTTATACACCACTGTGTGTAAAACTGGGAGAAGGCGATGGCACCCCACTCCAGTACTCTTGCCTTGAGAATCCCAGGGACGGGGGAGCCTGGTGGGCTGCCATCTATGGGGTCGCACAGAGTCGGACACGACTGAAGTGACTTAGCAGCAGCAGCAGTGTGTAAAACAGATAGGTAGTGGGAAGCTGGTATATAACACAGGGAGCTCAGCTCAGAGCTCTGTGATGACCTAGAGGGGTGGGATATAATGTGGTTGGGAGTGAGGCTCAAGAGGAAAGGGACATATGTATGCATCTAGCAATTCACTTCATAAAACAGCAGAAACTAATACAACATTGTAAAGCAATTATCCTTCAACTTAAAATAAAAAAGAAGGCAATTAAAAAGCCTGCCTGTGCCTAGAATACTTCACTTCTAGGAGCCATTTTATTTAGAAACTCAAGGAGGAAATAGAAATCTTGACTAGTATAGTTCAGTCACTCCCAGTGAGAGTAATGGAAGCTTTGGAATCAAGCACAGGATGACAGTGTTAAAGCAGAAATATACCTCCTTAGATAAATGCTGACATCTTGGCGGAAAAATCAGGCAGATATGAAAGGGAAATGAGATATCAAGGACTATGATAAGCAGATATAAAATAAAAGTAGCTGCACCTAGATGTAATTGCTGTATAAAAGGACATTAGAAAAGCAGGCATTTTAGTTGTTATTAGATCAGACAATTTGACAGTTATACAAAGAAATATAACAGAAGGAAAGAGGCGAGATTTCCGGAAGCAGACTGGAATGAATGTCTCAGGATCCTGACAATCGCTGAGAGAGGACCACATGAAGAAACCACGAAACCTGGGAGACACATATAAATGACTCCAAATATTTGGACAGACAAGAGACATCAATAGAATGCACTCAAAAGAACTTCAGGATTTTGGAGACTTGACTGTTCTAGATGGTCTTTCAGCTCTTGTCTCTGCCATTAGAAAAAGGCTTGGTCTCACAGTTATCAAGACAGTATGGTACTGGCACAAAGACAGAAATATAGATCAATGGAACAAAATAGAAAGCCCAGAGATAAATCCACACACATATGGACACCTTATCTTTGACAAAGGAGGCAACAATATACAATGGATTAAAGACAATCTCTTTAACAAGTGGTGCTGGGAAATCTGGTCAACCACTTGTAAAAGAATGAAACTAGAACACTTTCTAACACCATACACAAAAATAAACTCAAAATGGATTAAATATCTAAACGTAAGACCAGAAACTCTAAAACTCCTAGAGGAGAACATAGGCAAAACACTCTCCGACATACATCACAGCAGGATCCTCTATGACCCACCTCCCAGAATATTGGAAATAAAAGCAAAAATAAACAAATGGGACCTAATTAACCTTAAAAGCTTCTGCACATCAAAGGAAACTATTAGCAAGGTGAAAAGACAGCCTTCAGAATGGGAGAAGATAATAGCAAATGAAGCAACTGACAAACAACTAATCTCGAGAATATACAAGCAACTCCTACAGCTCAACTCCAGAAAAATAAATGACCCAATCAAAAAATGGGCCAAAGAACTAAATAGACATTTCTCCAAAGAAGACATACAGATGGCTAACAAACACATGAAAAGATGCTCAACATCACTCATTATCAGAGAAATGCAAATCAAAACCACTATGAGGTACCATTTCA
This sequence comes from Bubalus kerabau, assembly GCF_029407905.1. NCBI lineage: Eukaryota > Metazoa > Chordata > Mammalia > Artiodactyla > Bovidae > Bubalus > Bubalus kerabau. Next base: position 11,867,483 of record NC_073637.1, on the reverse strand, counting down.
CACCAGTCAGAATGGCTGCGACCCAAAAGTCTACAAGTAATAAATGCTGGAGAGGGTGTAGAGAAAAGGGAACCCTCTTCCACTGTTGGTGGGAATGCAAACTAGTACAGGCACTATGGAGAACAGTGTGGAGAGTCCTTAAAAAACTGGAAATAGAACTGCCTTATGATCCAGCAATCCCACTGCTGGGCATACACACTGAGGAAACCAGAAGGGAAAGAGACACGTGTACCCCAATGTTCATCGCAGCACTGTTTATAATAGCCAGGACATGGAAGCAACCTAGATGTCCATCAGCAGATGAATGGATAAGAAAGCTGTGGTACATATACACAATGGAGTATTATTCAGCCATTAAAAAGAATACATTTGAATCAGTTCTAATGAGGTGGATGAAACTGGGGCCTATTATACAGAGTGAAGTAAGCCAGAAAGAAAAACAGCAATACAGTATACTAACGCATATATATGGAATTTAGAAAGATGGTAACAATAACCCTGTGTATGAGACAGCAAAAGAGACACTGATGTATAGAACAGTCTTATGGACTCTGAGAGAGAGGGAGAGGGTGGGAAGATTTGGGAGAATGGCATTGAAACATGTAAAATATCATGTATGAAACGAGTTGCCAGTCCAGGTTCGATGCACGATACTGGATGCTTGGGGCTGGTGCACTGGGACGACCCAGAGGGATGGAATGGGGAGGGAGGAGGGATGAGGGTTCAGGATGGGGAACACATGTATATCTGTGGCAGATTCATTTTGATATTTGGCAAAACTAATACAATTATGTAAAGTTTAAAAATAAAATAAAATTAAAAAAAAAAAAAGAAAAAGGCTTGGTCTATTTCTGGATTTAGGATTTTAAGGCCACCATTTAGAGAGAATTATCTGAATGTTTAAGTGATTAGATTAATCACACGACCATACAAATAATCTTCCTTTTGATGAACTCAATGTCGATTGATGAGTAACATTAATTATATTTTCAGAATCCCTTTGCCACGTACTGCAGTGTAATCACTGGTGTGATATCATAGTTGAAGTCCCAGGGATCAGGGTGGGATATCTTGGGGCCTATTTTTAGATTCTTCTTACCACAACACATATTAAAGAGGATCTAGGCAGAATAATGATAGATTAAATCCAGATATAGTCTGATGGAAGAGTCTCTCCTGGGTAGCACGACTCAACTCAGAAAATGATAATGCACAAGATTTGTTGGAATGTTAGAGGCTTCTGGCAGACTTCAAAATTATTAATTTTATAGCCCTCATTTTGGGAAACCATATGAGATAACATTTAAAGGATAGTGTCGGATAAATAAACATCTTGGCCAGAAAGCAGAGGGAAAAAACCCAAAGGAAAGAAGCAAGGAATTTAATTCCAGCAAGCAGCATAGGTCCTCCATTTGCTTGAGAAGGAAGGGGGCCAAGCTACAAAAGAGATTAAATAGTTAGAAATTCAGTTGTACATTCCTGTAAGCCTTAACAGCACAACAGAGAGGAAGGAAAAACTGGAGGCATGGTTTGTGTGTGTGCGTGCTAAGTTGCTTCAGTTGTGTCTGACTCTTGGTGACCCTATGGACTGTGTAGCCCACCAGGCTCCTCTGTCCATGGGATTCTCCAGGCAAGAACACTGGAGTGGGTTGCCATGCCCTCCTCCAGGGGATCTTCCCGACCCAGGGATCAAACCTGTGTCCCCTGCACTGGCCTGAAAGGGTAGGACAAGATGGTCTCTAAGGTTTCTTCCAGCTCTGATGTGAGGGTGTTGATGGGGAACACTGAGAGGAGGAAGTTCATGTTTGCGCCCTGAGCTGTATCTCCATTCATTGTCTTTGAATGTCCTGGTCGTTATCCATGTATTATTGGCAGATTTGGGGAACTGATGGAGTAGGACATGGCAACCCGCTCCAGTGTTCTTGCCTGAAAAATTCCATAGACAGAGGAGCCTGGTGGGCTGCAGTCCATGGGGTGGCAAAGAGTCGGACACGACTGAACACTCACTCTTTGGGGAACTGGATTCCCAAGCAGGGGTGCCATAAATGGAGTCAACAAATCATTGCTATTAGGGTCAGCGTGACTGTCTCTGGCAACATTAAAAATAGAACACAGCCTTTTTTGGTCTCCCTGCCTTTTCATGCCTAGATACATCTGATAATTAAGAGTCTGATAATGTGGATATTTTCTTCAGAGCAAAAATGAAAATATCGCCAAAAGCACCAAGTGAGTTTTGTTCGAATTTGGCTGGATTTAAGAAGTGTGTCTACAAGTTTAAATGCTCTCTTTCCCTTAAGGATAATTTTAGAGCTGATACCCTTGTCTCCCTCCTCCTGATGTTGTGTTTTTCTCTCTGGTTCTTTGTCTTAGCCGAAGTCCTTAGTGTCATTGCTAGTCTTTCACCTGAATCCCGTTTCTGTTTCCAATCACCACGGCACCTGTGTTCCTTGACAAGTAGCTTTTTATCTTAGCACGAAGCAGAGTAAGAGAAGCAGGTGAAAGCTCAGGGCTAAAAAGAAAAATTCTTGAGCCTGCGTATGTAGTTTTAAACTATTTTGGAAAGTTAGAAGTTGGCACGGGGGAAAGCCAAAACTTTGAGGATTTCTTTTGCGTGTCATTTTCTGTGGAACACGCTCCTTCATACCCTCACCACCATAGTTCTTTGCGTATGCGCTTCCCTTTATTTGGAACCTCCTCCTCTGTTTTCTGTTTCTTTCCCTCCCCTCTCTCCAACTAACAATCTCTCTCTTCTTTGCTGTCTAAAAACCCATCCTTCATTAAGTTTCAGCCAAAGCATCACTTTTTTCAGGTGACTTCTCTGGACGCCTCTGTCTGGACTCCTTCCACAACTCTTTACTGATGCTACACTTGTGATCACACATTTCATGTTTGTTTATCACTCTAGACCATAAGGCCCTGGAGGCTGGAAATGTACCTGTCTTGTCCAAATTTATCTTTTTTTAAAATTGCAGTATAGTTGCTTTACAATGAATGTTGTGTTAGTTTCTGCTGTACAATGAACTGAATCAGCTATCAGATCATATCCCCTCCCTGGTGGGCCTCTTTCCCCACACCCCCTCCTCCCCAACCCACCCCTGTAGATCACCACAGAGCTCAGCTCCCTACTCTGAGAACCAACTTTATCTTAAAAAGCCAAATACTTTTTTTAATCCCAAGTCCTATGTGTGTGTCCTCAGCCATGTTTGATTTTTTGCAACCCCATAGACTACAGCCCACCAGGCTCCTCATCCCTGGGATTTCCCAGACAAAAATACTGGAGTAGGTTGCCATTTCTTTCTCCAGGGGATCTTCCCAACCTAGGAATCCAACCTGCATTTCTTGAGTCTCCTAAATTGGCAGGTGAATTCTTTACCCTCTGAGCCATCTGGGAATCCCTTAATTTCTATACATCCCAACTTCTAACACTGTGAAAGTGTTAGACACTTCTACAAAGTAGAAGACAAAGTAGATGATGACTAGGTATTGACTTTATAATTTAGTGAACGCGCTAATGAAAGACTGTGTTGCAGATGTATTCCCTGCTCCTGGTGTTTCCTTCCTTATGAAGGGATTTTTTCACTTTACTGACACTCAAGCCATCTCCTGACCCTACTCTTCAGCCTCCTCATGGGAGGACAAGTGGTTGATTGAATAAAGGATAATGAAGGGCAGGTATACATAGCTCATCTTCCCTCTGGGAGCCCCCTGCCCACAATATGCATGAATTACTGCTCTGCTCCTCCCCTGCTCTGCATTTTGAAAGGGTGTGCCCACAAGCTGGGAGGGAGCCCTGTGGCTCATGTTCAGAATTAGACAGCCTTTTCTGTCATGTATCAGAACCACTTCCTCAGTTCAGCTTTTATCAATAACAAAGTTGCTTAAAATCTCTACCTGTCTTACTCCTTGCCTAATGTTTTAACATTAGGTTCAGAGTGTGAGTGGAGAGAAGGATTTTTTTTTTCTTTAAAGGGAGACGTCTTCTGAAAAAATATTTTTATTTATTATTTGGCTGTGCCAGGCCTTAGTTGCGGCATGCAGGATCTTTAGTTACAGCATGTGAACTCTGAGTTGCTGCATGTGAGATCTAGTTCCCTGACTAGGGCTCGAACCTCAGCCCCTTGCTTTGGGAGCCTGGAGGCTTAGTCACTGGGCCACCAGTGAAATCCTGAGAAGGTATTCTTTATAAGACACCCTCCAATCCCAAAGGAAGGCATGACGTTTTCACTTCTTAAAAGGAGCGTGGATTAAAAAAAAAATTTAGAAGCTGTGCTGCAGTTCATGCGGGACCTCTGCCAAATACTGTGCAAGCAACTAACATGATTGGTTTCAGCGACCTGGCGAACATCTGCTGAGGACAAAGTACTTGACGCTACAGGGGATTCAAGACAAATAAGCGCTGTTCCAGGCCTGTGGAGAGCTCACGGTGCATCAGTGAAGACAGACACATGCATAAATAATTCTAATTCAAAAGAAGACTGTGATAAGTGCTATCACGGAGGAATAAACACCACCTTGCAGAGTTTGGGGGAGGGAGAAACTTTAAACTTTAAGTTTAAAGAGCATCTCCTACAAGCTGCTTATAAGAGAAAGAAAAATTTAACTGGGGCCTTGTAGAAAAGTATGGGAATATGTTTAACCCAGGGCCTAGACTGGGCAGCTGGGAAATCAGAGGGACAATGGACCCCGATCCCTCAAACAGAGCAAGGAAGGGTTTTGGAATGTGCTCAGGAAGGGGTCATATCCAGTTAAATTGCCAAGTGAGAAATGTTCCCTAAAGAGGCTCTAACTGTTCAAAGCTAAACATGGTTGGGCAATAGCTATCTGGGTTGAAGAGATGTCATGCTTTTTTATTATTAATTTTTATTGGAGTCTAGTTGCTTTACAATGTTGTTAGTTTCTACTGTGCAAAAAATGAATCAGATGTATGTTTACATATATCCCCTCTTTTTGGATTCCCTTTCCATTTAGGTCACCATAGAGCACGGAGTACAGTTCCCTGTGCGATACAGTAGGTTCTCATTAGTTATCTATTTTATACATAGTATCAATAGTGTATATACGTCAATCCCATTTCCCCGGTTTCGCCCACTCCCCTTTCCCTCTTTGGAGTCCATACGTTCTCTACGCCTGTGTCTCTATTTCTGCTTTGCAAATGAGATCATCTATATCATTTTTCTAGATTCCAGTTATATACATTAATATGCTATATTTGTTTTTCTCTTTCTGATTTTTCATTTTTTAAAGTTCTCTGAATCTCTTCCTTTGTAACTGTGTCTCACTCTCCCATCTTTCCACCAAGAATAGAATATTTTATTGGCAGCCTCAGGCATCTACCCAATACATAGATCTTTCTCTGCCTAATTGATCTAAGTAGGATATCGTTCTACTTCCAGGTAGATTGTGTGTGTGTGTGAGTGTGTGTGTGTGTGAGTGTGTGTGTGTGTGTGTGTGAGTGAGTGAGTGTATGTGTGTTCCATATTATTGAGATGGGGAAGGTATAATTTTCTGGTTCATCAGCAGCCATGACTCCACAGGTACCAAGGTATAGGAAAAAGACCAAGTTGGTGCCTGTGAGTGGTCAGATCACCCCCAGCTCACAAGATTCAAGCCTCTAGCATGTAGGGTACTTAGGGCTAAGTAGACAATGTCTCAAACCACCTAGCTTATCATGGAGGACACTGGTTGTTTCCTTTTTACCTACCCAGCATCTAGTCTCTTTTCCTTCTACCAGTACCCTGATTTTTCTAGTACTGTATTTCTTTACCCTGGCCACAGTGATTTACTCAGGAATGAGGGATAGAACCTAAGCCAGTTCACTGAGAAACAATCCAGAAACTTGGTGCAGATTTTATGAAAGAGGTGCTCTTCACTGGGGTTGCTAAGCTGATAGGATGGAATCTCAGTGCTTGCTCATACAAGGGGAAAACCTTCCCAGAGAAACACAATGGAAACATAACCAAGTTAGAGAGAGAAAGATGTCCAAGGACGTTATCTGTACATTGATCTCCAAGCAAACATGAAACCATGGATTTTTTGTTTCTTTGTTTGGTTTTGGCTATACTGGGTCTTTCTTGCTGTACGGGTTTTTCTCTAGTTGTGATCAGGGACTATTCTTCATTGTGGCCCTCAGGTTTCTTATTGCGGTGGCTTCTCTTGCTGCAGAGCACGGGCACGCGGGCTTCAGTAGTTGCGGCATGAGGCTCCGTAGTCGTGGTTCCCAGACTCTAGAGCACAGACTCAATAGTTGTGGCCCTTGGGCTTAGTTGCTCTGCGGCATGTGGGATCTTCCCGGATCAGGAATCGAACCTGTATCTCCTGCATGGGCAGGTGGATTCTTTACCATTGAGCCACCAGGGAAGCCCTGTCCATAGATTTCTTTTAAGTAACATAAGTGAATTCTTTCTTTTTATGGCTCAAGTTGGCTTGAGTTAGGACTGTATCACTTGTAATTGAAAGAGTACTCGTTAATTCACCCAGATACCATAACAGATCTGAAGCATCTCTTTTATGTCCCTTCATGTCAACATGTGTGATTCTCTCTTCATGTTATGATTCTACTCTCATCTTTAAATTTGTTGCCAGGATGCCCTAACTTGGCTACTTTGTGAACTTGTGTTTTTAGAATAACTGCAACCCTGGTCATAGTATCTTGCTCTGGGTCGTGGGAAACTAGGGTGAGGACTGGAAGTATGCTTAGGGTGGTCTGTGAGCTACTGAGGGTAGAGTTAAGATAATGCTGAAAATCAGCATCTGGGCTCTTAAGTAGGATCGTATCAAACCAATAAAAGTGGGAAATTATCAGACCCAAGGCAATAAGTAGCCCAGACACTGGGGCATAGACAGAGATATAAAGACAATTGATCTAGGATGGTCAGTCTGAGGATGGAGCCTGAGGGCTGGGGTCTGTTTAGTGAACAGAAAATAGTGACTCAGTAACATTCTCGGGGGATTTCTCAGGAGATAAGAGATAGAGTGGAGTGAAAACTAAGCGTCAATTTGGGTAGGGCTTTGAACACCAGACTGAAGGGTTTAGAATTTATAGTAAAATAAATGGAAATTCAAGACTACAATTTTGGAGGCAATGTGCATGAAACTGGACATAGACAAGTAAATCCATCAGGAGGATCCCACTCTGACTTTGAGCCTGGGTGATGGGAAGAACACTGGTAATCGTGCCTGGGAGTAAGGGACTCCACATGGGAAGTTGGTTTTGCAGACAAAGGAAGGAAATGTTGAGCTGGATTTTAGATGAGTGGAATTTCACGTGCCAATGGGTAAAAATAATGTGGAACACTCTGACTTGAGATCCAGAGAAAGAGCTGAGCTGGAGTCATTCCCTTGAAATGCTGGGGGTCATTGGAGGTCATTGCAAAGACAAAGTGAAGCTGTAAGTGTGACCGACTTTTCTTAGGGAAAAGCGCCAAGAAAATCGACCTGTCGGATTCCTTTACTTGTTTTATGGAGGAGATTGGTAATCCGTCTAACAGACAGCACATAAACTTAAAAATATATACACAGTGATTTAGGAGGAAACAGAGAAGCCTAGAGGAGGATCTAATCAGCTCATGGAATGATTCCCTTTGAGGGAGGAATTCAGAGCTGTGTTCCAGCTCCTTGTGACAGGGAAGAGGCTCTTCTCCAAAAGACCACACACAGACTTGGACTTTAGAAACAATTGTGGAAAAAAAATATAAGAGGCAACTACCATGCAGCGAACATCAGTCACAGTTTTATCTTTTATTTGCAACTTCGTGGCAGAAAGCCTTCCTGCAGGAACTCATGGCTGACAGAATATATTAATGTTCGGTTCGCAAGGAATGTGTGGATCGCTTACTGATGTCAAGAAAAGAAATGGAACGGGGCAAAAGAAAGGAATGTCAGGGATTATTTATCATTAACCTTTCCCTCTTCTTTGTCCCTGTACTCCATCGGTTATTAATCTCTGACAATGTAGTCTCTCTAGCGTCTCGTCAACACATACTTATTAGGAAAGTACTACGGGCCAAAGTATACCAGGCCATCAGAAGAGAGAGGATAAGAAATTGTTTCTACCTTCTGGTTTCTCAGAGAGAAGCAACAGATAAAACACAACGAGCTTGCTGGCGCCCATAAGCAACCAATGCCATGGTAAACGTAGTGATGGAGAGTTACTTTCAGTCTTGGCTGACAGAGGGTTTCCCTGGTGGCTCAGAGGGTAAAGAATCTGCCTGCAATGCAGGAGACCAGGGCTCAGTCTGGGAAGACCCTCTGGAGAAAGGAATGGCAACCTACTCCAGTATTCTTGAGTGGAGAGTTGCGTGGGCAGTAACAGCCTGGAGGGCTACAGTCCACGGGGTCCCAAAGAGTTGGATGAAAGAGTCGGACACTACTGAGCAACTAACACTTTCACTTCTGATTTTGATTGACAGAAGTCTTTTCTGACTTCCCCCAGGAAGTGATATTTCCTATGATTTGTCATATGACATAAAATATGAGTAGGGATTTTCCGGTCAAAGACACATGGGAGAAGGGCATTCCAGGTAGAAAAGTAACATTACGTGGTCTTACTTTTTTAACCCATTCAGCTTACCAAAACTTATGAAAATCCTAGATATGATGCCAGGAACTAACGATACAGAAATAAAATAAATGTACACAAAGCAGCCAGTTAGTTTTATAATCCATTCTCTATGCTCCCAAGATACTGATCTTACACATTTCTCTTCATCTCTCTTAGATTCCAGTTTCTACTGACACTTGAAAAAATATGGGTTATTCTAGGTTTTGCAAGGGCAAAATGGAGCCCCTTTATAACCCAAGCAGACCATATCACAATAGAATCATTGTTCAGTGGGCTTTTTCCTTCATGTTTTGGAAACCTCAGTGTTTTCTGTCTAGGGAATTAATGATCTCTCTTTCCCAAACAGCTGGGGCAAGCTGGGATACTTGTGTTAACTTTGGATACCCAGAGCAATCAGAAGTTCTCCCGCTCAGCTGCCTCCAGAGATGTTCTGATTTGAGTCCTGTCACATATAATCCTGCCTTGGTCATGATGAAGCAGGGTTTGAAATGACAACATAAGCCCTCTGCCCCATGCGGCAGATGTAAAAATAGACCCGCGGCTGAAGGGAGTGCAATGAGGCTTCACCTTTGTGCTCCTTAGGTTGTCACTTTTCTTTGTCTGAATCCTTCCCCGCACCCTCTGAGCCTTCAGTGTACACAGAGTTAAGGTCTTGGAAGCAGCCTCGCTCTGTGCCACCTAGTGTCATGGGCCGTCATTGTCCTGGCTCGGTTCACTGTCTTCCAATAGGCAGACTGAGCGAGTTTGGGCGAGAAGACACCATGAGGGAGTACAGATCTCATCCTGGCTGTCTCTTGCTCCTATAGGGACTCTAACCAACAGCTGGGGTGACATTTAGAGCAGATTGGCTAGATGTTGTGACGCTGTGTAGACACAAGTTCCATGTGACTCTGTGACAATCCACAGGGGATGGAAGCAGGCCTAGCTCTTCACTGGGGTTGTCAACCTCACGGTGTTTTCCTGGTGTGGTGGGAAGGTACAGCTGTGTCTTCCTCTTTTTTTAATTTTTAGCTGCACTCCAAAGTATGTGGGACCTTATTTCCCCTATCAGAGATCGAACCTGCACCCCAGTCTCTGCATTGGAAGGCAGAGTCTTAACCACTGGACCACCAGAGAAGTCCCCAGGTGTGTCTTCTGACCTTGATCTTTCTCTTGTTGGTTCCCTTTTTCTCTCATTCTGGGAGGTTTCGTTTCTCTAAACCCAGCCTCTGATCTGTTTTCAGCTCTGTTGATTCTTTCTTTGTCATTTCTCTCCCAGACAACCCTGCTTTCTCATTCCCCCACTTCCTCTGTCAGACTCAATTTTATGTTGCTTGAAATCAAGGTCTTGTTGCCTTTGTGCCTCTAGAGGCTCTCATCCAATCCATATTTCCCATGGCCTCCAAGGTTTTTGGTCAACAGGGCTTATACTTTTCCTGTTAAAGTTGAGTTGGTGACCTATAGATGCCTGCATTCAGTATGGGGTTTAGAACTTTTCACATTCCTTCCTCCTATTGCCTCTGCCTCTCTGTATCAGCCTGGAGCTTCTGATTCCTCATGCTGTGGTTGCCTCTTCTCTACCAGGAGGGACCACCTTCTCCGTCCAAAGCCATTTATCCAGTTGCCTTTTCCCATCTTCACTGTGCCCTTGAAACCAGCCCTGAGGGACTGCCATACTGAGTGCCCTTCAGCACGAAGAAGACGCTTCCCCTTCATTTATCTTCCAGAGCCTGCCTGACTTCAAGTGTCACTTATCATTGGCTTAAGCCTTCTAACACGCCACCGATGCCACTGGCATGTCCCTGGATCCAGATTCAGTTTCCTAATGCCTAGAGGAGCAAATTAGCTTGAAACTGGGAAAGGCAATAGGACTCTCAGTGACAACTATTTCAAGAGGAAGAGAAAGTTAACTCCATTTTATTTGGAATCAGATCTCTATGCCAGGAGTAAATCGCACCTACAACCCACTTTACACCTTCCAGGACTTGCGGTTCTGGTTTCCCCAAATGGCTATTCAGAGGGAATCTTGCTGTAGTAAAAAGCGAGTGAAATCCTTACGCGGAAGATAAATGGGGAGTGATGTTATAAAATTATACTATGGTTGGATAGCTTCACTGACTCAGTGGACATGAGTTTGAGCAAACTCTGAGAGATGGTGAAGGACAGGGAACCCTGGCATGCTGCAGCTCATGGAGTCACAAAAAGTTAGACACGACTTGGCAACTAAACAATAGCAATGACAAGGAATCTAAAATATCGCTGCCTAACTATTTATTGAGCAACAAATATTTGCAAGATGCCTAGTACATATGATTGAATTAAATCTTCATGATGAAGTATACCACAGAGTATATAGTTTTGTGTCCTTATGGTAGACAATGAAACTAAGGCACCAAACTCCATTAATATTATGAATAAAGAAAATAAGATAAAGCTGCTGCTGCTAAGTCACTTTAGTCGTGTCCAACTCTGTGCAACCCCATGGACAGCAGCCCACCAGGTTCCTCTGTCCATGGGATTCTCCAGGCAAGAATACTGGAGTGGGTTGCCATTTCCTTCTCCACAAGAGTAAAGCTAGATTTATGTAATTCCCATATTAGTGTTAATTCCAATGCCACCCCTCAGATCATCAGTAACAGTCCTATTCCTTCCTTCAGTCAACAAATATAACAAATATTTACTGAAGTTCCTTTAGTGTCACCAAGGTGTGCGTCAGGGATTGGCCATTTGATGGTGAATCAGACATGTTTTTAGGAATCATATACATTAAGGTTATCGCAGTGTAATAGTAGATGCAAAAGCATAGATAGGCAAATAGAATACAGAGTGACAATTATTATGACAAGGGAAACACAGAACATGTTCCCCAGAAGCAGTGCTTGTTAGAAAAAAAATGGTATCAAAGTTGACCTTGAAGGGTGAGTTAAAAGTGAGTGAAAAAAGACAGGTGGAAAACATCCCAAGAAAAATGACATGTGCAAAAGCACAAATCCAAGAAAGTACATGAAGCTCAAGGAAACTGACTGCAGTTGGAGTACGCAGTAGTAAGGAAGCAGTGGAGGGAGCAGGAGTCAGTGACGGAGGTGGAGGTCAGACTTTGTACACCACGTTGAGAAGTTTTGTTCCCCATCGTGATGTTAGCTGTACATTCGTGTGTCCAATGCACAGAAACTGAAACGTTGGAGTTTGGAGCCGAGAAGTCTTATTGCCGGACCATGCAAGGAGACAGGGGGCTCATGCCCTAAAAGTCTCAAACTACGTGAAGAGTTTCGGTAAGGCACTTTGGAAAGCCAAGTGAGGGAGGGAAGATCACATACGTGATCAGCTTCTGCATGATTCTCTGATTGGCTGATGGTGAAGTAGTTGGGTGGCGTCACAGGGGTTAGCCTTATCAGTCCTTAGGCTCCAAGAGGCCTGGGGCTGTGTTCTCATGGTCATCAACTATCAATAGTTAACATCTGCTATTTGGTGGGGAGTTTTCACATCTGCAAAACAACTCAGGATATGTGCCTCAAATACTATCATTTGAGTGATGATTTAGTCACTCAGTCATTTCTGATTCTTTGCAATCCCATGGACTGTAGCCTGCCAGGTTCCTCTGTCCATGGGATTTCCCAGGCAAGGATACTGGAGTGGGTTGCCATTCCCTTCATCCAGGGGATCTTCCTGACCCAGGGATCAAACCTGGGTCTCCTGCATTGCAGGCAGATTCTTTACCAACTGAGCCACAAGGGCAGAGCTAAATCAGAGACTATGCAGGAAGGCCCCATAGGGGCCTACTCAGTTGCACTGAGGGCCATGGAGAGATTTTGAAAGCTTTGAAAACAGATGATGTTGTGATTAGAAAGATCTGGGATTAAAAGGAGGCCAGGTTGAAAGTGGAGGCCAGCAAGACTAGTTAATTAGACAATTGCTGATATAATCTGGGGTTCTCCCGAAAGAAATGGAAAGGTTTAAAAGTTTTAGGAGGTGAATTTGATGATCATGACCGACCAAATGAAGAGTCCCCAAGCGTCATCTGAAAGTGTCAGGTAGGATGTGGCCTTTTTCCTCTAGTGAAGTTTCTAGATCTTAAGGAGAAAGGTGGGGAATTATCTTCCCTGAGACCCTCAGAACTGATTCCAGCCCGCCTCATTTTCCAGTCAACCGCAGTCCTTGCAGAAGTCCGAGCTTTTCTTCTCATTTAGTATTCCCCTTGTCAACTGGTATTTTTCATTTTCCTCCATTCCTTCCCAACTCCACCCCCTAAACCTTTCCATTGTGCCCTTTGAGGCATCCAATCCATGCTTAGCACATTCTTGTCATTTTTATTTTTTTTAAGATCTTTTTTTTTCTTTTGATGTGGATCATTTTTAATGTCTCTATTGAATTTGGTTCAATATGCTTCTGTTTTATGTTTTGGTGTTTTGGGCATGAGGCATGTGGGATATCAGCTCCCCAACCAGGGATTGAACCTGCAGCCTCTGCCTTGGAAGGTGAAGTCTTAACTACTCGATCTCCAGGGAAGTCCCTATGCTCAGCACATTCTTTGTCTTTACCCTCCTCTTGACCCAGCCACAGAATAGCCACTTTCCACTTCCTCGCTTCTGCTGAAACCTAGTTGCTCATGTTTTTATCTCTCTACCTTCAGTATCACCAACTTTTCAATTTCCATCTGCCTCAGGCGTTTAGCTCTAAGTGCTTCTTCTCTCGAGGGACATTTTGATGTTTTTATCCTGGTGACTGACTTTTAAGGGTTCCGTGCCTGATTTTGTCATTATTGGATCTTATGCTTTCAAAATTGGGCTTACCCATTGGCTCAGTGGTAAAGAATCCATCTGCAGTGCAGGAGACACAGGAGATGCAGGTTTGATCCCTGGGTCAGGAAGGTCCCCTGGAGAAGGAATTGGTAACCTACTCCAATATTCTTGTTGGAAAATCCCATGGACAGAGGAGCCTGGCAGGCCAAAGTTCTTGGAGTCACAAAGAGTCAGACACAAAGAAGCAACCGAGGACTATGGCACAATGGCACACGTGCTTTCAAAATTACCCTTTCCAGCGTTCCAACTGGAGAAGGCGATGGCACCCCACTCCAGTGCTCTTGCCTGGAAAATCCCACGGACGGAGGAGCCTGGAAGGCTGCAGTCCATGGGGTCACTGATTGTCGGACACAACTGAGCGACTTCACTTTCACTTTTCACTTTCATGCATTGGAGAAGGAAATGGCAACCCACTCCAGTGTTCTTGCCTGGAGAATGCCAGGGACGGGGGACCTGGTGGGCTGCCGTCTATGGGGTCACACGGAGTCAGACATGACTGAAGTGACTTAGCAGTAGCAGCAATGTTCCAATCCCCAAGCAACCAGCGCTTCATTCTCTAAAATCTCTCCATCAGAGACTACTCAGGTGGCCTGGTGACCCTGAGCTCCCAATGCAGGGGACCCAGGTTCGATCCCTGGTCAGGCAACTAGATAGATCCCACTTGCAGCAATTAAGAGTTTGTATGCTGCAACTAAGATGTCATGCAACAAAATCAATATGTAGATAAATAAGTAATCTCTCCATCAAACAGCCCCCCCCCCACCAACACGTGCCAAACCTCATCTTTAACCTCCAACAATGATCCTTCTCTGTGAGTTGCCCTCCTTTTCTGCCTTAGACTTCTATGGTCTGTTATTTTAGTCTCCCCCGCCACCCCACCTTGGAATACCCTCACATTTCTTACCACCCCTGCCTCCCACTGCCTCATTCCTCATTATATCTGTCTCGAAAATATTACTGGATTATTCTAGCTATCCATCTTCTCTGTGTCTGTGCTCATGACAAGTTGGCTGGTGTAAATCATGTGGCCTACATTTTTGTGTGACTAGAAATTTATGACCAGTGACAAATGATGTACCACATGACACTTGCCAGCATTCTTACTGAGGTTCTTTAGTAAATGCATATTCCCTTTGTCAAGGACTAGCTTCTGCTTTACCTGCTTTCCTCAGCTCTCCCCTCCACACTTGCCTCCTTTCCAGAGGGTGTCACCTGATATTTCTTTGAGCAAATAGAGACTGTAAGGAGCAGACACACACTCCCACCTACCTCCACGTCTGCATATGTCTGAGTTATTTTTCTGTTGCTTCCCTGCTTAAGTGGAAGCCATGCTCTTCCTCTTGCCAAATGCCAGTTCCCTTCTATGTGCAGCCTCCGTCTGTTCTTGTTGAGTTGCTAAGTCCTGTCCAACACTTTGCCACCCCATGGACTGCAGCATGCCAGGCTTCCCTGTCCCTCACAATCTCCCGAAGCTTGCCCAAGTTATTGTCAACTGAATCGGTGATGCCATCCAACCATCTCATCCTCTGTTGCCTCCTTCTCCTGCCTTCAATCTTTCCCAGCATCAGGGTCTTTTCTAATAAGTCAGCTCTTTGCATCAGGTAGCCCAAGTATTGCAGCTTCAACTTCAGCACCAGTCCTTTCAGTGAATATTCAGGGTTGATTACCTTTAGAATTGACTGGTTTGATCTCCTTGCTGTACATAGAACTCTCAATATGCATGTGTGTGTGTGTGTGTGTGTGTGTGTATATATATATATATGTATATATATATATATACCTTCTTTTTCACATTCTTTTCCATTATGGTTTGTCACAGAATACTGAATATAGTTCCCTGTGCAATTCAGTAGGACTTTATTGTTTATCCATCCTATATGTAATAGTTTGCCTCTGGTAACTACACAAGCTTTTAAGGACTGTTTGGAATGTATAAAATGGTTCCTGGTTAGAATTTCAGTAAAAAACATGATGATAATCCCTCACCAAGATTTGGGTTGAATGGTTATATAAGAGAACAGCTGCTTTGGATAACTACTCTTCACTGAGCTCCTACTGCATGCCAGGCTCTTGTACTACTTTATTTCATTTAGTATTTGCAGATGAAGAGTTTTTACATCTGCTTACTGACAGTGGAACGCCTTTCTTCAGTCTAGGAAGATGATAAAATTCCTTTTTAAGGTTTAAATACAGCAACATAGAGTCAAGTATCTAACACTCGGTATGTTCTCTAGAAACACTAGCTCACCGCACTGCAGTTCTTTCAGCAAAAGCAGGATTTTTTAATGGGAATACACTTTTCTGTAACCATCTTTTATTTATTTGTTTGTTTATTTGGCTGCACTGAGTCTTACTTGCAGCATACGGGATCTTTACTTGCAGCATGTGGGATCTAGTTCCCTGACCAGGGATCAAACCCAGGACCCCCATCCCCCGAAACCCCTGCCACCGCCCTGCATTAGGAACATAGAATCTTAGTCACTGGACTACCAGAAAAGTCCTAGCAAGCAGTGGTTCTAACTTGATGGTCACCCATAGGCCTTGTCGGAGAAGGCAGTGGCAACCCACTCCAGTACTCTTGCCTGGAAAATCCCATGGACAGAGGGGCCTGGTAGGCTGCAGTCACTAACAGTGGGACATGACTGAGCGACTTCACTTTCACTTTTCACTTTCATGCATTGGAGAAGGAAATGGCAACCCACTCCCATGTTCTTGCCTGGAAAACCCCACGGACAGGGGAGCCTGGTGGGCTGCTGTCTATGGGGTTGCACAGAGTCGGTCATGACTGAAGCGACTTAGCAGCAGCAGCAGCATAGGCCTTTGTAGTTCAGTGACTTCTGTGCAGATAAACTTGACTGTCTTATGGGAAAGTATGAGAAGAACAGAAAGGTGTCGGTGTGCACAGGTTTATGTTCCTAGGCAGGCACATGGACCGCACTTCACCTCATCTGTGAGATATATAAGCCCACTGTAAGAGAGAAATACATGCGGATAGAATCTGACTGACATGAAAATGATCACATCCATTTAATAATGGTTGGATGGCATCACCGACTCAATGGACATGAGTTTGAGAAAACTCCGGGAGTTGGTAATGGACAGGCAGGCCTGGCGTGCTGTGGTTCATGGGGTCGCAAAGAGTCGGACATGACTGATCAACAACTAAACGGAACTGAACTGAATGGGCAATAATTAATGTGTGTGCTACAAGAAATAGTCTTTTTAGGAGCTGAGCTGGATGCTAAGGGAATGAGCACAAATACTTGGGGTAGAGACAAGGCAAAATTTCACATATACACACGAATGTGTGAGCACCCCCACGTATAGACACGTAGTCATCTGTCAGCCTCCCAACTCTCCTCCAATCTCAGACCAGCCGGTAGAGTGTATCAGCATTACTTGTTATGCTACATTCTGCTAGGACAAAGCGTTTTGATTTACAGGTTTTTGCTGCATTTTTCAATTTCACTAGTATTTGCCTTAAGCCTCTCCTTTTAAATATTTGCATTCAGAAATTAAAAATAAAATTCAATGGGAACACACATTGTTTTTAATTTTCTGAGATCCCTTAGGCACTGGTTGAAGACACTTGGTGGGGGTGGTGTGGGATGAGAAGCAGCTTTTAATTTGTTCTCAAAGCTCAAATTCTACTTATCTACTTCCGAGAAACTGCAAAACATTTGGGGAAGCTTCCCTTAGTTTTTGATTTCCCCCTGGTCTTTTTACTCTGTCTGATCAGAATGGCAGAAGTATAGAATTTTGCAAGTTCAGAACTTGAGGGGAACTTCGAGATATTCTTGTGTAACTAATTTTAAAAGCTTTTTTTATGTTTGAACATAGCTGATTAACAATGTTGTATAACTTTTAGGTGTACAGCTAAGTGGTTCAGTTGTATATTTACATGTATCTATTCTTTTCTAATTTTTTTTTTCATTTAAGTTATTACAGAGCAGAGTTCCCTGTGTTATACAGTAGGTCCTTGTTGATTATCTGCTTTAAGTATAGTAGTGTGTACATGTCCATCCCAAGCTCCCAATCTATCCCTCTACCCCAACCCATCCCCCTAGTAACCATAAATTCATTCTCTGAGTCTGTGAGTCTTTTTCTGTTTTGAAAATAAGTTAATTTGTACCCCTTTTTTTCAGGTTTAGATAAATGACATCATAGGATATTCCTCTTTCACCATCTGAGTTACTTCCATTAGTATAATAATCTCCAGGTCCATCCATGTTGCTGCAAAGGACATTACTTCATTCTTTTTAATGGCTGAGTAATATTGCATTGTATATAATTACTTATTTTTAAGAGGAGATAGCTGAGGTCCAGAGAGGGAAGTAACCTTTCCAAGGTCATGTAAGTAGAAAGTGGCAGAGCCTGAGATGATCCAGGTCTCTAAAGTCCCCTTCAGGATTGTTTCCATTGTCCATACAGTGATACCTCTGTTTATGCTGCTCCATTACTTGGTGTAAAACCCATGATCTTTATATCTTGACCCCTACCCATCCCACTCCCAGGGATCACAGGAATCCTAACACCAGACTCAGCTATGGGAGGATTCCTGAGGTCCCAGAATTCACCGATCATACCTGCCCAGGTCACCTGCCCTCTTTCTACCTTAACTTTGCTGAAAGAGACAGTGGTGTTTCCTTCTCTTTCTTTCTTCATAGAGACAGTATGGGGACAGAGCTGTGTGGGAGGTACCCTCTTATAGTTCTAGGGTCTGGTTCACTGCTAGGTAACCCTGCCATGCTTGTTCATGAATGCACATAACTGATGATAAGGCTGCATGTAATTTGAAGCCATGATAACTCTATCTTACCCCACTGTTTAAGATGCACAGCTTTATTCTTGTTCCTTAAACACATTGAACCCCCGCTTTGCACCTGCTCTTACCTCTTCCTGGAACCTCCTCTCCCTGGAATCTGCTAGGGTTTTCTCCATCAGCTCCATCAGCTGATCAGTGAGTCCTTCTCCAGCTGATATATTTAAAATAGCCACCCACACCCCCAGAACTCCCTATTTATAAATCCCTGCCAATTATTACATTGGGATTTATTATAGCATATTATATTTGATTTTGATATACTATCTATCTTGCCCTAAACAGATGTAGATTCCATGAGAACAGGGATTTTTGTCTGTCTTGTTCTCTGTTACATTATCAGTACCTACAAAAAGTGCCTGACATGTAGGACAATAAATATTTATTCAATGAGTGAATGAGTGAATGAATGAATGCTATGTTCCTTCTATTAAAATGTGGTCCAGTGTCTTCAGGGGCCCTAGTCTCAGGGGTCCTTCTCTATTAAGAAGACTCCTGGGACTTCCCTGGTGGTCCAGTGGTTAAGTCTCCATCCTTCCAGTGCAGGGGGCATAGGTCCAATCCTTGGTCAGGGAAATACTATCCCACATGTCCAATGACACCACGAAACAAACAAACAATCAAACAAAAAAAGAAGACTCCTACTTGGTCAGTTTTCTGACCTGTTGCCAGGATAACTATTCATATCTATCATCCAAGATTTTATGAAATTTCATTATCAGACTGCACAAATGGTGAAAATAAGACCCTTTTTTTCCTTTTCTTTTATTTTTCACTTGGTGATTCAAAAAGAACATGGAGCTGGTATCAGGACACCTGAGTTCCAGCACCTTATTTTTCTAGATTCCACAAATATGCATTAATGCATGATATTTGTTTTTTTCTAATAGTCAAATTCATAGAGTCAGAAAGTACACTGGTAGATTTGCCAGGGGCTGGAGAGTGGGAGGGGGGTGGAGTGGGGAGGGGAAATGGGGACTTAGTGTTGAATGGGGGCAGAGTTTCAGTTGAGGAAGGTGAAAACATGGGGAGATGAATGCTGGTGAGAACTGCACCACGTGTGAATGTGCTGGTACCATGTGACTTTTACCCCCCGCCCCCCCCCACACACAACATTAAAAACCTCCCCCCAGACAATAACTTGTTCCTGATAAACATAGATAGTAAATGGTGGAGCCAGAATGTGTACGGATGCCAAAAGTTACATTATCAGATGTGGTTTCTGCTCTCCCGCTTACAACCTACTGGTGGGAACAGTTAAATGAATCCCAAATTACGACATTTTCCAGATGGTGATCCCTATTAGATAGGTTCAAGCTACAGTGGGGAAAACAGAAAGACTGTAGACTCAGACTGAGGATGGCAGGTGATAAAAGACTTTCCAGCAGGGTGACCATTGAGTTGAATTTTGCAATTTATAATCAGGATCACCTTACCCCTTACTTGTTTTTGTTCAGTCGCTGTGTCCAACTTTGCAACCCCATGGACAGCAGCAGGCCAGGCTTCCCTGTCCTCCCCTATCTTCTGGAGTTTGCTCAAGTTCATGTCCCCTTACTATCTGTTTGATATTAAGCAAGTAATGTAAACTTACTGAGTCTCAGTTCCCTCATTTGTGAAAGAGAGATAACAATTGCATCGCACAGGTTTATAGGGTGTATTAAATGATGTAACATTTGGAAAGTTACCAACGGACTCCTTGGCCAAGGGTAAGTGTTCCTTAGTATTGGCAGTTTCCTTATTCATTCTCTGAATCTCTGCACTGGAGTAAAGAAGTTGGTGTGATTAAAAAATTAACTTTTCCTAGAGGGAAGTGATTCTGTTGGACATGTTTCTGGGCATCAGTTGCTTTGAAAACAATTTTTACAGGTAACTTCCAAAAATTCCAAAAATTATATTCCAAAAATATAATTTCATAATGGGACCATGGTCACCACCCTAAGGCCTGAAATCAAAATGTCCTCATCTCTGCTTTATCTGATGTTCACAAACCTTTTAAAGAGTAGACAGAATCCAGATGTTCAGGGAACTTTTATTGCTTATGTTGCAGTTTATACAACTCTGATGAGACTATTACAATCCATGTCCCTATGCTTACCCCAGGAAAGCAGAAGGTAATTATCATTTCTGTGAGTGCTCCAAGCACTCTGAAACATTTTTCATCATCAAAATATAAAAGGAGGTAATTTTCATTTTATTTGTCTAGCTCTTGATTGTTTCCTCCTCTATTTTTACGGGATTAAAAAAAGTTGCATCCTACATTTGGCTTGGGTTTAAAATAAAACCATCCTCAAATCATCTTGTAAAGACCACGGTTATGTTGTTCCCTGGGCTGGGGGATACAGTGACCAGGTCTTACAAAATAAAGTAAGTTGCTGAAGCACCAGTATTTTGGCTATCTGATGTGAAGAGCTGATTTATTGGAAAAGACCCTGACGCTGGAAAAGATTGAGGGCAGGAGAAGGGGGCAACAGAGGATGAGATGTTTGGATGGCATCATCAATTCAATGGACATAAGTTTGAGCAAACTCTGAGAGATAGTGAAGGACAGTGAAGCCTGGCTGTCTGCAGGAAGTGCTGCAGTCCATGGGGTTGCAAAGAGTTGCCCATGGCTTAGTGACTGAACAACAACAAAAGTAAAAATTGACTGTAGAGATCTACCTCCCAATCCCCGCCCCCACATCCTCGGCTTCTAAGAAGAAAGGAAGGCAGAGAATAAAGCAAAAACAATCTGGAAATGTCCAATGTGGCTTTCAAATGCCCCACTTTGTCCACATGCCCAAGCTGATGTTTATGGAGAGAATGAATCTAAGCATCATTCAGTTCAGTTCAGTCGCTCAGTCGTGTCTGACTCTTTGCGATCCCATGAATCGAAGCACGCCAGAAGTACTTAAGAGTGCCAGTAACTATTTTTTCAGCTTTAGCATGACCAGATCTTCAGTCTTGCCCACAGTGGAGAGGATAAACTGCCTATACCTGGTTATATGTGAACATGAAGAAATGTGGCCCAGCTCCATGCAGACTCTGCATTAGCAGTGCTATGTATCCAGCCTGAGTGTCCTTTTTATTCTTCTTCTTTTTAAAAAATAAGTTCCTCGAGGTATTCTTACTTACACTGCAGTTTGAAAAACACTGGCATGAAATCTGTGCTGGAGCATAGAAGACATAATGGTTGGTTTCCCCAATAGTTGGACTAGAAATTAATTTGGCTCTGTTTGGAAAAGATTAATTCCTCCCTCGATGACAAATTAACAAAAATAAAAGATAAATAGATGTTTTGTAAAAAGTCTGCTTGTCTTAAAACTTCTCTCCTTTGGCTCCTGCTTTCATCTGCGTGGTGTTCTCTTTCTGTTGGAATTACAAAGTGTTCTAAGTGGTTGTGGTAACTTTGGGGATAGTCTCTTTGATTATATTTCTGCCAGGTTCCAAGGATAAGAGGTCAGAAGTAAGTTCGAGAAGGGATCCTTACTATGCAAGGACACACCTCTCTGTACCTCTGGACGTGGCTTTCTTTCTATTAAGCAATTCCTTCCCAGCTTGTTTTAGTGTTTTTTATCCACAAAACCTTTCCCAGTGCTTCCAGCTGGCATTAATTTCTCTCCTAAATTGTCAAGCTGTTGATCAAATGTGTTTCACACAGTCCTGTGTGACTTGCAATACGTTAAATCAAATGAAATATCATTTGTATAACGCTCTCCAAAGCATTTTCACATACACTGCCTCGTTAATCTTCATGATATACTCTGCTTAGGTATTGGAGCTCTCCTAGGTTTAAACAAAGGTGCTGAGGCTCCAGAGGTTAAGTGGCTCCCCAAGATTTAGAAATTAGTTAGTACCAGAGGCAGGTCATCTTTCCATTACACTGTTTTTCATATAAGTTTTATAGTTCTGTGCTTCTTTCATCAACCTACAAATATTAAAAATTAAGCAGTTATGTATGCCATTAGCATTCATACACAACTTTATGGAGCCACTTTCTTTCTTGTGATTTTCCTGATAAATTCTGGCTCAGCATCTATCCATCTCCCACACTAACCACCCCACGCCCACCTTGGTTTTCTGTCTAGGAAACCGGTGCTGTCGGATCCCTGCTCAGCTATTTACTTCCTGAGACTGGCTCTGCATCTAGTGAGTGTCTAGAAAATAAGGTGTAATACCCTCCACTCTCAGTGCCATGGATTTCTGGTCAGTATGACTTTTTTCCCCTTGAAGTTGTAGGTGCCCACTCAACCTGGCACAGGATCACCTGGAGACTGGGATGGGAGAGAAGGAAAAATAAAACCTCACCCCAAATGGGATTTCTACCATTCTCTCTGATCCACACGAACCCTCTTTACTATTCCTTGGACCAGAAAGAAAGGGTTTTTTTGTTTATTTGTTTTTAAATCTTGTTATGGGTTAAATTGGGCTCCCCCTCAATTCATGTTGAAGTTCTAACTCCGAGCACCCCAGAATGTGACCTTATTTGGAAATAGGGTCATCGCAGAGGTAATTAGTAGTGCACGCATGCTCAGTCGCTTCAGTCATGTCCAAATATTTGTGACCCTATGGATTGTAGCCCACCAGGCTTCTCTGTCCATGGGATTCTCCAGGCAAGAATACTAGAGTGGGTTGCCATGCTGTCCTCCAGGGGATCGTCCTGACCCTGGGATCAAACCCATGTCTCCTGCATTGCAGGCAGATTCTTTACCCACTGAGCCACCTGGGAAGCCCTTACTGAAGTAGGGTGATCCCTTAATCCAGTAGGACTAGTGTCTTTATTAAAAGGCAGTTAAGACACTGGTACAAAATAAAGGAAGGTGATGTTAAAAAACACAAGGTGAAGACAGCCATCTACAAACTGAAGAGAGAGACTTGAAAGAGATCCTTCTCACATAACTTTAGAAGGAATCAACTGCTGACACCTTGGCTTTGAACTTGTAGCTTCCAGAACTGTGATAATAAATATCCTTTTTTTTTTTTTTAAGGCATCCAGTGTACCATAAAGAAGGCTGAGCATTGAAGAGTTGATGCTTTCAAATTGTGCTGGAGAAGACTCTTGAGAGACCCTTGGATGGCAAGGAGATCAAACCAGTCAGTCCTAAAGGAAATCAACTGTGGATATTCATTGGGAGGACTGTTGCTGAAGCTGAAGCTCCAATACTTTGGCCACCTGATGTGAAGAACTGACTCACTGAAAAAGACCCTGATGCTGGGAAAGATTGAAGGCAGGAGAAAACTAATTCAGAACTCTCCATGTCCACATCTGGTGGACATTTTTGAGTTTTAGGAAGTCTTTGAGTCTGGGTTAAGAAACATTGGAGGAGAAAAAAGAAGAAAATCATCATCAGTTTGGTGTTATTTCAGTTTCTGGTTTCCTTCCCCAATCTGCTTGTTACCACTTAAAAAAAATATTCCTTAGATAGCTACACTATACATTCTGTCCTGGGAGTTTCATTTAATTGAGTGGAAGAGACAGGGCCATGCACTTACTCTATCTTGAGCAGAACCCAAACTGACCAACTGTTTTTGAGTTTGTGGCTTCCTTTTCTTTGCTTAGATGTTAAAGAGTTGATTTGAGAAAAAGGATCTTATGTTATTTCATCATCTTGTCAAGAAATGGGAACAGGGAGCTCTCCATTTCCTTTCCTTCTGAGGCTAATTTCCTCCAGGCTTAGTTTAGAAATGCTAACATCTTTTTGGTTGCAATTTAAATTTCTAAATTTCTGAATTCATTCCGCTCATTATCTTTCAGGGCTGAGGGCCTTTTGGACTTTGGGGCAATAAAAGTAAATTATGTCTCTTCACCTTTAATGATAAAGAAATGGACACCCAGTGGCAAGACATTCTTAGGATGCCTGTTTCTGATTCATCTGGGTTTTTATTCAATTCCATTTTATACACATTTATTGATGATCTTTTTTCTTTCATTTAAAAAAAAACTTTACAGATGACACTAAAAGGATGACTCACAAATGCTTGTTCCCTGAAGAAATTCAGGCAAACTACTTCTCAGAGAGCCTCGATACCTTCAATGTATAGAATAGGAATAATTATATTCATCATACAGATGGTGTGTGGGTTATTTGAGAAAAGGAAATAAAAAAGCATTTTGTAAACATAAAGTGTCACATCTGTGGAAGTGGAAGGTAATAATATTTTATTTGTCTTAGGTGGCTTTAGTGGTGAAAAAAAAAATCCAATCACCAATGCAGGAGATGCAAGAGATGTGAGCTCCATCCCTGGGTCAGGAAGATCCCCTGGAGAAGGAAATTGCAACCCATTTCCTGGAAAATCCCATGGACAGAGGAACTTGGTGGGCTACAGTCCATGGGGCTGCGAGAAGTCAGACACGACTGAGTGACTGAGTACACATATGTGCTTTCTTTCAAGCTTCAAGAGGAGCCTGAAAGAAGGATTTGGGGCTTTGCTGAATAAAACTCTGTTTATTCTCTCCAAATCCCTCCAGATTCTGTGCCCGCTTCTTCTCAACCTAATATTTCAGGACAAAACAATCCCGATATTTCTAGTCTGAAACTGTACAGCATCCTCTGCTGGCCCTTGCCCTCTGGGGGAGCATCCCAAGCATCATTAAGTCTTTCTGAAAGAACAAGTACCAGAACCGCACACAATATTCTACCAAGAGGCACCCTGGGTCTTGTAAAATGGGAAAATATGACATATTCAGATTTCAGAGAAAAATGGTAGGTATGAAAGTACATAACCCCTTATGCTGACATATCACTTGCCTTGGCTCTTGAAGCTATTATGCCCTTAGTCTCTAATATCTTTACTCCCCCTACTTCTTAACCTGTCAATACAGGACTCATTTATTCAGCAAGTAATTTCTGAGCTCATACTCTGTGATTATGGCAGTGAACAAGGTAGGAAAAGTTTATGTTTTCAAGGGATTTACTTTCTGAAGGTGGAGGGTAGAAGGAAGAAGGGAAGAAGGAAAGTAGGAAGGAAGGAGAAGGGGAAATGGGAGGGGGCGGGGAAGGAGGGAGAGAGAGAGGTAGTGCTTTGCTAAGTCATTTCAGTCATGTCTGACTCTGCAGCCCCATAGACTGTAGCCCATCAGGTTCCTCTGTCTGTGGGATTCTCCAGGCAAGAACGCTGGAGTGGGTTGCTATTTCCTCAGGGGATCTTCTCAACCCAGGGATCTAAACTGTGTCTCTTATGTTTCCTGCATTGGCAGGTGGATTCTTTACCACGGAGCAACCTGGGAAGCCCAAAGAGATAAGATAAAGATAAATATTGGGAAGAGAATTAGAGTAAGGTGAGTTAATAGAGTATAATGGGGGGTCAGAAAAAGCCTCTCTGAGACACATGAAGAGCAAGAGCATTCCAAGCAAAGGGAATAGCTGTTACAAAGGCCCTACAGCAATCCTGGTACAACAGGGGACTGGAGGTGACAAGGGTGGAAGTGGTACAAGATGAGATCATAGAGATGGTCACAAGCCAGATAACACCAGGCTTTGCACATCAGCGCAAGGAGAAGTCTGATTTTTATTCTAAGTGTGATGGAAGCTGTTTTTTTGGGGGGGGGGTGTTTTTGTTTTAATTTTATTTATTTCATTTGGCTGCATCAGGTCTCAGTTGTAGCATCAGAATCTTCTTGATGTGATGTGGGAACTCTTAGTTGTCATGTGCGGGATCTAATTCCTTAACCAGGGATTGAACCCAGGCTCCCTGCCTTGGGATTGGGGAGTTTTAGCCACTGGACCACCAGAGAAGTTCTACCATCAGTGCTTTTTAAGCAGGAAAGTTACACATTTTGATTTGTTTTTTGAGATGCTCATTCTGTCAGCGATGTGAAAGCTACATTGTATCAATACTTCTGCTTCAGAATGTTTTTCAGATGCTTCTGTCAGACATTCTTCCTGCTAATCTGCTGCAAAGTCATCCTTCTTCCATCGATGGAAGAGTGAAGATCTCCCATTATATATAGTCGTCTGAATTTTGGTGACTAATCTGATTTAAGGAACCTGAATGTTTCTCTTCTGCAAATATACAGATGGTATAGGGATAAATAAGTGCAGAAAAAAGGCTGTGGCACTTGGTAAGCTTTTATGGAGTTCTGATGTAGTAAATGTCCTTGGTACTTTGAACCTAAAATTGATCATTTACTATATCTTAAATTCTAGCTTGTCATTTGTATGTTTGATTTGTCCTCATGACTGATTTCCATTTAGATAGAGATTTATTACACTGGTGCCCTCCCCGCTTCACCTAGTAGACATAGGAATAACCTAAAATGCTATAGATTGCTGTGTGTTCACCGAAGTTCATTCCTTTCTCATCTGATGTAAACAGATGGGTGAAAGTTCCAAGTCTCCACTTAGGCAGGACCATGTGTCTAGCCATCTGAGTTCTAGCCAACTGGATGAGATTAAAGTGATAGTCATGAGCTCCAATCTCAGTCCTTAAAAGCCTCCTATAAGTGATTCTTCCGGCTCCTTCTTGCTTCTTATTTGCTGGGAGAAGATTAATGAAGCAACTATGACAAACCTAGATAGTGTATTAAAAAACAAAGACATCACTTTGCTGACAAAGTCCATCTAGTCAAAGCTATGGTATTTCCAGAAGTCATGTATGGATGTGAGAGAGACCATAAAGAAGGCAGAGCACCAAAGAACTGATGCCTTCAAACTGTGGTGCTGGAGAAGACTCTTGAGAGTCCCTTGGATAGCAAGGCAACTCATTGGAAAAGACCCTGATGTTGGGAAAGACGGCAAGCAGAAGAAGAGGGAGACAGAGGATGAGATGGCTGGATGGCGTCACCGATTCAGTGGACATGGACTTGGGCAAGGTCTGGCAGATGATGAGGGACAGAGAGGCCTGCCATGCTGCAGTTCATAGGATCACAGAGTTGAACACGACTTGATGGGTTTGGGTGGACTCTGGGAGTTGGTGATGGACAAGGAGGCCTGGCATGCTGTGGTTCATGGGGTTGCAAAGAGTCGGACACGACTGAGCGACTGAACTGAACTGAACTGGATACTGAACAACAACAATAACATGAAGAATTAGGAGGCCGTGGGGAAGGCTGAGCAGGAGGAAGCCTGGACCCGTATCATTGTAGAGACTACCCCTTGGATTACTTCGAGAGGAAAAAATAAATCTAATTTTGATAAGCTGTTAAGGTGTCAGAGTTGTTCTTCTGCACTGTTTGTGTTCCGCTAACTAGTATAACATACTATCACACGTGTGGCATTTAGAGTTTACATGCCCAAATTTCATCTCCTTTGCTATTTCTAATATGAAGGATGCAAGGCAAGGAAATCAATTATTTCCCATTTTATTGAGGGAGCTCTGGGGAAGGTTGTGATTTTCCCTGGTTGTAAGAACTAAGCTGTGAGCTCTTCATTATGCTTTAGGAAAAACAAACAAACAAATCTATCAGAAGAGTGGAGAGTGGATTAGAAAGGAGTGAAGCAAGATTATGAGAGACTAGTAAATAGATCATCATACTGATAAGGATGATAAAAGATGAGATTCTGAATAAGTAAAAATGAGGAAGGTGGTGAAAAGCAGATGGAAGTCCCAGAGCTCTTCACTATATACCATACTCTCTGCTGCACTGTGACCTACTCATTAACCACCCCGCCTTTTGTCATATTGGGAATCTGACTTGTGAAATGAGTAAAGCATACTAGAACTGAAGGTGAATGAGACTATTTTTGAGCAAGGTTTGTGGTTAAGGAAAAACGTATAAGACAAAAGATCCTTGGTAGGTACAGGAACAGTAGTATCATAGTTATTATTAACATCATTATCATTTTAAGTTGCAATTTGTGCCTGAATTATCTTCTGGAATATTTCAAGACTGTGTGAGGAAAATAATTGCTTTGTGGTCTTCTCTCTCTGATTTTCAGGTTTCAGATACAACTGGCTACAACATAGCTCTCAAATTCTTATTTCTGGCTCAGGCATCCTCCTAAAGCTTACACTCATATATCTATTTGCTAAAACCTAAAGAATCTTGCTAAATATCTCCCTCCGTTTCTCAGTTTAATCTGTCACCAATCCCTATAAAATTTACCTCATAAACATATCTTAAATATGACTTCTCACTTCAATTAAAAAAATGGATTCTGTCTAACAGCCCTTGATGCAGTTTCTTTCCAACTTATCACAAAAAAATCTATGAAAATACATTTTTTTTTAAAAAAGATAAAACTGGGGAACAGCCTCAAATTTTAAATCTGTTAAAATTTACTGGGATCAAATCACTTTTACTGAAGTATCAGAAATCAAAACAACAGAAAAAAATAACTTTTAATGAGTCCCTGTATAAGCAGTGGAAACACATCAAATTTATTATTCTGAAAAAACAGTAGAAAATTCTCTAGCTTATGGTCTGTAGTTCTGAAATATAAAGTTTAAACCGGTAGGAAATGGGCCAGTAACTCTCTTTAGTGTGGGATGTTCTGTTAAAAGCAATTACCATGAAAGTCCCATTTCCATCCTTTCCATTTTGTTCTTCTTTGTCTGCAATTAGCTCTCCCTAGTATATGTGGAGCATCCCACATTTGTACTTGTTTAATATCTAAATTGTTTTGGTAGTATGTATGTGTGCTCAGTCATGTCCCAGTCTTTGCTACCCCATGGACTGTAGCCCGTCAGGCTCCTCATCCATGGGATTCCCCAGGCAAGAACACTGGAGTGGGTTGCCATTTCCATTTCCTTCTCCAGGGGATCTTCCAGACCCATGGATCAAACCTGGGTTTCCTGCATTGCAGGCAGATTCTTTACCATCTGATTTTTTAAGTAAATTAAATTATGATCTCCAGGAGGACAAACATTATGTCTATTGTGTTCATCATGGTGTCTTTATGCTCAGCAGAGAGCCTAGGAGATAGTGATGCACTCAAGATTGCTTTGTTCTTGGACTATAACCATTCCCTCATCCATTAAAAAAAAATATGGTTCAAAAAAAAAAAAAGAAAAAGACAGTTGGCAGTGATATATGGTATTTGGCAATTAAGCACTTCATGTAATGATTCATGGGTGGGGACAGAAAAACAGACTTGTTAGCAGATTATTTTGTGATTCTTTTCTTTTCCCCACTGTAGTGCACTGGTTCAGAAAACAATGAACCAGATAATGGGTGTAGGGAAAAGCTGCAACCTCTGTCAAGCAGACCTACAGAAGAATTTTGAGCTGCAAAATTTTCATTTAGCCTTTGAGAATGGTATTTAAACATCACCCCAGTGAACAGTGCCTGCAAACTAGGGCTGGCAAACACTTAGTATACAGACATACTGCACAAGAACACAGGACAGATAAACCTCATCACATTTGAAAGTGAATAAAGTGGAAAACAAGCATAAAACCTACTGCAGAACAAGCGGGAAAAAACATCTTGAACACTCAGGAGAACTTCACACGTATGCATATTTTTTAACAGGAATTGGAGGAACATGTTAGAAAACTAGATGTTTCAATAGAATGCAGGAAATAATGATCTCTAAACTAGGAGTAGCTAGGCTTAAGCAGAGAAATAGTTGAGATTCAAATACAGCAGTCTGAGAAAACAAGAGATCCAAAAAAAATAAAGAAGGGTTGCAGAGGAACCACCAATTCGGTAGCAGCAGAATTAAAATCTCCACTGTAGGCCATGAAGTGGTAAACTGGCAGCAGGGCACAGCATCTGTGAGATGTAGGACAAGCGAGCAGCTTTACTAAAATGCAAAAGAGAATGATTCTTGTAAGAGGAAAAGCAACAGCTATAGAGGGGAAAATATATACCCAACAATACACGGATATCGAATGTTATTTTTAATAGTATTTAGAGTTGAACCTCACACTACTATAAGAGTTGGTTTTTATTAATAGCATCTCTATGAAAATTATCCTGGATGATTTCTCAAGAAAATTAAGACGGTGTAAAGAGTTGACTCATTGGAAAAGACTCTGATGCTGGGAGGGATTGGGGGCAGGAGGAGAAGGGGACGACAGAGGATGAGATGGCTGGATGGCATCACCGACTTGATGGATGTGAGTTTGAGTGAACTCCAGGAGTTGGTGATGGACAGGGAGGCCTGGTGTGCTGTGGTTCATGGGGTCACAAAGAGTCGGACACGACTGAGTGACTGAACTGAACTGAACTGAAGGGCATGCCTTAAAACAGGTTAAACCATTTAAAGGAACATTTCAATGTAAGCATTGATAACATGTAGAAGATTTGTAAAAGCAAAAAAAAAAAAAAAAATTAAGAGAACTTACATGACACTTAGTAATTATTACGAAAAATAAAGGAAAATCAAGCATCAAAGCCTGCCATTATAGAAACACTGTCAGGTAACTCAAGAAATTGCAAATTTACTGGAGAATCTGAGAATGGCTATTAAAATAACTATATAATCTTGAGATAAGTGGCTTGACTAGGTATTTATGATGAATTTACCTAAATAGACACATTAAGCAGAAATTTTACCATTATTCTAAAAATAAAGACTTGACCAGGAGTTCTTTTGCTTAATTATTTATTATACAAATATTTGTTGAGAACCTAATATTTGCCAGACATCATGATGTAGTCTATGTACAGTAAAAGTGAAAGTCACTCAGTTGTGTCTGACTCTTTGTGACCCCATGGACTATGCAGCCCATGGAATTCTCCAGGCCAGAATACTGGAGTGGGTAGCCTTTCCCTCCTCTAGGAGATCTTCCCAACCCAGGGATCAAACCCAGGTCTCCTGCATTGCAGGTGCATTCTTTACCAGCTGAGCCACAAGGGAAGCCCAAGAATACTTGAGTGGATAGCCTATCCCTTCTCCAGCGGATTTTCCAGACCCAGGAATCTAACTGGGGTCACCTGCATTGCAGGCAGATTCTTTACCAAATGAACTATCAGGGAAGCCCCTACGTACAGTAATGGTGATCAAAAAGGCCCTTTCTTTTGTTATCATTGAATCATTAGTTCCAAGTAGTATGCCAACAATCAGACAATCACAAAACAGTCTGGTAAACGTGATAGGGTATATAGGCTTGTGGTGCCCCCAGACAGAAGAATCTCATCCAATCCTGGGATCCTGGGGAATGGAGGTTGATCATTCCAAGCCAGGACTAACCAGTATGAAAGCCAGAGGGAGAGAGGTCCTGGTGAGTTGGAGAAACCAGGAGTTCTTTATGATTGACTCTGAGAGTCAGTGAAGGAGAATGAGAAGAGATGTGAGGGGAAAAACACTTGAAGATTAGATATTGGGCAGAATCTCAAGAGTATGTTGGGCTTTCTCAAATACAGAGTTTAAATTAAATTTTCAAGGTTATCTGTACTTACATCTGTGTACTCACAGTGGCACAGTGGGTTTGTACCTTTTTAAACCACTTCTCTATGTCAGGTACTTCACATATATTATTTCATTGAATTACTCTCAGAATTTCATGAGGCAGTCATGATTATTTTTAATAAGATGAAAACTGTGGAACAAAGAAAGAAGTTAATCTATGGAAGATTAAATAGGAAAAGGCAACAGCAGAATTCAAATGTAACTGTCACTGGGAGAATTTTCACCTTTTCTTACTAATTTGTGAAAGTTCTTTCATATTAGCAGTGCAGGTATTTTTCCAGTTTTGCCTTTTAATTCTAGTGCAGTGATTACAAATTGTATGTATTGATTAAAATCTGTTTTCTCTAAGAAAGTATGCACCTCTGCTGGACCGAATGAGAAGATGAGGATGAAGATGGCAACATCACCAACCATCATGATGCTAATAGTGACATATATTCACTGAGTGTGCAGCACTGAGTTTAGCATGTTGCAATGATTTATTTACACAGAAATACTAGAATAATATTTACTACAGAAGTTTAGTAAATTCTGGGGATAATTAAGAAACTCAGTCAAACTATGCTTGTTGCTTTGATCTGTTCCTCTGTGGACTACCTTCCCTTTGCCCTTGGCCTCTTCATCAGATTAACTTTTATACTTATTTTAAAATGCAGCTCAGGTATCACCTGTTCCACAGAAGATTCCCTGATCCCTCCCACTCCCAACCTCCATTTGATTCAATACCACTACTCTGGATTCCATTTACAGTCTGAGCATACATAATCATCCTTGCATTTCACACTAGACTTTATCTTAATTTGTATTTCTACCACTTCCACTTTTCTGTGAGTTCATCGAGGAGAAAGATGTGCAGTATTCTGCTTTGGGTCCTGACTACTTTTCACACTATTGGAGACGTTAAGGACTTTCCAAGCTACAACAATTTGCTGGGAGCTGAGCCAAGTGATCGAAAGTCACAAATAATTAAAATAGGGTTGAAGAATATCTTATACTTAAACTTACAAAAGCTCATATGTGGTAGAAGTACATTCTGTGTCTAAATTAACGTAGACTGTTTTGTACAGAAACCTTGTCTTTTCCTCCCTAAATGGCTGAAGAACATTTTTTTTTCTTATACTTGGAAAATTTATATAAAGAATATATATGGTACCCCAGAAACACATAAACTTTGGACTTAGTCTTTCCCTTGGGGATCACCCAGGAGAGGTCTAAAAGCTCCTCTACATTCTACCTAACTGAAAGAATTCTTAACTAAGATTTCACCCAGAGGCTTTCTGAGCCAGCCCCATTTCCAGAGATGAGAAATATTTGTTCTGTGCTGGGGTTTTTCACTTTATTCTGCTTGGTCGGGTTTCCACTGTGAAAGAGAAAAATAAGACATTCTGGAAAGTGTTCCTTCTACTGTTGAAGTGAAAAGATGTGAGAATTTTAAGAACTAAATCCATCCTGGTGAAATGGAAGAGAGGTAGCTTCCTCTGAATCAAAAATAAAGAGTTACAAGGACAATTAGACTTAGTGGTATGAACTGACTCTGCCAACCACTGAGAGATGAGCTGGCCTTCTAGACTCTGAAGGTTCTTTGTTACATTGCTTCCTGGGCCTGAGAGGGAAGAGGTACCTTAAAAAGTGGAGACAACTGCAGGCTCATCGGATGACCACTTCCTGAGCTGTGCTAACAAAGGCAGTGCTTGTGAACGTAGATGCAGCTTTATCAACGGATTGCTCCAAGTTCAGGTCCATGTGTTGAGCTGAGTTGTGGACATTCACTCATTTAGTATCTGAACTAGAGAATTTCTCATTCCTTGAATTAACCTCTTCATGCATTCAACTGAACTTCTCAGTTTTCTTTTCAGCCTTTTGTTTTCCAATCTTCTGTCTTTTATTTCCCCCTTCATACTTGGGATCTGATCTTTGGATCTTCACACTTATAGCCAGAGTTAGAGTTCGCTGCAATGAATAAATATCTCAGAATTAAGACTTAATGATGACATAAGTATGATTTCACCAAAATCTGGGAACACGTTTGTCAGCATTTTACTAACAGTAGAGTGATTTGAAGTAACAGTATTTAGCAGGAAATAGAGCCCTTCCTACCACTTTTTAAGTTGTGTTACCTGTGACAAGCCATTTAACCTTTCCAGTCATTCAGATTCCTTTTTCCTTAAGTGAGGATCATTATTGCTAATTCATGAAAATGTAGTAAAGATTAAATGTGATACTGTAGCAAAACACCTGGAATATAGATATTTACTGCCTGGGAGCTGATATTGATATCAGTTTTGTATTATTGTTAATAATAATATTATATAGATTGACTCAGAAATTATAAATCAACACTGTTATAATCCCAAATCTCCCAATTCTGGTTTTCCCTTTTATAAAACGCTGTAGCTAAGACACCTCAAAACTGAGCCTATTTGAGTCCTGATGAATTTAGTGAACGAAGGGTTTACATGGAGGATGGCAGTTTCCAAAGAAACATTTCATAGAAGCAAGACTGGTACGTGTTACTTTTTGCCAAAGTCACTCAGAGCCCTGTATGAGTTACAGTGTGATAAAGGTGCAATAGCTCATCCTTCAGGCCTTTCAAGAATCAGAAATCTGAAAAACAATAGACATGTCTGAAGAAAGTTTCATCACTCAAATTGAAATGGTCATGTGTCTGGCAGAGTTCCAACTTGGCAGCCCATAGTTCACTAATGATAAACTTTACATTCAGACACGTCTGAAGACAGTCGAGGACTATAGGGGGACCTGATAGGGAACAGTTTGCATAAAGAACCGAGAGGCATCTTTGGTGGTGTTGTTTAGTCGCTCTTTGTGATTCCATGGGCTGTAGCCCACCTGGATCCTCTCTCCTTCACTATCTCCTGGAGTTTGCTCAGATTCATGCCCACTGAGTCAGTGATGTTATTTAACCATCTCATCCTCTGTTGCCCCCTTCTCCTTTTGCCTTCAATCTTTCCTAACATCAGGGTCATTTCCAATGAGTTGGCTCTTCATATCAGGTGGCCAAAGTTTTGGAGCTTCAGCTTCAGCAACAGTCCTTCCTGTGAATATTCAGGGTTGGTTTCCTTTAGGATTGACTGGTTTGATCTCCTTGCAGTCCAAGGGACTTTCAGGAGTCTTTTCTAGCAGCACAATTCAAAAGCATCAATTCTTTGGCACTCAGCCTTCTTTATGGTCCAACTCAAGAGGCATCTTGGAATAGTTTGTCTGGAAGGAAAGGAGAACTGGAGCACTCATATCTCTTCCAAGCCAAGATGAACTTCACTGTAGAACACAAATGACATGAAAGGCCAAAGTAAGTAAATAATTACAATCACAAAATAATAATAACAATATTCTCCAGCTGAAAGAAAAATAATGGACCTGCAAATTAAAAGTACACATCAGGCAGTATTAATGAGATGACACTAATCCCTTAACACAACTTCTTGTGATTCTTCATATACATTTTCCAGTAGGTGGTAGGCCTGTTTTAGTCATTTAAAAAAGCATGCTGTGACTTTTATTTATTTAATTTTCTATTTAAATACAATCCGTTTTATACCTAAAGGATTTATGTTCCTTAGAGCCATAACCTGCAGAGATCAGCTATGGTTCCTTGAATACTTTATAAACCTAGCTGGGATTTTGTCCTGTTTTTCTTTTACAGAATTCTTAAGTTGGCAGCCAAAACAACACCAGCAGTCAGCATAACCACTACAGCAGCTCAGTGATGTTAGTATTTGCACCATTATACTTAGTGTTTATAAAAACATGTCTCTGTGATCTGTGGAAATAACTTCTGAGGCATGGAGCATCCATTTAAAAGAGGGGAAACTGGGATTCAAAGAGCTTTAAAGAACTTGTCCAAGGTCACCCAAATAATGTCCCTAAGATCTGTGTCTTGGACTCTTCTTCATATTTCTTAGCTCTTTTCCTGGAAAGATGATGGCTTTTCAACTGAAACGTTACCTGCCGCACACCATTAGGAGAACATTTTTAAGTATTAGGATACAGTGTTACTCTTTACATCCTGGAGTTCATGTTTTTCTCCACAGTAAGACATCTGTTTATGGGGTTAGGAGGATGAGGTTCTTACAAATTAGACCACAGTATTAGTTTTCCATTCTGCCTTCCTTATCTGCATGTTGATTTGACCCATCTCACTAATAACTAATCTTTAGCAAGAACCCAGTCTGGGCCTTATATAACTCTAGACCACCAGATAAAGTCATAATAACTCCACATAATACATGCTGTAATATGATGAAACTTATGGCTGAGAGGTGTATGACCTCTATATGTTATCACAGTTCATTAGAAGGGGAACTCATCTAGACCAAACCCCATATTCTTTCACCTACTTACAAACCTTTCTCACTATCTTATTTCCTAGAACAGATAAGAAAATCCTGCAACTTAATGGCATTTCACCATTTCTGTCATACTTATAACTTTATCTGTTCATTTGTTCATTCCAAGTCTGGTACTAGCTGACAGCTAATATAAGCTTCTCTCTTTCTGCATTTAGGGATACTGGAGGGCAGATGGGACCGTTAACTTGCTCAAAGTCACACAGCTTTTGGGAGACAGAGATGGACTTAAAATCAGATCTGTCTTAAATTCTGAGATGACTTCTCCTTTAAAAATCATTCAAAGGTGTCAGACGGCAGGATCTCTGCATTCTCCCTGTTCATTTAAGCTTCTAGTCCCCATATCCTTATTTTGTTATTGGCAGTAAAAAGCATTGTTGTATGGTACTTTCTAATTTGATGATACATATTTCTTCTGTGTACTTAACTTTAGGTAAGTTCTTTCTCCTAAGTTCAGAGGGCATCTTTAGTGGAATCATAGGTGTCCTTCTCCACCTTCCTGGAAGAAGACTAGCCAGAGTCATTAAAACTGTTTTGCTGGGAAGCATTGCCAGGTAGAAAGGAAATTAGGAAAACATTAATGAGTATGTGTCAGATATTTACTTTTCTCCTTCAAAGGAACCAATACAATATTGTAAAGTAAAAAAAATAATAATAATAATATAAGAAAAAAAAAGGCAGAGGATGTCAATAAATAAATAAATAAATAAATTTTAAAAAAAGAGGGGAAAAAAAAAGGTCTTATTGATGTGATGGAGTATAAGCCCAACATGTTAGACAAGCTAGAAACAAAATACCAATTGTCATGAATCTGGGCAAGTATTTGATCATATGAAATTAAATTGGATAAATTCTCCACCTATAAATCAAGCCTTTGTACACAAAGACATGTCTGGAGAGAGAGAGAGACCTCACCTTGGTACTTACATGGCTTGGCCCAACCCCAGAATTTCTCATTCGGTAGATCTTCAGATCAGATCAGATCAGATCAGTCGCTCAGTCGTGTCCGACTCTTTGCAACCCCATGAATCGCAGCACGCCAGGCCTCCCTGTCCATCACCAACTCCCGGAGTTCACTGAGACTCATGTCCATCGAGTCAGTGATGCCATCCAGCCATCTCATCCTCTGTAGATCTTGTTTGGGGCTAAAACTTCACCTCTTTAACTTTCTAACAAGTTTCCAGGTACTACTGGTGATGCTGGGCTTCCCAGGTGGCGCTAGTGGTAAAGAACCCACCTGCCAGTGCAGGAGACTCAAGAAACTCGAGTTTAACCCTTGGGTCACGAAGATCCCCTGGAGTAGGAAACAGCACCCCACTCCAGTATTCTTGTCTGGGAAATCCTATGGACAGAGGAGTCTGGTGGGCTACAGTCCAGGGGTTTGCAAAGAATCAGACGCGGTTGAGCACGCATGCCAGCAGTACTAATAAGGGTAGCGATGTTTATCAAGCCCTTGCCATGTGTCAGGTGCTGTTCTAGAGTTTTGTATGAAATACTTCATTTAATCCTTCCAACAACCTATGAGTGGAGAGAGTTAGTTAATCTCCAGTTTGAGGATGAATTTAAATTACCTGCCCAAGGTCACAGAGTTAATAACAATCCCTCCTACGAGCTGGGATTTGAACCCAATCAGAGAGACTCTCGAGAACAGACACTTGCTTGGGTTCTCTGAGTTTCAATTACCCCACCTGTAATATGGCACTCAGAATTGTTAAGTGAACTTATAGGAAATGATGTGTCTTTTTCATTTCCCTTTCACCTCCAGCTTTACCATTTACTGACACTGACTTTCAGTAAGTCATTTAGAACTTTCAACTTTCTGGACTTTAACCCTTTAACTGTCCTTTGACAAACTCATGTCATCTGTAAAGCGGAAGGATCATACCTGATTTATTTGAAACCCCTCTAGATAAGAGCTTTGAACTTCAAAACAAATAAAGAGCAACACTGAGGAAACTTTCTTTCTTTCTTTTTTTTTTAAATTTTATTTTATTTTTAAACTTTACAATATTGTATTAGTTTTGCCAAATATCGAAATGAATCCGCCACAGGTATTCCTGTGTTCCCCATCCTGAACCCTCCTCCCTCCTCTCTCCCCATACCATCCCTCTGGGTCGTCCCAGTGCACCAGCCCCAAGCATCCAGTATCGTGCATCAAAGCTGGACTGGCAACTCGTTTCATACATGATATTATACATGTTTAAATGCCATTCTCCCAAATCTCCCCACCCTCTCCCTGTCCCACAGAGTCCATAAGACTGATCTATATATCAGTGTCTCTTTTGCTGTCTCGTACACAGGGTTATTGTTACCATCTTTCTAAATTCCATATATATGTGTTAGTATACTGTATTGGTGTTTTTCTTTCTGGCTGACTTCACTCTGTATAATAGGCTCCAGTTTCATCCACCTCATTAGAACTGATTCAAATGTATTCTTTTTAATGGCTGAGTAATACTCCATTGTGTATATGTACCACTGCTTTCTTATCCATTCATCTGCTGATGGACATCTAGGTTGCTTCCATGTCCTGGCTATTATAAACAGTGCTGTGATGAACATTGGGGTACACGTGTCTCTTTCCCCTCTGGTTTCCTCAGTGCGTATGCCCAGCAATGGGATTGCTGGGTCATAAGGCAGTTCTATTTCCAGTTTTTTAAGGAATCTCCACACTGTTCTCCATAGTGGCTGTACTAGTTTGCATTCCCACCAAGAGTGTAAGAGGGTTCCCTTTTCTCCTGAGGAAACTTTCTTATCATCTTTGCTGTCATTAATTCCTCATGATTTTCACAAATGTCCTGAAAGGCATCTGAGAACACACTGCTAATTGATAAAGTTATAGAACTCAGTTTCTGTAATAACCACTGTAATTTGCATAGTAGGTTTCTTTGGAGTCTTGACAAAGAATGTGGACCAAAATGTTCTCATGCAAGGTAGGAACAAAATCATGCCATTTAATGGATGGTTACTATTTGTAGACTCTCTGCTAAGAACTCATCCTTCCATTTAAGCTTCACCATAGCTCTGTGAAATTTGATGTTATTTTTGTACTCATTTTTCACATAAGTAAATTGAAGTTTGGAATAGTTGAATAACTAGTCAAGATAAGTTATTAAATCTGTTGTTGAGTAGGAAATGAACCAGGCTGGCATCCTAAGTCTGGCTGTGTAAGCAAGTTACTTTTTCTCAATTTGAACAAATCAAACTCAAATAAAATTTCTTTTCTTTCTTTTTCTTCTTTTATCCACTTAAAATGCCCTCATGTCTTTGGTACTTTCCACTCTTTGTTTATTTCAGGGCTGCATGTGGCAAATCCAGGGGGAAATAAATCTTAGTCTTTAATATCAGGGAACTTCTTAACTGATTTGTCATTCTGAGCTTGGCAACCAATTCTCCAATAAGGTCACATTTCATTCATTTCACATATCTATCTACAATGCCTCGAGAATTTCCTCAATCCCGAGTTTTATAAAGATAACTAAGACTTTGTCATCCACGTTCTGGGTTGAAGGCTCAATGTATCTTTTTACTCGGTTCACGTAAGCTCCCCACATCCTAAAGTTTCATGAGAGGATCTGATGTAAACCTGAGTTCCTTCTTCTTGTGAACTTAGCAGAAACCTGGAGGCAGGGGATTGATCACTCAGGACAGTCATTTCCACACCTTCCAGCTGCACTGAATCACCTCTCTGTGTTTCACTCTCTGTCTCCCCTTGTGGGTCTCTTCTGGAACGTCCCTGCTTCAGGATATACTTAGCCTTCCTCTCCACCTGCTCACTTGGGCAATGCTCACCTTTAACTGGCTTTGTCACGGGAGTGTTACTTCCTGCAGTAACTCTAGTACATGCCTATCTCCTGGCCCGCATCTTAACTGGGATGCTACGTGCACTCTAGGTAGAATTTTTGCTAGACCTGTCCCTCCATCGTCTTAGCATCTGACTGCTTCTTTCTATCTTCTGCTTTCTCTCCTGTGGAGTCTGTGAAGGGAGAGGGTATGACTTCAAGCAGGCAACCTAACTCCCAAATTTGGACCCAAATTCTTTTTCTTTGGAAATTAAAAATGGATTTAATGCAATTTAACAGATATTTATCGAGGGCTTATTATTAACAAGTCTGAAGCTTCCCAAAGTGGAAGAATGACATTCAACAGGATTTTAGGTAAGACAGTTTTTGATGGGTAAGCTTTAAATTTTTAAAAAATAATTCTATTCACCTTTTTTTCTTTAAATATATAACTGGCACATCCAAACCTTAATTTTGCAAATATGGGTACTTAGAACCAAGTAAATGCCATCTTGAGATACTTATGCAGACTGCCAGTATCACTAAGGCTGTCTAGCTTACTTGAGGATACAGCAAATACAGATAAGTAGGTGGATGGATGAGTGATGTTTGAGGAAAGCTGACCTAGACATTTGGATGCCAAGACACACGTGGAATGGCATTAACCCTCTTCTGACCCCCATAGTGGTTCGTGGAGCTCTCCTACATACCTGTTTCGTGCTCACTCAGATTATCTGGATTCAAGCCTAGACTCTTCCAATTTTCTTGCTGTGTACTTAGAACCAGTTATTTACCTTTTTTGAGCCTCAGTCAATAACATGAGGCTCTAAGAATAATACTCATTGCTCAGGGTTCTTATAAAGATTAGATGAGAAAATACATGATCCTGAAAACTAAAAGACATTGATGAAACAAAATGAAGAAGATGCAAATAAATGGAAAGATATTCTGTGCTCATGGAACGGAGAATTAATATTGTTAAAATATCCATACTACCTAAGCAATCTAGAGGAACCAGAGATCAAATTGCCAATATCCACTGGATCATCGAAAAAGCAAGAGAGTTCCAGAAAAACATCTATTTCTGCTTTATTGACTATGCTAAAGCCTTTGGCTGTAGGGATCACAAAGAACTGTGGAAAATTCTTCAAGAGAGGGGAATACCAGACCACCTGACCTGTCTTTTGAGAAATCTGTGTGCAGGTCAAGAAGCAACAGTTAGAACTGGACATGGAACAACAGACTGGTTCCAAATTGGGAAAGGAGTACGTCAAGGCTGTATATTATCACCCTGCTTATTTAACTTATATGCAGAGTACATCATGAGAAACACTGGGCTGGATGAAGCACAAGCTGGAATCAAGATTGCCGGGAGAAATATCAATAAACTCAGATATGCAGATGATACCACCCTTATGGCAGAAAGTGAAGAAGAACTAAAGAGCCTCTTGATGAAAGTGAAAGAGGAGAGTGAAAAAGTTGGCTTAAAACTCAACATTCAGAAAACTAAGATTGTGGCATCTGGTCCCATCACTTCACGGCAAATAGATGGGGAAACAATAGAAATAGTGACAGACTTTATTTTGGGGAGCTCCAAAATCACTGCAGGTGGTGACTGCAGCCATGAAATTCAAAGGCACTTACTCCTTAGAAGAAAAGCTATGACCAGCCTAGACAGCATATTAAAATCAGAGACATTACTTTGCCAACAAAGGTCCACCTAGTCAAAGCTATGGTTTTTCCAGGAGTCATGCACGGATGTGATAGTTGGACCATAAATAAAGCTGAGTGCTAAAGAACTGATGCTTCGAAACTGTGGTGTTGGAGAAGACTCTTCAGAGTCTCTTGGACAGCAAGGAGATCAATCAGTCCATCCTAAAGGAAATCAGTCCTGAATATTCATTGGAAGGACTGATGCTGAAGCTGAAACTCCAATACTTTGGCCACCTGATGTGAAGAAATGACCCATTGAAAAAGACCCTAATGCTAGGAAAGATTGAAGGCAGGAGGAAAAGGGGATGACAGAAGATGAGATGGTTGGATGGCATCACCAATTCGATGGGCATGAGTCTGAGCAAGCTCTGGGAGTTGGTGATGGACAGGAAGCCTGGCGTGCTGCAGTCCATGGGGTCTCAAAGAGTCAGACAGGACTGAGCTGAACTGAAGGAATCTATAAATTCAATGCAATCCCTATCAAAATTCTGATGAATTCTTTTTTTTACAGAAATAGAAAATGGAATTCTAGAATTTATATGAAACTACAAAAGCCTGAAAATAACCAAAGCAGACTTGGTAACTAACCAAGCTGAAGGCATCATATGTCCTGATTTCGAGCTATGTTACAATACATGCATATATTTCTTATGCATGCTCAGTCACTTCAGTCGTGTCTGACTCTTTTCGACCCCATGGACTGTAACTCACCAGGTTCCTCTGTCCATGGAATTTTCCCGACAAGAATACTAGAGTGGGTTGCCATTTTCTACTGCAAGGGATCTTCCCAACCCAGGGATCGAACCCATGTCTCTTGCTTCTCCTGCATTGGCAGGTTGATTTTTTACTATTAGTGCTACCTGGGAAGCCCATACAGTATGGTATTGGCATAAAAATTGACCCATAGATCAATGGAAAAGAATTTCTCATTTAGTCACTAAGTCGTGTATGATTCTCCTGCAAAGCCATAGACTATAGTCCTCCAGGCTCCTCTGTCCAAGGGATTTCCCAGGCAAGAATACTGGAGGGGGTTGTCATTTCCTTCTCTAGGAGATCTTCCCACATCTATTGCATTTTCAGCTGGGTTCTTTACCACTGAGCCACCAGGGAAGCCCGGAAAAGAATAGAGAATCCAGAAATCACTCGTGCATATATGATCAATCAGTTTTCCACAGAGGAGCCAAGAATATACAATAGAGAAAGAATAGTCTCTTCAATAAATGGTGTTGGGAAAACTGGACAGCCACATGCAAAAGAATGAAACTAGACCACTCTCTCAAAAATGAGATATGCAAAACTTAACTCAAGGGGGATTGAAAACTTGAATGTAAGACCTGAAACTGTAAAACCTAGAAGAAAACATATGGGGTAACTTCTTTGATTTTGGTCTTGGCAGTGATTTTTTTTCTGGGTTTGACATCAAAAGCAAAGGCAGCAAAAGCAAAAATAAATACGTAGGACCACATTAAGTTAAAGAGCTTCTGCTGCATAAAGGAAATCATCAATAACAAGAAAGGCAAACTACCGAATGGGAGAAAATATTTGCAAACCGTATGTCTGACAAAAGGTTAACACATAAAGAATTCATACAACTCAGTAGCAAACAACCCTAAGTAATCCAATTAAAAAATGGGCAAAGAACCAGGATAGACATTGTTCCAAAGAAGACATACAAATGACCAACAAATTCATATGTCAATTAATTCTATTGAGGGAATCCTTTCACAATACATATTTATACAAAATTATCACATGTACAGTTTAAATATCTTACAACTTTCTCTGTCAGTTATACCTCAATAAAACCAAAAGAGATGAGACAATACATATCTTTAGCCTAAACATATGGCATATTGTAAAGGCTTAATAAGTGCTGAAATGATCTTTTCAGGGCAAAATACATATGATGCTGTTTTAGGTTTAATGTGGGGCTTCCTTGATGGCTCAGATGGTAAAGAATCTGCCTGCAGTGCGGAAGATCCAGGTTCGATCCCTGGGTCAGGAAGATCCCCTGGAGAAGGGAATGGCAACCCACTCCAGTATTCTTGCCTGGAGAATTCCAAGGACAGAAGAGCCTGGCAGACTTCAGTCCATGGGGCCTAAAAGAGTCAGACATGACTGAATGGCTAAAACTTTCACTTAGGTTTAATAAAACCAAAAATAGCATTTCAGAGTCTTGGAAAGCAGACAGGGACTTCAAGTGTTC
Source organism: Bubalus kerabau (assembly GCF_029407905.1). NCBI lineage: Eukaryota > Metazoa > Chordata > Mammalia > Artiodactyla > Bovidae > Bubalus > Bubalus kerabau. The sequence goes on along the minus strand of NC_073637.1, from coordinate 11,823,984 downwards.
TGACTGAACCAGTGGGCCAGCTGAGGCTGAGGGAGGTGACCTTAGTTGTTAGTGGTCCTAGGGGTGCCCAGAGCCCCGATAGAGTCATACCTTCTGGCTCCATGTCCAGAGATCTTCCCATGGCCCTAGTTAACTTCTGAACCAAACTTGTGTGATTGCTCTTACTGATAATCTGATTTCTATTCAATTACTTAAATGCTGTATGCTCCAGCCCAGAGCCTCTTAAAAATATCTGACTGTAACAATCCCAAGACCCACAGGTTTAGTCAAAGGTAAACCCTGGCTTGCTATACCCTTGTTCTCAAACACCTCAGAGGTACTTGTACAAATACATTTCAAAAAAGAAAAGGAACTGGGGACATTTCCTCTTCTCCTCCCAAGGTAATTAAACAATGAAAGAACCTTTTATAAATGTCACATTTATAAATGTCACATTCATTTCATAAATGAAATGGCTTTTCATCAAGGCCATCAGCGTCACAATATGTTACCTTATTTATTATTTCCTTTTTTCCGTCCTAGGGCAGAGGGTCCTGTTGGCATATCCTCAGTGTGTATCTGTGAGTCTTTACATTTAATTGGACCAGTCATCACCATTACATTGTTCCCGAGGTGTTTCTTGCAGTTGGTTTTTAAAATGGGAAAACTTGTTTTTCCTTTGTACCGAGTTTGGAACAAGGGCTTCCCAGGTAGCTCAGAAGGTAAAGAATCTGCCTGCAGTGTGGGAGACCCAGGTTTGATCCCTGAGTTGGGAAGATCCCCTGGAGAAGGGAATGGCAACCCTCTCCAGTATTCTTGTCTGGAGAATTCCATGGAAAGAGGAGCCTGGCGGGTTATAGTCCATGCGGTTGCAAAGACTCAGACACAACTGAGCGACTACCACACACACACACACAGTTTGAAATGTGTCTCTGCTCAAGGCTTTACTTTTTCAGATGTTGGGACAGTGTTTGCACAAGGTCCCAAAGTTCATGAAAGAGAAGGTATGTAATTCTTAAGAGTGGAATCGTGCTGCAGGAAAAGATGTGAACAATGGAAAAGATAGAGTTGGGATTTTTAAGATGTATAAAAGCTGGACCTCATTATTCAGAGTAGCCGTGGCTTATACAGACTCTGTCACAGGAATGGAAAATCCTGAGAGCCCCAGGCTCCTTGACTGGCAAATGGTCCTAGGGTTGACACACAGCACGGTCCTTACCTTTCATTTTTCAGGTACTTTCTGTACTGAGACAAGTTCATCAAGGTGAATGTTTTCAGTAATAGCTGATCACTACTTTTTATTAGCCTAGCAAACTTGGGCAAGTAACTAAAGCTCTATAAACCTGTTTTCTCATCTGTAAAATGGGCCAATAGCACCTACCTTAAAGAGTTGCTGTATGTGATTATATAAGCATCCTTATGTCATCTATGTCTAATTAACTTTACAGAGTTTGAAAGCTCACAGAGTTTGGTCTCTGACATCAAAAAATGAAATCAGCTATCAAAAGAATATCCTGGAAAAAAAAATCCTGAAATTTGTATTCCTAGACAACATAGATATAATTAATCTGTGGGTCAAAGAAGAATTCACAGGAGAAACTAAAAAACACTTTTTGTCAAATGAATGATAATGCTAGCAAGATATATCAAAATTTATGCAATGTAGCTAATCAGTGGTTAAAGAAAAACTGTTAACTTTAAATGTTTATATTCGAATAGTAGAAAGATTTGAAAAATCAATGTATTTTTCTTAACTGTATCAATGTAATATTTCGTTTATAATATTGTGCTGTAAAATTTTACCCTTGGGGGAAGTGGATAAAGCGTACAAGGATTCTTCTGTACTATTTCTTGAAACTATGTATGAATGATCTCCAAAGACAAAATTTAATTAAAAAAAGGCAAAGGGTAAGACTTGGCAAGTGATGGACCACGGGCCAAACCCTATTCACTTTGTGAATAACCCACAAACTAAGAATGTTTTTAATATTTCTTAAGAGTTGTTTAAAACACAAGAATAGACAGAGACCATATGTGGCTCTCTAAGCCTAACATGTTTACTAACTGGTCTTTCCAGAAAGCATTTGCTAACCTTTGATCTAGGCAGTTTCTGTTCTTTTCTGAAGTGTAACTTCCTACAATCCACCCCTTCACAAATTAAAAAATAAAACCTCTGCACAGAAAGCAATAACAGTCACTTTATGACTTTTAAAAGGAAACAAAAGTTGGCAAATTGTGGAGGAGAGTTGAAACTTACAAGAGCGAGCACTGGGCTGTTTTCCAGTGCATTTTTATTTATTTTTGTTTGATGAGCGAGTCCCTGTTACAAGCTGTATGGCAATGTTAACCAAGACTTAGGTAAAAACTGTCACCTGTTTCGGTTAGACATCTGATTAGGTGTAAACTTTCATTTTTTTAAAAAAATTTTTATTAGCGCATATTGCTTTAAAATGTTGTGTTAGTTTCTGTTACACAGCAAAGTTAATCGGCAGCCCATATACATATGTCCCCTCCCCTTTTTTGAATTTCTTTTCCGTGTAGGCCATCACAGAGCACTGAGTAGAGTAGAATAGTTATAGAATAGGCTCTCATTAGTTATCTATTTTATACATCATATCAATAGCGGTATATATGTCAATCCCAATTAGACTTTCTTTCTGCCTAGGGAAACCAGAAAAAAGGAGATCCTGTAGGCCAGAAGGTGAGGTGAAAAATTACAGTGAGAAAACTAGAAAGGAAATCACTGTTTTCTTCAAAGTTTAGAAGATTTTTAATAGTAGCTTTTTCTTGAATAAATACTTCTTGATTTGATTTACCTTTTGGTCACTTTCCAGAGTCCTGACAAAATTGTTTTGGTCAATTTTGTCTAGTTTTACTGTTCATTTTTGGAGACAGGATTTGCTAATAAGCCCTGGTCTCAGCCATTCCAGAACATTTAACCATAGAAAGAAAAAATCTTTTGGGGGAGAATTTAAAGTAAAGATATCCTTACTTGCTACCAAAGTGAAGACAAGGTACTAAAGATAGCATTAACATATTATTATCTTGGATTGTTTTAGAAAGAGAAAAAAAATTAGACAATTTGATTCAGGAACATAGGGGAAAACAGTGCTTGAGAGAACGTCATTATGCAACTTGAAGAAAGGAGGCCATCAAACTGAGCATTTAATGAATGATTTTAGAGTCTAAGCAATGAAAGTAATTAACGTAAAGGAAATGCATCTTTGGATTTCAGCACATTGATTTTTGTGATCCCCCTGAGTTCTTTCAGATCTGTTGACTGTTTTTGTGCACCAACAGTTCCTGATTAAAAAGGGCTAAATGATTCAAGTGGAAATTGCACATTTAAAACCGTCTATATAACTTTTGTCTCTTTTCATCGTGTTCATCTTGCTCTTTGATCATATAAGGTGGAAAGGTAATAATGAAATTGTGTGCAATGAAAAATTATGCTTAGAATGAATTGGTTACGAACCAGGAATTTATGAGGGCAAATGAAAGAACTGTGGTTCTTTAATTTTGATTTATGACTGCAGGGAAAAGATTGAGCATTGGAAAGATCCACTTACTCTTTCATTCATGTAGCAAATATTAGTAAGCTCTTACGAAGAGCCATGAACAACTGGGGATAGAGTGGAGGGTAAAAGAGACAGAATTCCCTGCCTTCTTGGATTTGATATTTTCATAGGGCAAGGCAGTAAATTATATCATATGCTGGGGAGTATCAGTTTTATGGTCAAACATCCTAAAGGAAATCGACCCTGAACATTCATTGGAAGGACTGATGCTGAAGCTAAAGCTCTAATATTTCAGCCACCTGATGCAAAGAGCTGACTCATTGGAAAAGACCCTGATGCTGGGAAAGACTGAGGGCAGGAGGAGAATGGGTGACAGAGGATGAGATGCTTGGATGGCATCACCAACTCAATGGACATGGGTCTGAGCAAACTCAGGGAGATAGTGAAGGACAGGGAAGCCCTGGCGTGCTGCAGTCCATGGGATTGCAAAGAGTCACGTGACTGAGCGACTGAACAACAGCAGCAAACTGAATAGGAGATGGGGAAGGGAGAATGGTGGGGAATGTTGCAATTTTAAATAAAGTGGGCATGGTCGATCTCACCATGTGATAATGTTTGAGCCAAGACTTGAAGAGAAAGCATGCCAGGTGAGCATCAAGGGTAAGGACCTTCCAGGTAGACAGGCCAGTGCATAAAGGAAGATGATTCGGCACATTTAGGGATGATAGCTACGTGGGGCAAGAGTAGAATGAACAAGGGAAAGGGAAGAGGCAATGAGTGGAAGGATGACAGAAAGCCAGATTACGTAGGACTTTGCAGGTTACCTCAAGATCTTAGGTTTTTACTGAATATAAAATGGAGAGCCATTGGACAGAGAAGTAACCGGGTCTCTTATAGATTCAGAAAGCTCATTAAACCAGTGGCTCAGATGGCAAAGAATCTGCCTGCAATGCAGGAGACTAGGGTTTGATCCCTGGGTTAGGAAGATTCCTTGGAGAAGGGAAAGGCTACCCGCTCCAGTATTCTTGCCTGGAAAATCCCACGAACAGAGGAGCCTGGAGGGCTACAGTCCATGGGGGTTGCAAAGATTCTGACACAACTGAGCGACTTTCACTACACTACTAATGTGTTAGGAAAAAGTCGAGGACTTAGAGTAGACTGAGCAACGAACTGATATCATTGTATGGCATTCTGTAAGTTTTTTGTTCACTCAGATTGTATCCCTGATAGTAAATCCACAGGATCAAGTCCAAGCTTGTGAGCCTGACATTCAAGGCTCATTTCAACACTGCCCCTCCCACTGCTTTTCAGGCTCATCACTTCTGCAGCTGCTTCCTCATCACTGCATCTCACCACCCTGCATCCCAGATGCATTGTGGGGTTTGGACAAGTAAATGCTGCCATTTGAGGATGCTTTTCTGTCCACCTCGAGTGCCCTCATCTGTCTCTGGAATTCCAATTTCTTCCGGTTAGCATAACACATTCCATTTTATTGCACTCATTCATATTCCTGTATGTTTCCCCTCCCTAGCAACAATATTCAGTACATAAGAGGCATTCTATATTATATATACTGCATTATATTGGATTCAGGAAGGACAATTCTCACTACTTGATTCAAGTTAAGGCGATATTTACATTTATACTAAGACTAATGTCAAAAAGGAATAAGGCAGTTTATAAGCAAAAATTTGTATTTCAAAAGAATTAAAGAAGTGATAAATCTTGAAGAACTTTACTGAGAGTTCAGTGAGGTACTAGGGAATAAATGCAAAACCTAGGCAAGCATATCTTTCCTTCGATATCTTATTACTACCTGATATTTTATTACATATTTGTTTGTATTTTTTTAAATCTCTCTCCAGCATGGAATCTCTACTAGAGTGGAGTCTTTGTCTTGGGCACCACCATGCTTACGTTTCCTAAAGGTAATTGACATATTTTTTAAATGAATGAATGATCTCTTTAAGTGAACAACAAGCTTTGATATGAATACCATCTTCATAGTGAAGAATTCTTTTTTGCTTCTGATGAAAGGACCTCTATCAAATTTTTCTAGAAAGATGAACTTTTGACTTATTTAATCCCTTGAAGGAATTTATCTCACTTAATTTCACAAAGTCTTACCTAGGGACCATTTGTGATGATAACAATGTCTTTAGGAACTGATATATGAAATTTCAGAAGTGTTCTTCAGGAAATTATTTCTCAAGTGATCCAATATTAAAAGTCAGTATAGTGGCTCTTAATGTAAATTATTACCCTTTCATTCTATATAATATTATTAATTTTAATTAACATTAACTTTTAATTCTATAGAAAACTGAAATAATGTAGCTCATATGTAGGCTTCTGATGATATAACTTGGGAAAAATAAAATCTAGAGCCATGTATTAATGGGAAAGACATTAAACCTTTATTTTCTTTCTTTGAAAAGATAAATAGCAACTCAAAACTAGTCACTGGTGTCCTTTCCTCTTTTGACAATCTTTGATTATTATTTTTAGGCTGTAGAGCCAGTTTCCTGGATAACAGTTAATTTTCTGGCCCCATATACCCATTTTATTTGTACTTTTTCTACTCACCTTTGAGGCTTTAACCCAAGGTGATACATTGGGTTAAATAGTGGAGGTGATGGAATTCCAGTTCAGTTATTTCAAATCCTGAAAGATGATGCTGTGAAAGTGCTGCACCCAATATGCCAGCAAATTTGGAAAACTCAGCAGTGGCCACAGGACTGGAAAAGGTCAGTTTTCATTCCAATCCCAAAGAAAGGCAATGCCAAAGAATGCTCAAACTATGGCACAATTGCACTCATTTCACACGCTAGTAAAGTCATGCTCAAAATTCTCCAAGCCAGGCTTCAGCAATACATGAACCGTGAACTTCCAGTTGTTCAAGCTGGTTTTAGAAAAGGCAGAGGAACCAGAGACCAAATTGCCAACATCTGCTGGATCATGGAAAAAGCAAGAGAGTTCCAGAAAAACATCTATTTCTGCTTTATTGACTATGCCAAAGCCTTTGACTGTGTGGATCACAATAAACTGTGGGAAATTCTGAAAGAGATGGGAATACCAGACCACCTGACCTGCCTCTTGAGAAACCTATATGCAGGTCAGGAAGCAACATTTAGAACTGGACATGGAACAACAGACTGGTTCCAAATAGGAAAAGGAGTACGTCAAGGCTGTATATTGTCACCCTGCTTATTTAACTTATATGCAGAGTACATCATGCAAAATTCTGGGCTGGAAAAAGCACAAGCTGGAATCAAGATTGCCGGGAGAAATATCAATAACCTCAGACATGCAGATGACATCACCCTTATGGCAGAAAGTGAAGAGGAACTAAAAAGCCTCTTGATGAAGGTGAAAGAGGAGAGTGAAAAAGTTGGCTTAAAACTCAACATTCAGAAAATGAAGATCATGGCATCTGGTCCCATCACTTCATGGGAAATAGATGAGGAAACAGTGGAAACAGTGGCAGACTTTAATTTTTGGGGCTCCCAAATCACTGCAGATGGTGACTGCAGCCATGAAATTAAAAGACGCTTACTCCTTGGAAGAAAAGTTTTGACCAACCTAGACAGCATATTGAAAAGTAGAGACATTATGTTGCCAACAAAGTTCCGTCTAGTCAAGGCTATGGTTTTTCCAGTGGTCATGTATGGATGTGAGAGTTGGACTGTGAAGAAGGCTGAGCGCCGAAGAACTGATGCTTTTGAACTGTGGTGTTGGAGAAGACTCTTGAGAGTCCCTTGGACTGCAAGGAGATCTAGCCAGTCCATTCTGAAGGAGATCAGCCCTGGGATTTCTTTGGAAGGAATGATACAAAAGCTGAAACTCCAGTACTTTGGCCACCTCATGCGAAGAGTTGACTCATTGGAGAAGACTCTGATGCTGGGAGGGATTGGGGGCAGGAGGAGAAGGGGATGACAGAGGATGAGATGGCTGGATGGCATCACTGACTTGATGGACGTGAGTCTGGGTGAACTCCGGGAGTTGGTGACAGACAGGGAGGCCTGGCGTGCTGCGATTCATGGGGTCGCAAAGAGTCAGACATGACTGAGCGACTGAACTGATCATGTCATATATATATATATATATATATATATATATATATATATTCAGATAAACACATACATATAGAATGTGGAAAACACACACACATATATATACACATATGTGCACACACACATGTGTGTGTATAGAATTGTCTTTTTCTATCATGGTCCTCAGATGGTCTTTTGAACTGGAGATGTATCTTGGTTCAGGAGAAGGTAGTTCTCTTGATTCTGCCACTGGAGTAGAATTTTATTGTTCTTGCTCATCAAAATATTATACTTTTGAGAACAATACTCTGATTTTACATTGTAAAAACCACTACGTTTTTGGTCCACATTCACAAGTGAATAAAGCTGATTGCACCTGCTTTCACTCCACTTGACTCCCTGACCTGCTCTCACCCCTCCATTCCAGGTGCACAGGCTATGCTGCCAATGCGTTCAATGCCTCATCCACAGAGCAGGTTCCAGGGGGTAGAGAAGCGACCCCAGTGGGGGCATTTACTGTTCCCAAGGCTCAGTTCTCTGATTTCTCAGCATGTTCAGGGGGGTGAATGGTCTCTTCTGCTGGATCAGATGCTGCAGTAATCGTAACCTGGAATCACCAGGCAGAACCCACTGATGTGTCCCACCCAGAGAAAACCAGAACAAAGTAACGGAGCCATGTGACATCATCTGGGCCCTGAACCATGGCTCACCTAAAGCTAGATCTATTCCTGGATGCTGTGCATTACATGAACATCCACTGTCCTCATTTAGTTTGTGTCAGGTTTTCTGCTCCTGGCTACTGAAAGAGTCCTCACTTTTCATTATATAGCCAGTAACCAGCTTCACTGCTGGAGACCCATCAGGTGACCTTCCCATATCCCTTCTCAGTTTTCCCCTCTACGAAATGAGAATATTAATTCTTATCCAAAGCTGGCAGGAATTCCACATCTGTCTAGTGGTTAGGACTCTGTGCTTTTACTGCCAAGTGTGTGCTTGTGTGCTAAGTCACTTCAGTCATGTCCGACTCTGCAACCCGAGGGACTGTATTCCACCAGGCTCCCCTGTCCATGGATTCTCCAGGCAAGCGTACTGGAGTGGGTAGCCAGGCCTTCCTCCAGGGGATCTTGCCAACCCAAGGATTGAACCTGCATCTCTTATATCTCTTTGCATTGGCAGGCAGGTTCTTTACTACTGGGGCCACTTGGGAAGCCCCTCACAGCCAAAGGCCGGGGTTAAACCCCTGGGCACTTACTAAGATCCTGCAAACTGGACAGTGTAGACAAAAAAAAAAGGTGGTAAAGTTTTGTAGAAAAGTATTTGAATAGACAGTGAACTGATATGTAAATTAAGGGTGGTACCTAAATGCTCCTGGCCAACATGCATTCTTTTGAATATTTAATTTTGCTAATGGTTTGCTATTCTCTCACTTGAAATACAATCTATGAAACCTATCATTATATTGTTTTCAATTATATGCCAGAAACTTCTTAGTGGACCACAACAAGAATGTGGACCACAAACAAAAGAAATGGTCACCTTCATCAGCTTCCTCTCTTCTATGAGAAATTTGAGGAGAGGGAGCAGAAATGTCTATTACATCAGAGACTTTGTTGACTGTCCCATAGTAAGTTCATATAACTTTGAGAGATATATGTAGGAGAAAGCAATTGCTTCTGACTTTGTTGTGGGATGGAATAAAAAATAAAGAAAGATTCACTAGGAGAGCAAAATTACCTTTTTTGCAAAACATTTATGTGTCACGTACTTATCTTGTCTTGTCTTATTTACTATCTCATTTAATTATAAAAAGTCTACGAGATCCTTATTTTATAGATGGGAAAATTGAAGCTATCAAAGTTTGAATGATGTTTTATAGCTAATTCGTGATCGAATCAGGTTGTAAACCCACGTCTGCGCTGAGAATTTATATTCTATGACTTGCCTTGAATGCTCAGGAGGAAATGGGAATTCAGAGGAGGAGAAAGGGGCAGTCTAAGGAAAATGACCGTGAGCAACCCTTGCACTCTGTGTGGCGGGGGCGGGAGGAGGTCCTTCATCAGCATGGGTGTAACTTTGGCAGCTTCTGCACCAACAAGACACAGCCCTGGGTGTTAGAGAGGTGAATTTTGGGCCATGGGACAGTGGAATATGAGTGATTCTACTATTTACTGGAGATTTACAGTACAGGCATGTCTGTAATTTGCAGGGTGCCTAGAGTTCCAGCAGGCTTCCCTAGTGGCTCAGATGGTAAAGAATCCGCCTGTAATGCGGGAGACCTGGGTTCCATCCCTGTAACTAAGATCCCACAGTGTGATGAAAAAAAGAATAGATTGAAGTATAAAATAAACATTCAATAGAGAGGATCAACGGGCTTCCCTGGTGGCTCAGATGTTAAAGAATCTGCCTGCAGTGCAGGAAACCTGGGTTCGATCCATGGGTTGGGAAGATCCCCTGGAGGAGAGCATGGCACCCTACTCCAGTATTCTTACCTGGAGAATCCCCATGGACAGAGAAGCCTGTCCATGGGCTACAATCCATGGGGTTGCAAAGAGTCAGACACGACTGAGCATGCACTCTCTCAAGACAGTTGAAAGGGATCTGAGAGTAGACAGATAATTCCTTAATGGAGATAACATTTCCCAACTCTCAGCCATTTCTGCATCACCTGCAGGATGTTTATGATAGATACACAAAATACTATTATTTAATGTTTTTCTTTTAACAGATACTTTATACTCTAAAAATTTCACATGAAAAAAAATCAATTGCCATCTTAAATGGAAAATAAGAATCACTTACGATAAATGAAATGCAAACTTAAAAATAATTTAATGCATAAAACAAACACAACACAACAAATGGATGATGATGCTTTTAAATTCTATTAGATTCGGTTACCATCCAGAGTCTCAGCCAGTTGTCTATTACCGTTTGGCTAATCACCACATTAAGCCTAAATTTGTCTCCTCAGAACTTCAGCGTGCCTGTTCTTGGTCTGGTTTCCAGAAGAACAGAGGAAAGATCTAGTCCTTTTACTTCATGATGACTCAGCTACTATTATTCGCCCCTCTGCAGGGTAAATAAGATATTTCTTTTTTCTTACAGAGAAAATGCTTTTTTTCCCTCACTATATTACCCCCTTATATCAGAATTTTTTCTTTTTTGTAAGGAAAAATTTTGTGAAGTATCTGTTACTTGGTACTAATATATACAATAGAATTTAAAATATATTTTTCTAATCTATTATGCAACATTCCAAGATATACCTCAACATGCTCATTTTACAGATAAGAAAATTAAGCTATTAGTGCATCTGCATTTAACTAATTTGTCCCAAATCTCACAGCTGATTACAGTGGCAAAGCCGGGATTCCACCTCAAAGCTACTTACAAAGCTTGGAGAACTCGTACCATTTCTCATGTTATTTTGCCATGGAATTAAAAGCCGGAGTAAGATGGAGGTGTCTAATGACACGAAGTAAGGATTTAAGGTGATTTAAACTTGTAATTACCTAAACAGAGATAGCCTTAACCTGAAAAGTAAAAGTGTTAGTAGCTTAGTTGTTTGACTCTTTGTGACCCCATGGACTGTAGCCTGCCAGGCTCCTCTGTCCATGGGCTTCTCCAGGCAAGAATACTGGAGCAGGTAGCCATTCTTCACCAGGGGATCTTCCTGACCCAGGGATTGAACCTGGGTCTCCTAGATACCAGGTCGATTCTTTCTTCCAGGAAAGCCCTGCCTTAACCTAGTGGTGTATTAATATAATCTAAAGAGTTTTATTTTAAGCCTCATCTTATATTTAAGAGAGTAACTGAAAGGACCCAACATGAAAGCTCTTATTATTTCCCAGTTTCTCTAAATGTTCTACAAACGCCACTTTAAAAGGAAGCTGAGATCTGGAAGTAAACAAAAACAAATATTAGACACTCTGAAAGTTGGTGTGATCATCAGACGATACACCATGATGGTGCCTGGATCCTCCTGGGGGCTGCACGAGGCACGTGATGGTTAAATTATGTCACCCGGGCCAGGAGGTGCTCATATATGTAATGAAACATGCTTTCTTTTTTTTTTTTAATTTTATTTTATTTTTAAACTTTACAATATAGCATGTCTGTGTGCTTCTGATAGAGTCTTTGAATTCGAGGACTCATAAAGCTGATGTCCCTCCCCAGTGTGGGTGGGCACGATCCAATCACCGAGGGTCTTAATTGCAAAACTACGTGACCTGGAATAAGTAGCTTTACCTCTTTGGGTGCCAGTTTTCTTTTCAGTCTTAAAATGGAGAAAATAATGCCCACATTCCAAGATTGTTTTGTAGATTGATATATTAAGGCTGAGAAAATATTCAGCTGATGTCTGGAACATATTAAGTGCTTAATGATCAAAAGTTAGTATTGCATAACTGTAATATGCATAGACAATGTATCATAAAATTAGCCTTCAGAGCCCTCACCTCTAACACTATGATTAGCCTCATCTATGCAGGTTATGATTTTCCCATCTTGCCATCATGAACTCCTTTAAGTCAAAAAAAGGAAAATATTTTCTCTTTCCTAAACCATTGCCATATCCATCAATTCATTCATTTCAATGTGCCAGGCATTCCTCAAAGGACAAAGAATAAATAACAGCCTAGGACTTTTGTGTTCAAGTGATTCCCAGAATAACAGAGGTAGGAAGCCACATATACCAGTTAATGTATAAAGTATGAAAATCATTGTAATTCAGTGCTCCATATTATTATTTCTTCTTCTTAACTCTTCAAAATAGGTAAATATGGATATCAACTCCCATCTGAAGTCTTCTTTGATTTACCCGAATCCTGTTCTATCTCAGCTGTCACCATCGCCTCATTTATTCACTACAATCACAGTATTAGTAACTATTCAACATTAAATAACAGGGTGTTTGAAAGATGGGACCTAGTGTTTTTTTGTTTTTCCCATTTTTAGAGCTTTAAAATTTTGGACAATGCCTTGAATGTTGGGTGATGGATGGATGGAGGGAGGAATAGAAGGAGGAAAGAATGAAGGGAGGGGAGGAAAGAGAAAGGGAAGAATGGAGAAAGGGAGGGATGGATACGTGGATGCATGCATGATACATGGATGCTTGCATGACACATGGATGCTTGCATGACACATGGATGCTTGCATGATAAGGGAAACATAGGGGAGGAAGGCATAAATTCTGGTTGAAAGAAAGACAAAGAGGAAGACTTCATAATTAGGGACGGTTCGAGTTATATCTACAGGACGAGTTAGATTTCAGAAGAAACACAGAAGTCTGTATGTGATGATGGGAGGCTGGGCAGGTAAAGACATTCCAGACTGAGGAAGAAGTATAATAAATGCACAGAGGTACGAGATGTGACTATCTATTAATGGGGCAGTGAGCGGATCAGGGGTAACAGAGCTGGGGTTGGGAGTGGGAGGAGAAAGGCAGAGTGATGGAGATAAAACAGGTTTCAGGCCTTGAAGAGCTTTAGAAGCCACTCTAATGAATTTGGACCTTCAAACCACAGTGATTCCTCAACAGGTTAACTTGCCCGTCTTGCTAAAAGACTAAACCATGACTGAGGATGTTATTTCCTCAGTTTCAGTTAAGTACTAAGTACTTGATGAAGACTGGGAGCAGGTAGGTGACTCCAGTGTTATTTCCTGGGAGCCTAAATCACAGGGTTTTGGCATCTCTGAATTTAAAGGGAAATTGAAATAGCTTCAGTATACATATTCAGGCTGAAACCGATTTTCCAATTTCCAGGAAGGAACAATTGAAAACACAAATCTTTCTCCTAACAATACTTAGGCTTTGGGATTCTTCCTGCCTTTATTCTGTTGAAGGAGACAGAATGTTATGAATAATACCTGACGTGCCCTTATATTCTATTTGTAGCGCACTCTCACAAAAATGATCTCATTTGATCTTCATAAAAACCCTGTAAGCAGAGCACTATTATCTTCATTCAGCAGCAAGCGAACAGTATAGCAGTAGTAAGGGAGGCATGGAAATAGTAAGGCAGGCGAGTCTTCATGCTCTCACCTCTCTCTTTCTCTGACCCTCCCAGCTGAGGCAATTCTGAGCATCTTCATATGCAGATAAAAGCCTGCATCAGTCACAAAAGAAGCGGAAGGTAAAGGGGTATGTTATATGTATTGAAAATCTACTCTGTCTGATACTTGCCGTTATTATTATACAATCCCTGTACCACTCCTGCAGGTAAATGCAATTGGGTCTACTTTGTAGAAAAGTACCCTGAAGCGGGGAGAAATTAAGTTGTTCAGGTTGGTCCAGGGGCAACATGGAAGGACCAGATCTGAACCTCTATCGTTGGTCTCCAAACGTACACGCCCTTTCTACCACGTCATAGGCTAGGATGTTAGTGTGCTCAGAGCTCATATTGCCATGTTCAACCACTGATTCATTGGCCTTATGACCTGGGGACTGGCTCTATGACCTTAAGAACCTGTGCTTCAGGTTTTCTTCTCTAAAATGCAGACTGTATTAACACTTATTCCTAGGAGTTGCAAATAAACTGGGGCAATACATCTTAAAGAGGTTAAACAGTCCCTAGCACAGAATCCATATGCCAATAGTAAGCATTGTCTACACTTAGAAAGCATCTCACGGATCTTGAATAGATTGCCTTACCCAGACCCACACTTGAGCCACTGATTCCACAAGGATTAACTTCTCTGGTGCTAGGGTATAGATATCAGCTAGACTTGACACAAGTTTCTCTGGAATAAGTTGGCCTGGGAGCCTCCCTGGTACCCAAGTCTTCCTACAGCTCTCGTTGTGTGAGCCCAATCTAGAGGACAGAATTATCGTCTGAATGTTTCTTGCTTGTTCTTCAGTCCCTCTGAATCCCAATTCACTGGGTTGTAGCTCTAGAAATACAACTTCCTTTTGCTAGACCCCTTTCACGAAACGATGACTTAATGCCATATGCCTAGCATGCAGGCCAATGTTCCTCTGTGTCCACCCTCCTGGAACAGTTAGTCCTGCCCATGTAGCATTTACATTACTGCAGGTCCACTCTGTTACCTTCTGGTAAGGTCCTGCTTTCTGTTGGAATTTTGCATCAAATGTTTATTTTATTTCAGGAGTTATGTGAGGTCCTAGAGAAAAAACTCCAATCAACCAAGCATGGTGTCTGTTCTCAGAGAGGATAGCCAGATTTCAAGCAATCAGTTTTACAAATAATTATCTAGTTATAGTTGAGAAAATTTCTCAAATCAGAAATAGAGAGTGTTTTGAACAAATATAGCAAGAAGATCCCCAAGAAGTCTGAAGATTCAGGAAAACCTTCTTGAGGAAATAAAAATATAAGTGATCTAGGGCTCCTAAGGACAGTCTTATTCTTTGATTTATTCATATACAACTATGTGATTTGGAGGGGATGAAGAAAAAAGTATCACCTCTAACAGGTTTTCAAAACAGTGATAGACTTTTAAATTTACACGAGTCATAGTTATAACGACATTTTTTTAAAACCCTTTTTATTAAGTACATGTGAGGTAGTTTGTTAAAGACATAGCATCAATCTTGTTTTCTCAGTCTGATCAAATCACATGTCAGTCACTCTTCTAGGATCCAGAGAAGCAAAGTCTTTAAGGAACAATTTCTGACTTAAAAAAAATCACAGTAGAATGGTTCCCACCATAAATTTGAATTGTGAATTGCTTTGGATGAGCTAGTTGAGGGTGTTGTAATGTACTAGCTCTCTATTGTAGCATAAGAATGGCAAAATATGAACAGCTTAAAGCTCATCCATTTATCAGTTTTGAATTCTGTAGGTCAGAAACCTGTACAACTTTAAGTTCTCTGTTTATGGTCTAACAAGGTGTCAACCAGGTGGGCTCTGGTCTGGGGGTAGAAAACACTTCCGTGTTCACTCAAGCTGTAGGCAAATCCAACCTCTTGCTGACTGCTGGCTTGGAGTTGCTCCCAGCAGCTAGAGGCTAATCTCAGGTCTTTCCATTTGGCCCCCTACACCTCAGCAGCAGAGCATCTTCCTCAAGCTTCACATTTTTCTGCCTTCCTCTGCTACTAGATAGAGAAGATGCTCTGCTTTTAAAACACCCATGTGATTATATTCAATTCAGTTCATTTCAGTTGCTCAGTTGTGTCTGACTCTTTGTGACCCCATGGACTGCAGCATGCCAGGCTTCCCTGTCCATCACCAACACCCGGACCTTACTCAAACTCACGTCCATCGAGTTGGTGATGCCATCCAACCATCTCATCTTCTGCTGTCCCCTTCTCCTTCTGCCTTCAATCTTTCCTAGCATCATGGTCTTTTCAAATGTGTCAGTTCTTCGCATCAGGTGGCCAAAGTATTGGAGTTTCAGCTTCAGCATCAGTCCTTTCAGTGAATATTCAGGACTGATTTCCTTTAGGATTGACTGGTTTGATTTCCTTGCAGTCCAAGGGACTCTCGCGAGTCTATTCCAATACCACAGTTGAAAAGCATTAATTCTTCAGCTCTCAGCTTTCCTTATAGTTCAGCTCTCACATCCATACATGACTACTGGGAAAACCATAGCTTTGACTAGACATAGCTTTGACCTTTGTTGTCAAAGTAATGTCTCTGTTTTTTAATATGCTGTCTAGGTTGGTCATAGTTTTTCTCCCAAGGAGTAAGCGTCTTTTAATTTCATGGCTGCAGTCACCATCTGCAGTGATTTTGGAGCCCAAAAAAGTAAAGTCTGTCACTGTTTCCATTGTTTCCCCATCTATTTCCCATGAAGTGATGGGACCAGATGCCACAATCTTAGTTTTCTGAATGTTGAGTTTTAAGCCAATTTTTTCACTCTCCACTTTCACTTTCATCAAGAGGCTTTTTAATTCCTCTTCACTTTCTGCCATAAGGGTGGTATCATCTGCATATCTGAGTTTATTGATATTTCTCCCAGCAATCTTGATTCCAGCTTGTGCCTCATCCAGATCAGCATTTCTCTTGATGTACTCTGCATATAAGTTAAATAAGCAGGGTGACTATATATAGGCTTGATACACTCCTTTCCTGATTTTGAACCAGTCTGTTGTCCTATGTCCATTTCTAACTGTTGCTTCCTGGATACAGATTTCTCAAAATGCAGTTCAGGTGGCCTGGTACTCCCATCTCTTTAAGAATTTTCCACAGTTTGTTGTGATCCACACAGTCAAAGGCTTTGGCATAGTCAATACAGCAGAAATAGATGTTTTTCTGGAACTCTCTTGCTTTTTCGATGATCCAGCAGATGTTGACAATTTGATCTCTGGTTCCTCTGCCTTCTCTAAATCCAGCTTGAACACCTGGACATTCATGCTTCATATACTGTTGAAGTCTGGCTTGGAGAATTTTGAGCGTTACTTTACTAGTGTGTGAGATGAGTGCAATTGTGCTGTAGTTTGAGCATTCTTTGGCATTGCCTTTCTTAGGGATTTAAATGAAAACTGACCTTCTCTAGTTCTGTGGCCACTGCTGAGTTTTCCAAATTCGCTGGCACATTAAGTGCAACACTTTTACAGCATTATCTTTTAGGTTTTGAAATAGCTCCACTGGAATTCCATCACCTCCACTAGCTTTGTTCGTAGTGATGCTTCCTAAGGCCCACTTGAGTTTGCATTCCAGGATGTCTGGCTCTAGGTGAGTGATCACACCATTGTGATTATCTGGGTCATGAAGATCTTTTGTGTATACTTCTTCTGTGTATTCTTGCCACCTCTTCTTAATATCTTCTGCTTCTGTTAGGTCCCTACCATTTCTGTCCTTTATTGAGCCCATCTTTGCATGACATATTCCCTTGGTATCTCTAATTTTCTTGAAGAGATCTCTAGTCTTTCCCATTCTATTGTTTTCCTCTATTTCCTTGCATTGATCTCTGAAGAAGGCTTTCCTATCTCTCCTTGCTCTTCTTTGGAACTCCGCATTCAGATGCTTATATCTTTCCTTTTCTCCTTTGCCTTTCACTTCTCTTCTTTTCACAACTATTTGTAAGCCCTCCTCAGACAACCATTTTGCCTTTTTGCATTTCTTTTTCTTGGGGATGGTCTTGATTCCTGCCTCCTGTACAATGTCATGAACCTCCATCCATAGTTCATCAGGCACTCTGTCTATCAGATCTAATCCCTGAATCTGTTTGTCACTTCCACTGTATAATCCTAAGGGTCATAGTTGAACGGTCTAGTGGTTTTCCCTACTTTCTTCAATTTAAATCTGAATTTGGCAATAAGGAGTTCATGATCTGAGCCACAGTTAGCTTCTGGTCTTGTTTTTGCTGACTGTATAGTGCTTCTCCATTTTTGGCTGCAAAGAATATAATCAGTCTGATTTCGGTGTTGGCCATCTGGTGATGTCCATGTGTAGAGTCTTCTCATTAATTTCATTAACCAAATCCCTTTGCTATGTGAGGTGCTGTGATCTTGAGAGTAACATTAGGGTATGAAGTTTATGAGGTCCACTTAGAATTTTTTCTGCCACATGTAACTAAGCCCCACAGCTCTGGAGACTGGAAACAAGAAAGGCTTATCTCTCATTTATGAACAAGTCCATCCTGGGTTGCTTCTTGCCGTGTTCTGCAATGCTCTAGCTCTAAGAAACAGACCGATGGAGCACCTACCACCAGCCATCTGGAGCATTGCCAGTTGCACAGCAGTGGGAGAATGTGCTGGTGGGCCATACACTAGTTCTTAAGCCTTCTGTCCAGAGGGCACACACATAGCTTCTGATTACATTTCATTGACCAAAGCGAGTTACACGGGCAGACTACCTTCAAGGGACCAGAGAAGTACAATCCTATCATCTGCCTGGTAAAGGGGAGACCCAGAAATCTTTGGAGAAATAGAACTAATAACTAACACAGTTCTTTTGATAATTAACACAGTTCCTTCCTTCCAGCAGACAAAATACATTCACCTCTCCTGCCTTCCAAGGGGGGCAACCCCAAAGTCCCATTTAGTTGCACATCAAATCAAACTTCAGATTTGAAGTTTGGGGATACGTAGGAATCTCCACGTCAAGGATTAAGTGTGCTTCCCTGTGTCATGGGTCTAAACGCCCCCTCCATGTTGTTGCCGCACTTGACAGAGAAGGACACAGGCTTCAAAGAGTTGTCCCTTGATCTAAGTCAAGCAACCAATGAGTGGTAGCACCAGGATTGAAATCTACATCTCTTTCTTCCCAGCAGCCTCATGAGTTTATTGCCAGTTGACACAACAGGATGTAGTATGGGGTGCTGCTGGCCACCTAAGACTGTTAGTCCAGTGGGGGAGTTAAGCCCCAGAGAAAGATCGCCCAGTATGGGCTTCCCCAGTGGTTCAGGTGGTAAAGAATCTGCCTGCAACGTGGGAGACTCGGGTTCAGTCCCTGGGTTGGGGAGATTCCCTGGAGGAGGGAATGGCAAACTGCTCTAGTATTCTTGCCTGGAGAATCCCATGGACGGAGGAGCCTGGTGGGCTACAGTCCATGGGATCGCAGAAAGTCAGACATGACTTAGCAACTAAACCACCAGCACCCACAAACACACACACACACACACACACACACGTGTGTATATATACATGTATATATATGGCTTCCCAGGTGGCACTACTGCTTGGGGTCACAAAGAGTCGGACATGACTGAAGCTACTTAGCAGGCACACACGCAGACACAAGTACACACACACAAACACACATACGTAAAGAAAGCTAAAGAAATTAAAAGAGTTATCTATGTGGAACTGAATAGAGAGGGTGTGAAAAACACAGGGCAAAGAGCCCTTGGGCACTGTTCTCAACCACATGTGTGTGTGTGTATGTGTGTGTGTATTTAAATCTCAAACGTGCATTAGTTTAATAAAAATGAAATATAAACATGTCTGTGTGTATAGGTCTGTATAATTAAAACTAGTGTGCCTTTTCTCACCAATATAGCAGAGGGAGGGTACCATTTCTAGTTGGTTTTGGAGTGCTTTCTATGTGAGACGGACTCTGCCTGAAGTTCCTGGCCGTTTTTTCTTGGCCCATTTCCCCCTTTACTAGAACTGCCTGGGGCTTTGTGAACTCTGTAAAAGAAAGTTCTTCATGTAACCTTTCCAGTCGTGCCTATTAATCACTGACCTTTCTTCTTGATGACTCTTCACCCACTTCAGCCTTTGTGGGCAATTTTGGGAAAAATGAGGGTGCCTGAGGTGGTATTCAAAGGGAGGAGAAAGAAACCTGAAGTAAGACTGGACCAGGTGCCAGAACATGGATCTTGAAAACACGTGCAGAAGGAGAGGAGCTGGATGAATAAGGGGATGTCCAGGAGAAGTGCAGCAGAAAGTATTCTTAAGGGGCAAAAAGTGTCCAGAGGGAATGGGAACAGGCTGAGAAAACAAATGAGCAAAGCAGGTAAGTGAGAGTCCAAAGCAGCAGTGATCTCCCAGAAGAAAAGTGTTACCAGATACGCGTGAGTGTGTGCACACGCCCTCCATGCACGCCTTGTGCATGGTGCTATAACACTTACACCACCTCATGTTACTTCTTTTTATTTTCTTCTCTCTCTTTTTTTTTTTTTGGCCACACTGTGCAGTGTGTAGAATCTTAGTTCCTCAACCAGGGATCTAACCAGTGCCCCCTGCTTTGAAGGGCAGCCTCCCAACCACTGGACTCCCAGGGAAGTCTCCTCATCATGTTATTACTTCTGTAACTCGTGAGGACCCTGAAGTGAAGACCCACAATTCTGCCCAGAAATGGAAGACTCCCCCATCCTTTCATCTGGTTCTTAAGCCAAAGGTTAAGAATTCTTGGTTCTTATTCCTATTTTAAAGCAGAGCCTCATTGGCTATCTTCCACTTGTTAATTCAAGAAAATGCGTCATCCCCTCTCAGCTTCCGTGTCATCTCGTCACTCTGGGTGGCCCCTCGTACACAGGCTGTGCGTAGATTGTCCTTTCTGTATATAAGCACTCTTTTATGCTGCATTAAAATGAACATTTGTTTTGCTCATACCCCTGTATGTACCTTTAGGACCTCAAGGGCAGGAGTGGTGTCTAGTTCCCATTTATCTTTGGCATCAAACCGGGGGCCTGGCACTTAGTAGGTTCCTGGTTAGTATTTCTTCAATGAATCATCGGTCTAAATGTGAGCAGGGTTGGAGGGCAGCTGGGTGCCAAAGAGGAGGGAAAAGATCAAGGCTTTCCTCATAATTTTCCTCCAGATCTATTTTTCTTTTTCTAACTCAAGTCAAATTCTCATTCTTATATCTATTTCCTTTTCATTTTGCTTGTTAGAGAAAAAAAAAAAAAGGAATAAGAACCAGGGGAAGGACACTGGTAGTATTTTAGTATGCCAGTGGCCCACACTATATACTCAAATCCCAAAAGGTTCACTTTCTCCCTTCTTCGTTGTTTTGCTCTCACAAGCCTCTTGTTTTGATGGAAAGACAAAAAAACCAAGTGGATTGATTGTATATTCCAGGAGATTCACTGGTCCCCCCTTTTTTTTTTTAATTGTTATTAGTTCACAGTAATTCTCAGCACAGGCCCTTTTATTCCTATTTTAAATCTGAGTAAACAGGGAATTCCGTGGTGGACCAGTGGTTAGGACTCTATACTCACTTGCCAAGAACCCAGGTTCAATCCCTGGTCAGGAAACTAGAGTCCCACAAGCCATGAGGCCAAAAAAAATAAAATAAAATTTGAGGAAATGAAAACACAGAGACACACAATGAGCTTGAAAGTGGCAGAGCTAGGAGAGAGCTCATTCATTAGCATTGCTGCCCAGGTCTCCTCTCCTGGGTATCTCTCAAGTGCATTTTCTTAAGAAAGACCTTAGAAAATTTCAATATGTACAAAGACCCATTGTACACATTGGAGAGCTGAGGTCCAGTAGAAGGAGGTGACTTGCTTAATGTAGATCATTTATTTTTCATAAATGCTTTGCTTTTTCATAGATCTTCCCTTGCCCTACTCAAGAATAAACTCATGAAGCTTTTCATAATGAAACCAGCAGATCAGAGGATTGTGGAAAACAAATGTCTGTGAATAATCCTTAGCTAACTGCTTTCATCGGATGTGTGCGTTTTGAATGCAGGACCTTAATGTCAGGCAAGCTCAAGTTCAAATCCCAGCCTTGCTACTTATTATCTGTGGGAGGAAAGAGTTAAGGTCTTTGGGCATCAGTTTTTTTCTAGGGTTATCACAAGAGTTTAATGAGATCAAATATGTAAAGCATTTAGCATATTGTCTGGGACATGGTAAGAGCATCATATAAAAGTGTTATTATCTTTAGTGTTAAGCTTGCCAAGTGCAGACCTGTGGGAAGTGTGTCATTGATGGTAAACACTGTGGAAAACGTTTCTTGTTCGCTTTCTTCCACTTTCCACCATGGAAACATGAGTGCATCTATTATACACATCCAAATCCCCATCTAACGTTCTGGCTGGGTTGGACTTTAATAATTCTTGCATCCTTGGTATTTATAAAATGTCAATTTTCTTTTTCAAAATTATACTCTGAGAAAGAGGTTGCTCTGTTCTGATATGCCACTTTCTTCTTCCTAAGTGGCTTTAATCTTTTTTCATTCACAAAAGCTAGAACTTAAGGAGTGTTGCTATGGAGAAAATCATGATATCATTAATAATAGAAATGCTTTGAGGTCACATACTTGGCTGGGGCATTGGCTTTAAGCATTGTGAGTTACTAGAAGTACTTGCAATTTCAGAAAGGAGAGCTATGGTCTTAGATTACAATTTGCCTATTGAATAGATTATGCACAGGGATAGGAATAGTAGGGGAAGGATGCACATGCTTTGGAGTCAGGGATTTTTTTTGTTGTTTAGTCACTAAGTCCTATCCAACTCTTTGTGACCCCATGGACTGTATCCCACCAAGCTCTTCTGTCCATGGAATTTCCCAGGCAAGAATGCTGGAGGGGGTTGCCATTTCCTTCTTAAGGGGATCTTCCTGTCTCAAGGATCGAATCCACATCTCCTGCATTAGCCGGTGGATTCTTTACCACTGAGCCACTAGGGAAGCCGGAGTCAGGGAGACCAGTTTGCAAATCCTGGGAGCATCACTTACGACTGTGGTCTTGACAAAGCTTGGTAAGCCCTCTGCTTCTCATGTTGCTCACCGTAAGAGAGGCTGTTGATTCCTACATTTCAATGTTGTTATAAACCTTAACTGTGGGTTAAATATCCAGAGTCTCTCACACTGAGCGTGCTCACAAGTAATAACTGTTTATTTTATTATTTGGAGCCATAGAGTAAAATGAAGTTTTGCCTCAATTACTTCATGGAATCAGACAATTTATGTAAATGGCAATTAAAAGTTCCACAAAAAATGCACTGAATTTTCAGTTTTGACCCATTTTCTAAATGCAGTGAATTTTCTAAATGGAGTGTAATTTCAGTAAGGATTCTGATCCATTTTCTAAATGCAGTGAATTTTCAATAAGGAAATGAAAATCAGTTTCAACAATGATTTTCAGAAGCCAAAGTTTTTGCTTGGAGGAGAAGGATGAGCCCCTCCTATCTTCTGAATTTCAACATTTCTCAAAATAATTGGAATACATTAACACCTTCAAAACAATTTCTCATCACAGTGTTTTCCACTTCATTTCTAAAACATCAGTTGTTTGGAATGAAATCCTTATGTTCTTAATTCCTTCCTCTTGACTCAGTGCTAAGGCTTTAATAAAGGAGATAAATGCTCAAAATACCTGGCAAAACTAAGACTTGTGATTTCGGATTTAAAGCTTTGTTATTTTCTATATTTTAAACTAACTTGATGATGTTGATACAATCAATGCCCCTTCTTCCACTTTACAGAAGGAAAAAGCAAGGTTCAAAGGGAGGTCTGAAATGTCCCTGACCCTGACAGTAAATTACAGGGCCAGACCATTTGCCTCCTGAGATTGTAAGTGAATTCAAGGGAAGACTGTAAGACCAACTAAAAGGGAAAAACTTGAAAGTGAGTTGCAAACTCTTAAATGTTAGAGGGGACTTCCCTGGTTGCCCAGTGGTTAAGGCTCTGTGTTCCTAACACAGGGGGCACAGTTACCTTGGTTGGAGAACTGAGATCCCACATGCCATACACGTGGCCAAAAAAGTTAAATAATTAAAAATTAAATATTTTGAAAATTTCAAGCACTCAGTTGTTTGCTCCATGACTGAATGAGAAGGTTCTGATCCCCAATGTTAGCTGGGTAAAGGCAAAGTCAGGAACAAGAGTGGGAATCTTCATTCTTGGCTTGCAGGCTCTGGAATCAGACATTTATAGGCGGGAGTAATGGCTCAGGCTTTTGCTCCCCATGTCACCTCGATCCTTCACTTAAATGTAACCAGCCTGAACCTCTTTACAGGTGTATCAGGGACCATGACACTTCCCTCATTGGCGGGAAGAAGGATTACATAAAACAAAGGGCAGATTGCTTGATACAGGAGCTTGGTGTAAGGGTTTGCTTTTTTC
This sequence comes from Bubalus kerabau, assembly GCF_029407905.1. Lineage (NCBI taxonomy): Eukaryota > Metazoa > Chordata > Mammalia > Artiodactyla > Bovidae > Bubalus > Bubalus kerabau. The sequence goes on along the minus strand of NC_073637.1, from coordinate 11,800,013 downwards.
TGCACCCTATCACACTGCAAAAACATTTCAATGTGCTGTCAAATTTCAGCTCCAGAGAAGTGCTTAGAAATAAATCCAAACTAAAGGCAATCATCATGTAAGGGGTTGGAAAAGAGAAATGAAATGGTTCATTATATGTGGCAGAAGTCAAAGAGGACCCATGGTTAGTCTAAGAAGTTAAAAAGGACTGTGAACCTATACTAATAAGAAAGCATTTCACTGGGGTTTCCTGAGAAATAAATGTTGCATGGCTTTAATTGACTATTTATTAGTGGCCGTGGTTGCTGGACCCTTGCTATGGGACCTGGCCTTTAACCACCAATCTGAGTTATAAAAGAACATAATTTAGTTACAAAAATTGAGATGGATAGTGACTGTTTAGAAGGAAAATGTTCTAACGTATATTTTTTTCTTTCAACAACCTGTGTTTTCTTTCACTTTCCTTCAATTCTAACCTTTTTTATAATTACTTAATGAGTGTGCATTAGTCAGGATAAGCTAGGTTATGCCGCAGTTATAAATAAACTTTGAAATATCAGTGATATAAGCAAGCATGTTTATTTCCTGGGTACACTCATATTCCGTTGACTCAGTCAAGGACCCAAGTTGATGGAGATTCTACTGTCTTGACATGTGACTTGATAATTCATTAGAGCTGAGAGAGAAAAACTGGAGAACTGTTGTTGTTGTTGTTCAGTCCCTAAGTCGTGTCCGACTCTTTGCAACCCCATGACCTGCGGCATGCCAGGCTTCCCTGTGCTTCACTGTCTCCCGAAGTTTGCTCAAATTCATGTCTATCATGTTGGTGATACTATCTAACAATCTCATCCTCTGCTGCCCCCTTCTCCTCCTGCCCTCAACCTTTTCCAGGATCTTTTCCAATGAGTTGGCTCTTGGCATCAGGTGGCCAGAGTATTGGAGCTTCAGCTTCAGCATCAGTTTTTCCAATGAACACTCAGGACTGATTTTAGCTCAACTGAAAAAATATACATCACTGCTGTTCATGTTTCATGGGCAAGAAATAGCCACATGACCTTTACAAGGTGCTCAGAAGTCTAGCATTCCATTGGCCAAGGAAGGAGGAATATGAAACAGGATTTGGTGAACACAGCAGTCTCCTCGTGTCGGTTAACAGTCACATATGTGCACACCCTCTCTTCTTTATTCATTTGTCTCTTGATAGACACTTAAGTTGTTTCCATATCTTGGCAATTTGAAAACAGTGCTGCTGTGAACTCTGGGTGGTGTACATGTGTCTTTTCAAATTAGAGTTTCTGTTGTTTTTTTTTTCCAGATAGATGCCAGGTGAGGAATTTCTGGGTCATATGGTAGTTCTACTCTTAGTTTTTTGAGAAACCTCCATACCATTTTCCACAGTGGCTCTTTTCATAGAAGTGCTATTTTAAACATTTAAATTGCATGATATTGTTCAAGACTGTGGGATGTTGCATGGCATTATAGAAAAATGTATTAGAACAGAAGAGTAAGAAATGGACTGATTTTCACATGTGCTGAACACCAAGAGCTGTGTTAAGTCTAGACGTTCTGTCACTGAGTCACCATGAGCTCTAGTTGTGCTAATGTCTCCATTCCATAAACAGACAGGTAAGAAACTGGGCCAAGATCCCAGCTGATCAGCCAAGAATCCCATATTTAAACTCAGGTCTTAACACCTCGGAGTGCAGCCCTTGTCTCCATGCCCATCACTGCCTAACCCCCAGGGCTGACGGTGAGCTCATGGTCACTGGAGAGATTCAGGCGGAGGCTGGAGCATTGTCTTCTGGGGATAACGTGGAGCTGGGGAAGCTTGAGCTGGGCTTTGCATTAGATAACCTTGAAAATGCTTTCAGAAGCCAGAACTTTGTGTTTGTGTAGTTGAGCCTCAGGGATTCCTACCTTCAGAGGGTGGGAGAAACAAGAAGTGCCTGTGATGAAGAAGCCATTCCCGCAGCGTGCTGTCTTGGACGCCATGGCTGCCGGAGCCTGGCAGGTTTCCAGATAAAGGAGCCCAGAAGAACTTAATTGCTGAGCTTTTTGAATTTGGAGCTCTAAATGTCCACTCGCCCTCTAGTTTCCTTGTTAAATCTGTTCAAGTGGAAATCTTTTGACAGGTGTAATTAAGGTCACTTTCAAGAGCAAATAAACACTTGTTTATCTCAAAGTCACTTACTCCATAGATTCCAGAGACATTTAGCAAGCCCCAGCAGCTGCAGAAAGCAGGCAGTAGACCAGGAGAGAAGGCCAGGCACACAGGACCACAGTTTACTGTCCTGGGCTTAGGATAGCCTGTGGAGTCAGGGTTGGGGATAATTCAGAGACTAGCAAATCCCTCTCCATGCGCTGTCCCCAGACTGTAGTGATTTAGGGGGAAAATAAAACAGTCATGCAAATGTCAGGAAACTCCAACTCAGACACGAGCTGGCTACATGACTGTAGCTTAGTCACTGCCCCTATCCAGATATTCCTTTCTTGTCACATCTCAAATACATTCTTCTTCTTCTTTTAATCATTTTTTTATTTGTTTATGGCTGTGCTGGGTCTTCATTTTTGCAAGTGGGCTTTCTCTAGTTGCAGAGAGCGGGGGCTCCTCTCGAGTTGGTGAGAGGGCTTCTCATTGCAGTGACTTCTCGTTGCAGAGCATGGGCTCTAGGGATGAGATTCAGTAGTTGTGGCTCCTGGGCTCTAGAGCACAGGCTCAACAGTTGGGGCACCTGGGTTTGGTTGGGCTTCCCTGGCAGCTCAGGAGTAAAGAATCCGCCTGCAGTGCAAAAGAGCAGGTTCAATCCTAGGGTCTGGAAGATCCCCTGGAGTAGGAATTCCACTCCAGTATTCTTGCCTGGAAAATCCCATGGACAGAGGAGCCTGGTGTTCTACCGTCCATGAGGTCACAAAGAGTTGGACAAAACTGAAGTGACTGAGCACGGAGCATGGATGGGCTTAGTTTTCTTGCAGCATGTGAAATCTTCCAGACCAGGAATAGAACCCCTGTGCCCTGCACTGGCAGGTGGATCCTTAACCACTGGACCACTGGGAAGTCCCAGATAGATTCTTAAATAAGGTGCTTACTAATTCTTTTCATGTCCTGTGTTGTCTGGAGATCCAAGGTGATGATCTAGGGCTCTGTTTTCTCACCAATGGGAAGAACTGCGGCTCGTGCGGAAGAAGAGCGTGGTGGAGTGAGTCCAGCATCTGGATGACAAAGATGTGGCTTCTGGCTCTGTCACTCACTGGCTGTGTTGCCTCAGGCAAGGTCCCTCTGTGTACCTAGTCCTGCAGAAACAGGAACAGTGTTATCTACATCACTCTACTATGATGAGAATTAAATAGTAAAAACAGCCTCTGGCTCAAACACATCACACATGTTAATATGCCCCCTTTCTCTTCCTCCTCCTCAAAATACCAGGAAATAAGATGACCCTTCAGTATCCCCAGAAGTGTATCTTATGGGTCAGAACTATCCAGGGACCCAGACTTCTGCAGGCAGTAGTTGAAAGGGGAAAGTAATTTTGAGCACAACACAATGAACATCTTTTCATCTGTCATCAGTTCAGTTCAGTTCAGTCGTTCAGTCGTGTCTGACTCTTTGCAACCCCATGGACTGCAGCACACCAGGCTTCCCTGTCCATCTCCAACACCCGGAGCTTGTTCAAACTCATGTCCATTGAGTCAGTGATGCCATCCAACCATCTCATCCTCTGTCATCCCCTTCTCTTCCTGCCTTCAATCTTTCCCAGCATCAGGGTCTTTTCAAATGAGTCAGTTCTTCACATCAGGTGGTCAAAGTATTGGAGTTTCAGCTTCAGTCCTTCCAATGAATATTCGGGACTGATTTCCTTTAAGATGGACTGGTTGGATCTCCTTGCAGTCCAAGGGACTCTCAAGAGTCTTCTCCAACCTCTGTCATAACCAACTCTCATTTTGACACTCCCTCATCAGGTAGCGCTAGTGGTAAAGAAGCCGGCTGCTAATGCAGGAGACTTAAGAGATGCGGTTTGATCACTGGGTTTGGAATATCCCCTTCCAAGAGAAGGGCATGGCAACCCATTCCAATAACCTTGCCTGGAGGATCCCATGGACAGAGGAGCCTGGCAGGCTATAGTCCTTAGGGTCGCAAAGAGTTGAACACGACTGAAGCCACTTAGGTGGCATGCACAAACATCAGACTTATGAAAAGACATCTCTAATGGAGATAAGAAAAAGAAAGCACCAGTGTAAAAATAAATGAACCCAAGTTTCAGAGGATACAAGTCAGCAGTGCAGCCTGGTGACAGTGGATGCCCAAGCAGGTGGGGAATTTCCCTCACCTTGACCCAAAAGTTTCTTGGGACCTACCTGAGATTGCAGAAAGTATCTCTGCAGGGACCTGTTAACACTCATCCCAAGCTGGGAGCTGCAGAGAGGAAAGACGTATGCACATCTGACTGCCATTTGGGAGAATGTGTAAGATACTTCAAGTGAACTTGACTTCCAAATTCTTTTATGTAAGATTTGGAGTGGCTGGGGCTCAACAATTTAGCTGTTGTGGCTGGAAATCAACTTTTTTTTTTTTTTTTTGTACTGTTTTTATTACTTTGTTTCAACCTCAGTTCACAGCTTTATCCCTTCACGCCCAGTATGGGCAAAGCACTGTAGCCTAGGGACTGTTGAACGCTTATGAAGTATCAAACGTTCTCCTACTTCAGTGCAAAGGCCCTGGGGTCATGCGGACCTTGGAATGTTTGAGGAGACAACAGCCTGCACAAAAGGGAGCAGAAAAAGATATGAGGCTGGATTGCATTGAATTTCATGAAAAATAAAAGCCTAGAATCACTTCTGCGTTCTGCTTCTCAACAATGATTGAATCATCCTTTAAGTAGAATCAGAGTCATTTTGTTCTTCTCAGGGTCTGTCAATGTGTCTCACGGTGATATTTAAATTTAGTCTTCTCTATCCCAGCATATCACCTACAGCGTCTGAAGAAGAGGAGGATGTTTATGAAAATATGGAGACGGAAAGCAAGAAATCATAAAGTGAACATTGACCACATAATTGGTGGAAGCTACTACTGTAATGATTCTATCATCGTTGTTATAGTATTAGCAAACACTAATAGGTTTTACGTGACAGAAACCCTATTCAAACTGACTTAACAAAAAGGACAGGTTATTACAAATGGTCTTGTGATTGCATGAGATGGGAATGTGCCAGCACCTTAGGAGGAATCAGAACCAGACACTCGAATGGTACTAAAATCCTGGGTCAATGATCTGCATTCCTCTTTCTGAATCTGATTTATTTGTCTACTTTTTTTTCCCTCTCTTTTAAGCTAAGTGTCCTTCCCTCTCATCTCTGTTTTATTTCTCAGATTCATCATGTACAATAAATAACAACTGACAATTCCCAAACTTTTCATATATTTTCCAAAGTTAGTGTTTCTATTGTGAGTCCCTCCTTTCCCAAAACCTCAGGGACGGGACCATTGGCCCAACCTCTGGACCAATCAAATGTACTCAGAGGGTGAACTCATATACAGGAACTGCCCCTTTTCCAGGCATGTGAATAAGATGGGAGAGGAAGTAGTCTCAAAAGAACCAAGAGGAGTAGAGATGTTCACATTAGAAGGCAGGTTGCTGAGAAGAAAACAATAGTTACCCACTATAATCATCATATTTATTTTTATTTATGATCAGTTCTGACAAATTTTTTAGTACTTGTAAATTTATCAGCTCTTGGAGTAGCCTGGGAGGGACTTTATTGCATCAGTAACTCTTTACAACCTGACACAGAACTATTGCTAGTTCTTTCCAAGGGTTTGATGAATAATGCTTCTGCCTCCCCGTGGTTTGTCCATCTCCTTTGCTGCGAAGATTGGAAGCTCTGCCTTTGCTCCATTTCTGGCATTTAATGTAGACTCCTCTGGTGTTATTCTTAGAGATGACAAGAAACAGCTGGTCACCATCTTCAGCCCAGTAATGTTTGATACGTTTGAAAACTGCTCTTAAGTCAGTCCCTTCGCTCCTCTTCAGACTAAATAAACCCAACAGCTCCAGCCTTGTGTCTGAGCCTCATCGTTGTGGTCGCTATCTTCTTGATTGTTCTGTCTTCTCCTTTTCAGAAGGTGGGTCTACTTTGGACCCTAGCCATTGACATCTCGGTGCTTCATCGAGGACAGTTCATCCCTGGAATATTTCAGAGAAGAGAATCAATAACTGCACAAGGAATCACATTCTGATGTGGGTGAGTTGTGGGCCAAAATCTCTGTGTGATTTTCCTAGTTGCTATGATTGGGACTCCAGTGTCTACTGCATAGAGTTGTGTGAGCATGGATTCAAATCCTGGGTCTAATTTGCTTCCTTATTGATGGGCAAGGGATTCAGTTCTCTGTCTGGCTTACTTCATCTGGGCTGTGGTGATAAGAATACCAATAATAGTAACTAAACACAGCACAGCCCTACAAAACCTTAAGACTGTGAGTTTCCTTAGTTTGGCAATTTTCAATGAGTTAAGAGGTATTCACCACACTGGCCACAAAAGCAATACTGAACACAGTAGAATACCTTTAATTCACAGAATAATATTTTCCACATATTCATTTCTTTTTTCATTATTTATTTATTTGGTTGTGCCAGGTCTTAGTTGAGGCATGAGGAATCTAGTTCTCTGACCAGGGACTAACTCATGGCCTCTGCATCGGGAGCTCGGAGTGTCTAAACTGCCGGGCCGCCAGAGAGGTCCCTGTATCTTTAATTGCATTAAATATCTCCAGGAAGCAATCCTGTACGCTGAAGAGTTCTGATTGCTTCTCGTACCCTATCAAAAAAGGTCAGAGGCAGATAGTGAGATAAGAGTGGGGAAAATAGAAAGTCCAAGGTGACTGTGGTCAACTCTGGAGTCGAGAGGTCAGAGCTGATCCCCATAGTGACCATCACGAATGAGGGAAGGTCTTAGCACCAAGATCCAGAACCTAAGGCAGGGGCAGCACTAGAGGCAGAGAGCACAGAGGTTAAAGAATGAGTTTTAGAGTCTAACACACCTGGCCTGAAATGCTTTCTGTGCCTACTACCTGTAGCATGAAGATAATGACAATTATCTGGAAGTGCTGTTGACGGCATTAATGAGATAATATATGGAAAATAATTAACATACGGTGAGTGCCCCATCAACTGTGGCTTGTGTTATTAACAGAATCTACAGCAGGGGCTAAGTGGCTCCAGTCGTGTCCGACTTTTTGCAACGCCATGGACTGTAGCTTTCCAGGCTCCTCTGTCCATGGGATTGCCCAGGCAAGAATACTGGAGTCGGTTACCACTCCTTTCTCCAGAGGATCTTCCCGACCCAGGGATTGAACCTGAGTCTCTTGTATCTCCTGCATTTGCAGGCAGGTTCTTTTCCACTAGCACCACCTGGGAAGCCCCAGGACTGTACCAATAGGACCCAGAGAGATATACCCCCCTCTCCTCCTCCAATTGGCATATGTTTATCCTTAAGACACAATCGTTTCTTTTGTGGAAGTTCTTGATCCCAACAAGCCAAGAATTGTCTGACATTGTTTCCGGTGTGGATGAAAACAAAACTTGACTACATTTGCCTTTTAGGAGGAATTTTATTATTAATAGATGGTTGCTTCAGCAGCACAGTTTGCTCTTGAATGATCTATACTAGCACTCTAAATTAACAATATTATTAAATGAGCTTGCTTTTCTCAAACATGTGTTAATGGATATAAGGGGGAGACAGCTTGGAGTCTGGGGTTAAGATTTTATCACAATCTGTGAAGGAGAAAAAGCACATTGAGATAAACATTCATGAGATCAGTATATTTAATTACATTAAAATGAAAAGCTTCCTTCAGTGATGAAGAAAGCCAAACAGTTAACTAAAATAATAAGATCAATGAAAGGCTGAAGAAACTACATTCAATAAAAAGTTGGGACTCTTTTGACTGATAATTTAAACAAACAAAACAAAATGCTAAGAGCCTAATACATACATAGGCAAAAAACCATAAACAACTGTGTTCTGAAGAGGAAACAAGCGGAAAAAAATACTGTTGCAAATAGTCCTGAGATACGCACATTAAGACATCAAAGGGTTTGATTCACCTATTAATTGTCACACTTTCCTCAAACAATTAGATTCAATGGTAGAGACCAGGAGATGAATGAAATAATCTAATATATTGTGGATAACATTATGAATTGGTACAATAGTTTGGAAAAACCTTTCAAAAATTTGTCTCAGGAGACATTGCTGGGATATTGACCTAAAGAAATGGGACAACATATGAAAAATATCAATGACATTCATTTCTAATAACAAAAAGAGGCAAATGTTCAAATAATATACAGACTATGGGAGATTCATTCAATGTGGCATTATATAGTCGTCAATGACTGTATACAGAATAACTTGGTAAGCTGATGCCATTGTGTCATGGGAAAAGTAAGATGCAAACAGTTTGTAAAACGTGGACATATTATAAAAGTGAGAAGTTAATATACTAAAACCTGATTATTCTGATTATGGTATTATAATCGTCTCCCTTAAAACAGCTTTCCTATGTCCTTCTCCATTGAATAATTACCAGCTCATTTCTTTGCTCTTCTTATGAGTAACTTTTCACACCCCATTGCCGCATGCCTACAGTTCTTGTCAAGACTTTCATATGTTTTATTCTTCAGTAACTTTTCTCTTATTACTTGAGTTCTTATCAGCCTTCGACAGAGTTGGCCATCGACTTCTTTTAGCACTCTCTTCTTTGGGTTCCCCTAGTACTGCACCCCCTGATATTCCTCCTGCTCCCCTGACTATTGATTCTTAAATCCCTTGCTAACATCCCTTTCTCTTTTCCTTGACTTCTAAACATTGGGTTGCCCCAGGCATTCATTTCTGGACCCTACTGTCTTCTTTATTTGCTCCTTCTCCTACAGTTAGTTCATTCAATATCATAACTTTAGGTATCAACTATGGTGATGATTTCCAAATCAGCATTTCTGGTTCAGGCTTGTTCTCCTGCTGAGCTCCAGACTCACCAGCTGATTACTTATTCTCCATCTCCAGTTGCATATTTTGCATGCATCTCATACACAACACAAAACATTTTTCTCAACATTTTCCTCTGTCCCAACCCAACCTGTATCAATCCTGGTTTTCCCATGTCATGACAGAACTATCCACCTAGTTGCTCAAATCAAAGACCTAAGGGTATTTTTTTACACTTCAAGTCCAATCCACCTGCATGTCTCAGCAGCTGTACCCTCTGAATCAGTACATCCTCTTCATCACTCTGTACATCACCTTAATCTCCATTGTAATTTCTCTCCTGAACCACTACTGTGGCATCTAATTGTTCTTCCCGCTTCTGCTTTCCTCCCGTAAGTCCCATCATTTATTCTTCACAAGCAGCCAATGTGATCTTCTAAAACATAAATCAGATCATATTACTCCCACTTAAGATTCTCTAATGACCTTCCTTTGGTCTCGGGACAGAATCCAAAGTCCAAGACAAGGATGTTTCTGTCTCTGTCTGAACTCATCTCTCATTCATCTTCTTTTTGAAATCACATTATTTGTGACTCTCTAAGTTCTTCTAGGCTGAGCTCATGCAAACCTTAGAGTCTTTGCATTACTATTCTTCCACCCGGCAATGCAGATGTCATACACCTAAATACAGATGACACTGAACTTCCTGTGGGCCTCCCAGGCGGCTCAGTGGGAAAGAATCACCTGCTAATGCAGGAAATGCGGGAGACTCGGGTTCAGTTCCTGGGTGGGGAAGATTCCCTGGAGAGGAGAAGGTAACCCACTCCAGTATTCTTGCCTGGAGAATCCCATGGACAGAGGAGCCAGGTGGGCCCCAGTCCAAGGGGTTGCAAAGAGTTGGACACCACTGAGCAACTAAGCACAGCACAGCAACACAAATCCATCTCTTCACTGAAAGTTTTGGAAACGCTTATATCTGAGTCAAACTCTGTAACTTCATCTATAAAATATGAAGAGTGGGGCCTATTCATCCCTAAGTTTTCCTACAATTCTTATTTCATTTTTTCTAAGGATGCAGTGGCAGAAATACCAGGTTGTGTGTCTTCTTCCAGTAGGTGGCGCTATTGAGCACAAAATTTTTCTCAGAAATAACATTTTTTAATTTTTTAAAAAAATGAAAACAGAGGGAAAGATTCATCAATGTTGCTTTTACTCACTGTGAACCACTTCCCAGAATAGATCCACTAGGCCTGAAACTATGAGAAGTATAAACTGAAACACATAAAGTGTTTCTTGTTAAAATCATGAAAAGGATCCGTTGGTTAACCACATTTTCTTACTTTCAAAAAGCCTTGTAAATTTGTGTGGGCCCGAGGACATATGCTGAAACTTGATTATACGCTCGGATACAGAAAGGAAAGGGCAAGTTCTTTTTTCCTCTATTGGAAAATTTTACATTTATTTAAAAATGGGCGTGATGCATAGTCTCCAATAGGATTTTTCCAAAGCTCTCATGTAGGTGGATGAAATGAGATGATAATTAACAAAGAAGTGCTATGAACACTTTAAAAATACCTACTATTTATTACTGCCATATTTTTATACACTTGCAGTAGCAATTATTAGAGTTATTTTCTCTTATATTTTATTACATGAAAGCATGAGGCTGAGAGAGGTTAAGAGATTTGCCACTAAGAGTAAGTCTGTGGACGTGCATGCTGAGTCACTTCAGTCGTGTCCAACTCTTTGCATCCCTATGTACAGTAGCCCGCCAAGCTCCTCTGTTCATGGAATATCCTAGGCAAGAGTACTGGAGTGGGTTGCCATTTCCTCCTCCAGGGAATTGTCCCGACCCAGGGTTCGAACCCATATCTCTGTCTCCTGTATTGACAGGCGGGTTTTTTTTTTTTTTTTTTTTATCACTCACTTGAATGTAAATCCATTCTGGGTAGCTTCAGAATCAGAGCATCTGCAGATTACAGAGCTATTGCCCTGGAGCTCGTACGGGGTGATGTAGATTTGGTAAAAGGAAACAGTCTCAAACTTTCTCAAAAGGATGTGCTGAAGTTCCTCTGTTTCCTTAAAGATGAAAAACATTTGAAGAAGGCATAGGCTGAACTAAATCAAGGTTTATGGTCTGCTTTTTGCCAGGAAACATTCACCAAAGAAAGAACAGTCAGGCACTTGAAGTCTATGGTAAAACAAAGAATGCTGCCCACCATTTAGTTCTACAAGAATCCAGTCATTGGCTGCTGCAGTGGCTGACCAGCAGAGCATCTGGCAGGAACTCAGGACAGAAAATAGGATGTTGGATACCAGGTTTATGAAAGGAAATCTTGTCCTCACGTGTGACTTTTAAGGGGTTCTGCAGATGGGCTCTGCTAGGACACAGTCCTGATTTCAATTGCTGCTTTAAGATGCTCTGAATGTACAGACTCAGTGAGATATTAGGAACATATTGTAAGCAAAGAGGGTAAACGATCCCCAGAGAAAGAGAAGAGGGCATGGCTTTTTCGACAAAAGAGAAATTCTTCCTCCCAGTTCTTTCATGCCTTTCTCCTCCATCATCCCTCTCACTCACCCCCCTTTAAAACCTTGAAGAAAATATTTCTCCCTCCCTCAATTTACTAGCCTGAAATTCTCAAAGAAGACTGAGGATTTTCTTCTCAGACTCTAGAATTCTGCCTGCTTCCTCTTAGCTTTATGTTCTCTATCCCAGGCAATGCATTTCTGCTACTGATGTTTTTCCCAGGGGAAATTATTATTTCCCTTGTCACCTTTTGCCTCACCTAACTTCCTTTGTATTAGGTGTTCATCAGAAAACATCCAAAGCCTGCTCAGATGTTTGTAAGGTGTATTTTTTCTATAGTGTGTGTGTGAGGTGGGGTGGGGTGTGGATTGTGGTGCTGGAGAAGATTCTTGAGGGTCCCTTGGACAGCAAGGCGATCAAACCAGTCAATCCCAAAGGAAATCAACCCTGAATATTCATTGGAAGGACTGATGCTGAAGTTGAAGCTCCGATACTTTGACCACCTGATGTGAAGAACTGACTCACTGGGAAAGACCCTGATGCTGGGAAAGATTGAGGGCAGGAGCAGAAGGGGACGACAGAGGATGAGATGGTTGGATGGCCTCACGAACTCTATGGACATGAGTTTGAGCAAACTCCAGGAGATAGTGAAGGACAGGGAAGCCTGGCGTGCTGCAGTCTTTGGGGTCTCAAAGAGTTGGACACAACTTAGGCACTGAGCAGCAATAACAACTACCCTTCTAGGTTCTTGGCTGAAAGCTCCCTGTAATAAGACAGATGAACAGGAGAAATACAAACGGATTTTTATTATTAATAATATGTGTACCTCCTGTATACATGGAAGATATCCAGAAAACTGAGTAACTCCTGGAAATACCTTAAGCCATCACCTTAAATAACATCTTTAGGGAAAAACAAAAGAAAGATGTTGGATGGGGGAAGGACACCTATGGAAGGTTCCTAGGAAAATCATAGTAAACAAGGCTATGATTGCTGTGCACATTTGAGTGAACGCCTTCTCCAATGTTAAGAGTTTTGAGAAATTTAGAATTATCCTCTTCTTCCAGGTACAGACAAGCAGACATGCTTAACAATGAAAATTTCTCCTATGAATGCAAAGATCTTTTACGTAAGAGTAACTTCTCCTTTTTTAGAGCTTTTCCTGTGTCTGCTTTTTCTTAAAAATAATCAGCTGAAGATAATCCTTATGCCAAAGAGACGTATTTTGGGGTGGCAGATTTTGCTCCCTTTCAAATGGAAAGTATAAATATCACTCTCCTAATCTTCGAAAATCCCTTAGGAGCTCACAGTAGGACAGCTGCCACTGCTTAGGGTCTGAAGACTTTCTGTTCAGAGAGCCTGGAGGAGCTTAGCAGAGGTCTGCCTGCACATCAGATCTCATATCACAAAGGGGGCGGGAGTGTTGAAAAAATCTGACAAAAATGCCCTCCCCCTGGTCCATGCTCAAATTCCCCCATCATTAACAATTTAGCCAACGTCAGCCTCAGTTAGTCTTAAATTGTTGCAAGCCATGACACTAAATAGAATATGGGCTCTGGATTTGGATCCTATATTCTAAATGGACCTGTATTCTAAATAGGGCTTCCCAGGTGGTGCAGTGGTAAAGAATCTGCTTGCCAATGCAGGAGACACAGGTGATGTGGGTTAGATCCCCGGGTGAGGAAGATCTCCTGGAGTAGGAAATGGCAAACCACTACAATATTCTTGCCTGGGATATTCCAAGGACAGAGGAGCCTGGCGGGCTACAGTACACGGGATTGCAAAGGGCTGGACACGACTGAGCACGCACGCACGTTCTAAATGGAGTGACTCTCGACACTGACTGCACAGTCTATGTAATGTTTTTGCCCAAGATGGAAACTGCAGGCAACATGGGCACAAGCATCTCACATTCCTGGCTGGAGAGGAGCAGGGAAGTGGGTGGATGAAGAGCGAAGAAGCAGACACAAGAAGGGCAAAATCATCCTCCAGTTTCCATTCTGTTTCTGGTCAATTGATAACCCAGCGAATATCCAGCAGAAGGTGCTGTTTGTTACCAGCTGCTGTTGCCTTAGCACAATAGGGAGGAGAGGCTCCTCCTCTCCTTTGCTGAGACTGTTCACCCCTAATTTACACAGACTAGTTGGGAAACTTCAGAGGATGTCTCCATCCCCATGATATTTTTGGCCATGCATTGTGATGCAAATACAAATAATGCAAACTATAACCTCAGATATGCAGATGATACCACCCTTATGGCAGAAAGTGAAGAGGAACTCAAAAGCCTCTTGATTAAAGTCTAAGTGGAGAGTGAAAAAGTTGGCTCAAAGCTCAACATTCAGAAAACAAAGATCATGGCATCCGGTCCCATCACTTCATGGGAAATAGATGGGGAAACAGTGGAAACAGTGGCAGACTTTATTTTTCTGGGCTCCAAAATCACTACAGATGGTGACTGCAGCCATGAAATTAAAAGACGCTTACTCCTTGGAAGGAAAGTTATGACCAACCTAGATAGCATATTGAAAAGCAGAGACATTACTTTGCCAACAAAGGTTCATCTAGTCAAGGCTATGGTTTTTCCTGTGGTCATGTATGGAAGTGAGAGTTGGACTGTGAAGAAGGCTGAGCGCCAAAGAATTGATGCTTTTGAACTGTGGTGTTGGAGAAGACTCTTGAGAGTCCCTTGGACTGCAAGGAGATCCAACCAGTCCATTCTGAAGGAGATCAGCCCTGGGATTTCTTTGGAAGGAATGATGCAAAAGCTGAAACTCCAGTACTTTGGCCACCTCATGCGAAGAGTTGACTCATTGGAAAAGACTCTGATGCTGGGAGGGATTGGGGGCAGGAGGAGAAGGGGACGACAGAGGATGAGATGGCTGGATGGCATCACTGACTCAATGGATGTGAGTCTGAGTGAACTCCGGGAGTTGGTGATGGACAGGGAGGCCTGGGGTGCTGCAATTCATGGGGTCGCAAAGAGTCGGACACGACTGAGCGACTGATCTGATCTGATAAATTAGCAAATCATTGCATACCCCAGAAAATGTATTGCATTGAAACCACTACTATTTTTGAAAGTCTTGCTTCTGAAACAGAACTGACTCCCTCGGCATTTGTGATCCTGTTTGGGACAAGTCTAGCTAGACTCATTTGGGGGTATCAAATTCCCACGTACTTACCCAGTCTCTGTCTCTTCAATTTATTTCTTAAAAAGATCCCAAAGAAATACTATTTCGGTTCTTCCACTTGGCCATGAGTTCGGCATGGTGAGCCCTTCTAGGAGTGGGTATGCTCAGGTTATATGCTGACCATGGCAGAGAGTGGAGGTGGCACAGATTTCATTCGGTCCTTTGGGATTGAAAAATGACACCCCAAGGTTTTAGACTGAATTATAGGAGAGCACTTAGTTCTCAGTAAATCCGCTGTGTTGGGCAAATGACTGTCATTCTTGCTTTAGTCTAAGTGCCTCTGAAGGCCTTAATGGTTGTCCCTATTACTGTCATGGCTGAGGTATTGTCACTGACTTAAATGGGAACTCGGCACCAGAAGAGGACACAGGTGGTCAAGAATCCCTTTTATTCCCTTATGATGCAAAGAATTTGGCAGGAAGTGAGGCCAAAAAAAAAAAAAGACTATTTTAATACCCACTTTTACTTGGGCTGTTAAGCAGTTATGGCTCTATTTGTGACATAGAAGATCATTTGTCATCATATGAAATTGTTCTGTGCCTGTATTAGTAGATGGGCTGACTAATATAAGAGAAAGTGAAAGTTGCTCATTCGTGTGTGACTCTTTGCAACCCCATGGTTGCAAAGTCCATGCAATTCTCCAGGCCAGAATACTGGAGTGGGTAGCCTTTCCTTTCTCCAGGGGACCTTCCCAACCCAGGGATAGAAGAAATCCCAAATTTCAGGAGCTCCTATAGACTGAATGTTGTTATTGTTGTTCAATTGATAAGCTGTGTGTGTCCGACTCTTTGTGAGTCCATGGACTGTATGCAGCACACCAGGCTCCTCTTCCTAGGCAAGAATACTGGAGTGGGTTGTGATTTCCTCCTCCAGGGGATCTTCCCAACCCAGGGATTGAACCCACATCTCCTACATTGGCAGGTGATTTCTTTACCACTGAGCCACCAAGGAAACCAGACTGAATGTTCTTCTCACTCTTGGATTTGTATATTGAAACCTAATCCCTGATATGATGGTATTAGGAGGTAGAGCTCTTGGGAGGTGATTAGGTCATGAGTGTGAAGCCCTCATAAATAGACCTGTGCCCTAAAAAGAGACCCTAGAGGACAGCCTTCCTCTTTCTGCACGTGAGGACACAACAAAAACTTTGCCATCTATCCAGCAGGAGGCTGGGTCACCACGCACTGAATCTGCCTGCACCTTGATCTTGGACTTCCTGGGCTCCAGAACTGTGACATATAAATGCTTGTTGTTGGGGACTTCTCTGATGGTTCAGTGGCTTAGTCTCTGAGCTCCCAATGCAGAGGGCCCAGGTTTGATACCCGGTCAAGGAACTAGATCCCGCATGTCACAGAGAAGATCAAAGTTCCAGTGTGCCAAGATCTGGCATAGCCAAATAAATAAATAAATATTTTAAAAAAATGTTTGTTGCTGATAAGCTACCCAGTTTGTGGAACTCTGTTATGGGGTGTTCAAGTGGACTAAGAGAGAAAGCTATAATAAACTTTTTCTTCACATTCACATGAAGTGTAGAGTGAGCCAGGTGGCCCTCTGCTATCTTCTGAAACGTACTATCTCCTCGGCCTCCAAGGGCAACACGGCAGCCAATGGGCCAGGAAGGAAGCACACGACTCTTCCCCTTCTTGGACAGAACGTGACAGTTCTAGTTGATTGATCAGAACTAGTCACATGACTCTGGCTTTAGTGCAGGGCCTGGGAAGTGGAGGGAACACATAGACTATGTAGTGATCACTGTTTCTACATCACCATCTCATGTCTTCCTTACATGCAGACCTGGTACCAAGGGGATATGGTCCATCACCCTGGAGTGAGTGAATGAGTCACCCAATTACAAACTGTGGTTTTGTAATTGTTGGTCGGTTTGCAATCTGTTGGTTTGCAATCTGGTCCCCGTATTCTTCCTTCACAGCTCAGTTGGTAAAGAAGCTGTCTGTAATGCAGGAGACCCAGGTTTGATTCCTGGATTAGGAAGATCCCACGGAGAAGGAGACGGCAACCCAGTCCAGTATTCTTGCCTGGAGAATCCCATGGACAGAGGAGCCTGGCAGGCTACAATCCAAGGGGTCGCAAGCGTCGGACACAACTTAGTGACTGTACCACAAACCACCATCCTGTAAACAGAAGGCAAGGAGAAACTGAAAAAAGAGGCAGACCATCCCAGATTGGTAGTGTCAGTTTTAATAAGTTGGGAAGCTTATTCAGGAGGCTTGTCTTAGGCAGCTGCAAGACGAGTATATGTCTGTACCAACACTATAAATATTAGGCTCTCATTTATAAATTGATGAAGCATTTCACTGGCATGGAGTTTTGTTCCCATTTTACAAAGAAGATGCTAAGACTCAGAAAGTTACTATGGGGACTTACCTGGTGGTCCAGGGGTTAGGAATATGCTTTCCAATGCAGGTGGGTGCTGGATTGATTCTTTGTTAGGAAACTAAGATCCCACGTGTCCAGGGTAACTTAGCTAGCACTCTCTAGAGCCCATACTCTGCAAACACACATCTCAGTAAGAAGACTGTGCACCGCAACGAAGACCCAGAGCCTCCAAAAAAAGAGAAAGGTACTGTGACTTATTCACACAGCTAGGAAGGGGAAGAGTAGGGGCTGACTTCTGGTTTTCTAACATGAAGCCTTACGCCTTTTAAGTTATCTCACAAGTTCCCTGAGTTTGGAGATCGCTAACTGGGAAAGAATTAGCAGTGGATTATGGAAGTTGATTAGCATAAAAGGTAACAAAGGCATTTTCTACAGGCAAATTGAGGCAACCTCATAAAGATTAATGCATTTTTTCCCAATTGTCTTAATAGTCAGCTAACAATTACATTTTAAAATGGTTGCTGGAAGTATTAAGTGAACAAAGTAATTGAACCAATCACTTGTATACCAGTTGTTTTGGTCATTAAGTGTGGCCTATGTGAAATGAATTTATCTGCAAATGACTTCACACTCAAGCTCCCCACCCAGATCCAGCCAGTGTCTGGAGCTGAGCAAAGCAGTTTCTGTAGTTACACTGATTACATGTGTTTCCCCAAGCATCCTGGAGACACAGACAAAGGAACCAAAATAGATATTCAGACGGATCCCAGTCTGACTTGTTTCCTTCTCCCAAGAGAGGGTTATTTTAGCATGATTCTAAATTGATGAAATTTCTCCAGAGGTCATCACAAATTAGACTGCCAGCTTCTATGTTAACCATTGATGGCCTACTTCAACCTGAATATCTTGCATTCTAGTCTCTTTAAAAAATAGGTTAAATAATTTAAAAGCAAGAGATAATTAAAAATCAAGAGACAATATTTTATTAGAGTAACCCAAATATACCGAATTCTATGACGGAAGAAAATAACAATAAATTATGTAGATGTCCTGGCCTAAGTGAAGGCAGCCGTAACTCCTCATTCCTTGAGTACAGGGGTAGTGAATGCCTTTCAATGAATACAGTGTGGAAAGTGGGAAAAAAAGACAAACTTTATAGTGGAGAGACCTGCTAAATGCTATTTCAAATGGGTGATCAAGGTCAACATCAACAACCATACATCATATAGAGTAATACGTACCCTTGATATTCTGTAATGAAAATGACACTTTACTTCTGTGATCTTCCTTCTCAAACCTATAACTTCTGTCTAATCAGAAAAAAAATCAGGAAAATTCCAGTTGAGAGGTTTCCTACAAAATACCTGTCCAAGTCTCCTCAAAACTGTCAAGATAATAAAAAACAAGATAGGTGTAAGAAAAAGTCACAGTCAAGTGGAGCCCAGGAGACATGACCACTAAATGTAACATGGATATCAGATGAAGATTCTAGAGCAGAAAAACACCACTCAGTCAGTTCAGTTCAGTCGTTCAGTTGTGTCTGACTCTTAGAAACTCCATGGACTGCAGCACACCAGGCCTCCCTGTCCATCACCAACTGCTGGGGTTTACTCAAACTCATGCCCATTGAGTCTGTGATACCATCCAACCATCTCATCCTCTGTTGTCCCCTTCTCCTCCCACCTTCAATCTTTCCCAGCATCAGGGTCTTTTCAAATGACTCAGCTCTTCCCATCAGCTTTCTTTATAGTCCAACTCTCACATCCATACATGACCACTGGAAAAACCATAGCTTTGACTAGACAGACCTTTATTGGTAAAGTAATGTCTCTGCTTTTTAATATGCTCTCTAGGTTGGTCATAACTTTCCCTCCAAGGAGTAAGCATCTTTTAATTTCATGGCTGCAGTCACCATCTGCAGTGATTTTGGAGCCCCCAAAATAAAGTCTGACACTGTTTCCACTGTTTCCCCATCTATTTCCCATGAAGTGATAGAAAAGGATGCCATGATCTTAATTTTCTGTATGTTGAGCTTTATGCCAACTTTTTCACTCTCCTCTTTCACTTTCATCAAGAGGCTTTTTAGTTCCTCTTCGCTTTCTGCCATAAGGGTGGTGTCATCTGCATATCTGAGGTTATTGATATTTCTTGATTCCAGCTTGTGCCTCATCCAGCCCAGCATTTCTTATGATGTACTCTGCATATAAGTTAAATAAGCAGGGTGACAATATACAGCCTTGACATACTCCTTTTCCTATTTGGAACCAGTCTGTTGTTCTATGTCCAATTCTAACTGTTGCTTTCTGACCTGCATACTGATTTCTCAAGAGGCAGGTCAGGTGGTCTGGTATTCCCATCTCTTTCAGAATTTCCCACAGTTTACTGTGATCCACACAGTCAAAGGCTTTGGCATAGTCAATAAAGCAGAAATAGATGTTTTTCTGGAACTCTCTTGCTTTTTCAAAAATCCAGCAGATGTTGGCAATTTGATCTATGGTTCCTCTGCCTTTTCTTAAACCAGCTTGAACATCTGGAAGTTCACGGTTCACATATTGTTGAAGCCTGGCTTGGAGAATTTTGAGCATTACTTTGCTAGCATGTGAGATGAGTGCAATTGTGCTGTAGTTTGAGCATTCTTTGGCATTGCCTTTCTTTGGGATTGGAATGAAAACTGACCTTTTCCAGCCCCATGGCCACTGCTGAGTTTTCCAAATTTGCTGGCATATTGAGTGCAGCATTTTCACAGCATCATCTTTCAGGATTTGAAATAACTCAACTGGAATTCCATCACCTGCACTAGCTTTGTTCGTAGTGATGCTTTCTAAGGCCCACTTGACTTCACATTCCAGGATGTCTGGCTCTAGGCCAGTGATCACACCATCGTGATTATATGGGTCGTGAAGATCTTTTTTGTATAGTTCTGGGTATTCTTGCCACCTCTTCTTAGGTAAAACACCATTAGGTAAAAACTAAGGCAACAAGAATGAACTATGGATATTATTGTTGATTATTATTGAATCTGCCTGCAATGCAGAAGACCCCAGTTTGATTCCTGGGTCGGGAGGATCCACTGGAGAAGGGATAGGCTACCCACACTAGTATTCTTGAGCTTCCTTTGTGGTTCAGCTGGTAAAGAATCCGCCTGCAATGCGGGAGACCTGGGTTTGATCCCTGGGTTGGGAAGATCCCCTGGATAAGGAAAAGGTTACCCACTCAGTATTCTGGCCTGGAGAATTCCAAGGACTGTACAGTTCATGGGGTTGCAAAGAGTCTGACACAACTGAGCAACTTTCACTTTCATTATTGTTGGTGTTGATAACGGTGATGATGGCGTTGCTGTTGATGGAAGCATGATTATCACCGTGGTGGTGGTGGATTGTAGAGATAACAGAAAAGTGAGAGAATTTAACATGTGCTTGTGTGCAATTCAGATGGTGTGTCACTCAGTTAGCTGTGTCCTACTCTTTGCGACTCCACGGACTATAGCTGGTCAGGCTCCTCTGTCCATGGGATTTCCCAGGCAAGAATACTGGAGTGGGTAGCATTTCCCTTCTCCAGGATATCTTTCCGACCCAGGGATCGAACCTGGGTATCCTGCATTGCAGACAGATTCTTTACCAACTGAGCCACAAGGGAATCCCACTATTGTTGATGAAATTATGATTACGTTGGTGGTGGTGCCTGCTGGAGCTAACACACAAGTGAGAGTAAGTAACACGTACTGCGGAATTTTTCATTCATTTGTGCGGAATTCAGATACCCAGAAGCAGAGCCTGCAGTTCAACTTCATCCTTCCTGGTGCCCCTACACATCTGAATTATGATAACTTGCATCCTACCAAATGTAAGAAAAAAATCAATAAACAGAAAGCTCAGTTAAATGAAGTTAAAAGCCTAGAGTGGGAGATCTCACACTCTGTGATAATAGCACAGTCCAACAGAAAGAAAAAAGACTCCTCTACTTTCCTGGCAACAATTCTGCTCAATGCTCCGTGGTGAACTAAATGGGAAGGGAATATAAAATGAGGGCATATATGTACTTATCCACGGTCACTTCCCATCACAGCTTGGTAGAGACTAACCCTAAGCCGCTGCCATACTCTTCAAGTACCTCATTCCTCTCCACACTCTCTTGTCTCAGCAGAGGCCCTGATCATTTACCAACTGGAGAAAATAGAGGTCATCCAAATAAAGTTTTTCTATATGTCTGCTGTTTGTTCCAAGAGTTCTCAGTTTCAGCACCAGGTAAAATGTAAACCCCTAACCACTGACAACCAGACTTTTCATGTCATACCATGTAAGCATCCTCAATCCTCACCACTTCTCCAATTACACAATAAGCCCCAGCCATGCACACAGATAGGTCAGTCTCTTGGTATATGGACCATAAGCATCATCTCACAGAAAAACCTACTCTTCTCTTGTTCCACCAAATACACACACACACACACACACACACACACACACTCACACCTCTGTTGGATTATAGCTGGAACTCAATTTGTTCGCTCAATCAAGGAATAGGGAAGGGGGACTTTCCTATTGGTCTAGAGGTTAAGAATCTGCCTTGCAATGAAGGGGCTGCAGGTTCAATCCCTAATCGGAGAACTAAGATCCCACAACTAGAGACCCCATGGGCTGCAGTGAAAGATCCTGCTTTTGGGATCAAAGATCCCACCTGCCACAGTCAAATAAATAACTAAATAATTTTAAAAAAAAATAAAGAAAAAAGGGAAGTACAAAGTAATGCTCTTAATTGTAAGGGAAAGAAATTCTACCTAACATAAGCTAAGAAGAAATTTTTTGGGGGAAAAGTAATTTATTTTACCTTGCATCTTTGAAGAAAAATTTGAACAATCAAACGTTGGAAAGGACAACGATCTAGTCCAATCTTCATGTTTTGGAATCAGCAACCACAGAGCAGTGGCTGATGGGAAATAATGTTGTTCAACCATCTCCAACCATTGCCCATCCTTATGTCATTGCTCCAGATTTACATTCATGGGAGATGGTCTAAACTGGCCAAATATGGATTTCTCCAGTAGCAGTAGCTCAGCTGGTAAAGAATCTGCCTGCAATGCAGGAAACCTGGGTTTGATCCCTGGGTCGGGAAGATGCCCTGGAGAAGGGAAAGGCTACCCACTCCAGTATTCTGGCCTAGAGAATTCCATGGACTATACAGTCCATGGGGTCATAAAGAGTTGGACACGACTGAGCAACTTTCACTTCACTCACCAGTAGCAGATCCAGACTCAAAGGGTTGGGTGCTTATAACCTATTTGGGAGATGATGCCAGGAACTAACAGAGAAGGCAGTGGCAACCCACTCCAGTGTTCTTGCCTGGAGAATCCCAGGGTGGGGGAGCCTGGTGGGCTGCTGTCTATGGGGTCTCCCAAAGTTGGACACGACTGAAGCGACTTAGCAGCAGCAGCAGCAGCCAGGAACCAAGCATAAGAGAGAAAATAGATAGGTAGGGAAGGAAAGTAGAAAAGAGACTCTAATAAAGCACATAGAACAACTTCTGAATCGTTCTTTTGGAGGGCTGGAAGCTGAAAATGTGTTCCCAGACTGCAAAGCCCCATGAAAGTGTTGGGAAAGTGTAGTCGCTCAGTCATGCCTGACTCTTTGCAACCCCGTGGACTGTAGCCTGCCAGGCTCCTCTGTCCATGGAATTCTCCAGGCAAGAATACTGGGGTGGGTAGCAATTCCCTTCTTCAGGGGATCTTCTGACCCAGGGATCACACCAGGGTCTCCTGCATTGCAGGCAGATTCTTTACCATCTGAGGCACCAGGGAAGCTAGGCCTCATGGTTTGAAATTTTTTCCAAGTGCATCACTATCTTGTGACTCTGGATTGCTCTGGTTTGCAAACAAATGGGTTTTCATGGTGGGAAACTTGCAAGAGTTGTGGGGAGGTGGGACAGGAACAACTGTAGAATGCATTTCAATAAGTTACCATGTCTCCTTTAAAAAATTCCACTGAGACTACATGCATGAACCAGGACTATTTCTCCAGAATAAAATGAAATTGTTGTTACTGAAAGAAGGGAGAATAAATTTGGGGCAGACAAGATTATCAGATACATATCTCAGAGAAGGTAATCAGTAGATAAAAGAGGTTCAGAAAAAATGTGCTTCAGGAGGTCTGTAGGGTGAAAGATTTTTTTTTTTTCTGCCACACCATATAGCATGTGGGATCTTAGTTCCCTGACCAGGGATTGAACCTGTGTCCCCTGAACTATGAGCATGGAATCTTAACCACTGGTCCACCAGCAAAGTCCTAGTGAAAGATTTTATCCAATGAGGGAAATCATGGGAAGGTTCATGAAGAAGTTGTTTTTTTTGTTGATCAAATGCACTCTTCTGATCCAAAATAACAAAGTCTGCATCCCTGTTGTCTCCTCTCCAAGCATCCAATGTATATACAAGTCATACTAGATTACCACGACCAGTGTATGATTCAGAAATAATTTATGTGAATTTGACAAATCATTAGTGAGGTGTGTTTGCTTTGATATCCTTGATGCTATTTTTGCATGAATAATTGCTAATTTAATTCAAATTCTTGTGTGGAAAAAAAAAATGTGCTAATGGCTAGACAGACTTAGGTTTCCATGGCAACATATTGCTCTCAAGGATCAAGTGGAATATTAAAGTATTGGCTCACTTTATTTGGCACAGGTGGCACAGGTTTATTTTTAATGTATCACATATGTAATATATAACAACAGTAATATGGTTCATGAGTTAGGATGTCTGATATACCCTCTAGAGCAAAGAGGGAGGTTGTTTTCTGGATGCTTGGGGCTGGTGCACTGGGACGACCCAGAGGGATGGAATGGGGAGGGAGGAGGGAGGAGGGTTCAGGATGGGGAACACATGTATACCTGTGGCGGATTCATTTTGATATTTGGCAAAACTAATACAATTATGTAAAGTTTAAAAATAAAATAAAATTTAAAAAAAAAAAAATAAAAGCATTTTTCACTTTGTCGAGTTGCTTAAAAGCTGTAGATATATTATTTTTTATCCATGTGTATTCTTTTACCTCGGTGTAGCTGAACATACATAAAAGCAAAGGATATTTGCCCTGCCCTTCAGAAGTCAGCAAAAGCCTAGGAAGAAGGGAACAATACCAAATGAGCATCTGAAATTCTGTCATTGAAACATTCTCTGGGCTTAATATTCCAAAGTCTCTGGGATCTCATTATTCTATCTTATACCCAAATAGGGTTATACAAGCTTCTTTTAAGCATGGTCTTTGCTTTTCATTCTCCAAACCTTTGAATAAGGTGTACCTTCTTCCATTCCTACATTGCTTGGTAAGAGCTTCCCAAATTCACGGGCCAGTAGAAATGCTCCTAGATCTTCTTCAAAGACCTGATGAGAAACCGCTGGCCCTCTTGCTGCAGTGTACAAACCTTGATGTGTTTCTTTGCTGGCCATACTGAGCTGATGCTCCCAATGTCAATAGTGATACTTCTCAAACATTTGATCTCATAGTTTAAGTCTTTTCTCCCACCTATAACATTGTAATGAAGAGTATTAAAATCAGAGTGATGAGCTGTGAATCCTATTTTCTCCTTCATCCATTTCCTATGTGTCCCTGAGAAAGAAATGTAACCTTACTAAGCCTTCGTATTCTAACCTATAAAATGGGATTAATAATAGTTCTTATTTCATAGAGCTGCAAAGATAAAATGCTAATTGATTGTGATGATGACAACAAGGACAAAGGAGAGGGTAGTATAACTAGATGGGTGCAGGTGTGTGAGTATGTATGCAAACATTAATGCCTGATATGAAAGAGTGCATCTCCTGAAGCCCATGGAGCATTTGTTAACTGTTTCATTGTAATGGCCTCAGGGAAAAAGATAAACACAGTGGGTGCTTAAAATCCTGTAGCCATGCTTCATTCTATCATTTGGCAAAACTAATACAATTATGTAAAGTTTAAAAATAAAATAAAATTAAAAAAAAATAAATTGCTTCCTAGTTTAGAACGTAAACAAATTTCTTTCATTTTCTTCTGTCATTTCCTAGATTTTGCAGTTCTCTTACACTTGCATGTTTTTCCACTAGTAGTTCCTTTTCCAAGGAATTTCTTTTTCAGTTTTTTTCACCATTCTATCCTCTAATGTTCCCTCAAGATTTAGCTCAGTGATTACCATTCCCCTCCTCTTGCCAAGTTTCTCTGATCCACCCTCCTCTAAGGCTTGGCAAAAAATTCCTTTCTGTTTTTGTGGCTGCCTTTTGTATATCTGTGAAGTACAGTTTTTTTCTAGATTTTAATTAATATGTTACTTAACTTTTAGTGCAAATAAATTATAATTACTTCTTTGTCTCTATAGTTTCAACGTTTAGCCCTGTACCTGGCAGTTAATATAAACTCAGTAAAAAACACATACATTGATGAATGTAATAGTCTTTGGTATTATTTGACAAGTGGCAAATAAGACTATATTGTTCAGCACATTTCTACTCCCTCGTCCCTCACCCTTGTGAAGAAATGCACTTCCTGGCCTCAGTAACAGTAGTTTGCTAATACAACTTACTTTGGATATTAGTTGGCACAGCACAAGCAAAGGCCAGAAATATGTTTGTGTGATGTGGTTCTTATTTTGCATTCCTGCCTTTTGCCATGATAAACAAAACAAAACAAAAAAACCTTGGGTTTGATAATCACTAGCTCCAAGGAGGAAGAGTAACATACAGAGTGGATCTATGCCTACCAAATAACTTGAAGCCAACCTTCATCCAAGCCAGCCTAGATCAGCCAGCTGCTGCCTGACCTTTACAGACACATGAAGATACCTACACTCATCTTGTTGTACGTCCCTGATTTGGGGGCTGGATGATTGGGCAGCATTTTTGTTGATCTAGTAAACTGAGAAGAAAATTGGTAGCAAAGTGTGTTGCACTGTCATAACTGAACCTCAACTACGTGAAACCGGCTTTGGAAATGATTAGCAGGAAGGACGCTGGAAAAATGTCAACTTATGTTATATGGGGTGGCGGTGGGGGGGGGGGGAGCCATTAGAGAAAACTGTTGCTTGTGATAAGTGGAAGATAGGAAGATGTACCCAATTTATTTCAGCAGCCAGGCAGATTCATTTAAGAGAAAAGTGTTGATTCTGTACATCGACTTTTGCTAGCCACATTTTATCACTAGCTATCTATGTTACACGCAGTAGTGTATACATCTATATGTATCACAATCTTATTCTCCCAATTCATCCCATCCTGCCCTCTGCAGCCCTCGTGTCCACAGCTCTGTTCTCTACATCTGTGTCTCTATTCTCGCCCTGCAAATAGGTTCATCAGAACCATTTTTCTAGATTCCACATGTATGCCTTAATATACTATACTTTTAAACTCTGTGTAACTTGAAACTAGACTCACTTACTGCTTGATGATCACAGTTAATTTGCTGATTGTGTGCTTTATAAAGAAGAGCCAAAAGTTTTCTTCATCTTGGCCTCCTGAACTCTGTCTGGACACTGGCATAGAGTTGAGGGGGATGGAGATGACTTGCCAACCTGTCAAGTGGATGTTCTCTTCACTCTCTGCCTTTTGCATGAGTGAGAAAAAAAGGCTCACAGAGGTCAGGCCCCTCAACTACAGTATAAGTGTTGGTATTTGGATACAAATCCTGGGCATGCATATTCAAAGCTTATGAATTTTCCATCAGGTCATTTTATTTCAATATGCTTCTTGGATTTGGCCAGATAAATCACATGTTTCTTAATATTTTCCTTTTTAATCAGCTGGATCTATTAGTCCACTTCTTAGCTCTCCATTACAAAAAGATAACTTACATAGTCGATGATAATGTAAGACTCTGTAATTGCCAGGAAACAACTCCATCACATATTAAGTTTAAAAAATTAGGGAAACATATGCAAGTATCAATAACCTCAGATATGCAGATGACACCACCCTTATGGCAGAAAGTGAAGAGGAACTCAAAAGCCTCTTGATGAAAGTGAAAGAGGAGAGTGAAAAAGTTGGCTTAAAGCTCAACATTCAGAAAACGAAGATCATGGCATCCGGTCCCATCACTTCATGGGAAATAGATGGGGAAACAGTGGAAACAGTGTCAGACTTTATTTTTCTGGGCTCCAAAATCACTACAGATGGTGACTGCAGCCATGAAATTAAAAGACACTTACTCCTTGGAAGGAAAGTTATGACCAACCTAGATAGCATATTCAAAAGCAGAGACATTACTTTGCCAACAAAGTTTCATCTAGTCAAGGCTATGGTTTTTCTTGTGGTCATGTATGGATGTGAGAGTTGGACTGTGAAGAAGGCTGAGCGCTGAAGAATTGATGCTTTTGAACTGTGGTGCTGGAGAAGACTCTTGAGAGTCCCTTGGACTGCAAGGAGATCCAACCAGTCCATTCTGAAGGAGATCAGCCCTGGGATTTCTTTGGAAGGAATGATGCTGAAGCTGAAACTCCAGTACTTTGGCCACCTCATGCGAAGAGTTGACTCATTGGAAAAGACTCTGATGCTGGGAGGGATTGGGGACAAGAGGAGAAGGGGATGACAGAGGATGAGATGGCTGGATGGCATCACTGACTCGATGGACGTGAGTCTCAGTGAACTCCGGGAGTTGGTGATGGACAGGGAGGCCTGGCATGCTGTGATTCATGGGGTCGCAAAGAGTCAGACACAACTGAGTGACTGATCTGATCTGATCTGATCTGATGTAAGTATGTGGTTTCTGGTAGTGGCTCAGATGGTAAAGAATCTGCCTGCAACGTGAGAGACCTAGGTTTGATCCCTAGGTTGGGAAGATCCTCTGGAGAAGGGAATGGCAACCCCCTCCAGTACTGCCTGGAGAATTCCATGGACAGAGGAGCCTGGCTGGCTACCTAAAAATCAGATATGACTGAGGCAACCAACACGTTCATTATGCAGGTATGTTAAGCAAAGTTTCATTTTGATAAAAACCCACTGTGTGCGTGTGTCTGCCTGTCAGCCTGAGTTCCCAAAGGTGTTTACATAAATGTTAATAATGTTTCTTTCTAAATGGCATGATCAGAGGTCACTTTTAGCTGTCTTTTTCTTTTCCTGTTCTGAATGATCTACTTATTTATGGAACAACTCCTATGTTTCACTTTTACAAACAGATGAAACAGTAAAGTTATTTCCATTTCAGGAAGAAAACATCTCCTAGACATATTTGGTCCTTTGTGAATTGAGATTTCAGTGTTTTAGGAGAAGCCTGGAGATTAGGTAAATCTAGAAAAGCTGCTTGAAATGAAAAAATTGCTGAGTGACGTCCTCACACACATCCTGGTTTATTAGTTCAGTTTCCTGTTCACCTGTGTCCAGGTTTGATTTCTGATTCAACTTGGTCTCTGTTATAACAGTCGTTTCATGTGTACAACTTCTTACAGTCTACAAGGCCCTTTTCCTGATCTTTTCTGTCAAACAAACACCCTCTCTATAAGGAATAAGGCCTGACATTGTATATTTTTATATTTAGGTCAAGGAAGTGAGATTGAGAGAGGTTAAGTGTCTTGCCAAGTCTCACACTAAATCAAACGATGGGCTGGTGAGGCACATTGAAAAAGAGAGTCAATAAAGGTCAGTACAGGTTCATAACTACTGCCTTTGCAATTTGCTTTATTTTCTCAGGCTCTCCCCCACAGCAGAATTAGATACTCCCTCCTCTAATAAATATTGCACATACCTGTCATCCTAATAAGCATTTGTTTACATGTCTCCTTGACAGAAGATAGAATTTCAATTCCACAGAGCTTATCTCTTTACCTGGCATGCAGCAAGTTCTCAACAATTGTTCATTGAATTAATATATGTCTTGTATCCTGGAGACCCTTGATGCAAAAGCAATTATGAAAAAGAAGTGCAGGTTATACCTCAGAAATATTACGAATTTGGTTCCAGATCACCATAATAAAGCAAATACCACAATAAAGCAAGTCGCAAACTTTTTTTGTTTTCCCAGTGCATGTAAAAGTTATGTTTACACAAGGCCTGGCGTGCTGCAATTCAGCGACTGAACTGAACTGAACTGAACTGATAGTCTCTTAAAGATGAAATAACATTGTGTCTAAAAGTATACATGAAAGTGAAAGTCGCTCAGTCCTGTCCAACTCTTTGCCACTCCATGGACTGTCTCACTAGGCTCTTCTGTCCACGGAATTCTCCAGGCAAGATTACTGGAGTGGGTTGCCATTCCCTTCTCCAGAGGATCTTCCTGACCCAGGGATCGAACCCTGGTCTCCTGAGTTGCAGGTGGATTCTTTACCATGTAAGCCAGCAGGGAAGCCCACTTACTTTAAAAATACTTTATTGCTAAAAAATGCTATTATCCAAGTCCTCAGCAAATTGTAATCCTTTTGCTGGTTGAGGGTTTTACCTGTGTTGAGGTCTTCTGATTGCTCAGGATGGTGGTTGCTGAAGGTTGGGGTGGCTGTGGTAATTTCTTAAAATAAGACAACAATGAAATTTTTGCAACACTTGACTCTGTTCAGGAATGATTAGCATGCAATGCTGACTGATAGCATTTTCAGATTTACCTATGGTAAATCTTCTTTCAAAATTTAAGTCAGTCATCTCAAGCCTTGCTTCTGGCTTTATTAACTAAATTCATGTAATATCCTAAATCCTTTGTTGTCATTTCAACAATCTAAAGGGTATTTTCACCTGGAATAGATATCATCTCAAGAAGCCATTTTCTTTCTCTCTTTATCCATAAGGAATAACTCCTCATCCATTCAAGTTTTACCATGGGAGTGCAACAACTCAGTCATGAGTTTGAGCTCCACTTCTAGTTCTCTTGCTGTTTCTACCACATCTGTAGCTACTTCCTCCCCTGAAGTCAGAGATGACTGTGCATTTTCTGCATGTAGCCATTCCCCACTTCTATCTATAAAAGCTCTTGCCCCACTGGTTGCCAGAGGCGGGGGAGTGGGCCTTTGGACAGATATCCATCCTTCCCGGCCAGTTGCTGGATTCTGAAATAGAGCAAACTTTCCTTTCCACCAACCCAGCCTGTCTATTGACTCTTGAGTGGTGAGCAGCTGGACCCTATCTTTCAGTAACATTGTGTCTTCCTTCCCTCCTCTCCTCAGGGTAAGCTGCTGTGCATTGGGGAACAGACTGAATGGCCCCTACAGTCCCTTTCAGAACTAATGTTCTATTCTAAGTTTAGCTGGGCAATAGAATCTGCTGAAAGTCACAGAGTTACCTTCTGCAGCTTTGGATGGGAAAGGGTTTTGAGGGAATTAAGAAATCAGCTGAGCAGTGCTGAGTGGGCCATGAATAGGAGAATGCCAGCAGATCATTTGAGACACCGTAATTAAAGCAGAAGCAGATTAAAGTTCTTCTAAAAGAGATGTCAGCAAAAAAAAAAAAAAAAAACAAAAAAAAGCAGTGGACGTGCCTAGAGCCTGTAAGGGACTCGCCCAAAAGTTTATAGGTAAGAGAAACAGTGCCAGATCTCCTAGGAGATGTGAACCTACTATAGAGAAATAAATGTGCAAAAGAAGTAGCGAATCAGGGCCATATCAACACAATGAAACCAGGCTAGGGAATAGGAAAATCAGGTGGAGCCCTTCTTTCACGTGGTGGAGTTTGCAATCCATCCAATGGAATAGTGATGGACAAGGGTTGGAAGGAAGGTGCTCTGTGGTCCCCGCTAAGGACCTTGAGCTTTGTGTGAGGGTCAAGGAGAGCCAGTAAGAACATTTGCTATTCTGCTTTCTTTTTTAAAAAGACTTTTTCTATTTAAAAAAAAATAAATTTATTTATTTTTGGGTGTGCTGGGTCCTCGTTGCCGCACTGGCTTTTCTCTAGCTGTGGAGAGCAGCGGCTACTCTCCAGTGATGGGCCAGCTTCTCGTGGCAGCAGCTTCCCTTGTTGAGGGGCACAGGCTCTAGGGCATGTGTGTTTCCGTAGTTGTGGCTCCTGGGCTGAGTTCGTCCGTGTTATGTGGGAACTTCCTGGATCAGGGATCAACCCATGTCTCCTGCACTAGCGGGAGTAACTTGCTACCACTCCTGCTAGAGCAGGAGTTTACCACTGAGTAACCAGGGAAGCCCTCTACTCTCCTTTCAGCTGCTTGTTTTCAGAACTTAGCTCCAAATCATGATGCGGTTTCTCATTTGATCCTTTCCGATTTTCCTTGGTTTCTTTATAAGTTATTGGTTTTTCCTATTTGCCTCCAAATTCTTCACAAATATATCTGGTGATGGTGGTGGTTTAGTTGCTAAGTTATGTTTGACTCTTGTGACCCTATGAACTATATAGCCTGCCAGGCTCCTCTGTCCATGGGATTCTCCAGGCAAGAATACTGGAGTAGGTTGCCATTTCCTTCTCCAGGGGATCTTCCCCACCCAAGGATCTAACCCGTGTCTCCTGCATTGCAGGTGGATTCTTTACCAACTGAGCCTCCAGGAAAGACCTGTATATGTGTGATAAGACTCAAAAATACCTAGATTTACTCATCTGTCTTTATTGATTTCCCCAGTTAGTGATTGTGTAAAACAGAAGGAAAGCCTTTGAGTATATGTGAACTGATTGTAGGAGATTACTTCACTTCTAAAGAGCTTATCTCAATGTTCCCTCCTTTAGCAAGACTTCTTGGCAGCTGGAGACTCTGGGATTTCTTCCTGCCACATATGAACCACAAATAGATGAGGACTATAAGGGAGTTCACTGGTTTGGAAGAAGGTACTCAAAGGTCTCAGGTAAGTGGACAGGGGCTGCTGGGATGCTGTCCCTTCGGATCAGTCAGCTTTTAGATATCATCTGATCCAAGTCAGCATGAAAGAGTTTGAGGTTCTACTGTTTTGTAAAGATGCTGTTTTCAAAGAATCTCCAAGTACCTCTGCTTGCACAATGGCTCCACATGTGCTCTATCCAGAGCAGGACAGTCTTAGCAGACAGTCTCTTGGAAAGAGTCTGTGGCCTCATCTAAAATTAGGCTGATGATAAGCTATTCATAACTTTTTCATTTGCTAATAAAGCCATGCTTCTCTTTCAAGGGGCTCACTCTTGGGGTAAATGACCTTTCCGACACAGCTTTGACTGGCATAGCACTGGACTAAAATCAAGAGACTCAAGATCTACCCATGGCTAAAGAGCTTACCATTCACTGACCTTGGTAAGTCATGCTTCTTCCTTGAGCTGAGATTATTTCAGTAAGATCAGGTGGGTAGACCTGATAACTTCCAGTTCACACCTACCTAGTAAAAGTCTATTGACATGTCTAGTTTTTGGTTAGTCTTGTTTTCTAATTTTATGTATCTCAAATGAGAATCAATTGCAGAGGACAGATCTAGCTGAAAATTCAACTGTGTAGTTTAACAGATGAGGAAAATGGTGACTATAGTGAACACACACACACACACACACGTGTGCACACACACACATGCCCCTGATGGATTGGGAAATAATACCTTCTGAGAATAAATATGTCAGAACTTGAGCAGGGGTTTTATTAAATTGCTGTGCCGTTTTCACGCTCAACCAAGTAAGAAAATAGAAGGAAAACTACCATGATTTCTTATTTAATCTGTGGCACATCTATCAAAATTCTTACTCGCTCACCTAATATGTAGATTTTATTGTGAGAGATCTCTGTGTGTTGTTTTTGTTACTCTTCTTTGTCTTATTAAACTTTTAAAGCATTTTTATAACTTGTGCACTTCTCTCTCTATATATTTATGTATATACATAATCCACATATATATTTTATACACATATATCTATATACATATATGCCTATGTATATATATATATATATATATATATTTCTTTTTCTTCGGATGTGTGAACCATGCAGGATCTTAGCTCCCCAACCAGGGGTTGAACCTGTAGTTCCTGCAATGGAAGTGTGCCATCTTAAAAACTGAACCACCAGGAAAGTCCCTCTCTTATTAAACTTTAAGCTGAACAAAGGTGGGGAATCTCTCAGGCATTATTGTATCTTCAATGCCCTGCCAGTTTGCAGTACCTGTGCTTAATACAGTTGCATTAAATCAACTTCTTCAGTGATTCTTGGAGTTCACCATTTACAAATAAAGAAAGTGAGAATCCATGGAATCAGAAATTAACCCCAGAGTAGAAAGAGATGCAGTTAGGCTCTGAAGCTAAATGCTCCTGATTCTCATCTGCTTCAATTCCACTAAGCCATTCTTTCTTGTAAGGTTATTATTTAATGTAGCCAAGTTCTTGAACCTGAGGGACTCAAAAAATGTTTTGGCCATGTGACATGTGGGATCTTAGTTTCCTGACTGGGAATCAAACCCACAACGCCTGCATTGGAAGCACAGAGTTCTAACCACTAAACTGCCAGGGAAGTCCCTGAGGGACTTTAAACTGCATACAGAAAACCCGATTTGCTCCAACTGCTCTCACCAGGAAGCCCATTTCCAACACTAGCTTATATCAATAATTCTGCCACCATGTCATCAGTTCATCCCGTGAGTTTAAGGCTTTGATCACTTTAATGCTAATAACTTTGGGGTTCTCACAAGTTAATTATCAAACATTATTCTTTTACTTAAAAGAAACAACTTATTCAGCAGCCCTGTTTCTTTTCTTTGAAGAGTTTAAATACCAATCACTATAGAGAAACAGATGGGGGAGTGAAAATCAGGAATAAGGAGAAATTAAGAAATGGAAAACAAACTAACATGGTTCTCACCCGGATAGCACTTTTGTTTCCCTCTTAATACCCTTCTGCTAGTGTCCCTGGGATCCAGGTCATGAGCTGGTAAGCGTTAGCACCACATCGAGGGTGTGCATGACTACACTCCTCAAGACAGAAAAGTTGTCAGCATCTTAAGACAGTCAACCTCTGATGGGAACAAAAGGGCTGCTATTTGGAGATTTGGGGTTTTGTTCAGCAACCCCAAGTCACCTTTTTTAAAAAAGGTGGTTGTGAGATCACTGAGTTATATACATAAATACTTATGTGAAATTAAATTATTTAAGACAAGAGGAAACAATTTTTCCCATGGGGAGACATTTATGTAAAGATATACTTCTCATTAGGCTCATTTAATTTTTAAAATTCTTCTTTTTACTTCCTTTTTAAAATTAAAATATAGTTGATTTACAGTGTTGTGCTAATTACTGCTTTACAGCAAAGTGACTCAGTTATATATACATATATATATATATATTTTTTTTTATATTTCTTTTCCATTATAGTTTATCCCAGGACATTGGATACAGTGAAAGGGAATGGAAAATGCTTTATAATCCTATAACCATAATATTCTATGACTCAATGATTCATTTTATACAAGGCATATTGGTAGTCAGAATAGAGAAATCTTTTTTGTTTCCAGATGAACTGGATTCACTATATGGGGTAGAGAGTTTAGCATTCCTAGAGGTGTTCAACCATAAACTAGATCATTTTTGGCAAATAGATTATAGAGGTCATTCAGGGGTTCTCAAATATGGTCCACAATTCATAAACTTGAGAATCACCTAGAGTGTTGTTTGTTGAATAGTATTAATTAAGATCTCTGGTGACACAGTTCAGAGATACGTGTTTTAAATACTTTGATAGGGAAATTCTGATATAGTCTAAAATCTGAGACCTCTTGTGAGGTGAATTGAATATGATGAGAATTAATCTGATTTTAGGCCATATTTCCCCCCTTCCTTTATATTTTCTTTCAAATAATTCTGTGTGTTTGAAAAAAGCAAGAGTGGGGTATTACATCAACCAGAACTCCTTAAAAAATAAACAAACAACTACCGTAGAACTTAGAGCTATATAGACAGTTGACCCTTGAACAATGCAAGAGTTGGGGTGCTGACCAGCCACAGTTGAAAATATACTTATAACTTCACAGCCACCCCTCTGTATCTGCAGTTCTGCATCTGTGAATTCAACCAACTGAGGGCCATGTAGTACCTACTGTAATAATTACTTCATACTTTTTTATAAAAAAAGAAATCCATGTCTAAGTGGACCCAGGCAATTCAAACCTGTGTTGTCGGAGAGTCAACTGTGTTGTTTAGTAGCTAAGTCATGTTCAACTCCTTTTTGACCCGATGGACTGTAGCCCACCAGGCTCTTCCATCCATGAGATTTCCCAGGCAAGAATACTGGAGTGTGTTGCCATTTCCTTCTCCAGGGGATCTTCTGACTCAGGGATCACACGCACGTCTTCTGCATTGGCAGGTGAATTCTTTATCGCTGAGCCACCAAGGAAGACCAAGAGTCAACTGTGTACATGTAAATATTCCAAAGACTTGAGAAGAGGGACTCAAACATATATCTGTACATTAATGTTCATAGCACCATTATTCACAAAAGTCAAAGGTGGAAAAACTCAAGTGATGATCAACAAATTAATAGATACACAAAGTGTGTTACATACATACTATGGAATATTTTTCATCCATAAATAGGAATGGAAATTCTATATAGGCTGCAACAGAGATGAACCTTAAGGACATAAACTAGGTGAAATAAGCCAGACACCTAAAGCCAAATACTGCATGTTCCACTTATATGAGGCACCTGCAATTGGCAAATCAGAGACAGAAAAGTAGAACAGAGGTTACCAGGGCCTGGGAGGAGTGAGGAATGTAGAGTTTTTATTCCGTGAGTACAGAGTTTCAGTTTGGGATGATGAGAACTTTTGGGTGTGTGTAGAGGTGTGTGTAGAGCATGCAACATTGCATGCTGAGTTGCTTCAGCTGTGTCCAACTCTGTGACACCATGGACTGTAGCCCTGCAGGCTCCTCAGTCCATGGGATTCTCCAGGCAAGAATACTGGAGTGGGTTGCCATGTCCTCGTCCTGGGGATCTTCCCGACCCAGGGATCGAACTTGAGTGTCCTGTATTTCCCACATTGCAGGCAGGTTCTTTACCACCTGGGAATTAACTTAGTACTACTAAACTGTGCACTTACAGATGGGTAAAATGATAAATATTATGCTATATAATTCCATCCCTGGTTGGGGAACTAAGATCCCACATGCCAGAGAGTGAAAGTATTACTCACTCAGTAGTGTCTGATTCAGACCCCATGGGCCACAACCCAAAAGGCTCCTCTGTCCATGGGATTTCCTAGGCAAGAACACTATTCCCTTCTCTAAGGGATCTTCTCAACTCAAGGATCGAACTTGGGTCTCCTGGATTGCAGGCAGATTCTTTACTGTCTGAACCACCAGGGAAGATTCCACATGCCACAGGGCACTGAAACTCAAGTGCCATAACTAAGACCCTAAGCAGCCCCCCAAAAATTTAAACTTTAAAAAAAGATTTTGAAAAACAGAAGAGATCCTGCACTTACAATGAGTAGGCGAGTCTTGTGAAAAAGACTGTTTTAGCTTATCAACTTTCATTACAAAAGAAGAGTACTAGCTCCAAATACCTGATGGGTTGAACGTCCCTTCAGGCAAGCCTGCATCTCCAAAACACTGGACGAGAGAGTGAGGCAGGCAGAATGTCCCAGGATCACTCCCTGCACTGTCTTTCTGTTAACACTTCCAGATCTTCTCTTAGCGTGTTCCCTCACTCATTTTTCTTCATGGCATGTGTTACTACCTGATTATATACTTAATCCATGCATGGGTGCTCAGTCAAGTCCGACTCTTTGCGACCCCATGGACTGTAGCCTGCCAGGCTCTGTCTATGGGATTGCCCAGGCAAGAATACTGGAGTGGGTTCCCATTTCCTCCTCCAGGGGATCTTCCTGACCCAGGGATCAAATTGGTGTCTCCTGCGTTGGCAGGCGAATTCTTCACCACTGTACCACCTGGGCATGTGATTATACATTTATTTGTTTACTTAAACGAATTGAGGAAAAGAGTTTTGTTCAGTTCACTGCTCTATTTAAAGCACCCAATACAGTGTGCCCAAATTCTACTAACACAAAGTAGGCAGACTATACTTATTTGATGAAAGAATAAGTGCAAATTCATGTTCTTAAAGGTCAACTTTCTTAAAGTTCCTCCAGCACCTCCTTCTCCCACAAAATAAAAATTATGTCTGAGTCAGAGGTTTCTGTAGAGTGCTACCTGCTGCCTTCTGTCATAGCAACTAAACAGATGCTATAATAAAAGATACAATGTTTGCTCACTTGTTTGCATTCTTACTGGATTCTCAATTCCTCAGAAACAGGAACTGTGCAAACTATTTGGTGAATAGTTACCCAATGAAAGAAAGCATAATTTGGAAAGTGGGATATAACCAAGAGTAAACACTGGCAAGTGAACTTAAGGCAGAACCTAATATTTTTCTTCTCTTACTCTCAGTCAGATTCAAGAAAGTACATTTGTTCTGATTTGTTGTCCTAGTTATGTAAGCTTCTTGCTTCTAGCAGAGAATATCTAGATTAAAAGATAAAGATTGAGATAAAGATGGATTGTAGGATGCTAAAAATACCTGTTATTGTCTTTTGAACCGTGTCAGTATAGTAGGATCTAAATTAATCCTGGATTATTAATATTTCATGGTAAATCATTTGACAGATAAAACAAAGGCCATATTAAAATTTTTGATCTTTATAAAGTACTTCTCAAGGTTCAGGTAAGTTCAAGTATATATGAATACAAAAATTTGAGTGCATTTTAGAAAACTGTACATTGAAAATGGTAATTTTTTGTTAATAGTCATGATAATATATAAACTTAGAATTTAGAAAATATGAATTTAGAGAACATAGGTAATGAGTATGTGTATATTTTTATATATGTGCATATTTTTTATATATGTGCATATCACCATATACTTTTGTATATATATATGTACATTAATATTTTGTGTATTATTTAATTTTACACGTGGTCTTTTCCCCTATTTAATTATTCTTTAAAATTTCAGTAGTTATTTATTGTTCTGATAGTGGGATCATTTGCTTATTCAGTCCCTTATTGAGGAGCACTTATGTACCTTTTGCAAAAATGGCAACACTTCTCTGTATTCTTGCAATGCTACTTTGAAACTCCTTCCATAAAAAGGTGAAGTCTGTTTTCCCCGCAAAGGTCTTTATGGCTTGCTTTGACCAATTGAATGTAGCGGAAGTGACTGTATTGTCTCTGAGCCTACATATCCAGAGGACCTGCCAACTTGTCTTCTGATGATGGTTATATAGGAATCATGAGAAATGCAGGCCCAGTTCCCTGATTCCCCAAGCTGGCAGGCAACTAACATCCAGAGGCAGCGATGCTCAGCTAATGCTAGTTGCCCACAGAAGGATGAGCACATGCCTGCATGCTCAATTGCTCAGTCGTGCGCAACTCTTCACAACCCCATGGACTGTAGCCTGCCAGGCTCCTCTGTCCATGGGGTTTTCCAGGCAGGGATACTGGAGTGGGTTGCCATTTCCTCCTCCAGGGGATCGTCCTGACCCAGGGATCTAACCAGCATCTCCTGCATTGGCAGGCAATTTCTTTACCACTAAGTCACCTGGGAAGCCTGTCATGCTAGGATTTTTAAAAATCCCTATTCTCATTAGTTCTTAGAACGTTCACTAGCTCATATCTACCTGTTGAAGCTCTGTTCCTGCTTCACAACTTAACTCAAGATCCAACTGTAAGCAAATACTTTTTACTCTTGGTATCCATGTTTGTTTTTTAACCTATCTATACCGGTGCATCTAGACTCTGATGCTGGGAGAGATTGGGGGCAGGAGGAGAAGGGGATGACAGAGGATGAGATGGCTGGATGGCATCACTGACTCGATGGACGTGAGTCTCAGTGAACTCCGGGAGTTGGTGATGGACAGGGAGGCCTGGCATGCTGTGATTCATGGGGTCGCAAAGAGTCGGACGTGACTGAGCGACTGAACTGAACTGACTGATACTGGTGTTTGCCAGCTCTGCAAAATTAATAACACTTTCATGCCATTCCCTCCCACTAAAGCATGAAACCAGAGAGCACCAACCATTGACTGCTAGTGCAAATGTAGAAATTTTGCAAATAGCAAGCTCTTCACATATACTGAGTAAATTAAATTTATTACTAAATCAAGGTTAGTGTACCTGACTACCAGATGTGTGGATGGTTTCTTTTAAACTGGAGTGCATTTGCTTCCATGATAGAAGGTAAGTGCTTCTAACCTTTGAAACACTGTCCATAACACAAGGCTAGACAATAAAATTTATTCATCAATTTTGGAGCCTTAGAATATTCTTTCATTTAAATTAGTATTCTGATTAAGAAAAAAAAAAGGAAAAATTGAGGACAAGGAAACAAGAAATTTTTTAAAAGGCAAAATTTGAGACCTATCTAGTGGGCTTCCTTGGTGGCTCAGATGGTAAAGAATCTGCCTGCACTGTGGGAGATAGGGGTTCAATCCCTGGGTCAGGAAGATGTCTTGGAGAAGGAAATAGCAATTCACTCCAATATTCTTGCCTGGAGAATTCCATGGACAGAGGAGCCTGGTGGGCTACAGTTCATGGGATCACAGAGAATCAGACACAAGTGAGTGAACTAGCACTTTCACTTTTTCCAGACCTATCTAGTAAGCAAATATCTAGCAATTTCAGATTTTTTTTTCAGTAGAAAAAAAAAAAAGAATTATGGAGTATATTAAATTTTGAAAAAAGGCTCACAGAAAACAGGATGCTGAAATTCACACCAACTGAAAAGTGATGGAGAGAGACTATGGAAATGACACACTGGCCCTTTGTGCCGCTCCTCATCTGATGATCTGAGGTCGAGAGAACCAAGGACAACAAAGGAAATTAGGTCTTCCGCAGTTCTCATTAAATGCTCGAGGAGTCTGACTACTGCTGAGTTGAGCACTTCAAGGGCTTTGGAAAAGGAAACTGCAGTTTCTTATTTCACCACCTTCATTGTGCTGAAGGAAATAAGAAATAGCTCTGAGACTAATAATAATAGTAATAGCATCCGAAGCCGCAGAGCCCAGTGGCACTTCCTAAAGGCAGCATAAATAATTAAGCATCTCTACAGGCAAGTCACTGGGAATAAAGAAAAAAGAGCTGCAGTTCTGCCCATATTCCTTAAAGGGAAAAGGAGTTGGTGAGCCAATTATAAAATCTTGGAGTTGGAAAAAATCTTTGTTTGTTCATTGATTTATTCATTTATTCAATCATTACTGAGCACTTATCATCAGAAACCAGTCATTATGCACCAGCCAGGAGCTTTAATAATCATTTACTCCTACTTCTTCATTCTTGGGATGAAGAAACTGTCCTAACTGTGAAACCAGAAGTGAAGTGCTGTGCACAATTTGCTGTCTGGTTTGTCCAAACCTAGAACTACAACCTAGGTTCCTGACTCGGCAGTGAATATGCTTTTAATTACACTCCACTGGAGGTTTTTAAAGTGTGAATTACTTGATGAATGAAAAATTAATATTGTTAAAATGATCATACAACCCAAGGCATCTATAGATTCAAAGCAATCCCTATCAAAATACTAATGGCATCTTTCACAGACCTAGACCAAGTAATTCTAAAATGTGTATGGAAACACAAAATATCCCAGATGACCAAAGTAATCTTAAGAAAGAAGAGCGATGGTGGAGGTATCATGCGCCCTCATTTCAAACTATACCACAGAGCCACAGTAATCCAAACAGTATAGGGCTGGAACAAAAACAGAAATATAGGTCAATGGTACAGAGCAGAGAGCCCAGAAATGAACTCACACTCATATAGGTAATTAATCTACCAGAAAAAGGAGGCAAGAATATACAATGGGGAAAAGAGTTTTTTCATTAACTGTCCTGGTAAAATTGGACAACTAAATGCTAAAGAATCAAACTGGACTACTTTCCCACACCATATACAAAAATAAGCTAAAAGCACATTGAAGACTTAAAAGTAAGACATGAACCATACAATTTCCAGGAGAAAACAGAGGCAGTAATCTCTTTGGCATCAGTCTTAGCAATGTCCTTTCAGCAAGAGAAACAAATGCAAAAATGAGTGGGACTGTATCAAACTGAAAATCTTTGCCCAGTGGAGGAAACTCTCAACAAAACAAAAAATCTGCCTACTGAATGGGAGAAGTAAACTGCAAAGTCAATTACTTGTAAGGAGTCAGTATTTAAAGCAAGCAAATAACTTCATACTACTCACTGTCAACAAACCACACAACCCCGTTAAAAAACTGGTAGAGGACTGAATAGATATTATTTCAATGAAGACATACAGGTGCATGAAAAGAACCTCAACATCACTAACCATCAGGAAAATAAATCAAAACCTCAATGAGATATAACTTCACACATGTCAGAATGGTTTTATTTAAAAAATCAAATAACAAATATTTGCAAGGATATGGAGAAAAGGGAACCCTCATGCACTGTTGTGAGAAATGTAAACTGGTGCAACCATTGTGGAAAACAATATTGAGATTCTTTAAATAATTAAAAATAGAACTACCATATGCTCCAGCAGTTCTACTTTGGGTATTTACCTGAAGAAGATGAAAACACTACTTAGAAAATATATACGTACCCCTATGTTCATTGTAGCATTATTTGCAATTGCCAAGCAATTGGAAGCAACCTAAGTGCCCATCAATAGATAACTGTATAAAAAGATGTGGTGTATACATATATTAATACAATGAAATATACAAAAAATGAAATATTGCCATTTGTGACAACATGGATGGCCCTAGAGAATATTCTGCAAAGTGAAATAAATTGGATGAAGACAAATACGGCATGATTTTATTTATATGTGAAATTCAAAAAACAAATGACCAAATATAACAAAACTGAAACAGAGTCATAGATGCAGAGAACAAGCAGGTTGCCAGAGGGGAAGGTGTCGGGGGAGGAGAGAAATAGATGAGGGAGATTAAGTGCACACACTTCAAGTTACAAAATAAATGAATCACCCATATGAAATGTACAGTGTGGTGAGCCTAGTCAGTAATTAAGTGATATCTTTGTATGGTGACAGATGGTAAGCAGACTTACTGTAGTGATCATTTTCAAATTATAGAGATATAAAATCACTATGTTATGTATCAGGAACTAACATAGTTTTGTAGGTCAACTATAGTTCAAAACAAATGAACAAACAAGGTCAGAGGAAAAGAAATCAGATTTGTAGTTACCAGAGGCAGGGGTGGGGTCGGGTGTGTTCAGTTCAGTTGCTCAGTCATGTCCTACTCTTAGCGACACCATGGATTGCAGCACACCAGGCCTCCCTGTCCATCACCAATTCTTGGAGCTTACTCATACTCATGTCCATCGAGTCGGTGATGCCATCCAACCATCTCATCCTCTGTCGTCCCCTTCTCCTCCCGCCTTCAATCTTTCCTAGCCTAGCATCAGGGTCTTTTCCAATGAGTCATTTCTTCGCATCAGGTGGCCAAAGTATTGGAGTTTCAGCTTCAGCATCAGTCCTTCCAATGAATATCCAGGAAATATGATTTCCTTTAGGATGGACTGGTTGGATCTCCTTGCAGTCCAAGGGACTCTCAATACTCTTCTCCAACACCACAGTTCAAAAGCATCAATTCTTCGGCTCTCAGCTTTCTTTATGGTCCAACTCTCACATCCATACATGACTATTGGATAAACCATAGCTTTGACTAGACGGACCTTTGTTGACAAAGTAATGTCTCTGCTTTTTAATATGCTGTCTATATTAAAAAGGTTGGTCTTAACTTTTCTTCCAAGGAGCAAACGTCTTTTAATTTCATGGCTGCAGTCACCATCTGCAGTGATTTTGGAGCCCAAAATAAATAAAGTGGGTTGGGTAGAGGAGAGAAAATTAGATGAAGCCAGTCAAGAGGTACAGACTTCTAATTATAAGATAAACAAGTACTTTAGGGATGTGGTGTACAACATGATAAATATAATTAACACTTTGGTGTGTTATATATGAAAATTAACAGGGTAAATCCTAAGCCTTCTCATCACAAGAAAAAAAACGTTTTTTTAATTTCTTTTATTTTGTATCTATATGAGATAATGAATGCCCACTAAACCTATTGTGGTAATTATTTCATGATTTATATAAGTCAAAGCTTATTATTGACATAATATCAGATCTTTCTAAGTTAATACAATCATTGATGCATTTTCCATAATGAGTCTATAATTTTCCTATACAAATAGAATTGTATACTTTTGTAAGGAGAAAAACATTTAAATATTAGAATTATCGAAATACTTGAAAGCTTCAGTTCAGTTCAGTCGCTCAGTCGTGTCTGACTCTTTGCAACCCCATGAATCACAGCACGCCAAGCTTCCCTGTCCATCACCAACTCCCAGAGTTTACCCAAACTCATGTCCATCGAGTCGGTGATGCCATCCAGCCATCTTATCCTCTGTCGTCCCCTTCTCCTCCTGCCCCCAATCCCTCCCAGCATCAGAGTCTTTTCCAATGAGTCAACTCTTCACAGGAGGAGGCCCAAGTACTGGAGTTTCAGCTTTAGCATCATTCCTTCCAAAGAACACCCAGGACTGATCTCCTTTAGGATGGACTGGTTGGATCTCCTTGCAGTCCAAGGGACTCTCAAGAGTCTTCTCCAACACCACAGTTCAAAACCATCAATTCTTTGGTGCTCAGCTTTCTTCACAGTCCAACTCTCACATCCATACATGACCACTGGAAAAACCATAGCCTTGACTAGATGGACTTTTGTTGCCAAAGTAATGTCTCTGCTTTTGAATATGCTCTCTAGGTTGGTCATAACTTTCCTTCCAAGGAGTAAGTGTCTTTAAATTTCATGGCTGCAATCACCATCTGCAGTGATTTTGGAGCCCAAAAAAATAAAGTCTGACACTGTTTCCACTGTTTCCCCATGTATTTCCCATGAAGTGATGGGACCGGATGCCATGATGTTCATTTTCTGAATGTTGAGCTTTAAGCCAACTTATTCACTCTCCTCTTTTACTTTCATCAAGAGGCTTTTTAGTTCCTCTTCACTTTCTGCCATAAGAGTGGTGTCATCTGCATATCTGAGGTTATTGATATTTCTCCCGGCAATCTTGATTCCAGCTTGTGCTTCTTCCAGCCCAGCATTTCTCATGGTGTACTCTGCATAGAAGTTAAATAAGCAGGGTGACAATATACAGCCTTGACATACTCCTTTTCCTATTTGGAACCAGTCTATTGTTCCATGTCCAGTTCTAACTGTTGCTTCCTGACCTGCATATAGGTTTCTCAAGAGGCAGGTCAGGTGGTCTGGTATTCCATATCTTTCAGAATTTTCCACAGTTTATTGTGATCCACACAGTCAATGGCTTTGGCATAGTCAATAAAGCAGAAATAGATGTTTTTCTGGAACTCTCTTGCTTTTTTGATGATCCAGCGGATGTTGGCAATTTGATCTCTGGTTACTCTGCCTTTTCTAAAACCAGCTTGTCAATACTTAATCATATGTCCCATGCAAATGAATGGATAAAGAAGTTGTGGTGTATATATACAGTGGAACATTACTCAGTCACAAAAAGGAACAAATTTGAGTCAATTCTAGTGAGGTGGATGAACCTAGAGCCTGCTACATAGACTGAAATAAGTCAAAAAAGAAATATCATATATTAACACACATATATGGAATCTAGAAAAGTCATGCTGATGAACCTATTGGCAGGGCAGGAGTAGACACTCAGACGTTGAGAACAGACTTAGGGACAGTGGGCAAAAGGAGAGGGTGGGACAAATTGAGAGTAGCACTGAAATATATACATTAGCATATGTAAAATATTAATAGATAGCTAGTGGGAATTTGCTTTATGACGCAGGGAGCTCAGCCTGCTGC
This sequence comes from Bubalus kerabau, assembly GCF_029407905.1. Classification (NCBI taxonomy): domain Eukaryota; kingdom Metazoa; phylum Chordata; class Mammalia; order Artiodactyla; family Bovidae; genus Bubalus; species Bubalus kerabau. Next base: position 11,755,284 of record NC_073637.1, on the reverse strand, counting down.
TCTGTGACAGCCTAGAAGGGTAGAATGGGGTGGGATATAGGAAAGAATTTCAAGAGGGAGGGGACGGATGTATACCTATGGCTGATTCATGTTGATGTATGGCAGAAACTAACACAAAATTGTAAAGCAATTTTTCTCCAGTTAAAAATAAATAAACGTGTATATTGTCATATGTGAAATAGATCGCCAGTCCAGGTTTTGTGCATGAGGCAGGGCGCTCAGGGCTGGTGCACTGGGATGACTCTGAGGGATGGGATGGGGAGGGAGGTGGGAGAGGGGTACAGGATGGGGAACACATGTACACCCATGGCTGATTCATGTGAATGTATGGCAAAAACCATCAAAATATTGTAAAGTAATTAGCCTCCAATTAAATAAATAAATAAATAAATGGAAAAAAAATCTTTTAAAAATCCCAAGAAAACCATACATCCCATGACTTGACAGAATGGATGCTTATAGAAAAATAATATGGAGAAAATTTGCTTTATAGAAAATCAGGGGTAAATAAGGACTGAATTTTAGTAACTATATTTCAAACAAAGGATCTTCCTTAAATAATACATTTTGCTTTAGAAGCAGATCATCTGTGACCGCTGATGAATGAAACAGTTTCATCTCACATATGTATTAATCATCTTTGCTAGAGCAATACGCAGCCCATAATCTCAGGGGCTTATAACAAGGAGCCTTCATTTCTCACTCGGATTACACGTCAGCAGCTGCAAGGTGACCGCTATTGCTCTTCTCTATTATCTTCTCATGTGAGGGGCCCAGGCTGGAAAAAAAAGTCCCTCTTCAGAGAACACCATTATCCTGGAAGCAGGAACCAAGAGTCTAACAGGGGATTGCACTACCTTCAGGTTGAATTAACAAAGGTCCCAGCCACTCACATCCATTGTCCAAAGCAGGCCACAAGCCCAACATCAGGGGGTCGCAGATAAATAGTCCTTCCACTGTGAGTGTGAACACTGGGAGTCACATGGCAACAAGAGCAGATGTGTAAAACTCTCCAAGGAAGAGGGGAGTGGAGGTGGGTAGGATAGCTAGGAGCAATAACAGAACCTCAGTAAATACTCACTGTCAGAGGGAAGTCAGTTTCTAGCCTGGTAAACAATCTTCTCTCATTCAGTCCTTCCTCTGCCTCTGTCCCTCACCTTTTCATTAAAGAACAATTTACCCTGAAAGAATCGCTTTACTGAGCTATGTGGGTTTTTTTTTTTTTTTTTTAACAACTTGAACCCTGCAGACATTTATTTATGTCAAAGATTTATCAGATTCAGTATATATGTATTGAGGGTAAAACACTCAAGGGGCATCATGGTAAATAGCAAATATTTTTTCATCTGCCCCCCCCTTTTTTTTTGAGGTGGACCATATTTAAAGTCTTTATGGAATTTTTTACAGTGTTGCTTCTATTGTCTTAATGTTTTGGTTTTTTGACCTTGAAGCATGTGGGATCTTAACTACCAGACCAAGGATCGAACCCGCCACCCTGCATTAGAAGGTGAAATCTTAACCACTGGACCACCAGGGAAGTCCCCCATCTTCTGCTCATTTCAAGCCAACTGACTGGAATATAAAAGCAGTCATACATACACAAAGGATTACATAGATAATCACTGTGTTCCTTAGGGTCACGAAAACATTTTTTTTTCCCTAAAAACTGAATAGAGGAAAAGTAATATAGATTGAATAAAAAAAAAAAGAAATAGGCAACAATACTAAGTAAGAGGAATGTTAAAAGATATTTTTCAGCTAAGGAAACATTATTGACCTTGGTTTTTTTCAAGTACCTATAGTTAAAGGAAATTGAGATGAACATTGATGAACCGGTGAGCTAGTCATTGAATCTTTAAGAAAATGGAATTGGCAAAGATATGTAATATGCTTTTAAAAAGACAAGACTCGGATGACTTCAGGGTTCATGGCTTGGGTAACTGCCCAAGTAATTCTTCTAGAAACTGGTTCTTTGACCTTGGCTATGTCTCTTTCCCTCTTTTGTCTCACTTTCCACATTTTTAAGATCAGCAAGTTGAATGTTCTTTAAGATTTCTCCCAGCTCTCTTTTCTTTACTTCTAAATCTTCTCTTTAGATAATTTAAGTTTTTTTCTGCCTCCAGTGGCTTCTGTCGTTCAACCTGCCTGTTCTGTTGGCCCTGAGCCCAGACACTTGCCACACTGCGGTCAATGTGACGTTGCTATCAGCTGAGCGCTGACCCCTTCCAGCTTGTTGGTGACACAGGAAATAATGAGCTGAGAGTGTTTCCATAATCAGACTCATTTGAAAGCAATTAAATCTAAGTTAAATGATAAGGCTTTGTATTACTTCTGTCAGGGTTGGAGGCAGTGGGTGAACATATCGTGTTCAGTTGACACAAAGAATAAAAAACTGTAAGGGAAATGTTAACTGGGAATAGACTATCTCAACTATGTGAGTTGGAATACAAGTGGCAGTAAACACATAATCAAACTGAAGAGCGGAGTTTTCACAGGGATCACGCCCCCGTATGGAGGGCCAACTGTTTCATATAAGATACCTGAGCATTTATAGATCTTGGTGTCGTGGGGAGGTCCTGGAACCAATCCTCTGGGGTACAAAGGGAGGATTGTATTAGAGCAACAACTTGGAGAATTCTAGGGAATTGTGCAGAGTGTAAAAAAGCCAATCTCAAAAGTCACAAACTACATGACTCCATTTATATAACCTTCTTAAAATGAAAACGATATAAAAATGCATGGCGTATTAGTGTTCACCAGAGGTCAGGGATGAGGAGAGGCAGACAAAAAGGTGACAGAGGCCACAAACAGCAGCGCAAAGGCCTTTTCAAAAGCCCCTCTCCCACTCCCAGTTGCCTGGTGAAAATAAAGCAGAACACAGAAGAGACATCTTTATGTACACTGGGGTGACAGACATTTCTGATAACATATGCAACCCTTCTCCCTTATTTCCATTTATATGATTTCCTGTAAAGTCACTGCAGATTGGAGACACTAACGAGAGAAAACACGAGTGCCTAAAACATGGGCTGTCCCCTAGAGGAGGTTACTCCATGGAAGATAAAGAAGGACTTTGTTGATTTATACACTTAGACCCAATAGCATGAATTGCCATTCTGAAATTTCAACAATTGCCCAAAAGGGCATTGTTTGACAGAATAAGAGAGGTGAAGGAGTTTGCTCACAGTCACATAGCTGGAAAATACTGAAATTGTAATTTGAACCCAGAGATAAATAGAGAGACCAAGCCTTTACTCACTGAGGATTTTACTCTTGTTCTCTTATTAACTGAGCAATGTCACTCATCGCATCTCTATTTCATTATCCTTGGGATGGACATAAAACCCCTACCTCAGGACTTCCCTGGTGGTCCAGTGGTTAAGAATCTGCCTACCAGTGCAAAGAACACGGGTTTGATCCCTGGTCTGGGAAGATCCCACATGCTGTGGGGCAAGTAAGTCCACTAGCAGCCACCACTGAGCCCACTTGCTCCAGGGCCTGTGCTCCACAGCGAAAGAAGCCGCCACAAGGAGCAGCTTAAGCACCACAGCCGGAGAGCGGTCCCTGCTCGCCATCACTAGAGAAAGGCCTACATAAAAACGGAGACCCAGCACAGAATTAAAAGACAAAAGCAAAACCCTGCCTCTTAAGGACTTTGTGAGTTTTCAATGAGACAGTGTAGTTAGAGACTGCGTGCATTTTAACATTGTCTATAAACATTAGGAAGTGAGTCTCTTTTATCTAGAACAAAATGTATGACAGCAGTATTTAATAAAATCTGCAATAGACTGAAGTCAAGCTAACCAGTTCCCTTCGTTTAGCAAGATGGTATGCTTCTAATTTGCAGAGAAAGAGGAAAATCAAGAGAAAATGAGCTGACATCCAGCACTTATTAAAAAAAGTCTAAGAAAAAATACACTTGGGCAATATTAATTCAATTGCATTCGAAGTATCTTTTTATTTCTTCCTGAACTTGATAATGAGGGTGGTCATTTACAATCTACGGGACCAAAATTTGTTTAAAAAAATGTGTGTTTGTATGCTGGTTGGGGGTAGTTTGTTGGATCAAATGGATCACGTCATGCCTGAGAACTTATTCAGGACATTTATTCAGATAATGCATTTCACATGCTGCTTGAGCTCTAGTTGAAGTTGGAATTTCTGTCATTTGAGAGAAAAGAAAAATATTCACATCTACAGAAGTCATTTGCAATTCTCTAGATCAGAAGAAATCATGAGATTTTTGAATTGGATACTATCTTGCCATCTCACTTTTCTCTGGATCTCAATTTCCTAATTGCAAAACAGATTTGGTTCTATCACTTCTGGGCTTCTCTGATAGATCGGTAAGTAAAGAATCCGTCTGCAATGCAGGAGACCCCGGTTCAAGTCCTGGGTTGGGAAGATCCCCTGGAGAAGGGAATGGCTACCCACTCCAGTATTCTGGCCTGGAGAATTCCATGGACTGTATAGTCCATAAGGTAAAGATTCGGATACGACTGAACGACTTTGACTTCACTTCTATCACGTTTAAGGTATCTCCATGTCTCATGCTGTATGCAGTGCTGAGTTGAATGCTAATGGACTTGTTAACTGTCACACAGATGGAAAATGCCTCCTCACCACCCACCTGGACTTTCCCAGAGTCTTCTTGGTTCATCCTTGAGAATTGAACTTTAAATTTAGCTGAGAACCAGTAGAGAGATTCATAGCCAAAGGGAAACTGCAAATGGCTCCCCAATTATCCTCTTTTCTGCAGAAGTTCATGAGAACCCTGCGTTGGCTATACATCCTCTTCCCTTCACAGTAAGGAAGATAGTTCCATGAAAAATTCATTGGTGCTTTGGAGTCTCAGTGCTCAGGTCTCCCACCTCAGAGGGTTCATAACTCTCCCGAAAAAAGTGGATTTAATCTGCACAGAAGACTATATCCGAATACTCAGTCTTGCCAAGACAGGAGGTAATATATTCGTTTGCCTCTTTGTGACATACTGCATAGTATTACCTGTCACCTTCCCTGCGTTTGCAGCAGTAAGAACATGGAAGGGTTATTAACAGATGGAGCAAAATGTGTGTTCATTTGAATTATATGGCAACATCCGCAGAATGGAATTTAAAGTCTTGTGCTTATGTTTTCATGCACAGCAATAATTTGATGGCTTATAGCCCTAGTGCATTTAAAAGCAAGAAAAAAAAATTCCTCCTTTATGTAACAGGCTTGATGGAAACCCCCACTATACTTTCTTAATGAAGTCATGCCTCATACTTTTCAAAAAACACATTTCATTTGACTCAATTCCTCAAGCAGTATTGAGCCCCGTGTTAAATGCTGGGAATATAAACATTAAAAAGACATGATTTCTATTCTCATGAAGCTCAAAATTTGATAGTGGAAAGAGGCAAGGAAACACAGATTTAGAGCCTAGCATAGCAAGTGCAATGAAATGGCCATTTGAAAGTATACAGGGATTGTACAGAAGAAATTTTGGACTGTGTAGCAGGAGGTGTTGGAAGATGCAATATCTGGGAGGGATTTAGAAAAAGGAGGTAGAACAAATGAATCAAGCAAGGCTGTTGTTGTACTCCAGGGAGAAAGAACAACATATGCACAGGGACAGAGGCATGAAATAGGTTAGTATAACATTTTGCTGATGAGAACTGTAGCCACTATGGCCGCAGGGACTATGTCAAGACAGAGCCATGGCTGGAGAAGATGCTGAAAAGATTCAAGTTGGACAGGAGGAAAAATGGGAGTGCACCCTAACGCAGTAGTTCAGATAAAGACCAAAACTACAGCAGCGATCGTAGGTATGGAAACTGGGGGTCTGGGAAATTTTAGGAGGAAGGACAGGAAGGATAGGGTGGCTACAGTCTTTGGGAAGGTCGAGGTGATGGAGTAGGTGGAATCAAGGATGCCCGTAGGTCTGTCTCTGAGTGTGTTCAGGTACAGCCACACACGTACCTGTTTTTCTTGACCACACGTTTCCGTGGGCTTTTGGCTCCGCAGCAAACTTAGCACTGAGCTTCTTTCCTGAAAAAAGTGGCCCATGGTTTCATAGCTTCAGGAACAAAGTTTAACTTTTAGGGAAAGTATTTAGAAACCTTCTTAATGTCACATCTAAACCAAATTTTCTAATCTTATCACTATAGGTGAAACGTTCATCTGCCTGACTCCTGTATCTTTATGTCATTTTACTAAGAAGGAGAAGAGTATTATTCTAAGCACGTTCAAACACCAAAATACAAGTTCAGTTTTTCTTTTTCAACCATACTCATCTTTCTCCTCCTTAATTTACTTGGAGAATGAGTACATTATTCATCTCTTTAGTGCTGCTGCGTTTTCCTCACATATACACACCTATTTCTATGGCAATTCATTCTCCAGGCTTCTGACTTGGCAGAGGGTGTAACTTCATACCGCATCCCTGAGTAGACCCTGCTCTCTAATGAGCCATTTGCCTGAGGTTTTCTACCGTTATGTCTTTTGATTGGAGTATTTAGTCTATTTACATTTAAAATAATTCTTGATGGGAATGTACTTACGGCCATTTTGTTACTGGCTTGGGGATTGCTTTTGTAGTTCCTTTTTGTTCCTTCTTTTGTTTGCTTCCCTTGTGATTTGATAACTGCAGTTTGCTTAGCTCTTTCCTGAGGCTTTTGTCTCAGTCCGTCATTTGGAATGTATTTCTCTGCTGCCTCATTTTACCTAATTCTGTGTTTTTATTTCTACATATTAGATGTGCACATGCATGCTCAGTCATTCAATCATGTCTGACTCTTTGCAACACTAGGGAATATAGCTGGCCAGGCTCCTCTGTCCATGGGATTCTCCAGGCAAGAATACTACAGTGGGCTGCCATTTCCTTCTCCAGAGGATCTTCCCAACCCAGGGATCAAACTCACATCTCTAGCATCTCTTGCATTGGCAGGCAGATTCGTCACCACTGAGCCACCTGGGAAGTACCACATATTACGTAAGAGGGGCTTCCCTTGTGGCTCAGCTGGTAAAGAATCCACCTGCAATGAGGGAGACCTGGGTTCGATCCTTGGGTTGGGAAGATCCCCTGGAGAAGGGAAAGGCTACCCACTCCGGTAGTCCATAATGTTGCAAAGAGCTGGACACGACTGAGCGACTTTCACTATTCACGATTCTGTTTCCTCATCATGGAGAAGTGCCTTTATTAGGACACATCCAATGGGGCCCAGCAACACACTCCCCTCTGGTCACTAGAGCCCTATGCTCTAGGGGTGGCCCCATGTGGCTGCACAGCTCCTTCTCTTGTGGTGAGGCTGACCACTGTGGGGTCCGTCTCATACAAAGGCTGCTGGCCCACTGGTGTTTTGAGCCAGTGCCCAGGGCAGCTGGCAGCAGGCCTTTGTGGAGTGGGAGGGGTTCCTGCAGCTGGTGTTGGTGGGTTGGTGGGTGGGGTCAGGTCCTAGGCTCAGGGCTGGATACTGCTTGGTTCCTAAGTCTGCTTTCCCTGGTGCCAATCAGCAAATGGGGCAAGGTAAGCCCTTAGTGCCAGTAGGCTAGAAGGAGAACTCCAAAACGGAGCTTGCTAACACTGGTGTCCTTACGGTAGAATGAGTTCCGAAAAACTGCTGCTAGCATCCCTGTCCCAAAGGGAGTCCCGGTCGTCCTCTGCTTCTCCAGAAGGCTCTCCAAGATCAGAAAGAACTTCTGATCCAGGCTTTTTCCAGATTAGCCCTAGTGTGTCAGGTCTTGGAGCATGTGAGAGTTAAGAGTAAAGTACCTGTTCCCTACAGCCCTCTGGCTCTCTTGTGAGTAAGCCCTACTGGCTTTTGAAGCTAAATTGTCTAGGGGCTTGTGCAGGATTCCCAGGCTGGGAAACATGCAGGGCTCAGACCCCTTTGTTCCTAGGGCTTGACTTGTGCAATTGTGATTATCCTCGCACTTGTGGGTCACCTACCCAGGGTCTGGGTCTTGACTACACTGGGCCTCCGCCTTTCCATTCCATCTAGATGTGGTTCTTTCTCTCTCTCTCTCTTTTTTTAATTTACTCCACAACTCAGCACAAGTGATATTCTTTCTTTCTTTCTTTTTGTTTTGTGTTTTGGCCTTGCCACGTGGCATGTGGGATCTTAGTTCCCCGACCAGGAATCGAACCCGAGCTCCCTGAATTGGAAATGCCAAGTCTTAACCATTGGACTGCTAGAGAAGTCCCCTGTGGGTCTTTCTACCCCTTTAATTGCAGGAAACCTTTTCTGCTAGTGTTCAGGTTGTTCTTAGTGATAGTGACTCTGTAGATAGTTGTCATTTTGATGACACTGTCTGAGGAGAGGAGCTTAGGTCATCCTATTGCACCATCTTGATCACTCCACTCAAAACAACTCTTAAAAAAAATTTTTTTAATTAAAAAAAATATGCAGCTCTAGGCTATTCTGGCAAATGGTCCAGAGATCCTTGCCAACAGAATTCTATCAATTTAGGTTTATTTTCCTATTTCTTACTCTGTGTACTTAAGTCATACAATTCAGAAATTTTATTATTACACATTGATTTTTACCCAGTGCCCAAGGCTGAGGGATTAAGTGAGTATTTATGAAGTTTATAATATGTACCTTATTCTTAAAGTACATTATTTAATTCAGTTTCTTCATACATCTTTTAAGGTAAGCAAACCAAGGTTCTCAGAGGTTGAGTTGCCTGATGTAACACAACTAAAAAGTCTTATAGCAGCAACTTGAAATCAGGACCCCAAAACTCATGTCCTTTAAAATCTTAAAATACTGACCCCAATACAATTTTTTCTAGTTTAAAATCTGGGGACTTCTATGGTGGTCCAGTGGTCCAGTGTTGTCTCCAAAGCAAGGGGCACCGATTTGATTCCTGATCGGTGAACTAAGATCCCTTGTGTCCTGCCATGCGGCCAAAACAAACAAACAAAAAAAATCAAAATCTGAAATATGCAACAATAACTCAGTAATAAGTTTGAATTCCTGTGACATCGCTGTTGTCACTTGTGTGCTTTCTGAAATTAAAGGTGGATTTAATGGAAAGCTTTTTTACAGAAGAAATCTGCACACTGAAGAAATGTAAAAGGAGTCAAATCACATTTAGTTATAATTACAAGTTTTAAAAAGTGTCCATTTCATAGCTGAGAAAATGGCATATTTTTAGACAATTCAGGAAAAACACTTATTTTGTATCCAAAAAGAGGAATTATTCTCTTATAATGGATTGCTTTATGGACATTGAGGTACATCAGTGTACCTCAAAAATAATGTGCACAGTATTTTATGTACGTCTGCTCTGGGAAAGAGAATCTAATTGTTGTATTTTGGCCAATAATGATTATGAAATGCTGTAGCAGTGTTCTATTTCAATAGGATAAATGATCCCCTTGAACATGTATGCTGCTCTTCGTTTCACAAAATGCTTTCATTAATGGAAGTCTGTTTGATTTATTTGATCCTCACAACAATGCTAGCAGAATTAACAACCCAGTTTTAGCAAGAGCAAAACTGAGAGTCCCATGGTCAAACAGTTGAATGCAATGTCGGAGCCACACAGGAAGCTTATAAGTGGTGAAGCTGGGAATGGTGGCCAGGATTTGAACTCCCGGGTTCTCCTCATTATCACCCATTGCTTGCAGAAAATTAGCGTACCTAATACATTGGATTTTTAAAGAGCATTTGGATTCTACTAGATTATTTGTTTTTCAAATTCTTTGTCCATTTAAAAAATGGGGTCACGTGTCTATTATTGAGTTGTAAGTGATCCTCATATATTCTAGATATGGTATGTCCCCTATCTGCACATAAGACATATACCTTATCAGATATATAATTTGTCAATATTTTCTAACTCTAGGTTGTCTTTTTGCTTTTTTAAATTCATGTGTGTATGTATGCAAGTGCTCAGTTTTGTCCAACTCTGAAATCCCATGGACTGTAGCATGCCTGGCTCCTCTGTCCATGGGAATTCCCAAACAAGCATACTGGACTGGGTTGCCATTTCCTTCTGCAGGGGATCTTCCTGACCTAGGGATCAAACCCAGGTCTCCTGCTTGGCAGATGGATTCTTTACCACTAAACCACCTGGGAAGCCCATATCATACTTATACTTTTATCCAGTATTTAAAATAGTCAGGGGACTCGCTTGGTGGTCCAGTGTCTAAGACTCCACCCTTTCAAAGCAGGAGGGTTGGTCCGATCCCAGGGAACTAGATCCCACATGCAACAGCTAAGAAGTTTGCAAGATCCTGTGTGCCACAACTAAGACCTGGTTCAGCCAAATAAGTAAATAAATATTCTTTTTTTAATAAAAATAGTCAAAATCATAAAAGCAAAGACATTGGTTGATAAGGGGCTGGGAGGAGGAGGAAATGAAGAGTTGTTCAAAAGGCATGAGGTTTCAGTTATGCAAGATGAATGAGTTCCAGACATCTGCTGTACAGCACTGTGCTAGAGTTAACACTGCATTGTACACTGAATCATTTAAGAGGGTAGCGTTATCCAGTTTAGGACTAGAGATGAGGATGGTTAAGGGCAGGGAGGGAAGGGAGTGTCTCTCATCCCTGACTTCCTTCCAGGGTATTAATTATTTTTCTCATTTATTTCTCACATAAGTTTTGTAAAAATATTTTCTGTTTTCAAGATTTTATTTTGATGTGGATCATTTTTAAGTCTTTATTGAATTTTTTTTACAATACTGCTTCTGTTCTTTGTTTTGGTTTTTTGGCCGTAAGGCATGTGGGAATCTTAGCTCCCCCACCAGGGATCGAACCCACAGCTGCTGCATTGGAAGGTGAAGTTGTAACCACTGGACCACCAAGAAAGTCCCATAAAATAGCTTTCTAATTCCCATTTCAGAGTCAGTCACTAACATTAACAAAGTTCATCAGTGGCTGGTCTGGGGTTTAACTACTAAGGTCAGATACCATAAAATAATCTTTTCAATATTGCCTCTTCTTCAGTAAACTGTTTTTGAATTATTTTATTTTACTGTATTTTGTCTCTCCAACTAGATGGTAAATATTTGAGGTAAAATCATTTCTTTTCCAGAAATTTCCCACAATATTTATCTTTATGGTGAATACATGTTAAGTAGACATGTAATTTTTATCATTGTGAATTTAAGGATAAGTTAAAATGTGATTATAGTAATTTCCACAGTTTAATCTGTCTAATTCTGGATTAGAAGGAGGTTTAAAAATAAACAAATATGATCCTTATTTCCAGAATATCATCCTTTGGTGGTAGGATCATTTCTCAAACATAAAATGCATTTATTTTCATTACCCTATTTGATTTTAAAAATTTTGTAGATACTATTATTCCCATTTGACAGACAAAGAAACTGAGACTCAGAGAAGTTAACTGGCCTAATGAGACCCTACAGAATAATGGAAAACAATTTTCAGGCAGAAATAGTATTTGCTTTGTTACTGCTGTTCTCTAAAGTGTAGAATCATGCAGAATGGCATTTTTAAGGGAAAAAAGTCAACTGCAATAAAATAGAATTTAGAGTTTAGCTGTGATTTATATAACCCTGGAGCTTTACATCAAGCTTTTCTCAAAAGGAACTCAGTTATATGCTTTAACAAATCAGTTTCTAAAGTACAAGCAGATTTTGTTTACTAAGCACTTACTAACAAATCTACTAGTGATTGATTTTTTGCTTTTAAGACAATAAATTAGTAGAAAATAAAAATAACTTTTCATATAGTCCTAGTGCTTAGAAATCCCACATAGTGATATACTTCATCAAAATTTCAGCTCAGATTATCAAATAAAATGCAGAAATTATATGCATGACAGTAAAGAACAAATCTTATCACTTATCAGACATTTGTGTTTGCACTTCGGGAAAATGGACATAAATGTCATCAAGGAAAATAGAAAAGACAAATATAAATGAGTGTGGAAGAATTTATGTTTTCATTTCTACAGGTAAGGGGCTTGAAAATTGCCACTCTGTTCCAATAATTAAAAAGCTAAAGCATGATTCCTATTATATGAGATTCCAGAAAGGGAAATGCTATGAAAAGAGTGAAAAGATTGGTGGTTGCCAGGGGTTGGGAGGAGGGATGAATAGTCACAGAACAGAAAGATTTTACAGCAGTGAAAATATTTTATAATTCCATAGTGATGGAAACATGTCATTATATGTTTGTCCAAAACCACAGAATGTACAGCACCAAGGTTGAAACCTAGTTGTAAGTGATAGACTTGGGTTAATTGCGATGTGTCTGTGTAGGTTTATCAGTGGTAAAACATGCACCACTGCGGTGAGGAACATTGATAATGAGGAAAGCTATGTATATGTGGGGGGTGGGGGCAAAGGGTATATGGGAAATTTCCATACCTTTCCCTCAATGGTGCTATGAACATAAAAATGCTGCAAATTATAATATCTTTTAAAAGCAAGCAGAGAAGTGTTTAGAGAAGAGCTAAAAGATGACATTACAGATATCTAAGTTAATGATGTCAAAACCCACCCTCCGAAGTGGATCAGAGTCTAAGAGAGAGGACCCTGGTAGCTGAGAGGGACCATGGAAAGTGCAAGTGAAAGTCACTCAGTGGTGTCTGACTCTTTGTAACCCCATGGACTGTACATTTCATGGAACTCTCCAGGCCAGAATACTGGAGTGGGTAGCCTTCCAACCAAGGGATGGAAGCCAGGTCTCCCACATTGCAGGAAGATTCTTTACCAGCTGAGCCACCAGGGAAGCCCAAATAGGAGAGGAGGGTGCCCCTGGGTGGGCAGAATCCCAGGCGTGGAAAATGACCAGTCTCCAAGGACCCCAAAGCCCTCATGGTCATGCCCCTTTGCTCTGTGCAAGTCATGACTTTTCCCAGCTCTCTTTTGACCTTGCCCTAGCAAAGACATTTGTCATCAGAAATCAGGATGCTGTTATTGGCAGAATACCAGCACCATCCAGCTGGGGGAAATACGATTCCAAGCATCAGTAGCTCACATTTGACCAAGGAACTATTCCCTTGGTCATGGCCTTGGTCTTTCCCAGGGCTACCCCCTTACTGCCTAGTATCTTAGATCATGGTATCTTATACTTGAGAACAGTTCCTTGTAAGTAAATCCAAAGACACTCAACACTGCCACATACATGTCTCATCTTACCAAGTAAGAATCTCCTCCCAATTTCTCCTTGGAAGAAAAATCAAGGACTACCTACTCTGGGAACATGGGAGGTTTCCTCGGTTTAACTTCAGAGCAGATCTTGGTCTCTGTTGGTCTGTAACCACACCTATCTCATCCTCATGGGTACTCTGATACTATATCTGTGAAGGTTGGGATTAGTCTGATGTACTTGTGAAGATTTAATTTTGAGTCCCTAGAAGTGCATTACCTACCATTAATTGCTGGAAGAAAATCAGGTTCTTAAAAAGGGAAAGTTCAGTTCAGTTCAGTTCAGTCGCTCAGTTGTGTCCGATTCTTTGTGACCCCACGGACTGCAGCATGCCAGGCTTCCCTGTCCATCACCAACTCCCAGAGCTTGCTCAAACTCATGTCCATCAAGTCAGTGATGCCATCCAATCATCTCATCCTCTGTTATCCCCTTCTCCTCCCACCTTCAATCTTCCAGTATCAGGGTCTTTTCCAATGAGTCAGTTCTTTGCATCAGATGGCCAAAGTATTGGAGTTTCAGCTTCAGCATCAGTCCTTCCAATGAATATTCAGGACTGATTTAACCAGAACTCAGAAGACAAATCTTAGCAATAGGGGAAATGGGACTTCCATTTTGGAAGTGTTTTCCTGGATAAAGATAACTGGTGTTTTTCCTCTGCCGGCAGTCTGGGAGCAAAGAAATAAAAGTATCCAAGAATATCCAAGCTTCACTTGGTTTCCTGTTTATTATCTTACTATTATCTGCCGTAACAGACATAATAAACATTTAGTCTGCTTGCTAGATTTTTGTCTCAGCCCAGCTTCAAAGCATAATATTGAAGGATAAAGCTAGTAATAAGCATTAAAATCACCCTTTCTCTCTCTCCCTACTCTTTAAATCCAGAGATTAAAATAGTTGTGACGGCAACCATCAGTAAGAGATTACCACAAGAGTTATAAGGTGAATAGGTACCTCTCCCCATTGAAAAATTTTCTTTTGGCACTAATCCTGAAAGATCTGACTTTTCTATTTCTTGAGATATATTCAATTTTCTGTTCACTTGATTAACTTAAACTTAATTAAATTACTAAATTACAAAAATACTTTGAAGCACTGAAGCTTCTTGATGGTTCTTTACTGTTTCAGTATAGATCTAAAATGCTTATCAGTCTTTACAGAATAATAAAGACTTTAAAAACAAACAAAAAACTTAAAAACACAAATTTTTATTTAGACCTTAATCATAGTAATGCCGAATTTTAAAAGCTGTCCAGAGGAAGCAAGAATTTATATTGGCTCATGCTGAGGTTTTTTTGTATGCTTACATAAGTTTTTCATAATTGAAACTATTGCACAGATTCAATTTTGCATTCTTGCTTTCAACATTAAGAGTCTCTTTGTCAGCACATGGCTTCTACCATATTCCTTTTAAAGTCTGACTGTTAACCACCACCCTCCTTGCTCAGTTTACAATAAATAGACACACAGATTGGGCATCCATGGTGGCTTAGTGGTAAAGAATCCGCCTGTCAGTGTAGGAGACGCCCGTTTGATCCCTGGGTCTGGAAGATCCCCTGGAGAAGGAATTGGCAACCCAGTTCTGTATTCTTGTCTGGGAAATCCCATGAACAGAGGAGCCCAGTGGGCTACAGTCCATGGGGTCGCAAAAGAGTCGGACAAGACTGACGACTGAGCGCACAGCACACACACACACACACGTGTCCATCCCAGCCTCCCAAACTAGCCCTTCCCCTCATCCTTCCCCTGGCAACCGCAAGTTCATTCTCTAAGCCGGTGAGTCTTCTTCTGCCCTGTAAGTAAGTTCATCTATGTATCATTTCTTTCTAGATTCCATATATAAGGCATGTCATATGATATTTTTCCTTCTCTGAGGTGACTGATATTTTTAAAGTGCTAAAATAAAAATAAAATTATCATCCTAGAATTCTATAATCAGATAAAACATCCCTCAAAACTAAAGGCTAAATAAAATATTTACAGTAAAAGGCTTAAAGAATTTATCACCAGCAGACCTTCACTGAAAGAAACATTAACAGAAGTTTTTCAAGCTGAAGGAAAATAAAATTAGATGAAAAATCAAATCTTCCACAGGAATTAAAAGCACTGGAAGTGGTAAATATGTGGGTAAAAATAAATGGAGAAGGGATTGATTGTTACTTATTTAGCAAAAAATTTGAAATTCCACATTCATTTTTAATGATGATAACATCAGATTTGGTTATTTTTTAGTGACAAAATTATGTCTCAAGAAGTTTACAACCTACTACTTGTCAACTATTTGTGGGTATTATGTATTTGCAATATTGCCTGCGAATTCTTTCTTTAATCAGAAATATGGATTTCTGATGGAAACATTTTACTGAAGATACATCCAATTGTTGAGTTCTTTTCTTAGTTCTCATATAATTTTCTCTGCAATTCGGACAAATAAGCATCATAACTCCATGACAGAAATAAGAAATTAGGCTCAGGGAGTTTAAGCCACGTTTCCAAGTGACATAGCTGATAGGTTTGTCATTTGGTGTTTGAATTACAGGTTCATAAAGCTCTAAAGGCTTAGTCAGTTTTTATGCAAACGCTGTATTACAAGATGCTCTAAAAATCCAGGTGAGGAAGGATGCTCCAAGAGAAAATAGCATCTCCTAAGTGAGCAAGTGATTGCACTTCTCTGGTTTTCTGTTTTTTGGTGTGTGTATAATGTGGGAAGAAAGGACTGGGATAAAATCATATCTATTTTTCCCTCCCAGGCTTCGCTGGTGACTCAATGGTAAAGAATCCAGCTGCTAATACCGGAGACATGGGTTTAAGCGCTGGGTCAGGAAGATCCCCTGGAGAAGGAAATAGCAACCTACTCCAATATTCTTGCCAGGGCAATCCCATGGACAGTGGAGCCTGGCAGGCTACATACAGTCCATGGGGTCGCAAAAGAGTTGGACACGACTTAGCGACTAAACAAATTTTCCCTCGCATCTTCATCATCTGTCACTTTAAGCCCAAAAAACTTCCCAGCGGTACCACCATTCGTCCACTTGTCCCCACCAAAAATTGGGCTTCATTCCTGACTTCTATCTGAGCATCAACCCATAATCGGTCACTGAGTCTCATTGATTGCAGTCCCTATATTTCTCAGATTCATCCATTGCTTTCTAAGGTCATTGCTTTTGTCCTATGCCAGGGCACTAGCATCTCTTCCTAATTAGTTCCCCTATATTCAATCCATGCACCAGATAATGTTGAAATTTTTTTAGTCCTTTCAGAGAACATGAAGTATTTCCAACATGTAGAAAAATCAGAAAGTAATACAAAATGTACATAGTTACATTGGGAATTAACAAATGTGAATTTTGTCATTTGCTTCAGATACTTTTAATGAAAAAATATGATTATATATAAAGCCTCTAAGTAAAACATTAAATATAAAGTTTCAGTTTGTATATATCACAGTTTTTATTTCTTTTCTTTCTCTCACAGAAGTTAACACTACCCGATAGATGCTGTGCAGCTATCGGAGGTACTATTTTCAATATTGGAACCATGAGAAAATTCACATTTTGTGGGACCTAAAGCTTATGCAATTAGGGCAAAGTCTATATAGAAAAAATTACAATATTAAAAATTCAAAATGAAGCACAAAAGTTTATATTTATTAAAAAAATAAAACATTGCAATTGAGAAAAACTAAGCTGACAAATGTGACATAAATCATAAAATCTAGAAGAATAACACATTTTATTAACTAAAGTCTTGACTCATCTCTGTATTACTTCTTGCTTATTGTTTTGGCTGCATATTCTTTGATTATCACTTCAAATTGGAATGCTTTTGTAATATCATTTTCTATAGAGAGACTAAAAAGATAATTCAATCTTTTCTCCCACACAGTGGATTATAACTTGGTTCTTTATTATTGATATGTAGAATAATTTGTTTAAGCTTTACTTCGTCTTGGTAATGCCTTGTAAACTTGGGGGATTGTTGTCTAATTTGGAGAAAATTTAAGTTTTCTTTGTATCTGAGCTGTAATATTTCAAGGTAAATCAGGTTTTCTTGTGCAGTGCTTAATCTTAATTGCCCTTTGAGTTGATGACATTGATTAACCCACCCATGTCCTCTAGTGTTGAATACCTTTCGGACACATTCATGTTCAGCTCTGATCTCTGGCCCTACGCCTGAATGTGCCAAGGTTAGGTGATTCAGCAGAGAGGAGCGCCACTGTCCATGGGGTCGCAGAGTCAGAACTTAGCAACTGAACACCAACAGAGGTAGGAGTGTTCCCAGAATCCATTCCTACTTGGGGATATGTATGTAGGTAAGTGACTGAACTACAAAAGCATATTCCCCAGAAGAAATATACTTTCCCTCAGTAGCTTCTAAAACTTCTCATGACCATTCCAGTCACTGGTCCAGGGAAAATGTGAAGGGCAAAGTACAGTGGAAAGACTTGGTCTGAACTGATTACTGATAAAATTTCTGAATTTTGCAAAATTTGCAAAAACATATGACCATGGGACCAGCATGCTAGGATGCCTCCCGAGAAATGGCCCGTAAAGAAGAAGGCTGGTCAGAAGGGAGAAGTTAGAATTTATCCCCTGCTCATTTTTCCAGTGGGCTTCCCAGGTGGCGCAGTGGTAAAGAATCCACTTACCAGTGCAGGAGATGCAAGAGATGTGAGTTCAATCCCTGGGTAGGGAAGATCTCCTAGAGTAGGAAATGGCAACCCACCCCAGTATTCTTGCCTAGAAAACTCCATGGACAGAGGAACCTGGCAGGCTACAGTCCATGGGGTCACAAATAGTTGTACATAATTGAGCACCTATGCAACCAGGATGCATGTTAGATTTTAGAGAAATACTCATGATAATTTGAATAGGTACATGGATAGAAATAATTCTGTCATTTGGAATTGACAGCTTGGAATACTGTATTCTATTGTTTGAGTATTTCAAATTATATTTGTCATTTCCTCACACTACTTAACATTAAAGTTCTTTTTTTCTTTTATAAATAAGGCAGCAATACAAATCTTTGATGTGTTTCCTTGTGTTTATGAAAGTTTTCAGTCTATTTAATTGGAAGTGGGATAGCTGGGTTGTAGCGTTAGGTGCATATTTAATTTTACTAGATATTTCCAAATTCTTCTCCAATATATTTGGAACTATTTATATTTCTTCCAGTATCATATGATTTCCTGACTCCATACTGTTTAAAAAATTATTTTTGTAGATTTATATTTTTACCAATTTAAGAGGCGCAAATTTTTATTTAATTTTGTCATAAAGTATGTTTTCTGTGAATACAAGAAAAAATTGAAGAATTTAAAAAATATTCATCAATATTCTAATTTCTTTTGTTCTAAGTTGAATATTTGTATGTTTTTTTCATTTCTTCAATTGAGTTTCTTTAAAAAAACTAAATTGGCAGCATTAAAAAATATTATATGAACTCTAGTATTTTGAGGATATATGGGTTGCAAATAAATTCTCCCATTCTCTGATTGTCTTTCAATTCTGATATAGTGAATTTTTTGCACAGAGCATTTTTATTTTAATGTAGTTATATTTATTATTTTATTTATGATTTTCATTTTAAACATTTTTAAGGCATTCATTTCTTATCCCAGATTATTAACAATAATCTATTTTATCTAAATTATCTAGAATAGATTATTATACTTAAAAGTTTTTAACATTTTAATGGTAATCTTTGATCCATCAAATTTTTTTTTCCTGTGAGGTAGGAATCTATTCATGCTTATTTTTACATGGAAGTATCCAGTTTTTCTTCAATATCTTTTATTGAATTCCTTATCTTTCATCTCTGACCTGCAACACCAACTTTGCCACATGTCGAGTTTCCTTCCCTGAGTGGGATGTTTCTGAGTTGATCCACATGTCAGCTTGCACATTCCTATAATATACTGAATATTTTCATGTCAATTTCTTTAAAATATCTCTGATTAGTCCTCCACTCTCCTCCTTCTTGTTTTCCTTTTCCATCTGCAAAATTGCTTGACTCTTAATGGCTCCTAACTTTTCCAAATACATGATAGAATCAGCTATTTAAGTTACACCCAATAACACAACATATTGAATCTCTTGTGCTTTTGTTTAAGATTTCATTATGTTTATTGATTACCTTGGTATATAAAGACATCTTTATGATAGCTTATTCTTCCTATAAACACAGTCTATACCTCTATTAATTTGGTCCTTGGACCAAAGTCATACCAGAAGCATTTGGGGATAGATTAGCCTAGGAGTGGAGTCATTAGTCTATAAGTGGAAACATTCTGGAGGCAGAATGACTTTTAAGTGATGTCTGGGCATTGAATCAGCTTTCTTTGCCTAGAATTGGACTGTAGCCTGGAGAGTTTAATGTTTGTAAACATTTAGCACAGTGCAGAAATTGTTAGTAGAGGTTGTAATTCTAATACTCATAAGACGAAGAGTGCAGAAATGCAAACGGATACCATTTGACCCTCTTTCTCAAGTCCAGCTGGACTTTCCCCACATGGAGCGAGCCATCCACATTGTGTATGCTGTAGGTAAGCAAGAGCCAAGGGAAAAACTGAATTCAAAGCCACCTCAATTCCATCAAGCTCTGAATCTTAGCTAAATGTAGTTAGAACTAGAGATAATGGCATCCACGTCCACCATTGCATTGATGGCCTGCAGTTGCACAGAAATTCATTGTTTTAATCTTCTTCAGAACTCAGTGAACTCCTTACATGTAAGGACTCATGTGTGGAGATTCTCAGGCATTACATCTTTAAATATTGTCTCTTTCCTATTCTTTCATTTATTTGACCTAGAACTCCTTTTAGATATGTTTGGATCTCCTCAATCTGTTCTTCACAGTATCTTTATATCTTTGTAATAACTTTCCCTTCTTTACTTCTCTGAGCTATTTTCTGCATGATATCTTGAGATTCCCACTTGAAGAATCCTGAGGACTCTGAGATTTAGCATTTTTTTTCTTTTGCAATGAAGTTAATGTCACAATTTTATGCACACAGGAGTAAGAAAACAGAAGACCTAGGGGTCAGAGAAAGATGGCTTGCTATTTACAGCAAAAGCAACAACCAGAGTTACATTGTAGCTTTGGTGTCACAGTGAAGGCCAAGTATTAATAATACCTGCATACATAGCAGTGATATGTTATAGAAGAGAAACCCTGAGTTGGGTAGACTCATATTACCATAAAAAGTGCTGATCAACCTGCCTTACTTCTTCTCCAGAGAAAGACATGAGTTTTATCACGCTGGCAGGAAAGCAACCGTCTCTAGAGAAGAAGGGAAATATCTGTAGGTTTATTACCCTGAAATATCTCCAGGGAGAGATATCTCAAAATCTCTCCAGAAAGAGTCACTGTCTTTACCTTTACTTATCCAAAATATTAATACATTCTGTGTAGAAGGAGCTTCTCTATCTTTTTGGGGCTGCCTGCTCATATAAAACATTCCTGAAAAGATAGTCCTGGAACACATGGATTGCTCATTCCTGGATGTGCAAAAATGTGATCAATTCACAGACAGAATTATCACCTCTAATAGATTATCTTCCCTACATAAATTCTATCTTGAAACGTTCTAATCTATTTTTAAACTCATGGACTAAATATTTAATTTTTTATGTAATTCTCATTTTTAAAATGTCATTTGTTTTCAAAATTTTAAAATATCTTCTGTTCTTAAATTTAAATTATTTTTAAAAATTCTTGTTTAAATATCATTTTAAAATCCCTTTCAAATGGTCCTGTTATTCCTAATTCTTGCTTTGCTACTTTTCTTTTGCATTGGGTTAGGCGACTTAATCCTGCTATTTGTGATTTGATTTTCTCGTGTGTTTTATTGTTTTTGTTTATTTGTTTGTTTTGGTGAAAGAAACATGTGCTTTGAGTTATAGAGGTTCCTCAGTTGTCTCACATTGGCATCTGTCAGAACTGTAGGGCTTTTCTAATTTTAGATCAATTATTCCCCAGAATGTTTTGGTTTGGGATATTCACATCAAAAGACAAGGAGTAATTTAAACCATCCATTTGTATCTACAGTTCCAGCTACATAGTCTAAGTTCTGCTGGCTTTTTAGTACCTACCACAGAGCAACTGAAATACATTGAGCATTCATTATATGCAAGGTACTGTCGAAGTGCTTTATATGTATTACCTTACTTTACTCTTGCTGCAACCTTGAAATGTATACAATTATGAATCCTATCTGATGGATGGCAAAGTGAGGCTTGTCAAGATTAAATTGTTTTCCCATAATTACAAAGCTATTAGTGTTAGAACTAAGATTCAAACACAAAGCCATGTGGACCTGATGCTCCTACTCATTAAAAAAAAAAAAATATATATATATATATATATATACACACCACAATTTATTTATCCACTCCACGTAGCTCACCTAACCACATAACAACAATAGCTTATCATTTTTATATAGCTCAACACACATTTGTTGAGCATTTGTTTTGATAAACATTTGTGGTTGTTAGAAACAAAGCTGCTAGGCATGTTCTTATACAAGGCTTCCAATACATAGATGTAGCATTTTCTCTTAAGAGTAGAATTAGAGTTGCTAAAGTTCATGCATGTGTAGAGCCCCTACTCTTAACTGCTATATTAAGCATTCTTCAAAGAGAACAATAGAATACGTGCTAACTGAATGAACGATCTAGTAAAAATTCTTGAATAAAAACTGCTAGTGTGCCTTCTCCCCATAACCTCCCAAGTCCTTCTTCCAAGGTCAGCATCAGGATGTCACAGTTCCATCAACTCAATCATAGCAACTGTGATGATAAAAATAAAACAACCCCCTTCCCCCTAAAAAAAACCCCAAACCTTAGAGAATAGTCAGAACTATAGCTCTCCTCTCCGAAGAGACTTGAGGGCTTTTCCGCGTCTTCCCACGGGCATGTCGAATGCTACTAAAAGGCTGTGCTGAGGAGCTCTGCAGAGGCGGGTGTGCTCAGTCTTAAGAGCTGCCATCACTCCGAGATCTGCAGCCTTTATTTGTCTGGTGACGTGCGGCACTTTTGAACAGGTCTGGGCGTTCAGGAAAGGACACGCCTTGAATGAGGAGAAACATGAAATAGGCCATAGTTTGAGAGCCATTATCGAGTGGGTAAAAGGCGGCAGAATGACAGTTCATAAAAGGCAGCCAAGTGCCCCAGCTCTGCAAATGCCATGCAGCAGCATCTTAGCTGTGAAATCAAATTCAGCCCTTTGTGGATTTATAGAGACCATCTTCTAAATTAGGAACCCGTCAGGATGGAAGACTAATTCTCACATTTGCAGTACAGGACGTGGGCAAGGGTATATGCAATTGGTTCTTTTTCAGAGTGGCAAGGGACTACACAAGTGAACTAGGCATTGTCAGGATAGATGAAAACATTTCTGATGGTCTTATACCTATGAATAAATAATCAATAAAAAAATTTTTTTGGCCATGCCGTGGGGCCCACCAGGGACTGAACCTGTGCCCCCTGCAGTAGAAACCCAGAGCCCTAACCATTGGGACACCAGGGAAGTCCCTAAATAATCATTTTTAAATGTACTTTATTAGATTTTTTTAAAGTTCAAGGGTAGTACATGATTGTGGTAATGTACCAAAGCCCTCAGATCTATTTACCTGAAAGAATTTTACTTTGATTTGTCTTCTTCCATACTTTTCTTTCTGCTTCTAAAGCATTGAACATGGATTACAGAAAACAAGATGCTTTAAGGAAGAAACTTTACCTCATTTGTTCTCTGTTCTACCTTGAATGGCTGGTATACGTGGCCTATAATAGGCATTTAAAGTTTATTTGTTCACAGAATATGTCATATTCCATTGATTCTAAGATGCACTGTTTAAACATTTGAACATCACTGCGATTGGAATGCATCTGATGCTTTGAGTTAGCTCACTATTTTAGGAAGCAGTACACGCTGTTCTTTCTTGGTGGTGTAAGTTAATAGCGTGTCACAATGGATTGATGGATTGTGCACTGCGTTTGCTGAAATACTATATCCAATAGCCACAGAGACTTCTTCCTTCTCTTTTCCCTTTTAAAGATAGAGGTGTGGTTGCTAAGTTGCTTCAGTCTTGTCTGATTCTTTGAGACCCTATGGACTGCAGCCCTCCAGACTTCTCAGTCCATGGGATTCTCCAGGCAAGGATACTGGAGTGGATTGCCATTTTCTTCTCCAGGGGATCTTCCTGATCGAGGGGCCGAACCTGTGTCTCTTATGTCTCCTGCATTGGTAGGTGGGTTCTTTACCACTAGTGCCACCTGGGAAGCCCCCAAATAGAGGCATTACAGAGGAGCCCAGTGGGCTGCCGTCTATCAGGTTGCACAGAGTTGGACACGACTGAAGCAACTTAACAGCGGCAGCAGCAGCATACATAAATTACTCTGAGACTTGTTTATTTGCTTAACAGTGTTTCCTGGACATCCTCCCATGTGAATGTGTATAAATACAACTCACTTAAAAAAATAGATATACTATTTGATAGAGTATGTATATACTCTATATATGCATGTATATGACAGTATATGCATATATATATATGCATATACTATTTGATAGATGCAACATAACTTGTTTATGCATTCTCTGAGTGAACATTCAAATTTTTCTAGTTGGGTTTTTCATTTTAAACAATATTGTAGTAATTGTCTATGTATTTATTTTTTGTATTGTAGTTTTATATCTATAAGAAAGGTCATTCAATGTCTCTGATGAATTATTTTGCTTTGAGGTAATTAATTGTTTTCTTAGCTTCATTAACTTGTATATTCATTTCCATTCCAGGTTTGGGAAGTTCTCAGCTATTATTCTTTAAATAAACTTGCTGCTCCCTTTTCTGTCTTATCGTTCTGGAACACCCATCACCACAGTGTTACCGTTTCTAAGAGTCAGATAGCTTTCATAAAATTTCCTACTTTTAAGAAATATCTTATTTATCTTTCTTCTGCTGCTTGTACCATTCCTAAATTTCTATCTTCAAGCTTTCTAATTCTCTCTTCCACATGGTCTGCTGTTTCCAATGCATTCATTGTCGCATCAGCTGAGTTATTCAGCTCCAGATTTTTTCTGTTTGGTTCTTTTGTAGAGTTTCAATCTGTTTGGTAAAGTGTTTCTTTCTGTTCATTAATTGTATTCCTGAGCTCATTGAACTGAGTTTTCATGTATCTCATTGAGTTTATGCATGAGTTCTTTATCAGATAGAGGGCAACGTTCTTTCATTTTCGGTTTGGTTTGTAGAGAATTGCTGTTTTGTTTTTGTGTTCCAGTGTTACTGAGCTTCTTCCGGCTCTGCCCGGGCATTTGAAGTAGTGACAGGTTAGAGCTAGAGGTTTTTCTTATTTTCCAATAGGTGGCGCTATAGCACACCTTTCTTTTTCTTTTCTTTCGTTTGTCTTACTTGAACTGACTCCAGTTACGTGAGTCTGCATTTTTCAGCCTCTGCTACCTCTGAGGTGTGGCTCTGTGCCTTTTATCGCTTTCTATGCCTCCAGAGTCGCTGGTGCCTTGCTTCTGCAAGTGTTGCACCTGGTGAATCAGAATGAGTCACAGGCTCTACCATTGCCGGGGGAGGGGAGGTTGAAGAGAAGTGTGCGAGTCCTGCCGGGGACAGCCATGCGCGCTGTCGTAAGGCCTGTGGGCTTTGCTGCCGTTGTGAGGGCATGGGGACTGCAGTCGGGGCGCCCCAGTGACTGGAGGAATGAGGCCTCAGGCTCCACTGATTCCGTTGCCCAGCTGAGTGTGGCTGTGGGCTCCATCACTGCGGTCAGAAGACTGGCATGGCAAGCCCTGTCTGTTTCCCTTTGGTTCTACGCCTCCTCTGTGTGTTCAAGTACACCTGCCTTTAAATGCACAAATGTGTGGAATTGTCCAGCAGCCTAGTGTACTGGGCAGAGGCAGCTTTGTTGCCCTGCGGATGTTTTACTGATTGTGGGTTGAAGGGGAGAGACAAAGGTAGCTTTTCACTCTGCTGTGTTGCTGACATCACCCCTTTCTTATAATCTGATCTTTTTATTGGCTCATAGTTTTCTCTTTTCCAGACATAGTGTTGAAATCATGCAGCATTTAGTCTTTTCAAGCTGGCTTTTTTTCACTAGCAATATGCATTTGAGATTTCTTCATGTCATTACATGACTTGATAGCTCATTTTTTTTTAGTGCTGAAAGCTATCCTAGTGTCTGGATATACCATAATTTATCCATCCATTTACCTGCTTCTGAAGGCCATCGAAGGTGATTGCAGCCATGAAATTAAAAGATGCTTACTCCTTGGAAGGAAAGTTATGACCAACCTAGAAAGATTAAAGCATATTCAAAAGCAGAGACATTACTTTGCCAACAAAGTCCGTCTAGTCAAGGCTATGGTTTTTCCAGTAGTCATGTATGGATGTGAGAGTTGGACTGTGAAGAAAGCTGAGTGCCAAAGAATTGATGCCTTTGAACTGTGGTGTTGGAGAAGACCCTTTGAGCATCTCTTGGACTGCAAGGAGATCCAAACAGTCCATTCTAAAGGAGATCAGTCCTGGGTGTGCTTTGGAAGGAATGATGCTAAAGCTGAAACTACAGTACTTTGGCCACCTAATGCGAAGAGTTAACTCATTGGAAAAGACTGATGCTGGGAGGGATTGGCGGGAGGAGGAGAAGGGGATGACAGAGGATGAGATGGCTGGATGGCATCCCCGACTCGATGGATGTGAGTTTGAGTGAATTGCGGGAGTTGGTGATGGACAGGGAGGCCTGGCGTGCTGCAATTCATGGGGTTGCAAAGAGTCGGACACGACTGAGTGACTGAACTGAGCTCAAGGTCATCTTGCTTGTTTCCAAGTTTTGGTAATTAAGAACAAATCTGCTATAAATATCTATGTGCAAATTTTTGTGTAGACATGAGTTTTCACTCTTTTTAGTAAATACCAAGGAAGGTGATTGCTGACTCAAATGGTCACAGGGTGCTCAGTTTTGTATGAGACCGACAAACTGTCTTCCAAAGTGGCTGTACCATTTTGTTCTCCTACTAGCAGTGGGAACTGGGAGCCTACTGGTGGGTGGGGCTCTGTTCCCTGAAGCTGGCTTCTTGGCCTTGGGGGTCACAGGATTGGTGTAGACTGGTTGGTGGGTGGGGCCAAGTCCTGGCCAGTAATAAACTAAAAGAACTCCTAAATGGTGCTTGCTAGCCCCAGAGTCCTTAGGATAGAATGAGCTCCTTGAAATTGATGTCACCAGTATCTATGTCCCTGTTGAGAAATCGAGTCCCCATGGCCTCTTGTTTGTTCAGGAGGTTCTCCAAGATTAGCAAGTGGGTCTGACCCAGGCTCCTTGCAAGTTGCTGCTTCTGCTTTGGGTCTCAGAGCTTGTGAAATTTTGTATCCACCCTTTAAGAGAGGGGTCTCTTTCCTATAGCTCTCCAGCTGTCCTGAAAGCAAGCCCCCTCTACTAGCCTTGAAAGCCAGGCACTTTGGGGGTTGTCTTCCCAGTATGGGATCCCAGGACTGGGGAACCCAATACAGGGCTCAGACCCCTTGCTCCTTGAGATGAACCTCTGCGATTGTGATTATTGTCCTGTTTGGGAGTCGCTTGTCGGGGGTCTTGACTGTACCATGTCTCCTCTCTTCCTGGTGGTGATGGTGGTTTAGTCGCTAAGTTGTGTCCGACTCTTATGATCCCATGGACTGTAACACCCCAGGTTCCTCTGTCCATTGTATTTTCCAGGCAAGAATACTGGAGTGGGTTGCCATTTCCTTTTCCAGGGGATCTTTCCGACCCAGGAATTGAACCAATGTCTCCTGCATTGAAGGCAGATTCTTTACCATCTGAGCCACTAGGGAAGCCTGATCCTCCCTTCCTATCCCTCCCATTATTGTTCCTTCTTTTTATATCTTTAGTTTTGGAAAATATTTTCTGCTAATTGTCATCTTGTCCTCACAGATAATTGCCCTGTAAAATAGTTGTAATTTTGGCATGCCTTTGGCAGTAAGTGAGCTCAAGATCTTCCTACTCTGCCTTCTTGGACACTCCTCCTTGACTATATTCCTACTTTTGGAAAGATTAAATGATGCATACATTTTGTAGGATAAAGTTGATGTAGTTATTTAACAAGTTCTTTTGCCCTCCTCTCTCTTCTGCTTCTTAGAGTCTCTCTCTCCATACACATTTAAATAGAGAGTTAATAGAATAGATATTTACAAATAATGTTAATAAATATTTTGGGGGAAATAGTGATTGTTATGGTTAACTTCATCAACTTTTCATCAGACTCCTTTCCACCTTGGGGTCCAATGCTTTCTTGACTTTACACTCTGCATTATCCAAGCAGCAGGACCAGATGAGTTAGGAGGGATAGTCCTACCAGAAGCACATTTATCTGACGAAGGAAGATAACAAAAAGATGCCCAGAGCAGATAAAGGCTCAGCATCCCTAAGCAGGTTGCTGTTTGTGCAGATATAAACAGGTTGGGCTGTGGTAGACATGATAACGCTTTTTAATAATGCCTGCAAGTAATCTGCTAGGGGAAGAAGTGTCCATGTGTAGGGAAGAACACCAGAATGAATTAAATCCGGGGAAACATGTCAAGATGAAGCCTTGGGTGTGAGACAAAAAATCTACAACAACATATGCCTAATGTGTCATGCTTTTTATGTATAACTGGCATTTGTTAAACCATGCAATGTTTATAGAGCACTTTCACACAGCATCTGTTTATTTATTCAGTAAACACGTTTTATAAAATAGCTCCTGGAGTTCGGGAAGTGGGGAGAAAGAACGTGAATCACAAGGGTCCTGACATTTAAAAAACAGTCTCCCACCCTCACCGGAGAGGGCTCGGTGAAAGTTCTGGCTCTGATTGGCAACTCTACGTCTCTTGGGAAAGAGTCAGTAAAAGGAATGATTTAAGGGTCAGAAGCATGGGCTGAAGTGTTTCTTTCCCAATGAACTGAGGCAAAGCATGGACTGTCTGTCCCTTGGTGTTTGTAAGGAACTGATGGGAAAGGCAGACAAAAAAAAAAAAAAATGTTATTTCAAAACTGCATGATAAATCCTACCAAAGAGAAGCAACAGATGCTGTGAGAACCTAAGAGAGACACACATCCAGCCTGGAGTGAAATCTGCCTGGTTGGAAAACAGTGGTATCTTCCTGCACAGTAACCAAGATTCATTGAGTCCATCGTGGACGGTGATGAAACTCAGGAGCCTAAGAGCCACATGTCCTGCCAGAGATCAGGACTCCTATGCACTTCCTTTCATTTGAAATCCTGGTCCTTTTGCCTTATAGTAATCAACAGTGAATATTTGCCCTTTATTTAAGAATCATTCTGCCCCAATCCTTCAAAACTAATACTGGACATTAGACTTGTACCAGAAACTGTTCTAAGCACTTTCCATGTGTAATATATTTAATTCCCCAAAATACTCTATGGGTCAGGTATTGCTAATGTCCTCATTTCACAAATGAAGAGACTGAGGCATAGGGGAGTTAGGCACAAATTCAGTGACTGGCAAAGCTGGGCTTTAAATTCAGTTTTCTTCTGGCATCTGGAGCCTTAGTAAGTGGCGCCATGTCAGTCTACCACCAATAGAACCTCACTTAATGAAGTTACTCTAAAAGATACATTTGAAATAGAAAGAAATTGATCCAGAGGAAAGGACCAAGTTTTGACAAGAACGATATGTAAAGAAACAAGCAGGAAGGTCAACCAAAACAAGCAACTTCTGTATAAAACAATGATAGAACTATGAATGATTAATTCTGTGGCAGACAATGAAGAGGAATTAAAAACAGACCAAAATAACATGTAGAAAAGGAAAGGTTGGCCAAGAGTTTAAGTGTTTCAGGTCCTTACAATGTTTAAGAGACAGGTTAAAAATATATTTAGATTAGAATCTCTTTAATGTGAATGTTAATATTTTAAGTATAACATAAGAGAAGGTATATAGTTTATGCTGCTGCTGCTAAGTCGCTTCAGTTGTGTCCGACTCTGTGCGACCCCATAGATGGCAGCCCACCAGGCTCCCCCGTCCCTGGGATTCTCCAGGCAAGAACACTGGAGTGGGTTGCCATTTCCTTCTCCAATGCAAGAAAGTGAAAAGTGAAAGTGAAGTCACTCAGTCGTGTCCAACTCTTCGCGACCCCATGGACTGCAGCCTACCAGGCTCCTCCATCCATGGGATTTTCCAGGCACGAGTACTGGAGTGGGGTGCCATCACCTTCTCCGGTATATAGTCTATACTTTTGAACAAATAGAGGGATAATAAATGAAAAAAAACCTGGTTACTACGAAGAAGGCAGGAAGGAAGAAAAAACTTCAAAAAAGCAGAATGTATAGAAAGCACAAAATAAAATGGTAAAGTAAATCAAAATTTATCTGCAATTACCAATATACATGGTAAGAATGAAAATAGATTCACCAGTAAAGAAAGAAAATGAACTAGTTAATTACGTACTATCTATAAAGAAGGCTAAAAGAGATTAAAAGGATGGAGACATATATGTTAGGCAAAACTTAGGCAATAAAAAAATTGATGCAGCAATATTAAAATCATGCAAATATATATTAAGTAAAAATTTATTATTGGGTTTAAAACTTCAGTGTATGAAGATCATAAGTGGTACTTCATTAGAGAGCTGTAACACTGGCTAAAATCAATAGAATTTGAAGTGGAAATTGACAAATCCACCAATACAGAGACAGTCTGAATATATTTCTCTTGGGAACTGATAGAAGAAGAAGTGCAAAATTAATAAGTATGTAGCTGCTCTGAGCAATGTATCAACAAACTCAAGCTAATGGACAAGGACAGAGCCCAAATTATGCTCCATAATTAGAAAACATACATTTCTCTGAAGCGCAAATCAAACATTTATAATAATGGACCAGATATCAGGTCATAAAATAAGTCTGAGTAAGTGGCAAAGAATTATATCATTAAAAAAGAAGTCTTCTTATAAGCTGTAATAGGCGGGTTTAGATGGAAGTAGTTTGTGTATAGCCATTCATTCTTTCAAAGGATCACAACCCGAATTCTTAGAAGGGGGTTTAAAGTCACGAACCCAGAGGTGAAGCCAAGTCAAGAACTGGAAGAGGTAAATGCACTCTTAAAGATATCATTACATGTAGGATCCGAAGCTTAAAGCAGAGAAACAAAGTCCAGGGGTGGTTTTCTAGGGGCCGGGGGCAGGTGGGTGGGGAGCAGGAGAAATGGGTAGATTTTGGTCAAAATGTACACACTTCCAGATTAACAAGTTTTGGGAATCATAAGTACAGCATGATTATAGCTAATGATACCTTATTATATGCTTGAAAGTTAATAAGAGAGTAGATAAAAAAAGAAGATGGAGATACTAGCTAACGCTATAGTGGTAATCCTTTTGCTATACATATGTAGCAAGTTAACAGCTGTGCACCTAAAAGGTACACAATCAGTTCAGTTCAGTTCAGATCAGTCGCTCAGTTGTGTCCGACTCTGTGCGACCCCATGAATCGCAGCACGCCAGGTCTCCCTGTCCATCACCAACTCCCAGAGTTCACTCAAACTCACATCCATTGAGTCGATGATGTCATCCAGCCATCTCATTCTCTGTCGTCCCCTTCTCCTCTTGCCCCCAATTCCTCCCAGCATCAAAGTCTTTTCCAATGAGTCAACTCATCACATGAGGTGGCCAGAGTACTGGAGTTTCAGCTTTAGCATCATTCCTTCCAAAGCACACTCAGGACCAATCTCCTTTAGAATGGACTGGTTGGATCTCCTTGCAGTCCATTGGACTCTAGAGTCTTCTTCAACACCACAGTTCAAAAGCGTCATTTCTTCGGTGCTCAGCTTTCTTCACAGTCCAACTCTCAAATCCATACATGACCACTGGAAAAACCATAGCCTTGACTACACGGACATTTGTTGGCAAAGTAATGTCTCTGCTTTTGAATATGCTATTGAGGTTGGTCATAACTTTCCTTCCAAGGAGTAAGCGTCTTTTAATTTCATGGCTGCAATCACCATCTGCAGTGATTTTGGAGCCCCCCAAAATAAAGTCTGACACTGTTTCCACTGTTTCCCCAACTATTTCCCATGAAGTGATGGGACCGGATGCCATGATTTTAGTTTTCTGAATGATGAGCCTTAAGCCAACTTTTTCACTCTCCTCTTTCACTTTCATCAAAAGGCTTTTTAGTTCCTCTTCACTTTCTGCCATAAGGGTGGTGTCATCTGCATATCTGAAGTTATTGATATTGCTCCCGGCAATCCTGATTCCAGCTTGTGCATCTTCCAGCCCAGCATTTCTCATGATGTATTCTGCATATAAGTTAAAGCAAGGTGACAATATATAGCCTTGACGTACTCCTTTTCCTATTTGGAACCAGTCTGTTGTTCCATGTCCAGTTCTAACTGTTGCTTCCTGACCTGCATATAGGTTTCTCAAGAGGCAGGTCAGGTGCTCTGGTATTCCCATCTCTTTCAGAATTTTTCCAGTTTATTGTGATCCACACAGTCAAAGGCTTTGGCATAGTCAATAAAGCAGAAATAGATGTTTTTCTGGAACTCTCTTGCTTTTTCCATGATCCAGCAGATGTTGGCAATTTGATCCCTGGTTCCTCTGCTTTTTCTAAAACCAGCTTGAACATCTAGAAGTTCATGGTTCACATACTGCTGAAGCCTGGCTTGGAGAATTTTGAGCATTACTTTACTAGCGTGTGAGTGCATTTGTGTGGTAGTTTGAGCATTCTTTGGCATTGCCTTTCTTTGGGATTGGAATGAAAACTGACTTTTACAAGTCCTGTGGCCACTGCTGAGTTTTCCAAATTTGCTGGCATACTGAGTGCAGCACTTTCACAGCATCATCTTTCAGGATTTAAAATAGCTCAACTGGAATTCCATGACCTCCACTAGCTTTGTTCGTAGTGATGCTTTCTAAGGCCTACTTGACTTCACATTCCAGGATGTCTGGCTCTAGGTGAGTGATCACCCCATCATGATTATCAGGATCGTGAAGATCTTTTTTGGTCTGTTTTCTTGCCACCTCTTCTTAATATCTTCTGCTTCTGTTAGGTCCGTACCATTTCTGTCCTTTATCGAGCCCATCTTTGCATGAAATGTTCCCTTCGTATCTCTAATTTCCTTGAAGAGATCTCAAGTCTTTCCCATTCTGTTGTTTTCCTCTATTTCTTTGCATTGGTCACTGAGGAAGGCTTTCTTATCTCTCCTTACTATTCTTTGGAACTCTGCATTCAGATGCTTATATCTTTCCTTTTCTCGTTTGCTTTTCACTTCTCTTCTTTTCACAGCTATTTGCAAGGCCTCCCCAGATAGCCATTTTGCTTTTTTGCATTTCTTTTCCATGGGGATGGTCTTGATCCCTGTCTCCTGTACAATGTCACGAACCTCCATCCATAGTTCATTAGGCACTCTATCTATCAGATCTAGTCCCTTAAATCTATCTCTCACTTCCACTGTCTAATCATAAGGGATTTGATTTAGGTCATACCTGAATGGTCTAGTGGTTTTCCCTACTTTCTTCAATTTAAGTCTGAATTTGGCAATAAGGAGTTCATGATCTGAGCCACAGTCAGCTCCTGGTCTTGTTTTTGCTGACTGTATAGAGCTTTTCCATCTTTGGCTGCAAAGGATGTAATCAATCTGATTTTGGTGTTGACCATCTGGTGATGTCCATGTGTAGAGTCTTCTCTTGTGTTGTTGGAAGAGTGTGTTTGCTATGACCAGTGCATTCTCTTGGCAAAACTCTATTAGCCTTTGCCCTGTTTCATTCTGTATTCCAAGGCCAAATTTGCTTGTTACTCCAGGTGTTTCTTGATTTCCTACTTTTGCATTCCAGTCCCTATAATGAAAAGGACATCTTTTGGGGTGTTAGTTCTAAAAGGTCTTGTAGGTCTTCATAGAACCGTTCAGCTTCAGCTTCTTCAGTGTTACTGGTTGGGGCATAGACTTGGATTACTGTGATATTGAATGGTTTGCCTTGGAAACGAACAGAGATCATTCTGTCGTTTTTGAGATTGCATCCAAGTACTGTATTTTGGACTCTTTTGTTGACCATGATGGCTACTCCGTTTCTTCTAAGGGATTCCTTCCCAGCAGTAGTATATATAATGGTCATCTGAGTCAAATTCACCCATTCCAGTCCATTTTAGTTCGCTGATTCCTAGAATGTCAACGTTCACTCTTGCCATCTCCTGTTTGACCACTTCCAATTTGCCTTGATTCATGGACTTAATATTCCAGGTTCCTATGCAATAGTGCTCTTTACAGCATCAGACCTTGCCTCTGTCACTAGTCACACCCACAACTGGGTATTGTTTTTGCTTTGGCTCCATCCCTTCATTCTTTCTGGAGTTATTTCTCCACTGATCTCCAGGAGTAGCATATTGGGCACCTACCGGCCTGGGGAGTTCCTCTTTCAGTATCCTATCATTTTGCCTTTTCATACTGTTCATGGGGTTCTCAAGGCAAGAATACTGAAGTGGTTTGCCATTCCCTTCTCCAGTGGACCACATTCTGTTAGACCTTTCCACCATGACCTGCCTGTCTTGGGTGGCCCCACATGGCCTGGCTTAGTTTCATTGAGTTAGGCAAGGCTGTGGTCCATGTGATCAGACTGGCTAGTTTTCTGTGTTTATGGTTTCAGTGTGTTTGCCCTCTGATGCCCTCTCGCAACACCTACCGTCTTACTTGGGTTTCTCTTACCTTGGGCGTGGGGTATCTCTTCACGGCTGCTCCAGCAAAGTGCAGCCGCTGCTCCTTACCTTGGACGAGGGGTATCTCCTCACTGCCGCCCTTCCTGACCTTGAACGTGGAGTAGCTCCTCTCGGCCCTCCTGTGCCCACGCAGCCACCGCTTCTTGTACGTGGGGTTTTATCATGGGTTCAAAGACTTTAAAAAATCAACCATAACGCAATGGATGTTCATGCCATTCCACCTTTCACTCACTGGAGGTGACAGCCTGAGGCCACACAACTCTGAAGCTCTCTGGATCTTGCTGTTCAAGGGTTTTTACAGATCTCAACCTCCAGTGTTTCCTTCCCAGGTCCCAGCAGGCACTTCTCAAGGTACACAATAGTAAATGTCAAATATGTATTAGCAAAGCTGGGAAAAAAAGAATATGATGATCTCAGTCTTTTCACTACTCAGATATACTTTGTAGAAGACATACAATGGGTCTCACTGAAAAGGCATCTTTTTGTTTTCCTAAAAGGTAATATTGGGGGGGGGGGCATGCCATACAACATTTGAGGATTTGGGATCTTAGTTCTTCAACCAAGGATCGAACCCACACCCCCTACAGTGAAAGGGTGGAGTCTTAACCACTGGACCACCAGGGAAGTCCTCACCCAGAAGGTATTTTAAAGCACCTATTAATGTGGGGCTTTGGAGACAAATTCATCCAGGTAAAACAGGGAGTCATGTATGGGATTCTGTTCCTTACTGACACCTTGCTATAGAGCTGGCATCTCTCAGTCTTGCTTTAAAATTGTAATCACACTCACCAATCTAATGAAAATGGGAAAGCACTCTTTTATTCCCCAGCTCTGTCAAAGGACACTCTCTATTTGTGAGAGTATTCGTGGAGAATTTCTTTCCTTTGGTTGATTTCAAAATAGGTGAAAATATTTCCATCTCTGTTTGAATTGAGTTGGTTATTACCTTCCTTTCTAAGCCACATGTTTTAAAAGAAAATCAATATAGATTGTATTGGGGGCTAGTAAGAATCTAGTCCTACAGTAATTTCAAGTATATTGCTTTTTATTCATTCATTGTTTTTCCAACCTATGGAGCACCATTCTATTATAATCGAATCACCATAAAACATCAGAAGAATCTTCTGGGAGTAAATGCAGTCGTTTGTAGAGTATTCCATTCTGCGAAATTTCCACTATTTGAATCACATCACTCAAAAGACTTTTATGTCTCTCACAGTCTACCAAATCCATAATTTGCTTTTATAATGTAAGATGGGTGGATTTTAGGTAGAATGGAAAAAGACTGGATGAATCACAGCCCAAAATGGAAAGGTGGGAGGGGGGGAGGTCAATTCAAAGAGAAAGCACAGTTAGGATGACCCAGAATTATGCAGTGACCTAGGTTTTACAAATCTAGGACCACTTTAAAATATATTCTTCATTTCAAAGAGGTTTAATTCTAGTCCTAAAATGTCATGATTAGTAGGGTATAATTACAAGTCTTCAAGGGAGACTAATTTACCCCCCTTCCCCTCACCATCAAGAGACAAGGTAAAAACAATTAAGTTTTCTTATTAGCTCTTTTATATGGGTGTGTCCTTTTGTTAGTCAATCTTTTTCTCTGGGGCTGTCATATTTCAGAGATTCTGGTTTTATGTGGGGGAGTGGGAACCCAAATCCATGTCTTCCATTCAACTGGTCTAAGTTTTATCTGCTGTCTCTACACATTTATTTGAACCCAAGACTTTGGGGGCCACCAGCAATCAGCTGTTACCCCGGGATAACCTCTGACCTGACTGCCTTTTTCTCTCTCTTAATATGTCTTTTCTCCATGTTTTGCCCTGTGAATATTTCTTTACTTTATATCATGTCACATGTCCATTTCATAGGACTACAAAATCTTGTTTCTCTCCTTTGCTTGAATTCTTATAAAAATAGAACCAGAGACTGGGGCCTGTGTAGAGATCTTTTGAGCAGTGACCTCAAGGGATGAGAGAGGAAGGACTAGGGAGAGTTAACAGCAAAGGTGAGAAAGCCAGTTCCACCCTGCACTGTGGAATGAGGCTCTGCTCCAGTCAGAGAACCCAGAGGGTTCAGTCTCACTGAGGACCTCCGAGGAGCCATGTAGAACACACCCCAGACTTGTCCCACAGAGCATGAGAAAGGGAGTATTTATTCAGCAATTTTAGTCCCATCACCTTGGGAGGGGTTAACCTCATAGAAATTTTAGGTATGGGTGGGTGAGATAGCAGAACAGGTAGTACGTCTCAAGCATCCCATGTAGGTGAAGGCAAGTGATGTTAGGATGCATCCTTACAGAAATGGTTGCCATAGCAATGGCCAGAGCAATCAAGTGTTGAGTTAAAGTTGTGAGCACAGGGTACATAAAAGATGTCTACTATGAGTGCTTTGTTCAGTTCAGTTCAGTCGCTCGGTCGTGTCCAACCCTGTGACTCCATGGACTGCAGCACGCTAGGCTTCCCTGTCCATCACCAACTCCCGGGGCATACTCAAACTCATGTTTTGTAGAGTAGAGCAAACAGGAGACTGTAGATCCTCCCCACTCCTCCCCAAGCTTCACTTATTACGTCTCTGGCTGGCTTCACCACAGTCCTTTGTCTTGTCCCCCTCTATCTTATCCGAGGGGGGAAGTAGTAACAGACAAAGAGGAGAACCTCATAGTTTTTCTTATTACTATTGCTGAAACTCAGGGAAAGCTAACATCCAAGGGCACCAGAATTCAGAGAAAGGGCAGTTACTAGGAGTTATGAGAAAAGATAACTGATTAGCATGTGTCATGGTCTGAATGTTTGTGTCCCCGCCTCCCCCAAATTCGAATGCTGGAATCCTAATGCCAATGTGATGGTATTAGAAGGCAGGCTTTGGGGAGGTGATTAGGTCACAAAGGTGGAGCCCCATGAATGGGATTAGTGCCCATATAAAAGAGACCCCCCAGAGCTCCCATCCCTTCTGTCACAAGAGGATGCTCTGAGAAGTCTACGACCTGCAAGAGAGCCTTTGCCTAAGCATGCCGGTTCCCTGCTCTCAGACTTCCCATCAACATAACTGTGAGAAGTACATTTCTGTTGTTTATAAGCCACCCAGCCTGTAGTATTTTGTTATATCAGCCCCAAAGGACTAAGACAGCAAGACTGAGCAAAGTCAGCGGGAGAATTGTGAAGAAATTAAAAGCTATAGGAGGGTCTCTAGGATAGGTGGGCAAGCTCCTCCGAGCAGCACTAACTATCCTCTGAAGAGTGCTGAGGTTGTGACCTTGGAAGGCACATTCTTAGCCGGTATGGAAGCACTTGAGAAGAGAGCCGTGTGTCCCTTGTCATGGTCTGTGCGCAGGTTTGAAAAGAACTTCCAGACATGAGGCAGAATGAGAGGAGAATAACATGAGGCAGAATGAGAGGAGAATAAAGTTTATTAGAGGGGGAGACGCTGTTAGAACAGCGGTCCAGCTCAAGGGAGAACCGACCTCTTTCATGGACGAGTAGCCAATTCTTATAGCCTCTGCTGCTGCTGCTAAGCCACTTCAGTTGTGTCCGACTCTGTGTGACCTCCCCCATAGATGGCAGCCCACCAGGCTCCTCTGCCTCAAGACAGGACAAATTCCTCCTGGAAGGGTGGCATCAGGTGATTGGTTAGGATGCTATAGGATAGGTAATAGGTTGGTTAAGATGCTTAAGGATGGGTAATAGGGTGGGTATTTTACCTCATATGGGGTGAGGGAAATGGCCAGTTTAGATCTGGAGGCTCATGGCAGCCATTGCTATCAGGCTTGGTTAACTCCAGAGATTTTTGTCCTGTGACTTTGGTACAGGGCTCTAGACCTGTGACCTTGGTGTAGTGCTTCACACTTTCTGCTGTATCTTAAAACAGTTAACACCTATAAAATACCTAATAAATATCTAGTAAGTAAAAAGATGACTATCACTATCGTATTAATCATGGACTGAATGTATGAAAAATGTCATGTGCTGACTTGAGTGGTATGGTATCAGAAATGGTACAGAGTAGACACGCCATGTCTGTCATTCATTTCTCCCTTCCTTTTATATTGCATGATCTTGGGCAATTTGATTAAGGTTCCTGAGCTCCTTACAGATGTTGCCTTGGCAAAAAGTCTGTGGTGACGAACCATATGTGTATAGAGAAAGTGCATGTCAGTTCAACCTGCTTGCTCCTTGATCTTTGAACAAACTCCTTGTTGTGTGAGCCAGCCAATTATAAATACAAGCAGGCAAAAACTGATATGTCTGTAGATTCTCAACATATGCTTGTGGAATTAATAAAAGAAAGAATGAATGATTTTTCGCTTCCCTGAAGGCAGAAGCAATCATTTAGATTCCCAGCCTTTAAACTAGAAGCAGGTACCTCCTGTGTTTCAGTCGCCGCTCTGTGCCCTGCCCAATGCTAAATGCCTGCACACAAGAAGCTCAACAGACATTTTTTGGTTGGATGTGTTGAATGAATGAATAGATGTTTATTGGTTTGTCAAATGGATAACTGAATAATGAATGAATATGTAAAACGTGTTGTTTTGGTCACTAAGTTCTTTCCGACTCTTTCACGACTCCATGAACTGTAGCCCATCAGGCTTCTCTGTCCATGGGATTTTCCAGAAAAGAATACTGGAGTGGCTAGCCATTTCCTACTCCAGGAAACCGTCCAACACAGGGATCGAACATACTTCTTCCCAAAGACCTGACTCCTTACCAAAAAGAAAATGGTCACTAAACTCAATTATATTTTCTTAGCGGCAATGCCATTGCATGTGTAAGCCCCAAACTATACTTGAAATATATACTGCAAGGAGATCCAACCAGTCAGTCCTAAAGGAAATCCATCCTGAATACTCAGCTTCGCTGATGCTGAAGCTGAAACTCCAGTACTTTGGCCACCTGATGTGATGAACCGACTCATTGGAAAAGACCCTGATGCTGGGAAAGATTGAAGGTGGGAGGAAAAGGGGACAACAGAGGATGAAATGATTGGATGGCATCACCAACTTAATGGACATGAGTCTGAGCAAGTTCTGGGAGTTGGTGATGGACAGGGAGGCCTGGCGTGCTGCAATCCATGGGGGTCGCAGAGAGTCGGACATGACTGAGCGGCTGAACTGACTGATTGATACTTGAAATGTGCATTTTATATCCTGTATTGTATGCCACAGATAATGGCCTCACCAATTCAGAAGCACTAGAAAAAGGAAACACTTGCCCTTTAGTAATTTAGTTCCCCAAAATTGGTTTTGAATGGAAGTAAAACAAAACCAGTCCATCCTAAAGGAGATCAGTCCTGGGTGTTCATTGGAAGGATTGATTCTGAAGCTGAAACTCCAATACTTTGGCCACCTGATGCGAAGAGCTGACTCATTTGAAAAGACCCTGGTGCTGGGAAAGATTGAGGGCAGGAGGAGAAGGGGACGACGGAGGATAAGATGGTTGGATGGCATCACCGACTCAATGGACATGGGTCTGGGTAGACTCCGGGAGTTGGTGATGGACAGGGAGGCCTGGTGTGCTGAGGTTCATGGGGTCACAAAGAGTCGGATACAACTGAGCGACTGAACTGAACTGAAAACAAAACTCACAGGGCCTGTTCACAAGAAATTGAGCGCCAGCTTTTCTGAGCATCTTCTGGTACAGTTCCTCCTAATCATTCCACTTGAATAAGGTTTGGAAGCTTCTAGAATATGCTATCAAGTGGCATTTCTCTCATGTACTCCTCTATGGCTTCTCTAGAATTGTAGGATTCCCATTAATGATATGTGGATTAGTATCCTCTTTTTCTGTCAGTATGAATTTTTAAATTGTTTGCATGGTAGACAGATCTGTGTTTGTATGAAATGCAGGGGAACAATCAGTGGTTCATGAGTTTAAGCCCTGGATCCACCTCCTAACTCACTTGGTGATACAAGCCTCTGTTTTCCCATCTGTAAATTGCACAAAAGTATTTTTTGAGCAACTAGTAAATGCTGAGCTTTAGGAAGAGAGAGGTAAAGTGCATGGATCTGACTCACACTATCAAAGTGCTCCTAGATCATTGGGCAGATACATATGCAAGCAGAAAGATGTGTAAATACTAGAAAATAAAAATGAAGCATTTGGAAAAAATAATTGCATTTTGTTAAGATAATAAAACACATTATTCAAGTGTGATTGATACTGAGCAGGGACCTGTGAACTGCTTTTGAACTGTGGTGTTGGAGAGGACTCTTGAGAGTCCTTTGGATGGCAAGGAGATCAAACCAGTCAATCCTGAAGGAAATCAATCCTGAATATTCATTGGAAGGACTGATGCTGAAGCTGAAACTCCAATACTTTGGTCACCTGTAGTGAAGAACTGACTCATTGGAAAAGATCCTGATGCTGGGAAAGATTGAAGGTGGAGGAGAAGGGGACAACAGAGGGTGAGATGGATGGATGGCATCACTGACCAGACAGACATGAGTTTGAGCAAGTTCTGGGAGAAGGTGAAGGACTGGGAAGCCTGATGTGCTGCAGTTCACGGGGTTGCAAAGAGGTGGACATGACTGAGTGATTGAACAACAACAATGACTCTGTGGGATGCCCCCTTCCCCCACCAGACACGAAAGCCTTTCTGTGTTGCCTTCCCTGAGATCCAAAGGGCAGATTCAAACAGTTTCTAATTAGGGAAAGGAAGAGCTATAGAGATAAGGGAAGAGAAGTCAGGAAACAGCAGTGTAGCTTTGCGGGCTGGGGACTTGTTCCCCCTCAAGGGTTAAACATAGCAATATCTTTGAGCTGTTCTGCAGATTCTGAAACCCCCACCAGACGGGAGAAGTTAATAGTATGTTGCCCACCAGCATGCAGACCTCAGATCTGTTGGAACCAGAAGGTTGATGATGCTGACTCCCACTTATCTCTTGCCAACAGTCAGAAAACATCCACCAGCTGATCACACCATCTTTGAACCATCACTAAAAAAGTCCTCACTATCCCCTGACCCCAGGTTGGAACACACGATTTTGAGGGCATTAGTCCTCTGTGGCCCACTTTGCCTGGCAAACCAATAAAGCTGCTCTCTTCTATGTTACCCAAAACTTCGTCTCCAAGATTTGATTCAGAGTTGCAGTGCAGAGGCTGGATTTGGATTCATGAAGACTTTAAACTGGGGCTTAGTTGAGGCATTGTTAAGGTAGTCCCAAATGAGAAAATATTCAGAGACTTACATGAAGTTTCATTAGAGCAAAAAAGAGAAGCATTTTCACCAACCTGAGGGTTATAAGAGGATGCTCTGGAAATTCCACTTGAACAGAGAGTTGAGGTAAGAGTAGGGTTTTGACAGGTAGGGCAAAGGTTAAGGGAGAGAGGACTAGGTTTATAACTCATGGTTTATGGAGCAATGTCAAGGAAGACCTTTGCAATAGGAATTTGAACTTTATTTTCAGGATGTGGGGGCTCCAAATTTGACTCAAACTGTAAAGGAACTGTGAAGCAGGAGGCCCAGGTTCAATCCCTGGTTTGAGAAGATCCCCCGGAGAAAGGAATGGCAACCCACTCCCATATTCTTACGTGGAGAATCCCATGGACAGAGGAGCCTGGTGGGCTTCACTCCTTGGGGTCGCAGAGTAGGACACGACTGAGTGACTAACACTTACATATTCACACTTTCAGGGTGTGGATGGTACGAGTGTGGACTTCGGGCTCAGATCTTTCAGAGTGCCAACCTTGGGCAGGCTGGTTAGCAATAGCAACTAATAATGGTATTTATTCCAGTGTCATTGCAAAAAGTGAACAAAATCACATGGTACAATGACTGAAACAATGCATTGCGCATTGAAAGTACTTAATAAATCATCATCATTACAAACTCCATGGTGTCCTTCTTTCAGTCTGAGATCAAGGGAGATTATGAAAGGCAACTGAGATGAATACAAGAAGCACATAGAGAGATCCAGATATCTTCCTTGCTGTTAAGACATCAGAACTTCCCTTGCTAGTTAGAAAATTGTCTTCTGTTCACGAGGAGACACAGCTTTCCTGAATAATGATGAAATCAATGTGTGAGGACAATTACCTCTAATTAGGAACAAAGTTTAACTCACAGACGTGTTCAGGTTATTTTGTCTCACAATGACAAAATATTTATTTATTTTGTATTTATTGTCTAGTGGCAATTGTTATGGTGATAGGAAGATGGCTGAGCTGGGAAAGCATGGTGAGAGCGTTTGCAATGGGGATACAGTCTTAACTTCTGTTAGCCTTTGTCATCTTTGATTCCTGGATGTGGGTTTAAAGTATAGCGCAGCATATTTCCATGACTCTGGTCAGCATCCTTCAGATAACAAAATAACTCTCCCAAAGGTCTGTGTGGGGGTTGGTTCTCTGCATTCTCTCCATCCTCCAGCCTTGGAGGGAAGTCCATGGACCAGCAACATCAACATCACATGCAAAGCCCCAGGAAACATCCCCAACTATCTGAATTAGAATCTGAATCTCTACCAACTCCTCAGGTGATTGGATTGCCTCTTCCAGTTTAAAAAGCATGGTTCTACGTCAAGTTTGAATTCCACATATG
Organism: Bubalus kerabau; assembly: GCF_029407905.1. NCBI lineage: Eukaryota > Metazoa > Chordata > Mammalia > Artiodactyla > Bovidae > Bubalus > Bubalus kerabau. The sequence goes on along the minus strand of NC_073637.1, from coordinate 11,712,930 downwards.
GCCAGCCAGTGAGGAAATAACCCACACATAGTAACTGATTAAGACTTTAACTTTAAGCAATTTCAGATCAAATGTACCAAAAAGGAACTGGAATGCTTTTCTATACTTTTAAGGATAAGGCTTGAATGGAACCTAGAGAGAACAACCTTTTACTGAGGTCAGACTCTTAAAAGTAGCAAAGTTTAGATTCAAGTCAAGGTCATTTGAATTTGGGCTTATTCATTTGTTTATTTTGGTGACACACTGAGGAAGCATGAATTCTAGGCCTGAATTCTAGGTTTCACTTCCCACTAGCTGGGTTATTTACAACATATCACTTCTCTGATCTTCCGTTTCCCTCCTGCACCCTGATTGATTTTATGTCCTCTTCTCTGATGATCTTCCAACAGCATTTACTCTCTGTATCTCATCATGCTTTTGATATTCCCATATTAGAAGGTGGTGATCATGGTATACACACAAGTGAAGTTTGCCCTGATACCAGTTTCCAAGACTAGCATATCTGCTTGATTATTTCAGTCATTTTTCCCCATTCATGGGGAAAAACGCTCCTCAGAGAATGACTTCCCATTAATTCATGGCTTTGCTTGGCTGTCAAATTAATTGCAGCACTTTTCATTGCTGATCAGAAGGACAAAACATGCTCTGGATACAGTCTGATGCTGATAAAAGTTATTATCCATTTGGAAATCTGCCTGCCTTTCCCATCCTCTGTGCTGTCGAATTTTAATAGCATTGAATCAGACCCCTAATAAGCATTATAATGACAACCTGCATTTGGTAGTGCTTTATACTTTTCCAAGCACTTTCAAGGGAATTATACACATGCATTATCTCATTGATCTTCCATGGCAGGTAGGGAAGGAGGGAACACAGTGGATGGTTTGAATGAAAACCTGGGCTAGCTCCTCTGATTGAAAAACTGAAGCCCATTTTCACCCTGTAGAGAGCAGGAATTTGCAGTCAAATATGGCTATTATGTATTGCAGGCCTTTGGTACTTTTGTTCAGACATTATCTCATTGACTCATCACCACTGTGCTTACAGGTACTTATCTTGTTCCCTGTTTTTCAGGTGAAGTAAACAAACACACACACAAAGGTGAAGTGCCCTGTGCAAGGTCGCCTGCTCCAAATCAGAGGATTCAGAATGCAGATCCCACACTCTCGACTCCAGCCAGTCTCTTGCCTCATTCCTGTGGAAATGAAAATACAGAGCGTTGTTCTTGTCTGAGGTTCAGGCACAGGGAGAGGTGTTGAAGGACAGACTTTATAGCACCTGACTAGCTGAAACTGGGATAATCATATATTAATGAGTATCTTTGGAGTAAAGCTTTCAGGAACACCTGTATTGGCATTAATTTGGTTTGTCAAAATAACATTGTAAGCTTGATATCATTCACCCCACTTTACAGATGGGGAAATGGGAAAATTCTGGTTTCACTCTGGTCTGCCGAGTTATTGACTGAGCCAGAAATTTAACCCCCAAATCTGTGCTTTAACAAGGCACCATTACCCTGAAGTTACATTGATATTATCAACCTTCCTGCTGCGTCTTTGCTACCTAAAACCCCAATAGATCCTGTATGTTTTTTCATTTATGTGCAAGTGTTTATAATGCCACACCCTTCAGGATGGCCATTATAAGAAAAAAAAAAAAAAGGAACTAAGTGCCTAAGTGTTGGTGAGGGTAAGGAGAAATTGAAACCCTTCTGCATTTCCGGTGGGAGTGTTAAATGGTGCAGCCATTGTGGAAAGTGATATGGAATTTACTCAAAAATTTAAACACAGAATCACCATACAATCTAGCAGTTCCACTTGTGGTTATGTACTCAAGTGAATTGAAAGCAGAGACTCAAACAAGTGTTTGTACCCCAGTGATCATAGCAACATTTTTCACAACAACCAGAAGGTGGAGATGACCTTTGGCTGTCCATCAATAGTTGAATGAAGAACAAATAACGAATAAACAAAATATGGTAGATACACACAATGGAATATTACTCTGTCTTAAAAAGGAATGGGATTCAGATATATGCTATCATATGGATGAAATTTAAAGACAGTATGCTAAATGAAATAGGCCAGTCACCAGAGGATGAGTACAAGTATTGTAAGGTTCCACCTGTATGAGGGACCTGCTGCTGCTGCTGCTAAGTCACTTCAGTCGTGTCCAACTCTGTGCGACCCCATAGACGGCAGCCCACCAGGCTCCCCCGCCCCTGGGATTCTCCAGGCAAGAACACTGGAGTGGGTTGTCATTTCCTTCTCCAATGCATGAAAGTGAAAAGTGAAAGTGAAGTCACTCAGTTGAGTCTGACTCTTGGTGACCCCATGGATTGCAGCCTACCAGGCTCCTCCATCCATGGGATTTTCCAGGCAAGAGTACTGGAGTGGGGTGCCATCACCTTCTCCATGAGGGACCTAGAAGAGTCAAAATCATAGAAACACAAAGTAGAAGAGTGACCACCGTTCTACTTAACAGGTTAGCAGAGGCTGGGGAAAGGAGGTAGAGAGGAGTTACTGGTTACTGGGGACAGAGTTTAAGTTTATAATGACAAAAATATTTTTGAGAAGGATGGTGGCAAGGGTTGCGCAACAACATGAATGTATTTAATGTCACTCCACTGTACCCTTAAAATGATTAAAACCATCAGAGAGAAGTGGGAGGGGAGTTATGTACACCCATGATTGATTCATGTCAATGTATGGCAAAAATCACTACAATATTGTAAAGTAATTAGCTTCCAATTAAAATAAATAAATTAATTTTAAAAATGATTAAAACCATCAATTTTATGCTATGTATATTTTTCTACATTCTAAAAGCAATATTTAAAAACATTATTTATAAAATATATTTATTTTTACTGAGGGTGAGTGATACTGTGGTGGAGAAAGCATGGCCCATTATTTCAAGAAATCAATCATCTATCTATTTGGAGCCATAGCTATGTAAACAACCAAACATAATACAGAATCCTAACAGCTCTATTTAGAGATATTCCGAATCAATGAATCCTCCCAAATATTGACAATTTTCTGTTGAAACACCCAAAATATTTTAAACATGCTTGTAACAACTTGTGATAGAAACCTTTCTAAACCATTACCCATTTACCTGTTTAATTGTATTGAGGAAACTGAGCATTTATTTGTTATTCATCTATTTATACTTATTTTCATTCACGGATGCAAATTTATTGGACAAATAATATACAGCAGGCATTTTTCAAAGTTTAGGGTCATAGAGATGAATGGGACCTGGCCCTGGTCAACATGTGGGACTGCAGAGAATAGACATGTCAGAAATGGAAAAAAAGACACATACATACATAGATAGCTATCAACATATTCATACAGTAACTCTGGTGAAATCTGCAGATTCCAGGGGTGAAGGGAGACCCAGAGCTTAAGTGGTCAATGTGTTTGGGCAAAGGATAGCCTGAGAAGGCAAAATAAGGTAACAACGGCATTGGAATCTTGTAAGGTCACTAGGATTTTGCCAGACATAAGATGGAAAGAAGGGTCTGAGGCAGTGGGAAGAGTGACTTAAGGCCTACAGGTCTAAACCACAGGTTGATCCATGGCACAAAGAAATGAATAGTGCTTTTTCGGTGATGAGACTGAACAGGGCTTCAGGGGGCAAATCATGAAGGACTTTGTACGCCGGTTTGAAACACAGATGATTCATTAGGGCATTCATTAGGCAGTAGGGTACAGCTAAAGAGTTTTAGGTTCAGAAGGTGTGGTATGCATATATACAATGGACTATTACTCGGCCATTAAAAAGAATGGAATAATGCCATTTGCAACAAACATGGATGGACCTAGATATTGTTGTGCTGAATGAAGTTAAGTCAGACAGAGGAGAAATCTTGCTTGACATCTCTTATATGTGGAATCTAAGAAGAAATGATAGAATGAACTTTTTTACAAAATAAAACTCACAGACTTAGAGAATGAACTTGTAGTTGCCAGGGGGGAGGAGATAGTTAGGAAGTTTGGGATGGTCATGTACACACTGCTATATTTAAAATGGATAACCAACAAAGACCTACTGTAGCACAGGAACTCTGCTCAATGTTACGTGGCAGCCTGGATGGGAAGGGAGTCTGGGGGAGAATGGATACATGTATGTATGGCTGAGACCCTTTGCTGTCCACCTGAAACCATCACACATTGTTAATTGGCTATACTCCAATACAAAATAAAGAGTTAAAAAAGAAAAATCTCTGCCTCTATCTAGCTATAAAGCACAAGGCTGCTATTGCTGCTGGCAACAGCTTTTGTTAAAAAAAAAAAATAAAAAAGAATTTTAGGTTTAAAAATAGGGTGCTCAGTGATAGTTCTATCTTGGAGAGATTAGCTCGGCAGCTTTGAGGAGGATAGACTGGATTCGAGAGCTGTTGGGAAAAGATATAGGGCAGGTAGGAAGTTAGTACAATAATCCAGGCAAAAGATGATATGGTGTGATCAAGATGGTAGCAGGGCAAATGGAGAGGAAAGTAATTCACACAGAAAATGATATGGAGGTGTCATTGATAGAACTTGGTCATAAATTAAATGAGGAAAGGAGGGAATGAGAAACATGAGCTTTTTGCCAAACCATCAATCGTCTTTCTGCATATCAGTAAATTCCATGACCTGTACTATGGATATATCTTGACATTGTAGGTTGGGTCATCTGTACTTTTCTGGTTGAACATTTGTCTGTCTTTTCCCTGCTGTCAGTTGTTATTCAATTTTAACTTCAGGAGGTGGTCCCTTTCTAATCGGTGGTCTGCTATATCCTAGAGAAAAATAAGACGGGTGAGGGTGTTGACTATTTGACAATATTGTGCAGGTAGCCTTAGTATGTGATGCCAGAAGGAAGCCATTATTAAGGAAAAAGACTTGTTCACTTCTGTATCTCCCTGAAATGTGCTTGCGTATAATAGCTCCTCAAAAACTGGCACATAAATAAATTAACGAATGAATGAAGTACAGGAAACAGTGTTTTGTAAATGGGATGTTCTGAGGGCTGGTGAGAGGTTTGACATTGCTTGCATATAGAGTGCTCAGGAGTGATTTCCCTCTCTGTCCAGTCGTTAAGATCTTGCCTTTCATTGCAGAGGGTACAGGGCTGTATCCCTGGTTGGAGAGCCAAGATCCCATGCTTCACAGCCAAAAAACCAAAACAGAAAGAATATTGTAACAAATTCAAAAAAGACTTTAAAAATGGTCCACATCAAAAAAAAGAAAAAGAAAAAAAAGAATACTCGGGTATAAGAGGAAGGGAGAAAGCTAGAATGATACCCAGGGCCTGATAGAAGGAGAGTAGAGAATGTTTATGAAAATAGGTGATGATTATATATTGCAGTACATTCTTAGTAATGCCTTATATCTAGTGCACATGTGTGAGCAGGCTGTGCGGATTATTAACCTAGACTGAGAGGTATCGATTTTAGTTTGGCTGAAGGCACTGATCCACCGGTACCCCTGCTGCGGTTCCTCATAGTCTCTGGCAGCTCCAGCATCAGTCCCTCCCAGGCAGCATGAGTTGGCAGCTCTAACTTTAGCACAAAGCACTAGGCCAGTCCATTCTTCCCAACCTGCTCTTGTCCTCTAGAGGCAAACAACAACCTAAGGATCCGAGGGTGGTGAGAGGATGGTGGAGGGTGGGGGGAATGGATGAAGTTGCAAAAGAAGCTGAGGACTCTTACTGCAAAGTTTTGAAAAGGGTCTAACACACCCTCCCGTTCTTTTCAGAAAAAGAAACATAAAAGAGAATATTGTAAGCAGTGTTCAAAAGGGACCTTAGAACTGAATCCCATCTCATGCACCAGCATAAAACGAAGCAGGCGGTAAAACTGGCAGGTAGACTGGGTTGAGTTTTGATTTGGCAAAGGCCCTCTGGGGAATTTTTCACACCTTCTTGAAACCTGAACTCACAGGCAGACCCTCAGTAGCTAGGTCTCTGGATCCAGTTATTTCTCCCCTGGGATTTCTTGTGGGCTGCTCTCCAGATTCAGACTCTGTGAAAGCTGCTCAGTCCTCATAGGCTGAAGTTCAAACTCTGCCGGGAGCCAGCCTGAGGAACTCCGCCCGTGGGAAAGGTCATGAGGAATGAAGCTCGGCATACGCAAAGGCGGGATCGAGCCTCAGGAGTCCCCCTGGAAATTCTCAAGCATCTACCCCCAAAACCAGAGTCTGCCTACTTTACTACTTTGTGCTCTCACCTACACCTCTGACTTTATGGGGGGCTGTCCCCCACCACCTCTCTCTGAAAAAGAGTTAATTTACAGCTCCAGTTAATAAAGTTCCTGGGCGTGACAAGTGTTTCAACCTACAAGCTCCTTTGGAAGTCCTCTAGCCTGCCTGAACAGGTTCTTCCGGCCACATGTGATTGTTCAGAGCCTCCCAACCGTGAGAGGCATGAGATGTTCTAAACTGCCTAAATACAGATTCCTTTGAGCAGTTAAAAGATTGATTAGAAATTGTATTGGTGAAGGGTTTTTCACTTGTTGGGCCAATGTTTGCTGCTAAGTTTCCATATCCCTTACCTACTGTGTCCCTGGGACTGTATTGATTAATATAATTGGTGTATAGGAATGTAAGTAGTAGCTTTAATGTTTGTAACCTTGGACCCTTGAGTTAATTCTTTTCTTGTTATAGCCCACCACACCTTTGCCCTATAGGAATGCAACTTTATCTAATGCTTTCGGAGGGTGGCACCTGACTTTAGAATAATCACCTTTAGAGAAAAATAAGTTTTCTGAAGAAAGGATCATAAAATGTTAACAGGCCTCCAGGCCAGAAGATGATGTAAATAACCTAAACTTTTGCATATGATAAGTTTGCAGGAAGAAAGCCTGGCTTACTCCTGACTCTACCCCTTCCCCCATTATCCTCTATGCACAACTTAAGGTATAAAAACTACTTTGGAAAATAAAGTGCGGGCCTTGTTCACCGAAGCTTGGTCTCCCCGTGTTGTTCTTTCTCTCACCTTCTGGCTGAATTCCCATCTGGAGCGTGGAGGCTCATCAAGCCTACTAATTATGCCTGGGCTTCTAAGATCTGACTGGGGAGGCCTTAGTGTCTCCTCTCCTTTGGGAGAACGGGAGGATGCCTGCGGCCTACGTAGGTGACGCAAATTCCTTGTATTAGAATTTTATTGGCTTTCCACGTAAACCAAGTTATTCAGCCTCTTTTCTCTGCTGAATTTTCCTACTGAGCTATCCTTATTCTATTACTCTTTATATCTCTAATTAATATTTAATTAAAGCTATTGTATCCAGTTCGCTGATGCCGTCCCTGCTTCGAATTCCCTGGATCCACTGGGGCTGGACCCCAGTAAAACTCCTTTGTTGCCACTTGAGGTCTGTGTGGGGCTGTTTTCTCTCCCACCCTTGACTCTGTACACTTTAGATTCCAACCAAGCTAGCATGGTGGGGTTCCTCAAAGGAGTTGGGTTCAATATTTTCTCAAAGACTATTCTCTTTCTAAAGTAGTATGCCCTTCTCTCCCAAACCTGTACATCTGATCAGGATTATCAGTCACTCTCGTACCATTTGTCACAGTTACGTAAATCAATCCATCATGTTGTGTACCTTAAACATATACAATGATGGAAGTCAATTATTTCTCAAGAAAACTGGAAAAAATTAGATAAAACACCTCTGAAGATTGCATTTTAATTGATAAATTGATAATGGAACAGGGATTGAATATTCACCATATCATCAGCAATATATTTGTAGTTACAAGAAGGAATTGTAACTTTCAGAACAATGTCAAGCATAGCAGGCTTCATGTGCGTGCACACACACACACACGACAAACTTTCCCTCTGGGGCTCCTGGTACTGGCCCTTCTGTATGCTCCAAAGTAGTCTATGCAGGTTGATCTGCTTTCATGGTCATCTACTTGGTTTCCTCCAGCTGCAAAGCCGTAGACAGTGATGACTTTATTTTTTGTATTATGCATATTCTGAGTTGAAACTGATGCAGGCTGCTGTCCAGATTCTCACAAAAATCGCTTTGACCAGCTCTGAGGATGGATAACTCATTTTTCTCTCGAACCTCAATTCAGAAGAATTAGTTGGGAGAAGGAGGAAGGAAGAGGATTATTGGACAGGGAAGGGAGAAGAGGAAAGTAACCTATAGCCAGGTCAACTGTGTGGCAATTTTGCATACAATAGTAATTGCATCATACACACCAAAGACCTACTTGTTTAGTGACATTTCAGATTCAGGCGCCATGTCATGCTGTTTCTGGTTTCTATATCTTTATCTTTGCTGGATCTTTTGTTTTAAAAAAGGCTCCAAAATCATCTGTCTCCTCGGATACCTCTCGTGTAAACCCTCCTTGATTGCCTTCATTTTCAGGCCAGTTAAATTTTAGGTAAAAACACATATCTTAATGGAGAAGGAAATGGCAAGCCACTCCAGTATTCTTGCCTGGAAAATCCCATGCACAGAGGAGCCTGGCAGGCTGCAATCCATGGGGTCACAGAGTCAGACAACAACTTAGTGATTAAACAATGACAGATCTTAAATACAAAAAAGCTTAAGATCCTAACCCAACTTTACTAATTATTAGCTTTCCGGATGAATTGGCAAAAGCTACCAGAACTTTCTGAGCTTCAGTACCCTTCCTGTTGAAAGGAGCATTGCAAGATAAGCTGTCTTATGACTTATTATGAAGGTTAACACAAGAAGATGATGTAAGAAGATAAGACAAGTGATAAAGCAGTGCCTGGTACTAACCTGGTACTGGTTCCCAGCAAATATTAAATGAGTGAATAAAAGAAAGAGATTGGCTCAGAGTCTGCACAGAGCAAGTGTTTATAGAAAGGTTGCCCATTATTAGTGCATTATCCATTCATTCCTTTCACTACGATGAACATCCATAAGGCAGGAGCTTCTTATTGCCAACTTTGTATCTGTAGAGATTAACATGACACCTGGTATATGGAAGACTTCCCACCTCACTCATCATATTTTAAATATTTGTCTTGATTATCACATACATTTGAAGCGGTAAGCATGATTATCATTCCTTTACATGTGGAAGCTTCCCAGGTAGCTCAGTGGTAAAGAATTCATCTGCCAATGCAGGAGACGTGGGTTTGATCCCTGAGTTGGAAAGATCCCCTGGAGAAGGAAATGGCAAGCCACGCCAGTATTCTTGTCTGGGAAATCCCACAGATGAGGAACCTGGCAGGCTACAGTCTATGGGGACACAGAGAGTCAGATATGACATAGGGACTGAGCAACAACACATGAAAGAAACTGAAGCGAAGGGAATAAAAATAGTTCCTTTAATTCAAAGTTAATTAAAAAAAAAAAGAAAAAAACAGAGTAGATCTTGAATCCAAGCCTCTGACTCTACACTGGGTACTGTCTGCTTTTCTATGGTGAGAAGTAACCCAGCCTGGTGTGGTAGAGGTCTACACATCACCCCATCTAATAACTATCCTCATTTTATGTATGATGCCCAGGAAGAAGGGACCTGCCCAAGTTCACCTGGCCACTTTGCAGGTAATGGCCTTTTGTGAATGCTCCAATAGCTCCACCATGAAAGGCACGTTTGTTTTGATAAATAAATCAAATAGTTGTTGCTCACCAGTCCAAATGGGATGTATTCAGAAATGCTAAATATTTATGGTTGACAAGGAGAAACTGAATTCATTTATGTCTCTTTTGCCAAATTAGTTACCTCATGTAGAATAATTGCTGCTTTTGCTCTTAGTACTTGAGTTCTACTCTGCACATTTCTGAGTCATCGCCTAGTTAATGCTTGATTTCAGTTGGCAACGTGCTATTTATGGAAGAAAGGATCATAATGTTTTGGATTTGAACCAGTCGTTTTGTCTCTGAACTTTGCATGCATATCATTGGAGATGTTAACACCTCTCTCCTAATTTCAAGTAACAGAAAATTGATTCATTGAAAAGAGCAGAGTAGCTGGCTGCAAGTTTCTGTAGAATGGCATCCCCATTCAGTGACATGTTTCAGAAAGGCCTGCCTTGTCGGTGTCTGGATGGGAAATCTCTGTTTTTTTCAAAAACTCTTGCTCACCACTCAGAGTCACTGGGTTGGGATCATTTGTTACCTTGTGTGTAACATCACCCATTTTGACTGATATACCCCCTTCATTCTACCAATTTCTAGCCCAGTCACTGCTGTGTGGTAGTTTTGTACCTTTCTGTTCTTCCTCTTTTAGCAGGTGAGAGTCTAAGGGCTGGGCAAGTAGATTGCAGAGGTGGAAGATTGGCAGATTTAGGTCAGAATCCTGACCTGATAACTCTGCAGCCAGTCTGGAATAATTCCTTTATTTATAAAATCCACTTAGTTTATATGGAGCTTGCCAGGTGGCACTAGTGGTAAGGAACCTGCCTGCCAATGCAGGAGAAGTAAGAGATGCGGGTTCTATCCCTGGGTGGGGAAGATCCCCTGGAGGAGGGCATGGCAACCCACTCCAGTGTTCTTGCCTGGAGAATCCCATGGACAGAGGAGCCTGGGGGGCTACAGCCCATAGAGTCACAAAGAGTCGGACACGACTGAAGCGACATAGCGCGTTGTAGCATGTAGCACTTAGTTTATATACTTTGGGGAATCTAATATTAGTTCATACACAAAATTACTTAGCACAAAATCTAGGATGGATGCAGTAAATTCTCAATGCCAGGCATTAAATAAATAAATAATTAAAACAAGGTGTTCTATTTATTTAAATTTATAATCACAGTAATAACAACTATTATGATGATGATGTTTCAGCCCCACTTTTTAAATGAGGGTTGAATTAGCTACAACAATTCCTACTAGCCAACGGCCTTAAAGTTTTGGTGTCTTACCACTATCGTATTTTATTTCTCTCTCATGTCTTGGTCCTATAAAAGCCTGGTGGTTTTCCTGGTGGCAATCCCCTAGCAGAAGAGCAAGGGCTGAAAAGTCCAGATTCCTTCCTTCATGTGGCTCTGCCCACTTGAAAGCCTTTTCTTCCAGTTGCAGGGAAAGAGCAGAAGGAAAGCAAAATCTTTTATCTGCATTTGCTGCTGTTCAGTCACTCAGCTGTGTCCGACCCTTTGCGACCCCATGGGCTGCAGCATGCCAGGCTTCACTACCTCCTGGGGTTTGCTCAGACTCATGTCAATTACTCTGACCGTGACTTAGTCTCCAAGCCCAACCCAATTGTATCGTGATGGAGATTAAAAAATGCAGTGTTTTCTCATGTGTCTGGCACATTCAGCTGCCACACAACTTAACACACAACTTAAAATTTTAGTACAAAGCCTTACTTCACATTATAGGCCAAAGTCACTGTCATCATTTACTAGGTTATCATTCTGTTTGGTGAATATGTGCTGGAAACAAAGAAGGATGCAATGAGAATCTTCAGGCAAGGCATATTTCATATTTCAAAACACATACACACACCCAAAACAATGAATCAAGCGAGTAATGGATTTCTAAGACAGAAGCAGCCCCAAAAGAGGCAGAGCTTGTATTCAGCCTTACAGGATGGATAAGACAATAAAACGGGGGTAGTAATGATGCCAAGATCATGGGCTTCTAAAAAGAGGCTTAGTTTAGTCTTTCTTTCTAAAGGCAAGTAGGCCATTATGCTTGTTTTATTTAGGGCACAAGTTTCCCTGATAGCTCAGTTGGTAACGAATCCCCCTGCAATGCAGGAGATCCCAGTTCAATTCCTGGATTGGGAAGATCCCCTGGAGCAGGGAAAGGCTACCCACTCCAGTATTCTGGCCTGGAGAATTCCATGATAGTCCATGGAATAACAGAGTTGGACACAACTGAGAGACTTTCACTTCACTTCAGCTTTCAAAGTTTTAATTCTACCTATTTAATAAAACCATACATTTCTTAATCATTTGGCTCCAAATATTACCGCTTATTTATGTTGTATGATTTATCATAGAGACATTTCAAATGGAACAGAATAACCTGTATAACAATTCACATCTTAAAATGTGAGGAAATAAAACTTTGCATGTAAATGAGTATTATATGAAACTGAAGCTTACTATTTCTTATTTTGAAGTTGCCTTTTATTATTATCTAATTTTATTTATCTAATGTTAATTTTTGGAGAAGGCAATGGCACCCCACTCCAGTAGTCTTGCCTGGAGAATCCCAGGGACGGCGGAGCCTGGTGGACTGCCGTCTATGGGGTCGCACAGAGTTGGCCATGACTGAAGCGACTTAGCAGCAGCAGCAGCAATGTTAATTTTGGTTTCCTAGGTGGCTCAGTGGTTAAGAATCAGCCTGCCAAGCAGGAGATGCCAATTCAGTTCCTGAGTTGGTAAGATACCTTGGAGGAGGAAATGACAATCCACTCCAGTATTCTTGCCTGGGAAATCCCTATGGACTGTAGCCCACCAGGCTCCTCTGTCCATGGGATTTTCTGGGCAAGAATATTGGACTTGGTTGCCATTTCCTTCTCCAAGGGATCTTCCCAACCCAGGGATCAAACCCCCGACCCTTGTGTCTCCTGCACTGGCAGGCAAATTCTTCACTATTGTGCCACCTAGGAAAATTAAAATATTTGTAAAGGAAGATTGGATTAAATAATCACCATTATCCATTTGAGGGCAGGCAGTTTGTGGAGTTACTTTTCCTCACCGGTTTACCCATCTGTGAGTCTAAAGAGTCAGGCCACATGACACGGAACATTGCAACCCATGTGAAAAGACTTCTTGAAAATGGTCTTTAAGGAGGAACCACACAAGGGAGTGGTGAATGGCACAATGACCTTGCCTAGCAGGCATTATCCTAGGAAAATCGAAACTAAGTGAAGCTACACAAATCACACAGTCGCACACACACACACACTCACCTCAGTGGCAGAGTGGGATTGGAGCTCAGGGCTCCTGTCTCCAAAAACTGTGCTTTTTTTAGAACATCTAGCCAAACACATTTATCAAGCAATGATTAAGTTCGTTATTAATGTAATGCTCATGTTACAGATAATCGAACAGAGCATCAGTTAGTGAGCAGAACATTTGCACGCATTAATCAAGAAAGTTATGAAGATGAGGCCTCTTTTATAGCACCAATTTTTATTTCCAGGAAAACAATCACCACAAACAACCTTGTTTCTTCTGTTTCATAGCCCCAAATTACCCAGCCTATATCAAGCCATAACTGTATGTCACAACTAAGTGGATCTTCCAGTCAAAATTTATGGACCTTAGCAGCAAGAGTTTGAAGGTTGTAAAAGTTTAGTGATAAAATCCCTGAAACTTGTAGCCTGAATGGAAATTGCTGAAATTAACACTGTTAAGGTTATTACTCACCTTCCAATTTTCCCATATACTTTATGGTCCCTACATAGAGTTTTTATGTTGTTGTGTTTTATACAAAATGGTAAAGATGGATATCTTTGTCATTGCGAATGAGTTCTGTATATGTCTTGGTGTTGCACATGAGGAAATACAATCCTGAGATTTCATATTTTCCTCTGATGTGACATTCAACTTCTTATTAGAGATTGCTATTTCCATTTATTGCATTGTCATGTTTGAACTAATTTATTCATTAATTCAACAAACTTTTATTGGGTGTATAATATATGCCAGATATTCTGCTAGGCACTGGGAATATAAACATGAAAGAGGAACATTCCCTTAATTAAAAGAGCACAGACTCTAGGGGAAGGAACTCTAGTGTCAAAAGTTTTCTACATTATTACATAAAAATTTTGCTCCTTAGCATCTAAGACTATATTCCCTCCTGTGTGGCATTTATGCTGAAAGTACACAGTGTAACCTTTAATTCTACTGATATTTTATGGGTTCACTTAAAAAATTTAGGGCTTGATTTTTTTCCCCCAAGGTAGGAAGAGAGATTTATTATGAGGGGATTGAAACATTTTGAATTTATACAGGTATGACTCTGATTTTAAAACCGAGTCCGCTAAAATGCAAACTCTGTAAGTGCAGACATTTTATGAAGTTTGTTTGTTCATGATTCTTAAAATTGATTGCCCAGCTCATCATGGATGGGCAATAAATATTCACTGAATGAGAGAACTTACTGCATGATACTGGCTTAGTCATTTAACTTTGCTGAACAGACAAAGAGTTGGTTCTTACTCTATCCATCTGGGCTATCAGATGACACCAAAGAAAATGACACAGCTCACAGGCTTGTGCCTCCAGACATGCATGGTGGGTGGTGTCCCCTGTGCTCTCAGACAGACTGCTTCCCTTGTTCAGTGTCTTTTGCACCAGCTTCGTGACACCTTACCTTCACTCTCCTGTGGTTGCAAGCTCTTTCCTCACCCCGCATCTGCATACATGGAAAGCAAATCCCTTCTCTCATCTAAGGATGATCGTTCCACCTGTGTGTCATGGCACATGCCCCCCACCTCCACTTGCTGGAGATGCACCCCATTGTCCCATCTTACCATAAACTGGCAACTTCCAACAGCATTCAAACCTCTTACAATCCTCTCTCTGTTAAACAAATAAGTGGGGAGAAGGGAGGGTGGAAATAGAGCCTTCAGCTCATTTCCCTTCAGTTAATTCTTTTCCCATCCCTTTCCTTATATGATCAAACTTGAAAAATTATCTGCATTTATGGGTTCCTCTTCGACCTCATGAACCCACTTTAGTCTGGCTTCCTGCTTCCTACCCCTATGGAATGCCTTCGCTAGGTCACCTGCAATCTCGGATGGTTAGGGATGATAAAGGCCTTTCAGTCCTTGGTTTACTTGACATTCAGATTGTCTCCTTTTTTCCCACTTGAAAAAACATCTCTCTTTGCTGGGAAGAACAACTTTTCCCCTTCTTTGTACATCACCAGTTGGTTCTGTCCAGATGGCTTCACTGACCCGTATTCCAATGTCAATCCCTCGTACGTAGAGTGTCCTTGGGCTTCTGTTCCAGGCTCTCTCTCTTTTTCACTACATATTTCACATGCAATCTCATCCACGGGCAAGACTTTGTTGTATCCTTTATTCTTTTAGCCCAAAGCTCTCTTGTGAGTTTCAGGCCAATGTAACAACCCCATAGTACCCTAAAAGAAAAACACAAAATTTGTTATTGTTATTGTGACCTGTTCCTTCAGTAATTGGAGCCCTTTTGGCCACTTATTATCTTAGAAGAATTCGGAGACTGACCAGCAGAATCTTAACAGAAATTTCTAGTACATAAAGGGAGTTAAGCAACATTTGGTTCAAGCACAATTTATACAAAGGTGTTTGTGTGAAGATTTTATGAGCCAAATTTCCATAATGGACTCAATTTAATTTCTGTCACAAAACAACTCAATAACCATATGGAGGAGACATGTCAATAAATAGTGATCTAAAATTTTATTTACAGCTACAAAGAATACCCTTGCAAATACCTTAATATGTTTAGCTAGTCTCAATTTTTTCAATGTGTATAGTTTCCCAAAGCTCAAAATCATAAAGCATGTTATAGCAGCAGCATTTTTTGCTGCCTGTAGGCAGCTTTCTTCTCAGAATATTAATAGATTTTGAGGACAGTGAACTCTATACCACAGGCTTCCAAGGTGGCCCTAACGGTAAAGAATCTGTCTGCCAATGCAGGAGACGCAAGAGACGCGGTTTCGATCTGCAGGAAATGGCACTCCATTCCAGTATTCTTGCCTGGAAAATTCCATGGACAGAGGAGCCTGGCGGGCTACAGTCCATGGAGATGCAAAGAGTGGGACTCAACTGAGCAACTAAACAACAGGGTTGTGTCACAGGACGTGTCTGGCTCTTCAGTCCCTTGTGTGTGTTAACAAGATGCTCTTCAGAAACACAGCGGCAGTCCACATTGGGTCCAACAGACCCCGAGAGGGGCTGTTCCCCCACAAACATGTGTGCACTAGATGAGATCTTTTTTAAGGAATTAATTTTTAAAATTTTATTGTCTTTTAACATTTATTTACTATTAATTATTTGACCTCATCACACAGCATTCAGGATCCTGCTTCCCCAACCGAGGATTGAACCACTGGACTGCCAGGGAATTTGCTCCTTGTATCTTTGGAAACAATTCATAGTCGCCTTCTCCTCGCTCTGGGGAACTGTTCCAATTTGCCAGTGCTTGTCACAATCTGGGCTGTTAGCAACTAATTGTGGTATTTTACGTCTGCTGTGACCACTGTGGAATAAAGCAGAATTAAACTTTCCTTGCTCTAAATCCAACTTCCCTTTATTTTTTTTTTTTAATTTTATTTTATTTTTAAACTTTACATAACTGTATTAGTTTTGCCATATATCAAAATGAATCCGCCCTTTAAAAATATAGTATTATAAAGGTGGGTTTTGGCATGACCAATGAGCAGTTTATCATGTGGGAATTGAGGTCACTAAAATCATCCATGTTCTCCCTTTTTTTTTTCTATCCTATGCCTTCTGATGTCAATATTATCAATCCAAAGCAAAGTTAAACAAGTCAACTCCAAAAGTCAGAATGAAAGGAAACTTCCTTCCTAAGTTGTTAAAATGAGTATCTGCAAGGGAATTCAAATAACTTGAAAAATTAGCTGGGATGAAACCACCTAAAGGGAACTTCAGATGGAAAACAATTAGCTTTGCTCCTCCAAAAGACAAGAGAATATTGTGGCTTCAAATTTTCTTTTGATTCTATTTAATTCCCTTTCATGGGCAATTATCCTATTACTGGCTCTTTTGTTTTGGCATAAGTAATTAAACCCTCAGAGCTCAAGATTGCCTCCTTCAACAGCAAAATTTAGCTCTGAACATTTTTTTTTTTCCTAGAAGGCTGCAGAGGTTTTGTAAAAGTGCCTGTGCTCCAGGCTTTTCCTGAGACTAGGCTTCCAGGAATCCTGCAAAGCAAATTCTGAGGTTTCTGCTAGGAGAGCAAAGACCTGTACACATGCTACCATTGCCAGCTGTGGGATTTTACCAGCAACCCAGATAAGAAACTGGTATCCTCGGTGCAAGTTTAATGCACGAAGCAGGGCACTCAAAGTGGGTGCTCTGGGACAACCCGGAGGGATGGGGTAGGGAGAGAGGTGGGAGGGAGGTTCAGGATGGGGGGACGCATGTTCAACCGTGGCTGATTCATGTCGATGCATGGCAAAAAACACAATATTGTAAAGTAACAAGCCTCCAATTAAAATACACAAATTAATTTTTTTAAAAAAGAAACTGGTATCCTCATTTGGCAACTCAAATTCAGTTCCACCAGTGTTTACTGGGCACTTACTACACGAGCTAGACTGGGGACTCAGAGACAGAATCATTCCTTATCCTGACAAAAACCATAGTAGGCGTAATGAGCATAATAGGTAAAGAGAAAAGCTTGGTGGTCTTTGGAAACAAGAGAGATCTGGATTCAGATCATAGGTCTGGTACTGCGTGCCGGTGTGGCCTTGGAAGAGCCACTTGACCTTCAGTGTCAGCTTCTTAATCGAAATTCTAGACCAAGAATGAGGATCATGAGGCGTGAGATAAACAGATGAACTAATTAAGAGCCTGGTACATGGCACTTGGGCTTCCCTGGTGGCTCAGTGGTAAAGAATCCACCTGCCAATGCAGGAGATGTGGGTTCGATCCCTGGGTTGGGAAGATCCCCTGGAGAAGGAAATAACAACCCACTCCAGTATCCTTGCCTGGGAAATCCCATGGACAGAGGAGTCTGGTGGGCCACAGTCTATGGAGTCCTGAAAGAGTCGGACATGACTTAGCAATTAAACAACAGCAACATACCACCTGGTTATGATGTTCAATGAGATATCTATTATTAGTAATAATATAGAACAACCTCGTCACAATACAAAATATGGATTTAAATTTAAATTTGATGCATCATTTTATTTCGAAGAAGTTAAAGAAAGGAGCAAGACTGGCCCATGCAACTAGGTGTTCGGGAGTTCTGCACGGTCTTGCGAGATCCCCGAATTCTTTCTTTTCATTGTAAATTTCATTGTAATTGTATCTTACATTGTAAGATGTAATTATCTACGTTAGCTTAACTGTTGGTAAGGATGACTGTGGTTACAAGGTCAGTGGAGCTTCTAGGACAGTCGCAGCTACTCCAGGGGTCTCCTGGAGGTCTGCGACCCTTTTCATGGGCCCAATCCAAACAGACATGACTCTAGGGACAAGTAGGAATGTGAAGAGCTTCCTTATCCTTTCCCACTGTTCACCTTGCATTTTCTTGCCTGGCTTTATTGTCATTTCCATTACCTCCCTCCCCTGTGAAGCTGAATATTTATCTCACCTTCTTGAGTGAAGCCTGGCAAGATGGTAACCATTCCCATTGTAGCTGAATAAATTGTGTTGAGAATATTACTAAGGGGATCAAGAGTTTATATTACAGTATTTATGGTGGAAAGAATTCTCTAGGATATCTGGCACAGATCTATCTCTCTCCAGTAGTCATGTATGGATGTGAGAGTTGGACTATGAAGAAAGCTGAGTGCCAAAGAATTGATGCTTTTGAACTGTGGTGTTGGAGAAGACTCTTGAGAGTCCATTGGACTGCAAGGAGATCCAACCAGTCCATCCTAAAGGAAATCAGTCCTGAATATCCATTGGAAGGACTGATGCTAAAGCAGAAACTCCAATACTTTGGCCACCTGATGCGAAGAACTGACTCATTTGAAAAGACTCTGATGCTGGGAAAGATTGAAGGCGGGAGGAGAAGGGGATGACAGAGGATGAGATGGTTGGATGGCATCACTGACTCAGTGGACATGAGTCTGAGAGAACTCTGGGAGTTGGTGATGGACAGGGAGGTCTGGTGTGCTGCAGTCCATGGGGTCACAAAGAGTTGGACATGACTGAGCAACTGAACTGATCTCTGTATCTGTCTCTCTATCTATCTTTCAGCATACATGTGAGCTATTTAGTTGAGCAGGGTAACCTCAAGTGTTCCAGGAATCAGAGTACTGGAGCAGGACCTCAAATTCCAACAGGAGTGATAAATTTGGGGAAGGCACCTGGCCAGGGCTAGCTACTCATCTGGGGAAACCCCAGGTATCAATGAAAAGAACTTTTTTGGTATGGAGCTTAATGGTTGATGTGAAGATTACAGGGTTTTTTCAAGTAAGGGTACTAAATCTGAATCCACAGGTACTAAACCTTTCATGGTTAGGCTTCAGATATCTGTAAATCCATATTAATATATAGCAACACAAAAAGCAGTTCTGTCAAAAGAGTTTGTTATTTGTATGAGAGATGATGCCCTCAAAAGAGCTCATTGTTCCCAACAAGTAAAACTAAATACTTGAACTAAAGGATATACTTTATGCATTAAAATGGAACCTGATTGACACAGTCAGTTTCAAAGGGAAATTGTGAAATTTCCCGCTATATGTAGTGAGTGTGTAAGATATTACAGGCAAACCAGCAGAAAGAATTTAAGGAACTTCTGAAAGGCACTCAGAATCCTTTAAGAGGGACAATTAGTTGGTCTAATTACCGGCATGAGCCCTCTGTGATGCTCAAAGCATTTGCAACTGCCCATCTCATTGGATGCGTCACCTTGAACACTCAAATCACTTGGAACATAATTGCTATTAAATGAATGAAAGGCCATGTGAGTACTGGCAGGGCATAATTAATAGGATGTTAGAATGAAGAGGCAGCTTTTAAAAGCTAAAATATACAGCCTATTGCCGGCTGCCTCTTCATTTCCATTGATGAGCATTACTCGGTCTATCAACTCTTACTTTGCTCATTTTCCATATTTTACAAATAGGTCACAATAGATTAAAGATGATGAAATAAGTGAACAAGTCACCCCAGAGAAGGACACTAGAATCAGGAAATGTGGAAATTCCCGGCAAGAAAAGAAATGCACAGTACTAGTTTAAATAAGAAGAGTGGTATTCTGAAATCATTGAATGTAGAAGGAGAGACTGCTACATGCTTAAGTAGGTCTCTGGGCACTAATTATAAAATTATACTGTAATTTTAAAATGATTCGCTTCTATTTCAAAATAAGGGTATTGGCTATTCTGTGACTTTGGAAATTTGTATATCCTTTCAATCTCTCTGGATGTAATTGCCTTTTTCATGTTTAAATTTCAAATATACAGATTCTATCTTGAAGTGCAGAAGTTTTTTTTTTTTTTCCCTGTGGTTGCTTAAGAAGAGTTAGGATGTGAGTTACAGAAAAACAAATTTTGTTTGAATATGAAAAAGTAGCTCTCGCTAATTAGTGCTGACTTGTGGAAAACAAGTTATTTTTCAAAGCAGTGTTTGTAAAAGTATTCAAACAAGGCATGACAATCCATGAAGGATGTTGTCAAAGTGATTTGTGTATTGAATTTGAATTTAAAGCAGTAGATCCAGATTCTGTGATCAAAGAGGCTTGTTCAAACAAATATAAGAGAATTTCCATATCAAGCCCCAGTAAAATTCCATGCTTGGCTTTAATACCTATGCAATTCTTCTGGTGGGTGACTTGTTGGCTGAGATGGGTTGGTGGGAGAAGGAATGCTGTTGAAGGTCATGCATAGGATGTCCAGTTCATATTGAAAAATTCAATGGCAAGGAGTTTTCTAATTCTGTACAGCCCCCTGGTAATTATTGCAGATCCAGTGGTGATGGGGTGGCATGTAACCTAGTAAGACTCTACTCAAAATCTCATAGAAATAAGTAGCATTGTTGTTTTTCAGTCTCTAAATTATGTCTGACTCTTTTTCAACCCCATGGACTCTAACCCAACCAGGATCTTCCATCCATGGGATTTCCCAGCCAAGGATTCTGGAGAAGGTTGCCATTTTCTCTTTCTGGGAATCTTCCCCACCCAGGGATCAAACCCATGTCTCCTGTGTTGGCAGGAGATTCTTTACCACTGAGCCACCAGGGAAGCCCAAAGTACTGAGGACTATTTAGATTCCAGATTCTAGCACGTGAGAAAGACAAAGCTCATTACCAAAAAGACAATTACTCGTGACTTAGAATTTACCAGGAACAAAAGGGAATAATGCAGAACCCCAAACATCTCCACCATAGTTACATCAGAGCCTGGGCTAAGTGGAGCCTTCCACTCGGGTTGAATCAGCCTCTTAAATCCTCAGAGTTGGTGGAATGCGTCCACCAGGGTGGGCGGTTCTGACAGCGCACAAAGGGAGAGCTCACTATTTTTTTTTTTATTCTTTTGTATTTTATTGACACAGTTATCAAATTGGCAAATTTTATTCTTTTTAAATATTTGTAGATGGACTAAGTCCTTTTTTTTTCGTTTTTTTTATTAAGTTTTTTTTATTATTTTATTTTTTAACTTTACAATATTGTATTGGTTTAGCCATATATCAAAATGGTAGAAGTTTCTGTAGCAGAAAGTATAACTTTTCAGGAAATTCACTTGTCCTTCCCCTAAACCACACCAGGCTAACAACTCATGAAAATTGCCATCTCTTCCTTTTGGATCTCTGTCTGCCTAGACTAACTTCTGACTTCCCCTACATGAATGGCAATCCTGCTGTCTGGCTGCAGTGCTTGATATTCTCGGAATACTCCATGCATGCTTGAACATCAACAACTTTACACATAATCTTCCCTCTCCTGGTGCACTACCTCCATTCCACCGTCACCACCACAGGCAAAAATGTAGTGTGGATTATATACTCCCTTGGGCTTCCCTTGTGGCTCAGCTGGTAAAGAATCCGCCTGCAGTGTGGGAGACCTGGGTTTGATCCCTGGGTTGGGAAGATTCCCTGGAGAAGGGAAAGGCCACACCAGTATTCTGGCCTGGAGAATTCCATGGACTGTATAGTATAGTCCATGGGGTCACAAAGAGTCGGACGTGATTGAGCGACTTTCACTTTCACATATATTCCCTAAGTTAATTTCCTTTCTGATATGATAACTTCTCACTCTGCTTTGTAATTATAGATAAATTGGTGCTCTCACTGAGTAGCTAGAAGCTCCAGAAAGGCAGGAGTCTGATTCATCATTGTA
The DNA here is from genome assembly GCF_029407905.1 of Bubalus kerabau. Lineage (NCBI taxonomy): Eukaryota > Metazoa > Chordata > Mammalia > Artiodactyla > Bovidae > Bubalus > Bubalus kerabau. Next base: position 11,691,025 of record NC_073637.1, on the reverse strand, counting down.
TCTGTTCCAGTGCCTGGAATGATGCCTGCCACACAGTAATTGCCAAGTAAATAATGATGACTAAACAAATGAGGGCAAGAGCAAATTGACTTTCTGAAAGGTGTATGGCATTCTTTTCCTGTTGACTCCTGGTTCCACCTTCCTGTCCACTCAGATGTCTCTCTCTGAGAAAGGAGAGGCAGAGAAGACCATTTTCCTTACTGATGGCCTGGAGAACCCTGGCTCAAACCAGGCATCAGAAATGTCACTTTTACATTTTCCTTTAGGCAATGATGTTAACTGACTGGCAGAGAAAATGAGGCAATGAGCTTTTAAAAGTACAATATTGGGGGACCTCCCTGGTAGTCCAGTGGTAAAGACTCTGCTTCCAATGCAGGTGGTGTGGATTCGATACCTACTCGGGAACTAAGATCCCACATGCTGCATGGTGGAGCCAAAAAATTAAAAAAAAAAAAAATTTTTTTAAGTATGAGGTTTATTAACTTTCGGAGAAGGCAATGGCACCCCACTCCAGTACTCTTGCCTGGAAAATCCCATGGATGGAGGAGCCTGGTAAGCTGCAGTCCGTGGGGTTGCGAAGAGTCGGACAGGACTGAGCGACTTCCCTTTCACTTTTCACTTTCATGCATTGGAGAAGGAAACGGCAACCCACTCCAGTGTTCTTGCCTGGAGAGTCCCAGGGACGGGGAAGCCTGGTGGGCTGCCGTCTATGGGGTCACACAGAGTTGGACACGACTGAAGTGACTTAGCAGTTATTAACTTTACAAATCTTAACTGAAATTGGTGCCAGAGGCCACAGATTGGAACTTCCCCAGAAGTTTTCAAACACACTTGGATTTATATATTTCTGCAAAAACAAAAACACCCCCAAACTCTTTCCCTTCCATTGTTACTGATTTCACTCCTTGGAGGTTTTGGCCCAAATTAGATGTATGGGCACCTCTTTGTATTACAAGATCTTACTGGAAGAGTGGGGCTGAACATCCTAGACAAGTTGCTTCTCTTAGTATCTGCAAGCTCTTTCCTTCCTGGTGGATTTTCTCCCAAAATATTCCTAAACTATAATTTTATGTAATTAACATTGTGCATGTGTGCTCAGTCTTGCCTGATTCTTTGTGACCCTATGGACTAAAGCCAGACTCCTCTGTCCATGGGGTTCCCCAGGCAAGAATACTGGAGTGAGTTATCATTTCCTTCTCCAGGGAATCTTCCCAACCCAAGGACTGAACCCATGTCTCTTGTGTCTCCTGCATTGGCAGGCAGGTTCTTTACCACTGTGCCTGGGAAGCCCATATATGTACACACACACACACACACACACACATCTTGATTTCACTTTGTGCTTTATCATTTCCCATGTATTTTGATTGTTTTGTGGTATATATGTACAAGGGTAATTGGTTGTCAACATTTTTCTAAAATATTGAACTCTGTTTGAATTTAATTGTTCTAACATATTTTGTCAGTTTTACATCTACTCAGTTTACTCTCCAAAGGCTCACAGATTTTAGAGCATGATAAAATTGTCACTGGACCATGCTGAGTGAGAAAAATGTGGACAGTTCTGTGTGTGGCTGTGTGTGTGCACCAAGTTGCCGCAAATTTGTGAACGGTCTTTTCTTTACTGGACAGTAACTTTTCTGCTTTTTACATTTGGATCCTAAATTGTCCTTTTTTTTATGTAATGAAACTATGGTTTTTGAAAATTGGAGCATTTTTTAAAAAGCTCCAATCACTACTGGGAAAAAATGAAATCTGGTGGTTGTCTATCAGCATTTCTGTTAGTCCATTTAAATCTTATTGGCTTCAGTTCAGTTCAGTTCAGTTGCTCACTCGTGTCCGACTCTTTGCCACCCCATGAATCACAGCACACCAGGCCTCCCTGTCCATCACCAACTCCCAGAGTTCACCCAGACTCACGTCCATCGAGTCAGTGATGCCATCCGGCCATCTCATCCTCTGTCGTCCCCTTCTCCTCCTGCCCCCAATCCCTCCCAGCATCAGTCTTTTCCAATGAGTCAACTCTGCATGAGGTGGCCAAAGTACTGGAGTTTCAGCTTTAGCATCATTCCTTCCAAAGAAATCCCAGGGCTGATCTCCTTCAGAATGGACTGGTTGGATCTCTTTGCAGTCCAAGGGACTCTCAAGAGTCTTCTCCAGCACCACAGTTCAAAAGCATCAATTCTTCAGCGCTCAGCCTTCTTCACAGTCCAACTCTCACATCCATACATGACCACGGGAAAAACCATAGCCTTGACTAGACGGACCTTTTTTGGCAAAGTAATGTCTCTGCTTTTGAATATGCTATCTAGGTTGGTCATAACTTTCCTTCCAAGGAGTAAGCGTCTTTTAATTTCATGGCTGCAGTCACCATCTGCAGTGATTTTGGGGCCCCCAAAAATAAAGTCTGACACTGTTTCCACTGTTTCCCCATCTATTTCCCATAAAGTGATGGGACCGGATGCCATAATCTTCATTTTCTGAATGTTGAGCTTTAAGCCAACTTTTTCACTCTCCTCTTTCACTTTCTTTTTTTTTTTAATTTTATTTTATTTTTAAACTTTACATAACTGTATTAGTTTTAGTTCCTCTTCACTTTCTGCCATAAGGGTGGTGTCATCTGCATATCTGAGGTTATTGCTATTTCTCCCGGCAATCTTGATTCCAGCTTGTGTTTCTTCCAGCCCAGCGTTTCTCATGATGTACTCTGCATATAAGCTAAATAAACAGGGTGACAATATACAGCCTTGATGTACTCCTTTTCCTATTTGGAACCAGTCTGTTGTTCCATGTCCAGTTCTAACTGTTGCTTCCTGACCTGCATACAAATTTCTCAAGAGGCAGGTCAGGTGGTCTGGTATTCCCATCTCTTTCAGAATTTTCCACAGTTTATTGTGATCCACACAGTCAAAGGCTTTGGCATAGTCAATAAAGCAGAAATAGATGTTTTTCCGGAACTCTCTTGCTTTTTCCATGATCCAGCGGATGTTGGCGATTTGATCTCTGGTTCCTCTGCCTTTTCTAAAACCAGCTTGAACATCAGGAATTTCACGGTTCACATATTGCTGAAGCCTGGCTTGGAGAATTTTGAGCATTACTTTACTAGCATGTGAGATAGGCTTAGAAATTCCCAAATGAGAAATGTTTGCTAATAATGATACTAGGTTTAGTCCAAGAACCACAGAACTGTTAAATCACAGAGCTGAGAGGGTATGTTCATTACTCAGCAGGGTTATCACACCGTTAACAGAAAGGGAGCTGGACCCATGCTCAAAGCTAGGTGGTAAGAAAAGAAACCCTGGGTGAGGACCTGAACCCAGACATCCTGGGTCAGTCACCCTTGCTCCCTCTTCACCTCCTCACACTTCCAAAATGACAAAAATTTACCTTGGCAAAGAACCCATAGTGGAGTCATTGCATCTTGATTATTCATGTTTCGAGCTGTATTTTCCAGGAACCTCAGAGGGTTATAGTCAATATTTCCAGGGTGAGAAAAATTACAAGTATCTGGCAATGAGGCACCTCTTTTCCTAGAACTGAATGCATAATTGAGGATTTCACACTTCAGTGTTATTCAGTCTTAATCTTCAGTGAACTTAGTAAAATATTGTTTTGATCAGGACAGATTCCATATTGTTACATGGTTTTCCAACCATAATTGGATTCCTGGGGCACCACAGGAGTTCCGATTGCAAGTGCAGAGCAATTTCAAACTAGTCACTCATGTTGTCCATGTTGAAAGGCTTAACGGTGAAAGAAAGGAGCCATTTTATTTCTGGGTGAATTTGAAAAGCTAATATAATGCCATCACTTTTTCCTCTCATAATTTCCAGAAATTCTGTTACTCATGCAATGTTCAATCATTCCCCTTTGAGAGGTTTCAGGAATAACAGATTATAGACACATTTAATACAACTGCCACAGAGCCAAAAAAAAAAAAAGAAGATTGAATTTCCAAAGAAAAGATTGTATGGTGTTGTCTATAGATCCTGATATTGGAGAAGGAAATGGCAACCCACTCCAGTGTTCTTGCCTGGAGAATCCCAGGGACGGGGGAGCCTGGTGGGCTGCCGTCTGTGGGATCGCAAGACTCAGACACGACTGAAGCGACTTAGCAGTAGCATAGATCCTGATACTGTCATGGAATCTCTCAACTCAGGGTGTGACTGGACTTAAGTGGTCAATTCATGTGGTCAATTGAGAGATTTTTCATGGAATCTTTTTTTTTTAATTTTTTATTTGAGTATAGTTGATTTGCAATGTTGTGTTAGTTTCAAGTATGTAGCAAAGTGAATCAGTTATACATATACATATATATACTCTTTTTAAAGATTCTTTTCCCATATAGGCCATTACAGAATACTGAGTGGAGTTTCCTGTGCTATACAGTAGGCTTTTAATAGTTTTCTATTTTATATATAGCAGTGTGTATGCCAGTCCCAATCTCCTAATTTATTCCTTCCCCATAACCTCTTGTTAAGTTTGTTTTCTACATCTGTGACTCTGCCTTTGTTTTGCAAATAAGTTCATTTGTACCCTGTTTTTAAGATTTCATATATAAATGACATCATATGACCTTTGTATTAATAATTAAGTTAAATCTGCTAACCATGCAGACTGGTGTCAATTAAAGTCGCTAGCAATCCCATCACCTGGGGTCTAGTACCGTGTTGTCATTGGCTGCTTGGCCTTCTGGAACTAGGCACTTTGTTTTCCAGCACCTCTGAACCATCATGCATTTGGAAATGAGGTTTAAAAATCTTGGTCTCACTCATAGGATTCTGTGTTCGTAAAATGATATTAGATACAGAAACATAAATTAAAACCCCACCCAAAAACAATGTTGTAGATTTACAGTAATAAGAGAAAACTTATCTAGAAAGCTATATGGCAGGTACTTAAATGTTTCATGTGCTCTAACTCCTTTGCTTCTCACAATAACCCAGTGAAATGATCATTCCAAGTTTGTAACTAAATAAGTTGAGACTAGAGAGGGAAAGCAGCTTGCTTAAAATTGCATGGCTGATAAGGCATGGAGCTTAGTTTTGAAGCTAGGCAGTTTGGACACAGAGACCATCATCTTACCTCTTAGGTTTCATGGCTCCCATGCTGACATCAGTGATGTAAGGAAAAGAACGGATGGCTAAACAGGAATGACCCTTTGTAGATGTACAAGGAAAATGCATCTGTTGTTATGGGTTGAAGTGTGTCCTTTTAAGATTCATATTGAAATCCTAACACATCAATACCTAAGAATGCAATCTCATTTGGAAATGGCATCCCTGTAGATATCATTGGTTAAGATGAGGTCATACTAGAGTGATGTGGGCCCCTACACCTATATGGTTGGTGTCCTTATAAAAGGGACTTTGAAGACAGAGCCAAAGTTGGAGGCTTTAGGCAAAGGCCAAGGGACTGATTAAATAATATGTATATTTCAAATCCTGCTTTCTGCTTTTCTTGGCTGTCAGTGAAGAAGGAATCCTACATGGGATGTGTGAGCTCTGGACAGTAAGAGCTGACAGTGAACTTGCTCTTCCTGGCAGTCCGTCTCTTGTTCTCCAGATATCACCGACACAATTCCACCTCTAAGAAGAATTGATTAACTTTTCTAAGCTCTTTCCTCACTTCATTGCAAACTATAATATGCTCTCCACTACCTGGTCTAATGAAGTATAGAAAAACTCCTCTAGTTTTTTATTTTTTTAAAAAATGGCTCTTCTGGGTATTATTAGTTGTTGCATGGGCTTTTCTCTACTTGTGGAGAGCAGGGGCTCCTCTCTAGTTGCCGAGCTCGGGTTTTTCATCACAGTGGCTTCTCTTGTGGAGCATGGGCTCAAGGTGCATGGGCTTCAGCAGTTGCAGTTCTCGGACTCTAGAGCACAGGCTCAGTAGTTGTGGTACGTGGGCTTAGTTACTCGCTGGCATGTGGGATCCTCCCGGACCAAGGATCAAACCCATAAGTCCTGCATTGGCATGTGGATTCTTTACCACTGAGCCACCCAGGAAGCTCACCACCCCTAGTTTGATTTCTTGAATTGTTTGTTGCTTCTCTCTTTTTCTGCTTGTTCAATTTTGCCAAAATGCTTATTTTAATAATCTTTTCAAAGGTCTAGATTTTGGTTTAATTGATCACTTCATGATTGTTTTCTTTACAATTAGTTTCTGTTTATTGGTTTATTATTCCCTTTCTTGTACTTTCTTTGGTCTTATTTTGCTACCATTGTTGGTTTTCATTTTAACTTCTTCGTGCAATGCTTAGCTTATTACTATTCAATTTTCCTTATTTTCTAATGTATGCATTGAGAATGCACATTTTCTCTATACTTTGGCTCATCCCACAGATTTTGACATCTAGTTCTTTCATTTTATTTATTTCTAATTACTTGTAAATATTTGTGTTTTCCAGTACCAAGAAATTACTAGGCAATTTTTTGTTGTTTTGTCTATTTCCAAATGTAACTTCCTGTTATTTTCTGGCAATACATTTCATTATGATAGAGAATGCTGCCCAAACAGTACTGTTTGTTCAGTATTTGTCAAGACGTTGTGATCAATTTTTAAATTTTATGTATTAAGAATCATTCATCATTTTCAAAAGCAGCTGCTGAATCCAAAATTATACAATTTATTTTTCTCTGTGTTGTGCCTTTTTCATTGTTTTTTTAAACTAAAAGAAAGGGTTCTCAACTTGAATAGAGGAGTCTGACATGGTCTCACAGAATTTGCCCATTTCCACAAGCTTTCAAGATGTGTTTCTTCACTTCACCTGAAGACTGCAGATTGACAAGTTTTGAAACCTGTTAATTGATTTATTATGAGCATCAGCCTTTGGGTATCTCATTTGCATGTTTCTGTGTTTCATTGCTGGTGTTTAGGTTTTATTTGCAAATTTAAATGTAATCTTAACCCAAATTAATTGCAATCCCCTTTCATTTCTACCTGCTTAATTGAATCAGATTGCAAAGAGAAAAATAAAAATATAAAATATTTCTTGAAAAGTAAACTGTCAGAAAAAGATTACTTGGCTGTTTTGTGGGGTGCTTTAGTTAAAGTAGTCCCTGTGTGAGTAATGCCAGGGTCCTGAGCTGGCCTCAGAAAATGGCCTATTGCTCTTCTGCAGTCTATTGTATAGTGGAGACGACTAGTGAATTTACAATACACTGCAGAAGACATATCATTTTGGAGACTTTCAGAAAATAACCCAAACTTCAACAAAGAGAATAAAATTCTGAATGAGTCTGAGATACAACTTTGAGAAAATTTAGGTCCAATGACAAAAAGCAGACATTTTAGCTCAATTTTAGGGACAAAAATACCTGGGAAGTGCTTTTATAGATGCTGCTAATGGTGCAGTGAACAAAAGTACAGACATATTTGTCAAGTGAGAATAAGTCCTAAGATGAAAAATAAAGAAGATTAAGAAAAACATAGATTAACTGGGAGATGTTATTTTAAATAGATTGGTTACGATGACTAACTAACTCAGTCAGTAAAGCATGAGACTCTTGGATTGGTCAGGAAAGTCATTATAAAGATGACATTTGAGCAGAGGGATGGTAGCTCAGACGATAAAGAATCTGCCTGCATTGCAGGAGACCTTGTTCCATCCCCAGGTCCTGAAGATCCCCTGGAGAAGGAAATGACAACCCACTTCAGTATTCTTGCCTGGGAAATCCCATGGACAGAGGAGCCTGGAGGGCTATAGTTCACAGGGTCACTAAGAGTTGGACACGACTTAGTAACTTAACAACAACAAATAATTTTGAACGTTTTAATTAAAAACCAATACTTAAATATTATTTTAAAAAACAAGTGGACAAAGTATGTCTGTGTCCATGTGCGTGTATGTGTACACACACATGGACACCAACAGTTGGAGGGTATCTTCATGTTATCCTTCACTGTTTGTTGGAGAGGCCTGTGTACGCCACTGGGTAGAAGAGCAAATTGACATTCTAAGTAAACAAGTGAACTTCAGAAGTCACACGTTGGCACGCTGACCTTTCTCCAGCCAAGGACTTCCCCCTTGACCCCATGGTCCCTAAATATAATTCCCACACACCACCGTAATTCCCAAGTCACCCCGTGCATACATCAATACCCTAAAGTCAGGAATCCTGTTATTAGTGTGTCCCTTGGCAATTGTAGGACATGAGCAGTGGTTTCAGTCTAAATAATGGCACTTACTGTGGTGAGACTGGTGCAAAGTGCTTCTGGGCCTTGAGAGACTGGCCATCTGGGATTTGCCCCTGGCTGTGTTTGAGAGCTGCCTGCTGGGCATTCATCCTGTCCAGCAGTGCCGTCATTAAAGCCACTGTAGCCACTCATTACAGAAGCTCCGAAGTCAAGCCCCGGGAAATAAGAGTGAATTAGTCACAGCTGGTGCTGCTGGACAAATGCATACTGATCAGAAAAGATTTCTCCACACTTCCCCCTATGCCTCTAAGAACAGCTTTTGAAAGTAACCTCTTCCATCTGAACAGAGCTTTTCTTTTTTACTTTTTAGAATTATTATTATTTTCAATATTTATTTTATTTATTCGGCTGTGCCAGGTTTTCGGAGAAGGCAATGGCACCCCACTCCAGTACTCTTTCCTGGAAAGTCCCATTGGGCGGGGGAACCTGGTAGGCTGCAGTCCATGGGGTTGCTAAGAGTCGGATACGACTGAGTGACTTCGCTTTGACTTTTCACTTTCATGCATTGGAGAAGGAAATGGCAACCCACTCCAGTGTTCTTGCCCGGAGAATCCCAGGGACAGGGGAGCCTGGTGGGCTGCCATCTGTGGGGTCGCACAGAGTCAGACACGACTGAAGCGACTTAGCAGCAGCAGTGCCAGGTTTTAGTTTCAGCATTTGGCATCGCCAGTCTTTGTTGCAACATGCGGGATCTAGTTCCCTGACCAGAGATTGAACTTAGGCCCCCTGCATTTTGAAAGCATGGAGTTTGTTTTTTTTTTTTTTAATTTTTTTTTATTATTATTTTTTTTTACTTTACAACATTGGAGTTTTAGCCAGGGGACAACCAGGGAAGTTCCCCAAGCAGAGCTTTTCTTGAACTTAAAAAAAGGTAGATGTTTCTTCTCTTGCTCACTCTTTATTCATTTGTCCTTACATCCATTTGTTCAATATATTAATAATTTATGTGAGAACTGTCTTGAGCCAGTTTATGCTTGTGAACAAGAGAAGGGGTTCCTGCTTTTACAGGGCTTACAGGACAGGAAGGATGTTAAACAGGCAGTAAATACATCTATCTTCATACAAACTATTAACAGTGGGGGAGAGAGTGGAAGAAGAAATAAGGAAGAAGCACTGATGCAGCTCTTCCGTGAGTCACTCTTTGAGGAGGGGGCATGGCAGTCAAGACTGAAGAAGTATAGACCCTCTGAAATACTTCAGATTCTTTCAGGGACAGGATTTATTTCTGGTTCATCTTGGCCTCTTTAGAAATTGCTAGTCCCCATGAGACAGCTGGGGGCTTTCCTGGTGGCTCAGCAGTAAAAAAAAATCCACCTGCAGTGCAGGAGACTGGGGTTCGAACCCTAGGTCGGGAAGATCCCCTGGTGAAGGAAACGGCAACCTACTCCGGTATTCTTGCCTGGAGAATTCCAGGGACAGAGGAGCCTGGCGGGTTACAGTTCATGGTGTCACAGTGCCAGACACGGCAGAACGACTAACAACAACAACAACAGAGACAGATGGGGTGAACTGGAGAACATGCTGGTTAGGCAACAGCAGGGGAGCTTTATCAACCCTGAAAGCTCAACCTCATTGTCACCTTGAGGGATCCCCGTAGGTCTTCCACTCTTTTCAAATACCCACCTGGATTCCAGAGCCACACTTCTCTACCTATATTCTGTTTCAAACCACATGACAAATGGTATTTTCTTGTGCAACACACTTCCAAGTCCACATAGACCCAAAGTATGTGTTGAATTAACCCCAACTATTTCTGACCCATTTAGGGAAATGTATCAAGGACTTCCCTGGTGGTCCAGTGGTTGAGACTTTGCCTTCCAGGTTTGATCCCTGGTTAGGAAGCTAAGATCCCACATGCCTCCTGGCCCAAAATCCAAAACCCAAAACAGAAACAATATTGCAACAAATTAAAGACTTTAAAAATGGTCCACATCAAAAAAAAAAAAAAAAAAAAAGCTTAAAGAAAGAAAATACATCAGAAGGCAATGGACTGAGAGAAGCTTTGTTACTAATTTAGTCTTGAATCCAGTTCACTCAAAAAAGAAAAAAATCAAAGATGGGTCATTGTCATTCATACAGTCTGTACTACAAGAAATGGCAAACTACTTTTAGAACAAATGACCACTGATCATCGGATGCCAGGTGATGTCACTGTTCTGCAGACCTCCAGGTCTTACTCCCATGGTCTTACTTACATGAATGGGTCTTAGCCCCTTTCTACTCCTATAGTATTTTTTTAAAAACCAAGCACCTCACTGAAGAGTTATTCAACATCCCCATCCCATCCACACATGGCTGATAATTGCTCCAGACAGACCTTCTCCAATGTACCCTTTGTTTAAAACCGGCGCTGTTATACCATTTTGGTTACATGCCCTTAATTATGGATCCTGGTATTGAGATTTATGAAAAGCTCCGCCACAATCCCACGTTAAAAGGGTCATCATAACTAGTCTCTTAATGTATCATTTGTTCAGCAGCTAGGTATTGAGCATATACTGTCATCATCATTGTTATCATCGTTATGTGTAAGGCTTCTGAGAAGCACTGGAGTATCAACAGTGACCATAATAGACACAGTCCCTACCTGCATGTCGGAGAAGGAAATGGCAACCCACTCCAGTATTCTTGCCTAGAGAATCCTGTGGACGGAAGAGCCTGGTGGGCTGCTGTCCATAGGGTCGCACAGAGTCGGACACGAGTGAAGACTTGGCATGCATGCATGCATGCATTGGGGAAGGAAATGGCAACCCACTCCAGTATTCTTGCCTGGAGAATCCCAGGGACAGAGGAGCCTGGTGGGCTGCAATCTACGGGGTTGCACAGAGTCGGACATGACTGACGCGACTTAGCAGCAGCAGCAGCTACCTGCATGTGGTTCACAATCTGGAGGGGATTTTTTAATGTTTAAGATTTCAAATGAGACATATATAAGACGATTCTTTTGTGAATGAATAGATGGCTTGAGCAAAGTCCCAGAAGTAGGAAATAGCAAGACAAGCCCTGAGAAGTGGAAGTAATGCATGATTTTGGCATTCCTCTGAAGGTCTGGGCAATGATAAAACACACCTTCTTTGTGGTTTGTGAAACTACAGTTCCTTGTCAGCTGAGCTGTTTAGAGGTGGGGAATGTACTCAACTGAGAGAAAACCCAGATAATGCATAGGTTAGACTCCATATAGCTCTATCTTTGTAGATTAGATTTCTGCTTGGTTTTTGTCTGTGTTTATATTGGTTCCTTGGGGTATGCTCCATGCTATCATAATTAAACTGACATCCAGAGATTTAGTCAGAGTTTATAGTTAGAATTTGGTTCTTATTCCTTCTGCTGTTCTTTCTCTGCAAGGATTCCCCCATTTAAATTTCCAGTTGCTTTTCTATAGCCCTAAAATTTTATCTCTGACACTTTGGCCAATAAAGGTGTATTTGTGAAGCTGTAGTCAGAGTGGTTGTACAAGTCTCTCATGCCAAAAAGCCACCAACTCACAATATTTACTTGTTCCATTTACATTTTTCCAAAATCAAACTCTCCAGAGACTTCTAGAGGTGAATGGCACCCCACTCCAGTACTCTTGCCTGGAGAATCCCATGGATGGAGGAGCCTGGTAGGCTACAGACCATGGGGTCGCTAAGAGTCGGACACGACTGGGCGACTTCACTTTCACTTTCCATTTTCATGCATTGGAGAAGGAAATGGCAACCAACTCCAGTGTTCTTGCCTGGAGAATCCCAGGGATGGGGGAGCCTGGTGAGCTGCCATTTATGGGGTCGCACAGAGTCGGACATGACTGATGCGACTTAGCAGCAGCAGCAGCAGCAGTGTTATTAACTAGGTTTTTTTTTAATTTAATTTAAATAGTTTTTATAAATATGATTCATGGAAAATTCCATGCCACCACGTCACTACTCCACCATTAATTAAAAACTCTTTCTTTTAGTGATTGCCTTAACAATAAATGCATTTATTTAGTGCTTTTTTCCCCCCATGCAAGATGTGAATACCAGTACTGGGGTAACAGTGAGCAAAACAGACATGCTGCCTCTGTTCTTAAATATGACACTCCAGTACAGAAGACAGAATATAAATAGACGGACCAACATGTGACAAAATATAAAGTAATTTTAAGTGCTATGAACAAAGCTAAAGCAGACAAAGGACTGAAGAGCGAGGATGTTAGGACAAGGATATTATTTAAGACAGGACATTAAAGGAAGACCTCCTTATGGAAGCGGCATTTGAGTAGAGATGCTAAATATTACAACGTATGTATTTTTTCAATTTAAAGACATTTCATTGCTAAAAAATGCCAAGCATCCTCTGACAATGCAAGTAACAAATCCTCAATTTCTACAAATAACAGTATCTGAGAAATGCAGCCAATTGACATGCAGTAAAGCAAGGTATAGAGCATACGTGTTCTTAAATCTGTGTCGGTTCCCTTTGAGAAAGGTAAATATAAATGAATCATACTTACAACTTGGGAGAAATCAGTCTGGCTAAAGAGAACTACATCATTTATTTATACTTGAATAAATAAGATGATCACCTTCTATTTGCCAAGAATTGTTCTAAGTGATAAAAGAGAGAATTCCTGCTCTCATGGGACCTACATTCTAGCAGGAAAAATCCAAAAGTGAGGTTCATAAGCAAATTATATAAAATGTTATGCTATTAATACTATAAGTCCTATGGAGAAAAGTAAAGTAGAAATAATGTACAGGGTGCCAGCAGATGGACCAATTAACTTTAAGTAAGATATCAGGAAGCACTTCACTGAGAACACGCACCTGAGGTGGATATATTTTGGATGAGCATTCTGTGCCAAAGGACTAGAAATGCGAACTTCACAAGGTGAAAAATGCTCGTAACGTGTGAAGAAGAGCCAAGAGACCACTGTGGCTGCTCAGAGAGAGTAAGGCGTAGAATATAAAAAGAGGGGATGGAGAACTAAGGAGGCATCAGAGTCTGCAAAATCTCATGGACCATTGTAAGAACTTTCACAATAATTGAAATGGGGCCCCATTAGGGGATTTTGAGCAAAGGAGTGATATTGGAAAATAGCTATTTCATATATTTTTTCCAGCAAGAGGTCTTCATCTGGTTTGGATCCTCCAACATAGCTAAATTTGAAATTCCTGCTGTATGTTTTTTAGCATCTATTTTATATTTTTAATTGACGTATAGTTGATTTACAGTGTTGTGCCAGTCTCTGGCTGCGCAGCAAACTGACTCAGTTACAAACACGTATATGTTCTTTTTTATTTGATTAGAATTTAATAGTTTAATGTGGGGAGATTCGATGTCTCTACAATAATCTCACCCAGAAACATCTTCCCATTTATTCATCCTGCCTTATGTTTTCAAGAATATAAGCCACCTAATCCATCTTTAGCTAGCTAGCTGTTCTGTGCTCAGTCATGTCTGACTCTTTGTGATCCCATGGACTGTAGCCCATCAGGTTTCTCTGTCCTTGGGATTTTCCAGGCAAGAATGCTGGAATGGGTTGCCATTTCCTTCTCCAGGGGCTTTTCCCCACCCAGGGATCGAACTCACATCTCCTGTCTCCTATATTGTCAGGCGGAGTCTTTACCACTGCCCCACCTGGGAAATCCCAAGCCTTCCTTATATTTTAACAGGATCCCTCTGGCTGCTTTTATTTTTTTTTTATTTTTTTTTTTTGATAGACTTTATTTTTAGAGTTGTTTTAAGTTTACAGCAAAACTTAGTAGAAAATACCCCTTAACTTACACCCCTGCCCTGTACAAGGACAGCCTCCCTTTCTGTCAACATCCCCCAACACAGAGGTACCTGTGTTACAATCAATGAATCAATACAGACACATTATTATTGCCCAAAATCCATAGTTTATATTAGGGTTTATTCTTTGTGTTCTACATATAGAATGTAGTTTTGATAAGTGTATATTGACATCCTTAGGGTATCATACAGAAGTGTTTCGGGGCTTCCCTGGTGGCTCAGCAGTAAAGAATCTACCTGCAATGCAGGAGACTTGGGTTCAATACCTGGGTCAGGAGGATCCCCTGGAGGAGGGCATGGTAATCCACCCCAGTATTCTTGCCTGGAGAATCCCATGGACAGAGGAGCAGACTGTTTGGGCAAGACTTTGGAAATAAGTAAACTAAACACTTCAAAAATCCAGGAGATGTTTTTAATATTATAGTGTCTTTAACCAGGAGTTGGTAGCAAGGGAATGAATGTTGGTAGCAAGATGATGAAAAGAGCTGGATTCTAGAAATCCAGAATGCCCATAGTGTTTGGAAGGTAGTAACAGTGTTATTTCATATTATTATTATTTTTACTTAGATGTGCAGAGGAACTATACATAGTATTGTATTTTGAGTTCCTGGAGAACTGGGAATGTGCTGGTTTAGCTTGTAGTGCTAGGACTTTGTAGCCCACAGAACTCCAGTAATGATCTGGTCTCATCTCATTAAACTTTTACTCATTTATTCCCCTCCAACCCTTGAGGACTACACACAACAAGCCTGAATTTCCCCACCACCCCCCCCCATAAAAGTCCTTCACATAATTGAAGCCATCTTTCCCCTGCCATTCTGCACACATATGAAACACTTGGGGTGCATGGAGGTGAGTACCTAAAACGTTTGTTAAAACGTGAGTAGAATTGGATTCAACTTTGAAAGCCATTTTCCAGCAACAGCCAGAACACTGCAATATGCTCCTTGTGAATTGCCTGCTAAAGATAATCATTTCGGAAGGCTGAGTTAAGCAGAAATGAACCAGAAGAAAGGAAAACTAAAAGAAGACAATTGCTCTACTGAGAATCCCGATTCTTCTTTCCCATCAGGGCTTCCTTTTGCATGTAAGTAAGCGAGCAGCTTCTGTATTCTTCAAGGAAGTTTCTGGGTTGTTTGGATCATACCCACTTCCTCCAGCTGGAAGTAAGCTGCAGGAAGCCTCATGTCAGAGCCATCATGATACATATAGACCCTAGCTAGCTTCCTTCCTCTCCGCTCTGTGCCGTCTTCACTTCCTCAATCAAGAGAAGATGATGACCCTGGGAACATCAACTATAGCAACTTTATTATAAAGTCTTGGTCTCTATAGCTCTGTGCAGTTTATGAAGCACTTTCAGATGAACTAACTCACTGGTACACACAGTAGATTTGCAAGACAGGCTTTATTATCTCCATTCAATTTGTTAAAAACACAGAAGACTTCAGAAAGTTTTCGGGAATTAAATTGAATTGTTTTCTTGTTTCTTGACTTTGAGGGCATAGAGAAAGAGAAAAAATGATATCTGTATTCAGAGACCCTAATTATTTGTGAAGTCATTATCATCAAGAGCTGTAGCATCATCTTACATTGATTGTGTATTTAGACTTTCCAGTCCCTATATAGACATCATCTCTTTGAACACCCTTAATAACCTATGAGGGGGAAAATATTCATTATAGACTATGTCTTCTTCACTAATCCATGAGTTCCTTTCAGGCGGGAATGTGTTTTATCTTTCTTGAATCTCTTCCTATTAGCACATTCTCTATATCTTAGAAGGCATTCATTAACTGTTAAGGGAATCTGGGTCATTTGTAGCATAAGAACCAGTAACATGAGACTTCCCAGGAGGTCCAGTGGTTAAGACCGTGAACTTCCACTGCAGGGATCATGGGTTTGATCTAAGGAACTAAGACCTGCATGCTGTGTGGCTCTGCCAAAAAGAAAGAAACAAACAAGGAGACTCATAACAGCTAAGTGACTTATCCAGGCTCACAAAATCAGAAGGGGAATAAACTAGATTTTCAACTCAAGTCATCTAATTGTAAGTCCTCTGTGCTCACTGCCTCCATGGCATTGTTCAGGGGGTATTTCTGGCCATATCTTAATTGAAATGTATGCTGCCCTTCACTAGGGCCAAGATTAAAGCATCCATCAAGCACTCAGGCCAGCTTGAGATGTGGGAGGCCCAGCCACTCAGGCATGATAATGATTGCCATGTTTAGCAAGGCAGCTGGAAGTAAAGACATGGAGCAGGACCCCAGGGGTGTTTGGCCCCTTTTGGTCCAGCTTTGATGGATGACTCCTGCTGAGAGGAAGCAGATATGCTGAGATGCCAGGACCGCTGGCATCATCTATCAATCGCCCAGCACTGCTGGGGAGCGCTCCACCTCCCATCTTGTTTCTGCATCTGCTACTCCTACGGAGCAACTTTATCTGAACATAACAACTCAGGAACTAAGCTTCAGAACAGAAGCTTCAGCTTAATTACCTATTTAACAAAGTAATTCTCTTTCCTAGCAACACTGAAGATGAAAGCAGGATGACTGGCCTTAAAGACACCAGAGGATGAATCTCCTGTTGATTTTCCCAAACCCAACAGAAACCTAAAACCACTTCTCAGGTGGCTTGTGGTATCAGGATCATTTTAAGAAGGTTCAAATTTACCACTTTGTTTGAAAAATGTCCAAATCTTTTTATGAAAGGAATTCTCAGCTCTTGGGACTAAACTAAGGTACATCTATTCTGGATCTATGAATCCTTTCGTGCTAATTTATTTCACTGCCAGAGCATCTGATGACATCCTAAAGACTAGATGATGAAACCTCAGAGTGCGTGACAGGAAGCAAACTGTATCAAGTGAAATTTGCTTTGGTTGCACATAAAAGAAAAGTCCAAAACAACAGAGGTTTAAACAAGAGAATTTGTGTCTCATATAGAGAAGTCCAGAGATGATAGACCAGTGTTGGCGGTACCCCTGCAAGATTCAAACAAAACTCCCTACCTTACTCTTCCTCACACTATTAATCTGGAGATAATCAGAATGAATCTCACTGTGCACTTTGTGCCTCTTTTTATCTATCCTACAAGAAGGCAAGATTGTCAGGGTGGCTCCCAGCCCAGATTCCTTGGCTCTATAAAACTCTGTCCATTTCCTTTTGCATCTACCTTTAATCTCCGCTCTATTCCAGAAACTCTTCCATGAGCCCACTGGGACTTATGACCAGTCATCATACAAATTCCTCAGACCCTCACTCAATTTTTTGAATGTTCTTTTTACTCTCTTGCTCTGCAGGAATCTGTCTCTCCCCTGAAAACTCTTTTGCCTTCAACACTATGAAGTATGCAAATTTTTCTTCCTAATACTTTTTGGCCTTGAGTCCTTCTCGATTCACAATGACACTCAGATCATTCTCCTTTCCTTCTCTAATCTCTCACTTTTAATAACTAATACATTAGCTAATTAGTTAACAGAAGAAAATAGCTTTCATTTGGTTTAAGCGAAAGTTCTTAGATATAATGCCAAAAGCATAATCTATAAGTGAAAATATTGATTGGACTTACTGAAAAGTGCTATTAAGAGAATGAAAAGATAAGCCACAGACTGTGAGGAAATATTTGCAAATATAAAGACTCTCAAAACATTATACTAAAACAAATGATCCAATCAAATATATATATGTATATACTCCAGTTCAGTTCAGTCGCTCAGTCGTGTCTGACTCTTTGCAACCCCATGGACTGCAGCACGCCAGGCTCCCCTGTCCATCACCAACTCCTGGGGCTTGCTCAAACTCATGTCCATTGAGTCAGTGATGCCATCCAACCATCTCATCCTCTGTCATCCCCTTTCTCCTCCTGCCTTCAATCTTTCCCAGCATCAGGGTCTTTTCCAATGAGTCAGTTCTCCGCATCAGATGGCCAGAGTATTGGTGCTTCAGCTTCAGCATCAGTCTTTCCAATGAATATTCAGGACTCATATACATATATATGTCATATACGATATAAACAGACACTGTACATGAAAGGATGCTCATTATTAGTTATTAATGAAATGCAGCTCAAGCCACAATAAGGTATTGCTATACACCTATTAGAATGGCTAGAATAGGATGTCCCTGGTGGTGCAGAGGGTAAGAATTCACCTGCCAGTGCAAGGTACATGGGTTCAATCCCCGATCTGGGAAGATTACACATACCTCAGAGCAAATAAGCCCCTGGGCCACAACTGCTGGAGCCGGAAGGCTCTAGAGCCTGCATGATGCAAACGCTGAGCCCATGGGCCTAGACCTTGTGCTCTTCAACAAGAGAAGCCACTGCCATCAGAAGCCTACGCATCACAAGAAATAGTAGCTCCTGCTTGCTGCAACTAGAAAAAGCCTGTGCAAAGCAATGAAGGCTGTACTAGTCAAAAAATAAAAAAAATAAAAATTTTTTTAAAAGAATGGCTAAAACAAAATAACTGATAATACCATATGCTGACAAGGATGCCCTGCAATTGGAATTTTCATATAACACTCATAAGAATGCAAAATAGTATGGATTCTTAAGAAAAAATTATCAGTTTCTTATAAAATTAAATATTACATGGACCATACAACTTCATTCCACTCTAGAGCATTCACACAAAAACTTTTATGTCAGTATTTGTTGTAACTTTATTATTAAAAACCCAAATAACCTTTGACTGATGAATAAAAACACTGTGGTACATCTATACAGTGAAAGACTATTCAACAAATAGAAGGAAAGAACAACAAGCAATATAACATGCTGCTGCTGCTGCTGCTAAGTCACTTCAGTTGTGTCCGACTCTGTGCGACCCCACAGACGGCAGCCCACCAGGCTCCCCCGACTCTGGGATTCTCCAGGCAGGAACACTGGAGTGGGTTGCCATTTCCTTCTCCAATGCATGAAAGGGAAAAGTGAAAGTGAAGTCACTCAGTTGAGTCTGACTCTTGGCGACCCCATGGACTGCAGCCTACCAGACTCCTCTGTCCATGGGATTTTCCAGGCAAGAGTACTGGAGTGGGGTGCCATTGCCTTCTCTGAATATAACATGCAGGATTCTTAAATGCGTTATGCTAAATGCAAGAAATCAGACTCAGAAATCTACATACTGTATGCTCTATTTACATTCCCTCTGGGTTAGAGTGGAAGAATTGACTGCAGAGGAGTGCTAGGGAGTTTTTTTGGATGTGATGGGCATGCTTTTATCTTTATATCTTGATTTGGATGGTGATTAGAAGATGGTATGCATTTCTCAAAACTTGCCTAACATTTTAAAAGGGGAATTTTACTGCATGATATTATACCTTAGTTTAAAAATGGGGTAAAACCTTATTCAGATATCATTCCATAAGATCTTTGTGGAATAAATTATAGAAATGTGGATATACATAACCATGGCCTTTGAACTACTAACGAATCCAACTCTGTATGGGTTTGGTGATATGTGGGTTGTAGACACTAGCATTAGCCCATCCTAACCGTGATAGAACAGTAGGGATACATTTTTAATTAACACTAGAACCACATGGCCATTGTATTTCCAATGTTTTTGTTGTATGGAGTTCATATACGTTCACGTAAAAAACCTAAGTAAGCTTTTGCCTCAGGGATATCTGTTGTTATGCAAATACCTCCCTTAGTATTTTATAAAAGTCTTAAATTGAGGACCTTTTGAAGTATTGCAACATTTAATAATAGCTTTATCAGCTGAACTTATATTTTTAGTCACCTCCTATCTCCCAGTGATCCAACAGCAGTTCTGATAAAATGAGGACTGCACAGTGCTTAGTTTTATATGGAATGCAGAAACTTTGAGAAAGAAAAGATACTGTCTGAAATTGTCTTCCTTTTATGCAGTCTATAGTGCCCAAAGCTAGCTCTGTCTTATCTTTTAAGAAATGTGATTTTTTCCCCCACAGTCTTTGTTCTCTAGGAGAACATTAGGCCCGTTCCACCTGTGTATATGTGAAATGTAGACACTCAGGCTGAAAAATATTCTTGTTATGAAACCATTTTCTCTAGAGGGACAGTTGACCTGTCTGTCTGGGACCTCTTCAGGGGACAGCCTGTTCTAGATATCCCTCTGCGTAACAATGTGGAAGAATTCTTGAACCGAAGAAACAATAATGCCAGCAAAAGATTTGTTGAGAATGAGTGAAGTCAAAATCCAAAAATAAATACATTATTCAACTCGAGTAGTTCTTAAAAGGACACTTCCTATCTGGTAGGGAGTGAAGAAAACAGACAATTGATAAAGAACAGGTTTCTTTACAATATTGTATTGGTTTTGCGATACGTCAACATGAATCCTCCATGGGTGCACAAGTGTTCCGCATCCTGAACCCCCCTCCCACCTCCCACCTCCAATTAAAATAAATAAATTTATATTAAAAAAAAGAACAGGTTTCTGTGCCACATTTCTTTTTTTAAATAATATTTATTTATTTGGCTCTGCCAGGGCTTAGTTGTAGCACCCAGGATCTTCAACCTTTGTTGTGGCATGTGGGATCTTTTTTTATTTTATTTTTTCCAGTAGTGGCATCCAGGATTTTTGCTGTGGCATATAAACTCTAAGTTGTGGCACGTGGGATCTAGTTCCTTGACCAGGGATCCAACCAGGGCCCTCTGCACTGGGAGCATGGACTCCTAGCTACTGGGACCATTAGGGAAGTCCCATCAATGCCAAATTTCTTGAATCCCTGCACTTTTACTTACTAGTTGTGTGACTTCGGGCAAATCAAATAATTTCTCAGTGTTTTGACTTCCCCATTTGTCCCGTGGGACTTCCCTATAGCTCAGCTGGTAAAGAATCCACCTGCAATGCAAGAGACTTGGGTTCAACCCTTGGGTCAGGAAGATCCTCTGGAGAAGGGAATGACTACCCACTTTAGTATTCTTGCCTGGAGAATCCCATAAAGAGAGGAGCCTGGCAGGTTACAGTCTGTGGGGTCACAAAGAGTCAGACACGAGTGTGCAACTGACACTACTAGGAATTGATATAGTAGCTACATCTTTTGTTTACTTGATGTAGAACACAAAAAGCATCGTAAAACAATGCCTGGCACAGAATAAGTTTTCAAAAATTACCAGCTATTATAAAGAGCCTAGGCTCTGGGGGGCACTGACCCGGAAGCATATTAACCCCATCACTAATAAGCCGGGTGACACTGAGTCTTTTATTTAACCCTCTGTTCTTTAGTTTGTTTTTCATGGACAAGTACATATATTACATGCATACTTACATTATCACAAATATTAGACTTAATCGTGCATTTAAAGTGATCAGTGGAGTGTTCCATATGTTCAGCTAGTTTATTATTGCTGCTACTAAGAGTAGTGTTCCCTAAACTCCAATTTCCTCTGTATCTACCCTCTTTTTAACAAACAGTCTCAGGAAGCATGTTTTTAAGTCTTTATGGAATTTGTTACAGTACCACTTTTGTTTTACATTCGGTGTTTTTGGCTATGAGGCATGTGGGATCTTGGTTCCCTGACCAGGGATGGGACCCTGCACCCCCCGCATTGGAAGGTGAAGTCTTAACTGCTAGACAATCAGGGAAGTCCCTTCTCTGCATTCTTAACAAATGCTATTTGGTGGCATTTAAAGAAAGGGGATACCCTTGTAGAGGTGTCTTAAATACTCATGCTGGACAATTGTCAAAAAGCCGAGTATAAAATTCACTCTTCAGCTATAGCCACAGTAAGAACCTTATTGTTGCTTCATCTTACAGAATGCAAAATTAAATTCAGAATATAATTTTAAAAGTTATCATATAATTTCACTGTTGAAATGCAGGAATCTTTTATATTTGTGATATTTGTTTTTATAAAAGTTAATGAATAATAATTTCTCAGCTTTGTCAGATGTCAGATTGCATCTTTTATTCCTATACTGTACTTTATGAGACTGAATTAGTTGTTACTTTCTTTCAGGATCATTTGTGGAGCAAGGTTTTTCCTTTCTTTGCTGTCTCTGAAGATACAGGCTGCAAGTTTTTAAGCTTGCCTTCTGCTCCAATTTCAAGTGATTTAAGTGCAAGCTTGTATCCTTTGCAAATTATGAACTTCATTTAGTTGACAGTGATAAAAATTTTTATTCAGTAAAACTTCCAGTGTGGAGCTTTTGTGCACTCCTTACAGAAGACACTGACTTAGTCCAGGTTCTCTAGAAAACAGAGCCTATGGCAAATTTCACATGCCAATGCTTTATTGGTAGGAACAATTCAGAGCAGTGAGATTGAGGCAAAAGTGAAGTGAGCAGAGAAGGTGGAAAGCAAAAGGAACAGAATTCATCTATGAACCCTTCTTGGGGCTTTCCCAGCTGGTGCTAGTCTTAAAGAACCCACTGCCAAGGCAGGTAGACTTAACAGACATGGGTTTGAACCCTGCGTTGGGAAGATCCCCTGGAGGAGGGCATGGCAACTCACTCCAGTGTTCTTGCCTGGAGAATCCCATGGACAGAGGAGCCTGGAAGACTAGGTCCAAAGGGTCGGACATGACTGAAGTGACTTAACATGGGCACGGCTCTTCATTACTCAATAAAATAAACTCTTCGTTGTTCAATAAAAGCATGTAATCTGTTATTTGGTCATTCAGGACACCTTTGGTCAGGGATAAAAGTTAATTCGATGGTTCTCTTCTGCTTCTTTCTCTCGTTGATAAATGGTCATTCCAAGGATATTAACTTCTCTGCATTTCCATATGTATGAATTTTAGTAAGGAGAAATAACTGTCCCCTCCAACATGGAAGGGATCAAATATAATCACTTGACATCAGTTGGTTGACTGGTTGCCGTGAGGAATGTCCTGTAATTAATGCTCAGCATTGGTTTCTGCTCCTGGCAGTACACGAATCAGTCTTGATGAATACCACCCTGATGGCTTCATAGTTTTGAGGCAAGAAAGTGAACATATACCGCTGTTCTTGCTGGGAAATGTCTGTCTGCCTTCGATCCTTACTCTTAATTGCTGCCAAGAAAAAAATGCTTCCCTAATCAATAGCTGCATAGAAATTGCCAGAGACAGCAGGGCTTGTCTCTGGTTAAGACAGTACTTCCAGCACAACCGTTACATTAAAGGCTGCCACTTGCTTCATTTGTAAGAGACCACTGACATCTTCCATGATAGATCAGACCTTGTTAAAAGTGAATGAAATAGGGATAAGAGAAGACCACATGAATTGTTCAAGTCTTTGATGGTAGCACCATCATAGCTTGGGTTTCACCAGAAGCAGAGCTTGAGACAAAGACTTGGAATCAAATACTTTATTTGGGGAGTGATCTAAGGCTGAGGTTCACCTCCTGGGATGCCAGCTTCCTCTGTCCTCTCCTTCCAGGTTTCATTTGCCCAGAGAATGAGCTTGGAAGTCCCTGGAAGTGGAATGCTGTCATTGTAGACAGAAACTCTCCAGCATTGTGAAAACTGAAGGCAAGAGTCGGCTGAGGAAATGTAATTTCAATAGGTACCCATCTCTACATCAGTCCTCCAGAAATTACATACTGTTCCGATTTACTACTTTGGAGTATATGTGTAGGGGCAGTTTCAAGGACCCCACATGTCCCTGACATTCATGTCATTCATGTGTCAGGAACCATGGGGGAAACTGACTGCTAAGTGTATATGTCCTAACTGTTCATTTGGGGAGCAGGTAAACAAACACAGGATGCATATATATGTGGGACTTTTATGAATGTATGAACCTGTTTTATCTGCTTTGAGAATAACAAGAGCCATTTCTTTTGAAGTGGGGACTACTTACTACTTGGCTTGTGTAAGTTCTAACCTAACTAGAGGACTAAAATGGCATTTTTAGCCTCCCTGATATCATTTTAGTTTCCCTTATATATTTTGTTACTTTTGTGTCTTACTCTCTTCAAAACTTCCGGTTGTTCACATCCCCTTTGCAGTGTATCTGGAAAATGGCACCATTTTCTCCGGTGAAGGATTGAAGGACGACTGATTGCACGTGTCTGGTGGCACTGCAGAATCCGTTCTCAAGAGGACTTGATCACCCCCTTGATCAATTGCCTATAGGACTGTGTGCTGAGATGAATCTAGAACCTGAATGAAGTTCTGTGATTTTCTATTTTGGTGGCTGGTGTCAGCCTTTTGCTCACTGGATCTAATTCCTTCTGATTTTAGACATCAAGCTGTACCTTTATTGCTGCTGCTGCTGCTAAGTCGCTTCAGTTGTGTCCGACTCTGTGCGACCCCATAGATGGCAGCCCACCAGGCTCCCCGTCCCTGGGATTCTCCAGGCAAGAACACTGGAGTGGGTTGCCATTTCCTTCTCCAATTAGGTACCCATCTATCTCCCTGCAGGAATACCATGATGAATTAGTTGTAGACATAGATTCCTATGGATTAAAGCTCCATTGTTGCTATGCTAAATGTGATTCCCATTATATCACATTCCTTGCTGATGATGATTAATTCTTAAAGCTCGGCCTCTGCTAGTCTAGAATCCTATCTTCTCTAAGATATTGGGGTTCCATCCCTAAGCCTATAAAGGGGAGCCACTGCAGTGGATCTCAACGATGGTTACTAGCGTGTTTATGCGTGCATGCTCAGTTGCTCAGTCATGTCCCACTCTTTGACCTGTGGACTGTAGCCCGCCAGGCTCCTCTGTCCATCTCATTTCCTCCTCCAGGGCATCTTCCCAACCCAGGGATTGAACCCACGTTTTTCTGTGTCTCCTGCATTGGCAGGTAGATTCTTTACCACTGAGCCACCCGGGAAGCCCTGCCAGTGTGTTTCTTATTGTCCTGTTACGAAAAGTGTGGTCTGGCCTTTCCAAGGAATATGCACATGTGATGAGTTATCAGAATGTATAATAAATCATGCTATCATTCCTATCTCTCTAAGCCTTCCAAAGCCTCCTCTAATAGTACAAGAAGGAAGTTATGGAACCTCTACTTTGATTACTGTTGGCTGTTGGTAAGTCCGAGCTTAGGGTCCATCCACAATGCTGCTAAGAATGGTTTCACATATCTTTCCTAAAACTTCAAATCCCAAAGAGCAGGATAGCGGCCTCACATCTATGGATTATTGCTTATCCAGATTACATTCCATGTTCCTGAGCATGGTACCCTCCATATCCACTCTCACATTTGTTCTCTCTTTTCCTGCTGGTATCTATAAACCATGTCCTGAAATTCTTTTGTGATATATACTATTTATTCCTAGAGAAAGGACTTTAATTTCTCCTTTGTCTGTGCTGAGACATAACTCTGTTGTCTTGAAGGCCATAAAGGGTGGTTGCATTGAGTGCTGAAAATAACAAGCATTATTTTGCAACACACTGCTCTGTGGTTGCAGATGAAAAGTCTTCTTAAAACTGCCATAATGGCCTTCTCATTTTCATACTAGGCATTATATTGGTAAACATCTACATGAAACCTGCCTTTTCTGTTTGCAAGCTCTACAATATTATCAAGGTACTATAACACTGGCCTCGCTTTAATTGCCATTTCCTTTATATGGATTAATATAATAGTTAGTTGATTCTGCCATGACTTGTTCTCATCCTGTACCATTTCATATTATCCACAGATGAAAATTTTATTAATTGTGTTGCCATTGCATGCATCACAATTAATGATGCAGGGATTATTAACACTGCACCTCCTTGTAGCAATGGAGAGCCTATGGTTTCTAGACAGAGTCACTCTTTGTACTAAGTGTCTACCTTTAGGTCTGCTGTCTAGGGCTACTCCTGGGACTAGAAAGGAGTCTGTTTATCCCAGTTTCCCTAGAAAAAAAAAGCCTAAATGTTAATGTTTGTTAATCAAAGCTTAAATGTTGATGTTTGTTAGGAGATGAAAAGAAAGTAATACAGGGAAGAGGGAAAGAAGTTTAAGTTGGTGAATGATGAAACCATCTACACCTCCACAGACACAGCCAGTTGTTCTGTTATGTGGGAGGTACCTGGTTTGGCTTTTTGGGAGAGGACTCGAATATTTAACATGTTGGCTGTCTCCCATTCTCTCTCCCCAACTGGTCAAATTTTGCTGAGTGAGACAATGACACCACTGTGCTTTTCTGCATTTCCATCACCCGGTCCATTTGGGTGGACTGCTCAGAAAGTCACAGCTCATGCTCTGTGGTATGGCACTTCACCCAAGACTAGAGGGGGTAGGAGCGCCCAGGGTGTCCATGGTCAGATCCACAGGAGCCCAGTGCTGCAGCTGCTGTGGTCCCAAACATGATGTGCATGATGAATCCCATCCACGGGCCTGGTGTTCATCCTCGAGTGAAGCAGATTCAAATTGATTGCCCCTTATGTTTTTATTCCTCATGCCTTTTCATACATTTATTTTTTCATACAATCACTTAAGTTCAGGGACAGAAAAAATTAAGAAGAAACTCAGTCATACAGTCTTCTAAAGGCTAAATCTGAAGTTGAAGAACAGATTTTGACTGAATAACAAGGTCAAGAATGACCCCAGGCAAATTTCTGGCTTTGATTGATGTTTAATAGAATTCTTATTCTAAAAAGTGTCCTTTTAGTTACAGTCAGATATTTTTTATTTAAATGACAAATGTTTGAGACTGTTATTTGGTTCAGTTTTTGCTAATCTATAGAAATGCAATGACATGGTCATGTTAATTATTAAGACATGTCCAAATTTATTAGCACCTAGTCAGGAGTTGGCAGAGAAGGCTTATATTTTAGCATAGAGACCTAATTCAAAAAAAAAAAAAGAGAGAGAGAGAGAGAGAGATAAAAGAAGTAAGGCTTTATGGCATAATAATTTCATGTTCTGGATAATTAAATGCAGATCTCCATGTCTATCAGTCTATCAACTCTGTATCTATTTATATCTGTTTATCTATCCATCTATCAACTATCTTTCTTTATACATGTCTATCTTTGTACACACACATACATATATACAATCTTTCTTTCAGTTAACCTTTCATTTTCAAGGTCAAACATTCAGCTGATGTAAATCCCCCTGAACAGGGGGATTTAATTAAGAGTGCTCAAAGTATCTAAAAGGAATTACAGCTTTAGCACACAGGCAGTTAAACATTATTCGTCGAAAAACTGCCTTAAGGATTAGCATCTATTATTAAGTATTTTTGTGACACATACAGAAAAACAACCTGCCACCATGAAGGCATTCTGAAAAGAACAGTAGATCAAAGTGACACACAGTATTCATTTTTTGACAAGTAGCTAGGCTTTGGAAAGCACATTGGAGCACATATGAATATCTACATTGAAAAAAGGAATCTGTGGCTGCATTCTAAGTACTTGACAAAAGAAGAATGGGGTAAATATTATAATCTAATAATATATAAGTCAACCGTTCAATTCACTTTTACCATATATATGGTACCAGGTTAAACGTGAAACAGATCTTATCCCCTTTGATCTTCCACAACATCTTTAAGTGAAGGCATGATTGTTTCACCAGATAAAGAAGCTGGATACAAGTGAGTTTTAAAAACTAATCCAACGGAGACAGTATTAGAATTCAGGTATGCGTGCTTACAGCCTGTGATGTTAAGCCATCGCATTGTATGTCCCTCACACTACCACTTACGGTGCTTCCCCAACGTGCCACACACTTTAGATTCATGACCTCTGGAGTCTTCTCAGCCACACTGTGCTCAGTGATGAGAACACTGGGGCTCAGTAAAGAAAAGACGTTTTTCTAAAGCCATGGAACTAGTAATTGAGAGAAGCCGATACAACCGTAAGCCATCTCATTCCATATTCCCAGTACTCGAGGTTGCTGCCTAAGCCGCCAACAGTACGGCTAGTTCAGCCTTCTGAATTATGTCTGTGGTTTCTTTCCATTCCATAATTTGTTTGATATAGAAACATACAGGGGCATGAATGATTCTGCTTATATAAGTTAATATGTATGTCTCACTAATAGTGACCTGCCTCTTGAGAAACCTGTATACAGGTCAGGAAGCAACAGTTAGAACTAGACATGGAACAGCAGACTGGTTCCAAATAGGAAAAGGAGTACGTCAAGGCTGTATATTGTCACCCTGCTTATTTAAATTATATGCAGAGTACATCATGAGAAATGCTGGGCTGGAGGAAGCACAAGCTGGAATCAAGATTGCCAGGAAAAGTATCAATAACCTCGATGCAGATGACACCACACATATGGCAGAAAGTGAAGAAGAACTAAAGAGCCTCTTGATGAAAGTGAAAGAAGAGAGTGAAAAAGTTGGCTTAAAGCTCAACATTCAGAAAACTAAGATCATGGCATCTGGTTCCATCACTTCATGGCAAATAGATGGGGGAAAGTGGCTGACTTTACTTTTCTGGGCTCCAAAATCACTACAGATGTTGATTGCAGCCATGAAATTAAAAGATGCTTGCTCCTTGAAAGGAAAGTTATGACCAACCTAGAGAGCATATTCAAAAGCAGAGACATTACTTTGCCAACAAAGGTCCATCTAGTCAAGGCTATGGTTTTTCCAGTGGTCATGTATGGATGTGAGAGTTGGACTATAAAGAAAGCTGAGTGCTGAAGAATGTGCTTTTGAACTGTGCTTTTGAACTGTGGTGTTGGAGAAGACTCTTGAGAGTCCCTTGGACTGCAAGGAGATCCAACCAGTCCATCCTAAAGGAGATTAGTCCTGGGTGTTCATTGAAGGGACTGATGTTGAAGCTGAAACTCCAATACTTTGGCAACCTGATGTGGAGAGCTGACTCATTTGAAAAGACCCTGATGCTGGGAAAGACTGAGGGCAGGAGGAGAAGGGGATGACAGAGAATGAGATGGTTGGATGGCATCGTCGACACAATGGACATGGGTTTGGGTGAACTCCGGGAGTTGGTGATGGACAGGGAGGCCTGACATACTGTGGTTCATGGGGTCGTAAAGAGTTGGACACAACTGAGTGACTGAACTGAAACTGAATAGTGATAATTATTATTGTTTAATCGGTAAGTCAAAGCTTTAGTTTTTCTAGTAGTCATGTACAGATATGAGAGTTGGACCATAAAGAAAGCTGAGCCTTGAAGAATTGATGCTTTTGAACTATGCTGCTTGAGAAGACTCTTGAGAGTCCCTTGGATAGCAAGGAGATCAAACCAGTCAATCCTGAAGGAAATCAACCCTGAGTATTCATTGGAAGGAGTGATGCTAAAGCTGAAGCTCCAATACTTTGTCCACCTGATGTGAAGAGCCAACTCCTTGGATAAGACCCTGATGCTGGGAAAGATTAAAAGCAAAAGGAGAAGAGGGCGACAGGATGAGATAGTTAGATAGCATCACCAACTTAATGAACATGAATTTGAGCAAACTCTGGGAGATAGGGAAGGACAGGGAGGCCTGGCGTGCTGCAGTCCATGGGGTTGCAAAGAGTCAGACACAACTTGATGACTGAACAATAACAAGTTGCTGTCATGTCCAACTCTTTTGTGACCCCATGGACTGTAACCTGCAAGGCTCCTCTTTCCATGGGATCTTCCAGGCAAGAATACTGGAGTGGGTTGCCATTTCCTCCTCCAGGGGATCTTCCTGATACTAATATTCTCAATAATGGCTCACAAATCACTTATGTACACCACACTTTTTCTCCAACTCCTCTAAAAACAATCACTATTGTCCCCAGTTTATAGACAAGGAAAATTTTTTAAATCTCACAAACCATTTCTGAGTTCAAGTGTATGAAATTGTAAAAAGCCAAGCTGTTCGTTTGCTTTGCAACCTCAACCTCAATGCTTAAAAAGAAATCTGGCCATCTGAAGATCCTAAGGCAGCAGTATAGGAAGCAAGCTGTTCCTTCCTGATTCCTCACAAGTGTTTGTCCCCAAATTTCAGCCCCCAGCAAGGTGAAGACTGAGAGGAGGAGGAGAAGGGAAATGGAATTACAATTTGTGCTTGAATAGTTTGATGCAGTAGAGAAGACAGCAAGACATGAAACTACAGGACTTCATTGGTTAAGACTCCATGCTTCCACTGCAGGGGTCATGGGTTCGATCCCTGGTTAAGGAACTAAGATCCCGCATGCCCTGAGGCGTGGCCAAAAAAGACTGACACAGACACTTGTTTTTTAATTACACCACCTAATGCTGGTGATAAGGGCTTCCAGGTGGCGCTCTTGGTAAAGGACCCACCTGCCAATTCAGGAGATGCAGGTTCCATCCTTGAATCAGGAATATCCTCTGGAGTAGGAAATGGCAACCCACTGTAGTAATCTTCTCTGGAAAATCCCATGGACAGAGGAGCCTGTCAGGCTGCGGTCCATGGGTCACAAGGAGTCGGACACGACTGAGCGACTAAGCACGCATACACACTGCTAGTGGCAAAGTGGTGAAATAAGCCTTTTCCTCAATTATTGGTCATTTAGCACTAGAGATGCCCTTTTGCAAATCAATTTTTAATCACATATAGAAAGAGTCTTCAAAATGGTTTTTATCTGTTGAAAATTCATTTCAGAAATCTCTCTTAAGGAAATTAATTCCAAATAATGAAAGCTTGCTATGCAGTTGTCATTGGGCTTGGCATTGGGTAGGGTGTTGGTATTGGGCTTGATGGACAGACGCTAACAGAAAAGGATAAAGGATAAAGACTGCAGATAACTCTAATATAGGTAGAAGATACAACTTATGGCAAAAATAGCTCTGCAAGGCACAGGTGCAGCAGCATCCAAATTAGAAGAGCCTTGCCAATGCCCCCCACCCCCTGACCAAAGCTGCTTACCCACAAACCATGGGTGAGAACAGTGTAGGGCTATTTGGAATAATCCCTTTGCCATTCTTCCAAAGACTAGGTGAAGAGGAGGAACTATAACATATAACTACCAGTCTTTCTGGAGCCTCTGGCTACAGGTTTTCTGTTTGATAGGAGAAGTGGCTGCTAATACCTCTGGTACAGGCTTGTAATGTTTGTGGCAGAGCTGAGTGAATTAAATGTCAAGTTATCAAGTGTTAGTCACTCAGTGTGTCTTTTTTGTGACACCATGGGCTGTAACCCTTCAGGCTTCTCTGCCCCTGGAATTCTCCAGGACAGAATACTGGAGTGGGTAGTCATTCCCTTCTCCAGGGGATTTTCTTAACCCAGAGTTTGAATCTGGATCTCCTGCATTGGAGGCAGATGCTTTACCATCTGAGCCACCAGGGAATTAAATGTCAGCATTCCCTCAAATCATCCGTTGCAGCTAATTTATAAACCTAAGCAAGTTCTATAACATGGAGTGGATAGCTACAGATTGAAAAATATGGCATTGCTAACATGAATATTGTTTTAAAGATAGTTGATGTACAATATTATGCTAGTTTCAAGTGGATTGCCTGATGATTGGACCTTGTTACACACTGTGAATCATCACCACAATAAGTCTAGTAAGCCTGTGTCCTCACACAAAGTAATTACCATATTATTGACCATATTCCATACACTGCATATTGCATCCTACTGATTTATTTGTTATGTGACTGGAGGTTTATACCTCTTAATCCCCTCCTATTTTGCCCCCATCCAACTTCTCTTCTGGCAACCAATCATTTATTTCCTTATTGTCTTTGTCTAACTGTTTTCCTTTTGTTTTTGTTTGTTTTGTTTTTCAGATTCTACATATAAGTGAGATCATGCAATCTTAGCCCTTCTCTGTCTGACATCTCATTTAGCATAGTGCCCTCTAGATTCATTCCATGTTATCACAAATGGCAAGGTTTTGGTTTTTTATGGTTGAGGATTATCCCACTGTGTATCCAACACTCTTTACCCATTTGTCTATTGATGGATAACTATGTTACTTCCATATCTTGGCTATTTTAAATAAAGCTGCAATGAACACTGGAGTACATATATATTTTTGAATTACTGTTTTTGTTTTCTTCAGAAAAATACCCAGAAGTAGGGTTTGTACCATTTGCTTCTTTGAGAGCATTTCTGCAATTGTGATTATCGCCCCATTTGAGGATCGCCTACCTGGGACTGTGGGTCCTGACTATACTATGTCTCCACCCTTCTCACCCATCTTATTATGGTTCTTTCTTTATATTTTAAGTTTTGGGATAATCTTTTCTGTTAGTCTTCAGATTGTTTTCACACATAACTGCTCTGTAAAGAGCTGTAATTTTGGTGTGCCTCGGCAGGATGTGAGCTTAGGGTCTTCCTACTTCACCATCTCAGCCACTATTGATTACTTTTGTGCTATAAAAATGGCAGTGTCATATGGTTTGAGTAAGTAATGGCACGTGCCTTCAACAGAACAGTATTTAATTACTAAAAATAGCATGTGTATAAAGATTTTATAAGCAACATGAAAAGTGCTTTTGTCATCATATTAAGTTAAAAAGTGGGCTGAAATATGACAAATAAAATATGATCTCAGGTGTGTAAAAAAGGATGCAAGGGAGTCATCCTGGAAAGAAAGTTTACTTTCTAGCCATCTTCCTTCCCTTCCTTCCTTTCTCCACATCCTCAAAACCAAAAACATGGATGAATGAGCAAACTGGAAAGTACTGAATACTAAACTGAGAAGTAGCCCAGCTGGCCTTGTAAAAAGTAGAAATTTATTTCATCTGTTGATTGACTTTGGTTGTGCTGGGTCTTCACTGTGCCGCACGGGCTTCTCTAGCTGTGGCCCATGGGCTCAGTAGTTGTGCCATACAGCCTTAGTTGCCCCACAGCATGTGGGATCTTCGTTCCCTGACCAGAGATCAAACCTGCATCCCTGCTTTGGAAGGTGGATTCTTAACCTCTGAACCACTGGGGAAGTCCCACCCAGTTGGCTTTGAGTTTCAGCAGCGCCATCAACCCTCTGGAGCTATGTGGAAAGGGGTCCTTCCAGACCAGGGTTTAATTTCCCATCTGTCAAATAAGGAGAGGAATTCTAGATAACATGTTATGGTACCAGAGCAATATGATTTTATCTATAAAATCAACATAATTTGAACACAAGAGCCCCTCATTTGGTAAGCTATGACTTTGTTAGACACAGAAAGACAAAAGCAGGGCTTGTTAAACCTCAGAAAATCCATCGGAAATAGAGGCTGGCACATTATTATCTTCTCAACTCAATATTCTAACCTATTCAGGTCTATCAGTCTATTTCATTACCCAATTTTAAAATGTTCTTTAATTAAGTCATTTCAAATTGCTTAGCTTAATTGGATTCTTGATTCTCAGAGAGACAAAAAGTCAGTGTATTTTCTTGATGTCAAGCTACCAAGAGGTGTTATATTTTTTTTCTTTTTTACTTCAGCATGGAAACTGAGATGTTGGTATTGAAAATAAGATTTGAGATAATTGGATATATTCCAAACAGAGTTCAGTACTTCTCTCTGAAAAAGGTCACCACAAATATGTCACACGCTCTAAACATTTTAGAGTTTTAAAATAACAATTTTGTTTAAATTGTAAAACATAACAGAAACAGAAAGGCTTTCTTAGGTACAGCTAATTCAAATGTTTGATTTGAAATGTTTTAATATACTATTTTTCCTTCACATGCTCAAATATCACAAAGATTTGTATTAGCTTCCTTTCAAATCTGAATTCCAAAGATGGAGTGGAAATGGACCTATTTATGCTTTCTTATCTCTCTTCCCTACAGTGAAAGATATAAAATCAAACCACATGAATCCTGAAATACAACGTTGACCCTCACCAGCATCAAAATCAATTCTCTCATGTTTTAAAGAAAATTTAAACTTAATGTATAGAGTTTTAAGGAGTTAATTTTTTTAAAAACCAGTATTTAAATCACATTTTCTACATAGTGAACACTATACAGGATGCTGCATATTCAACAGTGAAACTCACCATGTAGCAGGCAAAATAGATGTTAATAGTATAATTGCAAAAATGATCATCATAAGGGGAGGGAGGCTCAAGAGGGAGGTGATGTATGTATAATTATGGATGATTCATGTTGTTGTACGGCAGAAACCATCACAACATTGTCAAGCAATTTTCCTCCAATTAAAAAATAAATTTAAAAAAATGATCACCACGGAGCGCATGCACAATATTACGATCATCTCAGAGATCCAGAGGAGGAACAGGGCCACTGGAACATGTCTCTGGAGATGTGACTTTTCAGCTAGGAACAAAGGGTTAGCAGAAAGCACTTTTGTCTTGTTCTCCCACTCAAGGGCCATGAGGGACATAGAGTTTGGGAGCTGGAAAGGAATTCAAGATTCTATCAGTCTAGCAATACATTCCGGAGAAGGCAATCGCACCCCACTCCAGTACTCTTGCCTGGAAAATCCCATGGACAGAGGAGCCTGGAAAGCTGTGGTCCATGGAGTCGCTGAGGGTCAGACACGACTGAGTGACTTCGCTTTCACTTTTCACTTTCACGCATTGGAGAAGGAAATGGCAACCCACTCCAGTGTTCTTGCCTGAGAACCCCAGGGACAGGGGAGCCTGGTGAGCTGCCGTCTATGGGGTAGCACAGAGTCGGACATGATTGAAGTGACTTAGCAGCAGCAGCAATACATTCTGCAGTCAAAGCAGCAGGATTTTATACCTTGTTTTATGTGTGTTTCTTGTTCAGAGAGATTTCATGTAATGTATGTGTTGGTCCATTAACACTGAACTCAACAGTCATTAGCACAATGACTTATGCCTTGAAAGAAGCTTATCTAACACACTTGATTTTTCCAGGAGGCACTTTACAGAATTCTTGAATTCAGAACAACAGCTGGGGTAGTAGGACTAGACTCTGGGGACACTTTTAAACTGTGGTCACCAACAAAAAGCACAAAATTGCAAAATCGTGGCACAGACTAGACTAAAGATGACATTTGTTTACAACAGGATCTCTAAAACAAGAAGGGGAAGCTTTGCCTTGATCAGCCTCAGCTGGGAGAGTGCACAGCGGGTGACTCAAACTTTTCACCACCATGTGCACGTCCATGAAGGATGACAAAAACACCGTGAATTTGGAGGTTACAAATCAACTTTAGCAAGTAGGCGAATTTACACATACAGAATATGAGAATGATGAGGATCAAGTGTGTAACAGCACTCCTCCTAAGGGCTTCCCAGGTGGCACTACTGGTAAAGAACCTGCCTGCCAATTCAGGAGACGTATGAGACTCGGGTTTGACCCCTGGGTCAGGTCGGGAAGACACCCTGCAGAAGGGCATGGCAATCCACTCCAGTATTCTTGCCTGGAGAACCCCATAGACAGAGGAGCCTGGTGAGCTACAGTCCATAGGGGTTGCACAAAGTTGGACACGACTAAAGCGACTTAGCACTCACTCATCATCCACATTTTCCAGGGAAAGAAACCCTCAAAGGGTAGTAAACTAATTTTTTCAAGTTTCCAGTGCTCATAAATAAAGAGTCAGAATGGAAATGCCAACATTCTGACTCCAGAGCTAAGCTCTTAACCTCTGTTCTATCTCTGATGACACAGTGCCTTTGACTGAATGGTACCCGTATCAGTCAACAATAATGAGGTACACCAAAGAAACATGAAAACTCAGTGGCTAATAACACCAGACACTGATTTTTCTTGCTGCCGGATCTGTGAGTTGGCTGGGATTCTGCTGTTCTCATTTAGGTTCAGCTGGGCTTGCATCAGGCTGCAGTTTGGGTTCAGGTCACTTTGTTCTCCATTCTCCTTGAACAAGTAGCTACTAAGAGTTTGTTCTGATCACAAATGGCAGAAACGCAATAAACCAAAGTGTTTAATGCAATGTATTTAATACAAACATATTTAAGGCCTGATTCATGGCAAGTCTGTAACAGTCAAGGCAAGTCACATGGCTAGGTTAGTTAAAACCATGGATGTTAGGCTTAGCCATGTGACTTGCCTTGACTGTTACAGACTTGCCATGAATCAGGCCTTAAATATGTTTTGAAGAAGGCAATGGCACCCCACTCCAGTACTCTTGCCTGGAAAATCCCATGGATGGAGGAGCCTGGTAGGCTGCAGTCCATGGGGTCGCTAAGAGTCGGACATGACTGAGCGACTTCACTTTCAATTTTCACTTTCATGCATTGGAGAAGGAAATGGCAACCCACTCCAGTGTTCTTGCCTGCAGAATCCCAGGGACTGGGGAGCCTGGTGGGCTACCATCTATGGGGTCGCACAGAGTCGGACACGACTGAAGCGACTTAGCAGCAGCAGCAGCAGCCACAGATACTGCAAACTCACGTGGCCCAGGGTGCTGATACATAATTCTAATAAAGAGAGGAGTGAAGAATGAAAAGCATGAGGCATACCCTGGCAATATCTTAGGTCAGATTTAAAAGCACTGCACATTTGCCAAGGCTCTCTGTTTTCTTTTAAGAAGGCAAAACAAGCGTTCACCCCAAAGTGCTCACCCTCACCTCAAGCTGAAGAACCGTGCTTTTTTCCTGATTCATTCTGGTTCTGCATTTGGATGAGGAACCTCTTGCCCTGAGGAAGTCTAGGCAGTGTTATCTTGAAGTTCAGTTTTTAAAAAGCTAAAGGCTCTGCAATTATGGTGTCAATTGTACAGGGTTGAAAATTAACATGTCTTTGGAGAAGGTAATGGCACCCCACTCCAGTACTCTTGCCTGGAAAATCCCATGGATGGAGAAGCCTGGTGGGCTGCAATCCATGGGGTCTCCAAGAGTCGGACACGACTGAGTGACTTCACTTTCACTTTTCACTTTCATGCATTGGAGAAGGAAATGGCAACCCACTCCAGTGTTCTTGCCTGCAGAATCCCAGGGACTGGGGAGCCTGGTGGGCTGCCGTCTATGGGGTCGCACAGAGTCAGGCACAACTGAAGCGACTTAGCAGCAGCAGCAGCAGCAGCAGCAAGGAGGTGCCAAAGTAAAGAATAGCAGGCTGTCCTCATGAGACTGACAATTCAAAGGTGAGAGGCAATGTGCCCCCCAAATTTGTGAACTGATCAGCTCTAGTGGCATTTATTGTTTAGACAGTTCCTGGGGAATAGGTTTCTGTACGCCCATAAGCTTAAGGAAATCGGCCCAAAGCTGACCATTCAGGAACCCAGCCCTGTGCCAGCCAGTTTCTCTCCTTGTACCCTCTCTGGCTTTCATCAGCCATTTCTATCAGTGTCCTGGCCATCACCTGACACTTGATGATTGCTGTCAAGTACTCTTAATTCTGCATTCTGTCTGTTCCATGGCATCAGATATACCCCATTCCAAGCTACTTTGTGATCTGATGCATTCCAAGTTGAATCCAAGTCTGCTTTTCTCCTTTAGAACTTACTTGTCTTCCCTCTTGGTGTGAGTCAAGAAGACTGTATCCCTATAGCCTTTTATTAACTTCTAAATCCATCCCTGTATGAGTTGGTTAAAACTTGTTTTCTTTTTCATTTGATTGGCATTCTTGATTTACCTTGCAGCTGGCGTCAGGCCAGAGAGGGCAAGCTCCGTGATGTTGAGTTTACATCTCTTCCTCTACTCCTCAGCTCTCATCACATCATTCCTCTGCAGCAGCCTGATTAAATGAAAATCCACTGGATGAGGAGGAGTTTGGAGACCTGTGATCTCATTCACATTTTGCCCCTGACTCAATTAGTGACTTGGAAAAAAATTACTTCTTTTCTCTGCTCATCTGCAAATGGGCTGGTGGAACTCAATCAGCAATTCTTAATGTTCTCTGGTTGCTGAACACATTTTGAAAACTAAAGTCCAAGGAAAGTAAAAGTCACTCAGTCGTGTCTGACTCTTTGTGACTTCATGGACTAATCAGTCCATGGAATTCTCCAGGCCAGAATACTGGAGTGTGTAGCCTTTCCCTTCTCCAGGGGATCTTCCCAACCCAGGGATCAAACCCAGGTCTCCTGCATTGCAGGTGGATTCTTTACCAGCTGAGCCAAAAGGGAAGCCAAAGAATACTGGAGTGGAAAGTGTAAAATGGAAAAAGCTGAGCTACTCTAATTTAACAGTGGATGTAGTGGGAGTGGGAGGGAGTGGAGGTGAAAATCTGCTAGAGTTCCAGCCACTTTATACACTCCCTCTCCTGCCTATGGTCTCAGGTACCCCCTGAGGATGCTGAATGCTCCATGGAATGCAACTTGGCACCAGTAGATAAGAACTGTCTTACATCTATTTTGGGTCTAAAGTCACTTGAATCTTTGTTTTCCCTTAAATATGTATTAGGTCCCGATTCTTAAAAAAAATCAAACAAAAATTCTGGGTATCATTTACTTGTATTTCAGCCCACCAACACAGAAGAATGAAATGAATCATCAGCTGGATTTTAGCAAACACTATGCCACTCATTTTGTTGTTTTTTAGTCGCTAAGTCATGTCCGATTTTTTTGTGACCCCATGGACTGTAGCCCACCAGGCTTCTCTGACCATGGGATTTCCCAAGCAAGAATACTGGAGTGGGTTGCCATTTCCTCCTCCAGGGGATCTTTTCAACCAAAGGATCGAACATCAGTCTCCTGCATAGGCAGGAGGATTCTTTACCACTGAGCCACCTGGGAAGCCCGTATGCCTTTCACTAGCTGGTAGGAATTTGGTTAAGTCAATCATGCACTGTTTTCATCTATAAAATGAGCCTCAGGTTAGAGTATCTCTAAGGCCCCTTATACATTCTTTACAATAGAACTCCTGCCTTTCTAATTAACCCTCCCCCCCGCCACACCCCATCAATTAGCAGCTCATTTTACACACTCTTATGAAAGGACAATTTTGGGGGACAATTTACATTGTAATGAGTAGGCGGGAATTATGTGCCCTCACAGCCTGAAAGCGTACAAGCCTGTTTGTAAGTATGCAAACTCCACATTCATCTTTATGAAGCCCCATTTGTCTTTTAGCATTTCCAATGAGTAAACTAACTCCAAACCAATTTGGAATGAGCAAAATATGTCATCATGAGATATTTGTTTTCTCAAACGATTGTACTCACAAAGCCTCTCCCTCTCTGTTTCTCCCTCCCTCTCTCTGTTTGGGTCTCTTTGTTTCTGAATAATTACCAGAAAGCTGCAACTCAGGGATAGCACAGATTTCAAACCCGTGGAGATAGAAACTTGACACATTGAACCAAGTCAGAGAGGAAAGAATTAAGGAGGAACACATACAGAAGGACAAGAAAGACAGTGACCGACAGAAATTGAATTCCTCTTCCTTTTCCCTTTCATTGAACTTTCAAGCCAAAAATATCTGCAGTGCCAGCTCCAGATGCTGGGAGAATGGCCTATTTGCCATCTGCAGAGACAAAACAGCACAGCGAAACTGCAATTTAAAGGCAAAAGTATTTAGGAATAGAGTTAAATAACATATGTCGGAATTAAGGGATTTGTACAAAATCCTTTGCTAAGACTCTGGGGTGCCTCTCTGTGGGTGTGTGTGGTTCAGAGAGTGAAAGCCAAATAAATCCTTGACTATACCAGAAATTAAGTGTGGGGGACACTTCGGGGCAGTAAATAGAAGACTTCCTGTGAAAATCACACAGGACTGAGGAGGAGGAAGAGAGGAATCGACAATACTTGCCTGAAACATCTGGAGGTTTTATGAGGCTAAACAAAGACACACCTTCCACAGAAGCCTGAAAGTCA
The DNA here is from genome assembly GCF_029407905.1 of Bubalus kerabau. Lineage (NCBI taxonomy): Eukaryota > Metazoa > Chordata > Mammalia > Artiodactyla > Bovidae > Bubalus > Bubalus kerabau. Next base: position 11,651,601 of record NC_073637.1, on the reverse strand, counting down.
CCATTCAGAGCATGCTTGTGTTGCATAATTAAAGACCAGAGCCAAGTCAGGAAGCCAGCTGAGAAAAATGCTGCTGAGCCATTGTTATTCTTCAGATTCTTCAATCAGGGTAGTCTTCCAGGAGTAGGGAGTGGGCAGCAAGTGATACACCATGGCTGTGGTCCCCATGCCACCTGCAGCGTGCCTGGGAAAGGACAGGGACTTTGCCATCAGAAAGATCTGGTTTTTTATGGCTTTGCCACTCTTTCTTGTCCAGGTTGCTTTGGGTGGGGAAGGAGAAAGGGAGTTAGTGTTTAGTGGGGACAGTGTCAGTTCCAGTCAGTCAGTTCAGTCGCTCAGCCTATGCGACCCCACGGACTGCAGCACGCCAGGCCTCCCTGTCCATCATCAACTCCCCGAGCTTGCTCAAACTCATGTCCCTCCAGTCGGTGATGCCATCAATTTAAGTGTCAGTTTAGGAAGCTGAAAAATTTTGGAGATGTATGATGGTGAGAGTTGCACAACAATGTGAATGTCCTTAGTGCCACTGAACTGTACAGTTAAATATGGTTAAAATAGTATGTTTTATATTACATGACTTCTGCCACAGTAATATATATGTATATATGTATGTATATATGCTGCTGCTGCTGCTGCTGCTGCTAAGTCACTTCAGTCGGGTCCGACTCTGTGCGACCCCATAGACGGCAGCCCACCAGGCTCCCCTGTCCCTCGGATTCTGCAGGCAAGAACACTGGAGTGGGTTGCCATTTCCTTCTCCAGTGCATGAAAGTGAAAAGTGAAAGTGAAGCCACTCAGTTGTGTCCGACTCTTATCGACCTCATGGACTGCAGCCCACCATGCTCCTCCATCCATGGGCTTTTCCAGGCAAGAGTACTGGAGTGGGGTGCCATTGCCTTCTTCGTATGTGTGTGTGTATATATATATTTTGTAAATAGGGCTATCTTTCAAGGAGTATATGTGGGTTTGGGAGAAGCAGTGGATAGAGACACAGGTCAATTGGGACTTGAAATGCTAATAAAAATGCTCTAGATGTTTCTGAAAAGGGTAAATATAACCTGCACACATTTTACTTGCAAACTTTAGAAGGTAATAATAAGCATAGAAAAATGACTGGAAGCCAGTGAGCCAAATGTGATTTTAGTTCACTCTGGCTGCTAGGAATATATATTATTGTGCTTCCACATCCTTTTCTGTATTTTTAAAATTTCATGGACCAGCATCCAAGTCTATATGCTTAAAAAATAAATATTCAACAAGGCAGGGCTTGTGGTATGTGGTACTTGATTGCCATCAACTCAGGCTCCACTGATCAGTTTCCAGCAGTGGACCCCGAATTATTAGACCACTGGTAGCATCTACGTTAGTGGCAAATCACAGAATAGTGGGACAGGACTGTGAAGCAGGCAGGTGTGAACCAGGGATTGGACTGCATGGGTCTCAGAAGCTCAATGGACACAAAGAATTCCTCTCCAGCAAAGGGGGAGCAGAAAAGGTGGGGCAAAGTAATAAACAATTACATTTTCTCCCCCTCTGGTCTCAGTGAAGAGCAGCTTAGGAAGCAGGGAGGAGAGACCAGCCCTGACTGATGGAGAAGAAAGAAGATATTTTGATTGAAATTGAGTGGAAGAGGAAATTGCAGGTCATGTGAAATATTTCATGCTTTCGTGGAGTCATGGGACTCTGTACTTCAAGGCAGCACAGCCCAAATGTCTAAGGCCACTAGGGAGAAAGGATGCAGCTTCCATGTGCAGACTGAAATCACCCTCAAATTCTCAGTCTCCAGAGTGTCTCAAACAGTCTGTATGGTTAGAGCTTACTAGAGGATCCCAGAGTATTTTCTGCTTGTTAAATTTCTCAAAATAACTTCATGGCAAAAAGGCTTATCCTCAAATTTAGGAGTTTGCAAAAGATCTCGGCAGGAAGACTATGCCATCTGATGGTTTCCATTGAAGACAGCAGCCAGAAGGACTTACTGAAAATCTGTGTTGAGCATCTAGAAGTTATATTAGATATCCTTCAGTGCAAAGTCTTCACCTCTTCTGGACAGCCTCTGTGGTGGAATGTATCACATTGTGTTATAATTGGTTGGTTTCCCTGATGAGCTCGCCCACTGAGCAGTGAACTCCATGATGGCCAGAACACGATGCCATTCATCAGTGATTCTATAATACCTGGTATAGTGCTTGACACAGAATATGTATAATATAGTTTTCAGTGATGAATGAGTTATGGCATTTTTAATTGGAGTTACACGTGTACATAGTCTCCAAATGCATCCGCCTTCAAAGCTGTATGGCTTCTCACAAGCCTCACTTCTTTTTATCTATGTTTTTGCAAAATGAGGATATTGTGTCAATCATTTCTTGACATGAGTCATTTCAGCTAACATATCTCAGACAGGCCCCTCTTCCAAACATGAGCTGTGGCCAGACAGCATTGACAGGCTAGATGATAATAAGTTAACTCGTCAATAGCCCAAAAAAGAATGGAAAATTCAGTTCTCTCTTCTGGTTGGTTTTTCTAGTTGTTTTCAAAGAAAATATTCCTAAAGAAGGCTTTTTATTAAAAAAAAAAAAAAAAACAAAAAACATCTAGAGAGTTCCCTGGTAGTCCAGTGGTTAAGGCTTTGCCTTCCAATGCAGGAGGTGCTGGTTTGATCCCTGGCAGAGGAGCTAAGCATATGCCCCAGGGCCAGAAGACCAAAACGTGAAACAGAAACAATATTGTAACAAATTTAATAAAGACTAAAAAACCCTTTATTATTAAAAAAAAAAAAGCATCCATACTTCTTCTGGACCCTGAGATATTAGCTAAGTGCACTAAATACTTTAGCTTATAAGAGACACAAAGAAAAATTTACCCAGTCAGAGGGAAAACTGAATGCTAATCCAGCTAAATAAGAGAAAAATAGCACAGAGTGCATGGACACGGAGAAGGGAGAAAGCATGGCTTACTGGGTCTGCTGTGTGCTCAGTCGCTGTCGTGTCTGACTCTTTGCAACCCCACGGACTGTAGCTGGCCAGGCTCCTCTGTCCATGGGATTCTCCAGGCAAGAATACTGGAGTGGGTTGCCAGGCCCTTCTCCAGGGCATCTTCCCAACCCAGGGATCAAACCCAGGTCACCCACATTGCAAGTGGATTCTTCACCGTCTGAATCACCAGGCAAGCTTACTTCCCTGATGGCTTACTGGGGAGCAGTGGTAACAGGGAGGGGCATCAAAACAGAGACAGACACTCGGACTCACAAGGAGCCCAAGCCTTTTCTCTGATATTTATTCAGCAGCTTCTCTTCCAGGCTCTGTACTAGATGCTCTAGATAGAGACATCTAGAGATGTGGCCTACGAGTTCAAGACACACACATATGAGCACCAAAGGAAGAAAACTAGGGGCCATGAGAGATGCCAAGAATGGGGGTAATTCAGTCTTTCCAGCATCCTAAACACATGTGTTCAGTGCAGAGGGGAAAAAAAGTTTAAAGGCACAAATATATGAAAGTCTGTGCCATATTTGGGGACAGCCAAGTAATCTGAGAAAAAACTGGGCAGAGTCAGTCATAAAAACTGAAACTGGGGTCCCCTGTGGATATCCCTTGAATTCCACATGAAGAAGTTTACTGTTTACCTGGGGAATTCTTGATGAAGGACCTACAAAAGTTTTTAAGCAAATGATCATGCTGTTTTAGAAGGAAGCAAACATTTTGAGAGCCAGAAGTGGATGTATGGAGGAAGAAACAGAAACCAATACATTTATTTTTGTAATTAAGTTTTTATTGGAGTATAGTTGCTTTATAATGTGTTTGTTTCTGCAGTACAGCAAACTGAATCAGCCATACATGTACGTATACCCCCTCCCTTTTGGACTTCCTTTCCATTCAGATCACCACAGAGCATTACGTAGAGTTCCCTTGTCTATACGTAGGTTCTCATTAGTTATGCATTTTACACATAGTATCAATAGTACATATATATCAGTCCCAATCTCCCAATTCCTCCTTGCATGCCCTTTCCCTCTTGGTGTCCATATATTTGTTCTCTATATCAGTGTCTCTATTTCTGTTTTGCAAGTAAGATCTATACCATTTTTCTAGATTCAATATATATATATGCATTAATATATGAAATTTGTTTTTCTCTTTTTGACTTCACTCTATATGGCAGCCCAATATCAAAAAGAAACAAACAATGCTATCAAAAAATGAGCAGAAGAGCATGTTTACTTTTTAAGAGAACAATTTGATGAGTGACAAAATCAGCTTGATTAATATCCTAATCTCAAACACCTAAATATTCAGTATGAGCACTCTCATAATTCTGTTGTACTTTATTCTTATTCCCTGGAAGACTAGAGAGAAAGAGTCATATCCTACCATCTGATGTCCAGATAGACCTGCTGCTGGACTGGCCTCTACATCACAGACTGAGAAAGAGACTGACGTAACCAGATAATAACCTACTGCCCAAACTTAAACATCAGGACCTGGCCCTCATGCTTGGCAGATATCAGCTGTCAGCCTGTCTAACTGCCCTTGTTGGCAGCCACATGGCAGTGTCTTAATGAATTGGCACATCTAACACTTTTCTTTCATTTCTTTATTCTGGAGGCAGACTCAGATAAACTACAGGGTTTTCTAGTAGCAGAGAAGCATGAATTCTGCTTTGGAGCCAGGAAAATGCCAAGGTTGCTGAGCGTCCCAGGGCAGAGAGCCAACAGATTTTGGGAATTCACCCAACCACGTGCCAAGTACTTACTTAGAACTCCTTGAGTTGGGAGGTAGCTAGGCAGTCTGGGGGGGCTTCCCAGATGGTGCTGGTGGTAAAGAACCTGCATGCCAATGCAGGAGACCCAGGAGACATGGGTTCAATTCTTGGGTCGGGAAGATCCTCTGGACAAGGGAATGGCAACCCACTCCAGTATTCTTGCCTGGAGAAGCCCATGGACAGAGGAGACTGGCGGGCTACAGTCCATGGGGTCGCTCAGAACTGGACACAGCTGAAGCGACTTAGCACTCAGGCATACGGGAAAGGCAAGGGATCCAAGTCACAGCTCCCTACTTACTGGCTATATGAACTCAATTGAGCTAAGGTCTCTATGTCTTATTTCCTCATGGATGAAATAAAGATGATCATGAAAGTTCTGTATCATCATCAAGAAGATGAAATGAAATAAAAAGATGATGAAATGAGATCCTAAAGGTAGGGCAGTTGACACAGTTCCTGGCACATAGTAAGGACTTATAAATGCTGGCAGCTGATAAGAGATATTCTCATCATTATTTGAGAATTATGACCGCATTTTGATTTTTGTATGCCAGAACCTAGTATATCACCTGATACTTAGTTGGCACTTGACCTTTTATTACCAAAGCTTCTCTATTTATTTATTTGACCGAGTCGGGTCTTGGATGCTTCACATAGGATCTTTCTTTGCGGCACACAGACTCTCTAGCTGCAGCTCTTGGGCTTCAGTAGTTGTGCCAGATGGACTTGGTTGCTCTGCGGTATGTGGGATCTTCCTGGACCAGGGATCGAACCCACGTCCCCTGCATTGCCAGGCAGATTCTTAACCACTGGACCACCAGTGAAGTCCCTACCCAATGCTTTCTGACAGACAGATTCCAAAGAAAGGTTTAGCTTCTTAAAGTGTAAAAAGGAGCTACCTACACTTACCTCAGATACTGTTATGGGCAGGACACAAGACATTTAAAAATAAAGACGCTGATTCAGTCATCATGAATGAGGCCAGCCACCAGAGAGGGTAGTGGTTGCTCTAGAACACTGAGATGTTTTTGTGGTCTTCTGAAAAAAGAAGTGTGACCACTTGTGCATCAGAAATGTGTCTCAAGATCCAGTATCACACTAACCCCATGAGGCATTTTAGGTCCCTGGTGGCTCAGACAGTAAAGGATCTGCTTGCAATGCAGAGACATGGATTCAATCCCTGGGTTGGGAAGACCCCCCTGGGGAAGAGAATGTCAACCCACTGCAGTATTCTTGCCTGGGAAATCCCAGGGACAGAGGAGCCTGGCAGGCTACAGTCCACGTGGTCGAAAAAGAGGTGGACTCAACTTAGTGACTGGGCAACATTGGTAAAGAAACTGACTTGTCAAGATCAAAATGCTGGTAAGGAACTAAGACTAGAAAACCCAGTTTTCCAAACTCCGGGTTTCATATATTTATTTTCTTTGGTCAAAGACAATGCCTACAAAGAAGTAAAAGAGAAAGAACCAAAAATCTCCAAGTATTTTGCAAATGTGCCCTGCTAAATAAAATAAGACGGATATCTTTAGAATATAAAAGTTCTAAGTACTGCTTTTTTTTTTTACTTTTTATATTCCCTTTATATATATCTATATCTATCTATCTATCTGTATAGTGAAGATTCGTTGGGTAATGCATCTGAGCTGACAGCAGACCCCATCCACTTAAAAGTAATTTGCTTTTGAAAATAGACTTCAATGTTTTCTAAGAAAATCTTGATACAGTATTCTCATGCTTATAGAGCAACAGCATATCTCAGACCTACATGGTATCTTAAATAATGTCCAGACAACGGCCACATCTCACCAACTCTCCCACTTCCACTTTAGTGGATGCCCGTATCGTCCTTTCTCTAAGTGACTACACATCTCCCCATTGGACACACTGCTTATCCTCTTGCACTTAATGACTCATTCTTCACCTAAAGTCAAAGTGAGCTCTTACAAATGCAAACTGCTCAATGCCTCCTCATCCACACTCCTGAATACAACCTTTAAAGCTCTAACAGATTTAGACACCAGCTAAATTCATCTTATTCCTTGTGCTTACTTGTACCCAAGTGTGCTGACCTTCTGTTCCTTGAACCAACTACGTCTATCTCTTCCTCCCAGACGTGGCTCATGATCTTCTGATCTTCTCTCTGTCTGCAAAGCCCTCCCTCAGATCCCCAAAGTCTTACTCCTTCTCATTATTCAGATTATGCTCAGATGTTATTTCCTCAGAAATACCGTCCTTTTCTTTCTCTTTTCCCAAACATCCCACCTACATTAGCCCCTGTCCCCAATCCTATCACTCTGAATCACTCAGGGTGGGCCAGGGTACACTCAGAAAAAAAACAACCTTTAAAGGCCAGTGGCTTATCACATCTATGGTTTAGTTCTTGCTCAAGCTTATACCCATCATGTTTCATATTTTCTTACTTCAGGAACCAGGCTGACAGATCGTCCACCATTTAAACAGCACTAGTAACTATGCCACGGTGATAAAGAATCAGTCTGCCAAAGCAGGAGACAAAAGAGACGCACGTTTGATCCCTGTGTGAGGAAGATCCTGTGGGGGAGGAAACGGCAACCTGTACCAGTAATCTTGCCTGGAGAATCCCATGGACAGAGGAGCCTACTGGGCTACAGTCCATGGGGTCTCCAAGAATTAGACATGACCGAGTGACTGAGCACGCACACTCCCAGTAACTGTGGCAGGAAGACAGGATCAGTCATGGAAAATCAAGTTTTGGCTCTTAAAGCTTCTAACCAGAAGCCATGTCTATCGTTTCTGTTCACATTTAATTGGTCAAAGTGAGTCATGTAGGCATATATGACATCAAGAGAGTACAAAGGTGTCATTCTAACATGTGCCTGGTAACGATTATCATAATCTTCTTCAGTCTTCTTAATAGCACTCATCACTACCTGAAATTTTATTTATATTTTATACTTTTTTTTCTAAATTTTATTTTATTTTAAAGGGGATATAGTTGCTTTGCAATGTTATGTTAGTTTTTGCTGTACAATGAAGTGAATTAGCTCTGAGTATACATACATCTCCTGACTGTTGGATCTCTCTCACACTGCCCTCTTCCCACCACTCTGCTGCTGCTGCTGCTGCTAAGTCGCTTCAGTCGTGTCCGACTCTGTGCGACCCCAGAGACGGCAGCCCACCAGGCTCCCCCATCCCTGGGATTCTCCAGGCAAGAACACTGGAGTGGGTTGCCATTTCCTTCTCCAATGCATGAAAGTGAAAAGTGAAAGTGAAGTCGCTCAGTCGTGCCCGACTCTTAGCGACCCCATGGATTGCAGCCCACCAGGCTTCTCCGTCCATGGGATTTTCCAGGCAAGAGTACTGGAGTGGGGTGCCATTGCCTTCTCCGTCCCACCCCTCTAGGTTATTACAAAGCACCAAGCTGAGCTGTGCTACACAGGAGCTTCTCACTAGCTAAATCTGGGACATTAAATGCACCAACATTCGAATTATGGGGGTCTGAGGAGAAGAGAAAAAGTCTAAGAAAATATATGCAGAGATAAGCATTGAAAACTTCCCTAACACAGAAAAGGAAATTGCCACCGAGTCCTGGAAGCACAGAGAGTCCTCTTAAGGACAAACCCAAGGAGAAATACACCAAGATACACATCAATCAAACTAACAAAAATTAAATTCAAAGAAAGAATGTTAAAAGCAGCAAGGGAAAAGCAGTAAATAACATACAAAGGAATCTCTGTGAGGTTATTAGCAAAGTTTTCAGCAGAAACCCTGCAGGCCAGAAGGGAGTGGAAGGAACAATTTATTTATTTTTAATGGAACTTCAAGTTTAGTAAATATCATCTAACACATGCCCCTACCCTTTGTGCAAATACTTTCATTCACATACTGACTTAGCATAGAGCAAACCTCTGAATAACAGCTCACAATGAGAGTTCCACCATGTTTGACCCTCATAGATCGTAAAGAACACAATATATTTCATTTTAGGAAATTTTTAATACATCCAGAAATTCACCAAATAAGCATTTACAGACAGAAGAGATATGTATCATACCCAAACTACTTTTTCTCTCTTCTCTCTGTCTATATGTTCGTACACACACACACACACACACACACACACACACACAGATATACAAGCAATCAGTAACTAACTTTAGAAACCCCAAAGGACCTGACATTTCTACTTTAACCGAACCAAAACATTTTCTTATAGCCAAAAGGGTAACTTTCAGATAATATGCTATGGAAAATTCCTCAGAATAAATTGCTGAAATTCTCATAGTAAGCTATATAATCATTCCCAGACCACTTTTAGTGTGTAGACCGGAAGTCAAGACTGTTCCCCTTAAGGTTTGTTTTATAATAGTAGACAGTAAATTTTTACCAACATTTGAAATGATGGATATTTTACGTAAAATCTAGGTTTTGAAATCGCCTTAGCAAATCAGAAGGTATGATTAAATGGGCATATATTTCTTGCAAGGTAATAATTGCCTCTATTAATAGAGGGAGTTATTTTTTCTGTTTGTTCCCTCAACTCTCTGTTGTGTTGTGTTGATTCTGACCCAATTGCCATGTTCTATCTTATATCTAACTAGATTCCTTCAATCCTTTCTTTGGTCTTTTTGACATTTGATATATGGCTATTATTTGGAAAATCACAGAATGTCCTTCAAGATTTTAGATAATAAAGAATCTTCACACCTGAATTTACCCATATTTCAGTGTTCTTTATTTTTAGACCAAGTATTTATCCTCTTTTTCTTGCAGTTTTCTAGATTTATTTACATTCTTCCCCTTTTATTTGAACTTATGTATTTTTGGCTTTCTTTGAAGACTGTGTTTTCAGTTTTAATTATGGACTCTGTGTGTCTATCACCCAGCTGAAATAATTATGAAGATATAGCTGGTCTTGTTTTATGAATAATTACTTTCTTAAACCCAATCATTACTTCTTCATCCTTTTCTCCTGTGTATTCATTTTACTTATTTATTTATGACTTCCCAGGTGGCACAGTGGTAAAGAATCCGCCTGCCAATGCAAGAGATGTCAGAGACCTGGGTTCAACCCCTGAGTCCGGAAGATCCCCTGGAGGAGGGAATGGTAACCCACTCCAGTATTCTTGCCTGGGAAATCCCGTGGACAGAGGAGCCTGATGGGCTACAGCCCATAGTGTTGCAAAGAGTGGAACATGACTGAGCATGCATGATTTATGTTAATAAACATAGTATTAATATTAATTCATTTTTAACATGGTTATTCTCTGATTCCTGCAAGCACCCAGTCTTTCAAATTCACTGCTGTATCCTTAGTGCTTTGAACAGTACTTGGAACAGACTAAATAGCTACTGAAAATAACAAGAGAGCTCCCACTGAAAAATCGGGCCTATTGATAATATTGAATGATCTCTTGGGAAACTTGCAGAGCTGTAATGCCACAAAGTCTTTAACCATCTATCCATAAAATTCATTCATTCACCCATTCAGTCATTACTCAGCAAACATAACCAACGATCTGCCACGTGACAGGCATTGTGCTCAGTGATGTGAATGGTGTGATGAATAAGACCTAGTTCTTGACCTCAAGGCACTAATAGTCTAGTTAAGATGATAGACAAGTAAACAAATACATGCAATTTGAAGTGATCAACACCAAAGGAGAAATGACAGAGTCTCTTGGAATTATTGAAGTGGTACTTTGCCCGGTTGGTACCCCACCTTGCCCCCTGCCACCCTCCCATCCCTGTATAATATAAGTGCAGATTTCAACCAACTAAATCAGCCCATCAATCTGTATATTGCTCTCAGGTCTTCACTTCTCACAATGTTGTCTGAATTGTCCATCAAGAAAAAATTGAAAAAAAGAAAAACTCCAAATATGAGTTTACAAACAATGTCTTAGTGGGAGGAGGGTCTGGCAAAAGAAAGAAGAGAGAAGTGAACAAATTCTCTGATACTGTGTAAAGCACATATTTAAAAAAAAATCTAACATCTGCAGCTTATCACTAGCTAAAAATAAGTGCTGTTTTGCAGTATGCCAGATGTTCCTCCTCTCTGGAACTAATATGTAAAAAATACAGTATGGTCGAGGCAGAGAATAGAAGCAATCAGTGAGAAAGGCGGTTTACCCTTGAGGCCTTAACTGGAGCCCCACACCGCTCAAGCTGGGAGGCGTGTAAGGGATTATACACAATCTCACTTTCTTTTCTTATTGACAAGGACATGAAGACTCAGAAAGGTTTAGAGGTTTGCAGCAAGAAGCCACACTGTGATAGAAAAAATTATTCTTTTTGTTTTCTTACTTGAATAAGCTGTAATTTTTCTCTTTTCTTTTCAAGAGCAGTCTCTTCCCCCTCCAGTTTCTGAAAGGAGCATCAAAAGCTGTAGGAACAGCAAGTCAGCCCTTCTGAATGCATCTTACAGAATTGCCAGCATCTCTGAAGGCGACATATGTGCGCAGACCAGTCCTGGGCATTGCTGTCAGCGACGAAATACTGTCAAATGATACAAGATAAGTGAGGTTAGAAATATTGTCACGTAAGATAAAAGAAATGCAGAAAAAAGAGAAAATGAAGGGATTCTCCTTGTCTTTTTTAGTCGGAACTTAGTCTCTTTTCACTTTCTCTCAGTGAACAGAGAAAACAAAGAAGGAAAGTTAATAACAATAACCAAAAAATACATCAGAATTTCCCAGTTTTGAAAACCCTTAGTCTCTGGTACAGTGTGTGTCTAGTGCTCAGACGCTCAGTCGTGTCTGACTCTTTGCGACCTGATGTACCCCCCCCTGTCCGTGGGATTCTCCAGGCAAGAATACTGGAGTGGATTGCCATTCCCTCCTTTGGGGGATCTTCCTGACCCAGGGATCAAATCTGCATCTCTTATGTCTCCAGCATTGGCAGGCGGATTCTTTACCACTTTTGCCACCTGGGAAGCTGAACTTCTCTTACATGCAGGATTTAAATGAACTGATTAACAAAACAGAAACAGACTCAAAGACTTTGAGAACAAACTTATGGTTGCCAGGGCAGAAGGATGGGGGAGGGATAGTTAGGGAGTTTGGGACCAAAATGTCCACACTGCTCTATTTAAAACGGACAACCAACAAAGACCTACTGTAGCACAGGGAACGCTGCTCAATGTCGTGTGGCAGTCTGGATGGGAAGGGAGACTGGGGAAGAATGGATACATGTATATGGATGGCTGAGTCCCTTTGCTGTCCACCAGAAACTATCACAACATTGTTAATCAGCTATACTCCAATAGCTAAAAAAAAAAATCCATTAATTAGCCATCTTAGTTAGAAGAGAATATTTTCAATATTTTGTTTTTTATTTTATTTTATTTTTAAACCTGAAACACTGTATTAGTTTTGCCAAACATCAATATTTTGAATAAAAATAATCTAGAATTCTCTACACGTTCAACCTATAAATCACTTGTGAAAAGAGTAAAATGGAATTTTCAAACATACAAAGATATAAAAATTTATTTACTATAGCTTGTCTTTAGGAAAATATTAGAGAAAATAATCAGCAATGTAAGGAGATAAATTTTTTTAAAAAGGCATATGATTTTGTCTCTAGGTTAGAAAGCAGCATGTGCATTAGCTGCTCAGTCATGTCCAGCTCTTTTCGATCTCACGGACTATAGCCCACCAGGTTCCTCTGTCCCATGGAATTTTCCAGATAAGAATACTGGAGTGGGCTGCCATTCCCTTCTCCAAGAAGGCAGAATAGGGGCAGCATAGGGAAGTCCAATGATGATGATCCAGAGAAATTGACAGATGACATTGGGCACAGAGTAATTAGAACAGATGGTAACGATGGCTTCAAGATTATGCTGAGGGTAAGAGGAAGCTAATGTTTTTGCTGGTAGAAATTATTAATATTTCCTGGGAATATCAGTAGGTGTGTAGAAGATATGATGGAGCATTTGCTCCCAGATAAAAGAAAAGTTGTTAGGAGAGGAGTTATAATCCTGTGGCATTATTCAGCTCAGCAAAAACAGCATTTGTTTAGTCATTATTATGTAAATTCCGATGATTGAGTTAACAAATAATTGTGATATAACCACCAGTAGAGGAGAGTGAAAAAGCTGGCTTAAGCCTCAGCATTCAGGAAACGAAGATCATGGCATCACTTCATGGCAGATAATGGGGAAACAGTGACAGACTTCATTTTCTCGGGCTCTAAAATCACTGTGAATGGTGACTGCAGCCATGAAATTAAAAGACACTTGCTCCTTGGAAGAAAAGCTATGACAAACATAGCCAGTATATTAAAAAGCAGAAACATCACTTTTCTGACAAAGGTCTGTATAGTTAAAGCTATGGTTTTTCCAGTAGGCATGTACAAATATGAGAGTTGGACCGTAAAGCAGGCTGAGCATCAAAAGAAGTGATGCTTTCGAACTAAGGTGCTAGAGATGACTCTTGAGAGTCCCTTGAACAACAAGGGGATCAAACCAGTCAATCCTAAAGGAAATCAACCCAGAATATTCATTGGAAGGACTGGAGCTAAAGCTCCAATACTTTGGCCACCTGATGTGAAAAGCCAACTCATTGGAAAAGACTGTGATGCTGGGAAAGATTGAAGGTAGGAGGAAAAGAGGTCAACAGAAGATGAGATGGTTGGATGCCATCACTGACTCAATGGACATGCATTTGAGCAAACTCCGGGAGATGGTGAAGGACAGGAAAGCCTGGCATGCTGCAGTCCATAGGGTCTCAAAGAGTTGGACACTACTTAGAGATTGAACAACAGCAACAAAACTACTGGGAGATATTGGGGAGAAAAAATAACAGGCTGTAGAAAAGCATAGTTTTCCTTTATCATTGCAAAAAGCCAAAACTGTTTTCTAAAAGAAATTTCAGTATATTATTTATAAGTACATAGATAAATATTAGGGAGCAAATTAAAGTTGTTGAAGACATAGCCTTGAAGGAGATAAACCAGGATTGACAGATTAACAGAGAAATTGTAGTACTACTTGCTTATGGACAAGAATGATCTCTTTATAAATCATTAAAACAAAATACCTTGCCCAAATACAAAATATTCCCCCTTAATATGGACACAAAAGGCCATGCCATAGGAGTATCTTTTAATGTCTGGCATATTAGAAAATTAGAGCTAAGTGCAGACATTCTTAGTAAAGCCAATTTGAGCAACATTGAATTCTATCTTAAAATAACTTGTTTTGTGTGTACATTTATATCAGAGTGTAATATTTGGCAAGTCAAGCTGCAATACCATCAGATCTTTCATAACAATCAAGAAGAAGCAAAACTCTTCAGTCATTCCCCTGGTGTAGCATAATAAACCAACATTTTGCATTCAGAGGATAAACTTTTATTACTATTGATTCCAGCTACAAAGAAAATCATAAACATCAATATGGTAGATTCACTCCTCCCTCTGACTTGACACATGGTAGAACTAATTCTGTTATTTAAATCAAAATTTAATCATAATGGTGTGCTCTGCAAAGCAAACCCAATAAAAAGCAAAAATGGATTGAAAAAAAAATAAATTGCAGGGGAAGAAATTCCAGGTGGCATTTCCCAATGCTTAACTTTTCTCTATAACTATTAACTCTTACTTTTGAAAACTCAATCCATTCCAGAAATAATTATATTCATTTTCTTGGATAATTTTTAAATTTGCATATTCCAGAGATGACTTTAAAGGTTTTTGCCGACTGATGGGCCAGAAATAGTTGTGGTTCATTGTATATTTAACAACAAAAATGGATGAACATTAAAAAATTAAAGCAAGTTTTTTGTAAGCAGGTTTGGATTACTGATAAAGGAGTATAAATTTATTCATTAAACATTTATGAAGTGTCTCCAGCATGTCAGGCATGGTCCTATGTATTGAGGACACACAAGCTTATTACAGATACCCGACTGTTATTGTCCAACGACTTCTGCGAAATGTCCCTTGTTACAGTCTGTCAGTTCTTGAATTATGCCCATCTTACAAAGCTATGGGTTAAGTGGAATAATAATTTAGGTTTATCTGTAAGATCATATAAGCACATCCTATAAAATGGGATTTGCTTCTACAGCCCACTGAGCAGTGAAAACAACCGGTGTGTGTATGCTGGGTCAAGCCTGGTGATCAGCAAATTCATATTATCATTTTCAGTCTTAACAGTGTCCTTCTAGGGCTTCCCAGGTGGTGCTAGTGGTTAAGAATCCACCCACCAATGCAGAAGATGCAAGAGACGCAGGTTTGATCCCTGAGTTGGGAAGATTTCCTGGAGTGGACATGGCAACCCACTCCAGTATTCTTGCCTGGAAAATCTCATGGAGAGAGGAGCCTAACGGGCTACAGTCCACGGGGCCACAAAGAGTTGGACATAACTAAAGCAGAGACATTACTTTGCCAAAAAAGTTCCGTCTAGGCTATGGTTTTTCCAGTGGTCATGTATGGATGTGAGAGTTGGACTGTGAAGAAAGCTGAGCACCAAAGAATTGATGCTTTTGAACTGTGGTGTTGGAGAAGACTCTTGAGAGTCCCTTGGCCTGCAAGGAGATCCAACCAGTCCATTCTGAAGGAGATCAGACCTGGGGTTTCTTTGGAAGGAAAGATGCTAAAGCTGAAACTCCAGTACTTTGGCCACCTCATGCGAAGAGTTGACTCATTGGAAAAGACTGATGCTGGGAGGGATTGGAGGCAGGAGGAGAAGGGGACGACAGAGGATGAGATGGCTGGATGGCATCACTGACTCGATGGACATAAGTCTGAGTGAACTCCGGGAGTTGGCAATGAACAGGGAGGCCTGGCGTGCTGCGATTCATGGGTCGCAAAGAATAGGACACAACTGAGCGACTGAAGTGAACTGAACTGAGCGATTGATCACAGCACAGAGTACTCCCATTTTATAGACATGAAGGCTGAGGTTATAGAGTTTAACTGTCTTTGTGAACCCAGAATTTAAGTTTTTCCAAATTAAGTTTTTAACTTTGCAAATTAAGTTTTTCCAAGTTCCAGTCCCAACTTGGCTCATTTCTCTTCTCCTTCAGGTGTCATTTCATTTCTCATTTCCTTGGATATCTCCGCACTCTCTGAAAATTCATTATCACAGCACACACTGGCTTCACGACAATTGCAGGTTTAATTATCTCACTACCTGCCTGTGCTTTCTTGAAGGCAGGAACTAAATATTTTGTTCACTCCTGTAATTCTTGTCCCAGGCACATGGTCTTGAACAACAAATACTGAATGAACAAAGAAGTGTGCAAAGAAATTCACATCTGTGCTGTTTCAAAACCAGTGCTTTAACCAACAAACCCAGTCCAATACCATTCTACTCTCAGTGACAATTACAGGCAGTGTGAACCATTTGCTTGGGAGGTAAATATGGGTTTGTTAATTTTCCTGTGTGTGTGTGCGTGCTCACGTGCATAGATGTATATTTGTATGTAGATACTTCTGAGTGTTTTTACTGGGGCCAAATCTCTGCAGTTTAGTATCACAGAGGTGAAATTGTTGTGGAAAGCCAAAAAGAAACCATTTTCCCACCTAATTATTGACTTTAATAGTTTAAAGAATATAACTAATGTGTCTTTGTAATTATTTATTAATAGAATAACTATAGCAGTTCATATTTAGTTATAGTTATTTACTGAAAAATAAATGTCTAAAAACTTTTCCACTTTCCCTTCCTTTGACCCTTTGTTTCTCCCTTCTTTTTTCCACCCACTCTTGTTTTTTTCCCAAGGATTTGAATGATTTTGGAGAAGGAGATCACCTCTCTGAGGTTTCTTCACCTATTAAAGGAGAATAATGCCATCCATCCCCAAGAGGTAAGGATTAAATAGTTTAATGTATGCCAAGCATCTGGCTTGTGGTTTTTTTTTACTGCATTGTGGTTAGTTCCCTGACCAGGGATCGAACCCAGGCCCTCTGTGTTGGGACTACAGACTCTTTTTTTTTTTTTTTTCCAGATTTTCTTTTTTTTTTTTAATTTTATTTTTAAACTTTACATAACTGTATTAGTTTTGCCAAATATCAAAATGAATCCACCACAGGTATACATGTGTTCCCCATCCTGAACCCTCCTCCCTCCTCCCTCCCCATTCCGTCCCTCTGAACCGCCAGAGAAATCCCTAGATTATGGTATCTTAGTCATCTTCCTCATCCATCATCAAATTTTGATTGAGAATTTATACACACTAGGTACACTCTGAGATTCTGGTTTCCCGAAGATGAATATAAGGCATAACTTTTGTCCCTGAGAGTAGCAAATAATCCCAGGACAGAGATATAGTGGTTTTTCATTTATCTTGTTTTTTTGGTTTATTTGTTTGTTTTCTCTTTCTTTTCTTTGGACTTGTCTGGAAAACTAGAATCAAATAGCAGTAGGAGTCTGTTAAAGAGTGACCTAGCTTTTGGCATCAAGATGTTTCCTTAGGTGAATTCCCTTCTCTGTGCAGAGCAGCATGAATTCCTTCTCTCAAGTACAGATAATACCCTTCTATCACCATGATGGCGTCCTTGTTCATAATGAGAGGAAGAAGCAAAATAGAGTGGCCCCATGAAACAGTCTGGAAACCTTTCGATGGCATCCCAGCATTGTCAGAGGCCAAGACCAAGGCCAAGTCCCAGCCACAAGAACACTACAAGCTAAGTGCTATACCTGCTGTGTTTAACAAACTCACCTATTGATTCCAATGCGTAGCTCAGCATGACAAAGACAGGTTAAGTGAATATCCTAAAAAGAAACAAAGTCCTTAGAAATCAAAGACTGGATCTTGAATTTCTTGGTTTCAATTGCTAATTTTTGGATGTGAATACAGTGTGATGAGTCACTTTATCCCCCAGAGAAATCATTCTTTCCTTGAAGAGGTAGAAGGAGGAGGTAACTCAGTGTCAGTCAGTAGAAGCTGAAACTCTTAGATCAGCTGCTTCTTAGGTGAATGAAGCCAATTTTTTGGGCTGGTAACTCTGTGGTTTTCTTTTTGCCTGCTGCTGCTAAGTCGCTTCAGTCGTGTCTGACTCTGTGCGACCCCGTGGACGGCAGCCTACCAGACTTCTCTGTCCATGGGATTCTCCAGGCAAGAACACTGAAGTGGGTTGCCATTTCCTTTTCCAATGCATGAAAATGGAAAGTGAAAGTGAAGTCGCTCAGTCGTGTCCGACTCTTAGCGACCCCATGGACTGCAGCCTACCAGGCTCCTCCATCCATGGGATTTTCCAGGCGAGAGTACTAGAGTGGGGTGCCATTGCCTTCTCCTCTTTTCGCCTAGTGGTGCTATTTTAATTTTTAAGATATTTTTTAATATGGAGCATTTTTATAGTATTGAATTTGTTACAATATTGTTTCTGTTTTATGTTCTGGTATTTTTTGGATGTGGGATCTTAGCTACCTGATCAGGAATCAAACCCGTACCCACTGCTTTGGAAGATGAAGTCTTAACTACTGGCCTGCCAGGCAAGTCCCTTTGCCTAACAGTGTTGTTAATTTTAATAAGATAGGCTCCAAAGTAAGATTGCAGGAATTTGACTACTAATTCTGCCAGTTATTAACTAGGTATCTATGACAAGTTGAAATCAGTCTTGAATATTCACTGGAAGGACTAATGCCGAAGCTGAAACTCCAATACTTCGGCCACCTGATGCAAAGAACTGACTCATTTGAAAAGACCCTGATGCTGGGAAAGATTGAAGGCAGGAGGAGAAGGGGATGACAGAGGATGCGATGGTTGGATGGCATCACCGACTTAATGGACATGAGTTTGAGTAAACTCCAGGAATTGGCGATGGACTGGGAGGCCTGGCGTGCTGCGGTCCATGGGGTTGCAAAGAGTCGAACACGACCAAGCGACTGAACTGAACTGAATGACAAGTTATTTAATATTTCTGTCTGATTTTTTTCATCTTTAAAAATGAGAATATTAACAGTGCTTAACTCATAGAATTGCTGTGAGGATAAATAAGTTGATTCATACAGAGTTGCTAGGAAAGTGCCTTGCACATAGTAAACACCCAATAAAGTGAGCTGTTATAATTGCTGGTAAAATGGAACAATTGCACATTATTGCCACTAGGATCAAAATTGTAGATACAGAATTCCTTCTTCAACTTGAAGGTACTAAGTGAATTTAAAGTATTATCACTTTCCTTTTTATTATTTTTAGACATCTAAGTGATTAGAGTATCTCAACAGCTATTATTTTCATTACTGCTAACTTCTGTAAAATGAGTGGGTTGGCCCACACGATTTCTAATTTCCATTTTAGTTTTGACATTCCCTCATATTTCAGTAGTCAAACAGGAGCTGATTTAAAGAGTACATTTTAAGCATACTCTGAGATATGACCTATGATTTCCTATTTGGTGTTTTTAAAAATATATACCCATCTAAATTACTGCCACTATTTGGAGGGTGCATGCATGCGTGCTAAGTTGCTTCAGTCATGTCCAACTCTTTGCAACCCTATGAACTGAAGCCCTCCAGACTCTTCTGTCCATGGGATTCTCCAGGCAAGAGTACTGGCGTGGGTTGCCACGCTCATTTTCAGGGGATATGCTTGACCTGGGGATTGAACATGAATCTCCTGCACTGCAAGTGGATTCTTTACCCACTGAGCCACCTGGAAAGCCATTATGTAAGTTATGCTTCAATAAACCAATTAATTAAAAATCTGTCTTTGTAAGGATTAGTTGTACAAAGATTTTATGTAAGATTTCATATTTCATAAAGTGTTATTTCTCATAAAATGCAATCTTAATCTATAGAAGTTTGAAACTTCCATTGGTTGTCTTAGCTCTTCCAATAAGTTCAGTTCAGTTCAGTTGCTCAGTCGTGTTCAACTCTTTGCGACCCCATGAATTGCAGCACGCCAGACCTCCCTGTCCATCACCAACTCCCGGAGTTCACTCAGACTCACGTCCATCGAGTCAGTGATGCCATCCAGCCATCTCATCCTCTGTCGTCCCCTTCTCCTCCTGCCCTCAATCCCTCCAAGCATCAGAGTCTTTTCCAATGAGTCAACTCTTCACATGAGGTGGCCAAAGTACTGGAGTTTCAGCTTCAGCATCATTCCTTCCAAAGAAATCCCAGGGCTGATCTCCTTTAGAATGGACTGGTTGGATCTCCTTGCAGTCCAAGGGACTCTCAAGAGTCTTCTCCAGTACCACAGTTCAAAAGCATCAATTCTTTGGTGCTCAGCTTTCTTCACAGTCCAACTCTCACATCCATACATGACCACATGAAAAACAATAGCCTTGACTAGACGGACCTTTGTTGGCAAAGTAATGTCAGTAAGTAGTGATGTTTAAATTGGAATATTTGTTTTTGGAGAATAATAAGTACTTGGGGGATTACTTTGTGAAACTTGAGGCAGAATTTAGGAATTTCCTTCACTGTTGCCTAGACTTCAGTACACAGTCTTGGGCTATTTATAATCCTTGGTTCATGGCACCCACTCATTGGTCCATGTGTACCATGTGGTCTCTTTTTATTAAGAGATAGATATATATATTTGCTTAGTTGCTCCACCATGGTCCACCATGGACACAGAAACTAGTACACTGATTAAAATTTGCATCTACTTATTTGATCCTCTCCCATTCTAAACCCCTGCATCACTCTACCCAATGTAAACACCTCTATTCTAAATCTTGTGTTGATTATTCCCTTGCTTTTGAAAACAAAATTATTATGTTGCATTTATTTGCATGTCTAAAAATTTATTGTTTTGCTCTATTTGTTTCATGTAAAGGACATTACAGTGTTTTCCATCTTTGCAGTTTATGTCAAACTCAACATTTCCAAGAATAATATGTTTTTACTTACTGTTACACTAGGAATCATTCAAATGTGTACCTCTGTAGTAAATTCATTTAAACTTCACGATATTTCATTTTGTTATGGTACCAAAATGGCCATGTAGAATATGTCTGCTTAACCTTATAAATGAGTCCTTATAAATCCATTCTGAAAACATGCATAAGTTCCTCATGGACGTGTACCTAGGACGGAAATGTTTCAACCATAGAACACGTTTATAGTTTGCAAAATAATGTCAACTGCTTTTCAAGATGGATGTAGCAGTGGACACTTTTTCTAGCATTCCTGTCACTGACCAGCTTCTCTAACAGTTGCTATTCTCTGACTTTTTCATTTTTTGCATTCAGAATAAGTATTAGATATTGCTATGGGATGGTCTTGATTGCAAAATGATTGGAAATTACTAAACTGACTTCTTTTTTACGGATGATATGATGATCCATATTGAAACCACACGAGAATTTTTTGGATAAACAAATTATTATAACAGTAAACAGAGCTAAGCAGGTGACTGGATTTGAGATCAATATATAGACATCAATTTCATATCCAGCAGAAACAAACAATTTCTAAAGGCTTATGAATAATTATACACAAAAATAGTTTTCTGCTAAAAGAACAGTTCTAAGGTCTAGCATTTTGGCAGTCGTTGACCACCCTCTTCATATTGGATCAAATATCTGACTACTATTAATTCTTCAGAACAAAGAACGACAATGTGCTCATTAACTGAGTTTTCACCCACCTGCTTCAATTACTAGAATTAAAATGGTGCCAATTTAGTGATGACTCACATATTTGTGCTTGTCCTTGGCAAGATTTAACCTGAGTCAGATTTCCTTATCTACATATTCATACTGACTAGTTAAAGTCATCACTGGAGAGAATTAGATTTATTTTATTTGGATGTATGAAAAGTGAAAAAGTGAAAGTGTTAGTTACTCAGTTGTGTCCGATTCTTTGTGACCCCTTAGGCTGTAGCCCGCTAGGCTTCTCTGTCCATGGGATTTCCCAGGAAAGAATACTAGAATGGATAACCATTCCCTTCTCCAGGGGATCTTCCTCACCCAGAGACTGAACCCAGGTCTCCCACATTGCAGGCAGATTCTTTGCCATCCCATTGCAGGCAGCATGGATTCCTGGTCAGGAAACAAAGATCCCACATGTTGCTCTGGTTCTGGCCAAATTCCAATTCATTATCAGTGTGACTCTTCAGAAGTAGCTCGAACCAATGTATACACTATAGGATGCACCATGAGGCAGAGGGAACTGCAGGCCCTTGATTCAGGTCACAGGCCCTCCCTGAGTGGAGAAGAGACAATGTCATGACCTAATCTACCCATCGAAAAAAGCTGGATAATGATTCATCAAGCACAGGCATAGTCATTAGGCAACTTCTCCAATAACTCCACTGGGCCAAAAACATTTTTTTAATTAGCTAAAAATTTTAATCACATTATCAAAGAGAACACAAAAATGGTAGAAAGAAAGTGAATTAACTCATCAGGTGTCCAGTCTCTAGGGTGTCCTTGTGGCTGTTTAGCAGTAACTGTAAACTTGCATCTGGAACCAATTGTTTAGGTCCCAGTGATGACTAACTCATCTGAGTAGCTTAGTGACAAGCCCAGCTACCCACAAGGGGAAGTAAATGGCTCCCTGGACAGTTCTGACTTAAAGGTTAATGTATTCAGCATCCAACTTTGAAGTTACAGATATGTGACCATTTTTATATTATGGAGCATCACCAAAATACATGGACTAAACTTGAAGATTCATCTGGGAAAGATAACTAGAGCTAAAATAAATCAACGGCAATCACTAAATCACAGAAGCAGTGCAATGGAAGACATAGAATTTGAACTCAGGAGAAGAGGCACCTAGCTGGGAATTTCACTCTATCACACACTTGTGGTCCCCTGGGCAGGTCACTCAACCTCCTCTAAACTAAGCCTTACTTTCAGAGGTTGACTCATTACCTTCTTGTCCTCCCATGGAATGGATGAAGAAATTATTCCTACGGTTTCATCAGGACCAGACTTCATTGATCAAATTGTTTTAGTGGATATGTGAGTAGACAGCCACAGCTAGAAATCTGAAGCTTTGGGGGAAATAAATAACAAAAGTCTGCTTGAGGATGGATGAAGTTGGAATATCAAACATTCCTTGTTAACTTTTGGACAGAAGCTAGTGACTACTGGAATTGTTGGGGAAGAGGTGTGAGCCCTGAATGAATTTCTCCAAGGTCTCAGGAGATGGTAGATTAAAAAAAAAAAAAAATTAGCCTCAAGATCCCTGGTATATTTTATTTATTTAGTTTTTATGTGGACCATTTTAAAGTTTTTATTGAATTTATTACAATAGTGCTTTTGCTTATGACTTTTTTGTTTTTTGGAGGGAAGGTTTTATGGTTGCCAGACATGAGGGATCCTAGCTCCAAGACCAAGAATTAAACCAGCACCCCCTGCACTGGGAGGTGCAGTCTTAACCACTGGACCACCAGGGAAGTCCCCACGGGTAGATTTTTTAATCTAGGAGGAACATAAAGAAATATAAGGTTTAGACCTTTTCAGTTCAGTTCAGTTCAGTCGCTCAGTCGTTTCCGACTCTGCGACCCCATGAATCGCAGCACGCCAGGCCTCCCTGTCCATCACCAGCTCCCGGAGTTCACTCAGACTCACGTCCATTGAGTCAGTGATGCCATCCAGCCATCTCATCCTCTGTCGTCCCCTTCTCCTCCTGCCCCCAAGCCCTCCCAGCATCAGAGTCTTTTCCAGTGAGTCAACTCTTCGCATGAGGTGGCCAAAGTACTGGAGTTTCAACTTTAGCATCATTCCTTCCAAAGAAATCCCAGGGCTGATCTCCTTCAGAATGGACTGGTTGGATCTCCTTGCAGTCCAAGGGACTCTTGAGAGTCTTCTCCAACACCACAGTTCAAAAGCATCAATTTTTCAGCGCTCAGCCTTCTTCACAGTCCAACTCTCACATCCATACATGACCACAGGAAAAACCATAGCCTTAGACCTTTTAGTACTACCCAATTCTCAAAGCTGTTACTTGGAAGGTGAAAGAGAGAGAGAGAGAAGGAAGACTGAGAGAGAGACAGAGGGAGAGAAAGAAATGTCCCCCGAGCTCTAGTGTTCCACATATTAAGGAGTACAAATGTGGCTGCCCTGAGGCTCCAAGACAAGTGTGAGCACTGCAGAGAAGCCGGAGGCTTAGAGTAAAGTTAATCTGAATTAGAATCCCATTTCTATTGCTTACTAGCAGTGTGGCCTGGAGGTAGGTAAGCTCTCTGAACTTGTTTCATCACATATAAAATGAGGATAATGGAAACCATCAAGAAGGGTTGCTTACCAGAGAGATGGAATGGAGAGGGAGGTGGGAGGGGCATTCAAGAGGAAGGGGACATATGCATACCTATGGCCGATTCATGTTGATGTATGGCAAAAATCATCACAATTTTGTTAAGTAATTATTCTCTAATTAAAAATAAAATTAAAAAAATAAGAAGTTTTGTTTAGATTTGACCCTTGTGCTGGTGAAAATCCTGATAAGACAGTACTCAAAATGCATTAGTGAAGAAACTTCAAACTGCTTCCTGGCCTAGAAGGGCTGTTATTTCTCTTTTTAAAAGCAAACATAAGGTTAAATTATTCTAATGGCCCTGGGAAAGTATATAAATGAATTATTTGTGCTTGACAAAGCCTGTGCCTTCTCAATAGCTTTTTCATATTCTCAGCCATTCCATGGAGTAAACATGGGGGCTAGGGATTTTAAAAAAAGCCCTTGAAGAAAGAAATGGAGACCTACCTCTATTCCTTTTTAAGAGTCAACATGATAAAAATTTCTATCTTGAATGGCAATGGTCAAAATGTGATCTACAAGCAAGAAAGAACTCTATGATCCCCACATAGGAAAGCTATGACAAACCTAGGCAGCATATTAAAAAGCAGAGACATCACTTCGCCGAAGGTCCATATAGTCAAAGCTATGTTTTTTCCGGTAATCAGGTACAGATGTGAGGGTTAGACCATAAAGAAGGCTGAACACCGAAGAACTGATGCTTTCATACTGTGGTGCTGGAGAAGAGTCTTGAGAGTCCCTTGGACTGCAAGGAGATCCAACCCATCCATTCTAAAGGAAATCAACCCTGAATATTCATTAGATGGACTGATGGTGAAGCTGAAGCTCTAACACTTTGGCCACCTGATGCAAAGAGCCAACTCATTGGAAAAGACCCTGATGCTGGGAAATATTGAGGGCAGGAGAAGGGAGTGGCAGAGGGTGAGATTATTGGATGGCATCACCGACTCAATGGACATGAGTTTGAGCAAACTCTGGGAGATGGTGAAGGACAGGGAAGCCTGGGATGCTGCAGTCCATGGGGTCACAGAGTTGGACATGATTTAGCAACTAAACGACAACAACATGGTCCCCACTGAAGAGTGGAAAGCAGCTTATTCTGAGCTGATCATACACACTGAACACCAAGGCAATGAGCTTCACATCATGCAGGATGGGCTAGAAGATCTTCCAGACCCTGTCTTGTCATTGTGCTTTGGGAACACTCACTAAACAAGCCAGTGAGGATGCAAAGGGCTACAATTTGGCTCAACTGTGACACTCTGCTGCGAGAACTAGAAGGAATGAAGTGAGCTCAGGCATCAAGACAGCAGCAGCCCAGATGAAGCAAGACCCATGCAGCCACGATCAAAGCCACCAAGTTAGTTAAACCATGACACTTCCTTGTTTTCTCCCTGCTTTTTGTTTGTAGTAAATCTAGCATGTGAGGACAGAACAGGTTTCCAGAATAATTGAAAAGCTCAGGATGTGGAGGACAGTCAGTTAGTAGATATGCTTTTGCTGCTAATAAAGGCAAGGGAGTATTTAAGTATCTGACTAGAAAAATGAAGGAGATGACATTAATATTTACATGTGTGTGTGTGCTCAGTCACTCAGTCATGTCCCACTCTTTGCAACCCCAGGGACTGTAGTCCATGAAGTTCCTCTGTCCATAGGATTTTCCTGGTAAGAATACTGGAGTGAGTTGTCATTTCTTCCTCCAGCGGATCTTCCTGATCCAGGGATCAAACCTGTGTCTCCTTCATCTCGTGCATTACAAGTGGATTCTTTGGATTCTTTGCTGCTGAGCCACGGGGGAAGCCCCATTAATATTTATACTCCTAGTAATAAAACGTATCAACTAATTGCATGGGTATTGGGCATCTGGCATGTGCATGTGTGAGATTCATTGTAGACATCCTCATCACTACTTCTGTAACTAGGAATATTCTTGAACATAATTTGATTCTCTGTCTCAGTCGCAGAGCAAGACAAGAGTGAAAGAGAAAGACTCAATAAGCAGACAGGTGGCCAATATTTACTAGAATTTATAGCTGAAGGTCAAGTGCTCCATGGATATTGAGGTATCTTCTAAAGTGTAGAATAGTGGCAAACTTTGGAAGAAGCAATGAATGAGGGTGGATTTGTAGAGAGCAGAAAATGTTAACTTCGTAGTGAAGTCAAAGCCACTAAGTTCTGCTCACCCTCACAATGTTGTGGAACTGGTGGACATGACCAGTTTTTTCTTCATGTGGAATCAATCACAATAGCACTATTCAGCTCTGGTGCAAAAGGAAACAAAAGTAATAAAAGCAATTAGTAGTTAACTGCCATCCATGTGCTACACACTATACTAAACATTTTTTTAAAAATTGATCAGTTCATTTAATTCATTACAAAATCTCATGAGACAGTCACCATTATTTTCTCCAGTTTCAGATGAGGAAATTACAGACGAACAAGATTTACAGACACCCCAGTTTACACAGACTGTGAGTGGTCAAGCCAGGATTCGAATCTACAGTATTTACCTGCACTGCAGAAACTCTTAACCTCATGATGCAGCTTCCCCTCCATTGAAAGTACCCTGGGTTTGTTGTCAAAGTTCTAGGCTTGCATTTTAACCCAGAGCTCTTAGAACAAGTGACTTAAAACTCCCTTTGCCTCAGTCTCATGTTTTATGACTAGGGGATGAGAGACAGCATAAAATAGCCCCTTAAACTCTCTGAGTCTCAACTTTGTTTTTAAAACATTTGTTTTAAAACATCCATAACTTCAAGGAGCTCACAGTTAAGTACAGAAATAGACTTGTATACAGACAGGATGATATAAAGGTTACAAAGGAGTGGCCAATGGTTCCTGGTTTGGGAAGGAAATCAAGGCTACAAAGAAAAAAGGATCATTTAGATTCATTGACTTTTGACCCCAGGTTGACTGCTTTGAATTCCATATTCACCGTTCTGATTCTAATAAATTTTCTATTTCTGTTATAACATAGGACCATAGGCACTCACCTCAATTTATCTTAATGACTTGGCTAATAATAAAAATAATATCAGCAACATTTATGTTGTTTAATAAAAAGTTAGACTTGGTAGGGCATAAGCGGAAAGAAGGTATATGCTTTTTTCTTCAACCCTTTAAAACTGCTCTATTGAATTGTTCATCCCTGCCCTTCGATAAAATCTGGGAGAATCAAATAACATAGATTTCCAATTACATTAAGCACTGTGCCTTAGTGGTCTCAGCTTCAAGATAAGATTAATTTCGCCTGGATAATTTCCAAAGGAGTTCTTGGGGAAGATACATAGGGTGATATACAGCGTAAGCTGTGTTCCTCGTGAAAGAGTGGATGGCGTTCCAATTCTGATTGGCTCATTACGGGCACTGCCATGCATATTCCCTGTGAGTTATGGCTACAGTGTGCACACCAGTGGAAACCAGAGTCATTATGTGCAACCAATGAAGTTTTCAGCTCCCCATCAGTTCTTCTCCTCCAGGGAGCTCAGCTGGAGCATGTCCTGTTTTCGCTGAGACTTCTTTTGCCTTTGTCCTGAAGCACCTCCCCTTCCACACTCCCAAACCACAGGCTCTTCCCCAGTCCCACCTGTTCATCTAAGCATAGGACCCATTTGAGTCAGGAGACACCCTCATGGGTTATGTTACCATCACTGACATGTGGGGCAAGACAGAAAAGTAAGCATGTTTCACAAGAAGGAAGGGGAACATGGGTCTCCTTACCCCTTTGCAAGGAAACATTCACCTCCCTGAACTGTGGGCTCCAGTTATGATGATGTCAAAGTGATTGCAATATGGTCCCTATATATGGGAGCCTTAATTCTGTGTTTCTTAACTGATTCTTTTGTATAATAGTGTGAAAGAAGCACAGTTTTTTATAATTTTGCTCACTTGGAAATTAAAACAAAATCACCAATATGTAAGAGCTCTTGAGTAGTGATACAGAACTCAATTTATGGGCCAAATGATAGCATCTAGTCAATTCAAATCATATCAGAGACTTAGATTATGTAAGAAAAGCAAAATGAAGTCCTCCATTTGCCTTAAGAAGTGTCGTTGTAAGGTACTAGTCTCTCTTTTGTTTTTTAAAACATATTTATTTGAAATAAATGAGCTGTGTTCACAGCTCTTCTCTGTTCCTTTTTTCCTAACGGCACCACCTGTTTCCTTTACATTCTATTCCTGTTTTTTCAAGATAGGTGTTTTGGAGGGATCCCAATTGTTCTCCCCACCCACCTCCCCAAAATCCCCAAATCCATCTCACACAAATGCAGATGACCAAATTCTAATGAGGTCTTCTCCAATGGCTCAGTAGATAAAGAATCTGCCTGCAATGCAAGAGATGAAAGAGATGCAGGTTCGATCCCTGGGTTAGAAAGATCTCCTGGAGGAAGAAACGGCAACCCACTCCGGTATTCTTGCCTGGAAAATCTCATGGACAGAGGAACCTGGTGGATGGGGTTGTAAGTCCATGGGATTGCAAACAGTTAGATAAAACTGAGCAGCTGAGCACACACACAGATTCTAATGAAAAGTGACTTTGTAATCGATTTCCAACCCCTAAGTAGTAGAGACAGCACAGTCTGAAAAACAGAATGTGACAGTAAAATGTCTCCAAAAAAGAAGGAGGGCACTTGTGGTTTCCATAAGGGAACAGACCTGTTCAAGATGCCCACGAGCCTCCCCTAATCACCAGAATCCACCTGATGTTCTGCTTGGGAGGGCTGTCGCTCCATCTTGCTCCAACAAGTGTCGTTGCAAGGTGCCAGTCCCTCTTGTTCTTTCTTTGAAGCCTTTGTTTCTCTTAAGGAGGGTAGTGTCACCTCATGAAATTAATCTCAGCATCAAGCCTATTCCTTATACCTTAATCAACGTGAGGTTTATTACCAGATATCTGGGATCACAACCTTCCTCACAATCCCCTGTGCCATGGCGTGTAAAACTGGGAAGGCACATGAAAGACAACCAAATCTTGATTATTTATTTCATAGGTGAGGAAATAAGGGTCCAGAGAATTTGTATTCTTTTTTTTTTTTTTGGCTGTGCTGGGTTTGCACTGTGGCATGTGGATTCTCTCGTGTGGCTCACCGGCTTACTTGTGCCACAGCATGTGGGATCTTAGATCCCCAACCAGGGATCAAACCCACATCTCCTGTACTAGAAGGCAGATTCTTCCCTAGACCACCAGGGAAGTCCCAAGAATTTGTATTATTTCTTCAACCTCATTTCTCACCAGTCCTCCCTACTACAAAACATATGTTCCATCCATGTGCAATCATTGGTTTTGATCTTGGTCTATCTTACTCTAAGCCTTTGCATATGCTATTTCCACTGCTAGGAATGCTTGTCCCTACTTCTGCTTTCTCTATCGACTGTGTAACTGAAATTTCTCTTTCCGGTCCGAGCTTAGATTTCACTTGCTACGACAATCTTTTCCTGACACCCTTCTCCATTTGCCTAACTTAGGTGCCCTCTTAAATGCTGCAGGGCTTTAAGAATACACCCCCACAAATGCACCTCCCACTGTACAACTGTGTACTGGGACAGCTTCTTCACGTCTTTGGTTTTCACACTAGACCATGGGCAAGGCTGTATCCTGCTTGCCTAGCACAGAGCATGATCATAGTAGGCTTTGACTCAACATATGGAATACTAACTGAAAAATCCAGAAATAGAACTCGGGGATCCTGCCTCCTTGTTCAGGATGACACTTTCTTCTCAGGACATTGAGAGTCTAATAGACTCAACATCTAAAGCTTGAAAGTGAAGTTTCATCTTCCCTTTTAACATAGCGTTCTGCACATGGGATATTCTTGAATGCCAGTATCATGATTAGAGTTTTCGTGGGTAGCATTGCATTACTATGAAAGCAAGATTGGGGAATGGATAGTTACAGAAAGCAACACATAATAGGTGACTTTGGAGGTGAGCTTGAATAACGTCTTCCCTTTTATGGCTGAGTAATATCCCATTGTATATGTGTATCATGCTTTCTTTATCTGTTCCTCTGTTGATGGACATTTAGGCTGCTTCCATGTCCTGGCTATTGTAAATAGTGCTGCAATGAACATTGGAGTGCATGTGTCTTTTCACATCATAGTTTTCTCGGGTTATATGCCCAGTAGTGGGATTGCTGGGTCCGTAATAGGTTGCAGGACATAACTGGGGACTGGTGTCTAGAGATAAAGCCATATTGGAGGTAGTTGTGGGAGGATGGCCAGCATCAGACCATAAAGGGATCTGATCAGCATGTTAAGGGGGTGGAAGCAAACTTTTTGCCACATTGCTTGCAGCAATACCATAGAAATGGGACTAACCCTATAGAGGTCTCACCATGAACCAGAAAGCGGTAGAACCTGGGTGTGACTGCAAGTAGACTGGTCTCAAAAATCATACCCTCAGCCCCACACTGAACTATATCATTCAGTGTTGAAACCTGGCAAACCCAGTCTAGTGGCAGTGTCAGATGAAGTGCCCTCTCGGAGCCTTTGTTTCAATATTTAATCTATTTACCCAGATGCCAGTGTTTTTTCCAATAGCTGTTGGGGAAAATGTTGCAGTCAGAGATTGCCACCTGTTAATTACTGCACAAAAACAGCAGGGTCCAAAGTCATTATTGTGTGTCGCGGATAATTACTGCCACACAATTGTGAGGCTCCCTCTTGGCTCCTTTTCTACACAATTGTGAGAGCCTCGATCCTGAGCAGGTGATGACGATTTACAAGAATAATAATAAATGCCAGTGGGAGCACAGGTAATTAAGAACTGTAGGCTGCAGACAATGTACTCTGAACAACCAGGAGGAACTGCGGCAGCTTCCATCCAGTTTAGACTGCATCTGAAAAGACTGACCAGCAATCTGGTTAAGTTCGGTTGCCTTAATATATAAAGAAGGAGGCAGATGTTTAGATCAGGGTGAGTAAATTAGTAAATGCCATTCCCGATATGGGAAATGGGCTTTCTTTCTGGCTGGGCATGCAGACGTGAAATGAGCATGACTTGGAACAAGAGACTGAGGTGAATGTAACACCATAAACCAACAGCTGATAGACATAATGAGGATGGCTAGAGACATCTGCCTTGCTGGAATGAAAGCTAAAAATCAAAATTAAAAAAAGATTTCCAAAATTCATTTAGGAACTTGGCATATTAGTGATCTCGATAGAATGAGCCATTCAGAATTTCATGTCCAAATTCAGACCTGATTGCAACCAGTATTTTGGACTTATGCATTTTTTTCTTTTTTATTGAAGTATACTTGATTTATTATATTAATTCAGGTGTATAACATAGTGATCCAATGTTTTATAGATAGTATGCATGCAAGTGTGCTAAAGCAAGTGTGCTAAATCACTTCAGTTGTCTGTGTGACCCCATGGACTTTCGGCCACCAGGCTCCTCTGTCCATGGGATCCTCCAGGCAAGAATACTGGAGTGGGCTGCCATTTCCTTCTCCAATAGATAGTATAGATGAGTATAAATTACACTCATCTGAAAAATAAAATATGCATCTATAAACTGCGTATTATTTATACTCATATTAACTTATTATAAAATATTGGCTACACTCCCTGTGCTATACATTACATCTTTGTATCTTACTCATCTTATACCTAGTAGTCTGTACCTCTTAATCCTCTTTACCTATCTTGCCCCTCCCTCCAACCCATCCCCACTAGAAACCACTAGTTTGTTCTCTTGTCTCTGTGAGTCTGTTGCTCTTTTGTCATATTTGTTTATCTGTTTTATTTTCAGATTTTACATATAAGGGGAAACATACAGTACCTAACTTTATATGACTTATATCCAAGTTATTGCAAATGGCAAAAATTCATTCTTTTTTATGGCTAATATTCCATTGTATATACATACCACTTTGCTTGATCCATTCATCTGTTTATGGACACAGGTTTCTGCTATGTTTTCGCTATTGTAAATAATACTGCTATTAATACTGGGTTGCATATGTCCATTTCTTCTCAGTTATCCAATTTGCTTGCATATAACTGTCCATAGTATTCACTTATGACTGTACATCTTTTTGGTTTATAGTGTAATTTAAGTCACTGCAGATGGTGACTGCAGCCGTGAAATTAAAAGACGCTTTCTCCTTGGGAGAAAAGTTATGACCAACATAGATAGCATATTAAAAAGCAGAGACATTACTTTGCCAACAAAGGTCCATCTAGTCAAAGCTATGGTTTTTCCAGTAGTCATGTATGGAAGTGAGAGTTGGACTATAAAGAAAGCTGAGTTGATGAAGAATTGAAGCTTTTGAACTGTGGTGTTGGAAAACACTCTTGAGAGTCCCTTGGACTGCAAGGAGATACAACCAGTCCATCCTAAAGGAAATCAGTCCTGAGTGTTCATTGGAAGGACTGATGTTGAAGCTGAAACTCCAATACTTTGGCCACCTGATGCAAAGAACTAACTCATTGGAAAAGACCCTGATGCTGGGAAAGATTGAAGGCAGGAGGAGAAGGGGAATACAAAGGATGAGATGGTTAGATGGCATCACCGACTCGATGGACATGAGTTTGAGTAAGCTCTGGGAGTTGGTGATGGACAGGGAAGCCTGACATGCTGCAGTCCATGGGGTGACAAAGAGTCATATACGACTGAGCGACTGAACTGAACTAAACTGATTTCTTTGTTGGTCCCCTGTAGCCACTATTAAAGGTGGAATATTGATGAATCCAATTTTTACCATTAAATTATCTATTTCTCTAATTCTGTCAGTTTTTACTTTGTGTATTTTAGCAAAAGTAATGGTATATTTTATAAATCTATTTCATCTGCATTTCCTTATTTAATCTTAGCAACAAAGTTGTGAGGATGATATTTTCTTCTCCATTTAATGGGTGAGAAAAGGAGTGTTCCTACAATTCATACAAGTATAAACAGCAGCACCAAGACTCAAATCCAGGGACCTCCCTGGTGGTCCAGTAGGTGAGAATCCACCTTGCAATGCAGGGGACCCAGGTTTAATCTCTTGTTGGGGAACCGAGACCCCACAATACCACAGAGCAACTAAGCCTGTGCACCAAAACTAGAGAGTCCCTGCAAGGCAACAAAGACCCAACACAGCCAAATAAGTGAATGTTTTTTTAAAAAATACTCAAATCCAGCCTTGGCTATTTTCCGCTCTTATATCATCCTCTCAACATCACACCCAGCCAACCTATTAACTGGCTGAAAACCTAAGAGTAAGCCAAACATAAAATGATCCAGCTGACAACAGCCCAGATTACTGACCCACAAACTTATAAGCTACATTAACGATTGTGTAGTCTCTGAGTCACTAACTTTGGGGATGGGCTGAGACACAGAAACAGCTGATACTCTACTCTTGTTTATTGCCTACCTTCCCTGCATCCAAATGTCACATTCTGTTTATTTCTATACTTACATTATTTTTTTAGAGTTCAGAACTATCTGTTAGTAGCATGTCTACTGCAAGTCAACAAAAAATGTTTTCCAGCTTTATTGAGATGTAATTGACATATGCGCGTGTGCATACACAGTCACTAAGTCATGTCAGACTCTTTGCAACCCCATGGACGGTAGCCTGCAGACTCCTTTGTCCATGGAATTTCGCAGGCAAAATTACTGGAGTGGGTTGCCATTTCCTTCTCCAGGGGATCTTCCTGACCCAGGGGTTGAACCCTTGTCTCCTGTGACTTCTGCAAATGACAGGCAGATTCTTTACCACAGAGCTTCAGTTGAAAGTCCAATTTACATATAATGTGTAAATTTAAAGTGTACAATATGATGATTCAATACATGTATATATTGTGAAATAATTATGACAATAAAGTTAATTAATACATCAGCTCTGGTGGTTCAGACATCTGCCTGCAATGGGGGAGACCCGGGTTCAATCCCTGGGCCGGGAAGATCCCCTGGAGAAGGAAAGGGCAACCTACTCCAGTACTCTTGCTTGGAAATCCATGGACAGAGGAGCCTTGTAGGCTATAGTCCATGTGGTCGCAAAGTCAGACATGACTGAGCGACTTCACTTCCCTTCACTTCACATATTAATATCTACCATTTGTGTGTATACAGTGAAAACATTTAAGATCTATTCTCTTAACAACTCGTAAGCATATAATACAATATTGTTAGCTGTAGTCACCGTGCTATACATTAGTTGCGTGCTGTGTGTGTGCTTAGTCGCTTAGTTGTGTCCTACTCTTAGAGACCCTTTGGACAGTAGCCTACCAGGCTCCTCTGCCCATGGGATTTTTGAGGCAAGAATAGTGGAGTAGGTTGCCATTTTCCTCCTCCAGGGGATCTTCCCGACCCAGAGGTTGAACTCACATCTCCTGTATTTCCTGCATTGCAGGTAAATTCTTTACCCACTGAGCTATAGGGGAAGCCCCGTACATTAGTTCCCCAGGACTTACTCATCTTTGTCCCCTTTAACCAATATCTCTCCCTTTCCCCTAGCTCCCAGCCTTTGGGAGGTCACCAACATTCTACTCGCTTTTTTAATGAGTTTGATTTTTTAATATTTTACGTGTTACTGAGATCATACAGTGTTTGTCTTTCTGTCTGATGTATTTCCCTTAACACCTCAAACTCCATTCATGCTGTTTCAACTGGCAGAATTTCCTTCTTTTCATGCCTGAATAATACTCCTTTGAATGGACACTTTCTAAAACCGTTCATCTCTTGACTGATACTTAGGTTGCATGCATGGCTTGGTTACTATGAGTGAGGCTGCAAGGTACATTGGAGAACAGATATCTCTTTGAGGTATCAATTTCATTTCCTTTGACTATGTACCCAGGAGTGGGACTGCTGGATCATATGATAGTAAAGTGAAAGTGAAAGTCACTCAGTCATGCCTGACTCTTTGTGGACCCCATGGACTATACAGTCCATGGAATTCTCCAGGCCAGAATACTGGAGCGGGTAGCCTTCCCCTTCTCCAGAGGATCTTCTCAACCCAGAGATTGAACCCAGGTCTCTTGCATTAGAGGCGGATTCTTTACCAGCTGAGCCACAAGGGAAGCCCTATGGTAGTAAATGTCAAGGGTAATTTGATTAAAAGGAATGCCAGGGTTTTCTTAGGCCTGTGTCTCTTCATTCGGTTATTTTGTCTGCTTAGTCCCTCTTAGCATGTCAGTTTGCAACTCTGCTACTGCACATGATTAACATACAGATGATTCATTTTGTTACAAGTTTTAAAAACATTTATTTCTGACCAGTAGTGGCCAGTTTGAGTGTTTGCTCCTACATTTCAAGCATTCCAGGAAATATTGCTGCCTAGTAAAGGGAGAAAGGAATTCAGTAGGTCTGTTGTTTTCATTTCTCTCCACAATTATTTTATTCTTTCTTTGGGTGTTTTTTTCTTTCTTTTCTTTCTCTCTCTTTTTTTTTAATTTTTTTTGAGGAGTGGGAATAGCAACCAAACCTGAAGTAGCTAACAATAGCTCGATTCAGTATATTCCTACAAAAAGGTTGTTGTTTACTTATCTCTACATTGCAGGTGCTAAGTACAATTTTGTTTTTCCAAGAACTTCATGAAAGTGACTTTCCCTGGTTAGCCAAAAAACTTTTAAAATAATTTAAAACAGTTTCAAACTTAATGTCATCCTTTGTAATGTGGGTGGCTAGGAAAAAGTAGAGAGTGTTTTCTAAACTATGGATTCATTGATTATATTTTTTCTGTTTCAACTTCTCATTTCTAGCCAGGTCAGATAGCTTGACAGGGAGCCTGCTATCAAATCCTTTCTCCCCAGATTTTCATCAAACCAGTGAATGAACTAGTCTGTGATGAAAACAACAAAAAAGATAGAGAAGGAAAAGAAACTGACAAGACCATTTGGGGGTAACCACTTACTGCCCCCAAATTTAAAAACTTAAGAAATATAATTTAGTTCAATTTTAAAATTGTTTTCTAAAAGAAAGGATTTTTTTTTAATTGTTAAACATTACTTTAGTCTGCCTTCTCCACAACTAACAATGTAAGGAACCTTAGTTTGGCAAAGTCCACATAATAATTATTTTCAGACTAGGGTGTATAGTGTGTAATTGACACTGACATATATGTACAAATTATGAATTAATAATTGCACATTGTTTTTACTGTTTAGCTGCCAGGTAGTGTCTGACCTAGCAGACAAGAATATTGGAGTGAATTGCCATTTCCTTCTCCAGGAAATCTTCCTAACACAGGGATTGAACTCATGTCTTCTGCCTTGACAGGTGAATTCTTTACCACTGAGCCCATTAATTACACATACTATTATATATATATATATACACACACACACACACATATATACATATGTATGTGTGTGTGCTCTTATCTACTCAGTTGTGTCTGACTCTTTGTGATCCCATTGACTGTAGCCCGCCAGGCTCCTCTGGCCATGGGATTCTCCAGGCAAGAATACTGGAGTGGGTTGCCATGCCCTCCTCCGGGGGATATTCCCGACCCAAGGGATCGAACTCAGGTCTCCCAGATTACAGGTGGATTCTTTACCATCTGAGCCACCAGAGAAAACAGGGTCCCAGAGCAGGGAGGGAGTGGAGAAGAAATCCCTGGCCATTTCTCCCAACACCTGTTGGAAAAACCAGAAGTCAGCCAGTGAGGGTACTCACGATGGCACCTTCCTCAAGGGTCAGCTCCTGGGGCTGAGAAGACATGGAGGCAATCCAGCTGGGCAGTGCTGGAGCAGCAGCTGCCCAGTGCTAGAGCGACTTTGAGGAGATACCCCGTGACCAAGGGCAGAGAAGTCCCAGCAAGACAGTAGGAGGGGCAAAATTGTGTTTAGACTCAAACCCCATACCTACCAGAGATACTCAGAGGTCTCAAACAAGCCTTGTGAGCACCAGGAGACCCCACAGAGACTGAGCCAGAATTGTGTTTCAGTGTCTCCTGTGGAGGTACGGGTCAGCAGTGGCCTGCCGCAGGGGCAGGGGCTCTCGGTACAGTAGACCTGGGTATGGCATAAGCCCTCTTGGAGGAGGTCGCCATTAACCTCACCTATGAGCCACCAAAACTTACTCAGAACTGGGGAAACAGACTCCTGAAGGGCACAAACAAAACTTTATGTGCACCAGGACCCAGGAGAAAGGAGCAGTGACCCCACAAGAGACTGACCAGACTTGCCAGTGTCCAGGCATCCCTGGAGGAGGTGTGGGTCGGTGGTGGCCTGCTGCAGGGTTGGGGGCACTGCATGCAGCAGTGCCTGCAGGGGACCTTTTGAAGGAGGTCACCATTATCTTCACTACCTCCACCATAGTTTGGCCTCAGCTCAGATAACAGGGAGGGAACACAGTTCTGCCCATCAACTGAAAATTGGATGAAAGATTTACTGACATGGCCCTGCACATCAGAACAAGACCCAGTTTCCCCTTCAGTCAGTCTCTCCATCAGGAAGCTTCCATAAGCCTCTTATAGTTCTCCATCAGAGGACAGACAGAATGAAAACCACAAACATAGAAAACTAACCAATCTGATCACAGGGACCACAGCCTTGTCTAACTTAATGA
The DNA here is from genome assembly GCF_029407905.1 of Bubalus kerabau. Taxonomy (NCBI): domain Eukaryota; kingdom Metazoa; phylum Chordata; class Mammalia; order Artiodactyla; family Bovidae; genus Bubalus; species Bubalus kerabau. The sequence continues at coordinate 11,614,190 of NC_073637.1, read as the reverse complement.
AACTATGAGTCATGCTGTGTAGGGCCACCCAAGACGGCGGTGGAGAGTTCTGACAAAAACCACTCTCATGGTGGAGAGTTCTGACAACACATGGTCCACTGGAGAAGGGAATAGCAATCCACTTCAGTATTCTTGCCTTGAGAACCCCATGAACAGCATGAAAAGGCAAAAAGATACAACAGTGAAAGATGAATTCCCCAGGTTGGTAGGTGCCCAATATGCTACTGGAGATCAGTGGAGAAATAACTCCAGAAAGAATGAAGAGATGGAGCCAAAGCAAAAACAACACCCAGTTGTGGATGTGACTGGTGATGGAAGTAAAGTCCAATACTGTAAAGAGCAATATTGCATAGGAACCTGGAATGTTAGGTCCATGAATCAAGGCAAATTGGAAGTGGTTAAACAGGAGATGGCAAGAATGAACACTGACAGTTTAGGAATCAGTGAACTAAAATGGACTAGAATGGGTGAATTTAGTGCAGATAACCATTATATCTACTACTGTGGGCAAAAATCCCTTAGAAGAAATGGAGTAGCCATCATAATCAACAAAAGAGTCCAAAATGCAGTACGTAGATGCTGTCTCAAAAATGACAGAATGATCTCTGTTTCTAAGGCAAACCATTCAATATCATGGTAATCAAAGTCTATGTCCCGATCAGTAATGCTGAAGAAGCTGAAGTTGAGTGGTTCTATGAAGAGTTACAAGACCTTCTAGAACTAACACCCCCCAAAAGATGTCCTTTTCATTATAGGGGACTGGAATGCAAAAGTAGAAAGTCAAGAAACACCTGGAGTAATAGGCAAATTTGGCCTTGGATTACAGAATGAAGCAGGGCAAAGGCTAAAAGAGTTTTCCCAAGAGAACATGCTGGTCATAGCAAACACCCTTTTCCAGCAACACAAGAGAAGACTCTACACATGGACATCACCAGATAGTCAACACTGAAATCAGGTTGATTATATTCTTTGCAGCCAAAGATGGAGAAGCTCTATACAGTCAGCAAAAACAAGACTGGGAGCTGACTGCGGCTCAGATCATGAACTCCTTATTGTCAAATTCAGACTTAAAGTTAAGAAAGTAGGGAAAACCACTTGACCATTCAGTATGACCTAACTCAAATCCCTTATAATTACACAGTGGAAGTGACAAATAGATTCAAGGGATTAGATCTGATAGACAGGGTGCCTGAATAACTATGAACAGAGGTTTGTCACATTCTACAGGAGACAGGGATCAAGACCATCCCCAAGAAAAAGAAATGCAAAAAAGCAAAATGGCTGTCTGAGTAGGCCTTACAAATAGCTGAGAAAAGAAGAGAGGCAAAAGGCAAAGGAGAAAAGGAAAGATATACCATTTGAATGCAGAGTTCCAAAGAATAGCAAGGAGAGGTGAGAAAGCCTTCTTCAGTGATCAAGGCAAAGAAATAGAGAAAAAACAATAGAATGGGAAAGACTAGAGGTCTCTTCAAGAAAATTAGAGATACTAAGGGAACATTTTATGTAAGTTCAGTCGCTAAGTCGTGTCCGACTCTTTTCGACCCCATGAATCGCAGCATGCCAGGCCTCCCTGTCCATCACCAACTCCTGGAGTTCACTCAGACTCATGTCCATTAAGTCAGTGATGCCATCCAGCCATCTCATCCTCTGTCATCCCCTTCTCCTCCTGCCCTCAATCCCTCCCAGCATCAGAGTCTTTTCCAATGAGTCAACTCTTCGCGTGAGGTGGCCAAAGTACTGGAGTTTCACCATCATTCCTTCCAAAGAAATCCCAGGGCTGATCTCCTTCAGAATAGACTGGTTGGATCTCCTTGCAGTCCAAGGGACTCTCAAGAGTCTTCTCCAACACCACAGTTCAAAGGCATCAATTCTTCGGCCCTCAGCCTTCTTCACAGTTCAACTCTCACATCCATACATGACCACAGGAAAAACCATAGCCTTGACTAGATGGACCTTTGTTGGCAAAGGTTTATGTAAACATGGGGTCAATAAAGGGCAGAAATAGTATGGACCTAACAAAAGCAGACTTCCCTGGTGGCTCAGACGGTAAAGCGTCTGTCTACAATGCGGGAGACCTAGGTTCGAGCCCTGGGTTGGGAAGATCCCCTGGAGAAGGAAATGGCAATCCACTCCAGTACTATTGCCTGGAAAATCCCACGGACAAAGGAGCCTGATAGGCTACAGTCTATGCGGTCACAAAGAGTTGGACACGACTGAGCGACTTCACTTTCACTTTGACTTAACAAAAGCAGAAGATATAAAGAAGAGGTGGCAAGAATACACAGAAGAACTATACAAAAAAGATCTTCATGACCCAGATAATCACAATGGTGTGATCACTAACCTAGAGCCAGATATCCTGGAATGTGAAATCAAGTGGGCCCTAGGAAGCATCACTACAAACAAAGCTAGTGGAGGTGATAGAATTCCAGTTGAGCTATTTCAAATCCTAAAAGATGATGCTGTGAAAGTGCTGCACTCAATATGCCAGCAAATTTGGAAAACTTAGCAGTCAGTGGCCACAGGACTGGAAAGGTCAGTTTTCATTCCAATCCCTAAGAAAGGCAATACCAAAGAATGCTCAAACTCCCACTCAATTGTATTCATCTCACCCGCTAGCAAAGTAATGCTCAAAATTCTCCAAGACAGGCTTCAACAGTATGTGAACAGTAAACTTCCAGATGTTCAAGCTGGTTTTAGAAAAGGCAGAGGAAACAGAGATCAAATTGCCAACATCCACTGGATTTTCGAAAAAGCAAGAGAGTTCCAGAAAAATATCTACTTCTACTTTATTGACTATACCAAAGCCTTTGACTGTGTGGATCACCACAAACTGTGGAAAATTCTTCAAGAGATGGAAATACCAGACCACGTGACCTGCCTCTTGAGAAACCTATATGCAGGTCAGGAAGCAACAGTTAGAACTGGACATGGAACAACAGACTGGTTCCAAATCGGGAGAGGAGTAAGTCAACGCTGTATATTGTCACCCTGCTTATTTAACTTATACTCAGAGTATATCATGAGAAACACTGGGCTGGAAGAAGCACAAGCTGCAATCAAGATTGCTGGGAGAAATATCAATAACCTCAGATATGTAGATGACACCACACTTATGGCAGAAAGCAAAGAACAAAAGAGCCTCTTGATGAAAGAGAAAGAAGACAGTGAAAAAGTTGTCTTAAAATTCAACATTCAGAAAACTAAGATCATGGCATCTGGTCCCATCACTTCGTGTCAAATAGATGGGGAAACAATGGAAACAGTGACAGACTTTATTTTGGGAGGGCTCCAAAATCACTGCAGATGGCGACTGCAGCCATGAAATTAAAAGACGTTTGCTCCTTGGAAGAAAAGCTAGGACCAACCTAGACAGCATATTGAAAAATGCAGAGACATTACTTTTCCAAGAAAGGTCCATCTGGTCAAAGGTGTGGTTTTTCCACTAGTCATGTATGGATGTGAGTGTTGGACCATAAAGAAGTCTGAGCACTGAAGAATTGATGCTTTTGAGCTGTGGTGTTGGAGAAGACTCTTGAGAGTCCCTTGGACTGAAAGGAGATCCAACCAGTCCATCCTAAAGGAAATCAGTCCTGAATACTAATTGGAAGGACTGATGCTGAAGCTGAAACTCCAATACTTTGGCCACCTGAGGCGAAGAACCGACTCAGGAAAAGACCTTGATCGTGGGAAAGATTGAAGGCGGAAAGAGAAGGGGATGACAGAGGATGAGATGGTTAGATGGCATCACTGACTCAATGGACATGAGTTGAGTAAGCTCTTGGAATTGTTGGTGATGGACAAGGAGCCTGGTGTACTGCAGTCCATGGGGTCACAAAGAGTCAGACATGACTGAGTGACTGAACTGAACTGAACTGAACTGTGTGTGTGTGTGTGTATATATATATATATATATATATATATATATATGTATGTATATATATATATATAATTACACACACGGTACGAGAGATAGAGAAAAATCATGCCTATTAGTAGTATTATTTCCAAGGTCAGCTGAAATCTTGAAAGAGTGGAAGCATAATAATGACTGAGATCATCATAACAGGAAGGTAAAAGGATGGTCGCTGATGTCATGGTCCAGACCAGGATCCTTTTCAAACCAGCCAGAGTCCTTCTCAGATTGGCCTTTGGGGTGTGAAGCCAGATAACATTTGAAGATGAATCCAATTGCTATTCTTCCTTTGCCCTTAAAGTATCATAGTGAAGAAATCTGTGCACTTTGGCTGGAATCCTGTTTCCCCTGTTATGCCCTGAGTGATCTTTGTGCTCTGAGCCTCAGTTTATTCATCCGTGAAAAGAGAAGCGTAATTCTGCAATTTAGCAAGCATCTACCCAGGACGCATGATGCCTTCTCCTTTCTTGCCAGGTACCCTCAATCACATTGATAACTTTGGGATTTGGGGAAAGACGTCAATGCACTCAGGAAAGAAAAGTCCTCTGTCTATGAAAGCTGTGTTTCTGGAAGGACAAACATTCCTTGTCTGGCTCTGCCTGCCCCCTCCCCACTATACTACGAGTGCTCGGAAGGGTGTGGCTTATGATGGTGAACACAGGTAGCCAGATTTTTTCCCCCATCATGTCAGCTCATTTGTTAGCAGCTCTCTTTTGGAGGTGGAATACTTAGCAGCATTTTTCCTTAACTGGAAACTTTAGTCCACAATTCCCAGAGTAACAGAAAAAGCCAGATCCACATCTAATTACACACTGCTGGGTCATGACTTTCCTTCCAGTCACTGCCCCACTGCTTTTTTGGTTACTATTGTTTTCAATACCTGGCCTGCTTCGTTCATTCTAATTTCTTAGTTCTGAATTCATTAAGTATTAAGAAGCCTTGGTAATGATTATCAACTCTCTGATTCTTCAATCATGTAAAACAAAACAAAATTTCAACATGCATGTTCCCAGAGTAACATTCAACAATCCCATTGCTTCAAATATATATGTATATATATATAATGAAGTACACACACGGTATGAGAGATAGAGAAAATCATGCCTATTAGTAGTATTATTTCCAAGGTCAGCTGAAATCTTGAAAGAGCAGAAGCATAATAATAACTGAGATTATCATAAAAGGAAGGTAAAAGGATGGTCACTGATGTCATGATCCAGACCAGGGTACTCTTCAAACCAGTTTATTAACTACTGGTTAATAAACCAATTTATTAATCATGTGGGGTTAATAAATTGCCCCACATGTATGGGATTAATAAACTGCTGACTCATCATGCCAATATTGTACTGTATCAAGCTTGCTATTTTATGATGCTATTAACACTGTCTGGAAAATGAGTAAGTACAAGCCAATAAAATACCATCCAAGAGCTCTGGGATTTCAAAATAACTTGTTAAGCCTCACTGAGTATAAAAATGGATCATGATGATATGCCACTGGGAGCAGGATTTTCTGCACTTGTGGGCGGTCAGATGAAATTTAGAAATTACTGCTCCGATTGCTGGATAAGAACACTACCATCATCCACTTCCCAGCAAATGTACCTTGACTTGTTAATTGCTTGACCACTCATTATTAATAATTGAAGACTTGAATGCATTCTTACTATGTAATCCAATTCCACCCTTACACTTACCACTCAGGTTAATATGAACAAGAGTACTTCTCCTGAGGAAACGCATTAGTGCAACAACTCTGTGTTAAAAAATAAAAGCAAAGTTTACTACCAGTGGAAAGAAGAAATCTGTATTGGATCCAGAGGGTATATCAAGACAGTTGTAACAGGGAGTATGAAAAGGATGAATAGGGGGAAACTAAATACTTACTGTGATCCAGACACATGCCACGCATTATGTTGGGTATTTCACCTGAATTTGTCTTATGTAAAGCTGTCGATTAAGTGTCATTCCTGGTTTAGACACAAAGTACTCAGGCTTAGAAGATGTGCAGTAATCAAAGTAATAGAGTTCCTAGCTCAGGTTTTTCCTGGGAAGATTTAACAATTGATATCTAAATAAACAGAGACATACTCTCTACTTAGAGAGGGAGAGAGGTGGGAATAGTGGAAATTTTATAAATCAGCCTGTGATGGTTAATTTTTTGTGTCATCTTGACTAGGTCACCAGTTGCCTACATATCTGATGAAATATTATTTCTGAATGTGTCTGTTAGGGTGTTTCCTGAAGAGATTAGCAACTGGAACATTCTAAATAGTAGACTGAGTACAGAAGATTACCCTCCCCCCAATGTCAGTGGGCATCATCCAGTCCATTAAGGGCCTTAATAAAACAAAAAGGAAGAGACAAGGGGAATTCTCTCTCCACCTAGCTGTTGAACCAGAATATTAGTCTTGCTGTTCTGCCTGGGACTGAGACTTAACCCATCATTGCTTCTGGTTCTCAGACCTCCAGATGTAGACGGCAACTACCCCACAGCTGTCCTAAATCTCTCTCCAGGTTTATTTGGCTTGTATCTGGTAGATCATGGGAATTCTCTGTCTCCATAATAAGAGACAGTTCTTTGTATTAAATCTCCCTCTCTCTCCCTCTCTGTTTCTCTAAATAGAACCTCTATCTATCTATTTAAATATCTACATCTATGTAACTGAAAGTTTTAGTCATTCAGTCATGTCTGACTCTTTGCAACCCCATGAACTGTAGCCCACCAGGCTCACTTACTGATATATCGATTAGAGTATCGATTACAGTACTGATATATCAATAAGAATGGATATGATTTGGACAATTGGATGTATATATCCATGGAAGTTCAGCTATATCAAAGAAAGGTCTGACAGATGATATGATTGCTCATCCACATAACAGTCGTTGAGTGCCCACCCTGTATCAGAACTACACTAGGTACTGGGAATAGAATGAAAAATATATTGTACACGCCCATGAGAAATTCATAGTCAAATTGAGATGCAAATGGGAAAACCAATGTTCACAATCAATAGAGGATAAAAAGATAGATATCTCTATAGATGAAGATTAACACTGAAAGCAACTAATGGAACCAGGAACATGGAGAATATAGGGAAATGAGTGTAAAGATGATGGCTGAAAATTGGTAGTACTGATCTAATGGCACGCAAGGGAGGAGCAGACCCCAGAAGGAGGAGCTGACATTAATGAATGAAGAGTTTAAAAAGGAAACCAAGGAAGGAATGACGTCCTTGGAGAATAATCCCACTGGTGGAAATGGCACATAACTTCCGAATGTCTTGAACCATAATTACTTTTCTCCTTAAAGATGATCGACATCTCCCAATGGAACTCTTAGCTAAAATGCAAATATTTCCGGAAGAAAACAAAATTGTTTTCACTCAAGTGATCAGAAAAGAGTATTATCAGAATTCTCCACTTTTTTCCTAGAGAACATTCATTTCCCATCTTGGTAGGTTAAAATTTAGAATTTATCTTCTGAAGATTCCTGACTTAAAGGAGCGAACTAACTATAAACCATGGGAATTCATGAATCAACCTGCCAAAGGCTGTAGATAGTAGGTGATGTTGAAAACAAACAGTCCTCCAGGGTATGATTTGTCATCAAAACTGATCTCAAAATCCACATTTATCCTCTATATTTGTTTTTCTTTTTTCTTATCTCTTTCTCCCCTTGCACATACATTTTTCACCTCTGTTGAGAGCATGGGAAATATTTTCAGACTATATTCTGTTCCATTCCATTTCCATTGGGAAAATATTTCTTTTTATTAATACAGATGTAGAATTTTCTAGTCTGAAATATTTTTGGTTGTTCTTGGAAGCTGGGTATATCGTTTACTCACTGTCAGAACTTTTCCAGATGAATAAAGGTATGTATTTTTAACCTCATACAAACTAAGGGGGCTTGAAGGACGGTTTATAATCTGGAGTGTCAGAGCCCAGCTTGGACTCGATCACTGGACTTGAGCATCAAGCTACATATGGATTTGTAAACTCCTCCTGCTGAGAAGCTAGATCCAATAACTGACACTGGGAAATGTGTGACTAGAAAATTACTGTGCTTTGCAAATTGCCTCATAGCTAAGAAGAGATAACACATAGAGCAAGCTTAGTGTGTTGTGCATGTCTGTGTGTGTGTTTCTATGCATGTCTGTGAGTGCACACATGTGGGTGTGCTTGTGTTTATGTGTGTGTATGTAGAATCAAACTATAGGGATGAATGAGGAGCTCTTTCTTGGGGAGGGGGAGGGGGGAATAAGAGGAGGAGAAGGAAGGGGAGGAGGAAGAGGAGAGGAAGACCTCAGAGAGTAGGGTAGGAACTCAGATAACCCAAGAGAACACCTCTGCTGCTGCTGCTGCTAAGTCGCTTCAGTCGTGTCCGACTCTGTGTGACCCCATAGACGGCAGCTCACCAGGCTCCCCTGTCCCTGGGATTCTTCAGGCAAGAACACTGGAGTGGGTTGCCATTTCCTTCTCCAATGCATGAAAGTGAAAAGTGAAAGTGAAGTCGCTCAGTCGTGTCCGACTCTTCGCGACCCCATGGATCACAGCCCACCAGGCTCCTCCATCCATGGGATTTTCCAGGCAAGAGTGCTGGAGTGGGGAGAGAGCACCTCTAGTAATCAGGTTTTCTGTTTAATTTTTTCAATAAGCTTGAAGAATATTTTGCATGTTTCAAGATTATGTTTATTATTATTGTTATTCCCTATAGTTGGTGCCCAAATTTCAGTAAAATCTGAGACAGAAGATTTGGTATTATTGGTTGTTGTTGCTGTTATTGTTGTTTAGTTGCTAAATCATGTCCGATTCTTTTGCAACCCAGGCCTGTAGACCACCAGGATCCTCTGGAATTCTCCAGGCAAGAATACTGGAGTTGATTGCCATTTCCTTCTCCAGAGAATCTTTCCAATCCAGGGATTGAACCTGTGTCTTCTGCACTGACAGGCGGGTTCTTTACCACTGAGCCACCAGGGAAACGCAGTATATTGGTAGTAAAACTATATAAGGATGTTTACCATTCCTCCTATCATCCTTCTGAGGAAACCGAAATGCAAGTAGCCGCACTTCCATAAAGGAAACAGTGGACCTGATGTTACAGCATCAGAGATCAGAGCTCCAGGCAGGACTGAATGTGGGATGGAAAAAATCATCTCAGCTTGTTCAGTCCCAGGAATGAGTCTGAAGGTCACAAGAATAACTGGGAAATACAGTGCTTCAGGTGAATGTAGTCTCACATTCAAGTTACATAATTACGAGAGACATTCACTCTAAGTTGAACCTGAACTTGAATCGCTCTCCAGTGAAAGCCAAACCTTTCTTTATTTGATGTGAGAAAATTAAGTTTCAAAGCCATCTCCCAGTTTTCTGGCTTATTGTGTCTATCTTTGCTGTAAATAACCTATCTCCAAGGTTTCTGATACTGGATGGAGAGCCTGCAGACTCAGAGCACTGAAGTGATCAAGTGACCATTCCCTTAAAAAGGACTCTTCCTCAAGTGGAAATGACCATTGATGTATGATTAAAGTAATGATTTTGATGGCCCTTAAGAAGTACTGTAAAGCTTAAGCAGACAGAAAGGATTCCAAGAATAGAAAGCTATTCTAGGAAACACTTAACTCCACCCCCAGACAGTATTTTAGAAAAAGCCAACAGTTGAAAACTAGTCAGATGAGCAGAACAGAGTTGCAGTGCTGTGTACCCCTGAGTACAGTGTTTGGAATTTGAAAGTTTTAAGAATGAATTCTAGCTCTTTAATTTACTATATTTATCTTTCTGATGATAATATCATATACATATCCTATATCACATCCTGTATATGTTTATATGCAGGTACTTAACACATATTGTTTCTCCTCCATTTTCCTTTCCTTTCATATCTTCAACTGTTGATTGCTACTTTGTCTTCTCTAAGCCAAATGAGCTGTGTCTGTCTCCAAAATTTAGAGTCAATGAAAATGGTAAATAAGTAATCCAACATAAATGAAAATTAACTTCTCAAAGAAATAATATCACATAGTTTTAACTATGCAGAATTTAAACTGATGGTATAGTAATGCAAAATAAGAGAGAGAATAAGTGAATTGAACTGTTCTAAGGCCCTTTTCTTCATCAGTAGGAAAGTAGTAAAATTATTCATTTGTATTCTAGTCTAATAAGGCATTTGTGTTTTCATCTCAAAGAAAATCTTTAAAAGTAAAATAATCTATAACATGCTAATGAAAATGGGTCAAATAAAAATAAACTCCTTGATCAATCCTAAATAAGCAAATAACCAAGTAAAAACAACCAATTAATGAAATATATAGCATCAGTGGGAAAAAGTATGAAGAAAATGAATTAGCTTAGAATTTCTAGAAAGTAATAGGTCTGGGCTTCGGGACAGATCTTACAATGAGAGGACAGTTTTACTAAGATTCAAAATGGTAAACTGAAGCCAGATTTGCACAGATAGAAGGATAGAACATTGCATGCAGAAAGAAAACTATGACGATAGAACTGAGCTTGGCATCTTAAAGGGACAGAAAGAAAGCGGTAGTGAAGCCAAGCTGGACCATAGTGCTCAGTCCAGAGCACCTGACTGCTAATATATTCACAGCCTACGATGCTGTCTCAGAGTACTATGGGATATTCTCAGCCCTAACTTATAGAGGAGGAGATTGACATGCTGAGCAAGTAAGTGAATTGAGTAGAATTATTGCATATATTTCTTTATTAATTTATTTTTATCTATTTATTTGACTTTACCCAGTCTTAGCTGTGGCACATGAGATTCTTTGCAGCTTGCAGGATCTTTTCCTTTTTTAGTTCCAGCATACAGACTCTTAGTTGTGGAATATAGGATCTAGTTCCCTGAACAGGGATCAAACCCAGGCCCCCTGCTTTGAAAACGTGGTGTCTTAGCCACTGGACTACCAGGGAAAGTCCCTGTGCATGTTTTCTTCAAATGCATGCTTTTTAGACAATTGTTTGAAACCAGTCTCTGCCACTGATGATAGCAATTTGAAAATTTGCTTCAGCCTCACCTTACTTATTTGTAAAATGGAGTTATCAATAGCATAAAACCAGGGTAAGATGTGCTGAGGACTAAATCCCATTACATAAAGTGTTCAGCAAAATGGGTGAAACCTATTACTAAGGACTAGCTCATAAAATCATCATCTTAGATACCCCATATGATAGGAAATGGTATTCTAACCCAAAGTAGGTTTCACTAAGGTCTTTGCATTCTCTATTTCACCTCACAGTCTCCTGAAAAATAAGATGACGTCGTGGAAGACAGTAAGTGCCGTACAAGAAGCTGGGGCAGATGGCTATGAACCACAGCAGAGGAGACAGGCCAGGTCCAGCCCTAGGGAGTCAGACTTCATTAAACACTTCCCAGAGGAGGGAATGTTTGAACTAGAACTTGGAAGATGAAGAATGTTGATTTCTCCCATTTCCTCCTCTAGGCTTTTTCTATCAGAGTCATTTATTTAGAACTCAGTTACATTCTTTCCTGCAAGAGAGCTAAGTATGGTTTCATCTTCGAAGGAATGTAACTGCTTATGTATTCTCAGATAATTGTTTCTTATTGTCATGGCTTGTTTCACTTTTTAATCCCTTAAGAACAGGAAGCTTTGTCAGAGATAGTTCATATTTATTTTCATCATAACAAAGTGCCTGACACTAAGCTGATGTGATGTATGTAAAAGTTCTTCCAATGGCATTGGCAAATAGTAGGCACTCAATAAGGATAGCTGAGTTAAAGTCCATAGTTAACATTTTTATACTTACTAAATTGATCTTAGATATGATAAATTGATGCTAGATATATCACATTGGTAGCATGAATATAAAAATGGAAGGGAAATGAATATAAGATGATGGATGGGTGCAGAAATAGATGACTACACAGGTCAGGTGGTTGAACGGTTAGAAAATGGGAAAATACCAGTGGCTTATTGACTTTTCCAGTGACTTTCATTGATTGGGGTGACATGTTTGAGCTATGCCAATGTTTTCAGATTTCTAAAGGATGTGGAAAGAGGCTTAGAAAATTCATTTATTTCAACTTTTCTCCTAACTGCTATTAAAATGATAAATGCTTGTTCTGTTCTCTGAGACTTTTGGTCCCAGGGCAACATCAATTAACTAGGATACCACATCAAGTTTCACATATTTTTTCAATTTCTCCAGCCTCGCCATCTTTCTTTTTTAAAAAAATTTTATTGGAGTACAATTGATTTACACTGTAATATCCATTTCTGCTATACAGCAAAGTGAATCAGTTGTGAAAGTCATTCAGTTGTGTCCGACTCTTTGTGACTGCCCGTCAGGCTCTTCTGCTCATGGAATTCTCCAGGCAAGAATACTGGAGTGGGTAGCCATTCTCTTCTCCAGGGGATCTTCCTGACCCAGGGGTTGAACCCAGGTCTCCTGCACTGCAGGCAGATTCTTTACTGTCTAAATCACCAGGGAAGCCTGAATCAGTTACATATACTTCTGCATATATCCACTCTTTTTTAGATTCTTTCCCATACAGGTGATTACAGAGTATTGAGTATATTTCCTTGTGCTATACAGTGGGTTCTTATTAGTTATGAGCTTACAGTATTTAAGGAAGACAAAAGTACACTGTTATGAGCTGAATTGTATTGCACCCCCCTCCAGTACTCTTGTCTGGAAAATCCCATGGACAGAGGGCCTGGTGGGCTGTAGTCCATGGGGTCGCTAAGAGTCGGACACGACTGAGCGACTTCACTTCACTTCACCTTCATCCTGACCCCACAAATTCCTATGTCAAAGTCCCTTTGGATTTGGAACCACCAATACCTTGGAAAGCAATAAATAAATTTAAAAAAAAAGAAAAAAGAAAGCAACTGTATTTGGCAATAGGATCTTTAAAGAGATGTTAAAATGAGGTCATTAAAGTCTTCCCTGTCTTTCTTTTTTCCTGTCATAGAAAATGATTCAGTATATCAAGATAGGAGTAAACAATCTCCCAAGAAGTATAATAACATAGAAAATCTTTTACAAACAGAAGGTAAAGTTGATTGAAATCCACCTATCTTGAAGGCACACTTTTGGCACTAAGAGTAGATATTTCAAAGCTAGGTGGTTACCTTGGGGCTACAGTTTAACAGTAAGGGCATGCAATTAGAGCTAGAAAGACCTTGGTTTAGATTTAACATTGCTACTTACTAGCTGTGGGATTTAGGGACAGTAATATCTTTTAACTGTTGTACTTTGAGGGTATTGTTCCTACATTCCATGGTTGATAAATAAATTATATTAAGTTAATTTGTGCAAAGTAAACAATTTAGTATTAGATACATACAAAGTTTTGAATAGAGAAAGTGCTCAGTCTCTCAGTTGCGTCTGACTTTTCCAACTCCATGGACTGTAGCCCGCCAGACACCTGAGTCCATGGAATTCTCCAGGCAAGAATACTGGAATGGGTTGCCATTTCCTTCTCCAGGGGATGTTCCTGACCCAGGGATCGAACTCACATTTCCTGCATTGCAGGTAGATTCTTTACTGTCTGAGCCACCAGGGAACTCCCCTTGAATAGAAAGAGTAGCTGCTAATGTCTTGATTTCTCTGAAAATCCATGTATGAAATGGAATCATAAAGCCAACTTAGATATCTTAGAGCAGGGGTCCCCAACCTCTGGGCCACAGACTGGTGCCTCATGTCAGATCACGAGCAGCATTAGATTAGAAATAAGGTGCATAATAAATGTGATGAGCTTGAATCATCCCAAAACCATCCCCCTGACCCCCTAGTCTGTGGAAAAATTATCTTCCATGAAACTGATCCAAAAATGTTGGGTACTGCTGTCTTATAGCATTTTGCAAGCTACATGAATATGCTCATATATTGTTTGATTTTTATTTATCATCTCTAGCTCAGAGAGGTGACGTGATTGAGGTTCACACATCTGAAAGTTAAATGAGAAGTTAGGATCCTGAACCCTGCGTGTTGTGATTTTTCTTCTACAAAAGTACTTAGTGGCCTTGTCTCTCATGTTCCAGAATCTGTTATTAATGGGAAATATACCTCCTGAACCAGAGACAGTCTGAGAATCTGGATTTCACTTTTATCCAGTTCTGAGTCCTCAAGTTCCTCCAACAGCAAGACTGCAAGTGCTAGCTCAGGACAATGCACATGTTAATATGCCAAATTTCAGTGATATCCAACAGACTATGGCATTTTAGGATGGCGAGTGTGAAAGCCATGTCCAATGGATCACTTGTATGCTAAAGCATTTCCAAGAACTTCCATATCTTACAGCAACAGTTCTCCAAATTAGTGGACATTAAAATCCCCCAAGGAATGGGGGATTTTAACGTCCCCATCCTGAGAGACTGTTCTGGGTTTAAGTCTTATTGCCATCTATGGGGTCGCACAGAGTCGGACACGACTGAAGCGACTTAGCAGCAGCAGCAGGCACATATGTTTGGGGGCTGTATTAGTCTGATGCAGAAGATCCCAGGTGTCCTTTATGAAAACTTATTTGCATAATAAGGGCCAACATGACATTTCTATCCTTCCATTTCTTTGTCCTTGCCTGTTTCTTCAGTCTCAAATCCCGTCTCTTCCTACTTTGGCACTGACGACCCACCAATGCCAAATTGTTTATGGACCCTTAAAACACATTCTCTTCGCCATCCATTCCTTTGTTCAGGTCAACATCTTACCACCTCCTTCCAGCCTTGACTGAAGTTCCCTTTCACCTCTTCACATACTCCCACACATTCCTTAGGACCCAGCTCAGCCACCTTCCGGATATACCCCTCACTAAAGATCCACACTATTTTTACAATACTCTAAGATTTGCTCATCACCCCAACTAGATGACAGTCTCCCTGAGGTCAAAGGCTGCATTTCTGTCATCTCTGCTTTGTATCCTCTGAACCTAGAATAGAGCCTGACACAAGATGAATTATTTATGAACTAAATTAGTGGTTTTCAACCTTGGTTATAATCACAATCACCCAAGGATCTTTAACAAAATACACATGTGTAGGCTGCACATCCAAATATCTGATTTTAATTAGTCTCTGATGGTACACCAACATGGTTGATTTTAAAACTGCCTTTGGGGTGGGGGGGAGGGGTTCATGTGCTCCCAGAGTTAAAAGCCACCAAATTAAATTCAGTTTGTTTTTAATTCTGGGCCCTGTAGTTTACCCAGATGTCAGTCCTCCATTCCCATAGTTCCGGAAGTCCCTTAGTATTTTTTTTAATGCCATTCATTTAATATTGTCGTGTGTTTATCTTTTCTATGAAATTCAATTCTACTAATTCAAGATCCTAAAGATAAAAGACTATGTCCATCCCATTAATAATTGTATATTCAGTACATGGGTTTCCCAGATGTCACAGTAGTAAAAGAATTCACCTGCCAGTGCAGGAGATACAAGAGACATGGATTTGATCCCTGGGTTGGGAAGATTCCCCTGGAGCAGGAAATGGCAACCTGCTCCAGTATTCTTGCCTGCCTGGAAAATTCCATGGACAGGGGAGCCTGGTGGGCTACAGTCCTTGGGGGTCTCACAGAGTCAGACATGACTGAGCACAGCAGCATTCAGTACATAACACAGACTGCCACAAAGCAGAGACCAAAATTAAAATTGTGTATATAAATGACATGGCTAAACCCCCAAATATGTAAATATTTTCTTTATTGGGTAAACCCATTAAGCAAAAATTCATGAAAGATGTGTGTACTCAAGGAGGAGGATGGTAGAATTTCTTTCACACTCAATGTAAGAATTTCTCATGATAGATCCCAGCTGAAGAGCACTTCGGGATTCTTTCGTGTACTTGGCTTTCCCACTGGGCAACTGGCAAATGAAGACTATCTCTAGAGGCTTTCCTCTTGGCTAAGAATCATTTTCCATAGCTTTCCAGCTCAGAAGTCCACCTACAGAGTCAGCCAAACATCCCAGGGGCCCTAACAGTTGCTGGAGAACCAGTTTCTGCCCAAAGGCCATCCACATCTCCACAAATAACCTAATTCCATCCCTTTTTATGGCTGAGTAATATTCCATATATATATACCATGAGCGCATGCTAAGTCACTTCAATCATGTCCAACTCTTTGCAACCCCATGGACTGTAGCCCACCAGGCTCCTTTGCCCATGGGATTTTTTCCGGCAAGAATACAGGAGTGGGTTGCTCTGCCCTCCTCCAGAAGATTTTCTTGACCCAGGGATCAGATCAGTGTTTCTTACATCTCCTGCATTGGCAGGTGGGTTCTTTACCACTAGCGCCACCTGGGACATCTTCTTTATCCAGTCATCTGCTGATAGAGTTAGGACATGATGCTTCCATGTCCTGGCTATAATCAACCTTCAAAAACCAGTTCACAATGCATCTTCCAGGAACCTCTGTTGATTTTCCATTTTACTCCAAACAACACTTCTCTTGAGCACTCAAGTGGGAAATACCCCATTGCTGATGGCATGATTTTCTCACTGTGCGAAAAGAAAGCATGAGGAGTAGCAGTGCTTGCCACCATACCTTCTACCCTGGTGTGGGCTTTCCTTTGCACAAAGGGGCCTGTTCACCGTACCCTGTACTCACACGGTTTGTCATCACCGAAGGAGCCCTTTGTCCTATCTTAAACAAAGAACTATGCGGCAGCAGCCCTTCCTTTTGCTTCTATAACATCTTGAAGTGCTCCTTGATTATAGCACTTGGGACTCTGATTAGTATTTGTCTTCTATTTCTGCAAGTACCCTGTGGGTTTGTAGAGGCTGAGGACTTAGCCTTACTAATCTCTGTGTACTCTCAAGTACACTGCTTGGGTCAAAGGAAGCATAAAAAAGATTTGTCAAATCAATGAAATAGTAAAAGTAGAGAATCTCCAAATGCATTGCTAATGTCCAGCCCACTGACTCACTCAATCACACATCCATTCATTTATTTTTCATTCATGTATTTTCAATTATATAAGCCACTCTGGGCCTCACTTATAGAATGGAAATAACGATCTCTCCTCTGATTATATCATTTGAAAGTTGAGAATCAAAAGAGATAATGTTATAAAGATACCTTTCAAACAGTAAAATAGAAAAAGCCATGCTGGTGAGAAAGGTTTTCAGACATGTAGATGCATTTTGACATTGTTTTGTTCATGGAATTTTGGCATAGGTGAATATTAAAATTTAAAGCAGCAATAGCCATGCAGATTTCACAAAGCTAGGTATTTCACAGAAACAAAATTCTGTGGTTAGTTAAATTTTGGAAAAAAATGCATTTTTTTAAAAGTTAATCTTCTTAACTGAAAGATCTTCAGAACCTTCATTATGGCAAGGTCATCATTCTACACCTCTAAGGGGTGATAGATTGAGCAGATTCTCCAAACTTAATTGGCCAGAGAATCTTATTGATCATAAATTAGCTAATAAACCAGCCCCTCACCCTCCAAGCTACCACCACAACATATTTTTGACAAAAAGTCCAGGAAAGGATTCTGTCCAGACACATTGTCCCCAGGAAATTTGGCACCAAATTTCACCTGGCAGAAGGAAAATCCTTCCAGGTTTTTAAGATAAAAAAATTTCAGAAAGCTAATGAAAATCTCAAAAGAGGCAGTAGAGTATATTAGATTATTTCCCTGAAGCTCAATAAAGCCACAATATATCTTTAAACAAATTTAGTTTTATAACCACAACTGTATTTTGAAATATTTGAGATCCAATGCAGCCACAGTTTTCCAGATCACCTTTGCCCTTCACTGTATTTCTCCATCTTTCTTAGCTCTCAACCACTTAAAGATGAATTCTCTGCTGGGTGAAGCCCATCTAGAAAGTTATTGTAAATGGACTTGTTTCAACAAGATTCAGCTACAGGAATCATTGCTTCGTGTCAAGCCAATTTACTCAATGTTTTCCCCAGATATGTGTTCAGTCACTTTCTATCCTTTTGCTCATGTCATCCCCTCAACAGAAATGCTCCCTTTTTATGCTTCATTCTTCTTTTTCCCCTTTTCTTTTCTCCCCGTATTTTTTCTGTACTTCTTCCATCCACCCACCTCAAAATATTTATCTGACACTGTGTGAGGTGATCAGGATACCAATACCTAACAACCAAGATTTATTCTTTGGTTTCAAGAAGTTTAAGTAAATGAATATGTTGAGAGACTGAATATACAAATAAACAATGGCCAGACCATATGTTAAAACAGAATTATGACCCTCAACCATAGCAACCTTCCCAAGATGTCAGCCTCTTTTCTATACTAAACAATCCTGAAAACCAGTCCATTATAAGTCAGATGGCAATCTCTAGTGATGTTCCAGGACGCTAAATAATAACTTCTGTAATTGGCCCCAAATAGCCAAGACAGGATTAGTAACCAAAAACTTTCCTAACTTTTGTCCGTGTTTCTAGCTTAGGACCAAGCAGAGAAGGCCAAATATGCATCCCTTTTCAAAAATCACATAGGATGCCCATCCTTAGTTAGCCCACCTACAGTTTCACTATGCCAATAGCCTCTGCTCAGAACATACCTGAAAACTTATTTTTTCCCCACTGTGAAGTTTTCCAGTTTTCCCACTCCTCTGCCTGCCTTTAAGTCTCTGCCAAAACCAAGTAATGGAGGCTGACTCCTTTGCTCAGAAGAAATAGCCTTTGCTTCTCTCATTTGGTTGTTTTTTATTTCCACAGTGTGAACAATGAAATTTGCAGTGCAATATACTCAACTCGTTGTTATACTTGCCTCTTCTGTAACAGTGTTCACTGTTGGTGGGGAAGGCATTTTCATGCACATTAGCTGCCCATTCAGAAAACTAAGATCATGGCATCTGGTCCCATCACTTCATGGCAAATAGATGGGGAAACAGTGGAAACAGTGTCAGACTTTTTTGGGGGAGGGGGCTCAAAAATCACTGCAGATGGTGATTGCAGCCATGAAATTAAGACACTTACTCCTTGGAAGGAAAGTTATGACCAACCTAGATAGCATATTAAAAAACAGAGACATTACTTTGCCAACAAAGGTCCCTCTAGTGAAGACTGTGGTTTTTCCTGTGGTCATGTATGGATGTGAGAGTTGGACTTTGAAGAAGGCTGAGTGCCGAAGAATTGATGCTTTTGAACTGTGGTGTTGGAGAAGACTCTTGAGAGTCCCTTGGACTGCAAGGAGATCTAACCAGTCCATTCTAAAGGAGATTGGTCCTGGGTGTTCATTGGAAGGACTCATGCCAAAGCTGAAACTCCAATACTTTGGCCACCTGATGCGAAGAGTTGACTCATTGGAAAAGACCCTGATGCTGGGAGGGATTGGGGGCAGGAGGAGAAGGGGACGACAGAGGATGAGATGGCTGGATGGCATCACCGAATTGATGGACATGAGTCTGAGTAAACTCCGGAAGTTGGTGATGGACAGGGAGGCCTGGCATGCTGCGATTCATGGGGTCGCAAAGAGTTGGACACGACTGAGCGACTGAACTGAACTGAGCTGCCCATAGCTTTTGAACTGACCACAACTCTTAAAATGACTTGACGGATGAGTCTCTCGTCTCTCATCTCTCAAGTAGATGATGAGCTCTCCAGTGGTGGGTACTGCATCAACACCTTCTCCTCTTGATGCAACACAACGTTTGCAGAAAGCAGGTATTTAGTTGGAAGAATTAAAAAGGAATAAAGGAATAAGCCCTTGATCATCAAGACTTCTACATGGGTAGAGCATTTTCACATAAACAGTTGACTCTGATCTGAAAAAAAAGTCTGTGAGGTAGTTACCATCTCAAGCTATATTTTAGATATAAAGAAGTTGAGTTTCAGTTCAGTTCAGTCGCACAGTAGTGCCCAACTCTATGCAACCCCATGGACTGCAGCATGCCAGGCTTCCCTGTCCATTACCAACTCCCAGAGCCTACTCAAACTCATGTTCATCACATCGGTGATGCCATCCAACCATCTCATCATCTGTCATCCCCTTTTCCACACCTTCAATCTTTCCAAGCATCAGGGTTTCAGGGGGTGTTTAATAACATTCAAAGTGAGAATGATAAAGCAAGTGATAGGTATTGAAGTTTTGGGTGCCTAAATCCCTTAGTTAGTTTGGGGTTCTTTGTGTGTGTGTGTGTGTGTGTGTGTGTGCTTTTGACCACACTGAACAGCACATGGAACTTCCCTGACCAGGGATTGAACCCATGTCTCCTGCAGCAGAAGCACAGAGTCTTAACCACTGGGCCACCAAGGAAACACTAAATCCCTTAGCTTTCTATTTCTTCATTGCTAATCATTTTCAAAACTGCTTTAATAGAAAGGGAACAGGTAGTTGGTGGAATAGAGACTATATTTGATGCATTTAATACTCACTTCCTTTCTAAAAACTCCATTATTATCCCCCAGAAACTAGCCCCGACCCAGGTTTCATTTACTGCAGCCAAAGTACAAATTGTGAAGGCAAAGACCAATAATGTTGGTTGAGTTGCTAAGATACCCAGAGCATTGTTAAATATGCCAGGTCACTATCCTACAGAGAGACCAATAATATGTCATGTCTCCATAGTAACTTGCTATGAACAGGATGTGAGTTGAAAATAGAGGAAACTATGAGAATGTTCATCAGTAACAGTTAAACCAGAAAAATGCTGAGTAACAAATCATTTGATAATGTTAAAATCCTCAGAAAGAAATAGTTGGCAAAGCATGAGCTTTGGGATCCAAGAGACTGGGTTGAAATCATGACTCCCTCTATTGAAAGTTATAAGACCAAGATAAAACAGGATAAAACTCGCCAAACTGTATGTTCCCAAGCTGAGAAGTAGAAAGTGTTGTCTTGCCCTACTTAATTCTCAGGGAGTTGTGAGTTAAGGGCTGAACAGGTATAAAATACATTTAAAGAATCATTAACATAACTGTCTTTAAAAATGCATATAGTCTTACATAATCTGAAAAAGTAAAAAAAAAGTCCATCCTCATTTCTCAGTTGTTCATACTATGCAGCAGAATTTTCTACTTGCAGTAGATTATCCTTTAAATTTTGCAAGATTGGACTGATGTTAAATTAATTGGTTGTTGGCTGGAAAGAGCATAAATTTGGAGCTTTGAAACCTAAATTACAGCCCATCATTCCCCTAATGATTTATATGATCCTGAGCAGGTCGTCTGGTCTTTTAAACCTCAATTTCTTTATTTGTAAAATAACAGTGGTAATATTAAGAGGTACCACCCTTAGACTATGACAAGTGGGGCCCTGTCTGAATCCAGTGCCTCAGTGGGCCCAGTGCTTTGGAGTGGTTCCTTGCAGTTTTCTAAGTCCCCTTCCAGTGCCTAGAACCTGCTAAGGCCAGCAGTGCAACACAGACAGAGGATCCTAATCCCAGACCAGGACATGTGGACCTCGGTCACCACTGCTCCAATTCAGAGCACTATCTGACCATCTTCCTTGTGTGGAATCAACCAGATATTCCTAGTTGTTCTGGAATTTGTACCTGAGAAGTCATCATAGCACCTGCCTCAGTTCCAGGAGCATTGTCTGGTGAACAGATCATTCCACTGGCCAGGGTGGTTGTTCTTTCACAGGATGGGGCAAGATTGAGCTGTAGGAACCATACTACATGCTGAGTTAGAGTGACTATCACTCATCTTGAGCACAGGACAAGTTCAGGGCTCTAGGCTAACAACTTGTTAACAAGTTAACAAGAAAGGGTTCTCCCAGTTCTTGAACTTGAGCCACATATGTAAACCCAAGCAACAGCTCTCACCCGTACATGTGTCAACAATGGAATATCTTCCTGCCTACACATCTCAGGGTGGCTGGGATAGATGTATGTATTTTTCACCCCATACCCCCTCTGCCGCTGACACCAGGGTGGTCATCCACACCCTCACAGGCTCTGAGCCACATGTCAGGTGTCAACATGCCTGTCCTGCAAGGTCTTTGGAAATCATTGCTCTGCAACATCAAGGAACCCTCCCAACTGTTGCATCTCTGATCCATGCAGTGCTTTCCCCAGCATGGGTCTTAATTCATTCTGGATAAAAGATAAACATGTACTGCATAAACTGGACTGGATCTCTTGCCCTGCCCACATTCTTTCTTGCTGGTTGCTATTTATGGGAGGCAAGAGCGTGCTCAGCATCAAAAGATAACACATTCTAGGGATGCAACGATTAGGGCCCTAAGAGTTCAAGAGAAGGCATGGTTGAAAGATGCATTGTTCTAGCTTTGTGCTATGAAATTCTAAACAGTTAATACATCATGATCATAAACTAAATTATCATTCAAATTTTCCCGCTTGATCTCAGTAAGATGTACATGTGTGGTCATCATATGGGAAATCACCTGAGTCCAAGATCCGTGAATGCCTTGGAGAATGATGTATCATCAGTAGAGTTATAACGAGTTGTTGTTGTTATTGTTTAGTCAGTCATGTCTGACTCTTTCAGGACACCAGGGACTGTAGCCCACCAGGCTCCTCTGTCCATGGGATTTTCCAGGCAAGAATACTGGAATGGGTTGTCATTTGCTTCTCCAGGGGATCTTCCCAACCTAAGGATTGAACTTGTGTCTCCTGCATTGCAAGCAGATTCTTTACCTCTGAGCCACCAGGGAAGCCAGCTATAACTGGTAACCAGCTGTAAATTACATTAGGGAATTGCACATGCAAAAGGATCTACATATTCCAACACAAACAGAGTCCAAAGAACCATGACATTATGAGTATGATACATTTTACTTGCAGTGGGTAATATGAAGTTTGGCAATAATGGCACATTTGACAATAAAGATTGTAAAGTGATATCTTCTAGACATTAACATAAAGAGATGGTGCCCATCTACTATGAAGAATCTTTATGTACAATGATGAAACAATAAACAAATACATAAGTACACATCTCTAACCATTACTCCAAATCTTCTTTGATAAAACACTGTGCTTTAAGTAGACCCATTAATTTTATAATATATGTTTTAACTAAATTGCATATGTAGACAAAAATCCCACCAAAAATATTCACACAGGGCCTCATATATTACAGGGTGACCCTGATACTGATTATGCTTTTGCCAGAGGATATTAAAAATACTACTACTAATAAAACAAGTTAATAAGTTGTTCCTGACACATGCATCACCCCCTATAGCTGAGAAAAAGCTGACTCTTCCCATTTTTATGTCACTTTTCTTCTTATTCACAGTGCTGGGGACACAACACTGCATCTGCCTCCTGACACGTGTTTATCGTCTTCAAGCACTATGAACTTCAGGACAGTGGCACATAAGATTCTTTTCTGAATCCCCAGCACTTATCATAAAACCTGGTGCTGCATAAGCAGTCAATGAATGTTTGATGAATGAATGAATAAAAAATGAATTAATTTATAAATTATAAAGTGAGATAGAAATGGAAATATTATTACAGTAATATTATTTCCTGGCAGGATTATCCTTTAGGATAAGATAAGCTAAAATGCTGAACTGCTGAAAGGATGCAAAGATACAGAATTCATTTTTCCAAGGAAAAAAAAATAGCTTTATAAAATATTCAATAGCAGCCACCTTAAACCAAATGTTCCTTTGAAACTTAATCATCCTTAGAATCAGCTAGAGTGTCCTATAAACATACAGATTCCTAGACCCCATTCCAATTCTACTGGATCAAAATCTCTGGTCTTGTGCTTGGGGAGGAATACACACACTTAAGATGTTTTCCAGATGATATTTGAAACTTATTTCTATAGACTACTATTTCCAGTGTGAGATTTGCTATTCAGTTTCTGAATTGAGCAAATTCTTAAACCTTTGATTAGAAAGGAAATAGAATTCAATATTGGGAAACTCCATGAATCATAAATTGGTATGTGTATCTCAATACCCACAGCAGATTTTTAGAAGCTATTATAGCATTTCTTATTGCTTTGAAATAACTAGATTTCTTACATTTTATAGTTATTGCATATGATAATACTTTTCTTGTTGTCTATAGTGTAAGCTCCATGAGGAAATGAACTATAGATATTTTGTTTATCACTGTGAATACAGCTGCCAACACAGTTCCTAGCCTTTGTAAATGTTTGAGTGAATCCATGAGTTAGTAAGAATGCCTGAATGAGTCAAAAACAAATGAAGAAAATACCTTCATCTGATGGTAATTTTACTACATTCAATCCATTTTTTACCTTTTGTTAGATGAAGATATTTTTTCCTGCTGGCATTTCTCTTTCTTCTCAATTGTTCCTCAAGAAAGGAAAAGTGCTTTCCTGTAACTATGTCAACACGGCCCACTGACTCCACGTGTTGTCTAGCAGATCCATGATCCACGGTTGACCAGTTGCACACTTACAGTCTCTGCCTCTTCCTTGATTTTCCTACTTCTTCTGTTTCAGGTAAGTCACATGACCCAGATTTCAAAAGCTGCCACAGGAGCTAAGCCAAATATAGAGGGGAATTAACTTCCTGTGGGGCAGAATTTGAACAGTGGGGCAGGAGAAAGGAGGGAGCCTACAGTTAATACTCCCTCCAATAGATTTCTTCCATACACCTTACTGTTTAGGCAGAAAGGCACAAAAACGCCCACATGACCAGATCAGTTCAGTTCATTTCAGTTCAGTTCAGTAGCTCAGTCGTGTCCAACTCTTTGCGACCCCATGAATCGCAGCACACCAGGCCTCCCTGTCCATCACCAACTCCCGGAGTTCACCCAGACTCACGTCCATCGAGTCAGTGATGCCATCCAGCCATCTTATCCTCTGTCGTCCCCCTCTCCTCCTGCCCCCAATCCCTCCCAGCATCAGTCTTTTCCAATGAGTCAACTCTTCACATGACGTGATAGATTCGCCTTAATAGCAACAAACTAAGTCTCTTCGTGGCTCTGAGGAAATATTGTCCAGTGTGATTCAATCAGTTCAGTTCAGTCACTCACTCGTGTCTGACATTTTTTGACCCCATGGCCTGCAGATGCCAGGCTTTCCTGTCCATCACCAACCCCCGGAGTTCACCAAAACTCATGTTCATCGAGTCAGTGATGCCATACAACCATCTTATCCTTTGTCATCCCCTTCTTCTCCCACCTTCAATCATTCCCAGCATCAGGGTCTTGTCAAATGAGTCAGCTCTTCACATCAGGTGGTCAAAGTATTGGAGTTTCAGCTTCAACATAAGTCCTTCCAATGAACACTCAGGATTGATCTCCTTTAGGATAGACTGGTTGGATCTCCTTGCAGTCCAAGGGACTGTCAAGAGTCTTCTCCAACACCACAATTCAAAAGCATCAATTCTTCGGTGCTCAGCTTTCTTCACAGTCCAACTCTCACATCCATACATGACCATTGGAAAAACCATAGCCTTGACTAGATGGACCTTTATTGACAAAGTAATGTGTCTGCATTTTAATATGCTAAGTTGGTCATAATTTTCCTTCCAAGGAGTAAGTGTCTTTTAATTTCATGGCTACAGTCACCATCTGCACTGATTTTGGAGCCCCCCAAAAATGAAGTCTGTCACTGTTTCCACTGTTTTCCCATCTATTTCCCATGAACTGATGGAACCAGATGCCATGATCTTAGTTTTCTGAATGTTGAGTTTTAAGCCAACTTTTTCACTCTCCTCTTTCACTTGCATCAAGAGGTTCTTTAGTTCTTCTTCACTTTCTGCCATAAGGGTGGGGTTGTCTGCATATCTGAGGTTATTGATATTTCTCCCAGCCATCTTGATTCCAGCCTGTGCTTCATCCAGCCCAGCGTTTTTCATGATGTATTCTGCATATAAGTTAAATAAGCAGGGTGACAATATACAGCCTTGACACACTCCTTTTCCTATTTGGAACCAGTCTGTTGTTCCATGTCCAGTTCTAACTTGCTTCCTGACCTGCATACAGATTTCTCAGGAGGCAGGTCAGGTGGTCTGGTATTCCCATCTCTTTCAGAATTTTCCACAGCTTATTGTGATCCACACAGTCAAAGGCTTTGGCATAGTCAATAAATCAGAAATAGATGTTTTTCTGGAATTCTCTTGCTTTTTTGATGATCCAGCAAATGTTGGCAATTTGATCTCTGGTTCCTCTGCCTTTTCTAAATCCAGTTTGAACATCTGGAAGTTCATGGCTCACGTATTGTTGAAGACTGGCTTGGAGAACTTTGAGCGTTACTTTGGTAGTGTGTGAGATGAGTGCAATTGTGTGGTAGTTTGAGCATTCTTTGGCATTGCCTTTCTTAGGGATTGGAATGAAAACCGACCTTTTCCAGTCCTGTGGCCACTGCTGAGTTTTCCAAATTTGCTGGCATATTGAGTGCAGCACTTTCACAGCATCATCTTTCAGGATTTGAAATAGCTCAACTGGAATTCCATCACCTCCACTAGCTCTGTTCGTTGTGATGCTTCCTAGAACCCATTTGACTTCACATTCCAGGATATCTGGCTTTAGGTGAGTGATCACACCATCGTGATTATCTTGGTAGTGAAGCTCTTTTGTGTACAGTTCTTCTGTGTATTCTTGCCACCTCTTCTTAATATCTTCTGCCTCTGTTAGGCCCATACCATTTCTGTCCTTTATTGAACCCATCTTTGCATGAAATGTTCCCTTGGTATCTCTAATTTTCTTGAAGAAATCTCTAGTCTTTCTCATTCTATTGTTTTTCTCTATTTCTTTGCATTGATCACTGAGGAAGACTTTCTCATCTCTCCTTGCTATTCTTTGGAATTCTGCATTCAAATGGGTATATCTTTCCTTTTCTCCTTTGCCTTTCACTTCTCTTCTTTTCTCAGCTATTTGTAAGACCTCTTCAAACAGCCATTTTGCTTTTTTGCTTTTTTTTTTCTTGGGGATGGTCTTCATCCTTGCCTCCCGTACAATGTCATGAACCTCCATCCATAGTTCATCAGGCACTCTATCTATCAGATCTAGTTCCTTAAATTGGTTTCTCACTTCCACTGTATAACTGTAAGGGATTTGAGTTAGGTCATACCTGAATGGTCTAGTGGTTTTCCCTACTTTCTTCAATTTAAATCTGAATTTGGCAATAAGGAGTTCATGATCTGAGCCACAGTCAGCTCCCGGTCTTGTTTTGTAAGCTGACTGTATAGAGCTTCTCCAACTTTGGCTGCAAATAATATAATCAGTCTGATTTTGGTGTTGACAATCTGGTGATGTCTATGTCCATGGGTAGAGTCTTCTCTTGTGTTATTGGAAGAGGGTGTTTGCTAGAGTGCATTCTCTTGGGAAAACTCTATTAGTCTTTGCCCTGCTTCATTCTGTAATCCAAGGCCAAATTTGCTTTGTTACCCCAGGTGTTTCTTGACTTCTTACTTTTTCATTTCAGTCCCCTGTAATAAAAATGACATCTTTTTTGGGTGTTAGTTCTAAAAGGTCTTGTAGGTCTTCATGGAACCGTTCAACTTCAGCTTCTTCAGCATTACTGGTCAGGGCATAGACTTAGATTACCGTAATATTAAATGGTTTGCCTTGGAAACGAACAGAGATCATTCTGTCGTTTTTGAGATTGCATCCAAGTACTGTATTTCAGAGTCTTTGGTTGACTATGAGGGCTACTCCATTTCTTCGAAGGGATTCTTGCCCACAGTAGTAGATATAATGGTCATCAGTGTTAAATTCACCCATTCCAGTCCATTTTAGTTCATTAATTCCTAAAATGTCAATGTTCACTCTCGCCATCTCCTGTTTGACCACTTCCAATTTACCTTGATGCATGGACCTAACATTCCAGGTTCCTATGCAATATTGCCCTTTACAGCATCGGACCTTGCCTCCATCACCAGTCACATCCACAATTGGGTGTTGTTTTTGCTTTGGCTCCACCTCTTTATTCTTTCTGGAGTTATTTATCCACTGATCTCCAGTAGCATATTGGGCACCTACCGACCTCGGGAGTTCATCTTTCAATGTCATATCTTCTTGCCCTTTCATACTGTTCATGGGGTTCTCAAGGCAAGAATACTAAAGTGCTTTGCTGTTCCCTTCTCCAGTGTGATTAATGCATCATTTTTTATCTCTTCCTACTGTTCCACTACGTCACTTTTCTTTCCCCTCCCTCTTCTCACCCTATTGTTGTACTTCTCAAATAAAGCATCCACACTAAATTCCTGCCTCAGGGTCTACTTCTAGGAAACCCTGCCTCAGATTATTGGTTAACAAGAGTGGTTCAGGGACTCTCCTGGATGTGCAGGGAAGACTTCACTTTCCATGTGGGCAGTGTGGGTTCCTGGTTGGGAAACTGAGACCCCACATGTCTCATGGTCAAGAAATCAGAACATAAAAAAATAGGCAATACTGTAACAAATTCAATAAAGGCTTTTTAAAATGGTGCACATCAAAGAAGTATTTTATTAAAAAAAAAAAAAAAGTGGTTCTGCAAAGCAGACTGTTGGACAGGATTTGGGAACTGGCTTTCTCACTGCTCAGAAGGTAACAAAATCCCCATTGCTAGAAGTAGGTGGGGTGCAGTGGCACATGAGTCCTGAGACTTTCATCTGTAGTTAATGGAATAAAGATGAGGCTTTGGGATTTTGAATACTTGTGATGCTTAATCAGTTTGGTAGCAAAGTATAAGAATTGTGAGTAAAGTGACTTTTGGGAAGGAGGTGAGTACAAGAGACCTTGCCAAAAAAAAAAAAAAAAGAAAAAGAAAAAGATCCAGTGCTTCTAATTGCTGACTTACAGCATAATCTAAAATCTGGAATCTTTATGATGCATTCAAAGAGACGTTCATCCCTTGAAGCTAGAAGACAAGTAATGCAGTGAATCCGATTGCAGGGGTAATAACTGCAAAGAATATTAAATCAACAGTCTCAACAAGTCTCTTACATCAAAACTAGGGCCCTAATGGAGAAAAAAAAGGACTATTTAGACCTGGAATAGGGATATTTGCATAGACAAGTCTGAAAATCTTTGAACTCCCTAATCCTCTGAAATCTTCTCATGGCAAGCTTTTTATTCTTTCCAAATGAGAACTTCTCTCACAAGAGTCATTTGAAACTGGTACCTTGTGAGATGATGCCTGATCTCCTATCACATACATTGTGCTTCTAGTCTAATAATGAGAATCAAGTCCAGGGAAGCCCCAGCAGAAATAGTCTACACACTAAAAGACCTGCAGGGTCTAGCTAATATGTCCTGGCAGAAAGTAGAGGAATACATGTGGAACTGGGTCTTGCATATGGTAATCCAAGTAAAAATATAACACTAGGTAGGGGAGAATGCTCATTGACATGTGAATACTTACCCAAGACTTGAAATTAAATATCTTGACTACTCCAAATAGTTGCTTTATACGACTGGTTCCTCAATGCATTGACTTAAGGATGACTTATAGTCCAACAAAATGGAAGTGCTGACATTTCTTTGGCATAATATCAAATGAGATGTTTTCATTAAATTTGGTTTTTCCATCAGCCCAGACCAACATATTTGCTGCCCTTGTGGACAAAGAGGTCCTGCTTCCCTGGTGGCTCAGACAGTTGCTTCCCTTGTGGCTCAGACAGTAAAGAATCTGCCTGCAATGCAGGAGAACAAGATTTGATCCCTGGGTCGGAAAGATCACCTGGAGAAGGGAATGGCAACCCACTCCAGTATTCTTGCCTGGAGAATCCCACGGACAAAGGAGCCTGGCGGGCTACAGTCCATGATTGCAAAGATTCAGACACAACTGAGTGACTAACACTTCATGGCTACAACTCAGGTTGCTATAACCACCACAGTGAACACGACAAGGAACCACACATGTAGCATCACCTGGAAAAGAGGGACTGGCACATCAGCATAAGGGCTGGACTGTACCCACAGGGTCTCTAGTCTGTCTCACCAAAGGACAGCTCTTCCATTTGCCTGGAATCATGCAATGACCTGGAAAAAAAAATACTTCACAAGATGACATTTTTTTTTCTACAAGATTTTCTCCCATTACTCTTCATTGCATCCAGGCTAATAATGAAGTTACATCTCAACCTACTCTAAGTGAAGAAACACAATCCCTACTCTAGGGGAAATGGCCTCCACTAAAATAATTGTAGTACTTGACTGATACGTGCCACAGGGACTGTGGGGAATTCATTGATCTAGAGAGCTCATCTGTAGCTCAAGAATTATGATCTGGGAAGTACATGACACAGTTGGTTTGGCTGATTCCTTCAACTTTGTTGAATTCAACAGTGATGACTTACATCAAAGGAACTGAAGATGTCATAGTACTGAGGAAAAATTCAAAATGATCAGGGAAGTAGGGATGTTTCAATGGATTTACTATATGCAACCACAAAACAGCATTCACTAGAAAAACCCAAGGATGCTTCTTCTACCAAGGCAATATGGAACATAATGAGGGGGCAAATGCCATCTTTATGTGTTCAGCAGAGACCTTGCTCTGTAGATTGGTGAAAGTGAAAGTGAAGTCACTCAGTCATGTCCAACTCTTTGCAACCAGATGGACTGTAGCCCACCAGGTTCCTTTATCCTTGGGATTTTCCAGGCAAGAGTAGTGGAGTGGGTTGCCATTTCCTTCTCCAGAGGATCTTCCCAACCCAGGGATTGAACCCAGGTCTCCAGCATTGTAGGCAGATGCTTTACCCTCTGAACCACCAGGGAAGTCCTAAAAAAGATTTCAAAGCGAAAGTCGCTCAGTTGTGTCTCACTCTTTGTGACCCCATGGACTTCTCCAGGCCAGAATACTGGAATGAGTAGCCTTTCCCTTCTCCAGGAGATCTTCTCAACCCAGGGATTGAACCCAGGTCTCCTGCACTGCAGGCAGATTCTTTACCAGCTGAGCCAAAAGGGAAGCCCAACTGGTATTTGAGGCCAATTTCTAGTTTGGAATTGCCTACTTAGGGAAAGTCACTGATTTATTTGTCCTTAAATCCCCTTGAGCCGGTGTTGGGTAGCTAAATAGATGCTCAACAAATTCCTCCAATTTTCCTATATTTAAGCCAGGATACTAGAAACTATCTGAGCTACAGAGTTGAATTTAGATGAACTCTAGGCTCTGTATTTTTTTCTTTCTTCTACATCTATTTTTAAAACATTTACATTTTTAATTTATTTCTCCCCAATAAATTTTTATTTCCAGAATAATCTGCTTAAAATAACGTTCCCTACATGACCTCATGGCTACCTATACATCTCTGTAATTCTCTGTTTTCTTCCCTTTGGCTCTGGATAGGAAAGAAAATAGAAACTTTGAGCCCTTTGGTCCATTAAAAGCAAAAAGAAGAAGCCACTGGAGTTCTTCTTTAGACTCTCTTCACTGTAATGGATGAAACTTTCTCGTTATTTTAAGCAAAGCACTACAAGGTGGTATATTTCTATGAAGCTGCACTATTTTGAAGGATGTCCAGGAGCTTTTTTCATTCCCTCAATAAAATCTCTTCCTACTTATTTTCTATTTATAATGAGTCCCTCCATTCCCTCACCAAATGTTTGAGTTTCAACTCATCTCAACACCTGAAAGCCCAGCTGTCTTTTGAGACAGAGAAAACCAGCCTTTTTAGAATCTGAAATGTCTGCTCACAGGACAGAGGAGAATTCAGGCTTGCTTGGCTCCCAGTGGCCCACCAATTAGGAACTTCTCAAGGTGGAATATAAGTCTTTTTTCTATGCCTATCCCAGGCCAGCCACTGGGCCAGCAACATAGGAAGCACTTGGTGAATCTTGGCTTGATTGTCCTTTGTGAATTAGACTTCTTGTAAATGTTTAAAATCAGCAGCATGTCATAAATAAGCATAACCAACTTTTTTTGAGTGCTTCCTGTGTTCTAGGGGCCTTACGTGTATTCCTTCATTTAACCCTCATAACATAATATTATCCCCAATTTCTAGATGAAAGAAGAGAGGTACATTGTGGTTGAATGATCAGCCCATTGCATGTAATGAAGGTTTCCGCTTTCTAAATCTTAGGTTAATAAATGTGGGTTAAATCATTCATTCAATGAAGTATTCTTCAGCACTATACTGTGTGTCCAGAACTGTGCTCTGTGGTCAGAAACAGTGGCCCAAGACAGACCTGATCCTTGACTTCATTGAGATCACAAAGAATCAGTGATGACCAATGCCTATCATAGTCAGAGGTGCTGTTCAGCAGTCAATAAAACTAATGCTACCACTGCTAGTCATGACAACATCGTAGATTTGTGTAACCCTTTGAAATTTGCAAGTACTTCTGTGGGAGTTAATGCATATGTCCTGATGCAGAACAGACATCCTCCATCTTACCTTAAAGATGGGAAAGTGGAGGCTGGCACAGGTTGTGGGACTTGCTTAAGGATCACAGAATTGGTCAATGGGAGAACCATGACTGGAATTAGGGATATAACTGTGCAGGCCAGATGTGAAGAGTTAAACTCCTCTGTTTGGGCACAGATAAAAGTGGAAATTGATTTTCAGATAGTTTGCAGCATATGGCGTATCAGAAAGAATACTGAATTTAAAGTCCTGCTACATCAATGGCCTGTGGTCTTGAAAAAGTCACTTAGTTTCTTTGTCTTTCATTGCCAGGTTTGGAAGATGAAAACTGAGCTAATTCAACTGGTGTATTCCTTCCCTCTGATCACATAGATGAACTAGAGAAGAATATGTAACCTAACCCAGTCCAATCACAGTAAACCTTAGAGAATACTACACATTTTGAAATAAAGACACCCTCTTTTCTCCTGGATATAAAATCGAAGGCATACAGTGCTAAGAAATTATTGGCAACTGTATAAGGAAAATCAAATTCAGGTTGCAGCCTATCCAGATGAAGGCAGACCAAGGAGACAAGGAGCATACAAAAGCTTGATGACACTTATATGTGTCTCTGTATCATGCTGTGCCTGAAGCTGGAATTGCCAAAATACTTTTCAGTAACATGAACATCCCATAACCAGTAAGTGGTGTTTCTCAACTTTAAACCAAGGTCTGCATGATTTAAAAGCTGCTACACTGCAATGTCAAGAGGTTCCTAGCTTCAAGTGTTCGTGGACTACACTTCATATATGATAAAATCAATTTTCTCATGAGGTTAAGTTTCCTCTTGCCCTGCATAAAGGACTGCCTATTCTGTTAATTGTGCAAAACAAGAAAAGCGGGGACGGATTTTTTAACTCATTGTCTTCTGCCCAAAGCAAGAGGTATGGTCTATGGTCAAATGGTTGTTTTGGTAGATTTAACAAATCCTACCATTTCAGATGTAGGGCTGAGAATATCAGGTGTATCTTCAGTTCAGTTCAGTTCAGTCGCTCAGTCGTGTCTGACTCTTTGTGACCCCATGAATTGCAGCACGCCAGGCTTCCCTGTCCATCACCAACTCCCGGAATTCACTCAAACTCATGTCCACCGAGTCGGTGATGCCATCCAACCATCTCATCCTCTGTCGTCCCCTTCTCCTCCTGCCCCCAATCCCTCCCAGCATCAGGGTCTTTTCCAATGAGTCAACTCTTCACATGAGGTGGCCAAAGTATTGGAGTTTCAGCTTTAGCATCAGTCCTTCCAAGGAACACCCAGGACTGATCTCCTTTAGAATGGACTGGTTGGATCTCCTTGCAGTCCAAGGGACTCTCAAGAGTCTTCTCTAACACCGCAGTTCAAGATCATCAATTCTTTGGTGCTCAGCTTTCTTTACAGTCCAACTCTCACATCCATACATGACCACTGGAGAAACCATAGCCTTGACTAGATGGAACTTTGTTGGCAAAGTAATGTCTCTGCTTTTGAATATGCTCTCTAGGTTGGTCATAACTTTCCTTCCAAGCAGTAAGCGTCTTTTAATTGTATCTTAGAGGAAGTTAAAGGGTGAGTGAAGAGATGGTGTAGAACTGTTTAAGCTTTAAGATTACTCTGTAGTTACTCAACAGTTTCGCCCCTCTTTGTGGCTCTATGAATCTACAGTCTGAGTGATGGAGAGAGTTGCCCCAGGGCCCACTGCCATCCAGTGCCCACGTGACTGTGGACAAATCCCTTCACATTTCTGGGCTCAGTTTCCTCATCATCTGCAAAGTGAATAAATAATCCCTAAGAACCTATCCAGCTCCCACCAACTGAAGCTCAGATTTTCTGGCATATGCTTGAAGATTAGGGCTTCCCTTGTAGCTCAGCTGGTAAAGAATCTGCCTACAATGCTGGAGACCTGGGTTCGATTCCTGGGTCAGGAAGATCTCCTGGAGAAGGAAATGGCAACCCACTCCAGTATTCTTGCCTGGAGCATCCCATGGACAGAGGAGCCTGGTGGTTACAGTCCATGTCAAGAGTCAGACAGGATTGAGATTGTACATGCATGTGCACACGTGCGCACGCACGCACACACACACACACACACACACACACATGCCTGAAGGTCACAATTCATGCCTGCTTCAAGACTCAGAATGTCCACACTAGAAAAGATGCATCCAACTGCTTAATCTATCAAATAACTGAGGAATGAAGCAAGAGCTGCAAAGAGAAATGCTCTAATTTGTTACTGAGTAACAGATGGATGAAAACCCAACATATTGACCTGAAATGTGATAACCTGTTCACATTTGACAAGAGCTTAGTGCTTTCAAAAAGTTGTCAGATTGAAGCTGAGGCAGCCCAGAGCCAATTTCTACAAATGTAGACTGCCACAGTACATAGCAAAGAGCTGAACAGTTCCAGGGTCCCTTCAGGGTGTGAGATGAGGGAAAGAGGCCCTGGAGATGGAGCATGGCAGGGAGCACAGCCAGGGGAAGCAATGCTGTCTTTAGAACCTCAACTTTGGAACTGACCTTGGAGTCATCTAAGAAGTCAGCAATATTATATGTGAGTTGTGTTCAGGGCTTGGAGTCACACAGCCTTGGTGTGAATCCCTACCCTGTCACTTATTAGCTGGAGAATCTTAAATATGCTGATGATTCTCTAGCCAGTGTCTACAGCCTAGGTCTGTCTTATACCCCTGACTTGTGTGTTCCACAGGAATGCCCCATAGAGAGCTCAAATTGGATTTGAACAAAAGGGAATGGACCATCTTCACCCCACATTCACACCCAACATTCTGGTCACTGTTACATTATCCCATCTAACAGCCTTGATGGACCTTATAGTCAAGTCTATCAAGTGCAAGCCTTGCCTGACCACGATGTCTGATTGGTCCATAATACAAACAAGAAGCCATCTTTTCTTAATGAATCCCTAAACTCACAAAAACCAAGAGGGTATGAAAATGCGGAGGAGGAAGAGGAGAATAGTAGCAGATGATGCAACAAGAAACTCAGAAAGACAACTGAGAGCAACAAGCACAGAGCCTGAAAAGCTGGGAATGGAATGCGTGCTGCCTGGTAACTTGTTTTCCTGCATTTGCATCTCAGATCCTGAAAACAGACTCTGGGTGCCCCGAGACATATGTTGTTGCTATTTCTGGCAGCACATTTACAAATTAGAAAATTATAAATGCAAACTTCAGCCCTAGAGGGTCAGTGCAAATGAAGGAACAGTTCATAAACTCCCAATACTGATCTGCCTATTAGCCTGTGTGAAAACAGAGGCTGGAGGCTCATGGGGGGAATTTGAACTGCAGCAAGAAGCTGACCGAAAGCCAAAAGAGGAGGCTAAGACAAGGCAAATTTCTCTTACGATCAGGAAAGAGCACTGCAAAAGGCAGAACATCTGGGGAAAAGAGAAACTCCTTGACTACTCCTAGAGCACAAGGTTGGAATAGCAATAATGAGCCTAGAAGGAAGAGTAAATTTTTTCCAAGTTACAGAGAGAATGACAAGGTATTTTTTAAAGTTAAAAAATGCAAAAAAAAAAAAAAATAAAATTTAGTCATGATGACAAAATTATATCTTGGGGTGCATAAATAAGAAACAAAATTCTCCCTTAATCTAAGCTTTTTGGCACTAAGGTTTGAGATCCTATTGTAAATGGTCTTAGAAAGTGTCCTTTTCTCACATTATTTTACCTAATGAATATCTTACCATGTTGGTGTTTCCTTATTAACCCTATTCATTATTTTTCATGGGTGTAAAGTGGCTCATGATACTAGGTTTAATTTAATTGAGCCCCAACCCACTGGAAGTCCTATAAGTTGTTTCTACTCCTCTTGTTATTTGTATGACTGCAATAAGATTTACACATATCCATCTTAAGATATTCATGCTATGAAGTGAACTTCTAGAGTATAAAACCATCTAAGTGGAACTGCATGTACGCGAGTTATGCGCATTTATTTTCATGTTCTCAGTCACTCAGTTGTGTCTGACTCTTTGCGACCCCATGGACTGTAGCCCATCAGGCTCCTCTGTCCATGGGATTGCCTGGGTAAGAATACTGGAGTGGGTTGCTATTTCCTTTTCCAGGGGATCTTCCTGACCCAGGGATCAAGCCCATGTCTCTTGTGTCTCCTGCATTGGCAGGAAGATTCTTTACACTAGCACCACCTGGGAAGCCCTTTATTTTCATAAAAATTGCAAAATACCCGCTTGAAATTACTGTAGCAATTTAAACTTCCAACAGCATATATGAGTGCCCATATGCATACTCGCTTGTCTACCTGGGATGTTTTCAATCTCTTAAATTCTAGTCATAGGTGTAAAAATATTTCTTAGTTTCAATTTATATCATAAAAATATTAGATGAAGCATGTTTTTATATTTAAAAGCATTTATGTTTTTGGAGCCTTTCCTTTAATAGTCTTTGTGTGTGTGTGTGATTTTTAAATTTTTTTAAAGTGGTAAAAGTTACATAATATAAAACATACCATTTTAACTCTATTTAATTGTAGAGTTCAATGGCACTAAGTACATTATATTGTGGTACAACTCTCACCTTCATATATCTCCTAAATTTTTCACCTTTCTAAACTGAAACTCTGTCTCCATTAAACCAGGACATGGAGGCAATCTAAAAGTCAATCAACAGAGAAATGGATAAAGAAGACGTGGTACATTTATACAATGGAACATTACTCAGTCATTAAAAGGAACAGAACTGTGCCATCTGCAGAGATGTGGGTGGACCTAGAGATGCTGAATGGTCATATAGAGATGGTCATATAGAGTGAAGCAAGTCATAAACAGAAAAACAAATATTGTATTCAACTCAGTTCAGTGGCTAAGTTGTGTCTGAGTCTTTGAGACCCCATGGCACACCAGGCCTCCCTGTCCATCACCAACTCCCAGAGCTTGCGCAAACTCACATCCATTGAGCCAGCGATGCCATCCAACCATCTCATTAATTAAAATACGTGAAATCTAGAAAAATGGTACAGATGAACTTATTTGCAAAGCAGAAATAGAGACATAGACATAGAGAACAAACAAGGGAGGAGCTGCCAAAATGTAATAACCCCACCTCCAGGCTTACACATAACAATATCTGCAAGTTCTAAAACCCCAATAAATGAAAGATGAAACAATCCTCATTCCAGAGAGACAATCATGATTTGAGACCCTTTGAGGCCATATTAAAGGAGTGCACACACTCTAATCTTAGCAGCAACCCAACCCTTGAACCAATTTCTATAAAACTCCTCACCAAGTCCTCCTGGGTTGGGACAC
This sequence comes from Bubalus kerabau, assembly GCF_029407905.1. Lineage (NCBI taxonomy): Eukaryota > Metazoa > Chordata > Mammalia > Artiodactyla > Bovidae > Bubalus > Bubalus kerabau. Next base: position 11,576,818 of record NC_073637.1, on the reverse strand, counting down.
ATAGTTTTTCAGGGCAGGAGCCCACTGTGTCCCCATTTGCTGGCAAAGCAATAGAGCTATCCTTTTCTACTTCACCTAAAACTCTGTCCCTGAGATTTGATTCAGCACTGGTATACAGAGAGGCTGAGCTTTCAGCATCAGCACTGTCTAGTTGATCTCCCTCTGGAAATAGGGTGAGTACTATGTAAAGTCTGTAAAGCTAATTCTGAAGTATCTCAGCTACTAATGATCTAACTGTGCATTAGGAAATTAATAGAAGGGTGCCTTTGCCCAAGTACAGGAGGAATCAGAAACAATAGAATCCAAAGCCCTTACAACATAGCCTGCTCCACCAGTTCAAGTTCTTCAGCCTTTAAAGAACTTATTGTTGGGACAGCCATTGACTGGATATTCAACACCCTGGTAGACCTTCTATTATAACCCCATGTCCTAGCCTTAACTGACCTAGTAAGTGCCTCATTCTACGTGCAGGAGGGGACTTTGGAGGATTTGAGTTGAAGGTGCTATACTGAGAGTACTGTATAAGAAAACCAAGGTTTTCTATAAGTTGATGTTAATTTCCAGTGGAGTGAGGAAGTTATCAGTTGTAAAAATCTATGTTATCAGCAAGATCTTTCCAGGGAACACAACCATAAGAAGTAGGATTAGATCCAACTTCTCTGAGGTATAAAAATGGCACAGCAATAAATTCACATGCAATCAGCAGGAAACATATAAGCGATGTTGGCATATGTTAGTAATCGGGTATAACATTACTTTGACAAAACAGTGAGCTACATTCCTTTGTAAGATTCTAGTTAGTAACAACTGAGTAGTGTAAAGCTTTAATTTGACACACATTTAAACTCATCTCAGGCTCACTGGATACCAAGCTTTTAGTAACAATACTTGTTTCGGACTTCACCCATCAGTGGACTGAAGCTGATAATGCACTGCTCTCCTGGTGAGAATTGGCTAGAAAAGTTGGAACCCACCATGGGGAAGGAAAACATTATTGACTCCAGTTGAAAGGGACTGGAGATGATAGTGTTGACAGCTGATGCCTGGTCCCCCACTGTCAGAGCCAAGCCCAGTCTGGCAGGTTGGCAGCTGTGTGAATCAGCCCAAAGTTGGACCCTCAAACCAGAGAGACCAGCTGTGTTATTGCTGAGGCTTGCCAGAGAAGCCAGACTTGGTTCTAATCAACATGGCAAAAACAAAGAAGCCAGTAAAAAAAGAATATTCTTTGTTTTCAGATATGGAAGAATTTTAAGCCTGTAGCAGTAGATTCAGTAAAGAGATAAAGTGAAAGTCACTCAGTTGTGTCTGACTCTTTGTGACCCCATGGTCTATACAGTCCAGGGAATTCTCCAGGCCAGAATACTGGAGAGGGTAGCCTTTCCCTTCTCCAGGGCATCTTCCCAACCCAGGGATTGAACCCAGGTCTCCCACATTGCAGGAAGATTCTTTACCAGATGAGCCACAAGGGAAGCCCAAGAATACTGGAGTGCGTAGCCTATATCTTCTCCAGTGGATCTTCCTGACCCAGGAATCAAACCAGGGCCTCCCACCTTGCAGGCGGATCCTTTACCAACTGAGCTATCAGGGAAGGAAGAGGTAAAGGATAGCAAACATTTTTAAGAAAAGGAATCCAAGGCAGGACATAGCAAAGGAATTTAGAGTAAAATTTGACCTGAATTGCCCTAATTGGTGACATTTTATTTTTCATTTGATGCTGGCTACATGAGAACCAAACTATTTTATTTGACAAACATGTACTCAGTGATCCTAGGTACTAGGCACTGAATTAAGTTCAAGGGCTACAACTGTAAATGAGACAGTGCCCTTCCTTCATGCATTCTTGAATTTGTTCAGAGAAACAGGTAAGAAATTAGCAATGACAGTGCTGTGTGACATTACAGTAACTCCTCTACCTATGAGCCTTCAAGTGGGGAGATTTCAAAGATGTGAACGTGCATTTGCATGTCCAATCACTTAGCTTAGTTCACATGTCTGGCTACATTGTTGTGGTAACCCAAGGACAAAAGAGCAGATAAAACCAAGGAGGGTCTTGGAATGCAGGAACAGAAAAACCAGACCCTTGTCATCTTTCCTTCCCACATGTTGTAACTATTAATGGATTTCAGGCCTCCTGAGCTGTATAACTTGTTTTCCCTCCTACCCCATAGGGAGAAGGTATTTGCTTTACTCTTCCCTCCACCCAGAATATGTGCTTCATCCAATGAGCAAATGACCCTCAAGACCCCTATCCCACTCCTTGTACCCTGGATATAAAATGGGACTAAGGACCCCTGTTCAATATCAGTTCTCCTTTGAGCTGGCCCACTGTTCTAACAGCGTCTCCCACTCTAATAAATTTGTTTCCCTCTCACTCTGTCTCATGTCTAGAAAATCTTGTCCAGCCCATGCCCAGACCAAGACAATTGTCACATGCAAGGACCCTCTACAAGTGGGTGTGATTTTGTGTACTTTATGCTACAGTATTAGGGGAAGCACACTGATTGAAACCGTCCACCCCGGCCAGACACCGCAGTAACCATTTGCGTAAGTTGTTTTATGACAGGAGGTCCCGGTAAGGAACACGGAACTAATAAGCCTCCACCAACTGGAAGAGTTCGGGAAAGGTCAAAAGGAGACATCACATGTCTGACCACCTCCCAGAATCCTTCTCTCTGGCATCCACTTGGCTGAACAAGGCCTGCATCACCAGGAAGGACACTGAGCCAGAATGGTTGGCTAAAGACAACCCAGAAACTAATCCCATCACCATAAAACTGGAGACTGCGAGCCATGTGGCAGAGCTGGTCTCCTGGGTTCCCTTACCCTACTGCTCTCCACCGGGGTGCCCTTTCCCAATAAAATCTCTTGCTTTGTCAGCACACGTGTCTCCTCAGACAATTCATTTCTGAGTGTTAGACAAGAGCCCAGTCTCAGGCCCTGGAAGGGGTCCCCCTTCCTGCAACAGTACTGTATAGAGTTCAGTAGAACAGTATTTTTGTTTCAAGCCCAGGATGTTCAGAAGCAAACATAAAGCAGAGGTGATATTGCCGACTGTGTTAGTTGGGTACCTAAGCTAACTGTTGGATGTACGAACAAATTGGACTCAGGAAAGCACTCTCAGAATGGATCTCATTCGTATGGAGGAGACTTAATGTATAGAGAAAATATATAGTGTGATGCGAACCCTGAAAAAATTACCAAAACATTGCTTGGGTGATCAAGGAAAGCTTTTCAGGGGAACCGATCTCCTCATTGAGAGCAAAATGATAAACAGGAGTCAATTTTCTGGAATAGGGTTTGGAAGTGTTCTTTAGGCAAAACACAAAGTCTACATAAGAGAAAGCCAGGCACATTCAAGGAAATGCACAGCATTCAGTGTGATTACAGCCCAGTATATCTGTGTGTGTGCAAAATGTGTGCATGAGTGAGTAAGTAAACACTTCCAGCACACATAGACACTTCCACAATCACGATTTAGAATGGTCGACCTGGCTGAAGAATGGAGAAAGGGTTAGACATGGACAGACTAGAGTCAAGGATCAATTTGAAGACTCTTGTGATAACCCCATACAGAAATGACTTCACTTGAACATGCATAAAGGCAGTAGAAGTAACACATCGCCTCACCTAGAGGTTCACACAAGCAAGGCACTGAAAAATTTGTTGAGTAAATAAATGAATGAGGCTCTGGAGCCCATGCTCTGCAACAAGAAAGGTCACCCCAGTGAGAAGCCTGCAAACCACAGCTAGGGAGCCAGCCCCTGCCCCCTGTAACTAGAGAAAGCCTGCACACAGCAGTGAAGACCCAGAGCCATCAAAAATAAAATAAATAAATAAGGGTCTTAACAAATAAACTAACAAATGAATGGATGAATGGGCATATATGGAGATGGGAATGGCTTCTAGGTATAAACAGATTTAACCCAAACTGGCTCAAAGAACTGAGAAAATTCTTTTTAAAAAAAGTTTCTTTAGCTGTGTAAACTGTATCTCCAAGACCACAGAATCCTAGACTTCTTAGAGCAGGCATGTCAGACTATGCACATTGGAATGCTCAATGCTTTCATGCATCACTGGGGCATGATTACATAACACCCTGCATGCCTTCAATCTGCCTTTGCAGACCTCTTGCTGTTAGTTATGAATCACTGCAAGCTGACATAACATTGCATTTCCTCCTTTGCCATATGTCTCCAGTCCTTTGTCATCATTGCTCATCCCTGAGCTAACCCTCCCTTCCTTCCTTTCCATTAATTTGCATGACTAAGATGCCTTCTCAAGCAAATGAAGCCCCTTGTTCCCCATGCCTGCTGTAGCTGCCTCTGCTGAAAGCCCTCTCCTGGGCTGTGACCTTGTTTCACTTTGATATTTTCCACTTTATTAACTCTGTAAATGTCCTCAGATGGGCAAAGTCATTTCTCTCCATTAACGTTCAGCCACATGTTCAGATGGAGACCCTATTAAGTGGCCATCACTGGAAACGGAGAGCTGGACCATTGAATGAGAGGGCACCAATTATTCTAGGTAAATTATTTGGCTTCTGCTGCTCAAGATAACTATTATCTGGCTTGAGGCTGTCTACTCTACCTAACCTGAGTTTGCAGCACCTTAGTAGTGTCAATGTTTCCTGTGAAGTCTTACAGGATTGTAAGGCTTGAGGGCAGGAATCATATTCAACAAATATTGGAGGGCTTCCATGCACCTGGTTCCATGCCAAGGGCTGGGTGAATAATGAGTTAGAAAATAGGCATGATCCCAGCCTTTATGGGGCTGAAAATTGAGTAAGGAGATGAACATCAGTCATGCAAACAGACAAAGATAATAATCAACTATAGGGATGCTCTTTTAAAGTATAGTAGTAAAGAAATGACTTTTGCGCTGTGATCTGAAGGATAAGTAGGGGTTAAGTAGCTGAAAGAAGAATGGTGGGGAGGGGAGAATGATCCTTGTTCTGCCTTCTGAAGCTATTTTAAGTAAATTTGTCCTCCCTTCCATACAAAAGTCCTCCAATTACATGTACATGTATAAGATCCATGTAAGTTTGCTTGTTTTCTCTTTAACAAAATAACGAAAGCATGCCAAGTCCAGCTCCCATTCTGATCATTTCTACCATCCTACTCTGGATTGTTCCTAATTTCTTTTTACTGACTTTTCTGATTGAATTTGCTCAGTGTCAATCTGGGAATGAGGTTAATGTAAAGAAACCAACATTTCTTGACTACTAATATGTCAGGCACGGTATTAGGGACTTTACACATGTTCCTATTTAATCTTCCAGTGAGTGAATAGTTATCAGTCTACTATATAGATGATTAAATGGAGGCTGCAGAACGCATCCAAGACCACACAGGGATGGGTGGTAGAACCCGGTGTTTCTGACTCTTAAGACTTTATTACTTTCCTCCACAGCCATGGACTTGATCATCTATCTGTGTAGCCTAGGATGGCATCACATTTGGCTTCTCATGGACAAATAAAATGTCAGGGCTTTCTGCATGCATGCACATGCATGTATGTACGTATGTACACTTTCATTCCAGGACTCCACTATCTCTGTTGTGGCAACTGGCTGTTTAGATTCTAACTCAGTGAGACTTTTTGTTTAGCCCTATGAGAGTTATCCTGCTGTGCTTCAAAAATCTTCCCAGTCTGTTGAGAAGTTTCAAGTATTGATTCCCTTAGCATGTTTCTACCAGCTTTAAGTAACAGAGTATGGATGCTTTCTATGTTCTCCATTAAGTCCCTAGTGTTAAAAGTGAGCCAAGGAGATTATACATGTTGAGAATCAGAAATCCTGTATTTTCTATTACTAAACTCTCAACTTCTTTTCTTTGTTCTCTGTCCTTAGAAACCCAAATCTACAGGCTCATCGAACTAACTGAAGTTGTCCTAAATCCTCAGTGCCCTCTTAGGATATTTCTTCTGGACATACATCCTAGTGTGTCGTCTTTATTACTGAACTCTTACTCGTGAAGCAAGAAAGATTCTTTTCCAAAGACCCCCACCTTCAAGGTGAATCAACTGTCCCTGCAGTATGTTTTCTAAACCCAGAAATTTTCCCTATCATGACACTTATACACTGTATAGTAATCTGATTTTTTTCCTGGCAAGACTGAGAATAGTATTACGTTACCTATTCATGAAGCCTGGCCCAACACACAGCGTATTTGAAGAGCTCAGTGTATGTGGGTGGAATTAAAATGACTTTGACTAAATCAGGCTGGGTTGTATAGGGCTTGCCTGTGCTTCCTGCATAATGACAAAGCAGGAAATGGAAAATGAATGCCTTACAGACTGTCCCATCCTGTGACATTGATCAGCAGGTCCACAACAAGGGCAATACTACTGCTCTTTCCTAGTTCTCTGTGTGATAAAGGCAGAAGTCTCTGCCTTTCATACTTTCTAAGGCTTCCTCTCAATCTCTATTTAATGCCTCAGGGAGTAGTGACCCTGAAACTAGCTGGCCAGCTCTGCTGCTACATCAGCAAACACAGAGAGCAGCCCAAGATTGAGCACAAAATTTCCCAGTCTTGATGAAGCACGAATTTGGCTTCCTACGCTGCCAATCACTGACTCTGAAACCGACCAAAGACCTGAGAGACATCAGGAGAACAGAAAAAGTGAGTTTGGAAAATGACATGCCCACTAATTCCTAGATCCTCCAAGCCCTATGACCATGATCAGATTTAGAGTCTACCAAAATAGCTGGAGCATCTAGGCCAGATTCTCTCCCTTACTCAATCTTGCATAACCCTTACATCCTATTACAGCCCAATATCACTATGCAGATTTCAAAGATGGAACACTAAAGTTTCAGAAAGTCACTTCCAGGCAAACAGCAAGGCACGGGTGAAGCGGATAAAGGTTCCCTGGAGTCACCTCACTCTCACCTTGGGGACACTCAGGAGACCTCATGAAGATCTCTTCTTTGCCTGACCCCTGGAGCCCTCTCTTCTGTCTGCATCCATGTCTTGGTTATGATTTTCCTTTTACCCAAAATCAGTCCTCTGATCTACATCTGTGCATATGGATGTATCTCTAGCTTTAATTTATTGATTCTTTTGCTAGTCACTTTACAAACTTCATTTTTGTTTATCTTTATAAATCTCGGCAAAATATGTATCATTACCCCCTTTTCTTTCTCTTTTTTTCTTTCCTTTTTTGGCTGTACTGTGTAACATGTATCCTTGGCATTGAGAGTGCAGAGTCTTAACCACTGTATAGCCAGAGATGTCCCTGGCTCCATTTTCTAACTGAGAAACATGAAACATTCAAAGATACAACTTGCCCAAAAATGTGGCTAATGATGAGCAGAGGCAGGATTTAAATCTAGGCTGTGCAAACCAGAAATGCAGCTTTTAATTGCTGAATGACACTATTGTACTAGTTGAGCTATTGCTCATCCATGAAGCCTTTCTTGACCTCCCTGTCAACAGAACATTCTCTTTTGAAAAAGGGCCATTTTTGAAGAGTGGGAGCTCTGGGATCAGAGTGCTGAGACCTAATCCCCAGCTCTGTCAGTTACTAATTATATCATCTCTAGCAAGTTACTTGAGCTTCCCTGGTGGCTCAGTGGCAAAGAATCCGCCTATGATACAGGAGACTCAGGTTCAACCTGCAGGTCGGGAATATCCCCTGGAGAAGAGAATGGCAACCGACTCCAATACTCTTACACAGGAAATTCCATGGACAGAGGAGCCTGGTGGGCTACAGTCCATGGGATCTCAAAGAGTCGGACACAACTGAGAGACTAAACAGCAGCAGCAGCATGTTATTTTTTTCCACTTTCTGTCTGTATAAGACTGAAACATTCACAGTACCTACAGAAAGAGATGATTGTGTTGTGTAAATTAATTCAGGTGTGGATCACAATAAACTGTGGAAAATTCTGAAAGAGATGGGAATACCAGACCACCTGATCTGCCTCTTGAGAAATTTGTATGCAGGTCAGGAAGCAACAGTTAGAACTGGGCATGGAACAACAGACTGGTTCCAAATAGGAAAAGGAGTACGTCAAGGCTGTATATTGTCACCCTGCTTATTTAACTTGTATGCAGAGTACATCATGAGAAACGCTGGGCTGTAAGAAACACAAGCTGGAATCAAGATTGCTGGGAGAAATATCAATAACCTCAGATATGCAGATGACACCACCCTTATGGCAGAAAGTGAAGAGGAACTAAAAAGCCTCTTGATGAAAGTGAAAGAGGAGAGTGAAAAAGTTGGCTTAAAGCTCAAACATTCAGAAAACGAAGATCATGGCATCTGGTCCCATCACTCTATGGGAAATAGATGGGGAAACAGTGGAAACAGCGGAAACAGTGTCAGACTTTATTTTTCTGGGCTCCAAAATCACTGCAGATGGTGATTGCAGCCATGAAATTAAAAGATGCTTACTCCTTGGAAGGAAAGTTATGTCCAACCTAGATAGCATGTTCAAAAGCAGAGACATTACTTTGCCAACAAAGGTTCATCTAGTCAAGGCTATGGTTTTTTCTGTGGTCATGTATGGATGTGAGAGTTGGACTGTGAAGAATGCTGAACACTGAAGAATTGATGCTTTTGAACTGTGGTGTTGGAGAAGACTCTTGAGAGTCCCTTGGACTGCAAGGAGATCCAACCAGTCCATTCTGAAGGAGACCAGCCCTGGGATTTCTTTGGAAGGAATGATGCTAAAGCTGAAACTCCAGTACTTTGGCCACCTCATGCGAAGAGTTGACTCATTGGAAAAGACTCTGATGCTGGGAGGGATTGGGGGCAGGAGGAGAAGGGGACGACAGAGGATGAGATGGCTGGATGGCATCACTGACTCGATGGACGTGAGTCTGAGTGAACTCCGGAAGTTGGTGATGGACAGGGAGACCTGGCGTGCTGCGATTCATGGGGTCACAAGGAGTCGGACACGACTGAGCGACTGATCTGATCTGATCTGATCTGAAAGCATTTAGAAGAACGCTCAGTGTATTGTTAAGTACGTATTGAAGGTAATAACATTACCATATCCACTAGTGGTGTATACCGCTCTCTACTGTCTGGTCTGTTTTTCCTATAACCCTGTGAGGTAGCTGAGAGCAGAGATCTTATTTCATTCATTTTTACACTTCCACATATGAAGACACAGAGTAGGAATTCAATAGACGTTTGTTAAATGAGTGATAGAATGAAAGACCAACGGGGTTCACTTCCACCTCTCACAAGCCTTGCTTTGCCCTACATCAGGTTTCTCAGTAATCTGTCCTAAAGTTTAGAAATCTGATCATGCACTTTATGAAAAACAAAATACCTGGGTAGCAATTAACTATTAAGCTACCCAAGGTGCCTCCCACCTCATCCCACATACTGCAGTGACAAAGAGGTAAAAGTTGCTAAGTCCCCTAGGAAGACACAGAGGAGGGTAAGGAGGAAAAGGAAGAAAGGATGGAGGGAAGGCAGGAAGAGAAGAAAGGATGGAGGGAAGGCAGGAAGAGAAGAAAGGATGGAGGGAAGGCAGGAAGAGACCCGTCCAAGTTGATGCACCAGTGGTTTATTCCTTTTGACTTTAAGCTAATGATTTAATGCTAACTTTGGGCCTAAAACAGTTCTAAACTGTCCAAACTAAACAGACAGTTCTAAACTGTCTACATGTCCTCACTCATTTATTCTTCACAAAAGCTGGAAAAGGTAGATAATATTATCACGCCCGTTATATGGATGAAAAATCAGAGGAACAAAGATGGTGACTTACCTCACCTGATCATTAAGCACAGAGCCTGAGCGTTATGGCTCCAGCTAACATACTATGCTACCCTGTCTCACAAGGTGTGCTGTGATTAGAAATGGTTAAGCCACCAGTGGAAACAGTGGCTGACTTTATTTTTCTGGGCTCCAAAATCACTGCAGATGGTGATTGCATCCATGAAATTAAAAGACGCTTGCTCCTTGGAAGGAAAGTTATGACCAACCTAGATAGCATATTAAAAAGTAGAGACATTACTTTGCCAAAAAAGGTCTGTCTAGTCAAGGCTATGGTTTTTCCAGTGGTCATGTATGGATGTGAGAGTCAGACTGTGAAGAAAGCTGAGCACAGAAGAATTGATGCTTTTGAACTGTGGTGTTGGAGAAGACTCTTGAGAGTCCCTTGGATTGCAAGGAGATCCAATCAGTCCATCCTAAAGGAGATCAGTCCTGGGTGTTCATTGGAGGGACTGATGTTGAAGCTGAAACTCCAATACTTTGGCCACCTGATGTGGAGAGCTGACTCATTTGAAAAGACCCTTGATGCTGTGAAAGATTGAGGGCAGGAGGAGAAGGGGACAACAGAGGATGAGATGGTTGGATGGTATCATCAACAAAATGGACATGGGTTTGGGTGGACTCGGAGTTGCTGATGGACAGGGAGGCCTGGCATGCTATGGTTCATGGGGTCGCAAAGAGTTGGACACGACTGAGCGACTGAACTGAACTGAACTGAAGCCACCAGAATGGCTGAGATAGAGAAAAATGGTTGAAAGAATTAAGACATGTAACGGTCATATCCATGGTCTTGATCGCATGTGTTTGTGTGCATGTTTGGGTGTGTCATGACGTTAAGTCGCTAGCATATTTGCTTATATGCTGGTTGCCTTATTAAATTGCAGGATCCAGGCAGGCAGAGAAAATGTCTCATTAGAGTTATCATCTCCCAGAACACTTGTTATATTTCATTTACATACTGTGCATTCAATGAAAGGAAAATAGTCAGATATTCCTGGACAAGGCAATGGCACCCCACTCCAGTACTCTTGCCTAGAAAATCCCATTGATGGAGGACCCTGGTAGGCTGCAGTCCATGGGGTCACTAAGAGTCGGACACGACTGAGCGATTTCACTTTAACTTTTCACTTGCACGCACTGGAGAAGGAAATGACAACCCACTCCAGTGTTCTTGTCTGGAGAATCCCAGGGACGGGGGAGCCTGGTGGGCTGCCATCTATGGGGTTGCACAGAGTCGGATATGACTGAAGTGACTTAGCAGACTTAGCAGCAGTCAGATATTCCATCAACTAACCATATGGATATATACTCCCCAAATGAATAATATGTATATTATTATTCTTACATATATGCATTGTGTTAACTTTTTTGTGTTTCCTCTACCTAGTTAAGAGTTTCTGCATCTCAGCATTCTGAAGAGCTGACCCAGGAAATTATTGATAATCCATCCTTGATGTACTGTTTCATTGTTGTTGTTGAAAGTGTTAGTTGGTTAGTCATGTCTGACACTTTGTGATACCATAGACTGTAGCCCACCAGACTCTGTCCATGGGATTGTCCTGGCAAGAATACTGGAGTGGTTTACCATTCCTTTCTCTAGGGCTTCCCAACTCAGGGATCAAACCCAGATCTCCCACATAGCAAGCAGATTCTTTACCATCTGAGCCACCGAGGAAGCCCCTGTTTCTTAAATACTAAAAATAAATGACGGGTTTCCCTGGTGGTTCAGTGGTTGAGAATCTGTCTTGCAATGCAGGCGACATGGGTTTGATCTCTGGTCCAGGAAGATCCCACATGCCTACCAGCCAGAACACCAAAACATAAAACAGAAGCAATATTGTAACAAATTCAATAAAGACTTTAAAAATGGTCCACATCAAAAAAAAAAAAAAACCTTTAAAAAATAAAAAATTCCCAATTTTTGTGTGACCTTGGGAAAATTGCTTTGCTTTTCTGGGACTCACTTTCCTCAGCTAATAAAATGAGAAGATTGTTTAAATACAATTCCCAATTCTATGATCCTATCATTTAAAGAATATAAGTTTATTTTTTAATCTTTTAAATTTCAGGTAAAGAATAAAAGGCCAAGAAGAAGGTGTCCTTTAATCATAAATATAAATCATAGTGTTCTGTGTACATAGACGTCAAAATACAAAGCTGGCTTCCATGAGAAACCACTCTCTCTTGCCACTGCTTAATGAAGACACCAGAGTGTGGGGGGTTGGAGAGCCAGAGGCAGCTATTACAGGTTATTAACTTCTTTCCAGTTAAGGGCACACATTCTAATTTGCATTTTTGAATATGCATGAACAGATTTCAGTTGAAAAAGAATTTTGCCAGTTGTGACAAGGCCCTCACCGAAACTGTGACATGAGTGTTAAGTGATGAGGAAGTAGAGTTTCCTTTTTCAACACAAAGGTTGAAGAGCCCTCAACAGATCTGGCAAGTTTTCTTGTTGGCTCTGTGGGTGAGTGTCTTACTTGGTAACAACGATCTCAAACAAAATCAGTTTAGACTGGCTTCTTTGGCACTGCGGCTCGTTGTGACATGGCTAATAACTTCTGCTTTGCATAGTACTGGAAAGCATACTGAATTCAGGGCTGAGGGACTAGGCTACAGATCACGGAACTGCCATTAATTGTCTGTCTTCCTGAGCAAAACCATTAAACATCTTAGAACGTAAAATTTCCAACATGACATCAGAGCAAGAATGCCAAAGCAATGTGACTTAAGGAAAAGATGATACCATAAGTATAAGAACACTTTGAAAACACTGAAAGATCATCAAATACAGTGGAATTCTACTAATATAGAAAAATAAGATTGTACTATGACTGCCCTTCAGAATAGACTGGAATGAAAATAATATTATTGTGCTTAGTTGCTCAGTCGTGTCCCACTCTTTGCAACCCCATGAACTGTAGTTCCCCAGGCTCCTCTGTCTATGGGATTCTTTGTCCTGGATTCTATCCAGGCAAGAATACTGGAGTGGGCTACCATCACAGATTATATATTCAAAAGATATGTTGGCTTGGTGTGGAAAGTAAAATGTGATCCATCATAGATGGTCTCCAAGTGTTGTGACAGCAGAAGTTCAGACGAGATCAAAATGCAGATCACTCCTGGTTACGTAAATGCCAAGGCATATCACAAGGCTTTCTGCAAACCCTACCACGATGTCTCGTTAAGGTCACTAAACATTAAGACTCACAACACCACCCTAGGCCACACATGACATCAGATTCACTTACAAAGATCCAGGAAAGCCAACACTGTGGCACTGCAGGAGTCCTTGCAGAAGAGCAGTATCTTGGACTCTCATCCAACCCCATATGAAGATTCAGGTGCCAGGAAGCCAGATCCACACAGAGCAGACATGAGAGCCTTGGTTTAACGTGTCCTGTCCCATGGGAGCCAGTATCTCATAATAGTTCCATAAGCATGGGTTCCTGGGTCACCACAAGTGTGTGCCCAGTACAAGAGGCACTGTACTCAGGGTGGCTTCAAGCCCATCAGGTATGTATAGTTCTTATAGTCCAGTTGCATTTTACCATGCAGAAGATATTGTACCATAATAATCATTGCCTGGGAACATAGCTGACATTCTTGCCCTTATTAGGTTCTAGGAAAACACAAAAGAACAGTTAACTGGAGTTAAAATTCTTATGCAGTAGGGGGAAGTATTTGTTTTGAGCTGCTTTAAGAAAAAAATTAGTGAGTTTGAGGACCAGTGAAAAGAAATTATCCAGTGAGAAATAAAAGAAAAAAGAAAAGAACAGAATCTAAAAGGCCTGTAGGACACCATCATACATGCGTATGCTAAATGTGTAACAGGAGTCACAGAAGGAGAAGAGAAAGATGGGGGTGGGGTTGGGTAGGGGAAATATTATTTGAAAAAATAATGGCAGAAAACTTTCCAAATTTGACACAAAGCATAAACTTAGACATTCAAGAAATTCAACAAGTCACAAGTGGACAAACTCAAAGAGATCCATGCCTATTAAATAGATACATTATAGTCAAACAATCGAAATACAAAGAGAAAGAGAGTCTTTAAAGCATCAAAAGACAAGCATCTCGTCATATACAAGGCATCCTCCACAAGCTTAACAGGTGATTTCTTGTCAGAAACCATCACAGTGAAAAAGCTGTGGAGGGACATATTCATTGTGCTGAAAGAAAAAAATATCACTAAGAATTCTATTTCTAGCAAAATAATCTTTGAAAAAATAAAGGAAAATTAAGACTTTCCCAGAAACACAATAATTGAGAATCCTTTCTAGAAAGCCTGCCCCATGAGAAATACTAAAATGAGTTTTTCAGGCTTAAATAAAAAGACAATAGACAGTAAGTCAAATAATATGATATTTATTATTATATTATAATATAATATAGCACAAATTTTATTTTTATTTGTAACTCTTTCCTAATTTAAAAGTTAATTGCACAAAGCAATAATTATAAACAAGTATAAATAAGCTTAACATGTATAAACATATATATGTTTATCATATATATATAACATATCATTTCTATGATAACAATACACAAAATGAGGGAGAAATAGAGTTGTATTGAAGCAAAGTTTTGTATATTGTTTAAGTTCTTTTAAACTTAAATTACACTGTTTTAAATTAAGACATTAATTATAACCCCCAAGACAATAACTGAGAAGATAGCTCAATAAATCTGGTAAAAAAAAAAAAAAGAGAGAGAGAGAGAGAAAATAAAATTTAAAAGTTTGTTTAACACAGAATAAGGTAGTAATGGAGGAAAAAACAAAACAGTCATAAGACGTAGAGGAAACAAACAGCAAAATAACAGATGTAAATCTTACTTCATCGGTAGTTATGCAATATGTAAATAAGTTAAACACTCAAATCAAAAGGCAGAGATTGGCAGAATAAATACAAACGAACAAAAAAGCATGATTCAACAATATGTTGTCAAAGATCCATTTGAGATACAAAAACACAAATAAGTTGAAGAAACAAGGAGTGAGAAAGATGCATGGTGAAACCATAACCAAAAAAAAAGCCGAAGTTGCCATAATGTACTTTGGAGGCAGTAATTGTTACTTCACACAGAAAGGACATTGTGTAATGAAAAGTATTGATTTATCAGGAAAACATAACAATTATAAATATATTTTCACCTAGCAAGAGAACCCCAAAATTCACGAAGAGAAACATCTTCAAAGGTCCCAATTTACTTTTCAAACAATGAAACCCAAACTTCTGAACCTAGACTACTAGATAATGCGTGCTTCCTTGTTCATATTCCCAGTTTTTTCTCCTACTTTTTCCCTTACCATACAATGCTCCTTGCATAAAACCTACCTTTAGTTTCCTTAAAGTTTCTATTCTCCCCCTAGCTTTTGCACATGTTCTTGCTTTTGCCAGGGATGCCCTAAGTACCTTGCATCTTTCAAATCTTAGTTCAAATGCCAACTCTTAAAATAAGTGTTACCCGATCCTCCCAGGAACACTAAAATATGTTCTCCTGTGTGTACCACTGGTTTTTACTTTTATTTCTAAGTCTGACTTGCAATGATTCAGTCATGTTTGTCCATTCCACTAAAACCTGAATTTCTGGAAAACAAAATCAGTTTCCAATAATCTTTGTTAACACGGAGGCTAGAACAGTATTTAGCACAGATTATGTTCATGAAAATAAATGTTTCCTGGATACATGAATAGCAGAGAGCATATGAAAATACCATAGACTGAGCAGCTAAAACAACAGAAATGTATTTTCTCACAGTTCTGAAGGCTGGAAGCTCAAAATCAGGGTGCAGATTCCTGAAGCTGACGGGAGAACTCCTCCTGGTTTGTAGACACCTACCTTCCCACCATGTGTCACTTGACTTTTCCTTGGTGTGTGTGCATAAGGAAAAAGAGAGAGGCGGGGGTCTCTTCTTCTTATAAGGCCACTGAATCCCATCTGATTAGGACTCCACCTTTATGACTTCATTTAACTTTAATTACCTCCCTGAAGCTCTATTTCTACATACAGTCACTTTTTATAGCTCGACTTCAATATATGAATTTTGAGGAAACACGACTCAGTTATTAGCAATGCATAATAGTATATTGCATTATATTCATGCATAATGGTAATAAGTGAAAGTATTAGTTGCTCAGTTGTGTCTGACTCTTTGTGACCCCACGGACTGTAACCCACCAGGCTTCTCTGTCCAAGGAATTCTCCACACAAGAATACTAGAGTGGGTTGCCATTCCCTTCTCCAAGGGATCTTCCTGACCCAGAGATCAAATCCGGCTCTCCCTAGACTACTATTCACTCAGCCAGAACCCACTCCTCACTATGTTGTCTCATTTTGCAGTGATGTCTTTGACCTTGCTCTTTGAGCTGAGTTCCCAAAGTCAGAAAAATGTTGACTTACCATTGGCAATCCATAAATCAGCATCCATTTCCCCAGTTTTCTTGATTTACATAAGGAGCCTCTTGTCCCAGCCTGACAGCAGTAGAAATAGAAATGTACCAATTAAATGATTGTTCTGCTTATCAAAATCCTCATTGGAATATATTGGGCAGGAAGTAATTTTCTCCTCTCTGATTTTCATGAATATACATAGGATTGAAGCACTGAAATCAAATACACATTAGTCAGATTCTATAACCAATGTGAAGGTGGATCTAATTTATCTTTTTTTAAGATTTTAGAGCCTGAGGAAAAAGAAAGACTAGAAAGAGATTACAAAGTCATCAAATATTTACATAATGCTTAACAGTTTAGAAAGAAAATACTTTTTCCTGGAGAAGGAGATGTTTTAGCTATTATTACTCCACAGATAAGACTCCGAAATGATAATTTTCCCCTGAGATAAGTCAGCTGTTAAATCACCAATAGATTTAACTAACTCCATCCACTAATGCTAGAGTCTGTGTTTCTCCCGTCACTAACTGCCTGGAAAAGTCAAAAGCTTGATTTTTTATTTTGCTCTGCACTTTACTCATTATTTTGACACACGTTAACTTAATCCATATGCTCACAACAGTCCTGAGAGTTTGGCACAAGAAAATTGAGGATGAGGTTTTTTGGAGAGACTAACTTTGGCCACCTCATGCGAAGAGTTGACTCATTGGAAAAGACCCTGATGCTGGGAGGGATTGGGGGCAGGAGGAGAAGGGGACAACAGAGGATGAGATGGCTGGATGGCATCACCAACTCGATGGACGTGAGTCTGAGTGAACTCCGAGAGTTGGTGATGGACAGGGAGGCCTGGCATGCTGCAATTCATGGGGTCGCAAAGAGTCGGACACGACTGAGCGACTGAACTGAACTGAACCCAGGGAAGACTGATGGTTAGAGCTTAATTCTGTACATCAAGTGTCTGTGGCCGTGGAATTTGGTGTCCAATGCACATCCCATCAGACGACTTCCCGTCCTTCTCCCTTTGCCTGTCTTTCCTCTTCTGGTGTCTCTTCCTCTTGAGCTGCAGCTCAAGTCCATAGATCTCTGGGAAATTGAAGGTAACCACCACACTGGTAAGGCTATCCCTCTCTGGGCTTCCTTTGTCCCTGATTGACCGGGATCAATCAGGGACACTGCTGCACTGATCATTCCACAGGACAACGTTGTGTTTGTAATATGTTCCTCCCACTGGGGCACAAGTGCCTTGAGGACAGGAATCCTAGGTCTTGCATCTCCTTTACACCTACACTTGACATAGGACCTGGATCAAAGCACGTTCTCATTGCATAGTTCTTGAATAAATTGGGATGGGGAGGCATATTTAGGAACCACCTCCCTTGGCAGCCCCTCCTCAGACTGCCATCTTCCTAAACATGCAGATGTTAAGAGACCAGCACAAAAACCACAAAAGACATTAGATGATATTCTTAACCTCTATTCTGTATTGTATTCATTAAGGGTTCTTCCTCTATCTTGGTCTGTTTTGGCTGCTATAACAAAATAGCATTGACTGGGTAGCTTGAAAGTGAAAAGTGAAAGTGAAAGTCGCTCAGTCCTGTCCGACTCTTTCTGAGCCCATGGACTATACAGTGCATGGAATTCTCCAGGCCAGAATATTGGAGTGGGTAGCCTTTTTCTCCAGAGGATCTTCCCAACCCAGGTCTCCCACATTGCAGGCAGATTCTTTACCAGCTGAGCCACAAGAGAAGTCCAGGAACCCTGGAGTGGGTAGCCTATCTCTTCTCCAGGGGATCTTCCCAACCCAGAAATCGAATCAGGGTCTCCTGCATTGTAGGTGGATTCTTTACCAACTGAGCTATGGTCTGTTTTGGCTGCTATAACAAAACATCACAGACTGGGTAGCTCAAGCAATAGAAATATTTTCTCACAGTTCCAGAGGCTGGAAGTCCAAGATGAGGGTGCCAGCATGGTCAAGTGAGGGCCCTCTTCTGTACTGTTGACTTCTCATTGTACTTTTACAAGACGGAAGGGGCTCTCTCAGTTCAGTTCATTTCAGTTCAGTCGCTAAGTCGTGTCCGACTCTTTGCGACCCTGTGAATCGCAGCACACCAGACCTCCCTATCCATCACCAACTCCCAGAGTTCATTCAAACTCCCAACCCAGGTCTCCCACATTGCAGGCAGATTCTTTACCAGCTGAGCCACAAGAGAATCCAGGAACTCTGGAGTGGGTAGCCTATCCCTTCTCCAGGGGATCTTCCCAACCCAGAAATCGAATCAGGGTCTCCTGCATTGTAGGTGGAGTCGGTGATGCCATCCAGCCATCTCATCCTCTGTCATCCCCTTCTCCTCCTGCCCCCAATCCCTCCCAGCATCAGAGTCTTTTCCAGTGAGTCAACTCTTCACATGAGGTGGCCAAAGTACTGGAGTTTCAGCTTTAGCATCTTTCCTTCCAATGAACACCCAGGACTGATCTCCTTTAGGATGGACTGGTTGGATCTCCTTGCAGTCCAAGGGACTCTCAAGAGTCTTCTCCAACACCACAGTTCAAAACCATCAATTCTTTGGCACTCAGCTTTCTTCACAGTCCAGTTCTCACATCCATACATGACCACTGGAAAAACCATAGCCTTGACTAGACAGACCTTTGTTGGCAAAGTAATGTCTCTGCTTTTGAATATGCTCTCTAGGTTGGTCATAACTTTCCTTCTAAGGAGTAAGCGTCTTTTAATTTCATGGCTGCAATCACCATCTGCAGTGATTTTGGAGCCCCCAAAAAATAAAGTCTGACACTGTTTCCACTGTTTCCCCATCTATTTCCCATGAAGTGATGGGACCAGATGCCATGATCTTTGTTTTCTGAATGTTGAGCTTTAAGCCAACTTTTTCACTCTCCTCTTTTACTTTCATCAAGAGGCTTTTTAGTTCCTCTTCACTTTCTGCCATAAGGGTGGTGTCATCTGCATATCTGAGGTTATTGATATTTTTCCCGGCAATCCTGATTCCAGCTTGTGCTTCTTCCAGCCCAGTGTTTCTCATGATGTACTCTGCATATAATTTAAATAAGCAGGGTGACAATATACAGCCTTGATGTACTCCTCTGGAGCCTCTTTAAAAAGGTACCAATCCCATTCATGAGGACTCCACCTCTTTCACCTGATGGCTTATGCAAACCTCTTACTTACCTCATTTTCCTCCTCTGCAAAATGGAAGTGACATTATGGTTTTCAGAAGCGTCATTTGTCACATATTGAAAGGCTCATTAGTATTAATTTTCTTCTTTCTTCACACTAATTGCCTTTCCATGTGGTTTCAGGGTCTTCTACTCTTTCCATTTATTGAATTTTTTCCTATCTCTGAACCTACAGCACTCTGTCTGGAGCCAATATAATACTAATTAAAATCTGGTGGGTGTACATGTATTAAATTGAAAACCTAATTTTAAAATTATATAGAGTCATGAAGATTAAAGAGACTTATTCATACTTTTAGACATGATGGCTTATTATAAAGCTACAGTAAATAAAACTGTATAATAGAAGCACAAGTGTAGACTAATGGACTAAAACAGGAGTTTTTTAAAAGATCCATACATTTATGACAAAAGTGATAGGTCAATGTGGAAAGAAAGTATTTGTTATAAAAGGTGCTAATCAATTGGATATCCATGTGGAAACTATAAACCTCAATTCCAGGTCCTTTGTAGATCCACATGTGAAAAAATAATAAAATTTCTAGAAGATAATACTCATTTGATCTTAGGGTAGGCAAAAATTTCCTAAACAGGACATGAAAAGCACTAAGTATAAAGGGAATAATGACAAACATAGACAGTATTTGTATTAAAAAAACTTCTGATGTTTATAGGATACCTCTAGGAAATGAAATGGCAGGCCAGGGACTGGCAGAAGATCCTGTACATGTGACTAGCAAAGGAGTTGTACCAGAATATATATATTTCAGAAATTAATTATCTATAGACAGACAGCTAATGAGAACATACTGCATAGCACAGGGAGCTCTACTTAATGTGCTGTGGTGATCTGAACGGGAAGGAAGTCCAAAAGGGAGGAGATATATGTATATGCATGGCTGACTCCTTTTGCTGTACAGCAGAAACTAACAGTGCATTGTAAAGCAACTATATTCCAATAAAGATTGATTTTAAAATAAAAATAAATTAAAGACTATAAATAAATAAGAAAAAGACAAACAACCTTATGGAAAACATGGCAAACAATTTGAATAGACATTGCAAAGAAATGATACATTCAAATGGTCAATGAATGTGAAAATGTATTAGTAATCAGAGAAATGCAATTAAGATCACAATGAGATAGCATTGTATTTAACAGAATGACTCAAATGTAAATCTTCTGATAACAATTGCTGATGCAAATGTAGAACAACTGGGATCTCCAGTCTTCTGGGATCCCAACTATATTGGGAATCTAGTTATCACCACTTTGAAAATTAGTGCTATTTGTTGAGGTTGAACAATATAACCTTGATAATGTTGAAATGTCATTCCTAGATGTTAACCAAATGAAATGAGTGCACATTTGCCCAAGAAGGCATGCAGAAGATTGTTCAGATTAGCAATTGAACAATACTCAAGAATCAAACACTGGGAAGAAAAACAAGATTTCATCAACAGTAGGAAAAATAAAGTGGTATATTTTTACATGGCAGTATCACTCAACAATGAAAATAAAAAATTACAGATACATGCAATAACCTAAGTGAATCTCGTGAGCATAATATTAAGCCAATAAAGCCAAACATAAAAATGATCAATGTTGTATGATTCTTTTTGTATAAAATTCAAAATTTGACAAAACTGATCTATAACAAAAGGAGTAAAGATAGTTTTTACATTTGTGAGGGACATGAGAGGATGTCAAATGTAATACAATATTTTATTTCTCACTTTTGGTGATAGCTATACCAGTGGGCTCCTTTTGTGATAATTCACCAAGCTATAGAGTTATGATTTCTCTGTCTCTCTTGAATGTTATATTTTCATTAAAAATTGTAAGTGTTTAAGTATTTTACCAGGCCAGAGGCATGTATGTGTTACTAGCAGTGATAATTACAGAACAGAACTAGAAGGAACCTCATAGGTTTTCTGGTTCAATTCTCTCATTTTATCCAGCAAATCATTAAAGGATGAGTTGTAAGAACTGGGCTTCACTTGTCTCTCATTTTGTCAATATCTAAAAGAGGAAATATTTGGTGACATATTTATATGACTATTTATTCCTTGGGAGCTCAAATAAGGTCATCAATTCTTTTGCGGAAAAGAATCAGTAATCAGTAGTCAGCTACTTTGTCCTAGACTACTAGTCAGACAATCATTCACCTTCTGGAAAACCCTTTTATCCTGCCTCTGTGGTTCATCTGACAGTGGAATGTAGACATGCAGAAAATAAAGGAGAGAGAGTGCTGAAATATTTAATTCAAACAAAACATATGCATTAAAAACAAAGGAAAATATTAATGCTAGCTAAATATATAAACGGAGAAGGCAATGGCACCCCACTCCAGTACTTTTGCCTGGAAAGTCCCATGGATGGAGGAGCCTGGTGGGCTGCACTCCATGGGGTCGCTAGAGTCGGACACGACTGACTGAGCGACTTCACTTTCACTTTTCACTTTCATGCATTGGAGAAGGAAATGGCAACCCACTCCAGTGTTCTTGCCTGGAGAATCCCAGGGATGGTGGAGCCTGGTGGGCTGCCATCTATGGGGTCGCACAGAGTCGGACACGACTGAAGCGACTTAGCAGCAGTAGCAAATATATAAATGAAGACAGAACAAAAAGAAGTATATTGGCAAATGAAGAGATGTGATTAGAATAAATTTACTATGAAAGAAGAATGCTGAGTTTACTTTGCAAAACAAAAGCTAAACTTGTGCTACATATTTAAAAAACGCTTCTAAAAATGAAGAAAAGCAAGAATGCTGAAGTAGAAAGAATGGCCAGAACACTTCCAGGTAAATGCAGATCCAAAGGAAGAGGCAAGAGAGCTGCAATAAATAATAACAGATAATAGATTTAATTCCAGCTTCAGTTCAGTTCAGTTGCTCAGTCGTGGCCCACTCTTTGCAACACCATGGACAGCAGCAGGCCAGGCCTCCCTGTCCATCTCCACCTCCCGGAGCTCACTCAAACTCATGTCCACAGAGTCGGTGATGCCATGCATCTCATTCTCTATCATCCCCTTCTTCTCCTGCCCTCAATCTTTCCTAGCCTCAGGGTCTTTTCCAATGAGTCAGTTCTTTGCATCAGGTGGCCAAAGCATTGGAGCTTCAATTTCAGCATCAGTCCTTCCAATGAATATGCAGGACTGATGTCCTTTAGGATGGACTGGTTGGACGTCCTTGCAGTCCAAGGGACTCTCAAGAGTCTTCTTCAACACCACAGTTCAAAAGCATCAATTCTTTGATGCTCAGCTTTCTTTATCATCCAACTCTCATCCATACATGACTACTGGAAAAACCATAGCTTTGACTAGATGGACCTTTGTTGGCAAAATAATGTCTCTGCTTTTTAGTATGCTGTCTAGGTTGGTCATAGCTTTTCTTCCAAGGAGCAAGCATCTTTTAACTTCATGGCTGCAGTCACTATTTGCAGTGATTATGGAGCCCAAGAAAATAAGTCTGTCACTATTTCCATTGTTTCCCAATCTATTTGCATGAAGTGATGGGACTGGATGATTTTTGTTTTTTGAATGTTGAGTTTCAAGCCAGCTTTTTCACTCCAGGTAGAAAGCACTAAATTGGATAAAATAAGGCACTTTATTAAAACAGTTTTTATTTCCAGGTAGAAAGCATTAAATTGGATAAAATAAGGTACTTTATTAAAACAGAATTATTGCACTGTTTGCTGAATATGTACCCGTCTTTAATAAGCCAAAGTCAATGTCATCCAAATTTATAAATCTAAGAGAACATAAGAAACAAAGATAGAAATATTATAACTACTCAAGTAGCTTAATTCAACTCCTTTGGCCCACATTAGATCAATAGACCTAATGAAGTAAGCCAGTGAAGTAAGTCTATAGAAGATCTAAGTAACAAAAAACAAATTAAAGCTTGTTCATCTATGACTAATTTAATGCTCCCAAAATAGAGATTAGAGCACCTCCCTTTAAGAGTCTATGAAACCAACACAATTCTGCAAAGCAGTTATCCTTCAATTAAAAAATAAATTAATTTTAAAAAAAAGAGTCTGTGAGACCTTTGTGAAAACATATATTAGCATGCAAAGAAAACCATAAATTTTAAAAAAATAAAAGAGTACAAATAAGTACCTGACCACAGGGAAATAGGGAATACCCTGGTGGCTCAGTGGTAAAAAAAAAAAATCCTCCTATCAATGCAGAAGACATAAGTTTGATCCCTGGGTTGGGAAGATGCCCTGGAGAAGATGGACAGGTCATGGTGGAGAGTTCTGATAAAAATGGTCCACTGGAGAAGGGAATGGCAAACCACTTCAGCATTCTTGCCTTGAGAACCCCATGAAAAGATATGACACTGAAAGATGAAGTCCCCAGGTCAGTAGGTGTCCAATATGCTACTGAAGAAGAGCAGAGAAATAACTCCAGAAGGAATAAAGGGCCAAGCAAAATGGAAACAACACCCAGAAACAAGTGGATGTCTCTGGTGGTGAAAGTAAACAATACTGCATAGGAGCCTGGAATGTCAGGTCCATGAATCAAGGTAAATTGGAAGTGGTCAAACAGAAGATGGCAAAAGCACTGACATTTTAGGAACTGTGAACTAAAACGATTGGAATGGGTGAATTTAATTCAAATGACCATTATATCTACTACTGTGGGCAAGAATCCCTTAGAAGAAATAGAGTAGTCCTCATAGTCAACAAAAGATTCTGAAATGCAGTACTTGGGTGCAATCTCAAAAATGAATGATCTCTGTTCTTTTCCAAGGCAAACCATTAGCATTAGTGATTGGGGCATAGA
The DNA here is from genome assembly GCF_029407905.1 of Bubalus kerabau. Taxonomy (NCBI): domain Eukaryota; kingdom Metazoa; phylum Chordata; class Mammalia; order Artiodactyla; family Bovidae; genus Bubalus; species Bubalus kerabau. The sequence goes on along the minus strand of NC_073637.1, from coordinate 11,552,703 downwards.
CTTGGATTTCACAGTAATCCAAGTCTATGCCCCAATCACTAATGCTGAAGAAGCTGAAGCTGAATGGTTCTATGAAGACCTACAAGGCCTTTTAAAACTAACACCAAAAAAAGATGTCCTTTTCATTATAGGGGACTGGAATGCAAAAGCAGGAAGTCAAGAAATACCTGAAATAACAGGCAAGTTTGGCCTTGGAGTATGAAATGAAGCAGGGCAATGGCTAACAGAGTTTTACCAAGAGAACGCACTGGTCATAGCAAATATCCTCTTCCAACAACACAAGAGATGACTTTACACATGGACATGACCAGATGGTCAATACTGAAATCAAACTGATTATATTCTTTGCAGTCAAAGATGGAAAAGCTCTATACAGTCAGCAAAAATTAAACCAGGAGCTGACTGTGGCTCAGATCATGAACTCCTTATTTCCAAATTCAGACTTAAATTGAATAAAATAGGGAAAATCACTAGTCCATTCAGGTATGACCTAAATCAAATCCCTTATGAGTACACAGTGGAAATGACAAACAGATTCAAGGGATTAGATCTGATTGACAGAGTGCCTGAAGAATTATGGACAGAGGTTCATGACAATGTATAGGAGGTGGTGATCAAATATATCCTGAAGAAAAAGAGATGCAAAAAGACAAAATGACTGTCTGAAGAGGCCTTACAAATAGCTGAGAGAAGAAGAGAAGTGAAAGGCAAAGGAGAAAAGGAAAGATATACTCATCTGAATGCAGAATTCCAAAAAATAGAAAGGAGAAATAAGAAAGCCTACTTAAGTGAACAATGCAAAGAAATAGAGGAAAGCAATAGAATGGGAAAGACTAGAGATCTGTTCAAGAAAATAAGAGATACCAAGGGAATATTTCATGCAAAAGGGGCACAATAAAGGACAAAAATGGTATGAACCTAACAGAAGCAGAAATTAAGAAGAGGTGGCAAGAATACACAGAAGAACTATACAAAAAAGATCTTCATGAACCAGATAACCACAATAGTTGATCACTCACCTACAGCCAGACATCTTGGAGTGTAAAGTCAAGTGGGCCCTAAGAAGCATCCCTATGAACAAAGCTAGTGGAGGTGATGGAATTCCAGCTGAGCTGTTTCAAATCCTAAAGGATAATGCTGTTAAAGTACTGCACTCAATATGCCAGTTTTATGTAAATTTGGAAAACTCAGCAGTGGCCACAAGACTGGGAAAGACCAGTTTTCATTCTAACCCCAAAGAAGGACAATGCCAAAGAATCTTCAAACTACCTCACATTTGCACTTATTTTACATGTTAGCAAAGCAATGCTCAAAATTCTCCAAGCCAGGCTTCACCGTTACGTGAACCGTAAACTTCCAGATGTTAAAGCTGGATTTAGAAAAGGCAGAGGAAACAGAGATCAAATTGCCAACATCTGCTGGATCTTAGATAAAGCAAGAGAATTTCAGAAAAATATCTACTTCTGCTTCATTGACTATGCTAAAGCCTTTGACTGTATGGATCACAACAAACTGTGGAAAATAAATAGATGGGAATACCATACCACCTTTCCTGCCTCCTAAGAAATCTGTATGTAGGTCAAGAAGAAGCAATTAGAACGAGACATGGAACAACGGACTGGTTCCAAATTGGGAAAGGAGTACGTCAAGTTTGTATGTTGTCATCCTACTTATTTAACTTGTATGCAGAGTACATCATGCAAAATGCCTGGCTGGATGAAGCACAAGCTGGAATCAAGATTGCCAGGAAAAGTATCAATAACCTCAGATATGCAGATGACACCACCCTTATGGCAGAAAGTGAAGAGGGTACTAAAGAGCCTCTTGATGAAAGTGAAAGAGGAGAGTGAAAAGGCTGGCTTAAAACTCAACATTCAAAAAACAAAGATCAGAGCATCTGGTCCCATCACTTCGTGGCAAATAGTTGGGGAAACAATGGAAATAGTGACAGAATTTATTTTCTTGGGCTCCAAAATCACTGCAGATGGTGACTGCAACCATGAAATTAAAAGACTCTTGCTCCTTGGAAGAAAAGCTATGACCAACCTAGACAGCATATTAAAAAGCAGAAACATTACTTTGCTGATGAAGCTTTATCTTCTCAAACCTGTGATTTTTCCAGTGGACATGTATGGATATGAGAGCTGGACCATAAAGAAGGCTGAGCACAGAAGAATTGATGCTTTTGAAATGTGGTGTTGGAGAAGACTCTTGAGAGTCCCTTGGACTGCAGGGAGATCAAACCAGTCAATCCTAAAGGAAATCAATCCTGAATATTAATTAGAAGGACTGATGTTGAATTGAAGCTCCAATAGTTTGGTCAACTTTATGCAAAGAGCTGATTCATTAGAAAAGACCCTGATGCTGGGAAGGATTGAGGGCAGGAGGAGAAGGGGATGACAGAGAATGAGATGGTTGGATGGCATCACTGACTCAGTGGACAGGAGTTCGAGCAAGCTCTGGGAGATGGTGAAGGACAGCAAAACCTGGCATGCTGCAGTCCATGGTGTCACAAAGAGTCAGACCCAACTGAGCGAATGAACTGAACTGATATAAGTAAATGGTTCTTCTTTAAAAAGTTAGAACCCAATAGGAAAACTGGAATAAAACAAGGACAGAGATTTCACAGACAAGTGAAGAAATTTGCCTTTAAACATATGAACACATACTTACTGTTTGTCATAGATTTTAAAATACAGTTTAAAACAATGATGAATTACCATTTTTTTATTTATCTGTTGGGCAAAGATTATAAAGTTGGATGAGAAGTAAACTGATGAGAGAGTAACTCAGTATAATTTCTTTGAAAGGCAATTTTGTAAATGTCCGCTGAATTCTTAAACCCGTTGATCCAGGTATCTGGCTTCAAGATATTTATCCCATAGCAGTAAAGTACAAAAATAATTGTGCAGAAGAATATCTATGGCAGTGTTGCTTGTATTAGCAGTCTAGAAACAGTCTAAACGTCCATCAAGAAAAAACAAGTTCAGTACATTTTGTAACATCTATACAATAGAACAAATTGTAGCCATAAATCTGAAGGTATTCATAGAAAACATTCTTCTCCAAGTCAGACTACTGAGAAAAAAAGAGATATAAAACAATGTGCATGAACACACAAGTTATATCAAATGTGCATGCATCCATCATATTTCATAAAGATACCAGGCTCTGGTAACAACAGTGCCAGAGGGATCTGAGAAGTTGAAGATCTGTGTTGGCAAAAGATATACTTTTCAATGGGTACCCTTTGAAAATGTTCTTACATGTATGTCATATTTTTCCAAAAATCCTTTAAAAATAGGGTAAATCAGTGATAAAATATACCCCAGAGAATTCTGATACGAAGCCAAGCTTGGGCACCCTTGTCCTAGAACAAATTTGTATCACTTCACTTGACATCCCCTCCAACCAGTTCCAGAGGAACCAAGGATAAGCAAGTGAGGGTCACTGTGGCCTCTAGGCAAATAGTAAGAGTAAAAACAGCACTAATCAAAGTTTAGTGGCAAAGGTTATGCTGTGTGCCGGCGCCTCTGCCAAGCACTGTGTGTGCCTGTTCTCATTTGGTCTTCACCATTAACCAGTGAAACGAACGCTAATATTGTTCTCATTTTACCGTGAGGACCAGGAGGGGTAGAGTCTGGATTCTAAATCAGTCTGCCTGCCTCCAACCTCATGCTTTACCATGTGGAAACCATAAAGAGCAACCACCATTGTCCTTCGCAGAGAACAACACGTTGTCTACCTATAGGGTGTTGACCTGGAGTGGAATATTCACTAACCTTAGGTCAGCACTCCGGTTCTATCGCCACTTGCTAGCTGCTGCCTGAGGCTTCAGATAGGTCTTTTTACTCTATCATCTGTAAAACAAGGATAATGGTAAACATTTTTAGCTTGATTAATTGATCTTTTTTGGTAGTGGGACTTCCCGGGTGGTCCAGTGGTTTAAGACTTCACCTTCCAACGTAGGAGGTGTGGGTTCAGTCCCTGGTCGGGGCACTAAGATCCCACATGACTTGTGGCCACAAAACCAAAACATAAAACGGAAGCAATACTGTAACGAATTCAATAAAGACTTAAAAATGGCACATAAAAATTCTTTAAAAAAAAAAACTTGGGTAGTAAATAATGATATGTTCCCCATTTTGCAGATGAGGTATTTGATCCTACGTGTGATCAAGTGCTTTATTATAAAAGACCACACTCCATCAGTCAAGGACTGGAGAAATGAAGACCATAAGTAACTCTCCCAAATATGAGCACAGCATTTGGAAGCAATGCAGAAACCTGGCAACTACCAAGATAGAAAAGAATACTGCTAACACATTAATAGCCCTCCAGTTCACACATTATGACTCTTGATTTCTACCACATTCTTTCCATTTCAAATACAATTATTCCTCATTAAGAGAGTAAACTCTAAACCTTGGCAGCCATCATGTTTAGAACTGCCAAGGAAAGCATGTGTTATTGTCACCTACCCAAGTTCAGAACTGAAAAAAGTTCCATTGCTTTTCATAATCAGTATCGACCGAAACCGATTTATGTGCCAAATGACTTAAGTTTCTCCTCTAGACTGTGCGTTCCTTGAGAGTATGCATGGCATTTGCACTACTCCATTCACAGTACAGTCATTGCACGATGAGCGTTTGTTCATGATGGAATGGATGGAGGAATGGGTGGATAGATGGATGGATGGAGGATGGTCAACCGATGGACATAAGGGTGGATGGATAGATAAATGATTAAGTTACCACAAAGAATTTTCCTGATAATAATGACTATGTAGTTTGCAATATGAAATATAATCATTTTATAAAAAGCTACATGGCAGAAGGAGACAACGGTTTCATTTAATTGGTACATGTTTGCTGTTTCTCAAAGCTCCCACTTATGATAAATCGGCATTTCAGGTGCACCTGCAGAGCAAAGAGAACTTGCCAAGAACCTCTGAAGAGGAGCTAACCACACAACAAAAGGAGAAAACATTCAGAGAGAAAAATCATCTCAATAATCACTATAGCACTTAAACAGACTTCCAACTTGAGAAGCAGACAGGGAATAATTTTCTAACTTTCTAATGAACGTTGCACTTAGCCAGCTGTCAAATACGCAGTTAATTTTTCATTCTAATTATTTGGAGTTTTTTTTTTCTGGGGTTGCATGATTGTTAGTTGCTCCATCGTGTCCAACTCTTTGCGACCCCATGGACTGTAGCCCGCCAGGCTCCTCTGTCCATGGAATTCTCCAGGCAAGAATACTGGAGTGGGTCACCACTCCTTTCTCCATGAGATTTTCCCAACCCAGGGATCACACCTGGGTCTCCCGCATTACAGGTAGATTCTTTACCATCTGAGCCATCAGGAGGCTGGAAATCCCAATTCTGTATGCCCTGTGACTGATAGTCAAGCTGACAAAGGTTCTCCAAGCCCAGAGTCCGCAACAGTGTCTGAGCTTCTTACTAATGGGCTGTGCCAGTGCATATTCATGCCTCACAAACTTCTGTGCTACTCAGTCTTGTACAAATTCACAGTCCTGAGAGGAGCTGGCTAGGGTAGGAGGAGGTCAGGTAATTGTATGAGAGGTTCATCTTGTACCTTCTAGGATCCTGATAGCAATGGCTAAAGAAATGGCAGCCAAGGAAAGACAAGGACCCAAGGTCAGGGCAACAAACACAAAATCAGTCTAGAGGGTAGTGGCCAAATCAAAACCGAGAGACAACAGTTTGCAGTGAAATAGAAATTGTGTGGTGGGCATGTTATTTTTCTCTCTAGGGTTTTTTGTTAGCTTGTTTTTTTGTTCCTTGTTTATTAGTTTGTCTGTTTTGTAACAGCACTCTGTTTTTCTCTGGGGGAATTCTCTCCCCCCTGCATGTAAGCTTACTGGATCAGTCCTCAATAGATTGGACACTAGCTTCCGTCTAGTGAGTAGAGGTTCATCCATTCACCAGAAGCTGGAAAACACATTCCTCAAGACTGGAAAAGAGAAATGGGTTAACTGTCTGCCTCCCAGGGCTGGAAAGCTGAAGCCTTTGGAGTAATTATTTGTAAAGACAGACTTAAATATCATTTGCTATTAATTAGTTTGCATACCTGAGTCCCAACCACTGGACTGCAAGGGAATTCCCCATAGTGCTTTCAAATTCTGATCAGATTATATTAATTCTTGGCAAAATTTGGCTTTTAATACCATCATTTGTCTTTCAGTTTGTCCAATATCTTGCTCATGTTTCACCATCAGGTCATCAATTTGATTTCGTCTGAAGAGAAGATAGATTAGTTCCTTAGCAGAATTTCTCAGCTTACTCGTGCCATTGCTGTTGCTGTTCAGTTGCCAAGCCGTGTCTGCTTTTTTGTGACCCCATGGACTGCCATGCAGCATGCCAGACTTCCCTGTCCTTCACTATCTCCCAGAGTTTGCTCAAACTCATGTCCATAGAGTCAGTGATACATATGCCATGGCACACTTACAATTATATTTGCAGTGCACTTGAGTCAAGTTTGAAATGACGTACCCAGAGTCAACTGCCTTAGAGAGTTCAGTTGCCCCAGACACATCATATCCAGCTACCTGAGGGTCTAGGAGGTGAATAACTCAGTCCCCTGTGAACTGGCTACAGCACATGTGTAAGGAAATTTGCCTCAGATGATATAGCTACGTCAGTTAAAAAAAAAAAAAAAGCAAGATCAGAATCTCCAAACCTCTCTCTTCTGTCACCCTCACCAAGTCCAACAGAGGATAACTGTTATCTCTGGAGAAGAGACAGCATACCAGGCAAAACTGGAAACATATCTCTTAAACCTGCATTAAAACTTCCACTAATCATTGGGCTAAGGGGGAAAAAGTACACAGGAACTGTGTGGCTATGTAATAACTCATGAATATAAATCAGAGACTTTAAATTGCTCTTTGAACAAATATTTGGACACTTCGTTATCAATAATTATATGGCTTATCTGACACAAAGGAAAATTGAAGGAAGCGGTTTGGGCTTGAGATCCATTCAACTTGCAATGGACTTGCTTCCTTAAAGGACAAGCTCAACAGTGTGGTTGCCTAGATGGCTGCCTCTGAGTTTTCCAATGACCCTTGCATGGCAAAATATAGCTCCACCGTGACCTTGAACAATCTCTGAAATTCTACTTGCCAACTTTTTGGGTGAAGTCAAGAATGCTCTTATTCTTTTTCTTATTGCTATTGTTTTTTTAATAATCAGGTTTTTTCAAATTTTTTTGGCCACACAGTTTGTGGGATCTTAGTCCCCTGATCAGGGATCAAACCTATGCCCTTGGCAGTGAAAGTCCTAACCACTGGACTGCCAAGAAATTTCCAAGAATGCTCTTGTTTATTTTGGACTAAGCAGTTGTCATTAATTCAAATTAATTCCATATTGGGAGTTAGTTTTTCAGAAATCTTAAAGTTAGTTAGTTTTTAAGAAATCTAAAAACCTAACCTCAGTGGAGTTCCCAAGACGCCTTCTCTGATCGTTCCACCTAAGAAGAGGAGTGTAATTTGAGGTCGAGACCAGAAGCACTTAAGGTCTTTAGAAGGACAGACCTGGGTGTACAGAGAGATTTTATCCACCTAAAAGCCTTTTTTTCTTAGCAAAGAATGTCTTGACCATTGGATGTTATTTCTCTATTGTATTTTTTTTCTCTCTGTGACCTCATTTTGGGAGATCTCGCGCTCTCTCTGACTCCATTCAAGGAGCATTTATTGAGGTGTTCTGCAGCATGAGCTGGATGCAGAATACAAACATAAGCAGGACAACTGCATTCCCTGAACTCACAGAGCTGTAACCAAGAATGATGACAATCAGATGCCAGGTGATCTAGGAACAGGAAAAGGAAGACAAAGAGAAGCAAATGAGCAAACAGAGGTGCAAGAAAACCTTTACTCCAATAACACATTTTCTTTGCAGAGGAGTAGAAAGTTCACAACCCCAGCTAGTTGACTACCTTCAACTAAAGTACTGTGGTCTTTCCCATCTCTGGGCTTTGGCATATGCTGTTCCCTCTGCTGGTAAGGTTTTACACACTACTTCCCGTACTGAAACCTCCCCCCATCCTTCAAGAACCAATCCAGGGCTTCCCTGGTGGCTCAGTGGTAAAGAATCCGCCTGCCAAAGGAGGAGACATGATTTCTATCCCTGATCTGGAAAGATCCCACATGCCTCAGAGTAACTAAGCCTGTGTGCCATGACTATTGAGCCCACGCTGTAGAGCCAGTGAGCCAAAATTAGAGCACATGCGCACAACCACTGAAGCCCATGTGCCCTAGAGCCTGTGCTCCACAAGAGGAGAAGGCACTTCAATGAGAAGCCTTCAAACCACTAGAGAGTAGCCCTGCTTGCTGCAACTAGAGAAAAGCTCACAAAGCAACAAAGACCCAGCACAACCAAAAATAAATAAATAAAATTATTTTAAAAGAGAACCATTCCAAATGTTCCCTCCCTTGTGAGTCCCTCCCCTCACCCCTCATCATCCCTGCCCAGGGTGGATCTGTGTATTTGTTGGTGCCAGCACTCCTTGCACACAACTCCATCCTATGACACATCGCAGTGTGGTCTGCTGATGGCTTTTGTGTATGTTGACTCTGCCAAATGATGACTTGTGAAAGCAGGGGCTGTTTGCTGTTCATTTATGCATCCAGAGTCTAATATGAGACTTGATTTATAGCTGGTGCTCAATAAATTCTTATTGAAGCTACCTGCAGGTATCAATTAAGAGAAGGAGTGAATAGAGGAAGCTGGCACATTCGTCACAACACATTACTTCTCCTTCTTCCCTTATCCTATTTTTTTTAAGGGAAACTTTATTTCTGTCCCTCAGGGAGGCTAAGTGAGTAGGTACTGCCTGCAATCTCTGGCTGCAGCCTTGTGCTAATTTGCTAAATTTAACTCACTTTCCCTCTCTCATCTCTTCCCTTCCCTCTCAGTAAAAGCCAGTCAACAGGATCAGTAAAACCTAGTGGTGGATACATCCGCAGACCTGATTGAAAAAGAGGAGGATGAAAGCCAAGCAATCCAATAGTGAAGCCATTTCCCAGTCTTTCAAAATTTACCCACTTCCACTGCCTGTAAATATCCCAGTTTCCACTGAGATCTCTAGACATTAAATGTAGTGCATCGTAAACTCAATCACAACTTTTCCTCCTCCTTATCCCAAGTCAAAACTAAAGAGCCTCTGGACTTGAGGTCTCACCTCTAGATGTTAATAAATGTGTGTAGTTCCTGAATGATCACTGCATGCAAGGTGGCATGTCGTTGTTGTGTTGTGATTGCAACTAAGTTTTGTTAATGACTGGGCTGGTTAATGATTATGGCCCTTTATGGGCCGTAAAACAGGCCAGAAGTTAAAACATATATGAAATCAGAGAAAGTCATTCTCAGAATCTTTGGAAACATCAATTCTGCTGTTCCAGAAAGAGAAACCGAGGCCCAGGAGGAATAGAACTTCACATCTGAGCTGTGTTCTTTGCTGTGAAGGAATTTATGACTCTTCCAGGGAGACAAAGTATAAACACAGAGAAAATTAAGCAACAACATGATAAAGTGCACAGGCCTTTTAAACTGAGAGGCTAATGAGTAATCCAGAGGGAATGTGTGAGATTTCATTCATCATCATCTCCATCACCATCATTATCACCATCATCATCACATCACCATCATCATCGTCATCACCATCATCATCATCCTTATCACCATTACCATCATTATCATCACCATCATCATCATCATGCCATCATTATCACCATCATCATCATTACCACCATCACCATCCCCACCATCATCACATATGATCATCATCATCATTACCAGCATCATCATCACCATCATCACCACCATCACCATCGCCATCATCATCACATCACCATCACCATCATTATCATCACCATCATAATCACCATCATTACCATCATGCTATCATTATCACCATAATCATCATATCACCACCATCACCGTCACCATCACCACCATCACCACCATCACCATCATAACCACCATCACCATCATCATCATTATCACCATCACTATCATCACCATCATCACCTTCACTAATACCTATTGACTGTTTCAATGTGCCAGATGCTTCCCTAAGTACTTTATAGGTACGATCTTATTAATCTTTTCCCTACACTTAAGAGAAAGATTTTATCTCAGAGATGAGATATCTGAGGCCTAAAAAGTTAAGTTTTAAGGCTCTGGAGTCAGAATTTGTGGGTTCACATACCAGCTCTGCACCTAACAAGGTGTAGCTTTTCTCAACCTCTCTACACCTCTGTTTACTGACACCTTTAGTGGGGAGGCGAGTGCAGAACTCTGAGATGATATGACAATCAAGTCAGTAAGTGCATGTAAAGCTCTTCACAACTTGCCTGGCCCACTGTCAGTGCTCCATTACAAGTCAACTATTAGCATTCTTGTCGTTGTTGTGTTGTGATTGTAACTTAGTTTTGTTAATGATCGGAATGGGCTTTGATCTGTACCTTTAGGAAATAACAAAATGTAATCTGAAGGAACATCAAGACAGACTATGAGAGAAAGTTGACATGATTCCCAATAAGAATGTTATAATAACAACAAACACTTATATGCAGTGCCCTCTGTACCCAGCAATGCATATAGAATGAACAGTGATTGGAGCTGAATGTCTGCTGGTGGTGGTGGTTTCGTTGCGAAGCCATGTCCGACTCTTGTGACCCCATGGACTTGCTCCTGCCAGGGTCCTCTGTCCCTGGGATTCTCCAGGCAAGAATATTGGACTGGGTTGCCATTTCCCTCTCCAGGGGATTTTCCTGACCCAGGAATAGAACCCAGGTTTCCTGCATTGCAGGAAGATTTTTTTTTACCAATTGAGCTATAAGCGAAGCCTGGAACCAAAAGGATATTGTGAAGGAGAGCTGAGCAAGAAAATGGAAACTGGGGCTTCCCTGGTGGTCCGGTGGTTAAGAATCTGCCTTGCAATGCAACGGATACCAGTTCAATCCTTGTTCTGGGAAGATCCCACGTGCAGCAGACCAACTAAGCACATGCCACAACTACTGAACCAGAGTTCTAGAGCCCAGGAACCACAAATACTAAGCTCACATGTTGCAACTTCTGAAGCCTCTGCACAGAGAGCCCAAGCTCTGCAACAAGAGAAACCACTGCAATGAGAAAGAAGCCCATGCACCACAACAAAGAGTAGCTTCCACTCACCACGACCAGAGAAAGCTTGTGTGTAGCAACGAAGACCCAGCACAACCAAAAATAAATAAATAAATCTTTAAACAAAAAAAAGAAAAAGAAGGTGGAACCTCATTATAAAAAGCACGGCCACCCAGCAGAAGACCCTGAACTGAAGGCTGTAGGGCACACGACGGTCCAGAGGAAGTGCCTCCTCCGCACCTGAAGGAGAACGAGAGTTGAGCCCCCAGGGCTGTCCCAAGATGGCAATGACAACTCTTAGACAAAGGGGAGTGAGAGAGGAAGTCCATCAGAAACAAGCCTTAGGAGGTCAGGACATGCCAGGGTGGCACATGCAAAAATTGTGGTCCTCAGAGCAGTGGGAAAGAGAGAATGCCCAGTGGTCTCAAGGTGCATTTATTCTTCTCTGGTAGCTCAGCCGGTAAAGAATCTGCTTGCAATGAAGGAGACCCCAGGTCGATTCTTGGGCCAGGAAGATCCACTGGAGAAGGGATAGGCTACCCATTCCAGTATTCTTGGGCTTCCCTGGTGGCTCAGCTGGTAAAGAATCCACCTGCAATGCAGGAGACCTGGGTTGGAAGATTCCCCTGGAGAAGGGAATGGCTACCCACTCCAGTATTCCGGCCCGGAGAATTCCATGGACATATACTCCATGGGGTCTCAAAAGAGTGACATGATTGAGCGACTTTCATTTTTCACTTTCAGCTCACTTAAAGGGTTAAAGTAGGACAGAAGAGAAAGAGCAAGGACTCTGATGTCAACATTTATTTGTTCATTCTTTCTTTTATTCATTTACTTAGCACTTAATGAGCACCTAGTAGGTGGTAGGTTCTATGTTGCTAGATACTAGAAATTTAGTGGGAGAAGGCAATGGCACCCCACTCCAGTACTCTTGCCTGGAAAATCTCATGGATGGAGGAGCCTGGAAGGCTGCAGTCCATGGGGTCACTGAGCGTCAGACACGACTGAGCAACTTCACTTTCACTTTTCACTTTCATGCATTGGAGAAGGAAATGGCAACCCAGTCCAGTGTTATTGCCTGGAGAATCCTAGGGACAGGAGAGCCTGGTGGGCTACCATCCATGGGGTCGCACAAGAGTCGGACACGACTGAAGTGACTTAGCAGCAGCAGAAATTTAATGAGAAGCAATAATGCCTGGTTATCCAAAAGATGCTAGGCACTATATCAGACCCTTTAACAACATTTCTGCCTTATGACCCAGCAATCCCACTACTGGCCATACACACCGAGGAAACCAGAATTGAAAGAGACACGTATACCCCAATGTTCATCGCAGCACTGTTTATAATAGCCAGGACATGGAAGCAACCTAGATGTCCATTGGCAGATGAATGGATAAGGAAGCTGTGGTACATATACACAATGGAGTATTACTCAGCCATTAAAAAGAACACATTTGAATTAGTTCTAATGAGGTGGATGAAACTGGAGCCTATTATACAGAGTGAAGTAAGCCAGAAAGAAAAACACCAATCCAGTATACTAATGCATATATATGGAATTTAGAAAGATGATAACGATAACCCTGTATGTGAGACAGCAAAAGAGACACAGATGTGTAGCACACTCTTTTGGACTCTGTGGGAGAGGGAGAGGGTGGGATGATTTGGGAGAATGGCATTGAAACATGTATAATATCATATATGAAACGAATCACCAGTCCAGGTTCAATGCAGGATACAGGATGCTCAGGGCTGGTGCACTGGCATGACCCAGAGGGAGGGTACAGGGAGGGAGGTGGGAGGAGGGAGGTTCAGGATGGGGAACACGTGTACACCCATGGCAGATTCATGTTGATGTATGGCAAAACCAATACAATATTGTAAAGTAATTAACCTCCAATTAAAATAAATTAATTTATATTAAAAAAAAACATTTCTAATCCTTAAAAAAATTCTCCCAATTGGAATTTATTATTACCATTTCAAGGGAATGGTAGAAAACCATTAAATAACTTTCCCAAGATCACACAACTAATAAGGAACAGCACAGCTAGGATTTAACTCAGTCAAGTCAAACATCAGAAGAAAAATAAAAGAGAAAAACAAAGATTACCCCATTTCCATTCTCAAAAACCCCCCAGCATCTCATTTCCTAAAGTGGCTGTGGTTAAATTTAACAGTCTGCAATTGCTTCCCAGTCCAGTCTGCATGACTGACTGCAAGATTTGGGGGTGTTGCTCTTTGATTAGGGGCATAAAAACAAGCTGTGGAGCCACCCTGGCCCAGCACAACAGGGGCCCGGCTGGGGAGTGAGTCAGCCAGGAAGGCCTCCTGAATGTCAAGCACAAACATCCAAGAATAGCTGCTCACTGGGCAGGAGGCTTCAGGAACTGCCCCACGTGTGCCAGCCTGTGAATTGGAAATGGCAGTGAGCTTGACATGATGGGTCTGAGCCAAAAATAATCTCTGTCTGTTCCATAAGGTTTGCAGGGAAGTGAAAGCAATCTTCAGGCAGAAGCAAATTAGGAGGACTTCCCTGGAGGTCCAGTGGTTAAGATTCCATGCTTCCACTGCAGAGGTTGAGGGTTTGATCCCTGGTAGGGGTACTAAGATCCCACATAACACATGGTGGGGCCAAAAAATAAAATAAAATAATTTTTTTTTAAAAAAGAAGCAAATTGGGAGACTTCTAGCTGATGATTCCACTACAGATGGGAACGTGGTCCATCTCATGATGTTAGCTGTGACCAAGATACTGGACATGTTTGACCTGAGGCCATGTTGGACATCTCAAGTGGCTTTTAAATATTTTTAATCTGACAACATAAGGTTCTAGACAAAAAAGAAAATTAGGAACTAGAATACTCGCTAATCATGAAAAAACAGAGTGGCCTTGAGTTTTAAAAAAACAAGAGATTCAGGCTTTTAAATACCAAATACCTAATTAGAGCCTACAAAGTGGCAGGCAATGAACTTGGCACTTGAGCACTTGAGGTATAACAAGGAATCGCTGAATACTATTTTCTCAAAGCTCAAGCTCCTTAACCAAATACTCAAGAGTTCTCCCTTTAAAAGGATGCATAATGTATTAGTTAGGTCTATTTGGGGGCAAAAGTAAGAGAAACACAACTAAAAATGAATTAAGGGAGACAAAAAGGAGTTTTTTGGCTCATGTAATAAAATTGGAAAGTTAGAATGTCTTCAGGTACGGCTGGATCCAGAGGCTAGAGTCACCAGACTCTCACTTGCTGCGTTTCCGTGCCCCATCTTCATCAGTTTTGGATCCCTTCTCTGGAATATTTTCCTTGGGAGTTCCCAATGACTTTAGGCCTCATACTCATATCTCATGTAGAGTATAATTCCTGTAAAGCATTTCAGACTGTCTTTAATTGAACTGACTTGGATCACATGCTCATCTTGAACTATTAACTGCAAGTTTGATGAAATACACTTGTTGCTCAGTGTTGGGCTCTCCACCCAGTAACGGAGGATGAGCAGAGACACAGAATTCACCTGTGATTCTGTAGGTAAGAGAAGAGTGGCTTCCCTAAAGAAAGGTACCTTCTCCAGGGGATCTTCCCAACCCAGGGATCGAACCCACAAGAAGTCTTGTCTAATTCAATTCTATGCAGAAACCCAATACTCAATTTGTACTTCAGACAGACAAATGAGCAAAGTACTTGTGTTGAGCCAGTGGAAATAACCGGGGAGGAGCATTGCCCTTAATCTTCCTGGAGTCACCCCTGAGGCTCACATTGACATATCTCGTCAGCACTTTGCATCAGGTGGAGGAAACAGCAGACAAGGAAAAAAAGGAAACCCGTCAAAGGTGCATCGTCAAGTAAACGGCCACCGGAACTGAATCCCCCTGGGTCACCTTGGGAGACAATGTACATACACCTCAGACTTAGACTCCCCCTAAGGTGTTTATCCATTCAGTCCCATCAGCCTTTGGCAGAGGGCTACACCCAGAGGGTGCTATGCTCTGGCACTTCCAGGTTGTCCTGCTCAGGTGACCAGAGAGCCTTCAGGGAAGGAATAGCAAGATCTGGACATTGGAAATGTTAAGTGCTGAAGCAATGAGGGACAGGTACCAAGAAGGTCCGTCACAGAGGCATAAACATTCTCTCACGCACTTGACATGGATTTATTGAGAAGTACTCCACTCAGGATGGTATTGGGCCAAAAATTTCATACCATCTTACAGAAAAACCTGAACGAACTTTTTGACTAATCCAATAAACAGCTGGAATTCCTGCCCTCCCAGAGCTGATGGTCTGACAAGAGGGCCAGATGGGTCAAGGGACTCTAGTGCTATGTGACAGGTAATAATGACTGTGCAGGAAGTATGAGACCACAAGGCAATAGGGGGGAATATTTAACCCAATATTTAGAATGGAGGGAGTCATTTATTATAGTTTATTTTATAAAGTTTATTATAAAAATGACATCTTAGCTGAAATCTTCAAATTAATCATTTACTCCCCACTCATGCCAAGATTAGCAGAAATTCTGTCATATTCTTCAATTACCCATAGGCTAATGGGTAATTCACATATTTACATTCACATATAGGCTAAATGTGAATCCTAAGAATTCTTAGTTGAAACCCTAACCCCCTTCCCCAGTATTTCCAAATGGGACCCCATTTTCAGAGGGGGGTGGTCTTTGCAGAGTTAATCAAGTAAAGTGAGATCCTTCAAGTAGACTCCAGCAGATTTCTGCTGGAGAAGGGATAGGCTACCCACTCCAGTATCCTTGGGCTTCCCTTGTGGCTCAGCTGGTAAAGAATTCACCTACAATGAGGGAGAACTGGGTTCCATCCCTTGGTTGGGAAGATTTCCCTTGGAGAAGGAAACGGCTACTCCCTCCAGTATTCTGGCCTGGAGAAGTCCATGGACAGTATAGTCCATGGGGTCGCAAAGAGTCATACATGACTGAGTGACTTTCACGTTCAGGTGGGTTCTAATTCAGTGTGACTGGGTCCTTATACAAAGGGGAACTTTGGAGAAGATGCACCCACTTGGATGGCACCATACAGAGAACTACCAGAAGCCAGGAAAGAGGCCTGGAATGGATCTTTTCCTCACAGCCCTCAGTTGGGTCGTCATGGGCAAGTCATTTTACGTTTTTGAGCCTCAGTTTCCTTAACAATATAATAGACATAATATCCCTGTCTAAACAGTGTACTTCCTGATAAGGTCAAATAAATACCTCACATGTAGTGTTTTGCAAACAGCAAAGCGCCATGCATGCATACGAAATTGAACTCATTGTACAAAGAGCTGTGGATGAAAACACTGGACATATTTGATGGTAATCCAAGAATACTATCTGAAGCTCCCTTTTCACAACTCCATTTTACAAAGGATTTCCGGTATGATTCACTCTTCAGACTCAACTGGCTTTCCCACGTGAATCCATGCCACTTGAAATAGCTTTTCAAAGCCAGACCTTAAATCATCATGCTAGATTTGGTATCTAGCCCAAAGCAATATTCATATGAACCAGTCCAATTAAATGAAGCTCAAATGTCATCTCTTTCCTGAAGTTTTCACTGATTTGAACAGTCCCCAGAACTACCACAGCAATAAGACTCTGGAAGCCTTCTCGTTCTCATCTGAATTCACTCCCAACCCTAGCACCCCTAGGATTCCTGTTCTCATTGAGATGCCTAATAACTTGGATACACAAAAACAAACAGGACAGAATAGGACAAATTGAAATAAAACTAGATTATTAGCCTGCCCTTAAAATATCTTGCATAGGTAGGGGTTGCAGACACAAGATTAGAAAGTAGCCCCTCCCCGAGAATCATAGTATCAAAACTTAGATCCTATGTAGGTCTTGGCACCAAGCACTCAGTACCACAGATACTGCCAAGCTATTTAATGGGACAGGCTTCACTGATACTACATACAGACTATAGAGTCAGATCTACATCATTCCAATCCTAGCTCCACTTTTTATACCACTTTTGTGGTTTTGGAGAAACCACTTAACTCACTGAGTCCAGATACTTCATCTATAAGATGAGAAGTAATAATACCTCTTAGCTTAGAGACTTGTGGCAAATATTAAATGATATCATATAATACTTAAGTGCCAGACAGCAAGGAAATGATCCATAAATGTTAGCCATTGCTATTTGCATGGCCAATTGCATATTTTCAGGGACCTAGGTCCAAATTCTCATGCTACTCATGTCATGACATAAGCTACAGCAACCTCTCTAGTTAGACTTTCCAGTGGTCACATGGTCCCAAGATGGAAGATGTCTCTTTCCCTTTTGTGTTTATCATGCATTTGGTGACATTTAGTTTTCAATCCCCTTCTCCTGAAGCATCATATACGTTTTCCCCAGTAGTACTTATTGCCTTGATGAATTGTAATTGACTCTCTTCCTTTAAGATTCGGGCAATCTTGATCCAGTTTGTGATTCATCCAGCCTGGTATTTCACAGGATGTACTCTGTATTTAAGTTACATAAGCAGTGTGACAATATACAGCCTCGATGTACTCCTTTCCCAATCTGGAACCAGTCCACTGTTCCATGTATGGTTCTAACTGTTGCTTCTTGACGCCACACACAGGTTTCTCAGGATATGGGTAAGGTGGTCTGGTATTTCCATCTCTTAAAGGATTTTCTAGTTTGTTGTGATCCACACAGTCAAAGACTTTAGTGTAGTCAATGAAACAGAGGTAGTTTTTTTTGAATTCCCTTGCTTTTTCTATGATCCAGCAGATGCTGACAATTTGATCTCAGGTTCCTCTGCCTTTTCTAAACTCAGCTCATTGCAAAAGACTCTGATGCTGGAAAAGACTGAAGACCAAAGGAGAAGGGGGAGGCAGAGGATGAGATGGTTAGATAACATCACCAATTCAATCTGCATGAACCTGAGCAAACTCCAGGAGGTAGTGGAGGACAGAGGAGCCTGGCATGCTGCAGTCTATGCAGTCACCAAGAGCCAGACATGACTTAGCAACTGAAGAGAAACAGCTTTAAGATTCTGAACACCTCCATGGCAAGGGCTCAGTCTCATTGTCTTATATTTCCAAAGTGCCGCAAAACACTTAGCCCATCACTGATGCTTAATATTTGTTGAGCTAATTAAAAAGAGGAAATATTATTTGATCTGACCTTGCTCAAAGCACTCACTGGGTAGCACAAGGAGGTAGAAGTAACACAGTGAGTTTCCACAATACAGCAAGCTTCATACTGTGCAATTGTATGACTGTTAAACTATCTTTATCAGTAAAGAATACATTCAGGTAGATATATAAGCCACCCAAGAGTGGCTTACACAAATAGGATTTATTTCCCCTCATTTGTACAGGTGAGAGCGTTCTGTTTTTACCTCTACTCTTTACTGGTGCCATTGGGACCCTGTAGTGTGCTGTCTCTCTGCTCTGCCATCTTGAGCTTTGTTCTCTTGCTTGCAGAATGGCTGCCACAGCTCCAGGCAACACTTCTACACTCAAAGCAACATAATGGGGGGAAAGATGCAATAGTGTTTTCTGCCAACTTTTTTTCAGGAAATGAAAAACTGCTCTAGGGAACTCCCCTGATAGTCCAGTAGTTAAGATGCCATGCTTCCACCACAGGGGGCACAGGTTTGATCCTTGTCTGGGGAACTAAGATCCAACATGCTGTACAACAGGCCAAAAAGAAAAACTACTTCAGAGACCTACAGTAGAACTCTACCTAGGTCCTCTTTGCCAACCCTAGTATGTGGGAGGCCTAGTATGTGAAGGTTATATTTAGCTGCGTACTTGCTGCTCCAAATGTATAAGCAAGTTTCTTATCCAAGAAAATATATATTAGCTAGGCACTTGAGAGTTTCTGCCATGAAACCTCAAGGTTTCATGAAAACCTAATGGAAGTGTTATCAGTGCCTCCATTTCATAAAGACAGAACCTGAAGCTGGGAAATAAAGCAATTCATGCAAGTGCAAATAGTGGTTCCGTGGAATTTTGCTTAAGCCAACATTCTGCCAACTTACTTCCATAAGTGAAGTTGCTCAGTCGTGTCCGACTCTTTGCGACCCCACGGACTGTAGCCTACTAGGCTCCTCCGTCCATAGGATTTTCCAGGCAAGAATACTGGAGTGGGTTGCCATTTCCTTCTCCAGGAGATCTTCCCAACCCAGGGATTGAACCCGGGTCTCCTGCATTGTAGGCAGACACTTTACTGTCTGAGCCACCAAGGAAATCTTATTGCCATAAACCACAAAGAAAATTAACAGGCAAAATATATCTAAAGTTTTGTTCATATATGGTTAGACTAAGCCGAGGCTTCCCTAGTGGCTCAGTGTTAAAGAATCTACCTGCCAATGCATGAGACGCAGGTTTGATCCCTGGATCAGGAAGATATCCTGGAGAAGAAATAGCAACCCATTCCAATATTCTTGCCTGGAAAATCCCACAGACAGACGAGCCTGGTGGGCTACAGTCCAAGGGGTTCCAAGAGTCCTACACAACTTAGTGACTAAACCACCACCACAAGAATAAGCAAAGCTTTCCCCCACCATTTCCTTATTTTTAAGAAGAGGTTGTTTGCTAAAGGAGACAAATTCTTGGCCTTCCTGCCATAGGCCTCAAATCTCAGCCAAATTAGCAGCCACTCCCATTTCCTGCATGCTTTAGAAATCGTTCTCAAAGCATCTCTAGCAAAATGTCAGTCCAGTGTGTCTCACTGCTAAAATGTGTTCAGCCTAAGTTTTGAGAGTCAGAATGAATCGCAATGTGGTTTTTAGAATTGTGCAGGGCTAAGAAACCATCCAGACCGACAAAAATAAAAGCTTAATCCTGCTAGTTTGAAGAAAACCTTAGATGAGCCCATTCAGCTGGAACCCTCTAACAGCTTAGAGCAATAAAATGCCTTTGTGGCCTTCCTAATCCATTTTTAATTTGTGAATAAAATTAATAACATAAATACCTAGGAGTTTCCAGCTGCGTGCCTTCCTAAGGATATAAGATTCTCATATATTAATATATTCCCCATCTGTTTTTGTCAAATCCAGGTGCAATTTATAAACATAAGAATGACTGTGTCTGTTTTTCAGATGGAGGATTTAAGACCCAGAGTAGGTACAGTTGCTTGGCCAAGGACAGGAAGCTGTCAAGATTAATGTTACTTTTTCATTTGTACATTGTTATTAGTCCCCTTCCCAACCCAATACTTTGGCCACGTGACGTGAAGAGCTGACTCATTTGAAAAGACCCTGATCCTGGGAAAGAGTGAAGGCAGGAGGAGAAGGGGACGACAGAGGATGAGATGGTTGGATGGCATCACTGACTCAATGGACAAGAGTTTGAGTAAACTCCGGGAGTTGGTGATGGGAGGCCTGGCATGCTGCAGTCCATGGGGTTGCAAAGAGTCAGACACCACTGAGCGACTGAACTGAACTGAACTGAACAGCCTAAGAGAAAACTCTTATTGAATGAATGATTTTTGGCCGTGTTGGGTCTTGATTGCTGCACATGGATTTTCTCTAGTTGCAGCGAGTGAGGCTTACTCTTCATAGTGGTGCCTCCCATTGTGGCTTCTTTTGTTGCAGAGCCAGGGCTCTAGGCACTTAGGCTCAGTAATTGTGGCTCATGGGCGTAATTGCTCCGAGGCATGTGGAATCTTCCCAGGCCAGGAACTGAACTCATGTCCCCTGCATTGACAGGCAGATTCTTAACCACTGGACCACCAGGGAAGTCCTCTGGGAGAACTCTTGATGTATTTACTCGAAACTCTCTCTTTCGTAGCAACTTGCCTGGTACTGTTCCCATATGCAAAATGCACAAGAGAGTTCACATCGTAAGCAGTAACACCTGGCCAAGACCCCCATGTTTGAGTTTGATCATGGGCAAACTACCGACATGGTTCCGTCAGCTCAATTCTATTGACATAGTTCTGTCAGCTCAATTCTCCCCAACTGAAACAAAAATTTTACTGACTTGATTCTTTTTCTCAAGTTTTCACTCACTATAAGGAGTTTTGTATCCTTTGAGGGGCCCTGAAAGTAGTAGAAATGTCCTCTACCTGAAAAGGCAGAGGCTTTGACCTAGTTCAGGAGAAGTAGGGACATTGGAAAGAAGAGCTCTGCCCACTCCCCTCATTTGACATGTGAGTCTACTTGCCATAGCAGAGCACAGAGAGATATGCTGAGGAAGTGGGCAAGTCTGAGTTCAAGTCCTCACCCTTGCTAGCTATGGAATGAACCCTGAACTAAGATGCTTAATCTCCTTGAGTGTCTGTTGCCACATCTTTGAAAGCATGAGTGATAAGACTTATAGGGAAGTATTATAAAGTGAAAGTGTTAGTCGCTTAATTGCATTCCACTCTTTGCAACCCCATGGACTGTAGCCCTCCAGGCTCCTCTGTCCATAGAATTTTCCAAGCAAGGATACTAGAGTGGGTTGCCATTTCCTTCTCCAAGGGATCTTCCTGACCCAGGGAGCGAACCCATGTCTCCTGTGTCTCCTGCATTGCAGGCAGATTCTTTGCCATCTGAGTTACCAGGGAAGGCTGAAGTATTATAAAGATTACCTGAGATCGAGCGTAAATGGCCTAGTAGGCATGTAAAGCATTTATCAGTATTCTATGCAATGGTGAGATGCAACTGCCATATTATCTGATGACTTTTCTCCGTGGAGGCTGAAAGAGAGCCAAGCTCCAGGCAAAGGATGCTCTGTACTTTGGGCTTGAGGCTCTCCAGGTAGGATGCACTGAAATAGGTACTGGTTAGAAAATATTCTACTAGGGGAGGATGGAGCCTCAGCCCTGGAGAAAAACAAATGATGGGCACAGAGTGAACACAGCTCTGGAAGGAGATGATCAGGTTCCAAAGAAAAGGCTGGGATTTAAAGTTGTTCAGAAACTCCTCTTTTTCCACCTTCCTCCTCTAATACCCTTTCTGCCATCTTCCTCCTGTTCCCTTTAACAGAGCCTCACTCTCTCTCATTGAAAACAGCCCCATCGAGACCTGCTAGATGGTGGACTGCCCTGCTGGCCCAGTGGTTAAGACTCCACACTACCAATGCAGGGGGCCTGGGGTTTGATCTCTGGTCAGAGAACCAGATCCCTCATGCCACAGCTAAAAGATATCATATGTCACAACTAAGAGCTGGTGTAGCCAAATAAATATTTTTCTTTTAAAAAAGGATATTCATAAAAGAAGACCTGCTTGATGAAGCAGATCTATCTGGTTCCCAGGAAAACACAAAGAACTAAAAATTACCAAAAAACGGTCCCCATCTCATGAAGAGGATTCCATGGTGACTCAGATGGTAAAGAATCTGCCTGCAAGGTGGGAGACCTGGAGTTGATCCCTGGTTGGGAAGATCCCTTGGAGAAGGGAAAGGCTACCCAATCCAGTATTCTTGTCTGGAAAACCCCATGGACAGAGGAGCCTGGCAGGCTACTTACAGTCCATGGGGTTAAAAAAAGAGTCAGACAGGACTGAACAACTGACACACACACACATATCACGAACAACCAGGAAATAGCCATTCAAACATTAATAAGATGCCTAAAGAAGGCTTAAAATGGGGAGGAAGGCAGCCAGAATGCTTTCTACACAAATATAACTTCACTTGCTTAAACTTTTAACATTGAATATAGCTCTTCGGGTATGCCTCAAGACATAAATAATTCAAATCACAGGTTTTCTTTTCTTTCAAAACTGAAATAAACTTGGGTACCAACAAATATACCTATAGCTCTTTACCTAAAAGATAGCAGAGAGGGACTTCCCTGGCGGTCCTGTGGTTAAGACTCTGCACTTCCACTGTAGGGGGCAGGGGTTCAATCCCTGGTCGGGGAACTAAGCTACATGCCACACGGCCAAAATGAATAAATAAATAAAAAGATAGAAGAGAATACCAATGTAACAAAAACACAAGCAAGGATCAGATTCCTAGCGTGGGAGATCAAACATTGAGGCTGGAAAGGACTTGCTTGAAGTCTCTCCCAGAATGAAACTGGAGCAAATCTCCAAGGACATGGGGCTCCTCTCTACTCTGGTTTTCCACTGTGCTAACAAAAGACTGCATCTTGCAGGGTACTAGCTTGTCCTCCTCCTTCCTTACTCCCGCCACACAAACAGCTCCAAATGAAAATGTCATTTGGATCAAAATATTCGAGATACATTAAGACATCTAAAATTGCACACAGATCAAAGTATATGAAGTCATAGATTTCCTGGCTTCCCCTCAAGACTGTCATCAAAATAATAAAGAAGCCATTTGCCACCTCCCACACTAATTCCACCATAATCAGAACATAGTCATATATTTGCCTTTGCCAAATTGGGATTTGTGAATTATGAGCATAAGTGGGAGCAGTGGCAGCTGCCAGGGGTTCAAAGATTGAGGCTTATATCATTTTGCTGTGATGGGTTGGGGAGTCCTGGGCTTTAACCTAACTGGAAAATGACCAAAGGTCAAAACTCTTTCCTCTGCCATCTACAACCAGTAGCCTTCAGTCTGCTGGAGAAGTCTTCCCTAATCCTGCCAGCTAAAGAAATCTCTTCTCTGTTCCAGACATACACAGTGTTACCACTGAGGTCTTCCAAGGGACTTCTCAATAGCAGGAGACGCTTTAGAAAAATGAAAAGGCATTGATCATTGAAATTAGAAAACCTAAGTGTAGATTCCTGGTCCTTTGTTCACTCATCCGGACTGAGCAGTCTTACTGTCTCTGAGACCTAGACATGATACAAATGTCACTCCCTGTGAATGTTCACATTCAGTGGTTAATTTCTGCTCCCTGTAATGAGATAAACGCGACCCCTCCATGTTTATGTCAACACATCATTTGATGGCCATTTGAGGACAGAATGTGATTTCCAGGCTGTTGTCTGAAAGCAACTGAGTACTATAGTTGAATCAAGAAAGAACCAGGAAATTAAGCCGCACAATGGAAGGCCATGACCACAGCAGGTGGGGACTCTGCAGGAGGAAGGGAAACAAGGACCTGGGTCCAGACTGCCATGGAGGAAACTGCAAGTCATGGATGTGGACATGACTGTGGCTTCCACTTGAGCATGGACGGTCTGGAGGAGCCACTTAACAGCCTCAGCAACCCAGTACCGAAGAAGCGACTCCCACCTTGCAGAGGGACATGGTGCTGGTGAGTGGTGGCACGCAAGCAGAGCAAGGAGTCTAAAGGCCTTACCTTTATCAAGTTCTCAGACAGCCTGAAGGTTTGCAACCTTGGGAGAAATAACCAGCACTTCAGTGCCAGTGATACCAAGACCGTAAGGCTTTCATTAAGCAAGCGAGATCACTTGGTGACCAATGACATGTTGAAGAGAAAGAATTTATATGAATATGTGTCATGTTCTATTCTCTTCTCATTCCACTATAAAAGTAACCTTTGTTGAGTAGCTCTGGATTACATATAGTTTATGGGTTGCTTTTTTTTTCTTGGTGAATCTTTTTAAATGATAGAACTCATTATTTCTTTCTTTCTTTCTTTCTTTCTTTTTTTTTTTACTAACCAGAAAGGATATAAACTCAGATATATGTGAGATAAGCTTTGAAGTAAGAAAAATGCACAGATGAATAAAACATGATGCCACAAAAACCTTGGATTGAATCCCAACTGAGTCTCTAGCTGGCTTTGTGGCCTTGGGACAATGATTGATCTCTGTGAATCTGACTTTCCCTTATCTATAAAAAGTAATAATGGCTACCTGTGTTTGTCTCTCAATTAAAAATCACTTATATGTGCTAGGGTTTCCCAGTTGGCACAGTGGTAAAAAACCTGCCTGCTAGTACAGGAGATGTGAGTTCAATCCCTGAATCAGGAAAATCCCCTGGAAGAGGAAATGGCAACCCACTCCAGTATTCTTGCCTGGAAAATTCCATGGACAGAGGAGCCTGGTGGGCTACAGTCCATGGGGTCTCAAAGAGTCGGACATGACTGAGCGCACATAACACACACACACAATATGTGCAAAGTGTACCTCCCATAAAGAGAAGCTTAGAAAAACAAGGTAGGAGAAGGCAGCTTTCCTATGAAGCCAATGAAGGATCTCAGAGCCTCTTTAAGACCAGAGTGGAAAAGACATGTAAGACTCCATGAACGCTGTATTCTTCCTAATTCTCTAGGGTCTAGGTGGCTGTGGTCCATCCCAGAGCAAGGGCTCATGGCACTTACCTCCAGAGGCATAAGAACAAGGCAGCTGCTCGCCTGTGTTTCATGTCTGCCCTTTTCCCCGCGAACAACTGCTGACTCGCCCTTAACTTTCCTGTATAAATTCTTGGGAAATTTCCAGTGTAAATTCCTGCAAGAGAGTATCTGTTTATCCTGATAAGAATCTGATTACCTGATAAGCCACCTGGTGCTTCCCAGGTGGTGCAGTGGTGAAGAAGTTGACTGAGACGTGGGTTCGATCTCTGAGTCCGGAAGATCCCCGGAGTCGGAAATGGCAACCCACTCCAGGATTCTTGCCTGGAAAAGTTCCATGGACAAAGGAGCCTGAAGGGCTACAGTCCATGGGGTCGCAAAGAGTCAGATAGGACTGAGGGCACATAACACACACACACACACACACACACACACACACACACACACACATACACACACGCACACACAGCTCCCATCATCTCCAGTGTAGTCAAGGAAGGGAAACAGGGCTCCAGAATTCGCATCCTTTTGCTCAAGGAACAACTAAGGCTCAATTTCTTCAACGGGGAATGTGGACGTTGCAGAATCACAATCTATTTGTCAAGTATACCGGTGAATAGGCTGTTATAATGGTGCATATAAAGCGCCTGGCTCCTAATGGGTACACTATAAAATGGAATTATTACTATTTTGAACAGACTCAAAATTGGATTCCAGCTCTCAGAAAACTAATAATCATGTGATTGATAGCTAACATTGAGTACACTCTATATGCCCCTGACTTTTCTAACATCTCTTTTAACCTGCACAATAACTTGATCTTATTAGTGTCTTTACTTTAAAGAAAAGGAAATTCAGGCTCAAACGATTTACGTAACTGAGTTAAGGACAAGAAGCTAATGACCTTGAATCCAGAGCTCTTCCATTAGAGCCCACATCTGTGAACACTGCCTCAAAGTAATCAGAAACACTTCTCTGGAGCCTGTTCCAGGCCTTCAGCCTTGCCTAAGTCACTGACACTCTGGTCCTTGGTGTCCCAGGTAACCAATAAAAAAGTGACCCTCAATGGTAATACACACTGGGCTTACAGTGAGAAAACCTGGCCTCCGGTTTATGACCCCGTGCTTCTGGGTTGCGTAACTCACAATAACCTCAAACTTTTTGAGCCTTATTTTCCTGAGTTGTAGGTTGGAAACAATATTACATGCTCTGTCGGCCTCACATCAAGCAGTGAGAATAAAGACGAAATACTACTTGGAGGAAATTGCCTAGGAACCATTTAAGCATTATATAAACGTGAGTTGTTATTATTATCAGAAGTCCATTTGGACTCACATTTTATCACTTGAAATCCTGCAGTAGTATTCTGTTTAATAATATTGTTCAGCTAACTTTCAATTATTCATTCTCTCTCATATAAAACCTATTGACCACCTACGGTAGCTAGGGATTGTGAGAGGAATAGGAACATAACGATGAAAAGGGCAAGAGCTCTCTTCTCAAAATGCTCACAGTGCGGGCGGAGGCTGAGGGTGGGAAGTGGGCAGGAAACAGGTGATTTCTGGAGCAGTTTGGAAAATGCTGTATCAGGGGGCAGAAACAGAGCAATG
Source organism: Bubalus kerabau (assembly GCF_029407905.1). NCBI lineage: Eukaryota > Metazoa > Chordata > Mammalia > Artiodactyla > Bovidae > Bubalus > Bubalus kerabau. Next base: position 11,525,816 of record NC_073637.1, on the reverse strand, counting down.
TAGGAGCACAGATGAAGCAGGGCGGTCTGCCTGGGGAGAAAGCTTAATTTAATCAAGGTAGCATCTCAGCAGGTTGGATGGCAAGTGAGAAAGGTGGATGAAGACAATTATAAGGTGACAGATCGGCCCAAATTCGCCCCCCCGCCCAACCACCTCAGCGTCTGTTCTCCTTTCTTTAAACCTCGTGGGTTTCAGCTGGAATCATGGCTGCCTGGCAGTCTCCATTCTCCAACCCCCTTGCAACTGAGTGTGGCTGTGTAACAGTGAGATGGGAGCCCAAGCCATGAGCACGACCTCTAGTTCATCTCCTTAAAAAACAAAACCAGGTGGGCACTTCCCTGGTGGTCCAGTGGTTAAGACTTCACACTCCCAAAGGAGGGGGCCCAGGTTGGATCCCTAGTCAGGGAACTGGATCCCACATGCCACAACTAAGAGCTAGCACAGCAAAATTCATCTTTTAAAAAATGTTTTGTTTAAAAAAACCACTTGGACTGGAATGTGAATGTGGAAGAGGAGTCAACTTCAACCACACAGCAAGGACAAGAGGGAGGAAACATCAGAGCAAAAAGATGAAAGAGCCCAGGCAGCGGATGTCCTCCTGAAGCAGAGCTGCCCCACGCCAGCTCAGGACCACTCGCTTCTGTCTGTTTCATAAGAGAAAAGCTAGCATCTTTCTTGTTTAAAAGACCTTATTTTTTAGCCTTTTTTTTTTCTTAAGATACCTTAACAGGTTACCCAACAGGAACATGTGAAAAGTTCTGGAATCATGAAGAGATAAGGCAGCTGTGTTTAGGAAGTGATCAAAAATGTAGTTTGGTAGCCACATGGGGACCACGTGGTAGGTTTCTATGAGAACGTGAGGTGATCCCAGAGATGTAGACTTGGCTTGAGATTTCAGGACAATTATTAGTCAAGCTTGGGCTTTTCAACTTAGTCCCTGGGGCACATGGGAGCCAAAGAGTGCCCTAAGGTCTCCTAAATATCTTCTTTCTTTAAAAAAAAAAACAAAAACAAGTATTTATTTGGCTGCACTGGGTCTTAGTTGCAGCATGGGGGATATTTAGTTGCTGCATGTGGGATCTAGTTCCCTGACCAGGGATCGAACTCCAGACCCTTGCATTGGGAGCATGAAGTCTTAGCCACAGGACCACCACAGAAGTCCCCCAAGCATCTTCTCTTGAAAGGCCAAGAAAAGAGAGTACATTATGGGAAAAGGGGGAAAGAAAGGTAGGAAAACAGAGAGGGAGGGAGGAAGAGAGAGAGGAAGTAAAAGAAAAAAAATACTTTATAGAGGCAGAAATCAGAATTGCTAAATCTTAGGCATATGGACTTCTGTAAATTCCTCTGAACCTCGACTTTTTCAACTTTAAAATGGAAACAGTAACAGGTTTGCAGAATTATTTTAAGGACAAAATGAAATCTGGTAAATAAAGTGTGTGACAGATGTTAGAAACCCCAAAATTATTCTATTATCAATAACCCAAATCTTCTATTTTGGGAAGTTCTTCCTATTGTCCCACAGAGCTTTCTGGGTCTGATGTCAGAGTCTCACAGTTGCTGCTGATTCCATTTTGTAGGACACACTTTCCCGATCAAAGTTTGCCTCACTCTTGTTTTCTTTTTTTCCTTTAAAGATTTTTTTATGTGGACCTTTTTTACACTAGTGGTAAAGAACCCGCCTGCCAATACAGGAGACGTTAAGAGATGTGGGTTCCATCCCTGGGTCATGAAGATCCCCTGGAGGAGGGCACAGCAACCCACTCCAGTATTCTTGCCTGGGGAATCCCACGGACAGAGGAGCCTGACAAGCTACAGTCCATGGGGTAACAAAGAGTCAGACAGGACTGAAGTGACTTAGCATTTTTAAAGTTTGTATTGAATTTGTTACAATATTGTTTCTGCTTTATATTTTGGTTTTTTGGCCGCAAGCTATGTGGAACCTTAGCTCCCTGACCAGGAATTGAACTGCACCCTCTGCATTGGAAGGTGAAATCTTAACCACTGGACCACCCATAAGTCCCCATTTGCCTCACTCAGTTTATAGACATCGCTCCCTGGGCCACCCAAAGCCACTGCAGCTCCTCAGCCAAACTCGGCATCATTTGCTCATTTAACTCCTCCCCTGTCAATGGATCTCTTCAACCCCGTAACCATCCTGTTTACTCTCCCTTGGAGGAGCTCTAAGTTGACTCCTTCCAGCTGGTGCTGAGATGTGCATGTGGTGAAAAGTGAACACAAAGGTGCCGTCACCCAAGGACACGTGTATGGGAGGAACACTTCCAGCAGCCATCTCACTCCCTCTGGCTCCTGCTCTCCAGGTGGGATTTTTCTGGATAGGAAGGTGCGGGTGATTGGTCCCATCCTGCTACAGCCTTCCTTCAAATGCCAGAATCCTGGGTAACAGGGAGGGTGTTTAAGTATACACAGCTGACTCACAAATTCAGGGGCTTCAGTGGAGACCTCAGTGTAACTGCTTGCAAGGGATGCCTAAGACCTGCTTAGGAAAATGGTGATGAAGATCCTAGACTAGCAGATCAGGTCTCTGAAACATAGGTATTTCAGGCACTAAGTTAAGAAAGGAGGACCCTCCAATGCACTGGGCCAGCATAGGAATGCCCCAGAATGGCCCCGAATTGGATGTGCCCTGAGGGAGCTTGATGAATAGAAGCTTGGAGAGGCTCTGCTGATGTCCCCAAATGCTCCAAGCCTTGGTGCTGGGAAATTTCATCCAAATTCCTTTGTGGGAAAAGCAGTAAAACTAAAAGATTAAGCTATTTTGGGAACCTGAAGAGCTTTAGTATTTTTTGAGAGGCCAGGTGGTATGAAGCTGACTGAGAAAAACATAATCCCCATAAAAACAAAACTCTGGGGAGAAAAAGACTTGACCCAGGTCTTCTGACTCATGTGCCTCCTCTTATACTGCTGGTGAAATGAGAGGGTCCTAGGGACTTCCCTGGTGGTCTGGTAGTTAAGAATCCACCTTCCAAAGCAGGGGATGTGGGTTCAGCCCCTGGTCAGGGAACTAAGAGCCCACAAGCTGCGAGGCAAGTAAGACTGAATGCCGCAACTGGAAACTCTGAGCACTGCAACTAGAGAAGCCCACACACCTCAACGTGAGGGAAGACCGCAAATCACAGCAAAGACCCAGAACAGCCAGAAAAAGAAATGAGAGGGCCCTGTATCTTTCTTTGGAACTGTTCTGGTTTTTTCAAAGGTAGGAGGATATAGGCCCCTGATATATACCTCAACACTAAATACGCCTAGACAGCATATTGAACAGCAGAAACTTCACTTTGTTAATAAAGGTGCATATAGTCAAAGCTATAGTTTTTGTATCCATGTGAGAGTTGGACTGTAAAGAAAGCTGGGCACCGGAAAATTGATGCTTCTGAACTATGGTGCTGGAGAAGACTCTTGAGAGTCCCTTGGACTGCAAGGAGATCAAACCAGTCAATGCTAAAGAAAATCAACCCTGAATATTCTTTGGAAGGAATCAATATTCACTGATGCCGAAGCTTAAGTTCCAGTACTTTGGCCACCTGATGGGAAGAACTGACTCATTGGAAAAGACCCTGATGCTGGGAAAGATTGAGTGCAAGAGGAGAAGGGGGTGACAGAGGATGAGGTGGTTGGATGGCATCATTGACTCAGTGGAAGAGGGAATTCAGCACAGCTAGGATGAAGAAGGAGTGGGGTGACGGGGAGATAAGTGAGATGACCTAGGGCTTGGGAAAGAGATAGGACCCCTGTGGTGACAGCACGGATGCTAAGCTAAGGACATGTTTAGGAAGAAGCATATAAGGATTCTGAGGGGATAGCAAGGCAACTTGTATTTTCAAAATAGCACATCAGAGACTTATTTAAGGAGAAAAAAAAGACTGGAGGCAGAGACCTCTCAGGAGTTAGCACAGCTGTTCAGGTGACATAGAATATGTGCTGATCCAAACTAACTCTTATTCATGCTCCAAAAGTTTGGTGTCTTCTCTTCCAAGAAGTCTTCCCTCTTGCTGAGTCATCCTCATTCTCAAGACACATGGCACATAACTATCTCATACAAGGGCAATTATCGGTTTCAGTCTTCTCCAAGAGACTGAGTGCCCCGTAAGGACAGGGGCTGCATTTTATTATTCTTTACATTCCCAGTACCTTGTAAAATGCCCAGCACGGAGTGGAAACAATGCATGCTTGATGAATTGACTACAGTCTCTTGGGATAGAAACAAGGGCAGGACAAGTCCCAGTACCAAAGGAGTGGGTGTAGGATGACCATCAAAGCAACGCCTCAACAATTCAGGCACAACTGCAAAAACAAGATACTTAATAAGTGAATTGGAAGATGATATTGGAGGGGGCTTGGTACCAAGGCAGAAAACTCAAGCAGGAGGTTTGATAGTCAAGGTCAAAGTGATATGCGAAGTATGTGATCTGAGCCCCAGATTCTCACCTTGAGCTTTGAAATGCCCTCCTGCAAACCCCTAAGACTGCAAGTAGGAGTTGAGGAAACCCGATGACTTGGGAGAAGGAGACAGTGAAAGGGAACAGGAGAGGGTAGACTTTTGGGGGCCAAGTCCCTCCTGTGTTGTCATCAGGGTTGTACTCACTAGTGTTGGGAGGGACAGTGGAGACATTTCAGAGAGAAGTTCAAAAGGTGTCATGGGGCCCCTGGGAAAGTGGGTGGGGTGTGGGGAGGAGTGGAGCTGGTGTTTCCCCGCTTTCTTTTTTCCCTGGGGGGAGGCGCTGTCCAAGCTGTTTGTCACCCAGCATGTGTCAGAACAGGCCCTTCAGTTACAGCTCACGCCCCCTGACCTTAGAACACTGCTTCTCCTCCCCTCAGTATAATGGTGATTATTCTACAAACAATTAATGGTGAACATGCAGGATGGATCCTTTTTGTAAAAACTATTTATTTGGCTGTGCCAGGTCTTAGTTGCAGCATGTGAGATCTTTAATAATAGCATGAGAACTCTTAGTTGGGGCATAGGGGATCTAGTTCTCTGGCAAGTGTTCAAACCCGCGTCCCCTGCATTGGGAGTGCAGAGTCTTGGCCACTGGACTAGCCGGAAAGTCCCCAGGATGGATCCTTTCAATGTACTTAGAGCCCGGGCTCATGTGGAAGCTTATTAGAGCCTGAACTAGGGCTGAGGTTCCCATAGTCTAGAGAAACAGCTAAAAATCCAGCTGAGAGCCCCTAGAGACAAACACCTCTGAATTAAAGGATCGGCCACATGTTCAACTATCTCCTCTCCATTCATCTCTGCCAAGAGCATCACAGCTACTTCTTCATGAGTTGCAGAAGAACGGGGAAGACTGAACTCTGAGAACCGAGCACTGTGGAAAAGGATGTGGCCCTCACCAAACACTTTATAAACACTCTCTTCTTTGAGCCTGTTGTTGTTGTTCAATCACCAAGTTGTTTCTGACTCTGCGACCCCATGGACTGCAGCATACCCGGCGTCCCTGTCCTTCACCTTCTCCCAGAATTTGCTCAAATTCATGTCTTTTGAGTCAGTGATGCCATCCAACTGTCCTATCCTCTGTCGTCCCCTTCTCCTCTTGCCTTCAATCTTTCCCAGCTTCTTGGTCTTCTCCAATGAGTCAGCTCTTCCCATCAGGTGGCCAAAGTATTGGCGCTTCAGCTTCAGCATCAGTCATTCCAATGAATATTCAGGTTTGATTTCCTTTAGGACTCAAGGTTGAATCCTATATGCTAGAGAGCATTGATAGATGGTTAAATTTTCCTAGATTCTGTAAGCCAGATCTGTTCTACTCTGCCACCAAGTAACAAAGGGCTGTCACTGATTCTAAAGAGGACCAGGTCCAGGTAGTGAGAAAGCTAGAGCCACAGCATCTTATTTATCTGACAAATATATATCAGTCACTTTTGCCTCACCCCAGCCAATCCTATGAATTCTAATTCCCAGTCAGCTGGCTAAGCATCTTTTAATAGCAACAGTGCAAAAGGATCCTTCAAAAAAGTCACTTTTTATGAAAACCAAATAGGATGTGAGGAATAAAAGAGGAGTTGATTTAAATTCTCTGCCAGCTGCTGTGAGATTTCAATGCACTCCTGACCAATGCCTTTGATGTCCAAGCATAAGGACACTGCACTGAGTATTGGGCCTGATTTCTATTCTGAGAAGAGCTGTTAATTTCTTTCTGTTTCCTCCAGTACTTTTCCATTTCTCCGTCAATTACCGGAGGCCAGCCTGCCACTGCTATTATATCAAAGAATTTGCCCATTTCTGATCACCATACCGCATTCAGAACTTTTCTGAGAATGAAAAAGCTTTTATTATTTGTCTGGATTTTTTTAATGATTGTCCTAGTGGTGGCTTTGTTAGTAAAGGGGATGATGGTGATGCAACCGTTAAATAATGATTAATGACTGAGCAGCAACAATGCGGCATGAACCATGCTGCAGAATGGATGCTGAGCCAGCCTTGTGGTGAGGCAGTGAAGGTAAGAATATAATGGAACTGAACAGAGGTGTTGGCACTGGTGGGCATGGTGGAGCTTGTGGTGGAGATGGAGTTGGTATGATTGTGGCATGAGTATGGTATCAGTTGTGATGATGGAGATGATAGTTGTAGAAGAGACTGCATGTGAGGGAGATGTGATGTGATGCTGGTGACCTTGAGAGTCAACACTGATGGAGCTACCATGTTAGCATAGATGATGGTTATAAATGTAGAGATGTCAGCAAGCATAAGAGATAGAAACATATAGAAAAAATATATCTGTATCTATAATATATACACATAACATATATACATAACATATAATACAGAAGGCAATGGCAACCCACTCCAGTGTTCTTGCCTGGAAAATCCCATGGGCGGAGGAGCCTGGTGGGCTGCAGTCCATGGGGTCACTAAGAGTCGGACACGACTGAGTGACTTCACTTTCATTTTTCACTTTTCACTTTCATGCATTGGAGAAGGAAATGGCATCCCACTCCAGTGTTCTTGCCTGGAGAATCCCAGGGATGGAGGCGCCTGATGGGCTGCCGTCTATGGGGTCGCACAGAGTTGGACAAAACTGAAGCGACTTAGCAGCAGCAGCAGCAACATATAATATATCTATATATATACTGTTGTTTCTCAAATAATATTGTTCCCCAAATGTTTTCAGATTTGTCTTCTCAGCCAAACTAAAGCCAGAGACAAAGAGTAGCTTCTTTTTCCTCAGAAAGATATTCCCTCCACTGGATCATAAAAATAGAAAATGCACGTCAAAGTAACCAAGCCCTGGATGCATCATTAGCTAGAACAGCTAACAAGTTAGAAGTTGTCAGATGCCATCTGTACTGATGGAATTCTAGCTTAAGCCATCTTCTCCTCAAAGTTCTTCCAGAAAGAGAGAGCACTGGGGAGGGAGAAGAAATTCTTATCGAGATTAGAGGGTGTGGGACTGAAAAGACCTTGTATGGGGGTCCCAAGACTACTTACTCCCAGGTTCAGTGATTGGCTGGAAAGACTCAGAAGACTCAGAAATAGTTGAACTTGTGCCTAAGATTTATTACAGTGAAAGGATACAAAACAAAAGCAACAAAAAGAAAAAATGCGTCAGGCAAAGTCTAGAGGAAACAAGATGCAAGCTTCTAAGAGATCTTTCCAGTGAAATCACACCAGACATGCCTAATTTCTCCTGGAACAAGTTGTGCCATCTCATGTGAAGTGTTGTCTTCAGGAAAGCTCTTTAGAAAGCCAGAACCCACCGTTTTTAGTAGATGGCCATGTAAGTGCCCTCTGACTGTTGTTATTGTTGCTGTTCAATCACTAAGTCCTTTCCGACTCTGTGACTTCATGGGCTGCAGCACACCAGGTTCCTCTGTGTGCTGTATCTCCTGGAGTTTGCTCAAATTCATGTCCTTTGAGCCAGTGATTCTATCTAACCATCTCATCCTCTGTTTCCCCCTTCTCTTCTTGCCCTCAATCTTTCCCAGCATCAGGGTCTTTTCCAATGAATTGGCTCTTCGTATTAGGTTGCCAAAATATTGGAGCTTCAGCTTCATCATCAGTCCTTCCAAGGAATATTCAGGAATTGATTTCCAGACTCCAGGGGGGAAAAAACCCAGATGTTCAGAATAAACCACATTGTTTGTCCAAACCGTTTAGACACAATAAGCCATGCTGCTGCTGCTGCTAAGTCGCTTCAGTCATGTCCAACTCTGCACAACCCCATAGACGGCAGCCTACCAGGCTCCCCCATCCCTGGGATTCTCCAGGCAAGAACACTGGAGTGGGTTTCCATTTCCTTCTCCAATGCATGAAAGCGAAAAGTCAAAGTGAAGTCACTCAGTCATGTCCAACTCTTCGTGACCCCATGGACTGCAGCCCATCAGGCTCCTCCATCCATGGGATTCTCCAGGCAAGAGTACTGGAGTGGGGTGCCTTCGCCTTCTCCGCTCCTGCTGTTGCTGCTGAGTCGAGGCAGTCATGTCCGACTCTGTGCAACCCCACAGACGGCAGCCCAACAGGCTCCCCTGTCCCTGGGATTCTCCAGGCAAGAACACTGGAGTGGGTTTCCATTTCCTTCTCCAATGCATGAAAGCGAAAAGTCAAAGTGAAGTCACTCAGTCTTGTCCAACTCTTAGCAACCCCATGGACTGCAGCCTACCGGGCTCCTCCATCCATGGGGTTTTCCAGGCAAGAGTACTGGAGTGGGGTGCCATTGCCTTCTCCGACAATAAGCCATACTAATACAGAAAATGTTTTATGTCAATATAAGAAACTGTTTAAGTTCTGGCAGCTCTATGGTGGGGTTAATGACGATCTCCTCCAAGAGGATTTATGCCATATCCAGGTCTGCTGCACCCGAACCCCTGACCCTGCAGCAGACCACTGCTGACCCTGACCTCCACACTCAAACACTCAAAGGCAGGTCTGGTTCAGTCTCTGTGGCATCTCCTGGTGTGCACAAGGTTTTGTTTGAGCCCTCTGAGTGTCTCTGGCTGGTATGGGGTTCGATTCTAAATGTGATTTCACCCTTCCTACCATCTTGCTGGGGATTCTCCTTTGCCCTTGGACGTGGGATATCTTTTTTTTGGTGGGATCCAACATTCTCCTGCCAGTGGTTGCTCAGCAGCAAGTATTAAACATATTAAAACAGCATATTAAGAAGCAGAGACATTACTTCACTGATAAATGTCCATCTATTCAAAGCTATGGTTTTTCTAATAGTCATGTTCGGATGTGAGAGTTGGACTATAAGAAAGCTGAGCACTGAAGAACTGATGCTTTTGAAGTGTAATGTTGGAGAAGACTCTTGGGAGTCCCTTGGACTGGAAGGAGATCAAATCACTCAATCCTAAAGGAAATCAGTCCTCAATATTCATTGAAAGGACTGAAGCTGAAGCTGAAGCTCCAATACTTTGGCCACCTGATGCGAAGAACTGACTCATTGGAAAAGACCCTGATGCTGGGAAAGATTGAAGGCAGAAGGAGAAGGGACCGACAGACAATGACATGGTTGGATGGCATCATCCACTCGATGCACATGAGTTTGAGTAAACTCCAGGAGTTGGTAAAGGACAGGGAAGCCTGGAGTGCTGCAGTCTATGGTGTCACAAAGAGCTGGACATGACTGAGTGACTGAACTGAACTGGTAAGAAACTGCTTATCAGCCATGTTCCAAGACACCAACCTAGGGTCAGCTATGCAAGCAGCTTTCTATGAATAGATGTCTCATCTCCAATGTACAGAAGAGATGCAGATGGCAATGGCTGAGAACCAGCATCACCCATACATAGAAAGCTGGTCTCACAACCTCACAAGACCTTTGCAAGCAAAAATGTAGATGCAGCAGCACTGTCCTTGACCTCATTGGGTTGGTGGATAATTACATAGCCCTGGGGATCTATTTTCACTGATTAAGAAGAGTCCAGCTGCATCACAAGCAGATGTGTTGCTCATTGGCGTGACTATAAAGTGATGAGTCCTCTAACAAAAACAAATCTAATTACCTCAGAATTGCATCTCATAAAAGAAGTGTTTGCAAATCCAGTCTGGTTTTGTCATTAATTCATATCTGAGTTGCAAAATTCAGTGGTAAAATAGAAATTTTAAATAAAAATCTGGTTTTTACTATGTATTAGCTAGTTGACTTTAGATGAATCACTCTGGGTCTCAAAAAGTTGCACGGTTTCTTTGGGGGCTTGGCATTCAAGGTCAGAGAGTTGGGATAATCAGTCTTCAGGTCTTGCTACACTCTTCATTAGTGCCATCAAGGACCCTCTCTTATGTCACTTTGTATTTTAACTTCAGCTCTTTTCTCTCATTCCAGTTCTACCCACCAGCAGCTCCATGTATAAATGTGCTTGGAAGAAGTCTATGTATCTAAACTTTCTCATTTGTAAAATGGATATATTGATAATAATAGCAGCCTTACTGACCTCATTATGTTTTTGCAAAGGTCAAAAAAAGATGCCTAAAAATACACATCATCAGAAGCACCATGTAAATATTAATAATGATTGTTTTTCAGTCACAAGTGGCTCCTGACCTTTTTGTTTTAGGTTTCTGTATCTTCTCTTCTGGGCTTCCCTGGTGGCTCAGTGATAAAGAATCCACCTGCCAATGCAGGAGACACAGGTTTGATCCCTGGGTTGTAAAGATCCACTGAAGAAGGAAATGGCAATGCACTCCAGTATTCATGCCTGGAAAACCCCATGGACAGAGGAGCTCAGCGGTCTACAGTCCACGGGTCACAGAAGAGTCAGACACAACTTAGTGACTAAAACAGCAACAAAAATCATCTTTTTCATCCCTCTTGGCCCAACACAAACACTGGGACAGGGCTGCTGTGTTCTCATCTACTACAGGTTGAACTGTGTCACCCCCTAAAAAAAGACATGCTCAAGTCCTAAGCCCCAGTACTTGTGAATGTGAATTTACTTGAAAATGAATAGAGTCTTGCCAAAGTAAAAAAATTAAAATGAGATCACACGGATGACGATGGGCCCTATTGCAATGACTGGCACCCCTACAAAAGAAGGAAATTTGGTCAGAGAGACACAGAGAAGACACACGTGGACAACGCCATGTGACAGTGGAGGAAGAAACTGAAGTGGTGCGTCTACAAACCAAGGAACGCCAAAGATGGCTGGCCACCACCGGAAGCCAGGGAGAGGGAGTAAGGACCCTCCCCGAGAGACTTTGCAGAGAACATGGCCTTCCCAACAACTAGATTTTATACACTTAGCCTCAAGAAATGTGAGAGAAGACATTTCTTCTGTTTTAACTCCCACTGTTTTGTGGTAATGTGTTATAGCAGCCTTAGAAAATTTCATCCCATCTCACCACCATAGCACCCAGTGGTCTTGGCCAAGATGCTTCATCAGGCTAACATATGCTGTGGTCCAGAGGAGAGACAGCATGGATTAGCCTTGAGTCTGTGGGTTATAGAAATATTGGGTTGGCCAAAAAAGTTCATTCAGGGTAACATGGAGAAACCCAAAGGAACTTTTTGGTCAACTCAGTAGTAGGACCAGAGCCATACCTTGGAAAAGCCAAAAGAGAAACTCCAAGAGTTCCCTCTTTAGTGTACAGAAATGTGGCTTCAGGCCTGTGCTTCTAGGTTTATGAATGAGAGAACCAAGGCTGCAGGTGATGAAATCCCTCAGCTCTGGTTATATAGTAAGTTAGTGGCAGAGCAAGGGAAGAAACTGAGTGTTTGGCCTCCCTAAATCTGGGCTTTCTCCATGTCACACAGGGTGCCCTTTTCTGTTTGGCACCCAACATCAGAAAGATGCAAGAACAAGGATGGCAAAGCAGCCTGTTCTGTGCTGGAGCAAGGAAGCCTGCAGCAAGGGGAGTGATGTGTGGGAATTCTTAGTGGCAATAAATCATCTCTCCAAAGTCAGCGCCAGCAATAAAGGGAGGGAGGTTTTTGCAGTGGTCAGACCGGTTGATTCACTGTGGTTTAAGACCAGACCCAGCTCTCCCATTCATTTTAACTCCAACTCAGTTTGGAGGGATTTACGACCACATTGTATGAGCGTGATTTGAGTTACAGCTTGGCCTGGTCGTGTTTGGGAGTCAAGGGCAGAATGTTTCATTTTCCAGACTGCTGAGTTTCTTTTTAACTCTCCTTCCTTGAAAACATAAATAAAAGCAAGACATTGAAAAATGATCCTGCATTTCCTGATGGTTGACTCCTATTCAGAATTTCAAAAAGAAAAACTGAACAATCAGAGAAATAACCTGAGAAGGCCTGCATGCGTGCATGCTCACTAAGTCACTTAGGTCATGTCCAACTCTGCAACTCTATGGACCATAGCCCACCAGGCTCTTCCGTCCATGGGATTCTCCAGGCAAAAATACTGGAGTGGGTTGGGGACAATGTCCTCCTCCAAGGAATCTTCCCGAACCAGGGATCAAAGCCACATCTCCTGTGTCTCCTGCACTGCATGGAGAAATGGAGCAAACTCTTGTGATATAAGTTTTAGATTATGTCATCCGAGATTGAAATTAGAATTTCTGGCTGAAGTAGTCCAGGCTAGTGATGGTACACCAAAGAAGTGAAAAAGGAAATGTTTGAATGCAATATAAAGATGCCTCTATCAGCCTATGCAGTATTAGTGGAAATATAGAAATAATTCAAGTGCCAAGCAATAATGTATCTACGTGGCCACTTGTTCATTAATAGTCAAGCCCACTGCAAAAGGGGCAACTATCTGCATTTTCCACAGTGTGTCCATTGCTGCCCATTCCAACTTCTTTATTCATTCAGTGTTGCCATCACCCAGGTATCTTTTTTAATGTATTTATTTATTTGGCTGCACCCAGTCTTAGTTGCAGCATGTGGGATCTAGTTCCCTGACCAGGGATCAAACCCAGGGCCCCTGCATTGGGAGTACAGAGTCTTAACCACTGCAGCACCAGCAAAGTCCCAGAAGTGGCTAGCCTCTCACTCTACCTCCTGGGAGCAGTGTTTAATATAGGATTGTTTGTTTGTTCTTTGATGTTTTGAAATATTTACTTTTGATGAAGAATGTTAGACCCAAAATGATTCTAGGAAAACTCATTTTCAAAAAGTAATTTTATAAACAAATATAAACTAATGGATGCCCATGTCCATTAAAAAATGTCTTTGCTATCTAAATATTAAAAAATTAATTTAAATAGAATAAATATTTTATAAGTAGTCATGTATTTTAATGCTTTTCCAAAGAATGTATTATTTTTCAATTTAAATGTTACTTCTTAAACATTTCAACATCAAAAACTATGCAATTTTTTTCAAGGCAATATTTTTTTAATTAAAAAGAATTGATATATACACAGGGAGAATGACCAAAATACAGTGTGTGTGTGTGTGTGTGTGTGTGTGTGACAGAGAGTTAATAAGAATATACAAGGAAAATAATTCAGTAGAATTATTATTCCTTTCTTTGTTCCTGTCATCAATTTGGTTTTATACTGTTTAGAAAGGCTTTTAAATTTTGGTTGCATTTTGTTCAAAATAAGCTGGCACTATTCAACCAACCGATTAACAAATGGAGCACAAAAGCTTCCCTATTTTAAGATGCTAAGAAGGCAATTATTGAAAACAAAGCTTGCAAGCATTAAGACATTGATATTTACACATAATAAAGAAGGAACTGAGCAAAACAGAAGATGAGAACTTCAATGACATACAAAACTTAATTTTGGAATTCTCTAAATGTTTTAGGGCAATTTTGTGCATGTGAAATTTTGTTTTTGAAACACAAATTTCTAGAATTAAAATTATTAATGTTGAAAAATATGCACTTTTTTTAGATTTAAATTGCCCTCTAGGAGTTTTATGTCAGTTTTCACCAGTAAATACTGCTTAAGAAATGTCTCTTCACTGACATGGAGAACAGACTTGTGCATACAGTTGGGGGAAGAAGAAGGTGAGACAAACTGAGAGAGTAGCACTGACGTACACACACTGCTATGTGTGAAGTAGGTAGCTAGTGGGAAGCTTCTGTAGAGCACAGGGAGCTCAGCTCGGTGCTCTGTGATGACCTAGCCTAGATGGGTGGACTGGGAGTGGGGAATAAGGCTCAGGAGGAAAGGAATATACATATACACATGCAGAGCCACCTTGTTGTACAAGAGAAATTAGCTCAACGTTGTAAAGCAATTATTCTCCAATTTAAAAAAAAAAAAAAGGAAAAAGGAAATTATCTCTTGAGTTCAAATTTATCCTCAGTGTAGGATTTCCTTTGTCCAATAGTTTTCCCAAGCTACCAGTCTCATGGCTCCATCCAGCTTCTTGGAACAGAATGAGTCAAGGGTAGAGAAAGACCAAATGTATGTTTAGGGTAAATTCCTTCTTCATAGCAACAGAGTGGAGAAAATGACCTTCCCCTCCAACACGTTCCACATCCAGCTTCCTCCACATGGTGAAAATGTGGCACCAGGAACCCCAGACTTCTTCCTGCCGAGTCTGGCAACTCCAGGAGAATGAAACATCTTCCTCCCACTGTCCATACAACAACCTTTGTCCTTCCCCTCTGAATCGTTCTGTTTCCCTCCGTGTCTTTCTGATCCCTCTGATGTCTGTCTCTCATCTTGCACCGTCTCTGTGTTTCACAGGTTTTGTTTCTCTTTGCCCCCCTAAATTTCTCTAACACTGTCCCTCTTTCTGTCCCTCAATCTACCTCTGTCTCCCTGTATCTTTCTCACAGTGTGGGAGCAAAAAAAAAAAGTCAAAACCAGGACAGGGTGTCTCAGCAGCCCAGCAGCTGATGGAAATTTTCCATCCAGCCAGATCCAGCTCCATCAACTGGGTTTGTGCATCCAGATTCCCAGACCATAGCCTCCTCCACCCACCTAGCAGGTGATGTAAGACCTTGGAGGCCAAGGATACTAAAAAAAACTGTCACTGTTGCAAGAGCTAATGGTCTATGAAATCAAAGTGCTTGGCCCACCTGCTCCATGAGGCCACCTCACAGTGGGAACCCTCCACTGGCTCAAGCCAACCCTGAGGAAAAGTAGGAGGAGACTTGTCCCAGCTCTGAGTCAACAGACAGCAGGAGAGTCTGCTGAATGCAAGTAGCTCAAGCCAAGATTTTGCCTTCACCAGTCCCATTGTTCTTGTTATTGGTTAGTTGCTCAGTCACGTCCAACTCTTTGAGACCCCATGGACTGTAGCCTGCCAGGCCGCACCATCCTTGGGATTTCCCAAACAAGAATACTGGAATCAGTTTCCATTTCCTTCTCCGGGGATCTTCCCAACCCAGGGATAGAACTCCCACCACCAGCATCGGCAGGCAGGTTCTTTATTGTTGAGTCAATGGGGAAGCCTCTCACCAGTGCCAGGCAACATTCCAAATATGCCCAGGGTATGAGGTTCAAAAAACTCTAAACTGTCAGAGGGCCTGGATTTGACTCACAGCTTTTCCACCAACTGACTGCAGCCTTGGGTTGGCCACTTGCCTTCCGGACCACCAGTTCTCATCTGTAAAAGGAGGTGCACAAATGTGACCAACTAATTCTACTGCTAAGTCGCTTCAGTCGTGTCCGACTCTGTGCAACCCCAGAGACGGCAGCCCAGCAGGCTCCCCCGTCCCTGGGATTCTCCAGGCAAGAACACTGGAGTGGGTTGCCATTTCCTTCTCCAATGCATGAAAGTGAAAAGTGAAAGTGAAGTCGCTCAGTGGTGTCCGACTCCTAGCGACCCCATGGACTGCAGCCCACCAGGCTCCTCCGTCCATGGGATTTGCCAGGCAAGAATACTGGAGTGCGTAGCACATAGTAAATGCTGTGTTCCCGGGCAAAAAATCATAATTAAAGGGCTTATTTCCTATAGGATTATCATTCTCTGTCTGAGGAATGGAAATGGTGACTTAGGAAGGAAGTTTACTTCTTCTGACAGTTCCACAAGCTTGCCCTGCTAGAATATAAGCAGCTTTATAACTTCTGGTGGTTCTGGAAAAAAATGTTTCTATCTTCTAGATAACAGCTAAGAGGCAGGAGCTGATTATGAAGGCGTCCACCTTGTTACTTGCTGGGACACTAATTCTACAGTGGCTTTAATTGCAAGGTTGTTGCAAAGAGATTAGGCCCATTCTGTTTCCCTGTAAATTAGGTACCTGTTGCCTATACACAAGCATCTATAGTGCCTTTTCATAGGATGAAGGAACCAAGCAAGAAATAAAAAGGACGGAAGAGTAAAGTTTTGAAAAGGTATGTACTTCTCCATTCTTAAAAAGAAACATAAGTATGGGACTTTCCTGGTAGTCCAGTAGCTAAGACTCCAACTTGAAATGCAGGGGGCCTGTGTTCAATCTGCAGTCAGGGAACTAGATTCCACATACTGCAACCAAGACCTGGCACAGACAAATAAATAAAGAAACCTAAGTAGTTACTTAGGAGGCAGACACTCCAGGTTCCTTCTTTGTGCTACACAAATACCTGTTCTTGAGGACATGTCCCCAGACTCCTGTTTTATCTCTATTTTGGTGGATTAAATGCATAGCTCATGATGACAGCCTCTTTTGGCTCAAACTCCTGGCTGGCCCAAAATTCCCTCCTCAGGGAATCAGCACTACCAACCTCTTTGTTCAAGGGAGGTTTCTGATTGAACCAAGAAGGAAATATGACCCAAGAGATCCCATCACAGACTTCCTTGGTGGCACAGTGGATAAGAATCCTCCTGCCAACTCAGGGGACACAGGTTCAATCCCTGGTCTGGGAAGATTCCACATGCCAGGGAGCAACTAAGCCCTTGCACCACAAGTACTGAGCCCACGTGCAGCAACCACTGAAGCCTGCACGCCTAGAGCCTGTGCTCTGCCGCAAGAGAAGCCACCATGATGAGAAACCTGAAAAGCGCATTGAAGAGTAGTCCCCCCTGGCTGCAATTAGGGAAAGCCTGAACAAAGCATCAAAGACCCAGCACAACCAAAAAAAAAAACAAACAAACTAATTGATGATTTTTTAAAAAGAGATCCCGTCAGTAGTTTGGCCAGTGATTGTTGAGGTCACCTGGAGTAAAGGACTGAAAGAGGGAAAAGATTAGCAAAGTCATCATGGAAGTCCCATCTGAAATTTGTGGCAGAAGTTATTAACAGAACTGATTTACCAGCCACAAAGGAAAAGAGAATGGAGCAGAGACATGAGAGAACTGGAGGTACTTAGAGACAGAGACCATCTAATTCAAGAGGAAGACAGAAAATAGTGGTTCCTGATCCAGGTGGTTCCTGGCAGCATCCCAGGTCAGCAAAATTCCAACCTTCAGGAATCCATGCAATGATCTCTCTCTTTCCTTTGGTGGCCTGAGGAATAGTGTTCCTGGCAACCCACAGAATGTCATCAACACATATAAATGAGGACATCATGCTGCAAGCACTGGCAACAAATTCCTTTGATGTTAAACATGTAGGCAGCCAGTGATGTCAAAGGTATGACCTCTAGAAAAGTATATGAAACCACACCTTTGGGCAACATAAAAACCTTTGTATTAACTGTTTCCCCCAAACCTATAAAATCTTGCTTCAGCAAATTTAAAGAAAAACATACAGACCATTAATTAGTCCAACTCTTCATTTTACAGTGAATTTTTTTTAAAGAAAATGTAAATGAAAAACTGAATTTCAAATAACTTAAGAAGCAGAGAAATGTCTATCCTGTTTTTCATAAATAGCTCTTCTGTAAGTCCTCCAATCACATTCCTCCTCTTTGAGGGGGTAGGGTACATGAGATAAAGCATGGTACGCTTGTGTTCTGGAATCAGAAAAACTCAGTTTTGTAACACTGACCAACAATTGTTTCTGTCCCTCTTTGAGTAGCCCTACTTCTTTTAACATATTGCTCTCCCCACCCTTCCAGGCTTATAATCTCAATTAAAATCCTCTAGCTCCCTGCTGAGTGGGAAGGTAAAAGGGAGGACACAAGACCTCTGTCTAGCCAAACAAAGGACCCAGTTCTCCTGACCACAGTTTTTGGTCCAAAGGTGAGCATATAACCTGAGCAAAGCTAATCAGAATCATTTCTTAGAACGGTTTAGATTGGAACATGAAGAAAAGGACCCTATATTTTCAGGTCACAGAGCTGGAAGTATATGAAATGGGGTTTTGCAATGGATGTCTTTCCTCCAAGTGAAGATAAATGGAGCAGAGAAGAGAAATGAGGGAGTAAGCAAACTATCTTACTCGAGTCTCTAAAGCATGGGACCATAATTCAATGCATGCTTAAGTGTTGTCATATATAGATTTCTCTTTCCTCTGTTAATTCCGTATCATTCTGCAAAGTAAGGAACTTTATCTATGTCCATAAATGTTCTGCTTGTAGACAGATGGTAGATAATTGATAGATAAAAATTATAGACATATAAATATGGAATATATATGTGCTCCTCTGTGTAAGTGGGAAAGGATAGATGTAGGGAGTTATGGGTCAATCAGATAGCTTCAGGAAATTAGAAGCTGTATCATGAAGGACTGATCGTCAACACCAGTGGTTAAACACATAAACCGGGTAGAAAACAGATTCCAAAAATGTTTAGAAGGTGATGCATTGGTCTGTAGCATTTCCAGAGGAAAGCTGATTTGCTGACGGAGTCTCCTTTCTCCAGGAAGATGAAGCCTGTGAATAATGAGTCTAATTATCATGAAATGGTACAATAAAGTAAATGGCAAAAAGAAGTAGGATATCCTCTGAATAAGACTTGATGGTCGTGGGAGGCAGAAGGGAAGAAGGGAGAAAGGGAAAAGGGAGTTCTCTGCCTTGCTCGGACAGCAGTGCTGTTCACTGAAGTTGCAGACCACGAGCTCCCTGGAGAGGCAAAGGCCACAAGCAGGAATAAAGCGAAGGTATCTTCTGAACCACTGATTCTCGCTAGTTATCAGGGAAGCTAGGAGACCACCTGTGGAGAGACTGGGAAAATCAGCTTCTGAGAGTTTGATTTGCTGCTAGTAGTTTGAGGCCTCATGGCACTGTGCTTGCTGCATGACTTGAATTCACCAGCAGGCGTCTAGGTCAGGTGAGACAGCCCAGAACGTCCCAACTATCCAAGCTCATTTGATTGTTAACAGCTAACAGTGTGTACATACTCAGCCACATCCGATTCCTTGCAACCCCGTGGACTGCAGCCCACCAGGCTCCTCTGTCCATGGAATTTCCCAGGCAAGAACACTGGAGTGGGTTGCCATTTCCTTCTCCAGGGGATCTTCTCAACCCAGGGGTTGAACCCATGGCTCCTGAGTCTCCTGCACTGGCAGGCGGATTCTTTGCTACTACACCACCAGGGGGGCTCTGCAATATGTAAATAATGCACTTAATCCCAACACTTCTGTTTTCTAGATTTGTGATCTCAAACAAATAAATTCATCTCTTCAACTGTGTTAGGGCAATAATGTGAGAGAGCTTTGGTAAAAAGTGAATATTGCACATAACTCAGACCTAGCACAGAGCAGCCAAACAGTGGCCCTTTGTACCCTTCTGCAAGTGTTTCTTCCACTCAAAAAGGCAATGTCTTAGTCACTTACCACTCACATTTCCTTCTCAAATAGATGGCAGTTCTCCCTTTCAGTACAGAATTCTTGGCAGTTTAGCCTCTCTCTTCCTCCTGTTTCAGGTTGTCAATGGTAGTGTCTGAATTTTTCACTGTGAGTCAAAGCTCTAATATTGGAAAGGCAGTGGCCATGGCTTTATTACCACTCTCTCTCCCATTAGAAGATGACAGTGAAGGTTTTACCGATAACAAGTTCCTAGCTAATTCCACTCCATCTGCACATACACCTCTGATGAGTTCAAAAACTAAAAGGCTCATAAAGGAAAGATAGGACAAGACGGCAGCATTCCCCAATAAGCAATCAGCTCAGTCACTCAGTCATGTCTGACTCTTTGTGACCCCCATGGACTGCAGCATGCCAGTCTTCCCTGTCCATCACCAACTCCTGGAGCTTGCTCAAACTCATGTCCATTGAGTCGTGATGCCATCCAACCATCTCATCCTCTGTCGTCCCCTTCTCGTCCTGCCTTCAGTCTTTCCCAGCATCAGGGTCTTTTCCAATGAGTCAGTTCTTTGCATCAGGTGGCCAAAGTATTGGAGCTTCAGCTTCAGCATCAGTCCTTCCAATGAACATTCAGGACTGATTTCCTTTAGGATCCAGAGACCCCACAGCGACTGAGCCAGACCTATCTTTGAGTGTTTGTTTGTCTCCTGCAGAGATATAGGTCAGCAGTGGCCTGCCGCAGGGGCAGGGGCTTTGGGTGCAGCAGACCTGGGTCACCCAGTGTGTGGCATAAGCCTTCTTGGAGGAGGTCACCATTAACCCCACCATAGAGCCACCAAGCAGATGACCCACAAACTGAAGAACAATTATACCAAATAAATTCTTGTACTGTTAAGAAAGTTCTAGGACCCACAACAGATTTCCCAATTTCTGGGGATCTGGCAAAGGGACTGAGAACCTCAAGGGAATTTGACTTTGGAGGTCAGTGGAATTTGATTATAGAACTTACACAGGACTGGGGAAACAGACTTGGAGGGCACAAACAAAACCTTGTGTGCACCAGGACCCAGGAGAAAGGAGCAGTGACCCCACAAGAGACTGACCCAAACTTCCCTGTGAGTATCCAGGAGTCTCTGGCAGAGACGTGGGGCAGCGGTGGCCTGCTGCAGGGTCAGGGCACTGAGTGCAGCAGTGCGTGCATGTGACCTTTTGAAGGAGGTCTCTTTTATCTTCATTGCCTCCACCACAGTTTGGTCTCACATCAAACAACAGGGAGGAACACAGCCCCACCCATCAACAAAAAATTGGATTAAAGATTTACTGAGCATGGCCCTGCCCATCAGAACAAGACCCCATTTCCCCCACAGTCAGTCTCTCCCATCAGGAAGCTTCCATAAGCCTCTTATCCTTATCCATCAGAGGGAAGACAGAATGAAAACCACGATCACAGAAAACAAGCATTCTAGGGTGACCTTTGGGTTTGCCTGATAGGGAAAGTCTGTCACAAGGAACAGCTTCCTTCCACAGACAACTGGTAGAGTGTCACCATCCAGAAGGGGAAGAGGGTGAAGGGACCCCCAAAGGAGAAAGGAATTAGAGAATGGACTTAAGTGTCAAGATGAGGTTGTTCTACAGTTGGGAGAAGAGTGTCTGGGTCAGAGAGCTCCGAAGCCCACAGTGAATCAGGGGCTTTTAAATACTTAAGTTCTTATGACTAGAGATGTTGGGTGCAGTTTCACATGGCAGACAGATCAGACAGGCTCCAAATGGCTAAAAACATGCATTTGCACCATATTAAAACCAATTGAAGGGAATTCCTTGGCAGTCCAGATATTAGGATGCAATGTTTTCATTGCCATGGCCTGGGTTCAATCCCCAGTTGAAGAACTAAGCTCCCACAAGCCATTCAATATGGCCATAAATAAATAAAGTAATTGGATGTGTAAGAATTTTAATTTGGTGCCAGCAGGCGTTGAGTTGAGGCATTCATAATAGTACTGACTTGCTGTGAAGTGAACATAGGGGTGAATACCCCAGGACCATCTTTATCACATTATTATTTTCAGTGGTTCATAGTCCAAGTTTTAGATTCAGAGCATTGTCCCTATTGATAAGAAGAAAACTTCCTGGAGATGTCTATTCCTTTATGCCAATGAAGGTCAGTCAGAGATTGTAACTCATGTTCCATACCTTCCTGCCATGCCCCAGAGACTGTTTTGAAATATCATATGTCCTTTTTTGGCCTTCCTTGGTGGCTCAGAAGGTAAAGAACCCACCTGCCAATGCGGGAGACTTGGGTTTGATCCCTGGGTCAGGAAGATCCCCTGGAGAAAGGAATAGCCACCCATTCCAGTATTCTTGCCTGAGAAATCCCATGGACAGAGGAACCTGAAGGGCTATAGTCCATGGGGTCACAAAGAGTCGGACACAGCTGAGGGACTGACACTTAACCTTAACTCATGCTTTTTTGCAGTGAGGATTCTGTTTGCTCTTTATTGAATTCAACTTTATTTCAGTGTTTCTAAATCTGGGGATATTACTTTGTAAATGCCCAGGGCCCAACCTGGACCAGCTAAATGAGAACCTCTGAGAGTGGGGCCTAGATGTTGGTATTTAATCATCAATTCTCTGATTGGCTGATGGTGAGGGAACAGGGTGGTATCATGGAAGTTATGATTTTTCCAGCGGTCATGTATGAATGTGAGAGTTGGACCATAAAGAAAGCTGAGCGCCCACGAATTGATGCTTTTGAACTGCGGTGTTGGAGAAGACTCTGGAGAGTCCCTTGGACTGCAAGGAGATCCAACCAGTTAATCCTAAAGGAAATCAAGTCTGAATATTCTTTGGAAGGACTGATGCTGAAGCTGAAACTCCAATACTTCGGCCACCTGATGCGAAGAGCTGACTCAATGGAAAAGACCCTGATGCTGGGAAAGATTGAAGGCGGGAGGAGAAGGGGACAACAGAGGATGAGATGGTTGAATGGCATCACCTACTCAATGAACATGAGTTTGAGCAAGCTCCGGGAGTTGGTGATGGAGAGGAGAGCCTGGCGTGCTGTAATCCATGGGGTCGCAAAGAGTCGATTACCTTTTAGTTCACTGAATTCTCTCTGAAAGAAGACAAATACAGTCAAATTCATATCATGGTATCTTATTCATTTGTTTATCTCAATGGAAGTGAAAGCACTTTGAAGTTGTCTTGCTCCATAGCAAAGTTAAGAGCATCTTCTGAGTTAGTGGCTATTTCTTGAAGGAGCTGAAATGCAGAGGAAGCAATTCAGAGCACCGCCCAGTGCTCCATTTCCTTTTTTTCATTCTCCATCTCATTTCCGGTTACAGTCTCTCCTAGGAACAATGGCATAGCCCCAAGGCCAAGGCTGACCTCAGCAAATGCCTCCCAGCTAATTTCCTCCCCCCCCAAGAGTGCTATACCTGAAGGAATGGCACAGGAACACTTGCAGAGGTACATGAACAGACTTGGGACTACCCACTAAGAAAGGCTGTTATTTCTTGGCCATTTCCAATTTCAGTAAATCATTAATTCATAGGCAATACTCAACGTTGGGGCTAACAGTGAAACTTTTTTCTGGGTTGTAGCAAAAAAAAAAAAGGAAAAATAAAAAGCAATCACATACTGTTTCTGTGATAGAGATACCACCTACCAGATCTTTCTTCAGTACCAGGGTATGGAGATGAATAAAATTAGAGCCTGCCTTCAAAAATCTATGTGGAATCTAGAAAAGGAGTATGAGTGATCTTATTTGAAAAACAGAAATAGGGACACAGATGTAGAGAACAAACATATGGACATCAAGCAGGGAAAGAGGGTGGGTGGGATGAAGCAGGAGATTGGGATCGACAGATATACACTATCGATACTATATATAAAATAGATTAACTAGTGAGAACCTACTGTATAGCTCAGGAAAACCTTGAGTACTCTGTGGTGACCTAAATGGGAAGGAAATCCAAAAAAGACATGTTTATGTACATGTGTAGCTGATCTACTTTGTTAGTGCAGTAGAAACTAACACAGCATTGTCAAGCAACTATATTCTAATAAAAATTAGTTTTTAAAAAATCTACAGCCCTCAAAAATCTACTGAGAAGATTGTAGTTTGGAGATAAAACTTCAACATCTAGTAGAGAGGGTGAGTTGCTGCCCATGGGGGTCACAAAGAGTCGGACACGACTTGGCTACTAAACAACACAGAGGGCGGGGGCAGAGTGTGTCTTCTTTTGTAGAATTTGCCAATTTCTATGGTCTAAATAGGGCCTCCCTAGTGGCTCAGCCAGAGAAGGCAATGGCACCCCACTCCAGTACTCTTGCCTGGAAAATCCCATGGACGGAGGAGCCTGGTAGGCTGCAGTACATGGGGTCGCTGAGGGTCAGACATGACTGAGTGACTTCACTTTGACTTTTCACTGTCATGCGTTGGAGGAGGAAATGGCAACCCGCTCCAGTGTTCTTGCCTGGAGAACCCCAGGGACGGGGGAGCCTGGTGGGCTGCCGTCTATGGGGTCGCACAGAGTCGGACACGACTGAAGCGACGCAGCAGCAGCAGCGGCTCAGCAGTAAAGAATCTGTTTGCAATGCAGGAAATGGGTTCAATCCCTGAGTCAGGAAGATCCCCTGGAGAAAGAAATGGCAAAGCAACCCACCCCAGTATACTTGACTGGGAAATCCCATGGACAGAGGGGCCTGGAGGGCTACAGTCCATGGGGTTGCAAAAGAGTCAGATATGATTTAGACACAAAACAACAACATGTTCTAAATACTTGTGCCATTTCATTCGTTCTCTAGTTTCCATTATCTTCATCCAATTTTCATCCATTCCCAATCAGTGCTGTTCATTCAATGTTGGTTTGTCTTACAACAGGCCTCAGGATCAGTCTCCATGTTTGATTTTTGCTTACATCAGCCCTGTGACTAAAAATAATAAAATATTTTAAAGAGTAGTCATAGGAAGTCCTGAACAGAAAAGTTAAAACTTGGAGCCCGAGGCAGTTTTTTGTGATGCTAATAAAATATAAGCTTCCGGGTACCTCCCTTGCCTGTGTTCTAAATAGACGTATATTTGCATACCTAATTTTGTATTCAGAGCTCTGTATGCTTGTTTTTAAAAGACCAGACTAAATTATACAAACTTTAAGCTCAATCTCTGTTTGATCTTGTCAATCTGTTTCTTTAAGGTGTACAGCATATGCACAGGAGCTAGCCCACTGTTCTTTCTCATAAAACACTGTGGATCGTGTTAAAATGCAGGCTCTGACTCAGGAGGGAAGTGCAGGTCCTGTGACTTTGCATTTCTAACAAGTTCCCAGGTGGTGCTAGGGCCGTGGTTCCATGGACCACACTTTTCATAGCAAAGTCTTACAATAGAGTCTATACAACATTGGCCACAGAATCTAGCAAAGCTTTTAACAGGCCCTTCATTTGAGATGATGCCACACAGGGTAATTTCACTACCTGTTTTTTCACTGGGCAAAGTAAACTACCAGTATTCCATATCTAATCTTAACCATGTCTTCTCTGCTTTCTAATTCAATGTGGTCAGATTCCCAGATTTCCTTTTCTGAGAAGGTCTCTTGATTGCAGTCATGCCCAATGCTAATTCAGAAATGGTTCAGAGTGAGTGGATGAAAGCAATAGAATTCACTTTATCTAGAGAAAGCAGGAGGGAAGTTTTTAAAATATTTATTTATTTGCTTATTGATCTGTACCAGATCTTTAGTTGAGGCATGCAAGATCTTTTAATGCAGCATTCAGGACCTAGTACCCTGAACAGGGATCAAACTTGAGTCCCCTGCATTGGGAGCACAGACTCTTAGCCACTCTTAGCCACAGGAAAGTCCCAAAAGGGAACTTCTTATAGGGCCAGGCCAAATGAAAATCACTCAGTTGTGTCTGAATCTTTGTGACCCCCTGGACTACAGCCTGCCCAGCTCCTCTGTCCATGCAATTCTCCAGGCAAGAATACTGGAGTAGATAGCCATTCCCTTCTCCAGGGGATCTTCCCGACCCAGGGATCAAACCAGGGTCTCCCACATTGCAGCTAGATTCTTCACTATCTGAGCCACCAGGGAAGTCCTATTATAGCACACAAAGTAATTTACTAGAGCCCTAGGACTTAAGCACATATGTATTCTAACAGAAACAGCCAGGAGAAATGAATGATGTTTGCATTGGAGATCCTCACATCTCAGCTGCCCATCACTCAGCATTTATGATGCTAGAGACCAGAAGGTATGCAAG
Source organism: Bubalus kerabau (assembly GCF_029407905.1). NCBI lineage: Eukaryota > Metazoa > Chordata > Mammalia > Artiodactyla > Bovidae > Bubalus > Bubalus kerabau. Next base: position 11,500,127 of record NC_073637.1, on the reverse strand, counting down.
TCCTCAGATCCTGGAGGACCAGACACCCCTCTCGCCACACGAGCCAAAAGTTGCACTCTCCCTATGTCTGACTGACACCCCATATGGGTCACTCTCCCTTCCAAGTCTCAGCCCATCTTATTCACGCAACAGAACCGAAATCAGATGCAGAACCTGGCCTACAAGTGTTCCAAAAGCATAGTGTTCAGCTTAGTAGTCCCTTTAGAACAGAAAGACATGGTAGAAAGGAGTGAGAGTGGATGTTGAATGAGCCAGTCTTCAGAATCAGACAAGCAGCCAATGGTCTTGAGTAAATTAATGGACGTAATCTGATTTGAGTTACTTACTTGTGATTCCTGATCTCCACAGTAATGTCAGCTGAGAGATGCTGACTCCAGCTTTACTTTTGCGTGACTGTTCATCTCTGTAAGGTATAGTTCGGGCTGAGTCAAAAGAGAAGAGAAGACCTCAAGGGAGGTAGGTTACCTTTATTCAGGCAAGGAGGGGTGACAGTCGGCCTAACGACCAGGCTGAGCACGAGAGAGGTCAGGGAGGCTTCATATTTAAAGAGAGGTTTGTGGAAGCGATAAGGGAAACGTTAGTCAGGCAGTACATTTTAGATATTCTTTAAGCTGAGATGGCATTTGTAGTTGAACAGGGGGTGGGAGGTTTTGGGCAGGGGGTGATAAGTCCCAGGTGGATACAACCGGCCTGGAGCATCAGGGCGGGACCTAAAGGTTGGTTTTGTTTTCTCTGAAGTTAGATGATTCAAAAAGGGCCTTTGAGACCGTTGTTTTCTTTTATAGGCCCAAAGTGAAAGTGAAAGTAAAGTCGCTCAGTCGCCCTCCGACTCTTTGCGACCCCATGGATTGTAGCCTATCAGGCTCCTCAGTTCATGGAATTTTCCAGGCAAGAGTACTGGAATGGGTTGCCATTTCCTTCTCCATGGGGTCTTCCTGACCCAGGGATTGAACCCAGATCTCCCGCATTGTGGGCAGACACTTTTCCATCTGAGCCACCAGGGAAGTCCATAGGCCCAAAGATTCTTTCAATCTCTAATCTCTATTACCCATGGGTTGCAGACTCAGAGTCCCCTTACTTCAAAATCCCAGGAGACAGATTTTTCACTAGCTAGACAATAAATTGATTCTTCATGGGTCAGGTGTCCAGCTCAGCTTTAATTTGCTGTAGCTATGGAGGTTGAAATGGTCAAAATCTGACTGCCTAACCCTGCTTCTTCTCCTGGGAAGGGGAATTTCCTTAAATAAAGAGACTTTGAAATAAGAAAACTACCCCAGAGCCTGTCAGCTATAATGCCTGAGGTAGGTTTTAAAGGAGAAATAGGCATTCTCAGTAGTCGTGTATGGATGTGAGAGTTGGACCATAGGGAAAGCTGAGCGCCCAAGAATTGATGCTTTTGAACTGTGGTGTTTGAGAAAACTGAGGGTCCTTGGACTGCAAGGAGATCCAACCAGTCAATCCTAAAGGAAATCAACCCTTAATATTCATCAGAAGGACTGATGCTAAAGCTGAAGCTCCAATATTTAGCCACCTAATGTGAATAACTTACTCATTGGAAAAGACCCTGATGCTGGGAAAGATTGAAGGCAGGAGGAGAAAAGGATGACAGAGGATGAGATGGTTGGATGGCATCAATGGACATGAGTTTGAGCAAGCTCTGGGAGTTGGTGATGGACAGGGAAGCCTGGCGTGCTGCAGTCCATGGGGTCACAAAAAGTCAGACATGACTGAGGGACTGAACTGGACTAAATGAGGCATTCTCAAGATGGACAAAGAAGCAGACCATTAGGGGTAGAGCAGTGTGTGCATACTTAGTCATGTTCAACTCTTTGCAACCCCATGGACTGTAGCCCATTAGGCTCCCCTGTCCATGGAGTTTTCCAGATGCAAGAATACTGGAGTGAGTTGCCATTTCCTTCTGCAGGGGATCTTCCCAACCCAGGGATCGAACCTGTGTCTCTTGTGTCTCCTGCCTTGACAGGGGTATACTTTACCACTGTGCCACCTGTAGAGCAGACAGACATGCAAAGGTGTGACAATTAAAACTGTTTTATTGAGTTGAACAAAACATTTGTTCAAGGTTTTCCATAAGATATAGTGGAAAAACCCAAACGAACATCTTGGCCAACCCAATATAAGTGTTTTGTGATGACCTGGTCTTTTCTTCCTTCCTTATATTTGCTGACATGTGCCTCAAAACTCTACAGGCAAGTACTAGTCCTCTTTCCACTGCCTACACTGGAAAAAATAATTAACTCATCTCTACCCCCGTTCTGTTCGTCTTGCTACTTCTTCAAACACCTCTGACTATTCTTAGGCATATTATATAATTTCATTGAGCTTCCCTCCTATAAATTGGGGACCACAGAACCTACTTCTTCTAAGTTACAGTGAGAAGCAAATGGCATGATGTATGTGACAATGACAAAGTAAACCTTAACACTGCATAAATAGAATTGATTAGAATGGTGATGGTCTCTCTAGCCCAGATTTTTTTCCCAAGACATTCAAAATTCCTTTTGGAATCTCTTAATTAATCCCTGTGTTCCTCTCAGGCAGCAAAGGACATGATGTGAGATATGGCCCCAGAGAGTTCCTGTCTGCCCTGGCTCAGCAAGTTGGCTGCAAAGCTTGGCAGGGGTGCCCAGGTCTTCACCTTCCCACTCTCTGCAGGGCCTCACCCACACTCAAGTTTTGCTACTGTGATCACTACAGCTGCTCACCAAAGAATAACCTGAAATGCAGGCTAAGCTGGGGGCCAGCCTTGCACCGGCCTCGGGCTTCTACTGAGAGTCAAGGACAGTTAAAACTGAAAGTGTTGTAGGGAGAAGTCAACTCTGACTCCATGTTGAAACTGTTCCTTTGACTTGCTTTCCATTGCTTCTGTTATTATAATCATACATAATGTGCAGCCAGTGAATCCTGCCCCTCTGCCTAACTGTTGAAGTGCCTTTGTTCAAACCCTATCCACCTATAGATGGCAGGAAGGAAGAAATTAACACATTCCCCTGCCTGAGGCTTGCCATTCTAGGAGATGTTTGAAAGCTTATAGGCCTTTTTACTCTGTTTCCTCATTTCCCCCCATCTCTCATCTATAAAAGAAGCTGGCATCCAGACCCTGATAAGATGGTTACTTAGAGACATTAGTCTGCCATCTCCTCAGCCATATTCCATGCCTCCACCCCTTGACTCTGATTCCTAGGCCTATCGTGTGGTGAGAAAAATGAGCTTGGATTCAGTAACCGAAAGACCTTACATTCTTTAATCTTGCCCTCACCCCAGCTTTTCCCTTTCTCACATGATGGCACCTGCAGTCTCTCAGTTACCCAAGCCAGAAGTCTGTTCTCCTTCTTCCTTTCTTTGCTCATCCACCCCTTGCCCATCAGCAGGTCTGTTAGCTCTACCTGCAAATGATATCCCAAATAGAATCAATTATGTCAAACTCCCTGGCTGCCTGCTGGTTCAAATCAAGTCATCATCTTGCCTGGGCTTCTGCAATGCCTTTCTAGCTAGGCTCTCTGTCGATGTTTACTCCTGCAATCTATTCTCCAAAAGAAGCTAAGGTAGCTTCTTAAAAATTAGTTCAGAGCACCCTGTTAAGAGCTGCAATGCATCCTATCATAACTAAATTAAAATCCATAATCCTCACCATGGTGGCCCCTGCTTCTCTCTGTGGTTTCTCTCTATCCACACCTTTCAATCACAGTCTCTTTCCTGTTTCTCAACCTCAGCCCATTGTACTTTGAGCTTTGCACGGCTCCAACTTGCACAGAGTAGGCACTCAAGGAGGTTGGGATGGGTGGCTGGATGGATAGATGGATGGATGGATGGGAAATAAAATAGCCTCCTGTGACCTCTATGGTTTTGTTCTCACAAACACTACTATAGGTGAATGGGAAGCTCGAGGCACTCGGATCAATAAAGTCAAGGGAAGTCAGAGGATTGGGGAATCCAATTTTTAACAATACTGACAATGAGAGGCCAGATGTCAGGCAGACCCTCATTTTTCCTGGCAACTAGAGCAGAAATATTGCAATCTTCCAAACCAGAAGCCAGAGCCTGTTCAAGGAAAGAAATTGTTAAAGCCAAGGTAAGTCAAGATGAGCTCGGGAACATAGACTTTTTCCACCAACAGCACATCTGGTCCCTCTTAATAAACCACTAGATTGCAGGCCTGACGATGATAGAACTTTGGAGGCTCCAAGAAGCCATTATTCACTTATCAATAAAATAGGCAGAGAACACTGATCTCATTTCTCAGCTGCATAAACAGTTCAAAATGAAGAATCATCTTGAGCTTGAGCTTCTACACGCTGTTCTTTCTCTCTTTCCTAAAGCAGAATTTATTTCAAATTGGAACACTTAATTGCCTTCTAGCAACACGTTGACTTAGGTCATGGATCAGAGAGAATAGTCCAGAATCATAGCAACTATGGGTTTCTGTAAAAACTAGTCACAATTTCACAAGAACTCCTACCCCTATGGCCTCTCACTGTCCCTCCCCAAGCCCTCATGAGCCAGGATTGGACATCAGAGGAGTCCTTCAAATGGCAAAGCAGCAGAGTTTCATATTAACAAATTAACTTCCTTTTTCTCCTTCAGTGAAGGATATTCTTTGCTCACTTCCTGGAGTGGAAAGGCAGACTGAATGGGCTTTGAATACTAACTTTACTAATGTCTGGCTGCGTGGCTTTGGAAGAGTCAAATTTCCTTCCAGGGATCATGTGAGAGAAGGGGATGATAGTGGAGCTAGAAGGAAGAAATATGAGAATCTATATATAAAAGCACTTAACACAGTCCCTGGCATATTGCAGGTACTTTATTAATGTAGCCTTCTCTCCCCCTCCCTAACATCAAGTCCTCCTTTCAGAACCCAAGCAAAAGCTTGGTCAGGCATATTGTGGTCCAGTGGTTAAGAGTCCACCTACCAATTCAAGGGACAGGGTTCGATCCCCAGTCCGGGAAGATTGCCACTAAGTCCATGCGCCCCAACTGCTAAGCCCACACTCTAGAGTTTGTGCTCCTCAACAAGAGAAGCCACCACAATGAGAAACCTTCACAACGCACCCACTCACCACAACTAGAGAAAGCCCACATACAGCAATGAAGACCCAGTGCAGCCAAAAATAAATAAAATAAAAGGAACAGTTCTTCCACTCCTATTAAAGCATTCCTATGAAATGAGCTATCATCCCAGTTGGGTCTTTCTGTCTTTATTCACATAAGGCTAATAAGCAGCCATCTGACAGCAGCATCACTCAGGAGCCAGTCTGCCCATAGACTCATATTGACGCTTACATTCTGTATAACCAGTGACAAGTCCCGTAGCCTCTACGTGCCTCAGTCTCCCTTCTGTAATAATAATGCAAACATCCACATAGCATTGTTGTGAGTATCCAAGAGTTATATGCCACGTGCTTAGAATAGTGCCCAGGGCATAGTAAGCCCCATAGAAGTGTGGATTGAGTTTATATGGCGACTTGATCTAAAGGTCTGATTTTTTGAAATTCTCCACGCCCTGCTCCTGTCTTTTGTCTTTCTTTCTTTTTTTTTTTTAAACACATCTCCATAACCAAACAGCTGGTACAGCTCCTCACGCGGCTTCTCCACCTCCACAGACACCTGGATCTGTCTTTTGTCTTTCACTGGGATGATGATCACCTTTCCGTAGCCCAGGGGTATCACACACACCTGAGGAGAGGTACGGCACAGGGTTGGGGTGGGTGGGAGTGGGAGTGGGGTAAGGCTTAACAATACGGAGGGCATACGGTCAAGTGCTGGAAGTTAAACCTTAATAGAAGAAGGAATGTTCTATTCTCCATCAGGGCTTTCTTGAAATCAGATTTCAGTGAGCCCCAAAGTCTGAGCTCTGCCCCTGGGCTTAGATGGGCTTAGATGGTACCCATCACAGAGAACAGGGAAGAATAGAGCCTCAGAAAGCACACCATAGTTTGGAACTCAGATTATCTAGTTTTGTGCTGTTCTGTCCTTGTATCTCTCTTATGTGTGTTTGTACTTCCTCTTATGTTTGTTTTCCGCAGAAAATGAATTTTGATTTATATGCCAGCTCCACTCTGCAGGTAGAAGCTGCAGAGGATTGAGGAAAAAACCTGAGGCTCCCTCTGGAGTCAACAGAAAATGTCACCATGCTTAATTTTCATCCTCTTCCAGGTATTAAAGCATGAAGGTACATGGGTCCATGGGTCTTCCTGGATCTGTCCAGTCTTGCTTCAGTGTCCCTGCCTCAGCCCAACTGCAGCGTCAGAAGCAAAGAAATAGCCAAATAATTCACGTGACCCAATCTGACCTGATAGGAGCCTGTCTCTCCGTAAAGCAGTGGTTTTCTCTTACCATGTTTTTCAAGTTAATTTCTCAAAATTGTATGTGATGTATTAAGTCACTAGATAATACATAAAGAGGAACTGATGTCTTTTCCCAACCAGCTTCCACACACACCTCGAACTCCATGACCTTCACCATTCAGACCAAAATCCAACCTGAGAAAACTGTCATGGAAAGAATCCGGAATGTCAAATTCATGTCTCCTGAGTTTTCAAGAGCCGCCGTGCGGGACTAGAACAGGAAGATGGAGACCTCCTGAGCAGCCTGTGCTCTGCAGTTATTTCAACTGCCTGGCTTCAAATACCAGGCACAGGGGCAAGTTTCTTGACCTCTCTGTACCTCGATTTTCTCAGATATCGAGCGTGTGATAACACGAGCACCTCCCTGGAAAGTGAGCGTCATATGAAATATATGAAACACTTGGCACTGTGCCTGGTGCATAGTTACCACTCCATCAGTGACAGATGCTATTACGGGGAAGGATGTGAGCTGAAAAGACTCTCCTTGCCCGCCATGACTTGATTAAAAAAAGCTATATATAGAACTATATATATATATATATATATATATATATTCATATATATAACCATAGTTAAATTGTAGTCACAACTTGATTTTTAAAAAACTGTATATGTAACTATATGTATAGTTATATATATAGCCACACTTGATTAAAAAATTATATATAACTATATAAAACTACATATAACTATAGTTTTATATATACTCACAACTGGAATTTTTAAAAAACTATATATATATATAACTATATGTATAGTTTATATATATAGCCATAACTTGATTAAAAAATTATATATGATTATATAAACTACATATAATTATAGTTATATATAGTCACAACTCAATTTTAAAAAACTATATATATAACTAAATACACACTTATAAATATAAAGCCACAACTTGATTTTAAAACTATATATACATATACACATATATAACAATAACCAGTGCAGGAGGCACAAGACACTCAGGGTCAATCCCTGGGTCGGGAAGATCCCCTGGAGGAGGAAATGGCAACCTGCTCCAGTATTCTTGCCTGGACAATTCTATGGACAGAGGAGCCCGGTGGGCTACAGCCCACGGGGGCGCAAAAGAGTCAGACATGACTGAGTACATGCACACACATATAAAACTACATATATAAATATTCAAAACTATATATATAAGTACATATGTTTATGTAACTGGAAAAAAGAAAAGCATCAGTATTAGAGAAGCTGTAGTTGAGTTAGATGCTGATAGTATCTTGGAAAAAGGCTTCCTCATCCTATCTCCCCATCCACCCCCACCCCACACACACCCCCGCCCCACACACACCCCCACCCCACACACACCCCCGCCCCACACACACCCCCTCCCCACACACACCCCCGCCCCACACACACCCCTGCCCCCCACACACCCCCTCCCCACACACACACCCCCACACACACCCCCACCCCACACACACCCCCTCCCCACATACACCCCCCCCACCCACACACCCCCGCCCCACACACACCCCCACCCACACACACCCCTGGACTTGTCACCACCTTCTCCCACATCTGGATCTGGCAGCAAGTGTGATGTGAGGAAGGGGCTTCACAATAGAACACAGAGCCAGGGGGCGGGGGGGATGGGGCAGGAGCTCAGAGGACATTGTGTTCCCTTCCAGACACTTGTGCTCCCATCCCAAGCAGGCACCCGAGAAAGGAAGGGTGTCCCCAGAGCTACCATCCTCCCCGAGCCTGAGTGGGGTGGGACGAGGCTGGCGGAGGGCCTGAGACATCCTGCGGGTCTCCTGCAGACCCCTACCCCCAGAAGAGCAGCCGAGCGAGGGTTCCCTCCTGGTTTACCCAGGAGCCCACAGAGGGCAAAGCGAGCACAGAAGAAAGAGCCCTTTGGCCTGAGAAGACCGTTTGTGATCACCAGACTCTGGACAGCCCCTCAGTCATTCAGTGGGAGAGTTGTGCATTTCTGGGAGGTGGGTGGTTGGGATGTGGGTTGGGGGCAGTTGAAAGAATTAAGGGGTTTGAACATTTGTGGGGGAGGTTGGAGTTTGAGTTGTTTGGTTTAGTTTGGTGTTTAGTTTTCTGTTCGCTCAGATAGTAAAGAATCTGCCCACAATGCAGGACACCCGGGTTCAATCCCTGGGTTGGGAAGATCCTCTGGAGGACGGCATGGCACTCCCACTCCCATACTCTTGCCTGGGAAATCCCACAGATACAGGAGCCTGGTGGGCTATAGTCTACGGGGTCGCAAAGAGTTGGACACGACTGAGTGACTACACTTTGCTTTCAACACTTGGTCTGGAAAACATTGAGCTTAGACCTGGGGGACTTCAAGATGGCGACCACTGTCGCTGAGGGGAGGAGGCTCCTTCACATCTTTCTTTGCAACTTGGAAGAGCTGCTTCATTCAGGCTCCCTTGCCCCTTTACACTCCTTCTTTCTTATTCACAGGCTAGTCTCTCAGGGGCAAAACCCACAACCCTCCGTGCCCCTATGGCATTTGCTTCTGGGCTCTGAACTCCAAGTGTCCGTTCCATCCACCAGAAGGCAGCCAGGCAGAGAGGTCCCACCTGTGAGCACAGTGGTCCTGGGCCTCCCTCAGGCACCTTCGCCTCCTCCACTGCTTCATCCAGGAGTTGGGACACAGGAAATGCAAAAGAGAAAGCCTACTGTCAAAGGCAGTGTTTCCGTTTCCAGCTGTGTGTTCTTAGGCAGATCAGGCCTGGGTTTGCAGACATCATTTTCTCCATCTGCACCTTAGACATACATTATAGACAAGGATCTGGGGGGCCTAATAGTCCATGACTCACTGAGCCATCCGTTCAACTGTCCCTTCGCCTACCCCTTGATACCTAGCAGGACCCTCTGGGGCTCCTGGGCACAAAAGCCTTTCTGTGTCCCCTTCGCTGAGTTCCAAAGGGCAGGTTCAAACAGTTGCTAATTAGGGAAGGGAGAGGATACAGAGAGAGAGGGATGAACAATCAAAAGAAGCAATAGCGCAGCCTTGGGCCTGGATCCTGGCTTCTCCTCAAGGAATACACATAATATCTTCGAGCTGTTGTGCAGATCCTGAAACCCCCAGCAGGTGGGAGAAGTGAACCATATGGTGCCCACAAGCACATAGGCCCCAGAACCACTGGAACCAGAAGGTTGGTGATGCTGACTCCCACTTACCTCCCACCAACCAATCAGAAGAGTGTCCATGAGCTGATCACACCCTATCTGAACCATTACCAGAAAACTCCCTACTGTCTCAAGGGGGAACACAGTTTTGAGGGCATTACTTTCTGTGGCCTCCTTTGCCTGGCAAAGCAATAAAGCTATTCTTTTCTATGTTACCCAAAACTCTGACTCTGAGATTTAATTAATTGTCAGGGTACAGAGGCCAGATCAGCTTCACCGTCCACTGCCTCCCTGCACCCTCTCTCTTTAATTCCTGCTCTAGTCCCTGCGGTTGGGGTTAGGAATGACCCACAGCCCATCCCAGACAAAGCATTTCGCCAAACTAGACTCAGGAGAGGAGCTCCTGCCATCTCCCGCTGTCTCCTGCTGCCAATCAGCCAAGCAGCGGCATTTGCAGAGGAACATTTTTAGAATGAGCCCTGGGCAGAGGAATAGGATTGCATAATTGCTCTGTTTTAATGAAGGAGAGAGGAAGAAAGGAAGCAAGGGAGATCTTGGCACAGATGCAGGGCTTTAATGAATTGTTGAAGTGAGAACGCTCAGTGTGGAAAGTTGAAGCAAGATGCTTAGCCTGGCTCATGTTTCATTTGCCACAGAAATACATTCAGGAGCATTGGTACCCAAACAAGATTGATTATTTGATTGCATCAGCTAGACAGTGAAATTAGAGAACTGGTCGATTCAGTTGACTATTATTTTTATTATTTTTTAATCTAACCCACGTGCATACTGAATGGCTGGTATGTTGTTTTTGTTCAGTTGTGTCCCACACTTTGCAACCCCATGGACTGCAGCACGCCAAGCTTCCCTGTCCTTCACCATCTCCCAGAGCTTGCTCAAACTCATGCCCATTGAGTCGGTGATGCCATCCAACCATCTCATCCTCTGTCGTCCCCTTCTCCTCCCGCCTTCAATCTTTCCCAGCATCAGGGTCTTGTCAAATCAGTCAGTTCTTCAAATCAGGTGGCCAAAGTATTGGAGTTTCAGCTTCAACATCAGTCCTCCCAATGAATATTCAGCACTGATTTCCTTTAGGATGGACTGGTTGGATCTCCTTGCAGTCCAAGGGCCTCTCAAGAATCTTCTCCAACACCACAGTTCAAAAGCATCAGTTCTTTGTCACTCAGCCTTCTTTATGGTCCAACTTTCACATCCATAAATGACCACTAGAAAAACCATAGCTTTGACTGTACGGACCTTTGTCAGCAAAGTAATGTCTCTGCTTTTTAATATGCTGTCTAGGTTTGGTTTCCTAAATTGTTGGGGTAAACAACAATTTCAAGGGTCTGTTCAAATGTTGTTAATATTACCACCCTGGTTGCACCAGTTAAAAGACATTTTTCCCTCCTGATAACTTGCATAACATTATCTAAGTATCTCTCTGATCATTTGTCATTTCCCCCTTGAAATTTACCTCCCTTCTCGGTCCAGAATCTGATCCAGGACAGGACCCATGCACAATGTCTATCTGTCCCCTCCATAGTGATGTGCTGTAATGCCAAGAACATGGTACCTATGTTTCAGATATTTTTAAGTGAGTAGATGGAAAGTACCATGTTGGCACAGTGTGTATCTCTTTAGTAAATTACTGAATGTCTGCTGCTAAGCTGCTAAGTCACTTCAGTCATGTCTGACTCTGTGCAACCCCATGGACGGCAGCCCACCAGGCTCCCCCATCCCTGGGATTCTCCAGGCAAGAACACTGGAGTGGATTGCCATTTCCTTCTCTAATGCATGAAAGTGGAAAGTGAAAGTGAAGTCGCTAAGTTGTGTCTGACTCTTAGCGACCCCATGGACTGCAGCCTACTAGGCTCCTTTGTCCATGGGATTTTCCAGGCAAGAGTACTGGAGTGGGGTGCCATTGCCTTCTCCGATTGAATGTCTACCATTCATTCATTTATTCTGAGAAATTAAATACTGAGAAATTACTCTGTGCCAGGTATTGTTCTAGGTTCTGGAAATATAAGCAGTGAATAAAAGAGACAAGAGCCCTACCCTAGAGGACTTACAATGTGGTCAGCTGATCAGTTTTAAACACCCAAACCCCTAATGGAAAGTCAGTAGGTTTCTGGAAAGGAATCAGTTTATGATTCCAACAAACATCTTGACCCCTTAACCTTCTTAAGAACGTGGGAAGAGCACGAATCTTGGCATCATAAGATAAACAGTCCTGGGGCTCAGTTTGCTTGCCTGTGTCATTGGAATAGCAACGTCCTATTTCTTAGGATGAAAAAAGCACCCTGGCACTACAGCTGGCACATTTGGGGTACACCTTGTATCACTTTCCTCCAAGCCAGCATCACCACATCTTCAGTCAAGAACAGTGAGAGGCACATCTTACTTACCACATCTTCCTGATTCTTTGGTGGAAATTTCTATCTCCAGCAGACTGTGGGGGGAAGAAAAGCAGTGCTTTCTGGAAGAATGTGGCCCAGCACTGTGCTCACAACACCGAAAAACTCCCATTGCCTGAAACAAAAGGGGGATGACGCCAGCTCCTTCTCTTCCAAGGCAAAAGTTCAAGGGCTCTCAGCACATGCATCCCGCACTTCAGACCTTGCAAAGTGACTTTTGGGAAGAATTTCTGGAAAAAAAAAAAAAAGTATAGAGCCACTTACTTCTTTGACCTTAAAAGATGAAGTTTAGCAGTATTTTATAGGTTCAAAAGAGTCTCATTTCTGCTCCGGCACTTTGCCCATCTCTTTAGAAAATAGAAATGCCTGTAAAGGATTTCAAGTAACATATCTCACCTGGCCTTTCTGTGAACCCCTGTGAAAAGTGAAAAAAGTAAAAGTGTTAGTCACTCAATCATGTCTGACTGTTTGTGATGCCATGGACAGAGGAGCCTGGTGGGTTTCTGTAGCCCATCAGGCTCCTCTGTCCATTGAATTCTCCAGGTAAGAATACTGTAGAGGGTAACCATTTTCTTCTCCAGGAGATTTTCCCAACCCAGGGATCAAACCTGTGTCTCCTGCATTGCAGGCAGATTCATTACCATCCGAGCCACCAGGAAAATCCTGTGACGTTCCACAAAAGAACAAGGCTCTTCTGTCCCAAGTGGTAGAAGCCAGGGACCCAGATATGATACCTAACTGAGAGCAGCATAACAGCCAGAGAAACAAGCTTCTATAGCAGCAAGAACACTTTCTCCAAAGATCCAAATTTTTGTTCCTGCCAAGACGATGCCTGGTAGATACCCCTGTCCTGGGCCAGCCTTCCGCCCAAACACACCCTTTCCTTTGCACTTTATCCAATAAGAAAACCTCCCTCTTCTTGGCTCCCCTCATATTCCAGACTCAGAACACACTGGACATTTTGCTGTTACCCAAACAAGATGAACGCTCACATCTACAATCCTGCCCAGAAAACTTTCTTTCTCTTCCTAATAAACACCAGCTCATTTTTCAAGATCCACTCATCCATCACCTCTTTTGTGAAAACCTTCTCCAAACCTTCAGATCAAATTAATGATTCCCCACTCTAGGCTCTCACAACGGTTTGTCTTCTTATTTGAATTCTCATTCTCATTATACACTATTCAGTTTAGAGAAAAGAGGAGTAAAGGAGAATGAGAGCATTCAGGCTGCTGTTGTGGGAAACCTTCTCTTCTCTTGAAATATTCTAGCGTGTGGAAGGTTATGCCTGAAGATTGGCCATTTGCCTCTGTTCCTCCCCACAGTAGTGGAGTCAGTTACATGGTTGGTGGACAAATCTATGGTCCAATGTCTACAGAGGCTGGAGTAGCCCATCAACTATTCTTACTTGAGCACCATTCATTTGTCCCCTTCTTCCATCTCCAGTGAGAAGCAGAGACCTGACTGTGTCCTTTGATCATTCAAATGTCCCCTTGGATGGGTTCTTCCTAGACCTAGGCTGGAGGAACTTGCTGTTCAGTCACTAAGTCATATCCGGCTCTTTACAACCCCATGGGCTGCAGGATGCCAGGCTCCTCTGTCCTCCACTATCTCCCAAAGTTTGCTCAAATTCATGTCCATTCAGCCAGTGATGCTATCTAACCACCTCATTCTCTGTTACCCGCTCTCCTTTTGCCTTCAGTCTTTCCCAGCATCGGGGCTGGAGGAACTAGCAAGTTCATTCTGCCTCTTAACCTAAGCAACAGCTTCCAACCTTTGTTATTAATAAAGTGATGCTCTGTTTCTCCATATGCTGCCTATTTGTTTCATTTTCCCTTGGTTAAGCTCTCAAGTGCAGACATGGGAGGGCTCTGTTTTTCACTACCTAAAGGAACCCTAACTATTGCAGGGATAAATTGGGGCTACAGGGTATATGATGACAATCTGACCCCATTCATGTTTCACTAAAGGATGGGACCAAGGTGTGAGAAGTTGCTGTTTAATTCACGGTACAGCCTACTCTGGTGCTCAGTCACTGCTTGACTCCGGGTTGTAGGAAAAGTGTCCCCTCTATTGCCACTCCCCTGCAGTAAGCCCACCTGCTCAGGTCTTCCTTTGGGCAGAGAGTGAAGGCCTGAAACTCTGTTTAGAGGACATATGGACAAGGCCTCACAGAGCAGCGGGGAGTCACCTGAGTTAGAAGACCCCCACCCCAAGGGCAGGCTCCAAAGTCTGGATGCGTGGAAAAAGCAGTCAGCTTGCTCATTCCCCAGCACAGTTTACCATGAAGCTTGTGCTACGGGGCTTACTGAGTTTTGTGGGGGTTTTTTTGGCCACACTGCATAGCATGTGGAATCTTAGATCCCCAATCAGGGACTGAATCTGCACCCCCCACAGAGGAAGCACAGAGTCTTAACCACTGGACCCCCAGGGAAGTCCCCTGGGCATTTTCGTAACTCTAGAATAATGTGCTTCTTTGATCCACATTCAGCTAGCGTGGGTTTATTCTTGACTGGGCTGCAATAGAGCTTCTCAACCTTGAGCATGCATCAAGGCTTGCTAAGGCTTGTTGAAACACTGATCTCCGGACTGCCTGAGTCAGCTGAGCATGAGTGGGCCTGAGAATATGCATTTCCAACAAATTCCCCAGTGAGGCTGCAGCTGCTGATCTGGGGACCCAACTTTGAGAACCACTGGATTAAACACAAGAAGGGAGGAACGTAAGCAAGATCTTTTCATAACACTCAGCGTATTTGTTACTCCTTGTGGTGGTGATTTCCCCCAAATTCCAGTGACTTTGTTTATCTTGTTTACAATTATGTCCCCAGTGCCAGGCACAAATTAGGAGCTCATTGATCATTTGCTAATGAGTTAGACCGAACACCTGTCCTTATTAATGGGATATCTCTGTCCCATAAGAACATGTAGCCCTGCCACAAGGCAGTGAGTGCTTATTATTTTGGGCCACATCACAGGGGCATGTGGGATCTTGGTTCCCTGATCAGGGATTGAACCCAGGGGCAGGTGGAAGCACGGAGTCTTAACCACTGGATCACCAGGGAAGTCCCAGGGCGTCGTTATTACATACTCTTCTGATGGAAGGTGCAGAGGTTATAAGCTGTAAATTTCAGAGAACACCCCTCCCCAAAGCTGCAACCTGTGTTCCTGGGCACCATTGCCCCAGGGTTCATTTCTATGAAGACCTGCCCTGGGTGGAAACTGGAAGATGGTCAGAAGTACAGAAGGAGGTATTTATTTGTTTAACCAGTCACGTAGGGAGTCTGAGCAGTCCTTCCAGCCTCCAACCCTTGGTGAGAAAACAGGGCTCTGTAGCAATTGTTATTAAAGCCATTGGCACTAATACACCTTGTAAATTGTCTGCAGGGTTGCGAACAACCAGGAATGCCCTGACTGCTCATCTGGCTTGCTCAGAATACATTGGAATGCAGCTCAAGCTGTGATGAAGGAATGATCTCAGAAATAAATCAAATTTGGTGCAGGAAGCCACATCTATATTTCATGTGCCTGCTTCTGCAGGAATGCTTCAGTAATTGGTTTAAAAATATCCATGACATCTGTTGATTCTTCCACTTTTAAGTGTGCATCTTTATCTTTGTCTTTTTTGCAAAAGATTATGCTGCAAAACAGAGCCGAGAAACTGCTGCAGCGGCTACATTTACAAAGCCTTTGTCCCTCCCGGCATTCATAGTTCACATCAATCTGCTGGTCACCTGGCCTGATACAAAGATCACAGCTCCCTCAGACCTGTGGGAATGAAACAGCCTATAAATACATGGCATGTCTACAGGTGAGCACTCACTTGGGACCCGTCAATAACTTCACAGCGTTGAAATGAGGATGTTTGGTAATTCCAAATTTTTACATATATATCCCAGAAGTGAGAACTCCTGTTGGAAACTACAAACAAAGCCACATCTGCATTGAGCGTTTTCAGTCAGGGAAGTCTTCTGGGAGAATTTACTATTGCTCTCTGGCCTCAGTTAAGTCAGATGCAAAATAGGGGGAAATGACAGAACCTACTTCATGAAAATTGTTATGAGAATTAAGGGAGAAAATGTGGGAAATAGTTACATGTGTAAATAAGGACTCTGGGGCTTTTCCAATGGCTCAGTAGTAAAGAATCCGCCTGCAATGCACAAGAAATGGGGATTCGAGCCATGGGTCAGGAAGATCCCCTGGAGAAGGAAATGGCAACCAACTTCGGTATTCTTGCCTGGGAAATCCCATGGACAGAGGAACTTGGTGGGCTGCAGTCCATGGTATAGCAAGAATCAGACACGACGGAACCGCCACCGCTATTATTAGTGTTGTTATTGTTGTTACTGCTCGTGTGGTTGGATAACAGTCAAGGCCCACAGCATCAGTGAGACTTGTCAGGGAAGGAAGTTTGGATACCCAAGCTACAGTCCCTCCCTGGCTGAAGTTGCAGCCCTGTGTCAGTCCATGCTGCTCTCCTTTGTATGCTTATTACCTCCATCTGGAATGCCTTTTCTCCTTCCCACTCCTTACCTATTTTCCCTTTGTCTCAAGTAAAAGAGAGGCGTTGCCATCTCGCACACACTATCCCAAACCAGAGTGGATGCCCTGTTTGCACTTGATCACCACCCAGGAGCATCCCATCTGAGTAGTTTTCATAGGCAGTGATCCTTTTCTGTTAACTCATCTGTCTTTTCCTCTAGATTTGTGAGCATCCCTGAGTATGAAACTGATATGCTTGGATATCTAATTTGGAGCAAATGCATGTGATGAGTAAGAATTAAAGGGAAGGTTGTCACTTTTCTCTTTTGTTAAGGAGTTGGTAGGAAAATTAAATGCCAGCCAGGTAGAATTCACACTGACAAAGAGAGAGTGAATTTTTGAATAAATAACAAGCGAGGACTGTGGACAGAGTGAAGAGTATGTGTGCTTTGAAGTCACTCTGGATTCTAAATCTGGCTGTGTCCCTTACTAGCTGTGTGACTTTGGTCATGTTGCTTCAATTCTCTAGACCTCTTTTCTCATTTAAAAAATGTAAATAAGTCCCAGTGTGGCAGAAAAAGATAAAATTGGTGCTACGGACTGAACTGAGCCCTTCCAAAATTCTGGCCTCTCCTTCTCTCCCTCCTTCCCTTTCTTCCTCCCTCTCCCTCCCTCGCGCTGTCTCCCTCTCCCCACAACCAGTGTGATAGACCACGTGAAGACATGGCAAGAAGCCAGCCTCTGCAAAGCGAGAGAAACTTCACCAGAACCTGATGGTGCTGGCACCTTGATCTTGGACTTGCCCACCTCCAAAACAGTGAGAAAATAAAATTCTGTTGTTTAAGCCACCCAGTCTATGATATTTTGCTATGGCATTCTGAGCAAACTAGCACAATCTGTGTGTGTCAAAGGACTTTTTGAACATACTGTATGCCACATGGACAGAGAGCCTGATAGGCTGCCGGCCGAGGGGTCACAAAGAGTCAGACACGACAGAGCACGCATGCACTCATATACCACATGACGCCAAGTAAATGCTGCATAGACATTGGCCTGTCTGATCATTTGCAATTGTGTTTGATTTTTCAAATGAAACTTGTTATAATAACATCAGCATTTATCATAAAATATAGCCAGGAAAATGGTATAAAATATAAAACAGTTATTTTGACAAGTATAAATTTTTATCTACTCTTTTGGGCAAAAATAATTTTTCTCACCAAAACAGAATAAATCCTATTCATCAAGGAAACAGCACTGAAGTTGGTCACTGATCCAACCTTGCACGGGTACCATCTTAACCAAGGGCTCTCTACCAGCCAGACTCAGGCCATTGGCAGCTGCGTCAGATCTAGCCTTGAGCATCCACACCTGCCAGGGCTGCCAAAGGCTTCAAGAAAGCCCTGAAATATCCGGAAATGTCTACACATCCACACATGCTGCTTTTCTTTCTCCTGGGGAAGCAGATGAATGGACCCTGAGCAACAGGGGAAAGGCTTTGACTCTAAGGATAGCTAAAAGAAAAAGAGAAAATTATGTCTGTGTTATAGGAACATTGGAGAAGGCAATGGCACCCCACTCCAGTACTCTTGCCTGGAAAATCCCATGGATGGAGGAGCCTGGAGGGCTGCAGTCCATGGGGTTGCTGAGGGTCGGACACGACTGAGCGACTTCACTTCCATTTTTCACTTTCATGCTTTGGAGAAGGAAATGGCAACCCACTCCAGTATTCTTGCCTGGAGAATCCCAAGGACGGGGGAGCCTGTTGGGCTTCCGTCTATGGGGTCACACAGAGTCGGACACGACTGAAGTGACTTAGCATAGCATAGCATAGCATAGCATAGGAACATTGTTATAAGAATATAGTGAAGAACATTGTTACAAAGCTATCTTGTTATAGAATAAATACCACATGTATATGGATTAGAGTAGGCAGGGGGACGGGCATAAAAGGAAGCTGCCTTACTGGGGTGGCAGGACAGTCAGGGGAGATTTTCATTTTTGTTAATGTGACCATAATGCTATTTGTGCCATAAGTAATAAAATAATCATTTTTTTCTGATTATAAAAGAGAGAACACCAAGGTACCAAGAATCTCTTCTCTGCAATTGCATCAGAAACCAGAAACAGAGTGGAAAGTGGAAAGAAGTCAAAAACCTTTCATTCTTTCATCTCTTTTTCTCTAGTCTTCTCTTCCTATTCATTGTAGAAAACTTGGAAAATATATGTTAAAACTGCATTTTTCAGAGATAGATAGATATAGATAGATTTTTTCTATAAAATTAAAGTAATGCTATACACTGTTATAAAATGAAGAAGAAACACAGGATTCAAACATTTGGAAGTCAAAACATGAATTTCATTCCTGATAAACATGTTTAGAGCAATGGTCCCCAACCTTTTTGGCAGCAGGGACCACTTTCATGGAAGACAATTTTTCCACAGACCAGGGCTAGGGGATGGTTTCAGGATGATTCAAGTGCATCACATCTATTGTGCATTTTATTTCTAATCTAATGCTACCACTGATTCGAGAGAAGGTACCAGTCCATGGCCCGAAAATTGGAGACCCCACAGTTCAGTTCAGTAGCTCAGTTGTATCCAACTCTTTTCGATCCCATCAATTGCAGCATGCCAGGCCTCCCTGTCCATCACCAACTCCTGGAGTTCACTCAGACTCACGTCCATCGAGTCGGTGATATCATCCAGCCATCTCATCCTCTTGTCGTCCCCTTTTCCTCCTGCTTTCAATCCCTCCCAGCATCAGAGTCTTTTCCAATGAGTCAACTCTTCTCATGAGGTGGCCAAAGTACTGGAGTTTCAGCTTTAGCATCATTCCTTCCAAAGAACACCCAGGGCTGATCTCCTTTAGAATGGACTGGTTGGATCTCTTTGCAGACCAAGGGACTCTCAAACCACACTTCAAAAGCATCAATTCTTCGGTGCTCAGCTTTCTTCACAGTCCAACTCTCACATCCATACATGACCACAGGAAAAACCATAACCTTGACTAGACAGACCGTTGTTGGCAAAGTAATGTCTCTGCTTTTGAATATGCTATCTAGGCTGGTCATAACTTTAGAATATAGCTTAGCTCTGTAGGCAGGTAAGCTTACCGACCCTCAGTCCCTGAGTGGGATTGTTTATGCACCCAGTCTATCATACCTGGGTGATGCAGGTCACTCTGCACAGGGGCAGGGCCTTTAGACTAAGACAACTGCCCAGGCAGAAAGGGTGAGTGAACCCTCGCTGCTGGAGGGCAGAACCCAAGGAGGCAAGGAGAAGGGCTGAGCCAAGCTCAGGACTGGGAACCTCATACCTGCTCTCATGGGCAAGAGGAAGTCATGAATGGAGAGAGTGGCCAGCAAGGCACCCCCAAGAACCCATGAGGAGTGAGAAAAATTACAATTCCCAGGGATGCAGATGGTGGCACATCCTTGTAGAGTGCCTTCCTGGCTTGCAGGCTAGAAGCTAAGCACTATGCTGTCCAGACCCTAGTGTAGGTAGAAGACTTGGGTTAGGTACACTTGACAGAGATTTGAAAGGTGGATACAGAAAGGAGGCCATTTCTGTGGTGGTGGCTTCTATTTCAGTGAGTTTGGTGGGCAAGCATGGTTCTGGATGGGGTCCGATTTTTCTCTGGTGACTTCTTGACCACGCAGTGGCATGAGCTTCAAAGCCAATAAAGTCAATGTCTGTACAAGCAGCTTACCAGTTTAGCAGATGTCTTTCTGATTTTTCTGGCCTCCAATTCATGACAGAAGTAAGTGGCCCTAGAGGTAGACTTGGAGTAGCAGCTTCCCAATTTAGCCAGAGACTTTGAGACCAGAAAAGAGACTGTGGTTTCTGGGGTGACTCAGTTCTCTAGGATATTCCTGGGAGCTCAACCAAGATGCGGTTACTTAGTCCCTCTGATGATTCTGGAATCTATTTAATATGTTATAACTGATCCATTTCTGCTAATCTGAGGTAGAGTGAATTCTGATCTCTGCAATGGAGCCCAAACTTTTATCTCCTAAGTTAGTCACCACTAATAATTTTAAAGAATTATGATGCTTTAGGTTGAATGTTTGTGCTCCCTTCTCCCAGCCCTCCAAATCCATATGTTGAAGCCTTAATGCCCAAGGGATGGTATTTGGGAGATAATCTGGTTTAAAAGTGAGGAGTTTCCCCAGTGGCTCAGATGGTAAAGAATCTCGCCTGCAATGCAGGAGACTTGGGTTCAATCCTTTGGTGGGGAAGATCCCCTGGAGAAGGGAATGGCTACCCACTCCAGTATTCTTGCCTGGAGAATTCCATAGACAGAGGAGCATAGCGGGTTACAGTCTATGGAGTCACAAAAGAGCTGGACAGGACTTAGTGACTAACACTTTCATTTTTCACATTTTTTCTGGTTTAAATGTGATCATGAAGGTACAGCCCACATTGATGGCATTTGTGTCCTTTTGAGAAGGTGGAGAGAGCAGTGTTCTTTCTCTGTGTGTGAGGACCCAGCAAGAAGACAGTCATCCACAAAGCAGGATGAGGGCTCCTGCCTGACATGGATCTTGGCCTTGGACTTTCCAGCCTCCAGAACTTTGAGAAATAGATGTGTGATGTTTAAGCACCCAAACTGTGGGTTTTTCATGACAGCATTTCATACTGACTGAGACATATAATAATATTAGGACCACTAGTAAATTTTCTCTGTATGCCACGTATTCTGTAATATGTATTATTTTGTGTAATTTTCATAAGAACTCTTTGAGATTAATATTTTTATTACTTCTATCACTAATACACAGAGAGATTAAGTCAGACGCTCAGCACCCAATGTCCATGAGGAGAGCTTCGTGGGAATCTGGAGTAGAGTCCTAATCTGTCTACACCTCCAGATCTGTCTAGACCCATTACTATATCTGGCCCATCTTCTTATCGCAGTGTTTGCTTTTTCTCTGGTTTATTTTTAAACACACCCATATGTCCTTTAAAATAAATTTCACATATTTGCAAGTATTTAGGGAGCCCCTTCCCCCATCAAATGCATGTTATTGTCAAGCCAAACTTCTACCATTCTTCCCAGGCCAGGTCTCCAATTAAACAGACAATAAAACACCTAATCAACCAAATGTCCAGTAAGGATGGAAAGAGGAAAAAAGATGGGAGGAGAGAAGAAAGACACAAGACAGGCTTGTAGAAGAAAATGTAGAGAGAATCCAGTAGACCTGCTATACCAGAATGTCTCTTAGCAACTCAACACCTTTTCTGCTCGCTCCTAAGCTCCCCTCTATTCCCCAGGGCTGGAATTCTCTGCCACTGGGGTTACGGTTTAGCTTCTGGCAAGGTGTAAAAAGAAGCAGAAGCCATATCACTGCTCTACGTTTTCTGAGGATACGCATGGACTTCAGCAGATGAGAGACCTTCCAAAACTCTCCAGGCTTGCTCTTACAGACCACTTGTCTCCTTGCTGCAAGCAACCATAATCATTGGTGGCAATTTCCTGCAATTCCAGATTGTTTGACAGCTAAGCAGCAAAACTCTGTGTCAGCAGCTTCTGCTAACCTTTGCTGCTCTAGTCCTCTCAATAATTTTATAGGCCATTAGTCCCCACTTATTAAACCACTTCATACTTACAAGACCTAGAGCAGTGTCTGTTTCCAAGATGGACAGAGCAGCTCTGCCACCAGAATGGGCTCCCCTGGACTGGTTCCTTCCCTTCTCCAGGCCTCAGTTTCCTCCCTTATCAGATGAACGGAATCAGACTGTGTCAAATCAAAGGTCCCTTCCAGCTCTAGCACGCTGTGAGTCAACAGAAAAGAAAATCACACACACTAGGAAAGTATCTTCTGGCGTCTCTTTCTTACACCCCACATAAGGCCAAAGGGGTTTTGTTTATCTGGCAATGGCAGGATCGACACTGAGAAACAATTTTTACTGGTGAAACTGTGCTGAGAACCAAGAAAATAAGTGAACGTTGCTGCTGCTGCTGCTGCTAAGTCTCTTCAGTCCTGTCCGACTCTGTGCGACCTCAGTCGGCAGCCCACCAGGCTCCCCCGTCCCTGGGATTCTCCAGGCAAGAACACTGGAGTGGGTTGCCATTTCCTTCTCCAATGCATGAAAGTGAAAAGTGAAAGTGAAGTCGCTCAGTCGTGTCGGACTCTTAGCGACCCGATGGACTGCAGCCTACCAGGCTCCCTCCATCCATGGGGTTTTCCAGGCAAGAGTACTGGAGTGGGGTGCCACTGCCATCTCTGAAGTGAACGTTAGATACACTCAAAGGTGCCAATTCATTCAGATTCCATTTCCCCTAGAAACTAACTTAATGTCCAAAAACGTGTCAATTAATGGCTACATGTCTAATATTTTCTCCCCAGCAAAAGCAAATAACTTTCCCTAGACTTGTTCTTAACCTATTCCAGAAAGATCTGTGTGGGCCCAGGAAGAACATTTGAATAACTTGGAAAACTGTGCTTGACTAATAATTCTGATTTCACTGGCTGGTGGAAGAAACAGTGCCTCTAACTTCCTGGAATCAGGTTTGAGTTCCTCTGTATCACTCTGTAATAAATATCATAGACAAGCTGGCTTACTCAGCAAGCATTTTTTTCCTTTTTTTTTTTTTTTTTTTCCTGGATGCACCAAGTAACATGAGGGATCTTAGTTCCCCAACCAGGGATCAAACACATGGCCTGCATTAGGAGCACACAGTCTTAACCACTGGACCACCAGGGAAGTCCCTTATGCAGCAAACATTTATGTCTCACAGTTTTGGAGGCTAGAAGTTCAAAATCAAGGTGCTGGTGGATTCGGTTCCTTGTGAGAGTCTTCTTCTTGGCTTGAAAATAACCAGTTCTTGCTGGGTCTTCACATGGCAGAGGGAGAGGGCCCTGGTCTTTCTTCCGCTTCTTATAATTCCATCATGGGGTCCCACCACCATGACCTCATCTGACCTTAACTACCTCCCAAAGTCCTTCCAAATACCATAATTTTGGGGATAAGAACGGGCTTCCCAGGTGGCACAGTGGTAAGGAATCCACCCGCCAATGCAGAAGATGTAGAAGATGGAGATGTGGGTTTGATCCCTGGGTGGGGAAAGATCCGCTGGAGATAGAAATGGCAACCAGCTCAGTATTGTTGCCTGGAGAATCCCCTGGACAGAGGAAGGAGCGTGGTGGGCTATGGTCCATGGGGTGGCAAGGAGTCAGACATGACTGAGCACGAAGCAGCACAGGGATTTGGGCCTCAACATGTGAATTTTAGGGGAACACAAATGTTTAGCCCTGCTTTCTCCCCCTCCTAACTGTGGCCCAGCTTACAGGTCATTTCTTGGAAAGGCCCTTCGCTAACACCTGCTTCACCCTAATGTCAGAACACTACCTGCTTTCCTTTTGTGCCGCTCCCTACAGCGTAACTGATTCTTATCTTACATTGCAAGCTCCATGAAGGCAAGAACACTGACCTTTCATCACAACTGTAACCCAGAGCCCGGTGCAATACCACATGGGGGTACTGATCAAATCGAAGAAGAAGAAATGCAAGGGGCCATGAATCTGGTACTTTGGATAACTGAATTAACCTCTCTGAGCCTTGATGTTGCTAACAGCTGCCTTATGCTGCTTTTATGAAAGTTAAATGTAGCTGTACATGGAAGCGCTGAACTTGTAATTGGGAGGGTCAGCCTGTTACAGTGTAGGGGCTTGATCATCGAAGATAAACAGATCTGGTTTTCATCCCATTGCCAAGCAGTGTGAGGTCATTTAATACTTCTGAGGGGTTATGGTATTTTTTATGTAAAATGGGAAAGGTGCTTAATTCACAGGGCCAATGTCAGAATTCGAGAAAATCTCTAGGACAGTGCCTGGTCCATGAGTGATGTGTGCAGTAAACATTTGCTCACACTGATGGAGGCACGTGAAGTAGGTTTTCAGGCACCCATCTAGGAAGGGAGAACAAGGGTGGCCCCTCAGAGACTCAGAAGGTCCAGGTGGCCCAGCTTGGCTTCCTGCCTGAATAGGACCCTCCACCAGCACCCCAGCTGCCCCAATTGGCTGATGATGTTCTGGCTTCATCAAGAAAATGAAAAGGCCAGATGGGCCTCCATCAGTCCGTTGCATCATCACGCTCCCAGGACCAGAAGAGTGATTCATGTGTCAGTGCCAGGGACAGGATTAAACTCAGCAGTAATAGAAATGTGACTAGCTCTCCCACCTGCAGCAAGGGGTGTTTGGAAACAAAACTCCTATGTATTTCCCTGAGGTGCAGGCACAGCTCTTTCCTCATGTATGTGGCAGAGAGAAAAGCTCTCAGGTGGAGGAAGGAAGAAACATGCTGGACTTCAGGATTTGTTTATGTGACCTTGAAGGTCTCCTTGATCTTGAAATTGTTTGAACCCAATAGTGCTGTATGTGAGTGTGTATTAGTTGCTCAGTCATGTCCAACTCTTTGTGACCCCATGGACTGTAGCCCTCCAAGCTCATTCCTGGCAAGAATACTGTAGTGGGTTGCCATTTCCTCCTCCATGGGATCTTCCCCACCCAGGAACTGAAACACTTCTCCTGTGTCCCTTCCTTGCAGGTGGATTCTTTACCCGCTGAGCCATCGCGGAAGCCCTAAGAGAATATATTTGTTTATTCTCCTATGTTCACCTCCTGCCTCAACAGTTACCAGTGTGGAACACATTACTGCAACACCACCCTCTCCATCTATGTAACATCCCTCAGTCTCAGCTACCCACCCAGGCCTGCTGCCTCAGGCATGCCATGCCAAGTTCTATCGATATAAATCCCTTCTGCGTATTTATGGAAATGCGGACCTATGTGAATTCTAAGAGCTCAAGCAGACCTTAGAGGACATTTGTTGGCCTTCTTAATTGCAGATAAGGAAGTTAACAGCTTGTCATGTAGAGCTACTTTCCCAAGGCCCACTGTTTGTGGGAGTCCAGCTACATAGAGGACCCAAGCCTTAAAAGGAAGGGATCTTTACACGGCAGAAATTCTGGGGAAATGGCAGGAAACTTCTGAACACTGTTGCACTCATGTCACAAAATGAAGCATTTCTCAATGCCTTGTCCTCGGTAGGCATGGAAATTGTAACTCTTAGATCTCTCCCAGGAGAACATGATCATAGATGAATTGTTCTAGGACCCTATAAGCTCATTCTCAGGAATAAGCCATGGATTCTGATTGCCCTTCAATTTTGGAAGTGGGCAGTTTGACTGTCAAGTCTCAGATTTCCCAATTTTGTAATTTTTTGAAATTCATCACTTTCACACACTGTAAGGCTCCCCTTATAGCATCTCTGATGCATGGACATCCAGCCCTTGTTTGAATACCTCTAAAAAGAAAGACTGTTCTACTTCCTGAGTCACCTGATACATCCATCAGAGAGCTCAGCTGGCTAGAGATAACTTCCTGCCATAGCACTCCCTCCATGAATGCCACAGAGCAGGCCTGCTTCTTCTTCCTGGAAGCTAATAGTCCTGCTGCTCTCTGAAGACCTTCTGTCCAAATCCAACCTCCTTCCTCTCAGGTCTCCTCAATCCACATCCCTCTTGCAGACCAGCTCCTGTGTGAAAGTATACCTACCCTTCTCAGCCCCCTTCTCAACTCATTTATTTTCCTCCAGGGAAGAAAACAGACATCAGAAAATTAGCTTTGGGTTGTGAATTAGCATCTCTTGGGTTGTGGAAAGAACACAGTTTATCATTTTCTTCTCAAGGTAAATTAGTAACATTTACTCTTCTGGACCAGAGAAGGCAATGGCAACCCACTCCGGTACTCTTGCCTGGAAAATCCCATGGACAGAGGAGCCTGGTGGACTGCATGCAGTCCATGGGGTCGCTAGAGTCGGACAGGACTGAGCGACTTCACTTTCACTTTTCACTTTCATGCATTGGAGAAGGAAATGGCAACCCACTCCAGTGTTCTTGCCTGGAGAATCCCAGGGACAGTGGAGCCTGGTGGGCTGCCATCTATGGGGTCGCACAGAGTTGGACATGACTGAAGCGACTTAGCAGCAGCAGCAGCCTCTGGAAGAGGAGGAAGTCTCCTGGAATGAGGCTGGATTATGGACGTAACATGCCTCCCAGCCCAACATACATAAGGCATTCAAAAAAAAGTCTCTCTTCATTTTTTTAGGTTTTCTTTCTCTTGAACCTAACTCAGGTATTCATCCTTTCAAAATAAACTGATGGAGCAACTTTGCTGCCTGGAGCTGTTAAGCACAAAAGATACCAAAATAAAGAGATTAGCATGCTCATGCATCAGAGGAGCCCATGGTCCAGAGGGAGAAACCGACATGTAAAGGCAACAAATAAATCACAGAGCACACAGGCAATAGAATAATAGAGGTCATGGGGATTCGGAAGCATTCCTTCATAATTTAGAACCCGACTTGTGGTGTGGATATGGAAGCTAAAATAGTCAAACTCTTAGAAGCAGAGGATAGAATGGTGGTTACCAGGGGCTAGAGGGGAGGGGAGAGGAGAAGGGGGGGTGATGGTGAAGGGTAAAAAGATTCAGTTATGCAAGATAAGAGAGGTTCTGAAGACCAACTATACCACTTAGTGGCTATAGCTGACAATAATGTATAACTTGAAATTTGCTAAAAAGGGAGCTCTTATTTTGTTTTCCAACCAATAGTAATAATAGTAATAATAATAAAGGCAGAAGGAAACTTTGGGAGGTGATGATTTTATTTATGACCTTGATGGTGATGCTTGTTTTACAAGCACATACTTATTCTCAAACTCAAGTTACATACATCAAATATGTATGAATCTTTACATGTCATTCATTCCCTGGTAGCTCAGCTGGTAAAGAATCAGCCTGCAATTCAGGAGGCCCCAGTTTGATTCCTGGGTCAGGAAAGATCCCCTGGAGAAGGGATAAGCTACCCACTCCAGTATTCTTGGGCTTTCCTGGTGACTCAGATAGTAAAGAATCTGCCTGCAATGCAGGAGACCTGGGTTTGACCCCTGGGTAAGGAAAGTCCCCTGGAGGAGGGCATGGCAACCCATTCCAGTATTCTTGCCTGGAGATTTCCATGGACCAAGGAACTGGTGGGTTACAGTCCATGGGGTCACAAAGAATCAGGCACAACTCACTGACTCACACTTGCACACTTTCACTTCACTGGTGGTCTAGTGGCTAAAAATCCACCCTGCAATGCAGGTTTAATCCCTAGTCAGGGAACTAAGATCTCACTTGCCTCAGAGCAACTGGGCCCACATGCCACACCTGGAGAGTTTATGCACTGCAATGAATGATCCCACATGAGGCAACGAAGAGCCCCATGCTACAGCTGAGACCCGATGCAACCAAATAAATAAATACTTTTTAAAATACCAATTTAAAATGTTTTAATTAAAACAGAACTACTGGACTCTGCTATCTGGTCTTGGGCCTCTGAGTTGGAGTCTACTCTCCCTACAAAGAGAGGAAGACAACGGCTTTTTCAGGGTTTCTTGGCAGACAATACATGTATTACAAGAAAAGTGCTCAGCTCCTGGTTTGATACATGGTTCAGGCTTTCTGTTGTTGATAATATTCCCAGAACCAATGGACGCCCTCAAAGCTACATATTTATACAGATGAATTGCATGGAAGAAACTGTGTGTGTATTAGGATTCCCTGTATTCTCTCTGTTCTATAGAGGTGCTTTTCCCAATGTCTTTAACATTTTGTTCAGTCCCTTTTTGAATGTCTCCTTGGGCTCCCCTGGTGGCTCAGAGGGTAAAGCGTCTGCCTGCAATGCGCTGGGTTCGATCCCTGGGTCAGGAAGATCTCCTGGGGAAGGAAAAGGCAACCCACTCCAGTACTTTTGCCTGGAAAATCCCATGGACAGAGGAGCCTGGTAGGCTACAGTCCATGGTCACAAATATCGGACACGACTGAGCGACTTCAGTTTTTCACTTTCACTTCTAGAAGAAGTGGGCTTCCACCGGTGGCTCAGCTGGTAAAGATTCTGCTTGCAGTGCAAGAGACCCAGGTTCCATCCCTGGGTTGGGAATGTCCCCTGGAGAAGGGAATGGCAACCCACTCCAGTATTCTTGCCTGGAGAACTCCATGGACAGAGGAGCCTGGCAGGCTACAGTCCATGGGGTCACAAAAAGTCAGACATGACTGAGAGATTAACACCTTTTCCTCTAGAATAAATGGTCTTCATTTTAGGTAACATCTGCTTCCCTGCCACTTGCATAAATTGGTCCTAAGCAACATCTCACTTTCTTTAGAGCAATTCTTCAAATGTGAGACGACAGCCCTCATGGTCAGCTTTACCATCTTTCCTTCCTTCCATCCTTTCTGTCCACCTTTTTTCTCCACCCTTCCTTCTTTTTTTCTTTCTCTTATGCTTTCTAGTTCGTTCAATTATTTTCTTCTTGGTAATGATTTCTAGCATTAACAAAGGGCTGGCTCCATGTGCAAAGCACTTTACATCCATAATGTCAAGGTTTTCCTCATGACAACCAGTTAGAAGGGCAATAATCCTTTTTGTTTGTTTGTTATTTACAGATCATGAAAGGGAGACTCAGAGAGGTGGAGAGAGAACCCCATGGACACACAGTTAATGCAGACAGACCTGGAATTTCAGCACTGACTCTTGTCATGTTTGTATTCACATCTTTATTCTGTTTCCTGATCTTACTCTTTGAAAACAACACTAGAGTGATCTTAAACTGAGTAGTTTGGATCACTTCCCAAACCCTATATGCTCAGAAGTGACTTTTAGCTGCAAAAATCAATCAAGGCAGAATTTAACCAAGAGATCACAAAACTTCAAGGAAGCCCAAGGAGACATTCAAAAAGGGACTGAACAAAAGACCTGAGTGTATTAGATTCTTATCGATGCCCAGACTTGTCTGGAACAAGCCCACCTACCTTGGCAGACAAGGGTCAAGTCGTGAGGGGCTGTGAACATCTCATTCAGGGCTCCCTCCTGAGCTGAGCTGCAGTCCTGGTTCCTCCTCATCCATGCTCATCACTGCTGATTCTCTTATGAATTTATGGGATACACAAAAGTATTAGAACCTCCCACACACCAAGCAAGGCTCTGAGCATGTTCCCATAGGCTGTTTTATAACAACAAAAAATGGGTCTTTTGATTCCCCACTCAGATCAGCACACTGAGGCTTCATCAGGTCAGGGGGCTTCCCTAATGCACAAAGCTCTTGCTGAGCGACCTACACAAAGTTTGATAGTTTAGTCGCTAAGTCGTGTCTGACTCTTTTGAGACCCCCATCGGCAAGGGTCCTCTGTCCATGGGATTTTTCAGGCAGGAATACTGGAGTGGGTTGCCATTTCCATCACCAGGGAATCTTCCCCACCCAGGCATTGAACTCAAGTTTTCTGCATTAGTAGGCAGATTCTTTACCACCAAACTTACCAGGGGAGCCCCACCTATAGGTACACGTATTTAATTAGGCAGAGGCTCCTTCACGGCTGAAGAGCATATCTTATTCTTTCTTGAGTCTCCAGAGCCTATCCCAGCATACAGCAGGTGCTCAATACATGTGAGCTATGATGAAACTGGGCAGACCTATCCTCTACCCGCTTCCGAACAGCTGCCTTACCATAGAGATGGGAAGGAATGGGTTTCATTTATAACATCTCAAAAGATGACTGTGTCTGATGTTTATTTTTCCTGTGATATAACATTGTAGCCCTTCATCACCCAGGGGTGGGGTGGAGGGAGTTATTAGGAAGCAGCTGGCTCAGGTAGGGTTATCTGGTTCAGTGTATATTTCAGTTCTTGAGAGTGATGGGCTGTCCTCTTAAAGGCACAGAGGCGAAGGAGGGAGCCCTATTAAACTGTTTGAGGTTGAGTGTGGTGGGGACAAGAGAGAGAGATGAGAATTTGACAAAGTTTGCTCTTGAAATCCAGGACCCTGCCTCCAATCCTTAAAGTCCCTCAGAGTAACCACAGCGAGCGCTAAGCCTGCCTGGAAGGAACCAAGGACAGGGAAAGGTACAGTTTGGAAAACTGAAAAGCCAAATGAGACAAAGTAGCTGCCATTTACCATTTAAGAGCCCTCAGTGTCCTTGAAATTATATTAATCGTGCCCAGATACCCTCTCTAGTAGCTGAATTCTCACAGCTACTCTGTGAGATGGGTAATATGATACTCATTTCACATTTGAGGGAACAGGCTCAGAAAAGTTAAGTGACTTTCCCGAGATCACAAAGCTAACAACTAGAGAAGCTGGGGAAAGACCCTGCTCTTTGCATTACTCCACAGCTTTTTCAATATTGTGGTAGCTGAGTAACAACCTCCAGAGCATCCACGGGGCTTCCCAGGTGGCTCAGTGATACAGAAACCGCCAGCAGTGCAGGAGACTCAAGTTCCGTCCCTGGGTTAGGAAGATTGCTGGAGAAGGAAATGACCACCCACACCAGTATTCTTGCCTGAAGAATCCCGGGCACAGAGGAGCCTAGTGGGCTACAGTCCATGAGGTCACAAAGGGTCAGACATGACTGAGCCACTAAACACACACACTGCTGAGTCCAAATTCAACCTCGTGAATTTGGTAGAACTGGAATTATAATTAACCACATTTTTCAGATGGGGAAAGTGGGACTCAGGGAAATCTATTGCTCTGCTTAATGTTACACAGAGGAGATAGGATTTAAGTCCTAGATCTGCTGTTACACCACAGACTGAGCGGCTTAATTAACAGAAATTAATTTTCTCACGAGGGAGACTAGAAGTGTGAACTCAAGGTGTCCGCAGAGTTCGTTTCTTCCGAGGCCTCTCTCGTTGCCTTGTGATGGCCATCTTCTCTCTGTGTCTTCACCAGGCCTTCCCTCTGTACAGCTGTGTCCTTCTCACAGGACACGGGTCAGATAGGATTAGGGCCACCCGAATGAGCTTATTTTAATTTAATCCCCCCCGAAAGACCCTGAAAGCAGAGGATTAGAATTACAACCTAGGCATTTTAGGGGGACTTCATTCAGCCCTTCACAGTCTTCATGGTTCCAGATCAATGCTGCTTTCTGTCTCTACCAAGCATGTCTCTATGAAATGGCATAGTTACTTCTCTTTATATTTCTTATAATGTTTTTAATTGAAGGATGATTGCTTTACAATGTTGTGTTGGTCTCTGCCATATATCAAAATGAATCAGCCACAGGTATACATACGTCCTCTCCTTCTTGGACTCCCTCCCACCTCCCACCCCATCTCACCCCTCTAGGTTGTCACAGAGTACCGGGTTGAGTTCCCAGAGCCAAGTCACTTCTCTTTAAATAACACTAAATAGCAGGAGACTTCCTAGTATTATCATCCCAGAGTTCTGGATTTCTGCTTTGCACAATCCAGCTTCAAGAAGGAAAAGTTTGGGCACTTGGAGCCAGACACAATGGACTACACTCAGAAAATTCTTAGGTAACCAGAATAGGAAGAGCCGTCTCCAGAAGCAGAGAAACTTCCATTGCCTGACAAGCAATTTGAGTTCTCAGAAAGCAGGGTTTCTGGGGTGAAGTCAAAAGGGACCTATCTGGGGGCCTGCTTCTCTGAAAGATGATCTTTAAGCAAACACAGTGCAGCCAGTTTGGGGGGGCAGGGGTGCCTCCCAGTAGGGACAGTGAGTGATGTGACAGACACACCAGCCATCCCCACCTGTGCCTGCTACAGATCCCACCACGGTGGAGGATAAACAAACGTCCCTTTGTGACTGTGACCCTGGTTTGCCGAGAGATTTTTCAGTTCGATCACATTTTCAATTAAGTTTTATTCGGAACAATATTTGGAAGTAATACTTGTGGTCCCTGTAAACGAAAAACCAAATTGCTTTGACAGATTCACATATTTCCTATCAAGACCCAAAAAATGACAAAACAACCCAGCATTCACATCCTGGATGTTATCACCATTATGCTGCTGCTAAGTCGCTTCAGTCATGTCCGATTCTGTGCGACCCCAGAGACGGCAGCCCACCAGTCTCTCCCGTCCCTGGGATTCTCCAGGCAAGAACACTGGAGTGGGTTGCCATTTCCTTCTCCAATGCATGAAAGTAAAAAGTGAAAGTGAAGTGGCTCAGTCGTGTCCTACTCTTAGCGACCCCATGGACTGCAGCCCACCAGGCTCCTCCGTCCACGGGATTTTCCAGGCAAAAGTACTGGAGTGGGATGCCATTGCCTTCTCCATATCACCATTATACCTTTGGGCAAAGACATTTTATAGTTCTTTCCACACATTCCCCACGCTTATTCCCCCAAATACACACTGACATGTGTACACTTTGCATGAAATTACATTTCTATTTCTGATGGCATCAAGCAATTACTTTTCTCTCTTGAAAAATTGATCCACAAGACTTTCAGCTTTTCCTTCTTCCTCAAAACACACAGTCAAATAATCCAGATTCTTTCTTCAATCCATCCTCAACCTAAGGCCAGTCCAAGCTTGCAGACAAACAGACCAGTGCTGTTCAAAGACAGTCCATATGGTAAGGACAGGGACTGAGAGCCAATATGTACAAACTTTTAAATCAATCTGATATCATCACCATATTCTAGTGTAAAGTTATGTCCCTAGTGGTTCATTTTTTATTGCAAAGTATGAAAGTATTAGTCCATAGAAGATGGAAACTTATAAAAAAAAAAAACAAAAAATCCACTCGTTCACTGCCAGAGGTTTGGGAAGCACTGAGTAGAGGATACCCGCTCATAATTGGGGAATTATGGGAGGGTCGTTGCAATGCACAGTTCATTCACGCGACGTGCTTACTGGTCATATTACAGTGGAGAGGATGCTGGGCCACAGTTAGAAACACAAGCTCTGAAGCCAGATACAGGGGTTCAAATCCTGGCTCTGATACTTACCGGCTAGGTAACCTTAGACAAATTCTTTATGCTCAGATTCAGTTTTCTCATCTGTAAAATAGGTATATTAACAGGACTTATGGGCTTCCCCAGGTGGTTCAGTGGTAAAGAATCCTCCTGCAATGAGGAGATGCAGGTTCAATTCCTGGATCAGGAAGATCCCCTGGAGAAGGAAATGGCAACTCACTGCAGTATTCTTGCTGGGAAATCCCATGGACAGAAGAGCTTGGTGGGCTACAGTCCATGGGGCTGCAAAGAATTGGACACGACTGAGTGACCAAACAACAACAGGACGTATACAGTCTCTGAAGATTGAATGATACTTGGCCCACGTAAGCAATAATGATTGCTGGTAAGGAGGAGGTGTGGAGCATTCTGCCAGGGGCCAGCTTAGCTTGGTGGTTGAATAAACCATAGCCCCTGTTCTCTACATGCAGACAGTATAAACCAAATAATGCTGTGAGTAGGAGTGAGCTGGGGGAGCTGTAATGGGCACCTGGGGCAGTGAGGGAGAGAAGAGAAGGATATATACACCGTGGAATATTATTCAGCCATAAAAAGGGATAAAACCTTGCCATTTGCAATAACACAGATGGACCTGAAGAGTATTATTATATTAAGTGAAATAAGTCAGAGAAAGACAAGTGCTCTATCATTTGACATACACGTGGAATCTAAAACAGAAAACAAATGAACAAATCAAACCAAAGAAAAGGAGACTCGGAGATGTGGAGAACAAACAAGTGGTTTCCAGAGAGGAGGAGGTGAGGGTGGGCAAAATACATGAAGGGAGTTAAAAGGCACAAACTTCGATTTATAAAATAAATAAGCATCGGGATGTATTATACAGCACAGGAAACAGCGTCAGTGGTACTGTAATAGCTTTGTATGGGAACAGATGGCAACTAGACTCACTGGGATGCTCTTTTTATAATGTATTTAAATGTTGAATCACTGTGTTGTACACCTGAAATGAACATAAGATTATAATCAACTCTGTTTCGATTTTTAAAAAGAAAGGAAGCAGAGAATGGCTGGACTCTATAGGAGCAAAGGGTGTGCGCTGAGAAGGACCCAGCAAACAGGTAGACCCAGGTGACAGGCATCATCGGAGCAGACTGACAGAGATGTTTAGCACCACGTTGCTCAACTCCGGGCGCAACATCTGTATCGCAGGCTGTGAACACCCTGTGCACGCAATGCAAGGCGGTAGTAGAAGCTGCTTCTGAAGCCGTACGACAGAGGCCAGAGGAGACTCTTAGAGGGTCCCTGCGGTTTCACTGAACACCTACTATGCACAGCATCCTGAGCTGGGCATCCGTCCCAGAACACTGGAGAGTTCAAGGCGCATGAAGCTGCTCTCAGATATGGCTTCTCTTCCCCAGAAAGCTTCCCCTGACTCACAGGCTGGGTGGATTCATTCAATCATTTAACAGACTTTTGTTGCACTCCTGAGCCCCAAGAGCTGTACTGAGCACACAAGGGGAGATTCCCCTCTGTAATCATCGTGTTTATTACACTGCATCATAGCAGTGTGTTTACTGCTCTGTCTCTTCTACTAGGCTGTGAGCTCCCTGAGACCAAGGACTCCATTCTGTTCAATTGTGCCTTTCTAGAACATCACCTGACATGTGGTAGCTGTTTATTAAATGTTACCCAAAAAGACTAAAGACGACTAATGAATGAAGGGGTGAGTGAATAAAGGAATGACGGGTGAGCATACAATCTACCAAGCGGCCCGGTACACTCAGCTAACACGGGGATTGGCTGAAAGAAGAGGAGGCAAGGGGCAGAAGCAGACATGCGGTCACCCCGCCCCCCGCCCCCCAGCAGGAGCTCCAACTGCGAGCGTCTGTGCTGCTGTGGGTAAGGACCATCTTGACAGCCCATGCCTCACATAACTCCCAAGATGCAAATAACCCCGAGTCTCAATACCAGGCAGTCCTTAGTCTGTGTTGGGGAATAAAGTTTTTGGCTATAGGTATCGGGGAGGAATTGTGTGTGTGAATCTCAACATTTCATGGCAAATAGATGGGGAAACAGTGGAAACAATGACAGATTTTATTTTGGGGGGCTCCAAAATCACTGCAGATGGTGATTGCAGCCATGAAATTAAAAGACGCTTGCTCCTTGGAAGGAAAGTTATGACCAACCTAGACAGCATATTAAAAAACAGAGATATTACTTTTCCAAAAAATATCTGTCTAGTCAAAGCTATGGCTTTTCCAGTAGTCATGTATGGATGTGAGAGAAGAACTATAAAGAAAGCTGAGCACCGAAGAATTGATGCTTTTGAACTGTGGTGTTGGAGAAGACTCTTTTTTTTTTTTAATTTTATTTTGTTTTTAAAATTTACATAATTGTATTAGTTTTGCCAAATATCAAAATGAATCCGCCACAGGTATACATGTGTTCCCCATCCTGAACCCTCCTCCCTCCTCCCTCCCCATTCCATCCCTCTGGGTCGTCCCAGTGCACCAGCCCCAAGCATCCAGTATCGTGCATCGAACCTGGACTGGCAACTCGTTTCATACATGATATTTTACATGTTTCAATGCCATTCTCCCAAATCTTCCCACCCTCTCCCTCTCTCACAGAGTCCATAAGACTGTTCTATACATCAGTGTCTCTTTTGCTGTCTTGTACACAGGGTTATTGTTACCATCTTTCTAAATTCCATATATATGCATTAGTATACTGTATTGGTGTTTTTCTTTCTGGCTTACTTCACTCTGTATAATAGGCTCCAGTTTCATCCACCTCATTAGAACTGATTCAAATGTATTCTTTTTAATGGCTGAGTAATACTCCATTGTGTATATGTACCACAGCTTTCTTATCCATTCATCTGCTGATGGACATCTAGGTTGCTTCCATGTCCTGGCTATTATAAACAGTGCTGCGATGAACATTGGGGTACACGTGTCTCTTTCCCTTCTGGTTTCCTCAGTGTGTATGCCCAGCAGTGGAATTGCTGGATCATAAGGCAGTTCTATTTCCAGTTTTTTAAGGAATCTCCACACTGTTCTCCATAGTGGCTGTACTAGTTTGCATTCCCACCAACAGTGGAAGAGGGTTCCCTTTTCTCCACACCCTCTCCAGCATTTATTACTTGTAGACTTTTGGGTCGCAGCCATTCTGACTGGTGTGAAATGGTACCTCATAGTGGTTTTGATTTGCATTTCTCTGATAATGAGTGATGTTGAGCATCTTTTCATGTGTTTGTTAGCCATCTGGATGTCTTCTTTGGAGAAATGTCTATTTAGTTCTTTGGCCCATTTTTTGATTGGGTCATTTATTTTTCTGGAGTTGAGCTGTAGGAGTTGCTTGTATATTCTCGAGATTAGTTGTTTGTCAGTTGCTTCATTTGCTATTATCTTCTCCCATTCTGAAGGCTGTCTTTTCATCTTGCTAATAGTTTCCTTTGATGTGCAGAAGCTTTTAAGGTTAATTAGGTCCCATTTGTTTATTTTTGCTTTTATTTCCAATATTCTGGGAGGTGGGTCATAGAGGATCCTGCTGTGATGTATGTCAGAGAGTGTTTTGCCTATGTTCTCCTCTAGGAGTTTTAGAGTTTCTGGTCTTACGTTGAGATCTTTAATCCATTTTGAGTTTATTTTTGTGTATGGTGTTAGAAAGTGTTCTAGTTTCATTCTTTTACAAGTGGTTGACCAGATTTCCCAGCACCACTTGTTAAAGAGATTGTCTTTAATCCATTGTATATTCTTGCCTCCTTTGTCAAAGATAAGGTGTCCATATGTGCGTGGATTTATCTCTGGGCTTTCTATTTTGTTCCATTGATCTATATTTCTGTCTTTGTGCCAGTACCATACTGTCTTGATAACTGTGGCTTTGTAGTAGAGCCTGAAGTCAGGTAGGTTGATTCCTCCAGTTCCATTCTTCTTTCTCAAGATCGCTTTGGCTATTTGAGGTTTTTTGTATTTCCATACAAATTGTGAAATTATTTGTTCTAGCTCTGTGAAGAATGCTGTTGGTAGCTTGATAGGGATTGCATTGAATCTATAGATTGCTTTGGGTAGTATACTCATTTTCACTATATTGATTCTTCCAATCCATGAACATGGTATATTTCTCCATCTGTTAGTGTCCTCTTTGATTTCTTTCACCAGTGTTTTATAGTTTTCTATATATAGGTCTTTAGTTTCTTTAGGTAGATATATTCCTAAGTATTTTATTCTTTTCGTTGCAATGGTGAATGGAATTGTTTCCTTAATTTCTCTTTCTGTTTTCTCATTATTAGTGTATAGGAATGCAAGTGTTTTCTGTGTGTTGATTTTATATCCTGCAACTTTACTATAGTCATTGATTAGTTCTAGTAATTTTCTGGTGGAGTCTTTAGGGTTTTCTATGTAGAGGATCATGTCATCTGCAAACAGTGAGAGCTTTACTTTTTCTTTTCCAATTTGGATTCCTTTTATTTCTTTTTCTGCTCTGATTGCTGTGGCCAAAACTTCCAAAACTATGTTGAATAGTAATGGTGAAAGTGGGCACCCTTGTCTTGTTCCTGACTTTAGAGGAAATGCTTTCAATTTTTCACCATTGAGGATAATGTTTGCTGTGGGTTTGTCATATATAGCTTTTATTATGTTGAGGTATGTTCCTTCTATTCCAGTTTTCTGGAGAGTTTTGATCATAAATGGATGTTGAATTTTGTCAAAGGCTTTCTCTGCATCTATTGAGATAATCATATGGTTTTTATTTTTCAATTTGTTAATGTGGTGTATTACATTGATTGATTTGCGGATATTGAAGAATCCTTGCATCCCTGGGATAAAGCCCACTTGGTCATGGTGTATGATCTTTTTAATGTGTTGTTGGATTCTGATTGCTAGAATTTTGTTAAGGATTTTTGCATCTATGTTCATCAGTGATATTGGCCTGTAGTTTTCTTTTTTTGTGGGATCTTTGTCAGGTTTTGGTATTAGGGTGATGGTGGCCTCATAGAATGAGTTTGGAAGTTTACCATCCTCTGCAATTTTCTGGAAGACTTTGAGCAGGATAGGTGTTAGCTCTTCTCTAAATTTTTGGTAGAATTCAGCTGTGAAGCCGTCTGGACCTGGGCTTTTGTTTGCTGGAAGATTTTTGATTACAGTTTCAATTTCCGTGCTTGTGATGGGTCTGTTAAGATTTTCTATTTCTTCCTGATCGAGTTTTGGAAAGTTGTACTTTTCTAAGAATTTGTCCATTTCTTCCACGTTATCCATTTTATTGGCATATAATTGTTGATAGTACTCTCTTTGATCCTTTGTATTTCTGTGTTGTCTGTTGTGATCTCTCCATTTTCATTTCTAATTTTATTGATTTGATTTTTCTCCCTTTGTTTCTTGATGAGTCTGGCTAATGGTTTGTCAATTTTATTTATCCTTTCAAAAAACCAGCTTTTGGTTTTGTTGATTTTTGCTATGATCTCTTTTGTTTCTTTTGCATTTATTTCTGCTCTAAGTTTTAAGATTTCTTTCCTTCTACTAACCCTGGGGTTCTTCATTTCTTCCTTTTCTAGTTGCTTTAGGTGTAGAGTTAGGTTATTTATTTGACTTTTTTCTTGTTTCTTGAGGTGTGCCTGTATTGTTGTGAACTTTCCCCTTAGGACTGCTTTTAAAGTGTCCCACAGGTTTTGGGTTGTTGTGTTTTCATTTTCATTCGTTTCTATGCAAATTTTGATTTCTTTTTTGATTTCTTCTGTGATTTGTTGGTTATTCAGCAGTGTGTTGTTCAGCCTCCATATGCTGGAATTTTTAATAGTTTTTCTCTTGTAATTGAGATCTAATCTTACTGCATTGTGGTCAGAAAAGATGCTTGGAATGATTTCTACTTTTTTGAATTTACCAAGGCTAGCTTTATGGCCCAGGATGTGATCTATCCTGGGGAAGGTTCCATGTGCGCTTGAGAAAAAGGTGAAATTCATTGTTTTGGGATGAAATGTCCTATAGATATCAATTAGGTCTAACTGGTCTATTGTATCGTTTAAAGTTTGTGTTTCCTTGTTAATTTTCTGTTTAGTTGATCTATCCATAGGTGTGAGTGGGGTATTAAAGTCTCCCACTATTATTGTGTTATTGTTAATTTCTCCTTTCATACTTGTTAGCATTTGTCTTACATACTGTGGAGCTCCCGTGTTGGGTGCATATATATTTATAATTGTTATATCTTCTTCTTGGATTGATCCTTTGATCATTATGTAGTGGCCATCTTTGTCTCTTTTCACAGTCTTTGTTTTAAAGTCTATTTTATCTGATATGAGTATTGCTACTCCTGCTTACTTTTGGTCTCTATTTGCATGGAATATCTTTTTCCAGCCCTTCACTTTCAGTCTGTATGTGTCCCCTGTTTTGAGGTGGGTCTCTTGTAGACAACATAGGTAGGGGTCTTGTTTTTGTATCCATTCAGCCAGTCTTTGTCTTTTGGTTGGGGCATTCAACCCATTTACGTTTAAGGTAATTATTGATAAGTATGATCCCGTTGCCATTTACTATATTGTTTTGGGTTTGAATTTATACACCGTTTTTGTGTTTCCTGTCTAGAGAATATCCTTTAGTATTTGTTGGAGAGCTGGTTTGGTGGTGCAGAATTCTCTCAGCTTTTGCTTGTCTGAAAAGCTTTTGATTTCTCCTTCATACTTGAATGAGATCCTTGCTGGGTACAATAATCTGGGCTGTAGGTTATTTTCTTTCATCATTTTAAGTATGTCTTGCCATTCCCTCCTGGCTTGAAGAGTTTCTATTGAAAGATCAGCTGTTATCCTTATGGGTATTCCCTTGTGTGTTATTTGTTGTTTTTCCCTTGCTGCTTTTAATATTTGTTCTTTGTGTTTGATCTTTGTTAATTTGATTAATATGTGTCTTGGGGTGTTTCGCCTTGGGTTTATCCTGTTTGGGACTCTCTGGGTTTCTTGGACTTGGGTGATTATTTCCTTCCCCATTTTAGGGAAGTTTTCAACTATTATCTCCTCAAGTATTTTCTCATGGTCTTTCTTTTTGTCTTCTTCTTCTGGGACCCCTAAGATTCGAATGTTGTAGCGTTTAATATTGTCCTGGAGGTCTCTGAGATTGTCCTCATTTCTTTTAATTCGTTTTTTTTATCCTCTCTGATTCATTTATTTCTACCATTCTATCTTCTAATTCACTAATTCTATCTTCTGCCTCTGTTATTCTACTATTTGTTGCCTCCAGAGTGTTTTTAATTTCACTTATTGCACTATTCATTATATATTGACTCTTTCTTATTTCTTCTAAGTCCTTGTTAAACCTTTCTTGCATCTTCTCAATCCTTGCCTCCAGGCTATTTATCTGTGATTCCATTTTAATTTCAAGATTTTGGATCAATTTCACTATCATTATTCAGAATTCTTTATCAGGTAGATTCCCTATCTCTTCCTCTTTTGTTTGGTTTGGTGGGCATTTATCCTGTTCCTTTTCTGCTGGCTATTCCTCTGTCTCTTCATCTTGTTTAAATTGCTGAGTTTGGGGTGTCCTTTCTGTATTCTGGCAGTTTGTGGAGTTCTCTTTATTGTGGCGTTTCCTCACTGTGTGTGGGTTTGTACAGGTGGCTTGTCACGGTTTCCTGGTTAGGGAAGCTTGGGTCGATGTTCTGGTGGATGGAGCTGTATTTCTTCTCTCTGGAGTGTAATGAAATGTCCAGTAATGAGTTATGAGATGTCTATGGTTTTGGGGTGACTTTGGGCAGCCTGTATCTTGAAGCTCAGGGATGTGTTCCTTTGTTGCTGGAGAATTTGCTTGGTATGTCTTGCCCTGGAACTTTTTGGCCCTTGTGTGGTGCTTGGTTTCAGTGTCGGTATGGAGGCGTTTGATGAGCTCCTGTCAATTAATGTTCCTTGGAGTCAGGAGTTCCCTGGAGTCAGGGTTTGGACTTAAGCCTCCTACTTCCAGTTATCGGTCTTATTTTTACAGTAGTTTCAAAACTTCTCCTTCTATACAGCACCATTGATAAAACATCTACGTTAAAGATGAAAAGTTTCTCTACTGTGAGGGTCACTCAGAGAGGTTCACAGCATTACATGGAGAAGAGAAGTGGGAGGAGAGAGTTAGAGGTGACCCAAATGAGATGAGGTGGAATCAATAGTGGAGAGAGTGGGCTAGCCAGTAGTCACTTCCTTATGTGCACTCCACAACTGGACCGCTCAGAGATGTTCACGGAGTTATACAGAGAAGAGAAGAAGGAGGCAGGAGACAAAGGTGGCCAGGAGGATAAAAGGGGGAAATGAAAAGGAGGGAGACAGATCCAGCCAGTAATCAGTTCCTTAAGTGTTCTCCACTGTCTGGAACACACAGAAATTCACAGAGTTGGGTAGAGTAGAGAGGGGTTAGGGAGGAGATACAGGCGACCTGGTGGAGAAAACGGAGAGTCCAAAGGGAGAGAGAGCAGTCAAGCCAGTAATCTCGTTCCCTAGTTAAAAATGGGTCCTGAAGATTGGGTTCTTAAAGGTACAAAATTGGTAACAAATACATAAAAGCAAAAATTAAAAATCTAGAGTGGAGTTTGGAATTTCAAAAATGCGATGTTAATGAAAAGAAGAAGGAAAAGAAAGAGAGAAAAAACAAACAAAGAAAAACAAACAAGGTTGCGAAAATTATAAAGAAACTACAGGTCCAAAATTGATAACTAATACCAAAAAGCCAAAATTAAAAATCTAGAGTAGAGTTTGGAATTTCAAAAATACAATGTTAAAAAAAAAAAAAAGAAGAAGAAAAATAAAGAGAGAAAACAAACAAACCAACAAAAACAATGTTGCAAAAATTATAAAGAAAATACAGGTACAAAATTGATATCAAATACCAAAAAGCATAAATTAAAAATCTTGAGTAGAGTTTGGAATTGCAGATATACGATGTTATATAAAAGAAGAAGAGAAAGAAACAGAGGGGAAAAAAAAGGAAAAAAAGTCACAGAAATTATAAAAAAAAACTATATGTACAAAATTGATAGCATATACCAAAAGGCTAAAATTAAAAATCTAGAGTAGAGTTTGAAATTTCAAAAATACGATGTTAAAGAAAAGAAGAAGGAAAAGAAAGAGAGAAAAAAACGAACAAAGAAAAACAAACAAGGTCGTGAAAATTATAAAGAAATTACAGGTACAAAATTGATAACTAATACCAAAAAGCAAAAGTTAAAAATCTAGAGTAGAGTTTGGAATTTCAAAAATACAATGTTAAAAAAAAGGAGAAGAAAAATAAAGAGAGAAAACAAACAAACCAACAAAAACAATGTTGCAAAAATTATAAAGAAAATACAGGTACAAAATTGATATCAAATACCAAAAAGCATAAATTAAAAATCTTGAGTAGAGTTTGGAATTGCAGATATACGATGTTATACAAAAGAAGAAGAGAAAGAGGAAAAAAAAAGTCACAGAAAATATGAAAAAAACTATAGGTACAAAATTGATAACATATACCAAAAGGCTAAAATTAAAAATCTAGAGTAGAGTTTGGAATTTCAAAAATACAATGTTAAAGAAAAGAAGAAAAAGAAAGAAACAAAACAAAACAAAACAAAACACAGTCAAAAAATTATAAAATATATATATGAAGTTTGCTGAAGAAGAAAAAAAAATAGGGTTTTTTTTTTGCAAAGTAATAGTTATAAAAGTGAAAATTAAAGGACAATAGAGGACTTAAAATTTTTTTTTAAAAAATTAAAAAAAAAAGAAAAAAAGAAAGAAAGATTGATCATAAAAATAGTAAAAATATATCTAGGTCTTTCTCTGGTTTTGTTGTGAGTATTGTGGGTTCAGTTCATTTTTGGCTAGTTCCTTTGTCTGACTTATATTTCTCAAGATCTATAGGCCCCTTCCT
This sequence comes from Bubalus kerabau, assembly GCF_029407905.1. Classification (NCBI taxonomy): domain Eukaryota; kingdom Metazoa; phylum Chordata; class Mammalia; order Artiodactyla; family Bovidae; genus Bubalus; species Bubalus kerabau. The sequence goes on along the minus strand of NC_073637.1, from coordinate 11,457,120 downwards.
ATGTAGTCCGTAGTAACCACAGGGTTTTAATCTATGGCCTGTAGCTTCCAAGGCGTTTCCCTCTGTTATAGCTTCTTCTGTTTGCTGGTCTCTTCAGTGTCTGGTTCCCGCCCTGACACAAAGGGGACGGTGGAGGACACTATTTTTTTTGTTTTATTTAGGCTCACTTGTTCAGCCGCGCTGTGGGGAGGGAGGGAGGGATGCTGCAAACAGATAACACTGGCGTGCGCTCGCAGTGCCTCAGCCACACTGGGTCTGCCCCCGCTCATGGCGCGTGTAGCCTCCCTGCCCACACTGCTCGGGCTCTAGGTTGTTCCGCCGGGAACAATCAGAGGCCGGCCCTGGGCTGAGCTCCCAGGTCCAAGCCGCTCAGGTTCAGGCACTTGGGTAGTCCTCAGAGGCGCAGACTCGGTTGGGCCTGCGTTTTGTGCTCTTCCCAGATCCGAGCAGCTCAGGTGATGTGTTTGGCAGGCGCCAATGCTGTGACTTATCGCCTCCCCGACACTCGGTTATCTGGGTGTAAAACCGGCGCACCTTCTCAGGCAGATGTTGACCGTCCAGACCCCCAAGAAGTTTTAGTTAGCAAAGAAGCCTGCTTACAGTTTTATAGATAGTGTCTCTCTTGGGCTGCGATTGCCCCTTTACGGCTCTGGCTGCCTGTCACCAGAGGGGGAGGGTCTGCAACGGGCTATCTCTGTTCAGTCCTTTGTTCTGTGCGCGGGCCTGGCGGTGTCTTAGGTTAGGGCTGGCTTTTCGCGTGGTAGATATCCCACAGTCTGGTTTGCTAGCCCAAATTATTTCGCTCAGATAGCGCTCAGGACTTTCGGGCCGATTCTTACTCTAAGGGACACAGCCCGTGCCCCGCTTCCCTGCCCAGCCCCCGCTTGCTAATGCCGTGTGCAGGCGTCTGCGCTGCTTCTCCGCTGGGGGAGTTACCGTAGGGCTCACAATCTGCGATTTTTAATTGTTTATTTATTTTTTTTCTCCCTTTTATATTGCTCTCTGTGCTTCCAAAGCTCGGCACAGATTCGGCAGTGAGAAGGTTTCCTGGTGTTTGGAAACTTCTCTCTTTTTAAGACTCCCTTCCCGGGACGGAACTCCGTCCCTCCCCCTTTTGTCTCTTTTTTTGTCTTTTATATTTTTTCCTACCTCCTTTCGAAGAGTTGGGTTGCTTTTCTGGGTGCCTGATGTCCTCTGCCGGCATTCAGAAGTTGTTTTGTGGAATTTACTCGACGTTTAAATGCTCTTTTGATGAATTTGTGGGGGAGAAAGTGTTCTCCCCGTCCTGCTCCTCCGCCATCTTGGCTCCTCCTCTGTTGGAGAAGACTCTTGAGAGTCCATTGGACTGCAAGGAGATCCAACCAGTCCCTCCTACAGGAAACCAGCCCTGAATATTCAATTGGAAGAACTGATGCTGAAGCTGAAACTCCAATACTTTGGTCACCTGATGGAAAGAACTGACTGATTTGAAAAGACCCTGATGCTGGGAAAGATTGAAGGCAGGAGGAGAAGGGGAAGACAGAGAATGAGATGGTTGCATGGCATCACCGACTTGATAGACATGAGTTTAGTAAGCTCCGGGAGTTGGTGAAGGACAGGGAAACCTGGCGTGCTGCAGTCCATGGGGTCGCAAAGAGTCGGACACAACTAAGTGACTGAACTGAACTGAGCTGATGGGGGAGGAATTGTGTGTGTAAATCTGACCTATGAAAAATAAATAACATGATTTAACAGAGAAGGCAGAGCCTTACTGTTGAGGAAGGCTGAACTAGTGCCAGAGTTTTTCTCTACCATTTATTCCTGTGTGATCTTGAAAAATGACTATCTCTCTCTGAAGTGCCATGTCCTTATCTGCAAAAAGAAAACAATAATGGAACCTAGCAAAGGTTGAAGATGAAATGAATTCACGCCTGAGAGGACTCAGCTTGGTGCCTGGCTCCTAGAAAGTCCTCGGTGGATGATGGCTGTGATGGTGAGGATGAAAATTAAGATGGAAAGGGAGGGAGTGGGGAGCAGAGGAAGAAGGAGGGGGAGGAACGTGAATGGAAGGGGAAGAGGGAGAGCCTGGAGGCCACGTGCAGCCTAAGATTCCGTATTTCACCCTTTCCCAGCATTTCCCTTGAGATGCTGCAAGGAAAATCATCTCAGTACCTGTTAGTCATCCCTTCTTTCCTCCTTACATAGGTTACAAAATATCACTCCTGAGGCTGAGATCTCCAAGAGCAAAGGAGACAAATCTGTCAAATGGTTCTTCAGCCTCACAAGTTCTGAGACTGAGACAAGGCCGCCACCTACTGCCCAACAGAGGCACTGCCCTTGCTCCCCCCAGCGCTGACAAGACCTCCAGGAGCAGGGCTGGGGTTGTGGATGCAAAGATGCCACTCCAACATCACCTCCAAAACACTCTGCCTGTCGCCTATCTCACCACCCTCTCCTGGAAACATGAGTGAGGCTGACAAATGTTCCAACAGGTCAGTCATCTCTACAGAATCCCACTGTCCAGATTAACTTCTACAAGGGGACGTTAGGGAAAGGATGGAAGCCACATCCAGTGAGATTCTGAGCCGTGTCTCCACTCCTGTCTCCATACTCACTAGCCCGCGGGCACGCTAACCACAAGCTGTCTGGATTTTAGGGGCTTTCGGGCTGTTCTCTTTTCCCCGAAAGGAGTTGCTCACCCCCTCTCCCCGTCTTTCCCTGTTAAGATTCTACTCATCTTTCCATCCCTCATTGGCTTTCCTTCGTTTAAGACAAAGTCTCAGTGTCTTAATCCAGCCCAGGAGGCCCCGAAAGAACTTTACACTTGCTGTTTCCCCAGTTCCTCTTTCCCCCACTTACCGATGAACTTACAGTCACTTTGAGGGGGTTCATAGTCGATATCACAGCTGAAAAGCCTTTCCTGGACCACTCGCCCTGACAAGGTTAGTACCCCTAGTTCTTCCACAGTCACCAAGGTTTGGAGTTGTTCGTGCTTATTTCTCCTCCAGGAGCCCATGACCATGAGCTGCATGTGGTAGAGTCTATGTATCATCCATTCTTCTATGCCCCACGGTCCCTAGAAGCCCTTCAATTATTATTTGTTGAAAGAGCAGAAGAATCAATCAATTAATTAATCCACAAACCACTGAATGAGTAGAACGCCTGTTCTAAGGTTGTCTCTGACACTTACTAACACGTGACTCTTGGCCAGTCTCTCCATACCTCTTGCCTTAGTTTTCGTATCTGGGAAATTGCGGTAGTGAAACCGATGACCTGGGGTACAATGGTGAACCAAGCAAAATTCCTGCCCTTGGGAACTTACATTGTACACTGTTGGAGAGGGACCAAAAATGAACAAGCAATTGCTACAAGATAACTTAGCAAGCCCACAGAAGAAGCTTCTAAACCAATCTGGGATTAGGGACGTCACCCTAGAGGATATGACAAGTAAATATATAAAATGACAAATAGTGAGTGAAAGCAGAGCAAGAAAGCAGAGGAGGAAAATGATCATGGTGACTACCATGTGGGAAGGGGTGTTGCATCATGTCAGAAGTGGTCTCACTTGTAAGGATGCAATAATGCAATTCACTGGAGGCAAGATGTGCCGGGCACAGGGCAGGACAAGTGCAAAGTATCAAACCAGTCCTTGCGATAGTATCCACCGCATTCCTTTTAGTCACATGCCCTTTCTCTTGCATTCAGTTTCCCAGGAAAGGATTCAAGATGCTCCTGCCAAAGATAGAAACTGCACCCAAAAGCAACTTCTGCTCTCAGGCTCTTAACGTCTTCTGCATGGCCCGTGGGGCTGAAAATCAAGAGGATAACCTGCAAGTGCTCTCTGCCTCTTTGTCACCTAGAAGCCTGGGCAGCACTTGCCTGCTTCCTCCCTCCTGCTCTCCATGGTCTTCATCCTTCATGGTTCCTTGAGACATTGATCTCTGAACAGACAATGATGCCAAGGCAATGATTTTCATTTATGACAGAGAGGGATCTTCAGATTTCCATTTTGTTTTTTTTTAAAGTCACTTTGGTTGCAGCATGAAAAAAATATACTGGAGGAAGTAAGCTGAGCATAAGGAAACCAGCTAGAAGGATGTTGCAGCCACCTGGCAAGCAATGATGGCGACCTAAATTCAGGTAACCGCAGTGGGAGAGCCTAGGCACAGCCCAGGAAACTCCACTCAGTGCTCCGTGCATTCCAAATGGGAAGGAAATCCAAAAAAAAGAGAGGATACATGTATTCACATAGCTGAAGAAGGAAGTGGCAACCCGCTCCAGTATTCTTTCCTGGAGAACTCCATGGGCAGGGGAGCCTGGCAGGCTACAGTCTGTGGGGTCGCAGAGCCATACGTGCCTGAGTGACTAACATAGATGGTTTGCTTTGCTGTGCAGTCAAAGCTAACAACATTGTAAAGCAACTATGTTTTTGTTGTTTATTTGCTAAGTCTTGTTGGACTCTTTAGGACCCCAGGGACTGTAGCCCACCAGGCTCCTCTCTATCCAAGGGATTTCCCAGGCGAGAATACTGGAGCACGTTGCCATTTCCTTCTCCAGGGGATCTTCTCAACCCAGGGACCAAATTCGAGTCTCCTGAATTGGCAGGCAGATTCTTTACCACTGAGCTACCTGGGAAGCCCATTAAAGCAACTATACTCCAATAAAAGTTAATTTAAAAAATAAAGAAAATAAAGTTTAAAAGATACTTTAAAAATAAGGAACAGCAGTGGAGATAGAGACACACTAGGGCAGTCAGTAGAGCTGATGGAACCTGGAACTGATTAAATGTGGACCCATGTGGAAGCAGAGGGGAGGGTCAAGGATGACTCCTGCCTATTGCTCTGGCAACCAGAAGGCTAGGGGCTGGCAGCTCACAGCTTGGTGATGCCTCTGAGATGGGGAAGGGGAGAAGAAGCAGAGTGGAGAAAGACAACGAGTCCTATGTCCTTTCCACCCACACAGATTGTCTTAGGATTTGTTACAGATCAATCAATGAGGATATGAAGGAATTCATTTTTGTATAGTTGAAACGATAAACCTTACATGTCATGTATAAATAATTAGAGGACATGTTGAAACAGGACACTAATTGTAAGAAGATATGCTTACTATTGAGGACGGATACAAGGGATGCAAAAAGCCTTGAAGTTATGGGAGCAGTAAAGTAACTCACCATGAGTGAGCACTGAAGATTCCACTGAGTGGAGAAAACGAAGGGGATGAGAAAATTGTGACCAAGTTCACTATCTAAGGAGCCACTGCTGGCTCAGTGGTAAGGATCCGCCTGCCAATGCAGGGGACACAAGAGATGAAGGCTCAATCCCTGGGTTGGGTAGATCCACGGGAGGACGAAATGGCAATCCACTCCAGTATTCTTGCCTGGGAAATCCCATGGACAGAGGAGCCTGGCAGGCTGTAGTCCATGGGGCCGCAAAGAGCAGGACACGACCTAGCAACTGAACACACACGTCATTATCTAAACAAAGCCACAGCAGCAAGAATAAGGCAGATGTGCTTGAGAAGCAGACTCAAAGAAATGTATAAAAATTGCCATAGCTGGGTACACTGAAATTGGTGAAGAAATCCCAATAGTGAGTGAACATAAATTCTGGAAATATAAGTTGTACATGATGGGCACCCTTATTTTTCCTGCTGGATTTAGTAGAAAGAACATGTCTTCAGGAGTCAGATAAGCTTGTTTTCCTATCCTGGGATCATTGTTAAAGGGCTTTATGGTGGTGGGCAAATGAATTAACCTCTGCGAGTTTCACATTCCCAGTGTGAAAATAGAAAACTTGCAATATTTCCTGAAATAAATGAGATGGCACAGAGTAAACACTCAATATATGTGCTTTCCTTTCTGGAGCTCTTTTTGAGTCTCTGCTCATCTAACTTACCCAAATGAAATGTTTGAATAGGGTCCCTGGAGCCTATGCTATATGGAGCTGATCCCAATGTCCGTGGACACTAAAGGAACTCTTCAAGTGCAGGGATTGTAGAAAGAAACTGCGATGAACTGATCTATATACAGGGTTAATATACATATGTGTGTGTGTATGTGTAATTGTAATCTTGAACATGAACATATTGAATATGCTTTAAAAATTGCAAATAGCATATGAGCATGTGAACATGCAGAACTCACCTCGTGGCTCAGTGGTAAAGAATCTACCTGCAGTGCAGGAGACGCAGATTTGATCCCTGGGTTGGAAGATTCCCTCGGAGAAGGAAATGGCAACCCACTCTGGTATTCTTGCCAGGGAAATCCCATGGGCAGAGGATCCTGGCAGGCTACGGTCCATGAGGTCACAAAAGAGTCAGACACGACTGAGCAGCTAAACAATATGAACATCCTACAGCTGGCTTCTCCTTATGAACCTGTACCTTTAGCCAGTATGAGGAAGGCATGATCTGCCAGGGCCACATCTATTTCTGCAGCTGCTGCCCTACCTCTCCCCAACCTGCTTCCATATCCAGGTGTCAGCACCGACTCTAATGGCCTCAGAGTCAGCCCTGAAATTTACAAGCTTTCTGCAACTGCGAAAGGAAATTATATTTTATTGCTCTTGCTTCAGCTGTTACATTTAAGTGAAATAGCTTTGCTTTCCATTTCTTTCTTCTTCCTAAATTTATTGCTGTGTTTATTTAATGTATTCCCTTTGATCACCATTCCTACTCATATTCACCCAACCATCCCTTCGACAGGCTACTATATTTTTTTATGTTTAAAAAAGTTTAGACATATCCCTTAGAATATATGTCTTTCATTAATGGGTTACGTGATGATACATTTGATCATTTTGATCTTCTGCCTCCTTCTTGACTTTCATCCCTAGGCTACAAGCATCTCAGAAATGTCCCAGACCCTATTCATCTTTGTCTCTCCAGGATTTAGAACAGTATCCATACAGTAATTCTCAAAAAATATATGATTTTCAGATTCTACAGATTCTACAATATTTAGGATTCATCCATATTTTCAGATTGATCCAGATTCTACAATATTTCAGAAACCTAAGGATTACACACATATGAAATATTTAAAGCACAATTCAAGATGATTAATTATGCCTGCCAACACAATTTGTGACTGCATTACCAGATGCATTAATGCAATTTGTGAATGCATTATTCAGCACCAATCTGGAGTCTGACAGAGGACCTCAACAGAGGACCTTGGTACAGTGCAAAGATTGCTATTCTTATCATAAATGATGCTACTTGAGTTATTCACTCCAAGTTTTGTTTCACATTGAATCACCTAGGGTTTCAAGGCAAGAATGCTGGAGTCCTAGGATCCGTGAATAAATCCCACCAACTAAGTTTACTGGGCTTCTTAGGTGGCACTAGTGGTAAAGAACCCACCTGCCAACGTAGGAGACGTAAGAGTTCTGGGTTCAGTCCCTGGGTCAGGAAGATCCCCTGGAGGAGGGCATGGCAACCCACTCCAGTATTCTTGCCTGGAGAATCCCCATGGACAGAGGAGCCTGTTCTAGGGTTCATAGGGTCACAGACCCTACAGTTCATAGGGTCACAAAATTGGACATGACTGAAGTGACTTAGCACACACCCACCATCTCTATCAGGCACCTTTCCTAAGTTTTTTTAGGTAGCCAGACCTTAAATTGGGGGGAGGAGGAAAAGAGACAGTATTATTATAAGAGTTTGTATACAACAGAGCTGGAACGTCAAAGTAAAAGTTTATTAGGGATCCCTAGATTAGGATCAGAGGAGGCAATGGCAACCCACTCCAGTACTTTTGCCTGGAAAATCCCATGGATGGAGGAGCCTCTTCGCCGTGGGGTCGCTAGAGTCGGACACGACCGAGCGACTTCACTTTCAATTTTCACTTTCATGCATTGGAGAAGGAAATGGCAACCCACTCCAGTGTTCTTGCCTGAAGAATCCCAGGGACGGGGGAGCCTGGTGGGCTGCCGTCTGTGGGGTCGCACAGAGTTGGACACGACTGAAGCGACTTAGCAGCAGCAGCAGCAGCTAGATTAGGGTGTTATCTACTTTTTTCAACTCTTAAGGATGGCATTATGAATGTGTGTGTTTCTGGGAGTGTGCGTGGAAGGAAGTGAGTGTAAGATGTAAATATTGCTGATATTCTGCCAGTACACACTGCTATGACCTTGCGGGTTATAAATACTGAAAAATTTTCCAGACTGTTAGATATGTAGCCTCCATCCCACCCCCACACTCCTGGTCCAAATTCCCCTATCTGCCCCCTGGGGTCTTCAATGATTTTCAGACCTTCCTGCAATTCAACAGTGAGGTTCTCCAGGACCTGTGCAGGTGCCAGTCTTCCTACTTCTGTTACAGTTAATCATGTCCCTGCTGAGTTGACTGTTGGCTCTTACAGACACATGCGCCTACGAGTGTGTATACGCATGTGTCGTGGTGTCTCTGCTTCTTTCTGCATAAGGACTGCATTCTCCTCTAGCACAAGGCTTCCTGTGCTGCCTCAGGGTTGTTCCTCACTTCCACCCTCAGCTTGCCCAGGACCATCATGCCTGCCCTCTCTATGTGCTTGTCACATCCTAACCCATCATTTCAGCACCTGTATCTAACTGCCAGGTTCAAGTTCCAGGTGCCAGGTACCCACACTGCCCCAGTCAGCTTTCCCATTCAAAATCACTTCACCAACTCCCAGAAACCCAGACATGGCCACTAGGATAGCAGGGGGGTGAGAAGACAATGGTTGAGGCTCCTTTGGAAGGGTGTGGTGTAGTTTTTGATTTGCACAGAATGGATAGTTTTGTAGGCATTGATTCTTAATGGATTCATAGGCATTCGCTTGATCATGTCTGAAACATGGTGGAAAAGTCAATAAACTGAATCTGATTCTCTGAGAGGCTAGAGGTTAAGTCAAAGACCAGTTATACCACCTACCCCTTGGGATGTTGAACTACGTGGAGTCTCTAGGCTTTGGGTTCTAACACAGCAAAGAGGAGAAGAAGAGGATTTCTGCTTGATGGGACTGTTGTGGGATTGAAATAAGACATGGGGTGTGTGTGTGTGTTTAGTGGTGAAGGGTTGGGGGCAAATCACTCAATAAGTTACATCAAACATTTCCCCACCAAAATGGAGTGGAGGTTATTGGAAAACAGAAGTAACTCATAGAATCTGAAGCAAGACCATGCTTTATACTGGTTGGAGAGGGAGCCTCAACTGATGATGTGGGTAAGGCTTTCTCTTTTTAATTCCAGTATGAAAGGGAAAGTGAAGTCACTCAGTCGTGTCCGACTCTTTGTGACCCCACGGACTGTAGCCTACCAGGCTTCTCAGTCCATTGGATTTTCAGTATAGTTGATCTCAATAATGTGTTCAGTCAGTCAGTCAGTTCACTCAGTCATGTCCAACTCTTTGACACCCCATGGACTGCAGCACGCCAGGCTTCCCTATCCATCACCAACTCCCAGAGCTTACTCAAACTCATGTCCTTCAAGTTGGTGATGCCATCCAGCCATCTCATCCTTTCTCATCCCCTTCTCCTCCACCTTAAATCTTTCCCAGCATCAGGGTCTTTTCAAATGAGTCAGTTCTTCACATCAGGTGGCCAAGTTATTGGACCTTCAGCTTGAGCGTCAGTCCTTCCAATGAATATTCAGGGCTGGTTTCCTGTAGGAGGGACTGGTTGGATCTCCTTGCAGCCCAAGGGACTCACAAGAGTCTTCTCCAACACCACAGTTCAAAAGCATCAATTCTTCAGCACTCAGCTTTCTTCGGAGTCCAACTCTCACATCCACACAAGATTACTGGAAAAACCATAGCTTTGACTAGACAGACTTTCGTTGGCAAAGTAATATCTCTGCTTTTTAATATGCTATCTAGGTTGGTCATAGTTTTTCTTCCAAGGAGCAAGCGTCTTTTAATTTCATGGCTGCAGTCACCATCTGCAATGATTTTGGAGCCCAAAAAAATAAAGTTTGACACTGTTTCCACTGTTTCCCCATCAATTTCCCATGAAGTGTTGGGACCAGATGCCATGATCTTCGTTTTTTGAATGTTGAGTTTTAAGCCAACTTTTTCTCTCTCCTCTTTCACTTTCATCAAGAGGCTGTTTAGTCACTTTCTGCCATAAGGTGGTGTCATCTGCGTATCTGAGGTTATTGATATTTCTCCCAGCAATCTTGATTCCAGCTTGTACTTCCTCCAGCCCAGCATTTCTCATGATGTATTCTGCATAGAAGTTAAATAAGCAGGGTGACAATATACAGCCTTGATGTACTCCTTTCCCAATTTGGAACCAGTCTGTTGTTTCATGTCCAGTTCTAACTGTTGCTTCTTAACCTTCATACAGATTTCTCAAGAGGCAGGTCAGGTGGTCTGGTATTCCCATCTCTTAAAGAATTTTCCACAGCTTGAGGTGATCCACACTGTCAAAGGCTTTGGCATAGTCAATAAAGCAAAAATAGATGTTTTTCTGGAATTCTCTTGCTTTTTCAATGATCCAACAGATATTGGCAATTTGATCTCTGATTCCGCTGCCTTTTCTAAAACCAGCTTGAACATCTGGAAGTTCATGGTTCACATACTGTTGAAGCCTGCCTTGGAGAATTTTGAGCATCACTTTGCTAGTGTGTGAGATGAGTGCATTTGTGCGGTAGTTTGAACATTCTTTGTCATTGCCTTTCTTTGGGGTTGGAATGAAAACTGACCTTTTCCAGTCCTGTGGCCACTGCTGAGTTTTCCAGATTTGCTTGCATATTGAGTACAGCACTTTCACAGCATTACCTTAACAATATTGTGTTAGCTTCAGTGGCAAAGTGATTCACTTACACTTGTACATATTCTTTTTCAGATTCTTTTCCATTATAGGTTATTACAGATACAGGATATACTTCCTTGTGCTCTACAGTAGGACCTTGTTGTTTATCTACTTTATAAACTTTATATATAGTAGTGTATATCTGTTAATCTCAAACTCCTGATGTGTCCCTCCCCCCATCTTTGCTCTTTGGTAACTATAAGTTTGTTTTCTATATATGTGAGTCTATTTCTGTTTTCTAAATAAACTGACTTGTATCATTTTTTAGATTCCTAAAACATGTAACTCATATCATATGATACTTGTCTTCCTCAGTCTGACTTATTTTACTTAGTATGATAATCTCTAGGTCCATCCACGTGGCTGCAAATAGCATTATTTCACTCTTTTTATGGCTTAGTAGTATTCTATTGTATATGTATACCACATTTTCCTTATCCATTCCTCTGTTGATGAACACTTTGGAAGTCTTCTTTCAGAGCAAAACCATAAAATGTGGGTTCCACTCTAGTTTCAGATTCCTATAGGAAGCACGTGATTGGCTCATCTTTGTCTCTTTCCCCAAACCAGTCTGCCACTGGCCCAGGGACAGCAGGTTTGGGAAGAAAGGATTAGGAAGATGCAGCTTGATAATGAGGCAGTTGCTTTGGATGCAGATCAAATGACATAAAATCAGCTCACTCCCTGACACATAAAACACATTCAATATATTATTTTGTGATAGTGCTTCACAAAGAGTGAGGAGCTCAATATTTTCCTATATGCCTATTACATTGCTGACTCCATGCTTCATTCCGTAGGGGAGAGAGAAATAGGAGATATGCCCTGCCTTCAGGGATCTTACAGGAATGATGAGAAAAATGACAATACATATCTAAAAGTTTGGTTTTATAATACAGATCACAAGTGTCAAAAGAGATAGTGAAAAACCTTTGAAAAAGAGACAGTTGTTGTTCAGTCACTAAGTCATGTCTGCCTCTGCAACCTCATGAACTGAAGCACACCAGGCCTCCCTGTCCTTCACTATTCCCTGGAGTTTGCCCAAATTCATATCCATCGAGTCAGTGATGCCACTCATCCATCTCATCTTCTATCATCCCTTTCTCCTCTTAGCCTCAGTCTTTCCCAGCATCAGGGTCTTTTCCAATGAGTCAGCTCTTTGCATCAGGTGGCCAAAGTATTGGAGCTTCAGCTTCAGCATCAGTCTTTCCAATGAATATTCAGGGTTGATTTCCTTTAGGATTGACTGGTTGGCTCTCCTTGCAGTCCAAGAGACTCTCAAGAGTCTGCTCCAGCATCACAATTTGAAAGAATCAGTTCTTCAGTGCTCAGCCTTCTTTATGGCCCAACTCTCACATCCATATATGACTATTGGAAAAAACATAGCTTTGACTATCGGACCTTTGTTGGCAACGTGATGTCTCTTCTTTCTAATACTCTGTCTTTGTTTGTCATAGCTTTTCTTCCAAGGAGATGCATGTGTGCTAAGTCACTTCAGTCATGTCCTACTCTTTGCGACCCCATGGACATAGCCCACCAAGTTTTTCTGTCCATGGGATTCTTCAGGCAAGAATACTGGAGTGGGTTGCCATTTCCTTCTCAAGAGGATCTCCCTGACCCAGAGATCGAATCTGTGTCTCTTAAGTCCCCTGCATTAGCAGTGGGTTCTTTACCACTAGCACCACCTGGGAAGCCCCTCCAAGGAAATAGCGTCTTTTCATTCTGTGGCTGTAGTCACCATCTACAGTGATTTTGGAGCCCAAGGAAATAAAACCAGTCACTATTTCCACTTTTTCCCCATTTATTTGCCAGTAAGTGATGGGACCAGATGCCATGATCTTCATTTTTTGAATGTTGAGTTAAATACAGCCTTTTCACTGAACAAGGCAAAAAAAGAGAGACAGAGAGACAGGAGTGGTGGTAAATGAAAGAAAATTCCAAGATACAAATAGAAATTTTGCAAGAAAAATAATTTGGAAACAATTGATTTTGAGACTAGACTGGAAAGTGGTTTTCTGTTCCATTTCCTGAGCTGTCTCATACCCATAACAAAAATAGACTTTATTTATAAAGCCATTGATTGCTTTGTGTATACAGCTAAGAATATAAAATAGGAGAGGGAGAAGTTCCTTTTTGACAAATGCAGAAATAATCAGGAAAATGTACTGATCATTCCCCCACTGCTCCCTCTAGATCTTTTCTGTCCTCTCTGACTCCCTGCCTTGCCAAGCAATTTAGCTTTATCTCCATGAATGAAGCAATTTGCTTGATTTGAGTTTGGCTTTGTTTGTGTATTCCTGAGACATCTCCTATACCTTCACTGTCAATTGTCTTGAACAGTATTATAAGGATATTTGAAAATAACTTTAAGAAAACTGCATCACAAACACACACGGAGAGAGAAACATATACACATATCCAAAATCAGAATAGTATTAGGAGATACATTTACATTCCCACTGCTCTAATTCAAGCTCTTGGCCTGTTTATAAAATGGGAATAGAAACATCTTTAGTATGATGAAAGGGCTGTACTTTGATTATGCATCAGCCTGTGGATTTTGCTAGGGCTCTGCCTCTGACCTCCACTTTTTATTCTATCTCATGCAGGCATTTTAATATTGCTGTGTCCTGATTTCCTGCAGCAAGAGGCAATTTTGTAAAGAATGGCCCTGCAGTACAGCAAGGCCAAGAATGTCTTGGGCATGAAATCTCAGATGAGGTGGCTGTTCTATAGCTCAGAGGCTGGAGGGATGAGTGTGTGTGTGTGTGCACGCATGTGCACGCGTGCATAAACACATGTGTTTTACACTGAGGCTTATTTATACCAGCCTTCTTCCTGGTTAGACCAGAAAGAGTCAGAATTTCTGACTCTATCTTGCCTTTATTTTACTAATATACCTTATTTTACTAAAAGAAATACCAATTTTTTATGCCTTATCCTAGGTATTTTATACCTGTGAACTCATTAAATCCTCAAATCAACTCAAGAAAGTATCTATTTTTTGCTATCACCATTTTACAGATGAGAAAACAAAGACACAGAGGAGTTAAGAAACTTGTCCAAATAAAACAGCTGGCTTAGAGGATGAACTTACGGTTACCAGAGGGGAAGAATCGAAGGGAAGGGATAGTTAGGGAGCTTGGGACAGACATGTACACACTGCTGTATTTAAAATGGATTACCAACAGGGACCTACTGTAGAGCACAGGGAACTGCTCAGTGTTATGTGGCGGCCTGGATGGGAGGGGAGTTTGGGGAGAACAGATGCATGTGATACGTGGCTTAGATGCTTTGCTGTGCACCTGAAACTATCACAACACTGTTACCAGCTACGCTGCTGCTGCTGCTCCTGCTGCTGCTTAACTTCAGTCGTGTCCGACTCTGTGCAACCCCATAGATGGCAGCCCACCAGGCTCCCCCGTCCCTGGGATTCTCCAGGCAAGAACACTGGAGTGGGTTGCCATTTCCTTCTCCAATGCGTGAAAGTGAAAAGTGAAAGTGAAGTCGCTCAGTCGTGTCCGACTCTTCGCGACCCCATGGACTGTAGCCCACCAGGCTCCTCTGTCCATAGGATTTTCCAGGCAAGACTACTGGAGTGGGTTGCCATTGCCTTCTCCATAATCAGCTATAGTTCTCCCTAAAAGTTTAAAAAATAAATAAATGAGAAAACTTTTTAAGAAAACAGCTGGTATGTGCTGAAGACAGAATTTGAACTCAGGTCATTTGACTCCAGGGCTCATGTTCTTAATCCCTTCACTTCACTGGAAGAAGAAATTTGGGCAGCCTGTCTACACAGACATCAGAAACCAGCAGGTTATTCTGGAAAAAAAAATTCAAAATACAATCAGAAGTTAAAATACTCAGCTTCAGATCCTTGGCTTCAGATAGAATGGATATGCAGTTCACCCTGATCTGGAATTACAACTCTATGCTCTTCTTACCTCTCTGCCCCACTTGCTATATAAAGGCACTTGACTCCCATTTGCACCAATGAACTCCCTGCCATATTGGTGGAAGAGCTGTGATTCCATTGCATTCTGCAGAGGAGTGACCTCATTTAGGGTATAATGGCCCTTTGGGGGTGCTGTAGTTACCATTATTATTATATCTTAATGAAGTGTTCATTGCGTGCCAGGCTCTACTCTCAGTATTTTGCATGCCTTCTGTTATTTAGATCATACCACAACTCCGTGTGGATGACTATCATTGTCTCCACAGCACAGTGGAGAAATCAAAACTCAGTATCTGAGGATGAAAGGAGATCTTGCTAATAAAGTCCATTGCTCAGTGCCTGGTGCCTAATAAACACCCCCAAACTGTAGCTCTTGTTATTCTCAGCATTATCATCATTTATTGTTATCGTGTTTCTCTTACTATTGCTTTAACTGGTTTTCACATTGCTCATGAGAGAACTAGTCCAGGTTAGAACTCAAATCCACGTGCTTCCCAAACCCATGCCCTTCATCGTCCTGAAAAGTCTCTGTCCAGAAACCAGGAACCGAGACATTAGAGAGCAGAGAGCCAGCCCGTATGAAGAGAGCTTAACAGTAGAATGTGTGCAGCCGAGGGTAGATAAGAAGCTCAGGGAAATGGAAATCATCTTTTGTGTTTTCTCTTTGGCACTGGAGGACCCAAATGTGCCTGCTGGTCAAAACGTGAGAGAGGCAGATGTTTAACTCTACTTACGGGGCATTGTTGGGCTTCCCTGGTGGCTCAGTTGGTAAAGAAACCACCTGCAGTGTGGGAGACCTGGGTTTGATCCCTGGGTTGGGGAGGTCCCCTGGAGGAGGGCATGGCAACCCACTCCAGTGTTCTTGCCTGGAGAATTCCATGGACAGAGGAGCCTGGCGGGCTACAGTTCATAGGGTCACAAAGAGTCAGACAGGACTGAGCGAGTAAGCACAGCAGCACAGGGGCGTTGTCACATCCATTCTGACCAATAATGGAAGGAGATTTCCTGCACAATAGCCTGAGCTCCTGTCCCTGGAAATCATGAAGCAGAAGACATACAGCCATTGTGAGAGGTTCTGGGAAGGATTTCTGGAAGCTGATGCCATGGAAATAGTGAAGCTCGACTCCCTTCACAAATCTGAAATTCCACAATTCCTAAAGACCCCTGTGCAGCCTAGGAAATTCCTCTTCCTTGTCCCAGCTTGGGCATCAGGTCTAAAGCCTTTTCCTTTGCCCTTCTGTTCTTGCTCTTTAAGTCTCAGAACCTCGGAAATGAATAAACTAGTGGTAATTAATGTATCTGGTTTCCAGTGGATCAATGCTACTCCTTCTAGTGAAAATAAGCAGAACAACCCAAAATCTTAACTGAATGGATAAAATATGTTTATAAAAGAAAATGAGAAAATGGAATGGGGGGAGATAATTCACCCATAATTCTTGTTAATACATTGATACATATTTTTCCAGATCTTTGTGTAATTTCATAAAAGTCAAATTACTGAGATAACATGGCTCTAAATATAGGAATATTCTGCACAGTGACAGACTGAAGATTCTCCGTACTTTCATTGCAGTCCACCGAATATTTGAGCACTTAATTCTCTGCCTAACATTGTATCAGATATTAGCAACATACATCCAAATAGGCCAAGAGCCCTTCTCTCAAGATGTTCAGAGTCTAGTGCTGGAGATGAATAAGTAGAGTCCAACAAATGTACATGTGTAATAAAAGAACATTATGCATATATAGTTTTACTCATGCTCATAGAAAATGGTCATTATAAAATAAATAGTGCTCATAATCACAGTAACTAAGAGATTTCAAAATGTTTACATTTATTTTAGCTGGCTTCAACCTTAAAACAACCTTTGGAGTTGGTAAGCATTTTTATTTTCAATACCCATTTTAAAAAGAAAACATGACATATGCACCCCCATGTTCAGTGCAGCGTTACTGACAATAGCCAAGCTATGGAAACAAACTAAGTGTCCATCCATGGATGAATGGATAAAGACACACACACACAATGGAATACTGCGTATGTGCTCAGTCACTAAGGTGTGTTTGGCTGTTTGTGACTCCATGGACCAGAGCCTACTAGGCTTTTCCACCCACTGGATTTCCCAAGCAAGATTATTGGATTAGGTTGCCATTTCCTCCTCCAGGGGATCTGCCCAACCCAGGGATCGAACTAGCATCTCCAGCATTGGCAGATAGATTCTTTACCACTGAGATACTAGGGAAGGCCAGTGGAAAATTACTCAGCCATAAAAAATGAAATATTGCCATTTGTGACTACATGGGTGGATCTATAGAGCATTAGGCTAAGTGAAATAAATCAAACAGGGAAGACAAATACTGTATGATTTCACATATATGTAGAATCTAAAAAACAAATGAAAACAGACTCATCAGTACAGACAGCAAACGTGTGGTCATCAAAGGGGAGGGATATTGTGGGGGCAAAATGGTTGAAGGGCATTAAAAGGTACAAACCTCTAGTTACAAAATAAATAAACCATAAGGACATAATAAACAGCATAAGGAATATGGTCAATAATACTGTAATAACTTTGTGTGTGGACAGATGGTTACTAGACTTATTGTGGTGATCAGTTCATAATATGTGAAAATATCCAATCATCAAGTAGTCCACCTGAAACTAACATAATATTTTACATCAACTGTATGTCAATTATAAAAAGTAATAACTTATAATGGAAAATAATCTGAAATACATAGATATTTCAGATTATTTTATATGTATATGTATATAACTATCACATTGCAATACACCCGAAACTAACATAATATTATAAATCAACAATTGTTGTTGTTATTCAGTTGCTAAGTCATGTCTGACTCTTTGCAACCCCATGGACTGCAGCATGCCAGGCTTCCCTGTCCTTCACCATCTCCCAGAGTTTGCTAAAATTCATGTCCATTGAGTCAGTGATGCCATCCAACCATCTCATCCTCTGTTGCCCCATTCTCCTCCCGCCCTCAATTATACTTCAATTTAAAAAAGGAAAGGAAGGAAGGAATGGAAGAGGGAGGGAGGGAAGGAGGAAGAAGACAGAAAAATAAAATGGAAAGACTGTGGGCTTTTGAGGCAAGCAGACTACATTCAGCTCTAGATTCTGGCTCTGGCTAGCAATGTGGCCCTAAGCTGGCCTCATAGAGTATCCAACTACCTCTCAGGGTTGCTCTCAGGTTTATAAGTGATATCTGTAATGTGCCTGGCACAGGGTATTCCCTAAAATGCAGCTTTTCTTTTTGACCAAGGCTCAGAATAGGTCAGTGATTCACCCAAGGTCACCCAAGCAGGAACTCTAAATTTTCTGATTGCTAATCCTGGCTTCCTCTGACTGTGCCAATTATAGCTTTAAGACAATCATCTATTGTTGGCTGTGGACACTACCAAAAATAGAACATATACTGCATGTTTATCTCTATCTATATGATGCATTTTGCATGTTCTTTGTTTATTCTCCTTTCATTCAACAACAAAAAAGTTACATAAAAATTGTCTGATGTTTTTCCCAGTAAAAATCTACTGCCCAAATCCTCCTTCACATTCCATGGTGTCAACACTAGAGATGACAATTAGATCAGGGAATTAGAGGGACTCATTACACCTGTGGAAATTTCCATCCTGAGACTAAAAAACCTGCTAAGTTATTCTGCTCCCAGGACATGGTCTATTTCCCTTCCAGGCTATGAGTCCACTCTTCCATGGACTGAGCTGGAGGGCCCCCCAGAGACCTCTTAAGACTCTAGTTTAGTATCCATTTCATTTAGTGGGCAACCCATAAGATGCTCAACTTCCTTGGCTCCTTTAAAAAACAAAACAGGGCTGAGGTAGAAAACAAAGGGCAGCGAGGAAGAGAAAACTCTCACTGGAGCAGAGAACGGCCTGATGACCATGAGTCAGCAGGGTACCAGTGTTGTGCAACATGAAGACATGATGCTGAAACAAGCCACAGCCTCTGAGAACAACCACAGAGCCTTGAGCTGCAAGGGACCTTACAGCAGTTTTTTTCCAGGAAAAAAAAAAAAAGCATAATTTTTTAAAAACAATCCACAATCAGAAATACCTTTTACAATTGCAATCCAATACATGTATATAAATAAATATATAAATAAAACTTCTATGAAATAATTACTATCCTAACCATGTGATACATTCTAATGCCACCTATTCTAACCCATTCTGTTCTTTCCTGCTTTCCCCCAAATCAAAATTTCTCCCAGTGCTCATGGATCACAACATGTAGTTTGGGGAGAAAAACTGATTTGGAGAGTTTTTCATTCAACGCCCGTCACAATGCCCATGAAAAGTCTGACTCATATCAGCCTGGGGTACTCTTTAATAATGTAGAAATTGTTCAAGAAACTTGAGTTTACAACAATAATACAGCAATAAGAGTATTCCCCTACCATTTTGAGTACTCTCTAATGATGCATACTAGGTCCTATACTTGTACTCCCAATCTGTACACTATTGAATCCTCACAGATGGTTCTTCAAATGAGTCTATTATCACTTGCATTTTACAGCTGAAGACACCAAGGGCTCCCCCAAAAGCTAGTGACTTCTCCCAAAGGACCATCTAATCCATCTGAAGCTCAGTTGCTGACAGTTGAGAGGATGTTGGGTAGTAAAGCTTTTGCAGCATTCACCTAACCCTTGTTGTTGTTCAGCCGCTTGGTCACGTCTGATTCTTTGTTATCCCATGGACTGCAGCACCCCAGGCTTCCGTGTCCTTCACTATCTTCCTGAGTTTTCTCAAACTCATGTCCATTGAGTCAGTGATGCCATGCAACCATCTCATCCTCTGTTGTCCCCTTCTCCTCTTGCACTCAATCTTTCCCAGCATCAAGGTCTTTTCCAATGAGTCAGCTCTTTGCATCAGATAGCCAAAGTATTGGAGTTTCAGCTTTAGTATCAGTCCTTCCAATGAATATTCAGGACTGATTTCCTTTAGGATGGACTGGTTGGATCTCCTTGCAATCCAAGGGACTCTCAAGAATCTTCTCCAACACCACCGTTCAAAACCATCAATTCTTCAGTGCTCAGCTTTCTTTATAGTCCAACTCTCACATCTATACATGACCACTGGAAAAACCATAGCTTTGACTATACAGACTTTCGTCAGCAAAGTGATGTCTCTGCTTTTTAATATGCTGTCTAGGTTGATCATAGCTTTTCTTCCAAGGAGCAAGCACCTTTTAATTTCATGGCTTTACCCTTAGATTTCATTTTACCCCGGCACTTAACCCCTTTTGGTCTTGCCCCAGTTTCTGTATCAGAAGTTCATAAGTATGCAGACCCAGGCCTGGTCCTAGATGATAGCCCAGATCCAACCAAACATCTCTGGAACTGTGTCTTCACACACTTCACTCCTCCATTTCCAGCCTGTCAGCTTTTGTTATTGTCAAAACCACAACAGATAATCTGACTTACCTTGCATCTAAAGCAGAAAAGAGGAAAGGGGAGGTAAAGGGCTTTCTCATCACTTCTTAAGCTGGGAGAGTTTGTTCTGAAAGACCTCAGAATTCATCATTGCCTCTCATTGGCCAGATCCCAGGCACCAGCTCACCTGGGACCTGTCAGGTGGGCATATTGCCACTTGTCCAAAATCATGATTCTGTTGGTAAGGAAGGGGCCATAGCTGTTGGGGAGGCAGCTAACAATGTCTACTACCATGGCTTTTGGGGGCATGGATCTTGTTCACTTCACCTATCTCCCCACTTTCTCCCAAGGTTGAAGTCCCACTCAAATGCTACTAAACTTGTTTAGTTCTTCCTGTCTACCACATCTTGCTGATTTCATGTCCTTTACTCTTGTTTTTCCCTTTGTCTGGAACATTCCTTACCTCACCCCCATCCTCTTCTGCCTTGCTCATCCCTACTGTTCTTGAGGATTCGGGTCAATATCCTCTTCAACAGGAAACCATGCTTGAGCAGGGCCTGGGTGAAGGGTCTTGCCTACCTGCTCTCTGCTCCGCTGAAATTTACTGAGTTCAGAGGTCTCCGCCTTTGTCCATCCAGTGCCCTCAGTCCCTACCAAGGTGCCTGGCTTTTTATAAATATTTATTGAATAAATGAGCAAAAGTCACACTTATTAAGCAGAAAGGGCACTGCATTTTAATATCATCTATTTTGAGTATGAGTATGAAATATTCATAAACCACATAATGCAATTACCAGAGTATTTATCCAAGTTTTATTCCACTGGAAAACAAGATTAAGAGAGATCAAGTTACATGTTCAAGGCCACACAGTTGTGAAAGATAGACAGGATTCAAATCCTGGTCTGATTCTAGAACCCAGGGATTTTCCACTACACCACACTGCTGCCCAGTAAGAGACACATTGACTCTAGTCCTGTTGGTGGTTGGACCTAGGGTAGGAGTTGATGTATATTTTCTGTAGAAGACCAGATAATAAATATTTTAGGCTCTGAGTGACATACAGTCTTTGTGGTAACTAACCTACTCTGTTGTTGTAGCTTGAAAGCAGTCATGGGCATTATGAGTAAGTGTGGTTGTGTCTCAATAAAAATTCATCTGCAAAAACAAGTAACAAGTAAAATTTGATTCCCAGACTATAGTTTGGAGAGCCCCTATGTAAAGTAATTCAGTTTCCTTGACTTAGCTTTGAATTCTTCATCAATAAATTGATGGTTTGAATTTGATGCACCTTAGGTAATTTTCTACTCTGAAATTCAATTATTACCCAGAAAGCATCTTGTTTTACTCATTTTTTTAGCAATAGGAAGGATAGAATATAAGGCCTGATTTAACTAGACTATAAACACAAAAATTAATATATATGCCCTAAAAAAAATTAAAAAGAAATATGCAAAGAGTTTAGCTAAAATAAACTAAAAGCACCAAGAAAGGAAAAGTTTAGCTACCTATATATTTTCATGTGAGACATTTTTGCTTGGGCATTTTTAATCTATTGGATAACCTAATATTTCTTTAAAATGCAGTCTTTCTGCTTTTATCTTCTACCATCTCTTAGAATACAATAAGTTCCATAATTCTCATCTTTAAACATGGATTCTTGCTTTTAGAAGTTTGCAATTCACAAGTGAAGAAATGGTTATGAATATTCATTATAAATCTTTAGAAATCCATAAATAAATATTTGCTCACATCATAGGATTGTTGTAATAAATGAGATGACATAGCTGGTACAAAACCTGACAGAAAGGAGATATTCCATACATTGTGGTTTTTGTTGTGGTTATTAATGTTACTAAAATGACTTTTATTTGATATCGATGGGAGAGGCAAGCTCTTGTTCCTTAGAGCCTTAACTAGGGGACTTAACAACATGGGGACAGTTTTGCTTCTTGGGGATTATTCAGTAATATTTAAATATTTGGTTGTGACAATCAGGAGTGTTTCTGGCATCCAGTGGGTAGACACCAGGGATGCTGCTAAACATTCCCCGATGCTCAGAACTACCCCCCCACAACAAAGAATCACCAGCATTTTCTCTAGTGATAAGGAACAGAAACTTTGCACTACAGTAACCCCTGTGCCTGGCACAGTTCCAAACATAACCCAGAGTAGGTTGTCAGTAAATGTTTGTGGCTGAGTGAACGGATAACTGAATGGATGAAACCAGTCACCATCATGATATTATTTCCCTCCTGCCTTATACTTTGCTAAGGAAAACTGACTCTATTGAATCCAGACTATTTAACTGATAAATATACACTAGACTATTTGCTTCATGTCAGCTGAGACCCTTTATGTATCGTTCAAAGTTAAGTCTCCAATGCACAGCATAGTGATGACACATAATAGATGCTCGATAGACAGGGAATGAATAAATGAATAATCAAAGAATCATTGAGGGTAGATGCCTATTATACTAAATTCATACATTTCAACGTTACTTATTTTTATTTTTTTAATTTTACATTGGAGCAGAGTTGATTAACAATGTTGTGTTAGCTTCAGGCATACAGCAATTGACCATTACTTATTGAACTTGGCCATGTCCTGCATCTATGCTTAGAGCTGAAATGACGGTATTTCTTTCTCACCCTCCGTCCCTACTCCACCCCCATCACCACCCTCCAAAAGTAGATTTGTGTGTCCACATACAATCTCATGTCATTTGCTGTTTTTCCACAAAAGGAAAAAATATCTGTGCAGAAAACCCCAGGAGCAAAGTACGGCATGGCTTGCTCGACACTGACAGGCTGTGTGCATTTTTATGGGGAAGAAATAAATACAGAGATAATTATGCTGAAGGAGCTGAGGCAGAAGAGGCAGGAATGTCTGCTGAACATGTCAGCACACGAGAACCGGAGAATTTCACTGAGCTCCAGGCAGCAAAGGAGACTTCTGGCCCCTGAGGGATGAAATGAGTGCTATTTGTTGATGGAAGAGGCAGTGACTACACAAGGATTTTTTCTGGATTTTGTTTTTGTTTTAAGCCATTGCCTTCAAGGAAGGAAGAGAAACATTTAGAGAAGCATCCATTCTAAAATCTCTCCTCTGAGAGATTCTTTCCCAGGAAATATTATCTTTGGATTTATTAACCCTTGGTTACCTGCAGCTATACTGGAATCCATAATGGTTATATAAGGCTGTTTTTTCAGATCTCTATTTTCCTCTGGACATCTGTTATTAGATTCATGGCAAAACAAAGAACAGTTAGTAACCACATAACCACTGCTCTAGAACACTTTAATTATATCAACTAATGTTTTTGACTACTTGTGTGCGTGCTCAGTTGCTCAGTCCTGTCCAACTCTGTGAGATCCCATGGACTGTAGCCCACTAGGCTCCTCTGCCCATGGGATTTTCCAGCCAAGTATACTGGAGTGGGTTGCCATTTTCTTCTCCAGGGGATCTTCCCGACCCAGGAATTGAACCTGTGTCTCCTGTGTCGCCTGCTCTGACAGGTGGATTCTATACTACTGCACCACCTGGGAAGCCCTTTTGATTACTTAATGTGTGTTAAGCATAGTACTTAAGAACTGGGCCTCTATTTCCTCCTTTAATTGGAAAAGCAATCCTATGAGGGAGACATTTTTATTGACTCCATTTTCCAGATGAAGGACTGAGGCTTAAGGAGGTTATTGGACTTGACTGAGTGTGGAGGCCAGAACCTCAGCAGTTGGAATCTCACCTGCCATGTCTACTTCAACCACAACTCAACAGGACCACTGAAAACATGGTGCATTTCATCCAGACAACTACCTATGTGGCTTTGGGAGAAATATTAATATTTAGCTACTCCAGTCCTCAGGCTTCCCAGGTGGTGCTAGTGGTAAAGAATAGGCCTACAAATGCAGGAGATGTAAGATATGCAGGTTCGATCCCTGGGTCAGGAAAATCCCCTGGAGTAGGAAATGGCAACCCACTCCAGTATTCTTGCCTGGGGAATCCCATACACAGATGAGCCTGGTGGGATACAGATCATAGGATCACACAGAGTCGGACACTACTGAAGCGACTTCACACGCACTCCAATCCCCAGAGGCTTCATCTATAAAATGGAGTTAGGAATGATAACCATCCCCTCGAGCTACCATGGAGGTTACATATAAAGAGTTTAGCACAGTGTATGTCACATATAGAGTAGGAAAAATATGGTCACTCCAATAATGCAATCCCACTACTGAATTTTCTACTATTTCACTTTATAGATGAGAAAACCAAAGCCAGAAGTGGGAAGGTCACAGGTCCCAGCAAAGACCATTCAAGAACTGAATCTCAAGTCTCCCACCTAGCATTTAGGGGTGCTTTCTGCTGCTCTTCATCTCATCCAATTAGGAAGAAATACTTCTGCCTTAACGTGACAGGGGCCATGTGGAGGTAAGCAAATCTAAAAGCAATCGGAAAAAGTGGTCCTCAGCCCAACCATCACTACAGATATTGGCAAGCCATTTAAATGACGTTAAGCAGCTACACTCCATTTTTTAAAAAATTCATTCACTGGATATTGATCTGAGTGCAATAATAAAAGGGGAGAAAAATTGGTAAGGCACAGATTGAATTGGAGTTCTGTCTATCAGAAAAATTCTGACAATATCACTACCTAAATCATTCTCTTAGTCTCATTGGTGAAAGTGAAAGTTGCTCAGTCATGTCCAAGTCTTTGTGACCCCATGGACTATACAGTCCTTTGAATTCTCCAGGCCAGAATACTGGAGTGGGTAGCCATTCCCTTCTCCAGGGGATCTTCCCAACCCAGGGATCAAACTGGGGTCTCCTGCATTGCAGACTGATTCTTCACCAGCTGAGCTACCAAAAAGCTGGCTAAAAAAAACTAAGATCTTGGCATCCCATCACTTCACGGCAAATAAATGGGGAAACAATGGAAACAGTGAGAGGTTTTATTTTCTTGGGCTCCAAAATCTTTGTAGATGGTGACTGCCGCCATGAAATTAAAAGACACTTACTTGCTCCTTGGAAGGAAAGCTAAACTAACCTAGACAATATATTTAAAAGCAGAGACATTACTTTGACAACAAAGGTCCTTCTAGTCAAAGCTTTGGTTTTTTCAGTATTCATGTATGGATGTGAGAGTTGGACCATAAAAAAAGCTGAGTACCCAAGATTCGACGCTTTTGAACTGTGGTGTTGGAGAAGAGTATTGAGAGTCTCTTGGGCTGCAAGGAGATCAAACAAGCCAATCCTAAAGGAAATCAGTCCTGAATACTCTTTGGAAGGACTGATACTGAAGCTGAAACTCCAATACTTTGGCCACCTGATGCGAAGAGCTGACTCATTGGAAAAGACCCTGATGCTGAGGAAGATTGAGGGCAGGAGGAGAAGGGGACGACAGAGGATGAGATGGTTGGATGGCATCACCGACTCAATGGACATGAGTTTGAGCAAGCTCCGGGAGTTGGTGATGGACAGGGAAGCCTGGCGCGCTGCAGTCCACAGATTCCCAAACAGTTGTACACAACTAAGCGACTGCACCGAACTGAAATCATTCTCTCCGCAGGCTAACGTGGAAGGGTCAAGCGGTCCTGAATTTTGAAAGCAGACAAACCCTTGTGCCACACCAAGCAGGCTGTGTGACCTTGAGCTGGTGTCTTAGGTCCTCCGACTCTCTACACGCCCGTATAAAATGAGGTGAGATGCCCTAAGATGAGGGGAAACGTCCACTTGACAGCATTGGCAAAGGAGTCAGATGAGAGTCTAAAACACTTTGAAAGCAGTAAAAATCAGGCTCTGAAGATGAACAGGCATGAGTTTGAATCCTGACTCACCACTTCTTCACTATGTGGCTGAGAAAGGCACTTCATCCCTTAAACCTCTTAACCCTCATCTCTAAATTACCATATTAGTAGCCACATCATAGAGTTGTTGTGAAGATCAAGTGCACTGATAGAGAACTTGGTAAGTTGCCTGGCCAAAATTTAGGTGTTCGATAAATTCTAACAAATAAGTATTGTAAATTATTTACCATCATAATTTTTTCCTGAGCAGAAAGGCTGCTGGCAACCTCTGAATTGATCTGCACGGTCATCCATCAAACATGCATTGAGTAACTGCTACACACTAGATTTTGTGCAAGATTTTGCACATTGCCTTCAAAAAAAAGATTGGCACTCACATTTGAAAAAGAAAAGAAACAATAAAGAATTCAGGAAGACACAAGAAGTGTCTTACGTTCTTGAAGAACTGTCAAACAAAAAGAGTTTAGTTTTCATTTCCACATTTCCAGAGAGAAAATGAGGACCAAGTCATGAAAAATTAGAACATAGAACATTTTCATTCGTAGAAGAAAGATTTTTCTACCGATTAGACCCATCTGACAATAGGATTATCAAATCTTAAAAAATAGAGAGCTTCCTATTATTGGAAATAATATACTGTTCATAGTATAAATAATAATTTATATTTAATACAAATAATGAAAGTGAAAGTCACTCAGTCGTGTTCGACTCTTTGTAACTCTATGGACTACACTACACAGTCCATGGAATTCCCCAGGCCAGAATACTGGATTGGGTAGCCTTTCCCTTCTCCAGGGGATCTTCCCAACCCAGGGATCAAACCCAGGTTTCCCAAATTGCAGGCAGATTCTTTACCAGCTGAGCCACAAGGGAAGCCCAAGAATACTAGAGTGGGTAGCCTATGTAATTATGATATATTATATAACATATAAATAATATAACATAATATTTCATTGTCCTCCGCCCCCTGTTGATGGGCATATTGGGTTTCTAAACATGTCATGCCATTTCACAGGCATCCCTGGGACTTACACCTGTCCCTCTGCCTGAAAAGATCTTCCCCGAGCACGTATACCTGGTCACCTCCAAACCAAGGTTTGAAATTCTTGGGACCCTTCCCCAAAGTTATCCTATTTTCTGTGATTCTGTTAAGAAATTGTACACCCTCAACTAGAGTACTTTCATAGTTTTAATTTTTGCAATCTATGCCATCCTCATTTGACTATGTATGGGGGAGTAGGATTATGTCTCTTTCCATTTTATGTCACTTTAAGTGCTGATACTCTGTGTACACATAAGATCCTCAATCAGTTAAAGCGCTGAATGGTAATCAGTAAATTGCTCTACCTTGAGAACATCAGAGAAGAAAGAACGTCAGAGAAGAATCATCTTAGATCATTTCTACATAGGATTGATGTCAGTGAGGATAGACTAGCCCTTTGCTGAGAAACAAACAATCCAAGATCTGGAAGATTAACCCCTATTGGTTTATTTCTCTTTCACCCAGGATCATCTGTAGGTTGGGTATCTCTCCAGGTAATCCCTCTGTGCTGTGACTCAGGGATCGAGGATGCTTCCTCTTGCGTCTTCACCATCCCAAAACAAGGTCTCCAAGGTCTTCATGGCAAAACAAAGATGGGAAAATCTCAAAGGTATGTTGTTGTTTTTTTCTGTCTATATCATTTAGAGGTAACAAACTTCACTTCCACTCACATTTCTGTCCAGAACTAGCTCCATGGCCTCATCTAATCCCAAGGGGAACTGGGAAATATAAGTTTCCATAGAGCTAAAAGGGAAGAATAAGACACAGGATTTGTTGAATTCAAAAGTATAATCTCTGCATATGCTCATTGGGAGAGAGTAGAAAATATTTTTAGATATTAATGTTTGACGTGAGTCTCAGTGAACTCCGGGAGTTGGTGATGGACAGGGAGGCCTGGCGTGCGGCGATTCATGGGGTCGCAAAGAGTCGGACACGACTGAGCGACTGATCTGATCTGATCTGATTAATGTTTGCCATTCTTCAAAAATAATGTCTTTGAGCATTAAAGTATGTACTTAATTTATTCAAATTTCAGTTTATCCATGTACTAAATGTTATGCAGTAATTAAAAAAGGTCAATATAATTTTAATACAAAAGTATTATAAAATAATATATGTAGCATGTCTTCAGTTTTCTTGAAGAGTAATACGTATGTGCACATACATCAAAAAGGCAGAAAGGATACATACCAATGACTCAAGTCTGGTTATCTCCAGAAGGTGGTGTTACATATTTTTCATTTTCTTCCTTGTGCTTTTCTGTATTTCCTATTTTTTTGTAAGAAAGAATTATTACTTTTGTTATCAAAAAAAGGAATTTTTCCTCCCAATTTACCAAAATAAGGTACCTGCTGAGCCAAGAAACTATTAAATCATTCAAGAGTGGAATTATCTTTTAGGGCTTTTTGTTTCTATACACATGTGGACTCATGAAATCTACGCAAAGAGAGCAGGGTTTTTGCCTTCTCCTGAAATGATCGGTCTAAAAATAATACCCTGTGGAGTTCAGACTTCACATGTGAGAAATGCCAACCCTAAATTTAAGAGGAAAAATCACCAGGTTGCAAAAAAATGGTACAAGCACAGGCCAGCTGCTGGACGAGTGACCAGGGACCCAGGGTTCAGCTGCCATCAAACCCACCCAGGAAGGCATCTCTGGACCCTACAGAAAGGTCAGGATCTCAGGTATACTGTGAGACAAGGGAAAAGAATATAGAGAAAGGCTGAGTCTATCCTCAACCCCCAGTTGAGGTTCTACCCAAGAGAGAAGAGACTCACAGTCTATCTGCTGCAGCTTCTTCAAAATGCAGATGCAAAATAGCAGTCTCAGAGAGGTGCTGTGACCTGCCCAGGGTCACACAGCAAGTTAGTACCTCAACCAGAACTAGAATCTCTGTTTCTTGGCTCCCAGTTTTCGATTTGCTTTGGTTTGTTTGTGTTTTCCCATTACGTTTTACTACTTTCAATAGCAGCCAAAAGTTAGAGCACCTGGTCATTGTGCAGACTGCCATAGCCATCTCTGAGACTTTGGACAGAAGTCCAGTCTCTCTTGGCCAGTCTGGGAATAATAATATCTGCCCTACTGACCTGAGTTTATTGAAGGTGAATTGAAATAATGGATCAGAAAGTACTTCTAAACGTTGAAAGAGAGACAGACAGAAATTGAAAGAGAGACAGACAGAAAGAAAGAAAGGAAAGAAAGAGGAAAGGAAAAAAGTCGGGAGAGGAATGAGAAAGGGAGAAACAAACAGAGTGGGTTACTATTATCAGAAATATGCCTATTTTCTTTTTTAAAATTAATTTAAGACCAGCTGGTCAGGGTGGTATTGGTACCTGAAATAACAGAATTAACAGCTTTGTGACCTGAGTATGCTGGTAAGCCAAAGAGGTCAAAGAATTCGACTCAAAGTAATGAGATGCTGCCAAACTGAAATGCTTCCTCATTGTTTCGGACTTAAATTCTCATCACCTCTTGCTTCCTGTCACCACAAGAGTTATTTAGTAAATACAGAGCTCTCTGTCTGAGTGTGTGGTGGCCCTGCACAAGCTTCCCAGAAACTCTGGTTACCCTTCCATTTCTCAGAAAGCCGCACCCACCTTCTATTCCATGTAAAGTACCCTGTCCTCGTCAGGCACAGCGGGAGCTTAGCTATGTTCCAATTCACTGGGGAAGGGATAGAACATCATCTTGTCGGATATTTAGGGTCATTTTCTTCATTCTAGGCTTTTTTAAAAAATCATTTATTTTTGGCTGCACCGGGTCTTCGTTGCGGTGCCTGGGCTTCTCGTTGCAATGGCCTCTCTCGTTGCAGAGCAAGGGCTTTGGTAGTTGTGTTACAGGGGTTGAGTTGCGCTCCGCATGTGGAATCTTCCTGGACCAGGGATTGAAACCATGCCCTGTCCTCTGCATTGGCAGGGAGATTCCTGTTCACTGTGCCACCAGAGAAGTCCAAGGGTTGTATAAGTTTTATTTTCTGAATTCTAGTCCCAAACATTGTTCCATATACTCTTTCTACAATTTAATTTTCATATGCATGCTTCATACAATTTGTCTTATTAATGATGAAATAATCCCATGCATTTCTTTAAGAATGCAGTTTAAGTGACATTTTGGCAACATATTAGCTACAGGAATGCAGTAGCAGTCTCTTTTGAGCAGTATTACAACACCATGCATAATTTACCTAAAGAATATTATTTTACCAGCCAGTGAATGTTCTTATGTCCAGAACCACAAACCCCACAGTTAAGAAGATTTAAAACTAAGTTTCTAACTTACAGATGTGTTGCTTTGATCCTCCAGGAAACATGATAACCTCAAATCACTGAAGAGAAGAAAATACCTGGAGAGGTTACTACTGGATCAAGATTTTCAGCCCAAATCCTCACCTGAAGCCTGATCTCAAAAGACAGGATCATCTCTAAGATGAAGATTCAGGACCAGATAACAGGTGACTGCCTGAGAAGAATCCAAGTTTCTTCCCTGATCAGTACACAATTCTAATCTTGTTTCCCTGGAGACTTTATCTAATCTGACTCTTATATTTATCTTTTTCATTTAAAACTGTGGGCTGAATGGTGGCCCCAAAACTGATATGTCCTTGCCCTGGTGACTGCAAATGTGACTTTATTTGGGAAAAGGGTCTTTATAAATATAATTACATTAGGAATCTTGAGGGCTTCCCTACTGGCTCAGTGGTGAAGAATCTGCCTGCCAACGCAGGAGATCCCTGGTTGATCCCATAGGTTCAGTCCAATCCCTGGTCCCGGAAGACCCCACACGCCTCGGAGCAACTAAACCTGTGGGTCACAACTATTAAGCCCGCGTTCTATAGCCCGGGAGCCACAACTACTGAAGCCTGTGGCCCTAAAGCCCGTGCTCTGCAACAAGAGAAGCCACCGCAATGAGAAGCCTGAGCGCCCCAACTAGAGAACAGTCCCTCACTCGCCGCAACTAGAGAAAGCTCACGCAGCAATGAAGACCCAGAACAGCCAAAAATAGATAAACAATTCAAAAGAACCTTGAGATGAGCTCTTCCTAGGCTACCCAGGCAGGTCCTAAATCCAACAACAAGCGTCCTTAGAAGAGACAGCAGGGGAGAAGACACCGAGGGGAAGAGGGAGGCCATGTGAAGACAGAAGACATTAGAGGGATGCTGTCCCGAGGAAAGGAACACCAGGGACCAAAGAAGCTGGAAGAAGCAAGGAGGGACTTTTCCGTAGAGACTCTGGAGGGAGGCTGGCCTGCTGACCCCTTGATTCTGGAGTTCTGGCCTCCAGAACTGTTATGGAATATATTTCTGTTGTTTTAAACCACGCAGCCCGTGGTAACTTGTGATGGCAGCCACAGGAAACTTAACACCACGTGGGACTCTAGATCTGGCAGAAAACAGGTTGAGTGGTAAAGTCTTGTACTTGAATTAGAAAAATAGAATTGGGTAGCCTCTCTCCAAAAGCTCCTAAAGTATGTCTCAAAGGCTTTTACCTCTGAATCTGGCATCCAGGATTCAGCAAGGAGCATCTAATTCCATGGTCCTGAGAATGAACATAGTCACTCTGAGTCAAAGCGCCAGACTGTCGTTCCTATCCATCTGGACACCAGGCAGAGGAAAATGTCTGCTACCTCTCTGCCTGGGGAGAAGAGATTCCTAGCAGCCAGGAGACACAGAGATTCATGAAATGTACATTTCTCTCAAGTTCTTGGTGAAGGTAAAATAAAAGCCCCAGATCTGGCTTTGGAATGAGCAGTCAAATATATTAGAAGGAATGTGCTTTTTCCCTGAAGCAATAGATAAATAAATCCCTTAGCAAGAGCCCCAGGAAAGCTTATTACGTTCATAAAATATTTTTCTTTCCATTTTAGTGCTTGGTAAAGATGAAAAAGAGAAGACAAATGGTATTTCACTGCTTGTTTTTATGTGTGTGAACCCCCAAAAAAATTCTGTAAAGATTTAATTTAAAAAAATCTATAAAGTTTCTGAAGGAACTTTGTAGTCTGAAGCTCCCTGGTAAAAAGTCATAATTTGGGGGGGATACACAGAAGGCTTGCAGAAATGCTAATTAAAGAAATCGGCTAAAAAGGAATCATGCTTCCCTGAAACGGTTCTGAATCATCAAGTCTGGGGGCTGAAGAAGGGACACAAGAGATCATTTTGTCATCTCCCAAATCAAACAGTAAACCAGAAAGATCCTCATCTGTTCTTTTCCATAAGCCTCCAGAAAAGAATTCTCATTCTCCCTTGGTAGTACAGCCAGTCAGTGAGTCACTGAGTCAATATTGAGCATTTATTTAGCACCCAGTTCGATATTAATTGGAAAGAATAAAATTGTTCTTGGCATGACTTGGGTAGGCAGGAGAGATCAGACATTCTGGGAATTTGGCTTAGTAAAGTTTCTCAAGCCTTAGTCCTCACCGTTCCCAACTCTCATCGTTTTATTAGCTTCCATTCCTTCATCCGTTAAATGCAGATAAAACATTGCTTACTTCACACGGTCAATCAGAAGCTTACAAGAAAAACATGGGCTTTGAAGTCAGACAGCCTTGACCAGGATTTAGATCCTAGCTTGATTCTTTTGTTATCGGTGTGAAGCGGTCACATTTCTGACTAGTTCCCCATCAGCCTGGTTCCCTCAGCCTGGTTCCCCATCTGGAAAATGCATGACTGAAGTCCCATGAAGGGCTGTTGTGAAAATCAGAGGTACTTTACAAATATGGAGCATACACATCTAATACATGAGTTACAGTCGTTAATGAGAATGTTGCTGCCAGATCAGTAAACAAAGGATGTTTCAGCAGATTCTCTATCAGCTGAGCCACCAGGGAAGCCCAAGAATACTGGAGTGGGTAGCCTATCCCTTCTCCAGTGGATCTTCCCAACCCGGGAATTGAACCGGGGTCTCCTGCCTTGCAGGTGGATTCTTTATCAAGTGAGCTATGAGGGAAGCCCCAAACAAAGGATGTTTCAGCCATCAAGGCATTGTGGCTGCCCCAAACTGTGTACCCTGAGGGGACTCAGGATGGAGAAAAGCAGGATACTGGCTCTAGAGAGCGAAGGTACAATCAAAGGAATGATTCCAGTGAGCCCAGACTCTTTCTTCTTCTCTTACCTAGAAAAGTACTAAATTCATTAACCTGAGATATCTGGTTTTCTTTTAACTAACAGTAATCTTTTGATGCTCTGACTCCCCCATCTTTGTTGCAAAAGTTCCTACATATGCAGGCTCCTCTTAGAAGCAGTCCTTCAGCGCTCTCTGAGACATTGTGTCCCGGGCCGAAGTTTGCAGTTTTGTCCGTCGAGTGAAACAACTCTCAACTTTTGGTTGTGCTCTTTTTTCCAGTTGACACAGCTGCTGTTGAAAGCATTTCATTAACGGTGACTTCGGAATACATTTTAGGAATAGCTGGCTCCACCCAAAGCCCCCATTGAAATCCCATGCAATTGTTGAAGTGACAGTCCCCACTTGGTTGGATAGAGAGGTGTTTTCTTTTCTCCCAACACTGCCCATACCCCTCCTCCTCAGTTCTCAACCCCAGTGGACAGCTTGAAGCCTCTTACTGTTGGCATCCTCCTGCCTACCTGATGAAGCATCAGATGGGGCAGTGGTAGTCTGGCTCTGTGCAAAGGAAACTCACACATTTTTCAAAGCCAAACAGTAGGAGGATAAGTCAGCTGTATCACCAACCCTGCATCACCAAGCCTAGAAGTTCTTTCCTGCTGTCTTTCATCTGGTCTCATAGACTCAGGCCAGATCAACAGGCCCACTGTTTAAGCAGCCAACCAGGGCAAAAGATGCCAGGCTCTTCCTCTCTTGCCAACATCTCTGCTTCTATGAAGATCCTCCAGAGCCCTGTACCACTAGGAGCAGGGAGAAGGGGTGGGGTGAAAACATTCCAGTCCTTTCAAAGCAAAGCTTGATTCACCTTTAACATTGCCTTCTTAAAGATGCTGAGGGCTCCTTCCTCTTGCCCCCCATTTTTATTTATAAAGTGGGAAAATGGTGGGCGTGGCAAAGACAATGGCAGGTGTGGCAGGTCTGATTGAGCAACCTCTTACTTTTCTTCTTTTTTATAGTTAATTTACCATGTTGTATGAGCTACTTCTTACTAAGCCTGAAAGAGATGTCCAGGCCCCCAATTCTGCTGGCAACTTAGTGCTTTTCTCTCTTCGTGTTTTTCTTTGTTATCAGATTTGGATCTTAGCCACCAGTCTTCTCAGCATCCTTTGATAACTGACTCATTCTTAATGCTGTCAAGAGATGTCACCTATGTAGACTGGACCCAAGCTCAAGTCTTAAACATTGTGGCGATATTGATATTCTGCTTTGGAAATGGAAGAGGGATAAACATGAAGGGAAACTGATCAAAGCAGTTCCTTAGATGTTCTGACATTCCTGCTTTTTACTAAAGATTCTTACATTTGATATTCTTATTTCTTATAAGGTTAACATTACAAAACAATGTTCTTTTTGTCCAGATAAATAA
Source organism: Bubalus kerabau (assembly GCF_029407905.1). NCBI lineage: Eukaryota > Metazoa > Chordata > Mammalia > Artiodactyla > Bovidae > Bubalus > Bubalus kerabau. The sequence goes on along the minus strand of NC_073637.1, from coordinate 11,422,661 downwards.
TACATTCAGGGCTAATGTATTTGGTCCCAAGTTCACAGAGACACTTGGATTCTTTTTCATTGTCTACTTCTTGGGTCAGTTTTAACAAGTTTGGGTTGAGAAGCTATTTGTGGGCAATTCTTTTTACTAGTCAATAGACTGCCTGGTTTACCAAATTTAACTTGCTTACTTTCTCTCCTAACTTTCAAGTCCTTATCTCTTGCTGTCTGATCAAACTGCTAACAATTATTCAAACTTTTCCTTATTTGAAGGCACTTTCCTAGACCATCTCAAAAAGTTCTAGAAACCTAGATTTGTGCTACTGTACGGAGAACTCTGCTCAGTGTTACATAGCAGCCTGTTTGGGAGGCAAGTTTGGGGGAGAATGTGAGGCTGAATCTCTTTGCTGTCCACCTGAAACTAGCACAACATTGTTAATCAGCTATATCCCAATATAAAATAAAAGGTTAAAAAATAGATTTGTGCTACTACAGTACTTCACACATAATTGAATTAAAGCCTGTTTACCTTGATTTTTAGTTACCTGCCCATGTAGCTCTCTGCCGCCACAAGAGTGGCGACTGGTTACCAGAATATATACGTTACCTAGCATATGCACTAGGGCTTCTAAAAATATCTGTTAGAGTGGTCCTCCTTGTTGAAGAGAAATTCTCATCAAGAAAAATCAAAGCCTTAGCTAAATCAAAATACACTGAGTTTCAATTTCTCTATCACTCTGTCACGGAAAGAAAATAGAGTACTTTGATGATATCGATTCTCTACAAAGGCCTGCTGTTTTTCACCCAAAACCTTGTGCTTTTATGGCTGCTTAGACATTGATTTCTGGTGAGATATTCAGTTTGTTTGTTTCCCAGCATGACATGCTGATGGATCCATATTAGGCCACACTGTCCTGGCTCTCCTTTTGTGAGAATGGACTTTCAATTGCTTCTTTCGATCACTTTGCACTTCTCCCAATCTTTGTGAATCATTTACAGTCATTGCTAGTAGTTGTCCCAGCTGGACCTTAGGGAAACTGAACCATGCCAATTAAAATGCTTCCCAATTAAAATGTACCGAGATTTTCCCAGCCCACACTAACACAGTGATTAAGTCATGGTAATCCTAACACTAGTAGAATATTTCTGCTCCACAAACTCTTCTGAGACTCCCATGTGATTCAAATTCCTCCCCACCCAGTACTCCTGCGCATCACTTAAGAAGTCTCAGATGTTTGCAGATGCATCCTCTGTGTTGCTATGAGGACCCATTACCTTCCTCCTCTCCTGCTCTGATGTGTCCTGTTGCTGCTGGTCATGAAACCATCATGAAGCTGCCCCAGGTCCTCTGTGGTTCTGCTAACACCCACTAAAGAGTGGCATGGGGGACCACTCTTCCATCTAAGACAAAAGCTAATTCAGCAGGTCCCAGGTGGCTGAGTCCGCACCATGCTTGAGAGTAACATGTGATGTGAAAGTGCCCAGCTCCTGTGCAGGTCTGTCACTGCAGCCACCAAGTCCACATTTCATGATGTTTGGGCTGAAACAACTCTTTCACGTTTTATCCTCCATTCCCTTCCCCCTAGGGTCGGGTGAGAGTGTGGTAGTGAGGCCATGGGCAGGGTGAGTGGCAGACATGGGCACTATTCAGAATGACCTTGAACTTCTTTATGAACCATTTATTCCAGGCAAAATCCTTTGTTCAAACTCTGTCTTGGCTTAGAATGATGTCAGCCCTAAGAGACCTCTGGTCTGTTTTGACAATACAAGGCTCATGGGTCCATTCAAATGGCCTTCAGACATGCCCATATAAATCTGCATCATAGAGTTAGTATAGTTTGAGATCCAGCTGATGTCCTTTTCACATTAAAAAAAGCAGAGAACTAGCAGCTCCACTTCTATGCTGTCTTCCTATTCTCCTATTTCTGTACCTGTTCACAGATTACAGATGACATTTAAAAGTGTTCTGTTTCTGGGACCATTGTCACCCGTTTTAATACACAGATGATGAAACTGTGGATACCAAAGGCAGACTGTGGTCTTCCTTGATGCCCAAGATATAGGTGAAACAGTTCAGATTAAATTTGCTGTTGTCCAGTTGATAAGTTGTGTCTGACTCTTTGTGACCCCATGGACTGAAGCACGCCAGGCTTCCCTGTCCTTCACTATCTCCCAGTGATTGCTCAAACGCATGTCCATTGAGTCAGTGATCATCCTCTCTCATCCTCTTCTCCTCCTGCCCTCAATCTTTCCCAGCCTCAGGGTCTTTTCCAATGAGTCAGCTCTTTGATCAGGTAGCCGAAGTTTTGGAGCTTTAGCTTCAGCATCAGTCCTTCCAATGAATATTCAGGGTTGATTTCCTTTAGGATTGACTGGTTTGATCTCCTTGCAATCCAAGAGACTCTCAAGATTCTTCTCCAGTACCACAATTCAAAAGCATCAACATAAGCACTATTTTGGACACATTAAGGAAGAAGGAAAAAACTAGGTCTGACCACTGCCTTTCATAAAATTGATTACTGACACAAGGGAGCAAAGAGAAAACATGGAGTTATTGCTGCATTGTATCTTTATGTGGAATACAAGGCCACTTCCATGTGATAAAATCAGAGTGGACACACCATCATAGGCATGGGGAATAGTGGATGACAAACTTGCATACTTTGCGCTTCAGTATTTGTGTGTATGAGCTAAACGTCTGAAAGACGTCTTGAAAACTAATACTGGAGAAAACTAGAAAATGGAGAATGAAACTTTCTAAGCCCTAAGAGTTTGTGAGTTTTACTAACAAATGCTTTAGGCTAAGAAATGGCCTTTCATATTTTCCCTTTTGAATCTGTACTTACAAGACTGTTAGCAATTTTTTCTATATAATAAGATGTCAGATTCCTAAGAGCACTTGACAACACCCATCTCCAAGGACTGTTCCTCATTGACCATGGTTGCAACTGAATCAAATTAAATTTGGGAGGAAAATATACCTTTTTTATCATCTATGAGCAAATATCTACCTAATGACAGAGCCCATGTAACATTTACACATAGATCTGAAGCACTAGCATCTTGGGGGAAATGATAGAAAATGAAGAAGGTCATTTTGGTTCATTACATCAGATTCTTGCAAAGCTTCAGAGACTTTTGAGCTAATTCTACATTTTTCTACATTTACCATTTCACTGCCTAGCTGCATTCTGTATAGCCATATGTCTTTACTTTAAGACACATTTAAAAATTGCAAAACATCTTCTTATGAAGCATTACATTTTATACAGAAATATAAAGCAATCGAATAACTTGTAGAAAGGCATTATATTTCAAGAAATACCCCTACAATGCTGGCTTAAGAGTGCTTCAAAACTCACCTTATGGTGGTCATCTTGTGTAGGAATTTTGAGTCCCAATATTCTTATTTTTTTTCTGCCCTTCACCTTCCACCCTTTGATAATATAATCATTGATACTATTGTTTTGGCAAACAGGTAATACAAGTCACTTTCTTGTTGGAGTCAAATAAGACACATACACATGATCATTTTTGAAGAGGGAAAATGTTGCAGGTTTATGCTGCTTGGTCTAGGACAGGAAGGAGTGGCCATCTACCCAGTGTCCTGTGGGCATTTCTCTGGGGCAATCTTATCTTCAGGGACTATGATTATCTATCATACAGTCAGGACTTGGTGACTGACATGTGCTTGTGGTTGGTTAGCAGGGGCAACAGTAATAACAAGGAGGACCTAATGGGAGGCGGGCTAGGCGCCATACATGCATGCTAAGCTGCTTCAGTCAAGTCTGACTCTTTGTGACCCTATGGACCGTAGCCCACAGGCCCTTCTGTTCAAGAGATTCTCCAGGCAAGAATACTGGAGTGGGTTGCCATTCCCTTCTCCAGGGGATCTCCCAACCCAGGAATCCCACCTGAGTCTCTTATGTCTCTTACATTGGCAGGCATGTTCTTTACCATTAGCACCACCTGGGAAGCCTGGGCTAGGCACCAATATGGCATCAAAACCAACACATAGGCAACCTGGAAATAAAAGAGAAGTGCTCAGCATCTTCCATTCTTAGACAGGAAGACACTGAACACCTACCAGCCAACTTTCCCATCTAGGTCCATTGGTTGACACTGAGAATTTCACTTCTACCCCAGCTCCAGAAGCATTGGAGAGAATACATCTGATCTGGCCTCTCTCTTTACTTGTTACCCACAGGAGGCCATGAGATTAGAAAGAGCATCATATGTTTTAGACCCAGATGGCAATAGTAGCCTCCTAACTCATCATCTGCTATACTTGTCTCCCTACAGTCTGTTCTCAAGATCCAGAAAGATGTTTTTAAATATTAAGGTATTAAATCTCAACTCTGTTCAAAATCAGTGATCAGTGCAAAGAAATAGAGGAAAACAATAGATTAGGAAAGACTAGAGATCTCTTCAAGAAAATTAGAGATACCAAGGGAACATTTCATGCAAAGATGGGCTCGATAAAGGATAGAAATGGTAGAGATGATCTTCATGAAAAAGATCTTCATGACCCAGATAATCATGATGGTGTGATCACTCACCTAGAGCCAGATATCCTGGAATGCGAAGTCAAGTGGGCCTTACGAAGCATCATTACAAACAAAGCCTAGTGGAGGTGATGGAATTCCAGTTGAGCTATTTCAAATCCTAAAGATCATGCTCTGAAAGTGCGGCATTCAATATACAAGCAAATCTGGAAAACCCAGCAGTGGCCACAGGACTGGAAAAGGTCTATTTTCATTCCAATACCAAAGAAAGGCAAAGCCAAAGAATGCTCAAACTACCACACAATTGCACTCACCTCTGCTACTGCTAAGTCACTTCAGTCGTGTCCGACTCTGTGCGACCCCATAGACGGCAGCCCACTAGGCTCCTCTGTCCCGCTAGGCTCCTCTGTCTCTGGGATTCTCCAGGCAAGAACACTGGAGTGGGTTGCCATTTCCTTCTCCAATGCATGAAAGTGAAAAGTGAATGTAAAGTCGCTCAGTCATGCCCGACTCTTAGCAATCCCATGGACTACAGCCTACCAGGCTCCTCCATCCATGGGATTTTCCAGGCAAGAGTACTGGAGTGGGGTGCCATTGCCTTCTCCATGCACTCACCTCACATGCTAGTAAATTCTAGCATAATGCTCAAAATTTTCCAAACCAGGCTTCAACAATACATGAACCATGAACTTCCAGATATACAAGCTGGTTTTAGAAAAGGCAGAGGAACCAGAGATCAAATTGCCAACATCCTTTGGATGATCGAAAAAGCAAAAGAGTTCTGGAAAAACATCTATTTCTGATTTATTGATTATGCCAAAGCCTTTGTGTGGATCACCACAAACTGTGGAAAATTCTGAAAGAGATGGGAATACCAGACCATCTGAACTGCGTCTTGAGAAATCTGTATGCAGGTCAGGAAGCAACAGTTAGAACTGGACATGGAAAAACAGTCTGCTTCCAAATCGGGAAAGGAGTACATCAAGGCTGTATACTGTCACCCTGCTTATTTAACTTATATTCAGAGTACATCATGAGAAATGCTGGGCTGGATGAAGTACAAGCTGGAATCAAGATTTCCAGGAGAAATATCAATAACCTCAGATATGCAGATGACACCACCCTTATGGCAGAAAGTGAAGAAGAACTAAAGAGCCTCTTGATGAAAGTGAAAGAGAAGAGTGAAAAAGTTGGCTTGAAGCTCAACATTCAGAAAACGAAGATCATGGCATCTGGTCCCATCACTTCATGGGAAATAGATGGGGAAAGAGTGGAAACAGTGTCAGATTTTATTTTTCTGGGCTCCAAAATCACTGCAGATGGTGACTTCAGCCATGAAATTAAAAGACACTTGCTCCTTGGAAGAAAAGCTATGACCAACCTAGATAGCATATTAAAAAGCAGAGATATTACTTTGCCAACAAAGGTCTGTCTAGTCAAAGCTATGGTTTTTCCAGTGGTCATGTATGGATATGAGAGCTGGACCATAAAGAAAGCTGAGTGCCAAAGAATTGATGCTTTTGAACTGTGGTGTTGGAGAAGACTCTTGAGAGTCCCTTGGACTGCAAGGAGATCCAACCAGTCCATCCTAAAGGAAATCAGCCCTGAATATTCATTGGAAGGATTGATATTGAGGCTGAAACTCCAATACTTTGCCCACCTGATGAGAAGAACTGACTCATTTGAAAAGACCCTGATGCTGGGAAAGATTGAAGGTGGGAGAAGAAGGGGGTGACAGAGGATAAGATAGTTGGAAGGCATCACCGACTCAATGGACATGAGTGTGAGTAAACTCCAGGAGTTGGTGATGGACAGGGAGGCCTGGCGTGCTGCGGTCCATGAGGTCGCAAAGAGTCAGACCTGACGAGCTACTGAATTGAACTGAACTGAATGACATGCTCATTGGTAAAGAATCCGCCTGCAAAGCAGGAGATCCCAGTTTGATTCCTAGTTGGGAAGGTCTGCTGGAGAAGGGATAGGCTACTCAATCCAGTAATCTTGGGTTTCCCTTGTGGCTCAGCTGGTAAGGAATCCGCCTGCAATGTGGGAGACCTGGGTTTGATCCTTGGGTTGGGAAGACACCCTGGAGAAAGCAAAGGCTACCCACTCCAGTATTCTGGCCTGGAGAATCCCATGGACTGTATTGTCCATGGGGTTGCAAAGAGTCAGATACGACTGAGTGACTTTCATTTCACTTTCATGACATGTGGAATGTTAGTTTCCTAGCCAGGGATTGAAACCACATCCCTGCACTGGAAGTGCAGAGTCTTCACTGCTGAACCACCAGGGAAGTCCCTAGAGTTCCTCCTAATTTCTTGCAGCAGCCTCTACAAGGCCCTCCATGGTCTGGGCCTCTGTTATTTCCCTGGTTTTGTTTGCTCTCTCTTTTCCAGCTACCATGACATCCTTGTTCTTTTTTAAATATTATATACCTGGGATTTCCCTTGTGGTCCAGTGGTTAAGACTTTGCCTTCCAATGTAGGAAATGCACGCTGAATCCCTGGCTGGGGAGCTAAGATTCCACATGCCATGGCTCACAAAGGGTTGGACACAAGTGAACAACTTTGTTTCCATCTTCCTAGAATACAAGCTCCTAAAGTAAAATAATTCTAGAGTCATTTATTCACTGATGTATCCTAAGCACTTGAAACTGCACCCGGCACACTGGTCAAATGTGAGAATGAACTCACGGATGCATGAATGAAAGTAAATACGAATTTGTGGATAATGGGAATATCAGTGAGGCAGGAAGCAGCCTGGGGAGAGAAGTGACCAGTGAGAAATGCCTGGGAGTAGAGAAGTCAAAAGATTTTTTTAAAAACCGGGGGTGGGGGGGGTCACATAAAATTAAATGTCCTATTGACGGCATCACTGAACTACAGCCCTCTCTTTGATGGCTAAAAAAAAAAAATGATTGAGTCTTGAGAGTCCCTTGGACTGCAAAGAGATCAAACCAGTCAATCCTAAAGGAAATCAACCCTGAATATTCATTGGAAGGACTGATGCTGAAGCTGGAGCTCCAATAATTTAGCCACGTGATACAAAGAGCCGACTCCTTGGAAAAGACCCTGATGCTGGGAAAGATTGAAGGCAAAAGGAGAAGGGGGTGATAGAGGATGAGATGGTTAGATAGGATCACCGACTCAGTGGACGTGAATTTGAGCAAACACCAGGAGATAGTGGAGGACAGAGGAGACTGGCGTGCTACAGTCCATGGGGTCGCAAAGAGTCAGACACAACTTAGCAACTGAACAACAGCAGCAAATAGCGACTGCAACAGCCTTCAGCTTTCAAAGTCCACCAGTGAAAGAGTGTGGTCAGATACACACCTGGGAGATCCATGTCAGCACAGGCAGAGAGTAAAGGACAAACACAGAAAGGAAAACTCTAGTTCAGAGGCCAAGAGTCTTCCAGGAAGAACACCTCAGAGGCAGGAGTGATTGGGCAGATTACTGATCTCTAGAAATCAGCTGAAATTGGTGGGCATGGAGGGAAGCCGAGGAACTGCCCACACGGTGTGAGGTAGGGGCTGGAGATAACTGATGGCAGGGGACCTCACCCTGGGTGTGGGCAGGAACGTCCAGGGCCTTTGTATGTTAATACTGGTTATATTGTAGTTCTCAACTGGGATAGAATGCATAGAATGTTTAGAAAAGTATAGAATGGCACGTGATCGCCCCAGTAATCTAGAACTGGGTCTACCCGTGGACCTTCCGTCCCACACTGGAAATCTGGGAATCCTTCCCACCCCTCTCTCTCCTTCCCCCCACATCTACTACTGTAGGGGACAAAAGAGCAGAAGCAGCCAAATAATAAGCTTTGGACCCAGTTTATAGAGCTTCCCAGGTAGCTCAGTGGGTAAAGAATCTGCCTGCGAACACAGAAGACGTGGGAGATTCGGGTTCTATGCCTGGGTTGGGAAGATCCCCTGGAGGAGGGTACAGCAACCCACTCCAGTATCCTTGTCTGGAGAATTCCATGGACAGAGGAGTCTGGTGGGCTGCAGTCCATGGGGTCACAAAGAGTCAGACACAACTGAAGGGACTGAGCATGCATGCACAGCACTATGGGTTTGAGTCACGGCTACTCCACTTTGCCGCTGTAAACCCATGGGCAATTTATTTCACTTTCCTGAAACTCTTTTTCCACATCTGTAAGTGGGGATTATAATAGTGGCTATTTTATAGGATTGTTCTAAGGATGACAAGTTAGCATATGGAAGGCACTCTAAGCCAGGGCACAGGTAATTCCTTAATAAATAAGAGCTAGTCATCTCATCAGTGATAAAATCCTGCTAGCCATGCCTTTTTCAGATATTTATTCATTCATTTATTTGGTTGTGCCTGGTATTAGTTGTGGCATGGGGGATCAAGTTCCCTGACCAGGGATCAAGCTAAGGCCCTCTGGACTGGGAACTTGGAGTTTTAGCCACTGGACCACCATGGAAGTCTCTAAACATGCTTCTCAATAACCTTCTTTTCCAGCTTTATCAAGGTGTACTTGACAAATAAAAATTGTATGTGTTAGCACAGTCACATGCTTATACTTTATAAAATGATCACAATCAAGTGAACTAACATGTATATCACCTCACATAGTTTTAGGATGAGTGAGTTCTGGGACTCCAATGCACAACATGTTAATATATCCTAGTATCATAGCTAATAATACTGTGTTGTATACTTGCAATTTGATAAAAGAGTAGATCTTTAAGTATTCTCACAATACACATAAAAAAAAGATCTCCAGGGGATCTTCCCAACCCAGGGATCGAACACAGGTGTCCCACATTGCAGGCAGATTCTTTACCATCTGAGCCACCAGGGAAGCCCATGATAATTAGAGTGGGTAGCCTATCCCATCTCCAGGGGATCTTCCCGACCCAGGGACTGAAGCAGGGTCTCCTGCATTGCAGGTGGATTTTTTACCAGCTGAGCTACCAGGGAAGCCCATACACATAAAAAAGGTAATTTAATTGTTTTACAGAATGTGTCCCCTTCACTCCATCCAGACCATCTTATTTCCCTTCTCATTCTGTTGCAATTCACCCTTCATCACAACTCTGTATCATTTATCTGTAGAACACGTCCCCAGCCAAATTAAAAACAACCAAGGATTCCATGCTGCCTGAAAAGGCCACAAAGCTTTCACAATTTCATGGCCCCAGCACTACCAGTTTTCTCTCCTACCACAGCCTGTCTTCTAAAGATACTCACTTTTTTCCAGGTATTTGTTTTCTGGGCCAGCCATGCCCTCTGCCCCACTTTCCTCACTCGGTAGGGCAGTCATCTATGAAGGCGTGTTCCCGGGAAGGCATGTTCTCGGGAAGGCATGCTGAAATCTTACTGAGAACTCACTGGCAAAAGCCTCAGAATGGTTTTCTGCTTCATTCTGAAGTAAAAGAGGAGAAAAGGCTGGAAGCAAATGCACATTCAGTAAATTGCTTTTAACTTGTGATTTCCAGGTTCTAAGAGCTGTTTCCTACCTACTGCAGGGCAGCCCTGACCAACCTCTGTCTTACCTCCCCGTCTCACCTTTACCTGCCAGCCTGCAGCTCCGGAGAAGATGTCCCTCCACGGCTTAGCAACTGCACAGCTGCCTCTGATTCTGAGGGGAGGGGCTAGGCAGGAGTCAGGAAAGCAGTTGAACAAAATGAGTCAGGACAATAAGGAGAATGCCGATGTTATGATTGCAGGTGCACGTACGTGTCTTTCCTACTCTCACCTCTTTGGCACCTGCCCAGATAATGCGTGCATCACAGGAGAGCACACACAGAGCACACACACACAAGTGGGCGCTGTCCTTCCGTGACCCACTGTGTACTGGTTGCTGCTGTCTCCTGTCTGCCCCTAATCTCTCTCTCACTAAAATGGAAATTTCCTGGGACTTGGTCTTTTGTTCTCTATTATATGTTGATCCCTGGGTCAGGAAGATCCCCTGGAGTGGGGCATGGATACCCATTCCAGTATTCTTGCCTGGAGAATCCTGCAGACGGAGGAGCCTGGCAGGCTACAGTTCACGGAGTTGCAAAGAGTCCAATGTGACTGAAGTGACTTAGCACTCACGCACATTGTACACCCATGCACAGTATAGTAGTAACCATGGTAGATTCTGGACAAATAGTCAATAGATGGATGGATGACTGAATGGTGAAAACAGCTCATTAACATCTAACAGAACTTTCCTACTCCTTAATTGCACTGGCTTAGATCAGCCCTGGGTGTTCTTTGGAAGGACTGATGCTAAAGCTGAAACTCCAGTACTTTGGCCACCTCATGTGAAGAGCTGACTCATTGGAAAAGACTCTGATGCTGGGAGGGATTGGGGGCAGGAGGAGAAGGGGACGACAGAGGATGAGATGGCTGGACGGCATCACTGACTCAATGGACGTGAGTCTGAGTGAACTCTGGGAATTGGTGATGGACAGGGAGGCCTGGCATGCTACAATTCATGGGGTTGCAAGGAGTCGGACATGACTGAGCGACTGAACTGAACTGAAGTCAGGACTTAAATCTTTTAATGAATGAGTGATGAATGGATGGATGGATGGTGGAAGACCTCACTAAGCAAAATCAGTAGAAGTTTTGCTACTTCCTAACTTCACAGTCTTAAGTCAGGACTTCAGCCTCTCTGGATTTCAGTATTATCATCTGTGAAAACCTCACAAAAGCATCTTAAAAGAAAAAAATTTACAAAAGAAAGAATTAAATCTCTTCATACCTCCATGCCCAGTTCTACACCATCATCTCTCTGGAGACTTGAGTTGTTCCTCTAGACAGCATCCGATGGGCCTCCAGTTTCCATCTCTGTTTCCTGTGTATCATTATCACGAATGATCACTGTGGTCCAAGAGTGTGCTGCCAAGAAGAAGAGAATTTAAAGATTGAGAGGCAACCACCTGGTAGACCAATAAGGGCCAGAAGAGAACATGAGAAACACATCAAGGAGGCCTTAGGGGCACTTCCTGACAAAATCAAGAAAATTCACAGGAAGAAAGGAAAACAAAGAGATAAAAACTGAAGTGGTAAATACAGCCAGACGTCCGTACTTCTAAGGTGAACAAACCATGCAGGATGCCAGAGGAGAGTCTCAGGACTCAGCATGGTGAAGCAGACGGATCTCGAGTGGGTCACTCGTATCCCAGTTGAAGGGGAACAGCACCACCCAGTGTTCTGAAGCCCGAACCCACTCAGCTTTTCAACACTTCTCACGAAGAATTAGAGAATGTCTCAGCTAAAACATATTTGGGGATGAAGTATAAACAGTTGATTCATTGCCAAGTGCAAATGATGCCAACAATCATTTAATTCATTTTATGCTTTGAGAGAAGGAGGATGGATTGGGAAATAAAAAAAGAAGATAAGAGGGGCTTGAAAGTGAAAAGTAAAGTCACTCAGTCATGTCCAACTGTGACCCCATGGACTGTAGCCTACCAGGCTCCTCCGTCCATGGGATTTTCCAGGCAAGAATACTGGAGTGGGGTGCCATTGCCTTCTCCAGGGAGAGGGGCTTGAGGGTTCCAGTTAATACAGCCCTGCAGAGATGGCAGAGAGGGCAGTCAACACAGACAGCAGGGCTCAGAGGCTTCTTGTTTTGCAGAGGTCTTCCATTCAGCTGGGGGAGGATAAACAGGAAGCATGTATTAACCTACCCATTGTGCTCAGGTATAGGGAACACGGAGGAAACTATGTAGCAACCCTCACCAGCTCAGTCCTCAGTGGTGTTGGACTCTGTGACCCCAAGGACTGGAGCCCACCAGGCTTCTCTGTCCATGGGACTTTCCAGCCAAGAATACAGGAGTGGATTGCCATTCCCTTGTCCAGGGGATCTTCCCAACCCAGGGATGGAACCCATATCTCCTGCATTAGCAGGCAGACTCTAACACTTAAGGTCAACAATCCCCACAATAGAAGCAAATGTGAAGGTCATGGGAACAGAGAAGGGAGCAATTAACTAGACACCAGACACAGATGCCAGATAGCCAGAGTCCTCATCCCAGCTTGACTAGTTCTTCGCTGCGGGTCCAAGACAAGTTACCTTAAATCTGAGTCTCAGTTTCCTCTGTGAAAACAGGGACGGTGATAATGACCATAGCACACTGCAAGGATTAAACAACTTGATGTATCCGAGAGAGCCTAATGTGGTGCCTAATGTCTGTAAACATTTCCTACGTGTGATTTCCTATTACAGAAGAAACTGCAGACAGGGTTTCATTGGAAAAGCAACCTCCGCAAAAAGAGAAAGACAAATACCATCTGATATCACTTATATGTGGAATCTAAAGTATGACACACATGGACTATCTATGAAACAGAAACAAATTCACAGACACAGAGAAGAGACTCGTAGTTGCCAAGGGGGGTGAGGGTGGGGGAGGAATAGATTGGATAAGGATCAACAGTGGCAAACTATTATGCATAAGCTGGATAAACAACAAGGTCTTACTGTACAGCACAGGGGAAAATATTCAATATCCTATGATAAAAAAAATTATGAAAAAGAATGTATGAGGACTTTTCTGGTACTCCAGTGGTTAAGACTCTGTGCTTCCAATGCAGGGGGCATGGATTCAATCCCTGGTCAGGGAATAGAATCCCACATACCATATGTCATGGCTTAAAGAGAAAAACAAAAGAGAGACAGAGAGAATGCATGTGTAACTGAATCTACCGGGCTACATAGTAGTCAACATTGTAAATTAACTATACATCAGTAAAATAAAATTTTTTCAAAAGTGACCTTTGGGATACATCCCAAAGAAGCAGATGTTCCATTTTCTAGGGTGAAGAACTCTTATCGTTAATTAAGGGAATAGTTCAAGAACAGTGAGAACAGAAGTAGCCGTTCTTCCGGCCAGCCAGATACATGGCTTTTGCAAGAGGTCAGTGGCTGACAGCTGTCACAGGCAGGTCACCCAGACATCCCAAAGAATCAGCAGGTTACCCCTAGATAGAGAGAGCAAACACCCTTCCCTGAAGGTCCGCACATTGAAGCCTCCAGTCTGAGGTTGTGTCCCAGAGGCTGTCTCACAGGCTGTGGCCAAAAACTGCAGGTCAGGGTGGTATGTATCACAGACCGCAATAAAAACCATGCTTTGTGAGGGCAGTCTGCTGTTTTTCAGCCTCTAATATAGACTCAGAAAGCACTGTTACTGGAGAAGGGGAGGCTTATCCCATTCCAGAGACATGGCTTCTCAAAAGCACCAGTATTTTCCTGGCTGGTGAGCAACACAGAACGGATCTCTCAGCTCTCACACTGGAATTTGCAGATTCTTCTAAGTCCTGATCAACGATCACAGCAGCACTTCAGGTGAGAGGAAATAGGTATCTGCTGTGAAAATGAAAAGATTTCTTTCCCTCCACTCTGTTTAGAGGAAGGAAAAGCTTCGGTTTATCTCTATGCCTCGCTTACAGCTCCACCTAGCGTCCTGAAGCAAGTGCTTTCCTAAATAGGAGGTATTTTCCCTTTAGGAATCTTGTGGAATCCATGCTCTTCACTTAATATGACAATCTCTAGGTCCATCCATGTTGCTACAGATAATATTATTTCATTTTAATGGCTGAGTAGTATCCCACTGTATAAACATACCACATCTTTATCCAGTCATCTGTCCTTGGACATTTAGTTTGCTGCCATGTCTTGGCTGCTGTAAATTGTGCTGCTGTGAACACTGGGACATGAGTATCTTTTCAAATTATTGTTTTCTCTAGACATACGCCCATTAATGAAATATCAGTATTGTATGGTAGCTCTGTTATGTGTGGTACAAAAAATGTGATACAAACGAACTTATATACAAAGTAGAAATAAATCCACAGATGGAGAAAACAAACTTATAGTTTCCAAAGGGGAAAGAGGGTAACTGCGGTGAATTCCTAACCGCCAGTACCTCTAATGTGACTGTCTTTGGAAACAGACTCTACAAAGACGTAATAATTTAAAATGAGGTCACATGGGTGGACCCTAATCCAGTGTGACTGATGTCCTGATGCATGAGACAGGGTGTTCAGGGCTGGTGCACTGGGATAACCCTGAGGTATGGGATGGGGAGAGAGGTGGGAGGGGAGTTCAGGATGGGGAACACATGTACACCCATGGTTGATTCATGTCAATGGGTGGCAAAAAAACACTGCAATATTGTAAAGTAATTAGCCTCCAATTAAAATAAATTAATTTTTTTTAAAAAGAGATTAGGACACAGAGAGGAGACCATGTGAAGACACAGGGAAAAGACAAGCATCTATAAGTAAAGGACAGAGGCCTCAGAAGAAACCGACACGGCTGACACCTTGATCTTGAACTTCTAGCCTCCAGAAGGGCGAGATAATCGATTCCTGTCGTTAAGCTGTCAAGTCTGTGACACTGCATCATGGTAGCCCTAGCAGAATCACACACATTTGTACCTTTCCATACCTTTCTCATTTCTTTCTTGTGTACACCTACAACATATGCACACATAATCATGAGTTCACTGATCATTTTTACTGAGTCATACGAGGCACGTTATTCTGCAAGATGCTTTTGCCACCAAAAAAAATGCATATTGCAAAAAATCAGTTGATGTCAAGCTAATATTGATATCTGTTTCCTAATCTTTTAATGTTTGTATAATGTACACAAATATAATTTTATATAAATGTGATCATGTGCATACTGGGTTTGTGGAGGCCTATTTGGTTGGTTGGTTGGTTGGCTTTTTTGGTGTGTTTTCTTTTCTTCCATTTTTATCTGAGGCTTGTTTCACCTTCTCTTCCTTCATACTCAGGAGAAACCAAATTAGCAACGTCAAATGTGACCTTGTTCCCACACTTTTCTCTGGGCCATGCCATCTTTCTAGTGCCTACGTTTTGTCACACAGGACTCCTAGGAGTTGATGGCTGTAGCACACAGTTGTGGCTTCATCCCCGTCAAGTGAGTCCCATCATACAGATCGCAGTGGATCCTATCTATTCCCATGGTCTCCAGGATTGAAATGCAATTCCTCTCCCACCCTCCCCCACCCATATAGACACTGCCCAAAATCTGGAGTGGAAGAAACATGGCTGACCATACGTGGACTGAGATATGACTGCATTTGCGTGCACACAAGACACCCACTGGAGAGTCTCACGTTTGGCTGGAAAAGCCAAATTGTGCAGTGGCCACTGGACACCCTTAATAGTAAGTCCAATGAGAACCATTTTTATCTCCCTTATTTCACCCTCCCTGCCCCACCCAAACATTTAGATGACAATAGAAGAACTAGCCAACTAGAATGGAGGTCCTTAAAAGCAGCTCAGGTGTGCCGATAGCAATCAGTATTGTTTTTGTGTAATAGTAGTAGCTTATCTCCAATGACAGCAAAATTGCAGACCCCAGGGTCTGTGCCCTCATCAATCAGCAAAATATAAAGATAAGAGGAGTGGCTCCCATTTATCTCCCCTTCAAAGAATCCAGTTATTGAACCGCCTCTGTTGACCTTCAAGGTGACCCGCCTTCAGCAGGCAGAAGCAACATGGATCAGAGAGATTACAGATTCAACTCGAGAAGGGAGCTGGGGCATCCCACAGAGGTGGCCCCAGACGCACGCGTTCAGACGACGACTCTGTGGCCCCTGCACTCATGCTCTTTGGTGCCACACATCAGCATGTCATCAGCATGTCTGTGCCCTATCCTCGGGTTTTATTTCCAGAAACTCTGATCTCACCTCTTTTCCCAGCTGTTAGACACAGGTTCATTTGGGCTCAGACATGCTAGAAATATCTTGTATTTTCAAATAGATAAGCCTCAAGATTTTTATCTTTCAAAGGAGGTTCTTACAAGGCTTAACTGAAAGCAAGCACATAAAGGGCTTTGCATAGCGCCTGGCTCTCAGGGGTAAAGGTGCGACGAAAGATCCCTGTGTTTACAGAGGTGGAGACAGACAGGAGAGCAGGGGGTTTCTTGAGCCTGTGGTCAAGGGGCTAATGTCTCCATCCCCTGGTAAATCAAGAATATGATGAGACGGCATTCTCATGCAAGTTGTCAAATTCTGTTTCTAGTTCATCCTTTTATGTCTTTTTAGCAGAATCTTGATGAATTATAGCCATTCATGTCTTGACAGAAAACCTGGATTGCACAAATTTGACAATCTGTTCACCTTTTGCTTCAGTCTCTTGCTAAGAGAGACGGTGTGTGGGGGGTGTGTGTGTGTGTGTGTGTGTGTGTGTGTATTCTTTTACTATGTCCAGGTTCTTTACCTACATTACCTCATTGAAGTGGGTAGTAAATCCTCATTCTACAAATGAGGATAAAATGTTACAGTGTTAAGGAAATGCTTCTTTCTTTCTTTTGCTATAGTTTATTAGTATCTAAAATTGCCTTATTGGTTTATATGCTTAATTATTTACTATTTTTCTCGCCTAGTAGACTATGATCTTTTGCATCTCTAGCACCTAGAACAGTGTCTAGGACATAACTAGTGTTCAGTAAATTCCTATCAAAAAGAAATGTAAAAGGAGAATACACCTTTCTGAAAAGCCTGAACCATAGGGAGCAACCCAGGAGTCCCAGGTGATAAAAAAAGAAAAAAATCACTAGGTTATTGGACACCTATTAAAATCTTGAGCATGTGCTTTCCTAGAAAATTACTTGACTCCTAGGAAAATATTAACATCCTAACTTTTACTGTAATCAGTTGATACCACTTCCAGGTGATATAGACTCCTTCTTCCTACACATTTTATCCCTACTACCAAATCTCCAACTAGAGAACAGAAACAAATATTTAAAAACCATCCCTGAATCCCAACATACTCAGAAAATTCTCTTTATTCTTTTAGTAAATTCTTGGAGATTTTCATTGTTGAACCGTAGTCCAATTTCATATTTGTTGTTTATGGTGCAATAATATCACAGTAAGATCTACAAATATATGTATGTGTGCGTGTGTGCTCAGTTGTATCCAACTCTTTGTGATCCTATGGACTGCAGCCCATTATCCTCTGTCCATGGGATTTTCCTGGCAAGAATCCTGAAGTGGGTTGCCATGCCCGTCTCCAGGGGACCTTCCTGACCCAGGATGGAACCCATGTCTCGCGTTTCTTGCATTGGCAGGTGGGTTCTTTACCAGCTGAGCCACCAGGGAAGCCCTACAAATATATGTATAGGCAACCTAAAACTATGCTTGTGCCTGGTTTGGAAAGGTATGTTCAAAAGTACCCTTTGAGATATCTTTCGGAGTAAAGTTGCTGCAGGGCTGTACTCTCATTATTGTGGTTTGATTCCTTATTCTTACTCACACGAAGGTGAGAACATATTGAAGATCAAGATGATCTTAGGCTTTTGTGCTTGTACAGAGATGCTCCTATTGAGTGCAACAGCACTCGGAATCACTGTAAGATATTTGGTTGTTGAACTTCCAGCAGCACACGAGGGCAATAAAGGATTTTCGGCATCTTTTTAATATTCTGACCATCTCTCCTAACACTTGCAAACTGCCTTTTAAGGAATACAGGAAAAGATAGCTCTAAACCCAGCTACAATTTTTAAGAAGAAAAACATAGTTAAATGGCAGTGGTGATAAAAATTAGACTAAAGGCTCCCTTTACTTCCTATGACATTTTAATCACACTCAGTTTTGTTGAGGCTGAAATTGGAAGCCTGGTAATTAGCAATACTGATTTACTGCCAAGGCACAAGAAATCCTTGGCCTATGACTGTCCAGTCTATAGGGACACAGGCAGAGTTTCTGGTTTTTCGGGTTTTTTTTCTTTCCTCATCTTCTTTGGTATTTGCAAAAAATCTGCTTATTAATACAATGGGGAAGAATCTCAGAGGTCATGCAGTTGATATCCTTCTTCTAACCAATGAGAATGTGGGGGCAAAAAAGGATCTTCTTAAGTTCAAGAAGCAGGATGGACTCACAAGATGGCAAGGAATCTTTTTCACTTCTAGTTGTTAAAATGATAAAATAAATTATAACAAAATAACTCATATTCTCCTTCCTACTCAGTATACTAGTTTCATTTATACATGCATAAAGATTTGTGTAATCGGCATGAGAGGGATGGTTATTTTCTTTTTTTATTCATTTTTATTGGAGTATAGTTGCTTTACAATGCTGTGTTGGTTTCTGCTCTACAGCAAAGGGAATCAGCTATGTGTTTATATATATGCTCTCTTTTGTGAATTTCCTTCCCGTTTAGGTCACCACAGAGCATGAAGAGGACTTCCCTGGGCTCTACAGTAGGTTCTCATTAGTTGATTATTTTCAAGAGAATTGCTATGACTTGATCATGAGATTAGATGTGGAGACAGAAGAAGTCAGAGGTTGCGATTTCCGGGCCTCTGGGAGGGCAACCTGACACAGGTAACCACCTGATGAGCTCCATCAGCCCAGGAAAGGGTGCAGTCTGAGTTTCCCAGCCTCCGTTTCTGTAAGACCCAGCCCAAGACTCTGCTCCACCAACCAGACTCACCAGCACGTCATGGTAATCTAAAGCTGAGCAGTGGGCATTTATTGCCTTTAGAAAGCAGTGGTGATATGAATCAATTTTAGTGCCTGAGAGAGAGAGAGAGATGTGACTCAGTATAGTGGCTTCCTGAAGTTTGTAAATTCTTCAGGCAAAAATATTGGAGTGGGAAGCCATTCCCTTCTCCAGGGGATCTTCCTGACTCAGGGACTGAACTTGGGTCTCCTATGTAACAGGCAGATTCTTAGCTATCTGAGCCACCAGGGAAGCCCTACATTACAGACATTAGCATCAATAAAACAATGACAACACCAAAAAAAAGAAAGAAAAAGAAAGAAGAGGCCACCATGGAATTTATTTTTCTAGCGAGCTCTGGGAGTCAGGTAGTGGAGTTTCAAGCATGTAGAGGCTAGCACCTTGCATCCGCGCCCAGGCATGACAGTAAGGGGTTCTACTGTAAAAGCTTTGCCTTGTGCTTTGAGTGCTGTTCCTGAATGTATAGCTTTCAAACCTGATTCTTGTGCTTTCCTGGGGTATCCCAGGGTCACCTGTTACTTTCACACACTTTTCTGCTCACATCTGCAGCAGTTGCCTGGTACCTGGCCTCCGAAGATAACTCCCCTAGGAGCTGGTGTTGTCTGTCCCCTGATTCTGGTTATCCTTGTGTCTCTCCCAGAACAGTATGACATAAAGAGAGTATGCTTCTAAATCTAAGTTATAAGAATCTTTGTAGCTCTTGCCTACCTTGCTGGGAATGCTTGCACACTAAAAGGTCTGGTTTGGAAAACAGCTGCCATGCTATGAGAAGCTTAAGCCACATGGAGAAGCTCTGTAGAGTGAGGATTGTTGTTTAGTTGTTCAGTCATGTCCAACTCTTTGTGACTCCATGGAACTGTAGCCCGCCAGGCTTCTCTGTCCATGGGATTCTCCAGGCAAGAATACTGGAGTGGGTTGCCGTTCCCTTCTCCAGGGATCTTCCAGACCCAGGGATCAAACCCACTTCTCCTTCATTGGCAGGTGGATTCTTTACTGCTGAGCCACCAGGAAAGCCCATAATCAAATTAAAAAGAAGAGACTTCATTGTCCCTGTTGAAAAGAAGAGTAGAGATTTCTGTTCATCCCTTCTTTTCCTTACAGCATTTACTTTTTGGAAAACTAGATAAGTCTTTTCATCAGCTTTACAACCCAAGAATGCCTTTCTTAAGGACCTGGGAGCTGTTTTTCTCAACATATACATCAAGATAAACAGCACCTCTCCCACGCCCTCAGTTTCTGTGAGAGGGTAGGATCCCACCTTGACTAGACACCTTGCTCCAAGCTGCAAAGCAATCTCCTACCATAAAGATATCAGAAATTTGTATTTCTATGGATAAAGCCAATTGGCTAAGCCAGATGGTCACCCCAACCACCAAGTAAAGTTAGGATGAACTATGTGTGACAAATGGTGCCTTGAAGTCCTCTGACCTGAGGATTTGTTATAGTTTACAATGAGAACATGTATATACTCAGCTATATCTGCTTGGCTATCTACAAGGGTGAGATTTCTTTGTGTCTCCACAGTCTCTAGCAGACTGCCTCTGATGTGTCCATCACATTCTGGTCTTTTAATGTTTATTTGGTAATGAAACTTTTCTTTCTCTGCTACCTTTGTGGAACAGTTTTCTGGGTGGGGAGAAGATTCTGGTTTGAATTATATTTCCCAGGAGTAGGCCCTCTGTCAGTCTCTGAGGTCCCAGATGACAGCCAGCACCAAGGGTCAACCATGGGAGTGAGCCATCCTCAATGTCCAGCCTCATAAACCCACGAATAATCGCAGTCCAGCCAATATCCGACCATGAGTACACAACAGACTTCAAGCCAGAGCCTCCTGGCTGAGCTCAGTCAATCGAACCATGAGCAATAACAATAAATTAAGCCACTATGTTTTGGAATACTTCCTTAGACAGCAAGAGATAGCCAAAACACTTAACTCTTGCTGTTGTAACTAAGGACCCTGGCTGATACATGTAACCTCTTCTCTTCTTCTGTGTGGTGAGTATCTTGGGAGAGAGGGATCCATCCATCTCTGAACCCTCCTTCCTTGAAACTGGTGCTATTTTTTGCACAGAGGAGATACCAGTACACTTTCCTGCTTAAATTGCTTTTTGGACAGATTGAGGTTTAAATAAAATAAAAACAACAAATTGGATGCAATACGTGTCAGTCAAATTGAACTGAATATTTTGATCTAACAACTGCTTCTAAAAAGCATTTGCTTCTGTTTGTTTACACACTCCACTAAATATGTGATGTTGATAATTTCCCTACAGTTTAAAGCCAATACACATGAAATTATGTTTAGGGAATATCAAGACTGTTTTTTTCCTTCCAAAACCACTTCTGAGCTCTGCCCTTGGTTCACTGGGCATTTTGCTCTTCTGTTCAGCTTCAGGTGACACCACTCTGGGTTCTGCACCTGCTTTTTTCCTGTTTTAATGGTGTGATTAAAAGCTATTTGTTGGCCATAGGGGCCTTTCACAAACATCCATAGAATATTGTCAAGACTGAAAGCAAATGATTAGGGATAAAAAAAATGCCATTTGCAGGGAAACCCATTGTTCCATTTCTCTGAAGCATCAGCCTGTTTGTGCTACAATTATTGGATTATGTGTCTGCTGATACGTGCCGTCTCTTGTGATTTGACTTCCCCACTCTCTTGACAGATTACTGACTCTCAGGCTTCAAAATAAAGGCAATCCCAGACACTGTCTTAATGCTCTTTCTGGGACTGGTAAGTGCCTGTTAGTTGCGACGTAAACTGAGCTTTGGAAACTTAAAGATTCTTTCCTTAGTTGTTCTGGATCCTTCCTGACATGATTAGCCCTCGACAGAGAGGTTCAGGCTATGCAGGCTCACAACATTCCCTCCCTGTCCCTTCTGCCGTCCATGTGTAAGAACCTCAAATGGCTGGAGTCAGCATGCCCTCTACCTGCAGAGAAAGCATTGTCAGAAAGGAGGGAAAGTGAGGGAAACCAAACAACAAACTCTGTTTCTAGCAACTGCTGCACGTTTTTTGTGCTGAAATCACCAATTTCCCTGTTTTTCTTAGAACCTGTGATAATCCCTGATGACTGGGGTTGGGGTGTCAAAAGTACTTGAACAATTTGGAAAAGTATAGCAAAAGAGGGAGGTCCAGGAGGATTCATCTACAGACTCAGTTTCACCTGTAAAAAGAGAAAATCTTAGCATGCATCTGCCAGGGTTACTGGGAAGCCTAAAAACGTAAGTCAACCTAAGAACTTGAGCAACTCCCCAAGTATGGTGCCAGGCTCCTTGCACAATCAGCGTCCCCTTGGGTACTGTCATGTCCAGAGCAATGCTGGGAGTGAGGCATTCTGTGTGCGTCACTATGCTTTAATGGCGGCACGGCGAAGTGTAGAGCTACAAGAGACAAAGGAGCAGGGAAAAGAAGCAGAAGGGAAAGGAAAGGAGAAGGTCCAGGAGGGAGAGAAAGCAAAGGGGGAGGAAGCGGGCCGGGACGAGGAAGGGCCTTGAAACAGCATCCTCCGATACAAAGCACAAAAGTCAAGACAACTGGAGTGCATCCTGATTAAGGAAACAGACTTTGTTCATTCAGCCTCACACTTAATGCTTATCTTGTGACCAGCGTGGTCCTTGCCCTCTTAGCATTTACGGTATAGCAGAGGTGACAGCTAATTTAAAAGGTCCCTGCTGTACCGTGAGTTACGATACAGTGACAGAAGAAGAAAAAATGGCTATGATGGAATAGAGCAGGGGCAGGGAAATAGTTTTCGGTGGGTTCGAGGGAGGTGAGGGCTGTCTGGAAAGGCTTCCACTTACCAGGTACCAGGAATAAGATACAGGAGAAACTACTCAGTGTTGCCGGGTCTCAGTTGCTCATCTGTCAAATAGGCGCCATGACACTGCTTACATCACAGGAGCGCTATAAAGAAGAAATAGGACCATCTGCGTAAAGTACTTTAGCAGGGTGTCCCTCGGTCAAGCAAGGGATTCAACCTGGTGGCTGCGGGGCAAATTTAACCTCACTCCATCTTTAGTCAGTGATTCAAAAGGAAATGAGGTGGCCATTTTTTAAAATTGGGAAATTTCACAGGAATCTGTATCTCTAGCTTCTCATGAAAAATACGGAAACCCGGCAACTCTGTTCTCAAATTCCATGTGGCAGAAATTGGCTGGAATCGAGGAACAGCTGCCCTTCTGGGCGCGGGGTCTGGCCTCAGGTTGGCCATGCCCCAGGCTCCCTTCTCTCACGTGTGTTCCCTGCCCACCCTGCACTCTTCTGAAATGATCACTCAGATTACTAAATACAATGCAGATCCCTCACCCCAGCTTTGCCCCTCTTCCTGCCTTTGCCCTCGTCATTTCAGCAATCCTGAATAACCTACATCTCCCCCATGATCTCCGTGCAGAAGTGCCCTTTCTCCTGCTGCTCTTCCTGCCCAGAAGAAGAAGCATCAGTTAACTCTTACTGAAGTGGATTTGAATTCTGTTTTCAGGCATGAAAAAACTTGCTTAGACAAAGCCATGGGACAAATGGCACATCATCCTTGGGGTAGTTTTAGGCTATATGCTCAAAAGAGAAAAATTGGGCTGACCTTATTACCAAAGGGGGAACATTTCTGCCCAACACCTGTTGTTTCCTTCCAAGTGAAGGGGGCTCCTTCACGGTGTGACACCTGGACTCTCCCAGCTTTCACTTACTCTTCCCAAGGAAAGAATGAATTTGGGTGAGTTTGGAAGAAAGAACCAGAAAGGCACCACCCGGCCCTTTTTTTCAGTCCTTTTCTTCTACTTGCTGGTGTGCCTACAGAAGGCGTGTGTCTTGCTCTGCCTCTGTCCTGTGGGAAAAGAACCTTTCCCAGCAAGGATGAGTTCTAACTTCAGCAGAGTCTAGATGGGTAAGCCTGAATGGTAGGTTATTTGTAGAAAATGGCTGAAAGTATTCCTTGTCCTGTACCCAGCCCTGTTAAGTAGTTCATACAACTTGCAGGATAAAGACAGCTTTCAGGGAAAGGGGAGAAGAAACCTGGGAGGTGGCGGGTTTGGGGGATGGGAGAAATCCACAAGCTATCTGGACATCACCTTTCAATTCTAAACTCCTTTATTTCTCTGCCACTTTGAAATTTTAAAGTCCCAGTTCTGCAAGGACAATCTTCAGTCTTTGCTCACCTAGCATTTGATCTCTCCACATAGGAGACAAAATGTGCCTTCTAGTCTGGAATCTGAAATCCTGGACATGGCCTTTGCCGCACTCGCTTGCAGCAAGAGGACCCTCTCCACTCCAGAAATGCTGTTTCTGGAGATTCAATGTAGAATCTGAAAATAAAAGATCACCCTGACCACAAAGCTTCTGCCAGCAGGACTTCTCAATGATTTATTTATCATCAACATTGATGATATAATACATTCAACATCATTTCTTCTTCTTTTTTTTTCAACAAAAACTTTTTCTTTTTTTACAGCGAGAGAAGAAGAGTTTAAGCCCATGGGATCCACTGTGCTTATCATATACCCCATCACCTAAAGATTCCTGACCTTCTAGAAGAGTGGGAAGACTTCTTGAAAACTCAATCTTCATGCCAGTTGGACTTCCTTACATGGCTGAGTTGCAGTTACACATATAAAATGTAGGATATGCTCTGAGCCAGACAGTAATTCACTGGTGTTTTTTTCATAGCCCAAATACATTGCACTCCACACCCACAACTCAACTTTAATGGTTTTAGAAAACTCAGTGTCCAAGAGAATGTTTCCTTTAGGAGACACAGAAAGATTTCTTCAGATGGGGCACTGACCCACTGCCTACACATTCTGGCACCTCTGTTAGAGGAATGGGGGGAAGTGAGAGGTAAGGTGTTGGTTAGGAACATGAATTCTGATCAGCTAGGGAAGGTGGACAGAGAAGGCAATGGCACCCCACTCCAGTACTCTTGCCTGGAAAATCCCATGGATGGAGGAGCCTGGTAGGCTGCAGTCCATGGGGTCGCTAAGAGTCAGACATGACTGAGCAACTTCGCTTTCACTTTTCACTTTCCTGCATTGGAGAAGGAAATGGCAACCCACTCCAGTATTCTTGCCTGGAGAATCCCAGGGATCAGGGAGCCTGGTGGGCTGCCATCTATGGGGTTGCACAGAGTCGGACACAACTGAAGCCATGCAGCAGCAGCAGAAGCAGGGAAGGTGGAAGGCTGTGTTCTGATCTCGGGTGGTCTCCTGTGATGGCTTTTAGTAGTCCTTCCCTGTCTAGTGACAAAAATGAGTGGAAGATAATAGCAACCCCAGGTAGGTAGAACACAAAGGACCCCTACTCTGCGGGGATGAACATGTGGGTCAACCTGCCAGGTAGAAGACTTCAAGCATCTGATAAGTCAAAGAAGTTAAAGGCAACAGGAAATGGATAGAAGAGAGGTCTTAAACTGACAAATGCTGACTGTAACCTTATGAACAATTACTATAGTTAGTTCTCAGTATGTCCTGGCACTTTCTTCCTCCTTGACTTGCACGTACACAGATGTATTGACTAATTTTCTTCTTTCTTCTGTCTCCCGCTATGTCAACTTCACAGTTTATTTTCCTACAATACAGAAAGATTGAGATGGGATGGTGACTTTACTAAAATAAAAATGGAAAATAGATGCCCCAGACCTGGAGCTGAAGCTAGAAATGACTTCATGTTTGTTTCTTTGAAGGAGGAGATGCAAAGTATTTTTTATTTTATGAAGGCTATCTGCATTATATGAGATTTTGTTTGGTTATGTGTGTGTGTTGGTACTGTAAATTTGGAGAAAACAAAACATGGTAAAGAACATTTAAATGCCAGACATTTGCCCTGATTTTTGGCTGCCCAGCATCTAAACCCGGCTTCCTAGATGTGGCGGATCCACCCCTGGTAAGGCAAAGCCCTTCTCCCACTAGAATCTGAAAATGACTTCTGTTTCTTTACCCATTTTTCTTCTTGCAATTGGGCATGTGACCTCCACCTTTCCTACCAAGTATACCTGCACAAAACTTTGAGCCGGAAGGTAGTGATGGAAAAGAGGCTTCCCTGGTAACTCAGCTGGTAAAGAATCTGCCTGCAATGAGGGAGACCTGCATTCAATCCTTGGATTGGGAAGATCTCCTGGAGAAGGGAAAGGCTACCCACTTCAGTGTTCTGGCCTGGAGAATTCTATGGACTGTATAGTCCATGGGGGTCACAAAGAGTTGGACATGACTGAGTGACTAAAACTTTCACTGAATCTGTGCTTGGATGGGCAGTGACACCAAAGGCAAAAACAGCAATGGTCAAAGTAGTGCCAGTGAGTATAGTGACCAGTATTGCCAGCAGCAGCCCAGGGATGCTTCAGGCTAGTTCCTGTGCTTTGGGTATTGCCAGACTGTAAATTCTGAGCTGAAACCTCAGGCTTTCCTAACCATTCTGAGAGTTACTCTATTACCTTTAAAAAAAAAAAAAATTATGCATTTGGCTACTCTGGGTTTTAGTTGTGGCATGTGGAATCTTTAGTTGAAGCATGTGAGATCTAGTTCCCTGACCAGGGATCGAACCTGGGCCCCCTGCCTCGGGAGCATGGCGTCTTAGCCACTGGATCACCAGAGAAATCCCTCAATTATCTTTTAATGAATTTGCTTTATGCTTAAATCAGTCAGATGTAGTTGCTGTTGATTGAAACTCTAGGCCCTAACTTGATAAATAGCATTCTTTCAGTGACTATTAACTGAACTCTTACCACACACCAGACACTGAAGTACTATGCTGCTACCCACCAGTAGAGAGCAAATGTAGATATGGTTCCTGCTTACAGAGAGCTTAGTCTAGAGAGGTAAATATTCATCAATAATACTGAAGATACATTTGAGTCTGATTCTCAATCAGAATACGTCTTTTCCACATTTATAGTTCCTCAAAGTCCATGACACTATCCTCTTCTCACACTAAAGCGAACTGTTATTTCTGAGTAAGAGGGAGGAGAATGAGAACAACTGGCATTTTCTTCTTTACACTTTTGGGCATTTTTTAGATTCTTTAGAATTGGTAAATATGTCTTTTAAAAATCTATCTTTTCCATTAGACAGACTATACTTCATTCTCCAACTGGAGTCATTAAAATCTGCAAAGATTTTTGGTTAATGCAATCAAAACTATTTTCCACTTCTCTGGATCATTAAAACAGCATTTAGAAACTGTATTCTGTTTATGGAAAATTACACCAAATGAATAAGTAAATATATCTTAATGTGATTGGAAAAATATGCTTTATTTTATTGTGAGCACAGTTATAAACCAAGAAAAGCAGGTCAGGTTATGGTAAGAACAATGTTATTGCACATTAGAGTAAATAACCACAGAGGGTTATTTATTTAAAAATTTGCAAATAAGTTCAGTAATTTAAAAATTGATTTATTAAATATCTAAACTGTGGAACCTGTTCAGTTATGTAAAATGGTATTACTTTGCCACCATGGTGAATAAACAGTTATGTCAACAGAAATTGATGTCATTTTTCTCTCTCTTCTCCCTCCCCCGCCAGCTCATTCTTCACGCTGTGTTTGTTTATCTGAGTCATCTGATGGTCCCTTATGTTCAGACTTCTGCATCCCACCAAGCTTTCCCTCTCTGATGCCACTTAAAAGAGTATAAAATTTAGCATGGTTTTGGACAATTAGCTTGAAAGAAAGTTTAATAGCAAAAGGGGAATTCCACTTGCCACATTTCATGAATCACTGGGGTTTTCTTTGGCCAACAAATCCCTTCTTTGGGAAAGTAGATCCTTCTTCATTTTGCTTCCTCTATTCCTGTAGCCTTCTTTCCTCCCCACTGAATTTCTCCTTCATCTGTATATAAACTGCTCAATCCACTGGAGGAGGAATAGGCTACCCACTCCAGTATTCTTGGCCTTCTCTGGTGGCTCAGCTGGTAAAGAATCTGCTTGCAATGTGGGAGATCTGGGTTCAATCCCTGGGCTGGGAAGATCCCCTGGAGAAGGAAACGGCTGCCAGTGTTCTGGCCTGGAGAATTCCAGAGACTGTATAGTCCATGGGATTGCAAAGAAACCAACACAACTGAGAGACTTTCACTTTCACTGTTACTAGTGATCAGTCGCTCATCATCAAATTCAAGGACCTACTCCTTTCCTCAATGGCGATTTTTATACATTGGTAAGATTGCCTTCTTCCTTAAAAGGGCAAAACCCAAATCCTTTGAGGTCAACAATGGGAGGGAAAACTTTCACATGAAAAGGGAAGTTGGACTTGGAAGCCCTCACCATTGTCCCCTGAAGCTCCCCTTCCTCTTTGTAAGATTCTTGCTCATGACTTCTCGTCAAAACCACCACAAAGCTGGCAGGATTGAGGGGGGATGCTACTCAGCTCTAAGCTTTAATACTCGGTCCTTTCCTCATCTTGCCATGACACCTCACATAGGCTGCTCACTTATGCTTAAGGAGCTAACTTTTGGCTTTTTCCCATTATCAACAGTTAAAATTCTGGATGAAAAGATGGACTGATCTAGGACACAGTGTTCCCAGGGTCCTTGTCTGGATGGAGCTGTTGGACTGCCCACAGATTGACTGTTATTGGGCAGATGCCCATCTTTAAGAAACCCAGTGGTACCTCATATGTTTGTCATCTGAAACAAATCCTTTAAAAACAATCTTTCCCTCTATACATCAAAAACATTTTTAGTAACCCTGTCATAATCAACAAAAATTAAATGCAATATTGAGTATTTACTTTTACAGCAAATAATTTAAAGAAAATATTTTTCAAATTATTGTTTGAAACCCATAAACCAGTTTATTTATGAACTAAAATTTATACTTCTTGGCAATAATATGTATTGCAGCTCACTGTCTTGAAATTTAAACAAATAAAAACTCCAAGTCACCCCATAAAACTAAAGTAGTTCAAGTTTGTTTCCCACTTTTTTTTTCACAATCATGGGACTAACATTGTTAATTTCAACTCAACTATTTAATTGCAGGGTTATCTTGTGCCATAGAATCTGGAGACAAGAACTGAAGCAGAAGAGAGCTGGGACAAGTCAGAACTACTCTCACCTGACAGTGAGTTCAGAATGAGTCTGCATTTTTAAAAAAATTAAAACAGCTATATCCATATGCATCAAGGCTCAGTTTTATGATTGGGAGTTCTTCAAAGTGACTTTCACAGAGAATATTACACTTGTTAGATGATAACTAATACAAATTACATCACCTGTAAATGATTAGAGCTCACAGTAACCACAGGAATTGAATAGAACTTAGACCAACAGAAGACTTTTTCATACCATTTTATCACTGACATTGTTTACAATAGTGATAATAGAAACCTTGATTTGATTCTCATCTATATTTACATGGTGATAATGAAAAGCATTTGGCCTTGGAGTACAGAATGAAGCAGGGCAAAGGCTAATACAGTTTTGCCAAGAGAACGCACTGGTCATAGCAAATACCCTCTACCAACAACACAAAAGAAGCCTCCACACGTGGACATCACCAGATGCTCAATACTGAAATCAGATTGATTATATTCTTTGCAGCCAAAGAGAGAGAAGCTCTATACGGTCAGAAAAACAAGACCAGGAGCTGACTGTGGCTCAGATCATGAACACCTTATTGGCAAATTCAGACTTAAATTGAAGAAAGTAGAGAAAACCACTAGACCATTCAGGTATAACCTAAATCAAATCCCTTACAGTGGAAGTGACAAATAGATTCAAGGGATTAGATCTGATAGAGTGCCTGAAGAGCTATGGATGGAGGTGCATGACATTGTACAGGAGACAGTGATCAAGACCAACCTCAAGAAAAAGAAGTGCAAAAAGGAAAAATGGTTGTCAGAGGAGGCCCTACAAATAGCTATGAAAAGAAGAAAAATGAAAGGCAAAGGAGAAAAGGAAAGATACACCCAGTTGAATGCAGAGTTTCAATGAATAGCAAGGAAAGATAAGAAAGCCTTCCTCAGCAATCAATGCAAAGAAATAGAGGAAAACAACAGAATGGGAAAGACTAGAGATCTCTTCAAGAAAATTAGAGATACCAAGGGAATATTTCATGCAAAGATGGGCTAGATAAAGGACAGAAATGGTAGGGATCTAACAGAAGCAGAAGATATTAAGAAGAGGTGGCAAGAATACACAGAAGAACTGTACAAAAAACTCTTCATGACCCAGATAATCACGATGGTGTGATCACTCACCTAGAGCCAGACATCCTGGAATGTGAAGTCAAGTGGGCCTTAGAAAGCATCGCTATGAAAAAAGCTAGCGGAGGTGATGGAATTCCAGTTGAGCTATTTCAAATCCTAAAAGATCATGCTGCACTCAATATGCCAGCAAATTTGGAAAACTCAGCAGTGGCCACAGGACTGGAAAAGGTCAGTTTTCATTCCAATCCCTAAGAAAGGCAATGCCAAAGAATGCTCAAACTACCACACAATTGCACTCATGTCACACGCTAACAAAGTAATGCTCAAAATTCTCTAAGCCAGGCTTCAACAGTACATGAACCATGAACTTCCAGATGTTCAAACTGGACTTAGAAAAGGCAGAGGAACCAGAGATCAAATTGCCAATATCCACTGGATTAACAAAAAAGCAAGAGAGTTCCAGAAAAACATCTATTTCTGCTTTATTGACTATGCCAAGGCCTTTGACTGTGTGGATCTCAACAAACTGTGGAAAATTCCAAAAGAGATGAGAATACCAGACCACTTGACCTGCCTCCTGAGAAATTTGTATGCAGGTCAAGAAGCAACAGTTAGAAATGGACATGGAAAAAGAGACAGCTTCCAAATCGGGAAAGGAGTACGTCAAGGCTGTATATTGTCACCCTGCTTATTTAACTTATATGCAGAGTACATCATGTGAAATGCCAGGCTGGATGAAGCACAAGCTGGAATCAAGATTGCCAGGAGAAATATCAATAACCTCAGATATGCAGATGACACCATCCTTATGGCAGAAAGTGAAGAGGAACTCAAAAGCCTCTTGATGAAAGTGAAAGTGGAGAGTGAATAAGTTGGCTTAAAGCTCAACATTCAGAAAACTAAGATCATGGCAACTTGTCCCATCTCTTCATGGCAATTAGATGGAGAAACAGTGGAAACAGTAACAAATTTTATTTTGTTGGGCTCCAAAATCACTGCAGATGGTGACTGCAGCCATGGAATTAAAAGACACTTGCTCCTTGGAGAAAAGCTATGACCAACCTAGACAGCATATTAAAAAGCAGAGACATTACTTTACCAACAAAGGTCCATCTAGTCAAAGCTATGGTTTTTCCAGTAGTCATGTATGGATGTGAGAGTTGGACTATAAAGAAAGCTGAGCACTGAAGAATTGATGCTTTTGAACTGTGGTGTTGGAGAAGAATTTTGAGAGTCCCTTGGATGGCAAGGAGATCCAACCAGTCCATCCTAAAGGAAATCAGTCCTGAATATTCACTGGAAGGACTGATGCTGAAGCTGAAACTCCAATACTTTGGCCACCTGATGCGAAGAACTGACTCATTGGAAAAGACCCTGATGCTGGGAAAGATTGAGGGTGAGAGGAGAAGGGGACAACAGAGGATGAGATGGTTGGATGGCATCACCGACTTGAAGGACATGAGTTTGAGTAGGCTCCAGGAGTTGGTGATGGACCAGGAGGCCTGCATGTTGCAGCCCAAGGGGTCGCAAAGAGTCGGACACGACTGAGCGACTGAACTGAACTGAACTAATGGAAAGCAGGCACATGTTTGATTGGTTTTATTATTGTTGTTAAGTTCTGTGTAAAGAATGCATCCGTTGGAGTCTGCATCTGCAATGAAGCACACCCTACTGCCTAGAGGTTTGGTAAACCAATGGAGAGAACTTCTGCAATTCTTCTATTAAGTAAATCTAACCTCTACTCTTATCATCAGAACTCTGTTCATTGCCTTCACAGCACTTAAAATGTGTGTGTATTTTAACAAATGATGTATTTGTTTATGTACTTATTTTCTGTCTACCCGACCACATTGCAGTCATCACTAGTTGGTGATCATGTGTCCCAGCACTTTCTGGATATCTGACATGTAGTAAGCATTCATAAATATAGTAAGCAGAGATATAATAAGTCACTATTCTGATGTTTAACAGAATAGTAATTTATTTCCCCCTAAGGTCCATCTGGAGAAGGCGATGGCACCCCACTCCAGTACTTTTGCCTGGAAAATCCCATGGATGGAGGAGCCTGGTAGGCTGCAGTCCATGGGGTCGCTAAGAGTCAGACATGACTGAGCAACTTCGCTTTCACTTTTCACTTTCCTGCATTGGAGAAGGAAATGGCAACCCACTCCAGTATTCTTGCCTGGAGAATCCCAGGGACAGGGGAGCCTGGTGGGCTGCCGTCTGTGGGGTCGCACAGAGTCGGACATGACTAAAGCGACTTAGCAGCAGCAACAGCAGCAAGGTCCATCTAGCCAAGGCTGTGGTTTTCCCAGTGGTCATGTATGGATGTGAGAATTGGACTGTGAAGAAGGCTGAGCACCGAAGAATTGATGCTTCTGAACTGTGGTGTTGGAGAAGACTCTTGAGAGTCCCTTGGACTGCAAGGAGATCCAACCAGGCCATTCTGAAGGAAATCAGCCTGGGATTTCTTTGGAAGGAATGATGCTAAAGCTGAAACTCTAGTACTTTGGCCACCTCATGTGAAGAGCTGACTCATTGGAAAAGACTCTGATGCTGGGAGGGATTGGGGGCAGGAGGAGAAGGGGATGACAGAGGATGAGATGGCTGGATGGCATCACTGACTCAATGGACGTGAGTCTGAGTGAACTCTGGGAGTTGGTGATGGACAGGGAGGCCTGGCGTGCTGCGATTCATGGGGTAGCAAAGAGTCGGACACGACTGAGCGACTGAACTGAACTGAAGGGTTGGGGAAAAGGAGGGAACAAGACAGGGGTTCAAAGCCTAAAATGCTATGCATGCTCAGTCCCTTCAGTCACATCCTACCTTTTGAGACCCCATGGACCGTAGCCCACCAAGCTCCTCTGTCCATGGGATTATCCCGGCAAGAATACTGTAGTGGGTTGGCATTTCCTCCTCCAGGGGATCTTCCCAACCCCTTGATTGAACCCACGTCTCCTGAAGCTCCTCTATTGGCAGGCAGATTCTTTAGTAGTTAGCCATCTGGGAAACCCTCTAAAATGCTGGGTTAGGTCTAATTCTTCTTCTTTTAGACTAAATGTTGAAGGAGAAAATTCAAGACACAAAGAAATCTAACAGACCATTCAAAGTGATATCCACTATACTGCTCCTTTCAGTTCAGTTCAGTTCAGTCGCTCAGTCATGTCCAACTCTTTGCAACCCCATGAATCGCAGTACGCCAGGCCTCCCTGTCCATCACCAACTCCTGGAGATCACCCAGACTCACGTCCATCGAGTCAGTGATGCCATCCAGCCATCTCATCCTCTGTTGTCCCCTTCTCCTCCTGCCCCCAATCCCTCCCAGCATCAGAGTCTTTTCCAATGAGTCAACTCTTCACATGAGGTGGCCAAAGTACTGGAGTTTCAGCTTTAGCATCATTCCTTCCAAAGAAATCCCAGGCTGATTTCCTTCAGAATGGCCTGGTTGGATCTCCTTGCAGTCCAAGGGACTCTCAAGAGTCTTCTCCAACACCACAGTTCAGAAGCATCAATTCTTTGGTGCTCAGCCTTCTTCACAGTCCAACTCTCACATCCATACCTCACCACAAGAAAAACCATAACTTTGACTAGACAAACCTTTGTTGGCAAAGTAATGTCTCTGCTTTTCAATATGCTATCTAGGTTGGTCATAACTTTCCTTCCAAGGAGTAAGCGTCTTTTAATTTCATGGCTGCAGTCACCATCTGCAGTGATTTTGGGGCCCCCAAAAATAAAGTCTGACACTGTTTCCACTGTTTCCCCATCTATTTCCCATGAAGTGATGGGACCGGATGCCATGATCTTCATTTTCTGAATGTTGAGCTTTAAGCTAACTTTTTCACTCTCCACTTTCACTTTCATCAAGAGGCTTTTGAGTTCCTCTTCACTTTCTGCCATAAGGGTGGTGTCATCTGCATATCTGAGGTTATTGATATTTCTCCCAGCAATCTTGATTCCAGCTTGTGCTTCTTCCAGTCCAGCGTTTCTCATGATGTACTCTGCATATAAGTTAAATAAGCAGGGTGACAATATACAGCCTTGATGTACTCCTTTTCCTATTTGGAACCAGTCTGTTGTTCCATGTCCAGTTCTAACTGTTGCTTCCTGACCTGCATACAAATTTCTCAAGAGGCAGGTCAGGTGGTCTGGTATTCCCATCTCTTTCAGAATTTTCCACAGTTGATTGTGATCCACCCAGTCAAAGGCTTTGGCATAGTCAATAAAGCAGAAATAGATGTTTTTCTGGGACTCTCTTGCTTTTTCCATGATCCAGCGGATGTTGGCAATTTGATCTCTGGTGCCTCTGCCTTTTCTAAAACCAGCTTGAACATCAGGAAGTTCACGGTTCACATATTGCTGAAGCCTGGCTTGGAGAATTTTGAGCATTACTTTACTAGCATGTGAGATGAGTGCAATTGTGCGGTAGTTTGAGCATTCTTTGGCATTGCCTTTCTTTGGGATTGGAATGAAAATTGACCTTTTCCAGTCCTGTGGCCACTGCTGAGTTTTCCAAATTTGCTGGCATATTGAGTGCAGCACTTTCACAGTATCATCTTTCAGGATTTGAAATAGCTCAACTGGAATTCCATCACCTCCACTAGCTTTGTTCATAGTGATGCTTTCTAAGGCCCACTTGACTTCACATTCCAGGATGTCTGGCTCTAGGTGAGTGATCACACCATCGTGATTATCTGGGTCATGAAGATCTTTTTTGTACAGTTCTTCTGTGTATTCTTGTCATCTCTTCTTAATATCTTCTGCTTCTGTTAGGTCCATACCATTTCTGTCCTTTATCGAGCCCATCTTTGCATGAAATGTCCCCTTGGTATCTCTAATTTTCTTGAAGAGATCTCTAGTCTTTCCCATTCTGTTGTTTTCCTCTATTTCTTTGCATTGATCGCTGAAGAAGGCTTTCTTATTTCTTCTTGCTATTCTTTGGAACTCTGTATTCAGATGCTTATGTCTTTCCTTTTCTCCTTTGCTTTTCGCTTCTCTTCCTTTATACTCTAGTAAAAACAACGTCACACACATGACATTCAGAATTTCTGATATTGAAGAGGATAAGTTAAAATTTTACATAACCTTCTCTTTCTGCCTCTGTAACTCAGCTTGCTCCTTGCAAAGTCTGGATCACATAGCTCTCAGAAAGTGGGGACTCACAATACTAGGAACTGGAGCTTATCTCACTCACCCTTGTCCTGCTCTTTACAATTGCCCAACCCCTGAAAACCTGCTTAATCATGTCTGTTGGTGTATAAAAACTCTGTAACCCCTTTGTTCAGGGCTCACAGCTTGGAGTGTTAACTTCTCCGGGCCCCCCAGGGTAATAAACCTGAGTTCTTCAACTCTCCGAGTGTGGTGCTTGGTTTCTCCAGTACTGGTTTCTGCAACAATCTCACTGACACTGGTTTCAGCCCCCTGCTTGTGAGATTTTTTTGTTTTTTTTTGTCCAAGCAGATCTGCCGCTCTCTTCCCTCATTTTGGTGGATATAGTACATTTGTTTGTAATGGGGTTTCTTCTTTAAAGGCATAAAATGTTCTGCCTTCATTTCTAATGACTAACTAACCCACCACACCACACCACACCCCCTCCCACATTCATGATTTAAGGTAATATTAGCAGTAATATTATTTACTTTATAGTTTTCCCAGTAGTCATGTGTGGATGTGAGAATTGGACCATAAAGAAGGCTGAACGCCAAAGAATTGATGCTTTCGAACTGTAGTATTGCAGAAGACTCTAGAGGGTTCCTTGGACTGCAAGGAGATCCAACCAGTCCATCCTAAAGGAAATCAGTGCTGTATAATCATTGGTAGGACTGATGCTGAAACTGAAACTCCAATACTTTTGTCACCTGATGCGAAGAGTCAACTCATTAGAAAAGACCGTGATGCAGGGAAAGACTGAAGGCAGGAGGAGAAGGGGACAACAGAGGACGAGGTGGTTGGAATGCATCACCAACTCAATGAACATAAGTTTGAGCAAGCTCCCGGAGATGCTGAAAGACAGTGAAGCCTGGCATGCTGCAGTCTATGGGGTCTCAGAGGTCAGACATGACTGAGCAAGTGAATAACAACAATATTATTTAACCAATTCTATTAGCTTATTTGAAGCAAATTTAAATATTTTATGTATTTATTTGACAGTGCTGGGTCTTAGTTATGGCACATGAACTCTTAGGTGCAGAATGTAGGATCTATCTAGTTCCCTGATCTGAGCTGAACCCTGGCTCCCTGCACTGGGAGCATGGAGTCTTAGCCACTGGACCACCAGGGACATCCTTGAGGCAAATTTAATAGGCAGCTCTCTCTCTTGCCTGCACAATCTCCCCACAGCCCCACTTAGTCACTCCCTTAAAAGACCATAATGGCACAGTCTATGGATGAAGATTTCTCATAGGAACTTTATATGCATTGCATATCCCATCGAATGCAACATTTTAAAACATTTTTCTGAGAAAGATGAACATTGATATCAGTTCAGTTCAGTCACTCAGTTGTGTCCAACTCTTTAAGACCCCATGGACTGCAGCACGCCAGGCTTCCCTGTCCATCACCAACTTTTGGAGCTTACTCAAACTCATGTCCATCGAGTCGGTGGTGCCATTCAACCATCTCATCCTTTGTCGTCCCCTTCTCCTCTTGCATTCAATCTTTCCAAGCATCAGGGTCTTTTCAAATGAGTCAGTTCTTCACATCAGGTGGCCAAAGTATTGGAGTTTCATCTTCAACATCAGTCCTTCCAGTGAATATTCAGGGTGGATTTCCTTTAGGATGGACTGGTTGGATCTCCTTGCAGTCCAAGGGACTCTCAGGAGTCTTCTCCAACACTACAGTTCAAAAGCATCAATTCTTCAGCGCTCGGCTTTCTTTATGGTCCAACTCTCACATCCATTCATGACTCTTGGAAAAACCATAGCTTTGACTAGACAAACTTTTGTGGGCAAAGTAATGCCTCTGCTTTTTATATGCTGTCTAGGTTGTTCATAGCTTTTCTTTCAGGGAGCAAGCATCTTTTAATATCATGGCTGAAGTCACCATCTGCAGTCATTTTGGAGCCCCCCAAAATAAAGTTTCTCACTGTTTCCATTGTTTCTCCATCTATTTTCCATGAAGTGATGGGACCAGATGCCATGATCTTAATTTTCTGAATGTTGACTTTTAAGCCAAATTTTTCACTCTCTTCTTTCCCTTTCATCAAGAGGCTCTTTAGTCTTTCCTCGCTTTCTGCCATAAAGGTGGTGTCATCTACTTATCTGAGGTTATTGATATTTCTCCTGGCAATCTTGATTCAAGCTTGTGCTTCATCCAGCCTGGCATTTCTCATGATGTACTCTGCATATAAGTTAAATAAGCAGCGTGACAATATACAGCCTTGATGTACTCCTTTCCCGATTTGGAACCAGTCTGTTGTTCCATGTCCAGTTCTAACTGTTGCTTCCTGACCTGCATACAGATTTCTCAGGAGGCAGGTCAAGTGGTCTGGTATTCCCATCTCTTGAAGAATTTTCCACAGTTTGTTGTGATCCACACAGTCACAGGCTTTGGTATAGTCAATAAAACAAAAGTAGATGTTTTTCTGGAACACTCTTGCTTTTTCAATATCCAGCAGATGTTGGAAATTTGATCTCTGGTTCCTCTGCCTTTTCTAAATCCAGCTTGAACACTGATATAGGTAGAACTTATTTGAAAACAACAATCAATTATATCAGAATTGTTCATTTCTTTCTTAAGTAAGAGGAGGACTTCCCTGGTGGCTCAGATGGTAAACAATCTAAGTAAGAGTAAACTAAACCATGACTGTAATTCATCTTCCACCCCATGAAAAAAGAATCAATACAAGATCTCTTGGCTTCCCTTAAAGTTGTTGAAATAGTTGGAAAACATGACTCCTCCCCTGGAGGGCTTGACAATTTTTTCCACAAAACAAACTCTAACTCCACAGAATCTCCCCTTACATCTCCTATTGGGTCTCTGATCTGTTCTTCAGCTGACTCTGTACTGCCTGTAGTTAAGAGCTTGGGTTTGGTATAGACAGACCTGAGTTCAAATTCCAGTGCCATTTACATGCCTGTATGACTTTTGAGACCTATTTAATCTCCCCAAGCTTTAGTCTTCTATTAAAATCAATGTGAGATACTCATGCTTTTCTACTCAGGGGTTTTGTGAGCATTTTGTCAGAAAATACATGTAAGGCACATGGTACAATACTGGGTACATACTAAGATCATGAAAAGTTATACCTCCTGTGATTAATTTTATGGTTTTTTCAGTAGTCATGTACAGATGTGAGAGTTGGACAATAAAGAAGGCTGAGTGCCAAAGAATTGATGCTTTTGAACTGTAGTGCTGGAGAAGACTCTTGAGAGTCCCTTGGACTGCAAAGAGATCAAACCAGTCAATCCTAAATGAAATCAACCCTGAATATTCACTGGAAGGACTGATGCTAAAGCTGAAGCTCCAATACTTTGGCCACCTGATAAGAGCCGACCCATGGGGAAAGACCCTGATGCTGGGAAAGACTGAAGGCAGGAGAAGCGGGTGAGAGAGGATGAGATGGTTGGATGGCATCACTGACTCAGTAGACATGAGTCTGAGTAAACTCCAGGAGGTAATGAAGGACAGGGAAGCCTGGTGTGCTGCCGTCCACAGGGTCTCAAAGAGTCGGACATGACTTAGTGACTTCACAACAGCAAAGGATGTTAGCTATGTGCTAACTCAGTTTAGTTCAGTTCAGTTCAGTCGCTCAGTCGTGTCCGACCCTTTGCAACACCATGGACCACAGCACACCAGGCCTCCCTGTCCATCACCAACTCCTGGAGTGTCAGGAAGCATTTAACAGGAGGCTTCCTGTGTGCGATTTTGGATCTGTCAGGAATCCTCCATTCCTTATCAATTCCTGAATATTCAGGAATTAAGAGGAGAGCCAAGCCTCTCCCCAGGCTGAGGGATCCAGGCAATTTCCTTCTTTAGTTTTTCTATATGGTGATAAGTACCCTTTTCCTGTTTATGAACCATATGGTAATATCTCTGCTGAAAATAGCTATCTTGTAAGACAGTATAAATACCTACACAATGTTGAATAAAACACCTTTGCTCCATCAGAGCTTCGGTCCCTGTGTCCCCGTGTCCGAGAGAGCTTTCTCTCTCTCTCTCTCTCTCTCTCTCTCTCTCTCTCTCTCTCTTTTTCAGGCTGATTTCCTGGAGCACAGAGGCTCTCTGAGTTCACTTTCCTGCCCGGGCTTCTAAGACCTTCACGAGAAACCTCTCTGTGCCTTCACCCCATCAAGAGGGCTCCTGAGGCCTCCGTGAACAGAGCAAGCCCCGTGCAGGGGCTTTATTGGCTTTCTGCGTAAACCAAGGAATATCAGCCTCTTTCTCTCTCCTTTACTTTCTTATCGGTGGACTCCAGACCACCAGGTTCCAGTCCATTAAAGGACCTCAACAAGTGGCGCCTGAACAGGGACTTGGTACACGTACGCAGATTCAGACGGAGTGACCCCTGGGTCTACTGAGGCCGGTTAAGTATTAAGACAAGGGTAAAACAGCTGGAAAGCCCCATCACTTTTCTACTTTACTTCATCACTTATTTAAAGTTCAGGGACCTAATGAAACGTATGCTGATTTTTTAGCTAGATTACAAACTGCTGTTTCCTGTACTGTAATTGGAGAAAAAGCCAAAAGGCAACTAGAGAAATTACTTGCTTATGAAAATGCAAATCAGGAATGTCAAAAAGCTATAGCTCCAATTCGTGGGACAGGGACTATTATTGATTATTTGAAGGCTTGTCACAATCTAGGATTAGAAACTCAAAAGATGCAAATGCTAGATGAAACAATGGTTGCTGCCTTAAGAAAGGGAAATGAAGGATGCTTTACGTGTGGAAATAGAACCATTTAAAAAGGGACTGCCCTAAGAAAGCTAAAAAAAAAAAAAAAGGAAAAAATAAAAAACCTCCAAAAATCTGCCCTCGTTACTGTAGAGGAATGCATTGGGCCAAAGATTGTAAGTCTAAATTTGACATTGAAAGAAAACCTATTCCAGGAAACTCCAACAGGGGATCCCCCCCAGGTCCCTTTCACCAAAAACCAGGGGCAAATTCCATCTTTTCCCTCAAAACCTCAACATCCAGCAGTGCTGCTGGCGATATACCAGCTTTGTTTTTAGATAATATGAAGTTAATGAGCTCTATTTAAATTTAAATTCACATAACTAAAAAATATTTAATATTAAATATAATGTTTATTTAAATATAAATATAATTTAAATATAATTGTTTGCTAATCTAATTAAGACATGTCTTAAGTCATCAACATTATATAATACTTTTATTATGCCTAGGTTTAAGGTAAACTAGACTTCCATGGTGGCTCAGACAGTAAAGTGTCTGCCTACAACGCGGGAGACCTGGGTTCAATCCCTGGGTCGGAAAGATCTCCTGGAGAAGAGAATAGCAACCCACTCCAGTATTCTTGCTTCCCCCTCCCACCCTCAAAACACGGGCTCAAAGAAATATTTCGGAGAAGGCAATAGCAACCCAGTACTCTTGCCTGGAAAATACCATGGACGGAGGAGCCTGGTAGGCTGCAGTCCATGGGGTCGCGAAGAGTCGGACATGACTGAGCGACTTCACTTTCACTTTTCACTTTCATGCATAGGAGAAGGAAATGGCAACCCACTCCAGTGTTCTTGCCTGGAGAATCCCAGGGATGGCAGAGCCTGGTGGGCTGCCATCTATGGGGTCGCACAGAGTCAGACACAACTGAAGTGACTTAGCAGCAGCAGCAGCAAAGTAAACTAAATTTGTCAACAAACAGGTAACTATATATATATATATATATATATATATATATATATATATGAGATGAAAACTTTTAGATAAACTCTACTATAAATAATTATATTTTAATAGAATAATCTATTATTATAATCTAAAATAATCTCTTAAGATTGAGATAACTTAAATTTCTAGAGTTATACTAAACTAAATAATAAAAGTTTATTAAATAGCTAGGTCATTTCCAAATAAAATAAGATTTTAAAACATTAATTACTAAACATTAACTTCCTCTTACAAAAAGTTTTTCTTACAGAAAAACTAAAGAGATTTTAACTATTAATAAATATATTATATAATGTATAATATATATATTTATATATAAGAAATATAATTCCCCACCAGGGGAATCTGGTGGGCTTCTGTCTATGGGGTCGCACAGAGTCAGACACGACTGAATCAACTTAGCAGCAGCAGCAGCATGCTT
This sequence comes from Bubalus kerabau, assembly GCF_029407905.1. Lineage (NCBI taxonomy): Eukaryota > Metazoa > Chordata > Mammalia > Artiodactyla > Bovidae > Bubalus > Bubalus kerabau. Next base: position 11,381,312 of record NC_073637.1, on the reverse strand, counting down.
TTAATAAAAAGATATAAGATATGACAAACTCAGACATACATTCCACATTTTTCCTAGGGGCCACTGCTCATTTAACAAACAATACACTTATTAAAATAACTTGGAAGAATGATGAGCCTATTTGGACAGAGCCGTGGCCCCTCACGTGAGAAGGAGAAATTACAGGTGGCTAAGAAACTTACACGGAGTACATTATGAGAAATGCTGGGCTTGAAGAAGCAAAAGCTGGAATCAAGATTACCAGGAAAAATATCAATAACCTCATATATGCAGATGAAACCACCCTTATGGCAGAAAGTGAAGAGGAACTAAAAAGCCTCTTGATGAAAGTGAAAGTGGAGACTGAAAAAGTTGGCTTGAAGCTCAACATTCAGAAAACGAAGATCATGGCATATGGTCCCATCACTTCATGGGAAATACATGAGGAAACAGTGGAAATGGTGACAGACTTTATTTTTTTGGGCTCCAAAATCACTGCAGATGGTGACTGCAGCCATGAAATTAAAAGACGCTTGCTCCTTGGAAGAAAAACTATGACCAACCTAGATAGCATATTGAAAAGCAGAGACATTACTTTGGCAGCAAAGGTCCGTCTAGTCAAGGCTATGGTTTTTCCAGTGGTCATGTATGGATGCAAGAGTTGGACTGTGAAGAAAGCTGAGCACCGAAGAATTGATGTGTTTGAACTGTGGTGTTGGAGAAGACTCTTGAGAGTCCCTTGGACTGCAAGGAGATCCAACCAGTCCATTTTAAAGGAGATCAGCCCTGGGTGTTCTTAGGAAGGAATGAGGCTGAAGCTGAAACTCCAGTACTTTGGCCACCTCATGCGAAGAGTTGACTCATTGGAAAAGACTCTGATGCTGAGAGGGTTTGGGGGCAGGAGGAGAAGGGGATGACAGAGGATGAGATGGCTGGATGGCATCACTGACTTGATGGATGTGAGTTTGGGTGAACTCCAGGAGATGGTGATGGGCAGGGAGGCCTGGAGTGCTGGGATTCATGGGGTCACAAAGAGTCGGACACGACTGAGCGACTAAACTGAACTGAACTGAAGAAACTTATAGATACACAACTAGAATTAAAGCATATTGAATCTTATTCTCCTTGGAACTCTCCTATTTTTGTTATAAAAAAAGAAATCTAACAAATGGTGTCTCCTAACAGACCTTAGAAAAGTTAATTCATCTATGAAACCTATGGGTGCATTACAACCAGGAATCCCATCACCTACCACTATTCCTCAAAATTGGCTTATCTGGAATATTTTGGAGAAATTTCATTTCATTATACTTCTGGTAAGCTGTGGAACTTCTTCAAAAATACTGAATTTATTATTTCTTGCATTATCAGCTCACAGCCTATACCACAGGCCGAGGTTTTTTTATATAGATAGGACTAACAACGCCAAAGCTTCATTCTGGTCTCTTAAGGAATATATAAGTCTTTTATACTAAATTTCATTCTGCTCAACAAAATGAATTATATGCACTTATTCAAGTTATTTGCCTACATCCTTATCCCATTAATATAGTCTCTGACTCTATATATTCTGTTTTTGTATTAAAAAATATGTAAACCTCCACCATAAACGCCAATCAACCTATTATTCAAGAACTCTTTTTCGAACTACAATCTGTTGTAAGAAACTGCTATTCTCCCATTTATATTACACATATTCGAACACATTCTTGTCTTCCAGGCCCCATGACTTATGATAATGAACAAGCTGATAAACTGGTTTCCTTTGCTACTCCAGAGGAACAGCATGCTCTGTCGCATAACAATGCTGGCTCCCTACACCAGCTATGGAAAATCCCATACCGCCAGGCTAAGGAAATTATTAGTAATTGCTCTACTTGTAGACCCCTACATCTTCAACCCATCGCACAAGGTATTAATCCTCGTGGTTTGCAACCTAATGAACTATGGCAAATGGATGTAACTCATTGCTCTAGACTTCCTCCATTTTCTTTCCTACACGTCTGTATAGACACAAATTCTTCTTTTCTCTGGGCCACACCTCTTCATGGTGAGGCTACACAACATGTTATACCCTGCCTATATTTCTAGAAACTTTAAACAATTTTTACAATATTTTTCTATTAAAAATATTACAGGTATTCCTTATAACCCATAGACACAAGACATAGTCAAACAAATACATCACACACTAAAGTTACAAATAGAAAAATTTAAAAAGGGAGAATATACAAAGTATACTACTGTCCTCCTTATCTAAAGCAGACTTTACTAGATTCCAACATAAGATATTTTCTAAACCTATAACTATTGTTAATACAGTTTTATTTGTTTTAAATTCTTTTTTTAACCTCTTCGGAAGATTCGACCCAAGGGGACCCCCGGCATTCAAAATGGAGATGAAACAACAAGAACCCCAGGAAGAAGAAATTCCAGTATGGGCTGTGTCCACTCTAAAGATCTCCAGAAAGCACTGCCCTCAGCGGCATCACCCCTATGATCTCCCCACTTGGGGACAAATAAAAACCCTTACTAATTGAGCTGAAAATTTAGTCTCTCAACAGGGATTTCCTTCCGAGTCCTGAATACATTCTCCTGGCAATGCTCAGTCTTTTGGCCTGCACCTCCCCCTGCTCAAGCTGGACTAATACCCAACCCCCCTCTATTACAGGTGGTCGAATGGACAGAGAGAGAACCAATCTTTTCAACTAATGACGATATACATATGCCCCCTCCCTAGAACCTGAAGGAGCCATCACACCCTGGGTAGGAAGGAAAACTAATTTACATTTCTTTAGGCTATGAAGTCCTTCCATTGTGCCTGGGCCCAGAGAAATTATGCATAAACATCAGCCAACAAACTTGGCTTTCATTCTGCCTCCAAAAGAAGACTTTCAGACATTGCTTGGATTATTTACTGCCCTTTCTTTGTCTGTAAACCATTTTTATACTACTGAAATTTTAGGGAAAGAACAAAAAACATTATGTAAAAGGTTACTAATGAAACATTACTATAACAAAGGACTTCTCGGCTGGCTTGACGGTGGAATGGCACCCCCTTCTCCTCCTTGAATCATCCTCGATAAACAGAGTGGGCCTTAACAATGGGACATTTGGGCTGCTAGCACTGAAAAGCTTGGAACTTGGACCGGACATTTTACAGGGACCAGTTGTGGTCATAGTAACTATTTCTATAATCAGGCATATTTTATACAGGCCTATGTCCCACTTCCTTTTGTTATAGCCATAGGAAATTTACAATAAGACTTTACGTTCTGTAACTTGTATTAATTGTAAACTATATACTTGTCTTAATTCCTCTATTTCTTTAAGAAATGATTCCCTTTTGATTCTTCGATCTCGACGTAATTTGTAGTCACCAATGACCCTGGGTGGAGAAGGCAATGGCACCCCACTCCAGTACTCTTGCCTGGAAAATCCCATGGACAGAGGAGCCTGGTAGGCTGCAGTCCATGGGGTCGTGAAGAGTCGGACATGACCGAGCGACTTCACTTTCACTTTTCACTTTCATGCATTGGAGAAGGAAATGGCAACCCACTCCAGTGTTCTTGCCTGGAGAATCCCAGGGACGGTGGAGCCTGGTGGGCTGCCGTCTATGGGGTCGCAGAGAGTCGGACACGACTGAAGCGACTTAGCAGCAGCAGCAGCAATGACCCTAGGAAGAAGGTCCCATGATTGGACTTGCTTCCGGATTACCTCAATTTTGTGTTACTCTTGATTCATTTTAACAATAGTGCCTACAACTGGATACAAATCAAATTTCATTTTACAAATATAATAAAATAGGGGGAATTGTCAGGAAGCATATAAAACAGGAGGCTTCTTGTGTGCTGTTTTGGATCTGTCAGGAATCCTCTGTTTCTTATCAATTCCTGAATATTCAGGAATTAAGAGGAGAGGCAAGCCTCTCCCGGGGCTGAGGGATCCAGGCATTTCCTTCGTTAGTTTTTCTATATGGTGATAAGTACCCTCTTCCTTTTTATGAACCATATGGTAATATCTCTGCTGAAAATAGCTATCTTATAAGACAGTATAAATACCTACACAATGTTGAATAAAACACCTTTGCTCCATCAGAGCTTTGGTCCCCGTGTCTTGCTTTCTCTCTCTCTCTCTCTCTTTCAGGCTGATTTCCTGGAGTACAGAGGCTCTCTGAGTTCACTTTCCAGCCCAGGCTTCTAAGACCCTCTCGAGAAGGCTCTCTGCGCCTTCGCCCCATTGAGAGGGCCTCCGTGAACAGAGCAAGCCCCGTGCAGGGGCTTTATTGGCTTTCTGCGTAAACCAAGGAATATCAGCCTCCTTCTCTCTCCTTTACTTTCTTATCGGTCGATTCCGATCCACCAGGTTCCGGTCCATTAAAGGACCTCAACACTGGAGTTTACTCAAAGTCATGTCCACTGTGTCGATGATGCCATCCGTCCATCTCATCCTCTGTCGTCCCCTTCTCCTCCCATCTTCAATCTTTCCCAGTATCAGGGTCTTTTCAAATGAGTCAGTTCTTCGCATCAGGTGGCCAAAGGATTGGAATTTCAACTTCAGCATCAGTCCTTCCAATGAATATTCAGGGCTGATTTTCTTTAGGATGGACTGGTTGGATCTCCTTGCAGTCCAAGGGACTCTCAAGAGTCTTCTCCAACACCACAGTTCAAAAGCATCAATTCTTTGGTGCTCAGTTTTCTTTCTTTTATATGCTAACTAATGCTAGCTAAATGCTAACAAGTAATAGGGGTTATGGGGCACATAACTAACCACCGTCAAATTTGGTGGCTTAAAATAAGGAGTTATTTAGCTCATGCCTCTGTGTGCTGACAATTTGGGATGGTCTCAGCTAGGCAGTTCTCATGCTAGTCTTGGCAAGACTCCCTCTTGACTCTGTGGAGTTGGAGGGTCAGTTGGGGCTGGCTGATTTACAGTGGGCTCATCTGGAATGGGTGGGATCACTGGGCCCTCTCTCCTTCAACGGAGCCCAGGCTTCATCACATTTTCTAAGTCTCTGCTTGCATGGTGTTTGTCTCTGTCCCATTGGCCAAAGCAAGCTGCAAAGTCAGTCTAGTGTCTCCAGGGTCAGGACTGGGGAAACAGTATCAAAGCCAACTGCAAGAGTGTGCACAGTCAGGGGAAGGAAGAAACTGAAGACTTTTCTCCAAGACACCACAAAGAGCCTCTTCTAACACTTTTATTTATCTATGTTTGCTTCTTGTCTTTATGTCCTTTGTGTTTATTATCCTCCCCATTTCTTCCTCTCTCTCTGTCTTCTTCTTTCCCCCTCTCTTCTTCAAATATTTATTAAGCATCTAGTGTGTTTCATGTAGAGAGAATACACCAATATATACTATCTAATTCGAGTTGTCTTGTAAAGGATCTCATTGCCTACAGTGCCTCTATGTTTAAAAGAAGTTTTTTTCTCTGTCTCCTTACAGCAGTTCCACTCTAACTTACCCTGTGTTAAACACTAAAGCTAGCTAGTATTTTAGTAAATAACAATGCGAGATAATGCTCTTCTCTAATTGTTTAAAATGATAGTGTTTCTAAGGAAGGGTTACCAGCTGTTTTGTCTGCTCTAATCAAGAACTCAACCTTATTATCTCAGGATTTTGCTCCCTATCCATTTGTAATTCTCTTTATAAAGCACAGATGACAGTGACATTTGGCTCGTGGAGTGTGTGCCTCGCACGCCGTCCTAGTTGGCACAGAGAAGGGTTGGGAATGACCTTCTGGATTAGAGGCTCATCCTTTTCATTTGTTCTTGTGTGTTTCCAACCTCTTTGACAACGATGGAAGTGAGAAAATTACTCTGGCATTCAGTGTGCTGTGTTCTCAAATGCATGAGCTTAAATGGCAACAGAAACAGCCTGATGACACGTGTGGCATGCATGGGTAGAGCTTCACTGTACTTCAAGTCTTTGCTTTCTCTCTCTCTCTCTCTTTTTTTTTTTTTTTTTTTTGATGTGGACCATTTTAAAGTCTTTATTGAATTTGTTATAATACTGCTTCTATTTTATGTTTTGGTCTTTGACCTCGAGGCATGTGGGGTCTAAGCTCCCTGACTAGGGACCGAGCCTGCACTCCCTGCACTGGAAGGTAAGGTCTTAACTGCTGGACCATCAGGGAAGTCCCTCACCTCTTTCCTAAGAGAATGGATCTCCACCTTGGTTGCGCATAAAAACATCTGGGGAGCTTTTAAATTAGGTCCACACCCAGGCTATGCTGCAGACCAAACTACATCAGAATCTGGGAAGTGGGATCTGGGTGTGGCTATTTTTTAAAAGCTCCCCTGGTGATTCCAAAGTTGAGTCAAGGTTGAAAACTACTGCCTTGAGGGGACTCATAAAATGTTACAAAACAATCTCTCTTGATATTGAAATTGAGGAAAATTACATCCAGAGATGTCAAAAATTCTCAAAAGGCTACGTAGGTAAGAGGGAAGGCAAGATTCAAACCCAGGTTTTCTAAGTCCAAAGTCTGTGTTTTGATGCCTCATAAAACATAAGTGACTCCGGAAAACCCTGAGTCACTATTAGGCGATGGTAGAAATAGAATGGAATGAAACAAAACAAGAAGGGTATATTCCTGATATAAATATTTAGTGAGAAAGAAAACTAAGCAATGAGAGCATCAAATTGCATCATTATGACCTTTTGGGAATAAGCTTTTGGGAGAAGTAAATAACAGCTATTTCCTATAAACTGTAAATTTGCTGGCAAATACCTTTGAATACGCAAACGCATGCTAATTAAAAGTGAATCATCTCAGTGCCTGATTTAGAAATTGGAACAAATACTGGACTAGACCTAAAGCGGAGCTATTTTGAGCAATTCGGGCTATAAGCAAATATTCTGATAGGATGTCGACAATGGTATTTTTAATACCATTTGGACGGATACTATTCTTTCTGGAAGAGCGATCTATGCAGAGGCTCATCTTTGTGTTGGCCCCACGCAGTGTGTAAGAATCAGAGCTGGGAGGTGTGGGGACACAGAGATCGATAAATTCCAGTTCCTACCAGTCCAAATTCGGCTTTAAGAGAGGAGCACTGGCACAGAGGGAATAGGAAGGGTATTCACGAGAGATTCAGGACAGGCAAACACCCTTAGCTCAAGTACTAAAGAAGGTGGTGGAAGAATCAGTCCTCTAGAAATTGAGGTGAGGAAAGGGGTGATAACACAGGCAGAACCTGACCCAGAAAATTTGATAGGGAAAGGAGGTCTGTTCAGTAACACTGTTACTGAAAGCCCACCTGTACTAACTTGGAAAACACTTTGGCAAACACTTCAGCATAACACTTAGGTTATGTGATCTGTTATCTGTGATATCATTATTCCTGACTTTCAGCTGTCCCTTCCTTGGGATCTTTGGCTGCTGACTTTATTTCTGGCAATGATACAAAACCGAAAGACCAAGAGGGAGTTTTTAAAAAAACCAAAAAACCCAAACCCATTATGGGTCAAACGATCCAGGGCCTCTGGGACTTGTATCTTTTCTGAACAATGTAAGCAGAGATGTCTGTCATTCAGCAGCGTGTCCTCCTTTGCCTTCTGGGGCACTGTGCCCTCTGGCTCTCCTCCATCTCTGTCATTCTGGCTCCACACCCTCCCTCAGCAGGCTTTCTCTGACTCCTGCCTTCAGCTTCTGTCCCTGGGCCAAAGATTTCCAAATTTCTCTGAGATCCTTCTGCCTGCCTTCCACCTGGTATGCCAGCTGCCTTCAGATCTATTTGCTCAGATGTTTCTCTTGGACGTCATCTCAGGCTTAATACGTAAAAGAGAAACTCACATCCTCTCTTCACACCCCCTCCCTAAAGCAGCTTTCCTTCCCAAGTTGCCTCCTGCTCTTCCAGCTCCATCCGTTTCCTTACTCCAAACTTTGAGTTACATAACTAACATATGCCTCACTTTTGCTCCCAAGTCAGCAGACAGCAAATGCCAGGGAGTCTGCTTATGCAGTAAGATTCAGCCCTTTCCTTTTCCACAACCACCAATACTTCCTTCTGTATAAAAATCGAGGTCTCCCCTCCATGGTTCCTCTGCCATGCTGTCTAGTCCATAGAAAGCTGTTCCTGATCTTGTAATGATATTGTCCTTATAAAGAACCTAGATTCTTAAAGGACAAGTTCCACATTTGCATGTACAGTTGTTCATTAACTAGTTCTATTGTACTTGCTTTATTTTTATATCCATTGAATAAATATGTATTTTATTTACATAGTTGTTAAATTAATATGCTTTAGATGCTTTCGAACTGTGGTGTTGAAGAAGACTCTTGAAAGTCCCTTGGACTGCAAGGAGATAAAACCAGTCAATCCTAAAGGAAATCAATCCTGAATATTCATTGGAAGATTGATACTGAAGCTGAAGCTCCAATACTTTAGCCACCTGACGCGACAAGTGTCAGGAAAAGACCCTGATGCTGGGAAAGATTGAAGGCAGGAGGAGAAGGGGATAACAGAGGATGAGATGGTTGGATGGCATCACTGACTCAGTGGACATGAGTTTGAGCAAGCTCCAGGAGATGGTGAAGGATGGAGAAGCCTGGGTGCTGCAGTCCATGGTGTTGCAAAGAGTTGGACAGGACTGAACAACAACAAGCCCCCCTACTGTGTGCCAGGCTGGAATACAGACATAGGAACCAAATATGGGTTTTGCCATTTTCTGAAATGTGTACAGTCCAGTGGTGGAATACAAGCATGTATAAAAGTTTAATTAGGATTCATTGAATAAACTGCTACAGTAAAGGTGTCCTGAAAGTCTGGACAAGGTATCTGGGAGCAGGAAAGATATTACAGATGATAAAAATACGCAGCAAGGCATTGAAAGAAAACCAAGTACTTGGTAATCTGGCCTTTACCATTAGCAAGAAACAGTCTCCTACATATGGATTGTACACTCTCCTCTCATCCACTTCCCTGACTCACTTTAAATTGCCCTCTACCCTCCCCTAGTCTCTTTAAGAGCTGTCCAGGTCTTTGCTAGTTCATTTTTTTTTTTGCTAATTCTGCTTTTTCACAAGTCCACCTCAAGACAAACTTCCTCAAGCCCTGCCCTCTCTTATCTTCACCTTCTTTCTCCTCTCCGTACTGCACATCATTTCTTAACTAGAATGTTGGCACTACCCTCAAAGACAAAGAATTTCAAAGTTAAATATGTACTTGAATCACTCTCATGTGTGATTCATCGGGTTTGGGTAGGAAGGCAGGAATTCGATTTTTAGTAGATTCCCAGGTGATTCAGGCACAAGAAACAATCCTGAGTCACTTTGAGAAACACCGTTTGAGACCCCTGTGGGCTTCCTATTTCTTTCTCCACATAGGCTGTCCGCATCCTATAAGGACTAGCAAAGCATATGTGGGTTGCTGAAGGCTCTGGGCTCCAAGTACCAGCTTAGGCCGTTGACTATTAGACACATCAATTACCAGTGACATTCAGAGAGTCAGGAAAAATGACTCAGTCAAGTGGACAGAACCTCTGTCTCTGGAGGAAAGTAACTCCGGAGGCATGAAATCTCTCTGAAAGTCATCCGAGGAGCAAGAGGAAATTACATTTTCTGTCCTCTCAAAACAGACGTAGCCATCGCTCCGGAGGACCTCCGGACGTCTCAAATAAATCACGCTTCCAGAGAATAAAAGACGCACTGCAAGTTCAAGGGCTTAGAAGAGAAAAACCCTACGGGTACTAGACGCATTCATGCAAACCCATCCTGCTTAGCTCACAACCTCATAAACAGGTGCAACTGCTAAGGAAAAAACTGTTGCTAATGCACCTCGAATAAGGGTTCGTGAAAACGAATGTGACTCAAACCACTCCTTTTTGACAATAAAGCGAAGTCCGAGGATGCCCAAAGCGCTGCGCAGTCCTCCCGCACGTCCCCAAGTTCCCCCATGCCGCCCCTCCCACCTTCGAGTGCCACCGCCCTGCGTGGGGGTGGGGCCTGGACGTCGACGACGTGCTGACGTCAGGGCGTGGGGACGCCCCGGCGTCGTCCGGCGCGGTGCTGCGCCGGCGGGGGCCCGCTGCTGCCCGCTCCGCCTGCGTGGTCTCGGAGGTCCGCGTCGTCTCCTTCGGCCTTTCGCCCTTAGCCTCGTCCCGGCCTCCGCGGCCCGGGCGGCTGGCCCGTCGTGATGCGGTCGGCGCGCCCGGCGCGGCCCCGCTGAGGCTCGGCGCAGCGACGAGCGCGGCTCGGGGTCATCATGCCTACCCGTGAGTGGCCGCCCTAGGGCCGGGCCGGGCGGGGAGCGTTGGGCGCGCACTCCGGGTGTCGCCGCGACCGGCCGAGTTCGTTTCGTTTGGGCTTAGGCTTCCCCAGGAGTGGGCGGGCGGAGGTGGTTGCGGCGCGGGAGCCCGTTGCACGGAGCAGGAGACCGAGGCCCGAGCGCGGAGGGCGCCCGGCTTCGGAAGCGGCAGAACTGCCAGAAGCCAGCCCCGCAGGACTTCAGAGGCCAGCTGTTCCTCCAGCAAAGCGCAGGGACTTCCTGCAAAGGCGGAGAACTCACCCCCCATCGCCATGGCCTCTTCACTTCCTCGAGGACGGGCGTCGCCGGTGGGGACGCCCCGGCCTCTCCCGGAGCGCTTCCCTACGACGCCCGAGCCCCGGCAAGCCTGGATTTTTCCTCTGAGACACGTCCTGCTGGTTGAAGTAGGCGCGCTCCTTGGAGAACTTTGTCAGGCTCGGGTGCCCCGTGGTGTTGGACCACCGGGCTTCCGATCCACCGGGCAGCCGGTTGGAAAAGGGGGGTTTAAGGTCTCCCTCCCTAGACACGTTGAATAAGACTCTCGGAGCTTGGGCCCCGGAATCTGTGTCCTCCATGTTAAACGGAAGGACCCTGAAGTTTGAAAATCGCTGGACAGTTGGAGGCATTTTGGGCACACAGGGTGTATATACTACAACATTGCCAACGACCAATTTTTCAACGAGCCCAGAGCATTACCAAGTAGTGATTCTTTAAACCCGGGGGCCTGGCTTAGGTATGTGCCGACTAGGGTAGTTCCAGGTTTTGGACCCAGAGGAAAAGCATTGATGATGATTGATATGAGAATCTTTTTCAGGTAGGGCTCTTGTGAGCACGGTGTTTGTGGAATCCTGAAACACTTGGCAGCACGTTTCCAGTTAGCTCCTATTTCTTAGAATTCATAACGTTTCCTAATTGTCCTTATTTTTGTAGACATAGGGGACACTGGATTTCCAGGTCAGCCTCAAATGCTTCTTTTGTCCAGTGGTGGGTAAAGAGGCATTATCTCCTGATACTAGAAAGGTTTATATAATGCTGTTGCATATGTTTAAACAGTCTTGATTGTAAAGATGACTAACAACTTCTCCTGTATGTTTGGGTAAGGTGGGTTTTGTTCTCTTAACACAGATTTCCTAACCTTGATCTTCTTGGGTTTTGTATCCAGTATGCATGTCAGCAGGCTTCCCTGGTGGCTCAGTGATAAAGAATTTGCCTGCCAGTGCAGGAGAGGTGGATGCCATCCCTGGATGGGGAAGATCCCCTGGAGGAGGAAATGGCAACCCACTCTGATATTCTTGCTAGGATAATCCTGTCGACAGAGGAGCCTGGTGGGCTGCTGTCCATAGGGTCACACAGAGTCGGACACAACTGAAGCGACTTAGGATGCATGCATGCATTGGGGAAGGAAATGGCAACCCACTCCAGTATTCTTGTTAGGATAATCCTGTGGACAGAGGACCCTGGCAGGCTGCACTCTATGGGGGCTCGAAAAGAGTTGGACGCAGCTAAGCACACACACGTTCATATGTCAGCAGTTTATATTTTAATTTTATTCATCTGGACTGGAGGAATATCCTCATCACTGTTACTGTCAATTTATTGTTCCTAAATTCATGTCGTGTTATTCAGTGAATTAGCACTGTGCTAATCTACACTCCAGTATTCTTGCCTGGAAAATCCCATGGACAGAGGAGCCTGGTGGGCTATAAGTCCATGGGGTGGAACGAGTGGGTCATGACTTAACAAGTAAACCACCACCATGAATCTACTTTCTTAGAAAGCAAAGTGTGGGGGAGGGGACACCTTTCTTGAAAGTTAGGACTTCAAGTGGAATTTATCGGTAAAGTGGCAATTATTATTTTTTTTTAATTATGTTTTAGAGTTATCTAGCTTCATAGATGGAGAAGGCAATGGCACCCCGCTCCAGTACTCTTGCCTGGAAAATCCCATGGACGGAGGAGCCTGGTGGGCTGCAGTCCATGGGGTCGCTAAGAGTTGGACACGACTGAGTGACTTCACTTTCACTTTTTACTTTCACGCATTGGAGAAGGAAATGGCAACCCACTCCAGTGTTCTTGCCTGGAGAATCCCAGGGACGGGGGAGCCTGGTGGGTTGCCGTCTCTGGGGTCCAACAGAGTCAGACTGGACTGAAGCAGCTTAGCAGCAGCAGCAGCTTCATAGAATGGACATAGGAAACGTTTGTTTGTTTTCTTCAGTTCAGTTCAGTCGTGTCCGTCTCTTTGCGACCCCATGAATCGCAGCACGCCAGGCCTCCCTGTCCATCACCATCTCCCGGAGTTCACTCAGACTCACGTCCATGGAGTCAGTGATGCCATCCACCCATCTCATCTTCTGTCATCCCCTTCTCCTCCTGCCCCCAATCCCTCCCAAAATCAGAGTCTTTTCCAGTGAGTCAACTCTTTGCATGAGGTGGCCAAAGTACTGGAGTTTCAGCTTCAGCATCATTCCCTCCAAAGAAATCCCAGGGGTGATCTCCTTCAGAATGGCCTGGTTGGATCTCCTTGCAGTCCAAGGGACTCTCAAGAGTCTTCTCCAACACCACAGTTCCAAAGCATCTCTTCGGCGCTCAGCCTTCTTCACAGTCCAACTCTCACATCCATACATGACCATTGGAAAAACCATAGCCTTGACTAGATGGACCTTTGTTGGCAAAGTAATGTCTCTGCTTTTCAATATGCTGTCTAGGTTGGTCATAACTTTATTTCCAAGGAGTAAGCGTCTTTTAATTTCATGGCTGCAGGCACCATCTGCAGTGATTTTGGACCCCAAAAAAATAAAGTCTGACACTGTTTCCACTGTTTCCCCATCTATTTCCCATGAAGTGATGGGACCGGATGCCATGATATTCGTTTTCTGAATGTTGAGCTTTAAGCCAGCTTTTTCACTCTCCTCTTTCACTTTCATCAAGAGGCTCTTTTTAGTTCCTCTTCACTTTCTGCCATAAGAGTGGTGTCATCTGCATATCTGAGGTTATTGATATTTCTCCTGGCAATCTTGATTCCATCTTGTGTTTCTTCCAGCCCAGCGTTTCTCATGATGTACTCTGCATATAAGTTAAATAAACAGGGTGACAATATACAGCCTTGACGTACTCCTTTTCCTATTTGGAACCAGTCTGGTGTTCCATGTCCAGTTCTAACTGTTGCTTCCTGACCTGCATACAGATTTCTCAAGAGGCAGGTCAGGTGGTCTGGTATTCCCATCTCTTTCAGAATTTTCCACAGTTGATTGTGATCCACACAGTCAAAGGCTTTGGCATAGTCAATAAAGCAGAAATAGATGTTTTTCTGGAACTCTCTTGCTTTTTCCATGATCCAGCGGATGTTGGCAATTTGATCTCTGGTTCCTCTGCCTTTTCTAAAACCAGCTTGAACATCAGGAAGTTCACGGTTCACATATTGCTGAAGCCTGGCTTGGAGAATTTTGAGCATTACTTTACTAGCGTGTGAGATGAGTGCAATTGTGCGGTAGTTTGAGCATTCTTTGACACTGCCTTTCTTTGGGATTGGAATGAAGACTGCCCTTTTCCAGCCCTGACTGTTTTCTTAGCTGTGTGAGTCACAATGCAGATGACACAAGGGTGCGCCATGGTGTGCTTCCATAGTTAAGAATGCAGTATCCATGACCTGATGGGAGGAAAGTGAACTACTTGAGTTGTCTGTCATTGTTAATGTTTATTATGATACGGTTTCTGTGATTGCTTCAAAGGATGATACTGGTTGGTGGTACCCATGTGAAGTCAGTTGTGTTTGTAATTGCCTTTTTCTCTCTTTGTGACCAGAACCACCAAAATCGCTGGGATAGTGCAGTGAACATTAGTACCTCTCAGAAATTCTGCATGTAGAATAACTAATTTCTGCAAAATCATTATTTTGTTTAGGGATTTTTTTTTTAGGAACACACACCCACCCCAATAAACGAAAGTGTTTTTCTTTTTGGTGTCAGGCAAGTTAAGAGGCTCGTGTATATGCTTAGCTAGTTAATCCTTAGGGTTTAGTGAAATAAATGTAATGGTTTTCTGTAAAATGAAAGTGTTGGAGATGGTCACCAGGGTTTTTTCAGACTCTATAATTCTAAGTCATAGAATTTTTCTATTCCTGCTATTTTTTTGCTTACTTGGAATGTTGATTCTCTCAGTCGTTGAAACTGGAATCGGTGAGTAGAATCTAGTGGAGCATGGCACACCCATGAAGGCAGAGTGACAGCGTGTCTCATGAATGTTAGCAGTCATGTCACTGGAGTTATTTAGAAGATCCAAAAAGGTCTTTTTCAGAAAGCAGCTACCTGGAAGGGTGTCTGACAGGAAGTGACTACAGCACAGGAATAATTCTGTGGTCATGTCACTCTATTCAGGTGGTCGTTTGCAGCGGTCACTAAGCACAGATTTCAAGACTGTCTCCCTAAGCGATCTCTTCAAACCTACAACCCTGTAATTTGTCACATTGTTTTTCTAAAGGCCTTTATTTCATCCTCCTCCACTCCAAGGACCATTAAGAAACATTTTGATTGTGAAGATTTTCCAAATTCTGAATCAGAGTTTGAGTGGAAGACATGCTGCTGCTGCTGCTAAGTCGCTTCAGTCGTGTCCGACTCTGTGCGACCCCATACACGGTAGCCCACCAGGCTCCCCCATCCCTGGGACTCTCCAGGCAAGAACACGGGTGGGTTGCCATTTCCTTCTCCAATGCATGAAAGTGAAAAGTGAAAGTGAAGTCGCTCAGTCGTGTCCGACTCCTAGCAACCCCATGGACTGCATGTTAAAGCTTCTTAATTCCAGTCGTTTTATTTATTTTATTTTGTGTATCAGGAGACTGAGACTCAGTGAGTTTCAGTAACTTGCTTAGAGTCAGGTGGAGTAGAACCAGAACTTGAACACAGATCTGGGGGTTGGGTTGGGGTTAGGGTTCCTATCCATAATCACAGTGAGCATAGATAATGTTTATTTTTCCATAGCTAAGCTGATAATAGTTTATCTTTTCAAAAAACATTCCCTGGAGTTACACTAAGGCAAAAATGGTCTTGGCCAAAATTTACATCAGATATGTGAACTTATAAAAATACTTGACAGTTTTGTCTTTGCTTCTGTCTTGTCACCGGAATCTGAGGGAAGAATACTGGGGATCCCAGGGGTATGCTAGGTAGCTCTTGGTTGTAAAAGTGTAGACATAAGGTTTTTAGTAAACTACTTATATGAAAGGGACCCCTTAGCTGACAGATAACTTGTCTTGAAATAGTTGAGTAAAATGTCCGATTGAATGTGCTCTTGTTTTATATATGAAAACCTGTTGTATATTGCCTAAGGGAAACTGCAGTCTTAATCATTCTTTGCTGTACTTTCAGTGATTATTTGTGGTTGATGTGTTCTTTTCTCGTTTAGATTGGCATTGATATTTGGCCGCATACGTTAGGCTGTGGTAATGTGGTCCATCCATGTTTGGTTTTTTCCCATTGATGAGGTTAATTATATTTGACTTATTTTTCAATCCATTCTTATGAAATAACTGCAGAATATAGATGAACTGTGATGTGAGGGATGAATGCTGTTTGAAGTGTTTTTGTTTAGAAACATAAGCAGACTTGACCTGCACCTGGCGTGTGAGCATTCTGTTTGTTCCTTCTCTCTCCCTTGCCTGCCCCCACCCCCTTCTCTCTCTCTCCCACCCAGCACCTATATATATTGTCAGAGTTACAACTGAAGAGTTCTCTTTCTCACAGCGACCTTTGTCCCAACACTGTTTGGGTTACTACAGAAGTCATCTGTCCCCACTCATGGGGACGTGGGGCTGCATTGAAGATAATATATGTGGTGGGAGATGAGACTGGAGAAGGAGGAACGAGCCAGAATTTGCAAGATTTAATACGCTGTGCAACTAACGTGACTAAAATTGTCTTCCAGCTGTCACATTCACAGGAAGTGGCTGTTTTGTAGGCATGTTAGCAGTTTCCAACTTACTGGTTCCTTTACAAAAACTTAAAATTTGCTCTTAGTAATAGAAATTATTTATGGAGTGTTGATTGTATACCAGGCAATATACTTTGTGCTTTACAGGAATGATCTTATTTAATTGTCTCCCACATTGAGGAAGGTCCTATTTGACCAGTTACAGAAACGAAGAGATGGGTTGAGGGAGGTGAAGCACAGCCTGATGACAGTTAAGCGTGGAGCGGGGCTTGGAGCCGGATGCCTGTGGCTGCGGCGCTCTGCTCCGGCGCAGCGGGACTGGACCTGCCGTCAGAGCCTATCGCTTTCTTTCAACACGGTCTCTTCTGCTTAGCATTCTGACTGGTCACGTCACAGGTGCTTGGTCAGTATTGACTAAAAGAGGGAATTCGAACTGGAGTTAGAGCAGTGCTTCTTAGATACGATAACTTGAAATAACTTTTCCCCCATAAAAACTGTTCTGAAAGGTTTTATAGTTTATGATTAGATTCTTAGCAGACCTGTCTGAAATACTTGCCAGGCCTGAGACAAAGAATACCAGTGGAGGCCTGCAGACAGACTCTAAGTCGGGGTTTCTCAGTTTTTGCTCTGTTGATGCCTTGGGCTGGATCGTATTTTGTTGGGTGGTCTCGGTCTGTCCGGTGCATTGTGGTTTGTGTAGCAGCGTCTCTGGCCTCTCCCCACTAGAAGCTAGTTGTAGTCCTCGCTGTCCTAAAGTGTGACAGCCAGAAATGTCCTCACACGCTGCCACGTGTCGCCTAGGGGGGTACTGTCCCCGGACCGGTCTAAATACTGAACGTTACTGACCACGCTGTGTCCACAGCCCGGCCTGCTTTCCCATTCAGGGCCCTGCAGTTTGCTCCCTAGAGATGACCTCAGGCTGCAGGCCCAGGCGGCCTACAGGCCCGATCCAGGCAGCTGTGACCTCTTGGGTCAGGGCAGGCTCTTTCCTGACCCTGAAGTGAGATTGGTGTGTCACACTTCTCTGGGGAGCCAGAGTGAGCAGATTCCCTCTGCCCCATCCCTCACGGTTCCATCTCAGGAGTTTGGTGCACTTCTGATCCCCTCCCAAAGCTATCCCACCAGAGTAGGGGGCAGGTAGGAGGAAGAAGCCCAGCTTCTTGGGGAGACTCGATCTGCCTAGACTCCCACTTGGGGTGATTTGGAGGGGACAAATTTACAGAAAAACAGCTGCCGCCATCTCTCTGGTGTTTTAGGATGTGCTTTTCAGTATAGTCTCTGTCCCCTCTGCTGCCCACACATGCTTCTCTGAAAGAAAAGAATACTCTGTCTTTTGGGAAGCAGAGGTCCTTTGTCCCTGAGTCAAATGAAGGCACTAATTCTTAGGAGAAAGCACCTTTTACCTATTGTATAGCCCAACTTTGGTATGGAATGATCTGAATCCTGGGTGGGTGTTGACAACTACATAAGTTCATACTGTCTTTACGGGGGGTGGAGAGGTATAGGATAGAAGTAGTATAAAAATCTGGCTAAAGATTTGAAGAAGGATTCAAAGTTAATATCAATCATAAAAGATCCGTATTTGCAGTATTTACAAAATCAGAGAGCAAAATGCCATCAGCCTTCCATGGTTAAACCACACATCTATGTTTGTCAGCATCTGAGTAGAAATGATTGATCAAGGCTTGGGGAAAGATGATTCATTTTCACTAATGAATAAATGCTAATTAAAAACTGAAATCATTCGGAGTTTGTCGCATTACCAAAGATACAATTTTAATCACTTCTTTAGCGATAATAGGCAAAGGTGGTGGTGAGGTACAATAGAAAAGGCAAAACTTTAAATTGGTATGACTCTTGAAAAGTAATTTGTCAGTATTTTATCAAGTTCTCTGATAATGCATTTACTCATTGACCCAGTAATTTCACTGTTGGGAATCTATAAGAAATGATGAAAAACATAAACTGTGCCAGGATTTCTGCACTGAGATGTCTATCACAGTAATATTGGTAAAATAGTAAAAGGCCAGAAACTTTAATATTCAATCATGGGGAAGTGGTGCACATTGAATATTGAACATCCTTGCAAAAAAAATGCCATACAGCCATTAAAAATGATACTTGTAGAAGCACTGGGTTTATAAATGTTTATTTTGTGTAATTTATGTTTACCAGGTTAACCACAGTTGGCATATAGTCCACAACCAGAAAAAAGAATGCTTACAATTTTTATAACTTGAGCATAATTTTTTCAAATTTTTCATAATTTTTTACAAAACCTAAATGAAACAAAATATTGCCATGAACTGGTTCTTCCTTTATCACATAGAAAAGAATTTGGGTAACTGATGAGATAGTGTCCATTGTATGTGTGTGTACATTTATGGCTTAGGAAAATAGCGTATTTACTGTCTGATTGCTCTTCCTGTTGCTGCTAAGTCGCTCAGTCGTGTCCAACTCTTCGCGACCCCATGGACTGCAGCCCACCAGGCTCCTCCGCCCATGGGATTTTCCAGGCAAGAGTACTGGAGTGGGGTGCCTTCGCCTTCTCTGCTCCTGCTGTTGCTGCTGAGTCGCGGCAGTCATGTCCGACTCTGTGCAACCCCATAGACGGCAGCCCAACAGGCTCCCCTGTCCCTGGGATTCTCCAGGCAAGAACATTGGAGTGGGTTGCCATTTCTTCTCCAGTGCATAAAAGTGAAAAGTGAAAGTGAAGTCGCTCAGTCGTGTCCGACTCTTAGCGACCCCATGGACTGTAGCCTACCAGGCAGGCTCTTGCTGTTCAGTTCAGTTCAGTCGAGTCGCTCAGTCGTGTCCGACTCTTTGCGACCCCATGAATCGCAGCACGCCAGGCCTCCCTCTCCATCACCAATTCCCGGAGTTCACTCAGACTCAGGTCCATCAAGTCAGTGATGCCATCCAGCCATCTCATCCTCTGTCGTCCCCTTCTCCTCCTGCCTCCAATCCCTCCCATCATCAGAGTCTTTTCCAATGAGTCAACTCTTCACATAAGGTGGCCGAAGTACTGGAGTTTCAGCTTTAGCATCATTCCTTCCAAAGAAATCCCAGGGCTGATCTCCTTCAGAATGGACTGGTTGGATCTCCTTGCAGTCCAAGGGACTCTCAAGAGTCTTTTCCAACACCACAGTTCAAAAGCATCAATTCTTCGGCGCTCAGCCTTCTTCACAGTCCAACTCTCACATCCATACATGACCACAGGAAAAACCATAGCCTTGACTAGATGGACCTTTGTCGGCAAAGTAATATGTCTGCTTTTGAATATGCTATCCAGGTTGGTCATAACTTTCCTTCCAAGGAGTAAGCGTCTTTTCATTTCATGGCTGCAGTCACCATCTGCAGTGATTTTGGAGCCCCCAAAAATTAAGTCTGACACTGTTTCCCCATCTATTTCCCATGAAGTGATGGGACCAGATGCCATGATCTTCGTTTTTTGAATGTAAAGCCAGCTTTTTCACTCTCCTCTTTCACTTTCATCAAGAGGCTTTTTAGTTCCTCTTCACTTTCTGCCATAAGGGTGGTATCATCTGCATATCTGAGGTTACTGATATTTCTCCCGGCAATCTTGATTCCAGCTTGTGCTTCCTCCAGCCCAGTGTTTCTCATGATGTACTCTGCATATAAGTTAAATAAACAGGGTGACAATATACAGCCTTGACGTACTCCTTTTCCTATTTGGAACCAGTCTGGTGTTCCATGTCCAGTTCTAACTGTTGCTTCCTGACCTGCACAGAGATTTCTCAAGAGGCAGGTCAGGTGATCTGGTATTCCCATCTCTTTCAGAATTTTCCACAGTTGATTGTGATCCACACACTCAAAGGCTGATCCACACAGTCAAAGGCTTTGGCATAGTCAATAAAGCAGAAATAGATGTTTTTCTGGAACTCCCTTGCTTTTTCCATGATCCAGTGGATGTTGGCAATTTGATCTCTGGTTCCTCTGCCTTTTCTAAAACCAGCTTGAATATCAGGAAGTTCACGGTTCACGTATTGCTGAAGCCTGGCTTGGAGAATTTTGAGCATTACTTTACTAGCATGTGAGATGAGTGCAATTGTGCACTAGTTTGAGCGTTCTTTGGCATTGCCTTTCTTTGGGATTGGAATGAAAACTGACCTTTTCCAGTCCTGTGGCCATGTTTATCATGCTGTTTTATTTTGAAAGGAAGAAAAACTAATTTCTGATCTATTAGGTGGTGTTTTCAGTTGTGAAAACCTGAAAGGTTGAGATGAACCACTTTGTGTGACTTCAGTTTATCAGAAATTTGTAGGGTTCCCCCGCCCCCCGCCCTGAATGATTGTGTGTTGTAGAATGAACACAGTTCTACGCAAGTATCATCACAGAATGAATGTTGGCAATCACTGCTATGATTAATATGTCAGACCTGTCAAAATTCTTTCGTCATTTCTGCCTGCCAGGTTCGCTCCACTCTTGAAATGAGCCTGTTTTCACATATTCTTGAAATTCAGCAGGAGCTGCTATCAATACTGATACTCCTCTTCCCATGTAGACTGTCATATTCTCCCTTCTGCATATTATTAGACAGCATGATTCTAATTTTTATTAAGAAGGAATCACTACTCAGGTTTTTTTCATTGTACCTCTGCATGAAGAGTTTGCTCTGTTCTAAAAATAGGTATTAAGCCTTTTGCTCTGTAGTCTTCAGGAGGACTTTCTTTCTCCCCAATGCTATTATTTTGGGTTTTATTCTTGGTGAGTTATTCCCCTGTATCTTTTTGTTTTCATTACCTGAGATCCAGGGTATTTTTGCTGCAGTAGTTTGCTGGCTAATTCTAAGTGTTCTTCACACCCCTGCTGTTTAATTGGCTTTTTGAACAGCTGTCTTGGCTATTCGCTACAAAGTTCTCTGTGCTATGGTTGCAGTGAACTTTAAATGGATCTCACTCCTGCCAGGCAGAGAAAATGAAATGTAAGATGTTCAAGTTTGCCATAGTCATTTCCTGCTACTGCTGCTGCTGCTAAGTCACTTCAGTCGTGTCCGACTCTATGCAACCCCATAGACGGCAGCCCACCAGGCTCCCCCTTCCCTGGGATTCTCCAGGCAAGAACACTGGAGTGGGTTGCCATTTCCTTCTCCAAGGCGTGCAAGTGAAAAGTGAAAGTGAAGTCGCTCAGTCGTGTCCGACTCTTCGCGACCCCATGGACTGCAGCCCACCAGGCTCCTCCGTGGGGCCTTATAAACTTTGCAGCAGTTGCCGGCGTGGAAGTCAAAAGGAGTGGTCTGTTTATGACATCTGACATACGTTGATTTATGAACTTAGTTAAAAGTATTTTTATTAACTATTTGATCCATTAAATGGGACAGGATAATAGCTCTCAGGGAGACTTAGATGCAGGTGACTTTATGTCATTGTGCTTTAGAGGTAGAAATGACTTACGACCATGTGATCGGAATCAGAATCGCTACTTGGATTGTTGCCTTTATTGCACCTGATTCCAAAAGGGTATCTGCAGTGGAGGGTGCTCCGGGCACATGTGTAATAACTGAAATTTGGGGTCTGAGTCCCTGTGGGTTTTTCTCTTAGCTGGCTGCACTGCGTGAACTTCAGGGGCCCAGTTTCCTTTTCAGTTCACAGCCTGGAACAGAAACAGACTTAAATAATCTGTTCCCTGCTGCCTTTTCCCTTGGTTCCATCCTGCTTCTTTGCGTGGTCTTTCAAGGATGGGAGTGCCTTTGGCAAGCTGCCACAGGTTTGTCTTAGAGCACCGTCTTTTTGAAATGGAAGAGCTCAGGTCCAGGAGTCTGGGGGAAGAAACATGGACGTATGCGCCAGGTGGGTTCTGTCTGTATTACCTTTACTACAGCGCCATCCCCGGCACAGGGTTCCCGTGTTAGCTCCTGAGCATTACGTGTTGCTCTTGATCCGTGTTGGAGGCTGGCGCAGGGAAAGTTTGAGCTACCTTAAGAGCTCAAGCTTCCACAGTGTCTTCCATGGAAGCATAAGAGGGCCTGTTGGGTGAAGAGGGTGCGGAGGGGACTCAACAGGTGGCCTCTCTACCTGACCCTGCCTCAGCTGGACCAGCTCTGTTTTTGTCTTGTTGGTGAAATTCTGCATTCTGTTTCAGGAGGTAAATAATATTGCTTACTTTTTTAAAAGTTTGGAATTTATGGTCTTAGATATTAGAATATGCCCTCTGACAAGAGCATGAGATATTTTAGAATCAAAAACTTAGGAACCTAGAAGCAAAACCAGAGGCGTTTGGTGATGATGTCTGACCTGGTTTTGCTCTCTTGCACTCCAGGAGTGGAGCTGTCTCATCTCGCCTTGTAGTCACTTCAGTCATAGGCACTGTCAGGATACTCTTAGAGTCACAAATACTCTCTTTCAGCCTTTCTTATTTTCCTGTTGGATTTCTCTTAGGGATTGATTCATTCAGCAGATTATTGTAGTGCCTACATGTGCAAGGCCTGGGGAATATAGAGGTGAATAAAGCAGTCCCTAGCTGTAAAAAGTTGATCCAGTTTATAGAACCTTGTGTAAATGGCTCTGACACAAAGAAGGAAATGGCAAGCCCCCTGAGGACAGTGCTGTGGAGTTGAGAGCCCGCAAGAAGGTGAGTGGCAGATGGTGTCCTTGGCCTGAGTCGTTTCAGAGGAGTGCGGGTTGGGGAAGACATTTGGGTTGAGTCACACCGTTGGAAATAACCAGCAGCCAGTTGGAGTAAGTCATTGGGGCTGGGGACGTGACAGCTTTGAGGCCATCTATATAACTGGTAATTTTCTTTTAAGTAACACCTGCTTATCAACACCTGATGTGTGTCGGTTACTGTAGGCACCAAGGGCATGGCAGTGCCTCACACTGGACACAAGGGCATCTTCCTGGACACCATCTCTGCCCTCATGAAGCTCAGTCTGGTGAGGAAGACAATGCTGAGCAGACAGAGAGCTTTACAGGCACTGAATCCTGGTTTTCTTTGCTACTGTACATATGGTTTTTGGTATAGTCAGTGGCTCATTGGTACACCTTCAGTGTATATTTGTAGAGTGACTCAAATTACTAAAAGAGAAACAGAGGTTGCTATGGGAACACATGAGTGAGGTAAGAGGGAGAGCAGTTAGAGGTTATTAAAGTACAGCGGACTGAGTGGCGGGTTTTGAACTTGGGTCATAGGCTTGCCCAGCAGTGCAGTGGTAAAGAGCCCGCCTACCAATGCAGGAGACGCAGGAGACAAGGTTTCTATCCCTGGGTCAGGAAGATCCCCTGGAGGAGGAAATGGCCACCCACTCCAGTGTTCTTGCCTGGAGAATCCCAGGGACAGAGGAGCCTAGCAGGCTGTAGTCCGTGGCATCGCAAAGAGGAGGACGCAACTGAGCACACACGCAGCAGGATGAATTGCAGTGTAAAATTTGAATATTGTTGAGAAAGTACAATTCATAGGATTAGTTGGGTGAGGAGCGGAGGGAGGAGTCAGGATTGATGCCCAGATTTCAGGCTTGGTCATTTGGGTGAAGTGCTCCGGTGTGATACAGGGACTTCCTGGAGGACGAGCGGCTTGGGAGGATCGAGATGGAAGGTGAGTCCGTTTTAGGGTATGATAGGTGTGTGGTGCCATACAGGACTTTCAGGGTACATTTGTAGCAATAACTGGATGAAATTACTAAAGGACAGGTTGTAAAGAGTAAAAACAAAATGCCATTGAACAAATGCTTGCATGCAAGAACTGGGTAAAACTCAGGAGAGTCCATCTGGTTGTAGAAGCATTGGAAACATTTCAGTGTAGCAAGAAAAAGAAGCTAGGACAGTCTCTTATTGTTTGATCTGATGCTTTGACAGTGATAATTTATGGAATGTTAGGAAAAAGATCTTACTTTAAAGCTTTGGGCCTTAAAGATGATCATACATCTTAACTGTGGTATGTACTATCTATCCTGTATGTACGCCATTCACTTGTCTTGTCACTGCTTCCTAGCTAGGGGAAGAAATTGTCAAATTATACTAGGCTGAGAGTATGTAAACTGTTCTGTAATTCCTGGGCAGACAAGCTAAATTGTGCAACTTAAGAGTAGAAATTAGGGAAGCCCCACATGCGTAACATAAAAATTTCATCTAGATCTCTAATATTAGTGGCTTCTCATCCCATTCTGTCTTTTTCGAGTCTTGCCGTCATGTGAATTTGTGGAAGAACTGAATTTGCTTGCGGCAGATACAATGCTCGTGTAAACTTGCTGAGGAACTGCTTTATTTCAAAGAAAAAAAAGAAGTGAGGGGGCGTTTGGAGACTGGAGCAGGGAGTCTCAGAGAGCTCCTTGAGTGTGGATCACCACCTTCTCCTCCTCACAAATGGCGCTGCTCTTTGTTCCCTTCCCCTACCCACTGCTCTCTGCACGTTTATTCAGTGTCCTGGAGTAAACAGGCTCTGTCCTTTTTTCAGCAACAGAAATACCGCTGCTCTTTTTGTTGCCTACCCTGATAGGGAATACAGCAACACACTGGTTAAGGGCTGAACAGTTGTAAAAGCTTTGTATCCAGTGGTTTCAAGAACATAAGGGAAGGCCGACTGTAATTAAATGTGGTTTGGCTGCTGCACTTTTGCTGGAACTGTAGTTGATTCCACTAATTCTTCATGTTTTTCCATCTAAAATTGCATTGGATTCAACCTTGATAAAGAATTTGAGTATTTCCATAAAAGTGGGATGATTTTCTGTTGTTCCCCATTTAATTTTCAAGGGCTTCCTGGGTGGCTCAGCTGGTAAAGAATCCGCCTGCAGTGTGGGAGACCTGGGTTTGATCCCTGGGTTGGGAAGATCCCCTGGAGAAGGGAAAGTCTACCCACTCCAGTATTCTGGCCTGGAGAATTCCATGGACTGTAGTGGCTTTCACTTTTAATTTTCAAGAGTGAATAGTTTCTGTTTGTAGTTGCAGTAATAAAATGAATACTCCCAAGTGTGTACAGATGTCCAGATTCCCCCTTTGTGTCTAATGCCCACAAAAAGTTGCTGTGTTCTTTATTTCTTCCATGCACTCGTTATAAGTCTTACCTTTGAAGTTGAGGAAAATATGGTAATAGAGTAAAATCTTGGGTAGCATCAAATTTTGGTTTATGAGTCATTAAAAAAATTATTAGAAAAAGATTAGATGGTCTTCTTAGAGTTTTGATTAACATAAAACATGTAACCCTTGCATGTATAATAAAGTAAAAGAATACCTAAGTTAAAGAAGTCTAAGCTTTTGCTGTTGTGTTACCAAAGTCTCATCTGGAGTAAATACAAAATGTTTAGAGTCTCTGTGGTTTCTTTGGCAGTTTTGGGAGACTGGGTCAAGCGCTGAACTTTGAAGGTTTAACTTAGTAGCTTAGTTTTGTGAAAATAAACTTTGTGCTTGGCTTGGCCCTGTCAGCAAGTCCTGTTACATTTTGCTGTCTTCAAACTTCAGACATATTCTGTTTAGGTATATAACTAGAGTGCTCCCAGTTTTTTCCTTCACTGTTTAATCAAAAAAATTAATCATCTCAATTGGACTGAAAATCTTCAGCATATGGCATAGACACTGTGGGTGTTGTGAACTCTGTAAGAAGAATCAAGGCTGTTGGTATATTGAATGTATTTGTTCTAAAAATAATTTTGGAAGTTACAAACAGCACCCCGCCCTCCCGCTGCACACAGCCAGATTTAACATTTCTGTTACTCTCTGACTAATGAGGAAATAAAAATATGTTAATATTTAAGCAGTTGAGGAATTTTAATGCTGTTTGGGATTTTGCCTGAAATAACTCATATCCTACTTTTGAAATATTCAGAGGATTTTTAATTAAAAATAACTCAAATGAATGTGGTTCACTGAGAAAGATCCTAGTCATTGCCTTTGGTGGATTCTTTGTATTTGTAATGGTGACAAGTGAATATCTTTTTGATTTAGGATTTAGGTTTATTTTCCAGGACTACAGTGCCTTAACTCATTTAGGTGGAAATTGGATTTGGTGGTGTGTGTTTGTTTGTGTATTAAGAACTTAGCTAAAAATCTGCAGAAAGCCCTACCTTTATCTTTTTTTTTTAATATCCAGGTTTTCGTTGTGGACAATAGTATAACAAATACTTATTAAGGTCACAGTAAATATACTGATGGAAATAATTGACTTTTTAAAAGTCATACCATTAAATTTGCCTATATTTAGTATATGGTAAGACTTGATTTTTATGTGAAACAAAAATGGTACAGATTACCCAAGCAGTGATTATAAATGTCAACTCCTGGATGCCCAAACTTGCCTTTCTCCCAGGTTTTGATTCAGTAGGACTCATAATTTGATAAATTGCACTGTGTTAGGAGACATGCTAAAATTAAAAATACTGAGTGGGAAGATTCTGAAATTCTAGTTCTTTTTAAGCCCTTTATTATAGGTCAGAAATTAAAGCTTACATGTATATTTTAAGTTTGCTGCTGCTAAGGAATCCAGTGGTCATGTATGGATGTGAGAGTTGGACTGTGAAGAAGGCTGAGTGCCGAAGAATTGATGCTTTTGAACTGTGGTGTTGTGTTGGGTGTTGGAGAAGACTCTTGAGAGTCCCTTGGACTGCAGGGAGATCCAACCAGTCCATTCTGAAGGAGATCAGCCCTGGGATTTCTTTGGAGGGAATGATGCTGAAGCTGAAACTCCAGTACTTTGGCCACCTCATGCGAAGAGTTGACTCATTGGAAAAGACTCTGATGCTGGGAGGGATTGGGGGCAGGAGGAGAAGGGGACGACAGAGGATGAGATGGCTGGATGGCATCACTGACTTGATGGACGTGAGTCTGAGTGAATTCCGGGAGTTGGTGATGGACAGGGAGGCCTGGCGTGCTGCGATTCATGGAGTTGCAAACAGTCGGACACGACTGAGCGACTGAACTGAACTGAAGTCACTTCAGTCGTGTCCGACTCTGTGTGACCCCATAGATGGCAGCCCACCAGGCTCCCCCGTCCTTGGGATTCTCCAGGCAAGAACACTGGAGTGGGTTGCCATTTCCTTCTCCAATGCATGAAAGTGAAAAGTGAAAGTGAAGTCGTTCAGTCGTGTCTGACTCTTTGTGACTCCATGGACTGCAGCCAACCAGGCTCCTCCATCCATGGGATTTTCCAGGCAAGAGTACTGGAGTGGGGTGCCATTGCCTTTTCCATATTTTAAGTTTAAAAGTCTGAAATCATCCAGTATCAGATTGCCATAATCCCAAAACGAGTGCTTTAATCTGTCGAGGGGAGAATTAACTGGACTTTTCCCTCTTATGCCCACACTGTAATAAGGCAAAGGATTCCCACCTTATTTTTATAAAATAAAAATGGGCCATAGCTTCAAAACTGGGACTTGCTTTACATATAGATTTGCTGCTGGAATTTTGTGAAAGTTTATATATAAATGTTTTTGTTATTTTCTTTGGTAATTTTGGGAGTATTTTGTTATCACGGTAGGTAAGAAAACTTTTAAGACAGCAGTCGTCTCTTGGCTGTGATTTTGTAAAGTGATGAGATTCTGTCTCCCTTTTTCCAGTGGCTGAGCTCCATATAGCTCTTGTTCACTCTCTGGTATACTGGAATTCACCAGTAACTTCTCATGGGGGCAATCTAGCCTAATAAAAGTTTCTCATTCTTCCTTTCATGATGTTCTTGTACCCTTAGGGACATTTTAGAGCTCAGAGTAACCTATAATAGGAAAAGAAGATAATTTTTGGAAGTGGGAAAAGTGAAAGTGAAAGTCGCTCAGTCATGTCCGACTCTTTGTAACCCCGTGGACTGAACAGTTCATGGAATTCTCCAGGCCAGAATACTGGAGTGGGTAGCTGTTCCTTTCTCCAGGTGATCTTTCGAACCCAGGTCTCCCGCATTGCAGGCACATTCTGTCCCAGCTGAGCCACAAGGAACGCCCATGTGTTGGAATATGACCTTTTATAGTGTGACAGGCTCTCAGGCAGGGTGTCCCTTCTCCGTCCTCTGCTCTCTGACTTGGTCACCGTGGAGAGCTGTGGTGACACTAGAGTCGTCTTTGGGCTGCGTGATATTTTGCCGGCGCGTCTCTAGTCAGTATTAAACAGTGCATTTTATTTTAAAGATTAAAGAAAAAACCATCTCAGGAAGACAGTATAGTATAGAAACTGTTAAGAGCACAGACTCTTAAGGGGGTCCACCACTTCGAGTTGTGTGACCTTGGACAAATTACTTTCATCTTTTTGATTTTCCTATTTATAACCTATAGATGTTGATATCTACCTCATACAGTTATAAGCATTAAGGAAGATAAAATTTAGAATGTAGTAGATAAATATTTGTTGAATGTGTTCTGAGAGAATCACACTGACAGGGAGTAACGAGAACAGGATGTTCCTGCGATAGATTGGGTTAGGTCTTCTGGTTTTCTGCTGTGCTTTGCTCTGTATCCCTGCAAACAGAATCTGTGCCCTAGGGACCTTGCATTTAGTGTTTGATGTTCTATTGTTGACCAGGACTGCTGTAATAAAATACCACAAGCTGAGTGACTTTGAACAGAGAATGTATGGGCGCATGGTTCTGGAGGTCAGAAGTCTGAAATCAGGGTTGGTTCCTTCTGAGGGCTGTGAGGGAAGGTGTGTTCTGGGCCTCTCCACCTGGCTTGTGTTCATAGATGGCCAATTGCGTGTGCATGTGGAGCTCTGCCTGCATGCACATCTGTCTAAAATTTCCCCTTTTATAAGGATACCAGGTACGTTGGATTAGGGCCCCCACTAATGACTTCATCCTAACTGAATTACCTCTTATTCTAAATAAGGCCTCATTCTGAGGCCCTGAGAGGACTTCAGCATATGAGTTTTGCAGGGGATACAGTGCAATCCGTAATAGCTATATGAGACATGAAAGTGAAATGATTTCTTTTACTTACAGTATTTCTGAGTTTTAAAGCATGCTTATTTTTTAAACTTTGATGTAAACTGATGGCATAGTCACTTTTTCTTGTACTGAAACCAAATATTCATTTACTTAAAGAGAAGTATATCTAGCACAAGAAGAAAATTGGTAGAAATGAACAAAAATTCTTTTCATGCTTCAGTTATTTGGTATGCTACTAAATTCTCTTGGAGAAGGAAAATGGCAACCCACTCCTGTACTCTTGTGTAGGAAATCCCACGGACAGAAGAACCTGGCAGGCTGCAGTCCATGGGGTCGCAAGGGTTGGACACAATTTAGTGCCTAAACCACCACTGCCACTAAATTCTCTGGAGCCTGACGTAAAGTCATTTTAGCATTTGAACTGATTTCAGGAGTGGTACATACCTAATATTTAAGCAAATACAAAATGTACTGATCTACACATTCTATGAAATCTTACTTGTTTTAGTTTCTCTAAGCTGCAATAACAAGATACCATAAGCTGAATGGCTTAAGACAGCAAAGTATTGTCACAGTTCAGGCAGCTAGAAGTCTGAAGTCAAGGTGTGGCCAGGGCCACGCTGCCCACAGAGTTGTAGGGAAGGATCCTTGCTTGCCTCTTCCGGCACTCGCGGCTGCTGCAAGCCTTGGAGTGCCTTGGTTTGTAGCAGCAGAACGTTTCTTTCCTATCTTCACGCAGCCTTTTTCCTTGTGTCTCCCATATCTTTCTCTTTGTGAGGGACCAGTCTTTGGATCAAGGACCCACGCTGATCGAGGATGAGCTCCTTTTCATTTGATGCCCTGTGCAAAAGCTCTGTTTCCAAGTAAGGCCACTGTCACAGGTACTGAGGCTAGGACTTCAGCACATCTCTTTTGGGGACACAGTTCAACCTGCAGCATTTGTCCGTTGCTTTAAAAAATTAGCTTCGTTTTATTTCTCTAATCTTCCAAGTATTCCTGACTAGAAAATGGACAACTTTGTTATCATAAATTAATGTTCTTGAGCCTCATTATTCTGAGCCCTCCCACTGTCTTGTCAGGCCGCTACCTTGGTTTTGCAGGTATAGAATTCTGCTTCCCTTTCAACTCTGTCCTGCTTCAGCAGTTTGTTGCAAAGATGCCTTTCTTCCTTTCTTTTTAAGGTGCCTTTGGTCTCATACTCTCTTGACCATCTCAGTGTTAGGAGTTATGTTTGAAATTGTTGGACCTACTATTTTAGAATTTACAATGGATTTCAAGTCCAGGAGCCTTTTGTAATTGGAATGTCTATTATCTTACTACTGAATGCATCTGATCTGTACTACTTTTTGTGAAGATAGGATATTCTATATAGATAGAATGGTATGAGCAAATGCGTGGAAATGAAGAAGTTTGGGGATTGATTTTAAGAACTGTGAATAGTCACAGTTTTTTTTTTGGGAAACAAGGCTGAAAAGGTAGAGATTGTATCCAGGTTCACCTCCAAGACCAGCCTGTCAATGAAGTATAAGTAAATTGGGGAGATCTTTATTTTGGACTTCCTGGTGGCTCAGATGGTAAAGCATCTGTCTACAATGCGGGAGACCTGGGTCCGATCCCTGGGTCGGGAAGAATCCCTGGAGAAGGAAATGGCAACCCACTCCAGTACTCTTGCCTAGAGAATCCCACGGACGGAGGAGCCTGGTGTCCATGGGGTCGCAAAGAGTCAGACACGACTGAGCAACTTCACTTAATTTTGGTAAAATGACTGACTTCACTTTTTAAATCTTTAAATAAATGTGTGTGTGTAGCTAAAATAAACTATTAAATTTATCATATATTTTGTAAAATAAGTGATTTGGGTTTTTGTAGGTATGCTCTGAATGAACTATCAAAATTTGCCTAATGTGGAAAAGTTTATTTCCATTATATTCTCAATGTTTCTGACATACAATGAAATGTCTTGTACTCATATTCTTTCTGTGTTAATTTTGCTTTATATGAGCTGCACAGCCTTTCAAAGGCATCTGGAAATGTCAGTTTTTGTTTTTTTTTTTTTTTTTTTTTAAACTTTCACAAATTGGAAATGTCACATTCAGACAGCTTCTGAGGAGAAATAAAAGGCTTTTACTGTGAGTCAAGGTTCGAACTTTAAACATTCATCTGGTTTTGGTTCATGGTATTTTGTTTACCAAGAACCAACTTTCTTGTTACCTGCATGGCACGTTAATTTAGAAGGGAAGTGTCAAAGCCTATGTGTCCTTGTTAAATAATAGTTTACATTGCTGGTCTTTTCTGTACCTTCCACAATACCTTGTGTAGTACTTTCCACATAATTGGTATTCATAAATATTTGTTTTGCAGTCGAGTTGGAATGTCACGTGCTTTTAGAATTAGAAGGAATCTTTGGTTACTTAATCTAACCTCTAGTTTGAATCTGGACAGCAGCTGACAGATAATCCTATCTGAAAGCGCTCAGGGAGTTCTATAATATTTTGACTACTTCTGTCCAGCTTCTGTCCTCTGAGGGGATCACAGACCAGTCCTTTTTTACATGATGTCCTTTAAGTATTTGGGTAATTCCTGATATTTTGACATTTATTACCGGATACATTCTGTGCTAAACATTTTTTTAAACTAAAAGAATGAAGATTTTGTTAAGCATTATGAGTTGCATTTAGTAGCCTTCAAACATACTATACTACAATCTGTCTACAGTTAAGTCAAATCCAACAGCAATTCTTTTTTCGCAGAATCCATGAAATAGGGCAAAATTCCTTTTGGTTAACAGTAAGATACTTACTTAGCTCTTACAGACCGATGATATACTACACTCCACTTCTGACCACTGATATGTGATGAAGAGCATCCAGAGAATTATATAGAAAGGATTTGCTTTCCGAGGATATTAAATATGAAAGCAGCAAATAAAAATGATACAAATTTATACAAATACAGTGTGACAACTAGAATTTTTGAATTGTATCTTTCTTTGGAAAACACATATTTCTGGCACTTAACATGGAGTAGAGGCTTTATAAACGTCTTTTGATTGGTTGACTAGACATGAAACAGTTACAGTGTTTTTTGAATGTCTTGAAAGACTTCCTTAGATGTGAAACTTGTGTTAAATTGTATCTATTAGTAGAATAAAACCAGTGCTCAATTACTGATTTTTTGGAAGAAATCTTGTTTTTATCCTATTTTCAACACCACATGCCAAACAAAGCGTGGGGTTTTCTTCAGGAGTAGTTTTTTTCCTTCCAATCTTTAGTAGAACTTTGATTTTGCAATTATTTTACTCTAATCAATTATTTTTATCCTTCATTATTTACTAAATATTGTAGAACATTGTCTAATTATGTATTTCAGATAGAAGACTTGTATCTTACTAAAAACTAATTAAGATGGTAATGAAATGTATTACTAGGTCCTTTTAAGGGATATTTCATATTAACCATCATTATATTTTTAATAAGAACCTATAATCATTGTAAACTATGTGATTAGTCTCTTTATTTTTTCCCACATCAAATGTAGAGTCTGTAGAATAGTATTTTTCTTTCTGGATATTCTGAAACTGCCACTGTTTTATTTTTGGTTAAAATAGTTAACGCATCTTGAAATTTTAATTTATATTACTGTAAAATATGAAATTTTTCACTTTCATGTGTTTTTTAAAAATGCTCTTAATTTCTTTTTCTGCTCTTTCCTTGTTCTGAGAGTATTTCTTTTTTTTTTCCTGTTTTTTGGAGTTCTTATTTCTTTTTTCTATGTAAATTGGTACTTTTATAGAAGGCATGCAATTTGGAAAACTCTCCTTTGTTTTCTCTGTCACTATTCTTTTTATAGTTTTCTTCCTATCTCTTTAAATGTCTTCCCTTTCACTTCCTTCGCTGCTAGTCATTGCTTAAATGCTTGCTTTCCCCAGAATTCTCTTAATTCCATCCTGTGTTTCTTTGTTGATTTCAGCTAAACTAGTTGCTTTTGCTATCGTTTATATGCTTTTGGTTCTTAAATTTTTATTTCTCATCTAAATCTTTTGCCTGCTACAAGATGTCCCACTTTTAGGTTTGTAACCTCAAATTTAACATGAGCAGAATAAAATTTATTCTCTTTCTGATAGCCTCCTCCCACCCCCAAACTTATCTTCCTCTGTCCCTTATTAGACACCACCATCCAGTCACTTGTTCAGACTATCCTGTCGGTTACTTTTGACTCCTCTCTCTTTGTACCTTCTACTTTAAGTTGATTTCCACGTCAGCTTCCTACAAGTTTGTCTAGCCATTTCTGTCATGCTGCAGAACTTTATGATTTGTTTGGAAATTAAAACTCTTATTCTTGACATCTGGCTCTCCACATCTGGAATGATCCTCCCTTTTTTGCTGAATTCCTGCTGCTGCTTTTTAAGACTTAGTTTAGTCATTACTTTTTGCAGGAAGGTTAGGGTCACTCTGCTGTTCTCCGATAGCAGTCTATTCTGTCATGGCTGTTACCCCATCGAGTTACAATTCTCTTTGTATATGATTATCTTGTCCTGTCAGACTGTGAGCTACTGAAAGCCAGGGAGAGAAAATTTATCTTTGACCATTACATAATTCTTCCCCGAAAACATATTAATTGTGCAGAGTAATTGCCAACATAATTGGTCAAGAACATGGTGTGGATTCAAGAGGAAAGTTCTCACATGCCTTTTCTTTTTTTTTTTAATTACACATGGAGAAAATGTGATTCCTTTTGTAATTCTTAACAGTACTACTGACATTATCGCAGAGGACATTTAGTCAGTATTTTGTCTGTTAAAAGGAAAATCACCTGCTATTTCAGTTTCAGTTCTGCCTCTTCTAATTTCTTACCTCCAGAGACCAGGACACTGGAGTGCTGTGTGCTCCCGTCCAGGACCACCCCAGGCGCATTGAAGGAGGGTCTGTGGTGCAGAGTCCAGCCATGCAGTCTGGTCTTAGAAGTGGACGTGAACTTGTGTGTTGTGTCCCAATGGTGGTGGAGACAGAGGTGTCAGTACTTTGCTTTCCTGTTTGCAGCTCTGGTTTCTGTGTCATCCAGTGGATCCTTTCTTATTTGCTTTGCCACCTAAGCCAATGTCAGGTGAAATGAATAGAGCATTGTATTTCCGTATTTTAATTTTTGTGGAGGTTTTTTTCCCCCTGTATGATGATTCCAAAAGGTTTTCAAATGTGGTCTTAACAGAATTACATTTTCTAAAAACCATGCCTATTGTATATTTTATTGCTCAGGTTAACTCTGCTGAGTAATTTTTTTTTAGTTAAGTATGGTAGAATACAGTAAAATCTAGGTATAAATCTATAAATTGACTATTTGTAAGTAAACAATACCTTTTGTTTTTCTTTAAAATTGTGATAGTGGGGAAAAATGTGTTAAGTATAGACTGATCGATCACAAGTTGACTCAGAAGAAGAAAAGCTGGTTTTTTTCCTACAGACACTATTTCAGAATAGTTTTGTAATGTATACAGACTTTTGTCTACGTTATATGCCTTTTCCAGAGGCAAATATTGCAATTCAGTGGAAAAACCATCTTTTAAAAAAGAATTGGAGCTTTAATTTCATTTAATGCCTTTGTTGTCCTCTTTTCCATGAAGTTTATGTGCCTGGGAATAAAAAACAAGTAGCGAAATTGAGAATGAGAAGAAAGATGGTATAGAATTACTTACGGAAAGAGTCATGTAATAAAATACTCCTCTAATGGATTAGAATCCTTTTAAAAAGAACACTGTCCTGAAGATAAGACTATTTTGTTCCCATTTTTCTTTGACTGCTGTCTAATTATTCAGCAGCCCTTTTCGATGCTCCCTTTGGGCCATCTCCTAGGTTCCTTCCTTTCTAAGCTCTGGGTCATTAGAACACATTTGGGGTTTTCCGTGTGCCGTCCCCCACAGTGAAGCTTGCACAGTTCCATCTGCCTGTAATTGTCCTCCGCTGTCTCCAGTTTTCCTCATAGTCCTACTCGTTCTTCAGGGGGAGCCCTCAGCTCAACTCCCATGCCCTTCATAAAACCTTCTTTCATGTGCGCTAGGAGTGCTTTCTCTTCTCTCAACTGCTGTGGCCCTGTAGCCATGTGGTCAATTTGCCATTAGATAGCTCTTGTCCTCCAGTGCTGTCCAAATCTTGTTTTCAATTTTTATTTATTTTCTAACTGGAGGAAAATCGCTTTACAATATTGTGCTGGTTTCTGCCGTACAGCAACGTGAATCAGTCATAATTATATACGGGACCCCTCCATCTTGAGCCTCTCTCTAAATTTCAATTTTTAAACCTTTGTCTTTTCAAGTAGTTAGTTACCTTTTTGACTCTGTAGTTCTTACCACAGTGCCTTGTACCCAAGTTGAAGTGCAGGAGTAACACCCGTATTACAGGCTTTATAAGTAGTGTATGTGTATGTGAGTGGTACATGCAAATTTACATGTTAAGTGTTAGTTACTTGGGAGGGATGTGTGAGTATGACTGTAATATTACTGTCTTTTAATGGTGTAAAGTAAGTGTCTTGTTCTGACACTAACTGAATGAGTAGCTTTTAATTTCAACCTTGAAGAGAATATATGTGATGCAGAGTCTTTTCAAGGGTTTTGGATACCACAGAACTAGACATCTTGAAGTAATGAATTTTTTAAATCTTCTAATAGAAAAACATGCTCTCTCTTTTCAGCTTGATTACTGATAGCTTCTGCCAGGTCTAAAAATAAAACATGAATTGTTTAAAGTGATTCACTTGACATTGTCAGCTATTCATTGGAGAAATTATATGGTTCTGGCATTTATTTAATATTTTGTGGTGGACAGTTTTCTTATCATTTTGATTTATGTAGTACATATCAGCAGATATTAAATATTTTATCAGTGAACCTTGGATCCACATTCGTTAAGTGAAGGAGCATTTTTTTGTGAATGTCTGTTATATTCCAGACATGGAACAAAGAACAAAATACATGGACTTTATTGATATGACTCATTCAGGTAGGAAAGACAAATGTGTGTATAAATAAGTAAAATAATTTGTTTTAGGTGCAATGATAGAAATACCATAAGGACCAGAATCCAGTAATCATAGCTATTCCCATTTAAAAATATGAGATTTAGTAAGCCCTAAATATACCAGCAAATTCCTAATGTATTATGCATAAGAATTATAAACCAAGATAATATAATTGCTGTGTAGAAGGTATAGATAGTATGATTTTTTTCTTTAACAGATCTAGAGACAAACCTAATACAGTTGGTTTCCATCAGAGGATCTAAGCAGTCTTCAACTTCAGTGACAGTGATAGTAACTTACTATTTTGTTTTAGAGGATAGCTTTATCCCAGATATCCAGTGCTATGGTGATGTTTAACAATAAACACTAATTGTTCAATTATTAGTAATTTAGTAATAGAGACATTAATATTTCCAGTTAGATTTAAATTATCATTGGATAATATAGTTAGTTGAAAGTATAGCTTATTTTAAAAGGGGTCTTAATTATCCAAACCCCCAGACTTACAGAGCTGCATTAGGAAAGCGAATGTCATTACAAACAGCAGTATTCAGTGGTGGACAACCCACGAAGCCGAATTCTCCCAGTACCTCAGAGTGCTCATGCACCTGGCCCACGCTTCTGCCAGCTCAGCTGTGAGGCTTTCTGTGCAGTTGCTGCCTGCCTGTTGGCTCGGGTTAGAAGTTATTCATAACACCTCACCATCTGAGAAAGAGGATTCTAGAGGCCTGTATATCTCACACCCGTCTGCGGGGAGAACTAGATGACACTGGTGAAGTCGCATGTCTTAGGTGTCTCTAAAGAAGAAATGATACAAGCAACTCCTACAGCTCAACTCCAGAAAAATAAATGACCCAATCAAAAAATGGGCCAAAGAACTAAATAGACATTTCTCCAAAGAAGACATACAGATGGCTAACAAACACATGAAAAGATGCTCCACATCACTCATTATCAGAGAAATGCAAATCAAAACCACTATGAGGTACCATTTCACACCAGTCAGAATGGCTGCGATTCAAAAGTCTATAAGTAATAAATGCTGGAGAGGGTGTGGAGAAAAGGGAACCCTCTTACACTGTTGGTGGGAATGCAAACTAGTACAGCCACTATGGAGAACAGTGTGGAGATTCCTTAAAAAACTGGAAATAGACCTGCCTTATGATCCAGCAATCCCACTGCTGGGCATACACACTGAGGAAACCAGAAGGGAAAGAGACATGTGTACCCCAATGTTCATCGCAGCACTGTTTATAATAGCCAGGACATGGAAGCAACCTAGATGTCCATCAGCAGATGAATGGATAAGAAAGCTGTGGTACATATACACAATGGAGTATTATTCAGCCATTAAAAAGAATACATTTGAATCAGTTCTAATGAGGTGGATGAAACTGGAGCCTATTATACAGAGTGAAGTAAGCCAGAAAGAAAAACACCAATACAGTATACTAACGCATATATATGGAATTTAGAAAGATGGTAACAATAACCCTGTGTACGAGACAGCAAAAGAGACACTGATGTATAGAACAGTCTTATGGACTCTGTTGGAGAGGGAGAGGGTGGGAAGATTTGGGAGAATGGCATTGAAACATGTAAAATATCATGTATGAAACGAGTTGCCAGTCCAGGTTCGATGCACGATACTGGATGCTTGGGGCTGGTGCACTGGGACGACCCAGAGGGATGGAATGGGGAGGGAGGAGGGAGGAGGGTTCAGGATGGGGAACACATGTATACCTGTGGCGGATTCATTTTGATATTTGGCAAAACTAATACAGTTATGTAAAGTTTAAAAATAAAATAAAATTAAAAAAAAAAAGAAGAAGAAATGGTTAACTTAGGAGTATGCAAAATTTACTAAAATAAATGTGTGTGTGTAATGTTTTTAAAATGGCTTCTATACTCCAGGCAGTTTTTTTTTTTTTAAGTACTCCTAACCCTGAGAGATTGGCAGAAGGATTTTTCTGTTTCCTGACTCAGGCTCAGAGAGCATTGTTGAACAGATCACCCCAAGAGCCTGTCTGCACACTGCTGTAATACACAGCTTGGCGCCCTTCTTGGTCATAATTTTTCCTTCCAGCTATGCCCCAGTTCAATTTTTCCATAGTTCAGTTACCCACTTGAGATTTCCTATTTCTTCTACTATATCGTAAGTCGAGTTCTGAATTCCATATGCTACAGGAGGAGAATAGTGAATTACCTTCTCCTTTATGTGTTAGAAGTAAATTTAAAGGAAGTTATTGCTTAGACTTGCCAGTTGCTGGAACCTCTCTATGCTACACTTAGCCCCCTTTTTCCTTTGGAAAAGAGAAAGTTGGGAAGAGGTCGAGAAGTGAGGAGTTTGTTGGAAGGGATGGGAAGCTAGGATGAGGAAGAATTAAAAGCTTTAAGGAAAAAAATAGAAAATAGGTTTATTTTCTTATTCAAACTGTATAAAAATCTATCTTTAGTAAACTAGCGATGCAGTAGTTTTATCAAAAATCTGTTTAAGCTATTTGGCCTTGCTAGCAGAATTCGATACAGATATTATCAAGTTCTTGATAGCTTTATGTTTGATGTCAACAAGTAGATGTGTTACAGTATACTAGTACCCTCTGCTAATTTAATTACAAGTAAAGTGAACTAGGCACTTCCTGAACAGGAGGTAAAAGAGCTGAAAGAGCGACTAGAAACTCGTCTCTTACAACATGAAGGACTATGTTCAGGTACCTGCAGCTGAACTCGAAAAGCCTTATGAACTGACTTCGACAGGGGAGTCCCCCACACTTCTGTGCCTGAGTAGGTTCAGTGCTTTCATTTTACTTGTTCTTGTGATGTTGATAAACACAGTATTCTCTTATTTAAAATAGCCGATAGAGTTCTCTCTTTTGTGATTACAATTACCACTCACTTTCACCTCATATTACCTTCAGTGTTATCATTTTATAGAAACCGGAGTAAATTGAAGCTTTTAAACCTCGTTTCAGCTATCTCTCTTGATTGGTTGGTTTTCATGTATGGTAAGAAGTCAGGAAGTTGTTTTTGTTTGGACTTCCTGGAGAAACGCATTGTGACCCTGTATTTCCCTCCATGGCAGGGCACTCCTCGTCTCTCAGACTCGT
This sequence comes from Bubalus kerabau, assembly GCF_029407905.1. Taxonomy (NCBI): domain Eukaryota; kingdom Metazoa; phylum Chordata; class Mammalia; order Artiodactyla; family Bovidae; genus Bubalus; species Bubalus kerabau. Next base: position 11,342,241 of record NC_073637.1, on the reverse strand, counting down.
TCCTGCAGTCGTGTCTGTTGGGCATGGTTTGTGGAGAGCTAAAATGTTTAAAGGAGTTTAGAAAGTGTCCAGTCCTTGAGTTTTGTTGTTGTTTAGTCTCTCAGTCGTGTCTGACTCTTTGTGACCCTATGGACTGCAGTTTAGTATGGCAGTTAGCCTTTAAAGTCATCATGTCTGATTGGAATCTCTGCTCGTCTGTATGTACCAGCTGTACGATATGGGATATGGGACAAATGAGACTCCCTTAGCTCCTTTGCTCCTTTGTCAAACAAAGTTGCTGCTCACCCTCTCGGAGTTGCTGTAGGAGTGCATGAGTAATGCTGTCAAGTACTTAGTGTAGTGCGGCACGCATCATGTTCAGAAAAAAGCAGTTATCCCCTTGGACTTGGGTCTTGTTATTGAACGCTTGTTGTGAACCACATAGAGAATTTGTTGGATGTTTAGATGACTAATTCTCAGCAAAGGTTTTCACACTGTTGGGGATACTGTCTCAAGGGCCCTCACACACCTCGGTTACCCTGATCATAGTTCTTTTATTTGTTTTTGTTTAGTCACTCAGTCTTGTCCGACTCTTTTGCAACCCCGTGGGCTATAACTTGGCAAGTTCCTCTGTCCTCCACTTATATATAGCATTAGTAATAATAACTACCGATCTGTTGGGTGCTTACCAAATGTTACACCCTTAATAAGAACTTTACATATAATTTTATTTCATTTTCCCAATAAATATGAAGAAGGTGTTACTACACTGAAGAGGAAACATAGGTAAAATAAGAGAAAATAATGTGCCTGCCTAACTGGACAGTAAAAGATGTTGGTTCACTTCAGACCTGTCTGACTCCAGAGCCTCTGCCCTTTAACCCCCTATTGAGCATTTTGTCATTTTTCTCATCTGTCTCCTCTAATAGACCCTATGCTTCTTCAAAGTGAGAATTGGATATTACGTGTATTCGGAAGTCCCCATTTTTTGTAAGCTTTTTTAAAACTAAAAACAGTGTATAATATCAGAAAGTGTCAATGTAAATGAGACGTAATACCTTATTAAGAATTCTTAGCCTATTGAAAATTGCATAATTTATCATTCTAACAGGAAGCTTGAGGCTTGGGGAGTTGTTTTTCAGTTCCATTGCCAGTCTCTCTGCTGTGATAGCATTTGAATTTTCTATATTTGGCCTTGCATTAGTGTAGCAAAGTATTCCTACTAATCTTCTTATCAAGTTATAAGCTTCTTTCATCATTGCAATACCCAGCTCAGTGCCTTGTGTAAGTTAATCACTTGATATATGTTTGATTTTAATTTATTTCTGTGTATTAATATTCATCTGAAGTATTTTTATATTAGGTATAATTGACACAGGAATATGACTTTCGCTTACTTTGCTTTTACCCTTGCTTTTCTTTATAATAATCAGGCCTGTGTTTTGCTTTTAGACTTTAAAAATAGTTCAGATATTTTGGAGTTAGTGTGAAAAAAAAAAAATCCCCTAATGGACTCTGGAATTTTTTTTCTCCTTTTAAAGTAGAAAACATCTTGAACAGTAGACAGCATAAAATATTATCTGCATGTGGTGCCTAAATATATGCTGTTGAATTATTCACTATTTTTTATGACAGTTTATAAACTCAAGGGCAGAGATCTTGACTCTTATACTCTCCTGTGCGTGTGGCATCTGATGTGGTGTTCGGGAAGTAGTATGTGCAAATGAAACATCTGCGTGCTGATTCATTTGACCACTGGTATCAGTGGTTTCGTGGAAAGAGCATGACGTTTCAGAGTTAGGCGTTGGATTCTTGCCTAGCCATTGCTGCTGAGTAGATTACTTGGTCGCTTCTTCTACAGTTTCTTGTAAAGTGGTAGTGATAACAATACCTCACTAATTTGCTGGAAATGTTAAGTAATGTATGTGCATTACTTTATAATCACCAAAATTGCTGTACATGTCTTAATTCTGTCTTGTTTTATCAGCATAATGACTCCACTCTACTGCAAATCTGGACTCAGTCTTACATGTTTTGTCGTGTTGGGCACTCACTTGACATGATACTGCTGCTTGCGTGAGTTATGCATGCTTCATGAACGAAGTGAGATCCGGAGAAGTTGTCTGTTGAATAACATTGCTCAATGAGATGGTAGAAGTCTGCTTAGGTCTGAGTTCCCTTAACTTCTAGCTTGGGTTCTCTCATGCCGTGATTTGGTTTCTAAATGCATACACATGCACACTTGGCCACAGACACACATAGCCCAGTTTCATAAATCATGGGGATGGTTGTCTAGTGGCTCCAGACCAACATTCCCGTTACATTATTAGTTTGTAGGACAAGAAAACGGACCCCTCCTCCTCCTCACAGAGTTCTTTCCAGTGAGATGATGTGCTTTCCCTCAAGGTCACGCGGCCCCTTAAATGAAAGAATTGGCGTGAACTCAGGTCTTCTCATCCAAATGCATGACTTTTTCCTAGATGCCAGCAACGGAAAATGTACAGAGCAGTCTTTGAGCAGTTTTTGAAATTCCTGGACTTTCCCTTGAGGTTGATTCTCTCTCTGTTGTGGCTTCTTTGTATAATTCATCATGTAGATAGAGGTGTTAACTGTTTTCACCAGCAGCTACTAGTAGCGAACTCCCATTTTGAGACCATTGTGGCTGGAACTGAGTGGATTGGGCCTGGCAAGAAAAGTGGGGTTTGGGAGGAGGTAGGTAGGGGATGATGCAGAGAGTAGTAGAAGATGCGATCAGAAAGGAAGTGAGGTGGGGGTACCAATTACGTATATACTTTATAGGGTGAATTTGGTAGTCATGTATGCATGTACACACACACACTCCAGAACAGTTCAGTTCAAAACTCTGGAATAATTCATTGCAATGTTCATTTTGACCTGGTGTCTTTGGAAAGGGGGGGAGAAATTTGACTTTTTCATTGCTTACTTAATAATTGAATTTGCATACCCATTTCTGTTTCTGGCTGTTTGAACTTTTCCCCTGTATTTGCAATAACCCATAAATACTCAGAACTTGAACTTTTAGATCACTTTACAATATGATTAATTGCTGTACTTTGTGATTTTATTCTGTTTTGAACAGGAGTGTGTTGCTGCTGTTCTGCTCTGCGTCCTCGCTACAAACGCCTGGTGGACAACATATTCCCGGAAGATCCAAAAGTAATTTGATCTACATCTCCTGATCCTTCTCTTTGCTGACCCATCCTTCCCCCTGCTGATCTCCCTAAGGTTTCCCTAATTTCATTTCTCTACTTTTACTCCCAAATCTCATCATGTACACTGCTATGTTTATACTTCTCCTTTTTTTAACCTTTAAACGATCCGTGCTTGCTTGACTGGTTTTCAGATTCTTTCCTTAGATTAGGCATATATTCAGAATGATGGACAGGTGATGTTCTTAGTGTGTATAGTTCCTAAATTTATGACCTAGTCCAAGGTTATCTACAAAATGCCAAGAACACAGCTGTGAATACAGACATGGCCTTCTGCTCTCACCAAGTAAATTGGCAACTGCAGTATGTGAAAGAATGCTGTGATAGAGAAGTGAGGTACAGGGGTACTGCTGGAGTAGGTGGGAATGATACCTGATCTGGACTTGGAAGAAGGAATGCCTGAAGGAGTGAAATCCACGCTAAGATCCAAAGAAGAAATAGGGTTGGCCACACAGTTTTCAGAAGAGAATTGAGAAGTAAAGGGAGAATATTCCAGGCAGAGTTTGTTCTCTTTTTACTTAAGTGCTTTTTAATTTTTTATAAAAATCACTTTTTTATGGAAGACTACAGGCTTCAAAGCAGCTGTGTTCGATTGATTTTATTTGACACTGTCTTAACTTTTCTAGAGAACTTCCTTGGTGGCTCAGACAGTAAAGCATCTGCCTACAATGTGGGAGACCCGGGTTCAATCCCTGGGTTGGGAAGATCTGGAGAAGGAAATGGCAACCCACTCCAGTATTCTTGCCTGGAAAATCACGTAGACAGAGGAGCCTCGTAGGCTACAGTCCATAGGGTCACAAAGAGTCGGACACGACTGAGGGACTTCACTAACTTTTCTAAGACTCCTTTAGTCTAGTGTTAAATAGATAGGAATAAAAAAATGTTACATGGGTTTGAATTTCAGAGGTTGCTTTATTTTAAAAGGTAGCCAACTGTAGAAACTTTCTGGTTATCTTAACAATTTATGAGCTATATCTTGTTTTTAATCAAATCTGATTTAAGGAACTGTATAAAGGCTAATCTGTTTCACTGAGGCTAATCAGTTAAATATATTGGCTGCCAGATATCCTGGATAATTCATAGCATATAAGTAACTCTAAGATACAGTACCTGCCTTAAGCTTTCCATCCATTGATATAAAGTGAAAGCATACTAAATATTAAATCACAGTGCATAAATTAGAAAGTAAAATGTTAAGTAAAACAGGGGTAAAGTTTCTGCCTTTAAATCAGGAAGGTACCACTCACTCTGAGTTGGCAATCTCTGTGAAGATTCACAGAAGAAATGAACTTGGAAGGATATACACCATCTGGAGAAACAGAGATTAGTTTCTTTGTACCTAAGAGAAAAGGTGTGATAAAGCAAGAGAAAAGGTGTGATAAAGTAAGAGATAACATTTGGGACCAGGACCTTCAAGTGGAAGTTCTTGTAACCTAGTTGTAGTATAATGAGTGGTACTAGTGCACAATTCCTGAATTCCTGATTGGAAATTTCAAAAGTATCATTTAATAGACTGCATATTCAGATCATTTCTTTAAGGAATCTGAAACATGAGGCTAATGAAGATAAGGTAGAGGCAAGATTATGGAGGAATGTGAACAACAGATAAGAAATCTACTTATCTTACTGGCAGTGAGGGAGCTTTGAACACTTTTGATATGAGAGTGGTGACAGGTCAGTTGGAGAATGGTTACACAAAGAATTTTTATTTGTGCCAAATATTTAGAAAAAATCTATTTGAGCAATCTGTAAAATAAGATGTAAGAAAAAGAAAAGATTTACATGAACCTTATATACGTATGGCAACCATAAACCCAGCTGACAACATTTCTTATCTTTAACTTATTAAACAAAAAAACTCCTGTGTCCAAAATGGACCCAGTATCAGGTGCCCAGAGTGCACATGTCTGCCTGTCATAGTCCCTGCCTTCAAAGAGTGCTCTAATGAGGAGAGCAGATAACTGAACCTTTGCTGATACTTACTACAATATGTTGTATAATTGTTTTTTGTTTTTAATATATAAAGGAAGGTGTTAGAATAATCCAGTGCTCGTGAAAGTGTATGCTTTCCGAAATAGGGCAGTGCTTTAACTTTTTGAAAGCTCTACATATCCAGAATGGTGATTAGCACTAAAGAGACTGTATCCAGGCAGGCTGAGGGTAAATAGGGATTAATTTCCAATCCATAAAGGGGGGGTGAGAAGCAAGCAGCACTTAGAAATACAAACACTAAGCATGGAAATACAGGCATAAGTAGAACCTATTTCACTCGTTGTTGTTTTTATTTTTAGGATGGCCTTGTTAAAGCTGATATGGAGAAATTGACATTTTATGCTGTATCTGCTCCCGAGAAACTGGATCGAATTGGTTCTTACCTGGCAGAAAGGTTGAGCAGGGATGTTGTCAGACATCGTACTGGGTAAGGAAACTACTGTAGTATCTTTGGAAAATTCTTCTTAGGCTAAATCATCCTAGAAGCTATTTTGCCATCTAGGCAGTCAGAGATAATAGATGGAGAATAAAGCATTGCAATATCATACGAGGATATGTATTATACCGAATAGATGCTGTAGCTTTTATTACTTTCCTCGTAGTCAGGTTTCAGAATAAACTCATGTTAGTTAAAAGAGTTGTTTGTTTAAGCATCCTCTGATTTTTAAACTTCCCTAATGGGAATAGTAGAAATTGATTCCCTTAAAGGTCTATCAGTGCAGTACTCTACTTTAAAAATCAGCCTCAAAATTGAAACCTATCAGAAATTCTGTTAGCAAATTAATTTTTAGCACAGCTCCAGTTTTGCCTGTCAGAGGAGCAATAAAAGAGGGCTATGTTTAGGCTTAGATATTATAATAGGTTCAGAATGTGTAAATTCTGAGCAGGCGTGCTGATGTGAACTGTGCTAGCTATATATCGACCTGTAAATAAAGGACTACCATCTTAATCCATTCTGTGTGCTTGAACAGTAATTACTTTGCAATTTGGTATATAAATACTTTTCCATATTATCATTTTGTGATCCTAGTTTCTTAGTGTATTCCATTTCCCAGATGATACGCTGGCTTTCTCTGCTTTCACACTGTTACCATTTAGAGCATTTGCTACAAATGGGAGTCTTGATACAAATAGTTCTTATGGTCACTTGTTAAGCAAAGTTATCTAAATTCTAAATTTTAACTTTTAGTACAAGCTTTAAAATCTGATGAATTGGAAGGTAAAATTTATACCTTTCCTTACAATATTGCTGATACTGTTTTATATACTCATATTTACAAATACAAATAGATTGTGTTAGAAATGTAAGCTCATTTCTTATAATAACTATCTTGGGTCAGATGCAGAGAAATAGGGTTAAAAATCTGGAAAATGGAGAATATTTGTGTTTACAAAAACATTCACAGAAGTTAACATGGAAGCAGCTCTGGGAGAGGTTTTGCTGAGGGGAAGAGAATGGAGGAGTGCAGTCTAGTCTCTGCGTCCTCCCACCTGAGGGTCATTTTATGACCCCAACATCCTTAGTGTCGTGAGAGGATTAGGCAGTCACTCAGATGCTGCTAAATTTGCCTTTCTCTGTTCTGTGCATTTAAATAAATTTATTCTAAGTATTCCTGTGAGGGCACTGAGGAGAATCTGGAGAGCTAGAGGTGCTTTGATGTTATTTTTCTCTTGTGTTTAGGTATGTTTTAATTGCTATGGAGGCACTGGACCAGCTTCTTATGGCCTGCCATTCTCAAAGCATCAAGCCGTTTGTAGAAAGCTTTCTGCATATGGTAGCAAAACTGCTGGAATCAGGGGAACCAAAGCTTCAAGTTCTTGGAACAAATTCTGTAAGTAAATGGTTCTAATTTTAAGAGTAATTACCGTAACTTGGATTAAGTCTTCTTCGAGTGTCCTTATCTGGTAAAGGCACACGCTCGGTCAGGGTATTTGGGCAACCAGTACAGTTGTAGATGATTAGAACAGTTTGTCTCAAGGTTTTATTGTTGCTCTGTGTGAAATCCGGGACATTAGCGAATCACAAGAAGTGGTAGAAACTCAGTTGGCCATTAAGTGGAAGGGGTCCATGTCCCCTCTCAACCTCCCCCCGCCCACCCCCGGCCTTCTAACACTGCTTCTGAACTGTTTCTGCTACAACATTCATTTTCTTTAATCCAGAACTGTAGTTTATTAAACATGTGTGGGGTGGGGAAGGCATATCTAATAAAGAAGATACAATACAGTGATAGCCTTTCTCCTCGTCTTTAGTTTCATTGTAATCACCTTCAGCCTCAGTCTCTCAGTTCCAGCTTCATCTCTGAGGGAGCTTTCAGGCGTTCAACCAGTCTACACGTTCCCATCCAGATTCTTATCAACAGCAGAGTCATCTGTTACCTGCTGTTGCTTGCAGACAGCTGTTTCATGGTTAGGGACTGTGGGTGCTGACTGGCAACGTGGCTTCTAGGGTTCGACTGCCTTACTCTGAATCATGCCTACAGCACTTTCTAGCTGTGTATCTTGGGCAAGTTATTTAACCACTCCTTGCCTTAGTTTTTCATCTGTGAAGCGAGGATAATTACAGTACCAGTCTTACAGGATTGTCGTGTGATGTGAGTTAATATAAAGGTCTTACAATGGTGTATATGGCACTGTTGGTTATTATTGTTGGTAGTAATATAATATTTTCCTTTTTTTAGCCAAGATTATGTAAATAAAATCCCCATGTGAAAACGCTTAATATGATTTTGTCCGTTAGTTTCAGAGGGAAATATTAGATATTTCCAAACACAGTTAGGTGGTGTGACAGGCTCCATTTCAGTCAGTGTGGCCACTTATGCTTCTCCTGCTTCCTTTACAGTTGGCTGAAGAAAGTCTAGGAGAAATAGTTTTTTAATTTATTGGAGTATAATTGATTTACAACATTGTGTTAATTTCTACTGTATAGCAAAGTGACTCAGTTATATGTACATAATGTATGCTTTTCTCACTTTCTTCTCCATTACAGTTTATCACAGGATACGGAATATAGTTCCCTATACTGCTGTACGGGAGGACCTTGTCATTCATCCATCCTGTATATTTAGGGGAAATGTTTTAATGGCTGTGGGGCAAAGGACTTTTAGTGTAAATCTCCAGAAGTTTCTTTACTTGAAGTCAGCAATGCCATTAGAATTCCTTTAATGAGTCATTTGAGAAAAAGACAAACATCTCCAGTTACCTACTTTTGATTTGAGTGAATTGTATTAAGTGAAATGCTATATTATCTTGACCAACATTATTTATACAGTATTTCCTGAAAGTGTGATTTTAATTTCTTTGGGGTGCTAAGTTGTCAAAGATTGAAAATTGAATGTTAAAAAAATAGTCAAACATGACCGATTCAGTACTTTTGTGTTTATTAGTAGTCTTTGTACTTTTTTTTTTTTTTTTTTGGCTGTGCTGGGTTTTTGTTGTTGCATGTGGGCTTTTTCTGCTTGCCTTAACTGGGGACTTGCTGTGCGGGCTTCTCATTGCGGGGCACAGGCTCTGGAGTGCGCAGGCTCAGTAGTTGGGTGCATAGACTCAGTTGCCCTGCCACATGTGGAATCTTCCCAGACCAGGGATGGAACCCCCAGGTGTGGTATTTGTGGCCTTTTTGTAGATCATATGAGTCATATGAAATTATTTAAAACAGATGACTTGTCTCTGGCTGAATTAATTTAAAATACTTTTAGTGTCATAATTTTATTTTTTCAAGTTTATGCTTACTTTCATTTTGTTCCCAGGACATCTTTAGGCTATTTTAGAAGCAATAAGTCACCAAATAAATGAGAAAGCAAATAAAAAAAAAAGGATGCATATTAAGGGATCATATGGTTGGGTTTGTGACTCATGTAGGATATTTAAAATTTCCTAAACATATGCATCTCTCTCTCTCTCTCTTTTTTTTTAATCTTTTAAAAAGAGGTAGAATAAATTTTACCATCTGAGTCTTTTTTTTCTCTACTGTGTTGGTGATGTTTTCTTCAGCTTAGGGCCCTTTTTCTTGTCCCATCTTGTTTGTATAAATATTCATTCATGTGTTATACAACAGCTGTCAAGATGTCCTGCCTATGATTTAAGAAATAGAACTCCTGAAGCTTTGGGCCTGACTGCGGTTATCATGAAAACGTTGCCAGCATCCGGGAAATGCAGAAGAGCTTCAAAGCAAGCACTCACTCGCTCCAAAGAAACTGCGTCAGAAAGTTATAGTTAACACTCACAATGCTGTATTCTTGGTTTTGTGAAGTTTGTTATTAAAAAATTCCTTTCGTATATATGTGACATTTATGATATTTCATATTTCATTTGCTTTTTATTTGGATATTTCTTGTCGATGTAACAAATAATGAAAATAAATGTATTTTTTCTACACTTTGAAAAAGGTGATAATACACTTTATTGTTATTCTTTTTAGTTTGTCAAATTTGCAAATATTGAAGAAGACACACCGTCATATCACAGACGTTACGACTTTTTTGTATCTCGCTTCAGTGCCATGTGTCACTCCTATCATAGTGATCCAGAAATACGAACAGAGTATGTATTGTTTTATAATTTATAGTCATGGAGTAATTTATTGATGAATATTGTGTTTATATCTTACGTAATGATTGCCAAAGAAGACGGGAAATGTATGCTTTATTCCTAAAGTGCAGCTTTTCATTGCTGTTAGAACTGACTGAAGCAGCAAAATTGAGAGTGGTTTCCTAATGGGATCAGAATAAAATGCAGTCTCCACTGTAGCCCAGGATGCCCCTGTAACGCTCCCCGCGTTGAGGTTAGATCCTGGCGTCCTGTCATTTCTTCCCCCTTCCACGCTGATCCGTTGTGTAGGTCTCCTTGCTTGCATGAGAACATCAGGGACACTTCTCCCCAGGGCCTTTGGACTGAGTGGCCCCTGGCCTAGAACAACTCCCCAGATACTTATCTTATGGCTTCTTACCTCACTTTGTTCAGATTTCTGCTCAGGTGTCATCTTATCATGAGAATCCTCCCCTGGCCACCTTTTATTTATTAAATATCAACACCTCCGTTCCACCCCCAGTCAAACTTTATTTTCTTCTCGTATCTCATTCCCTGGTGGCTCAGATGGTAAAGAAGACTCCTGCAATGCAGGAGACCTGGGTTCAATCCCTGGGCCAAGAAAATCCTCTGGAAAAGGAAATGGGTACCCACTCCAGTATTCTTTCCTGGAGAATTCCATGGTCAGAGGAGCCTGGCAGGCTATAGTCCATGGGGTCGCAAAGAATTGGACACAATTGAGCAACTAACACTTTCTCTTTCACTTTTCATGGAATATGTTCATGGCTTTATTATTAGAAATCCCTTTATTTTTAGCAATACACTATCAAATAAAATTAGAGGTCATGGCCAGTAAGAAATGGGACTGCGACTTTAAGATTTTCATAAAATATTTGACTTTGTAGTAAAGTTAGGCTTATCCCTTTGTGATTGCAGAAGAATCTCTCAAGACTTTGTTTTAAGAGAACAGCATGAACAGATCCAGCTTCGTACGAGACAGAATTTATCTTGTCTCCATTTTCATTTCCTCACCTGTTCAGTGTCATGTTACTGCCACATCCCATTCTCCACCCGCTACTCCTGTAGGCGTGCGTTATTTCCCCGTGGGCTTGTGAAGCAATGTCACCCACTTGCCCTCATCATCCAGTCTCTAAACCTATTTTATAGCTTTTGGAAACAGTCCTGGATAAGCTGAGTAAACTTCTAATGGTGAATATTTCAGGTAGTAGCTAAGTGAAAGTGAAGTCACTCAGTCATATCCGACTCTTTGCGACCCCATGGACTGTAGCCTACCAGGCTCATCTGTCCATGGGGTTTTCCAGGCAAGGATATTGGAGTGGGTTCCCATTTCCTTCTCCAGGGGATCTTCCCAACCCAGGGATCAAACCCGGGTCTCCTGCATTGTAGGCAGACGCTTTTACCATCTGAGCCACCAGAAAAGTCTAGTAGCTAAAAAGGAGGGTAAATAACACTCACATTTGGTCAGAGTGAGGTGTTTCAGGGAAGATGGGCTACCAGCTTAGCTCTGCTTGCAAGCTTGTTCTTCCCCAGATTTTATATGCTGTTTTCTGGTTACTTTTCTTCCCATCCTTGAACCGATAGATTAGATTTTATTTTTAAAGAAGAATGAGGAAGAGCTGAAGGAACTTGAGGCCTTTGAATTGAGAAGGGAAGAGAGGGCAGCTTCCTCTCAAAATGTTACCTGTCTACATACTGTAATGTGTGTGTGTCAGGACACACAGGTGTGTAGTGTGTACATGGCATGGGTCATCCGCATTCCATTTTGTTAGTTCACATTTGTCATCCCTCTGTAGGAACCAGCCTAGTCTTCCATCTAGGTGGACTCGGAGTGGGGAGGTTCTCAGGGAGAAGCCATGGAGGGACAGGCTGAGTACACATTAAGGGTGTTAAGGATGGTAAAATCCTGTTCTCACTCAGCTGCTGAGACTTCTGGGCAAGAACTGGGAGAGAATCTGATCCTTGTTAGTTTGAATTATTATCATCCTCTCAGAAAAATCTAATTCTTTTTTAAATGTTTTTGAAGTATAGTTGATTTACAGTGTTGTGTTAATTTCTGCAATATAGCACAGTGATCCAGTTACGCATATATAATGTTTCATATTCTTTTCTGTGATGGTTTTATTACAGGATATTGAGTATAGTTCCCTGTGCTATATAGTAGGACCTTGTTTATTCACTCTGTGGATAATAGTTTGCATCTGCTAGTCCCAGATTCACAGTCCATTCTGCCCAACCCCTCTCGGCAGTCACCAGTTCTGCTCTTCATATCTGTGGGTTTGTTTCTGTGTCATAGATGAGCTGATTTATGTCATACTTTAGATTCCTCTTGTAAGTGATGTATGGTATTTGTCTTTCTCTTTCTGACTGACTTAGTATGATAATCTCTAGGTCCAGCCACGTTGCCGCAAATACTGTTATTTCATTCTTCTTTATGGCTGAGTAACATTTCATTGTGTGTATGTGTGTGTGTTTTATATATTTATATATATATCTATCTCGCATCTTCTTTTGTCTGTTCATCTGTCAGTGAGCACCTAAACAGCATTCAGGTTGTTTCCATGGCTTGGCTATTGCACATACTGCTGCAGTGAACATCAGGGTGCACATATCTTTTCAAATTATATTTTTCTCTAGAAGTAGGATTGCTGGATCATATGGCAACCCTGTTTTTAGTTTTTTGAGGAGCCTCCATAGAGTTTTTCGTAGCTGCCACACCAATTTACATTCTCACCAACAGTTTTAGGAGGCTTCTCTTTCCTTCACACCCTCTCCAGCATTTGTTATTTGTGTACTTTTTAACGATGGCCATTCTGGCTGGTGTGAGGTGAGATTTCGTAGTTTTGATTTGCGTTTCTCTAGTAATTAGCGATGATGAGCATTTTGACATGTGCTTGTCGACCATCTGTATGTCTTCTTTGGAGAAAAAGTTTAGGTCTGCTCATCTTTTGATTGAGTTGTTTGTTTTTTCATTATTGAGTTGTATAAGCTGTTAGTATATTTTGGGAATTAAGCCCTTGTCAGTTAAATCATTTGGAAATATTTCCTCCCAGTCTGTAGGTTGTCTTTTTGTTTTATTTATGGTTTTCTTTGCTGTGCAAAAGCTTACAAGTTTGATTAGGTCCCATTTGTTTATCTTTGTTTTTATTTCTATTGCCTTGGAAGACTGACCTGAGAAAACTTTGGTATGCTTTATGTGAGAGAATATAGGAGAATCTATTTCTTTTGATTAGATTATTTTATTGAAAACTGACACATAGACTAACCCTATATTTTACAGTCCTTTTTAACTTTAAATGCTGATTACAAAAAGATTAAAAGTCAGTTTCTTTTGGAACTACTGTATCTCTGTCCATCTTAGATTTTTGAGATTTTAATTTCTTAGACTTACTAAGTGTTATTTTTGTTTTATTGACTTGAGATAATAGTATTTGTTTAACATCCATTCCCTTAACTAAGCTAACAAACTTATTTAAATAACTTTTTTCATGACTGAATTTTTTTTTCTTCTTTTTTTATAGAATCCGAATCGCTGGAATCAGAGGTATTCAAGGTGTGGTTCGTAAAACAGTAAATGATGAACTTCGGGCTACCATTTGGGAGCCTCAGCATATGGATAAAATTGTTCCATCCCTGCTGTTCAATATGCAAAAGACAGAAGAGGCTGACAGGTATTGAATAAAGACAGAAGGGTGGGGCTGTGTTATTCTGTATGGTGTATGTGTGCTTGCTTGTTTGGATAAGAATGTTTTATCTTTAGTATTATGTATATAGTAGTCTCCTAAACTTGAGTGAGTTTAAATATATATCCTTTCTGAAAAAATTACCATCTTTAGTCACCACATTAGGCTGAGTAGACCACAGATTCTTACTCAGACACTTAAGGCTTTATTTCTTTTAGAATAAATTTATCACTTGCTGCTTATTAATGGGCAGTCTAGATTGCTATTGGAATTAGTACCATTTAAGCTGCAGGTGTAAGAAATAGAGATTATAAACTGAACTTCTATTATTTAGAGATCCAAGGTGCTTTTTCATAGGGAGTTAATACTACTACTACTAATAATAGCAGCTACTATTCACTCTCTATGCTTTTTCAACATAAATACTAGACTATTTCTTAAATATTTATTCTAAGATATTTTGGCATGGAATATTGTTTTGGGGCATATGCTGACCCCTCCGCTCCCCACACACCAGTAGCCTGTTGCACTTAGGATTCTGTACTTATTCTCCTTTTTCAGATGCCATAAGCATGCTTTCCTGGCAGATTTCTGTTGCCTTACACAGAGGTACTATACAACCAAGTTTTAGAAGCAGTGTTTTCCAGTTTGGCTTATTTCCTGACCTCCCTTTTCTTGTAGTTTAAAGAGGGAAAATCTGAATCAAATTTAAAAGATATTTAATTCTGTAGTCCTAAAAGTTTAACTTTATTTGTAGTTTTGATGATTATGTGTACAATGCCAAAGTAAACATGGTCTAGAAGTGAAAAGATGAAATTGGTAGCTCTGTAGGCACTTAATATGTTGATTGAAATTTATAGCAATTACAGAAAATATTTACACTAGATTTCTTAAATATGATTGTCTGCAGCTTTGGAAACATAAAGTGTGAAACTTGATATATTTTAGCACCTTCTGGATCTTTCCTAGTTTTGATATTGTGGCTGAGGTTAGTTTTTCTGCAGGTACCTAGCTGGTTGAGAACTGATTCCCCATGATTATGGCTCTTGAGGTACAGGATTAAATTAAATTGGTTGACAAATTGTAAGAAATTGTATTTTCTCATGGTTTTGTCCCAGTGCCACAGATACGCTTTTCTTTGTTGTTATTGTACATGAAATAACGTGTTAAAATATGAACAAATAGTGTCTACTGAGGAGATTTACAGGTGTTCTAGTTAGCTTTCATTTACACTGTGTCATAATTTTCTACTTGATTTTATTTTTGCTCTCTTACAGTTAAACTGGGTGATCTTTGGGTACCTTTTTCTTGCTGAGACTGTGCTCTAAATGTAGAGAGGTTGTAGGAACTTTACAAAATAGCAACTGTTGAGTATTTTGCCTTTGGAAAATATATTCTATTAGTTAGAAACAAGTTAGTACAACTGAATTTAGTTCTCCCGTTTTGAAAGATTATATGATCAGCCTCAAGGTATTGACTTCATGAAGTAAAATTAAGCTCTAAAGTTATTTTGAGGTAAAAAGAAAATGTCATGCTGGAAATTCCGAGAAGTCAAATCTCTCCTGTTTAACTGTTAGAACTGGTGTAAAAAGTCCTGCATTGGTTTGTTTGTCTTCATTTCTCTTTTTTTCCCAGTCGCATAGGCCCTCCTCCTTCTCCTTCAGCAGCAGACAAAGAAGAGAATCCCGCTGTGCTGGCTGAAAACTGCTTCAGAGAACTGCTGGGCCGGGCGAGCTTTGGGAATATGAATAACGCTGTGAGACCAGTTTTTGCGTAAGTCCTTGGTGTTTTCCTGGTTGCATCTAACTGTGCTGTATGCATTCTGTTTGAGTTTTTTTGAAATCCTCTTACCTGTATGAGAGAGTTATTCATGGAGCCAGTATAGTGGTATGGGAAAAGTACGGGATTGAGTCAGACAATGTCCCTTTGAGCACTGGTTCAACCACTTCCCCACTTTTCCCTCTTAAGTAGGAAATGCAGTCATGCTCTTGGTATCATGTGCATTGTTTCACTGGGATTTCTGCTCACAACTTGGAATGCATATGCCCACTAAAATATTAAAGTAGAGTGTCCAAGTATGATGTATCTTGTTTTATTAATTTCTGATTCAGTTCAGTTTAGTCGCTCAGTCGTGTCCGACTCTTTGCAACCCCATGAATCGCAGCATGCCAGGCCTCCCTGTCCATCACAAACTCCCGGAGTTCACTAAGACTCACGTCCATAGAGTCGGTGATGCCATCCAGCCATCTCATCCTCCGTCGTCCCCTTCTCCTCCTGCCCCCAATCCCTCCCAGCATCAGAGTCTGTTCCAATGAGTCAGCTCCAACACCACAGTTCAAAAGCATCAATTCTTCGGCGCTCAGCCTTCTTCACAGTCCAACTCTCACATCCATACATGACCATTGGAAAAACCATAGCCTTGACTAGATGGACCTTTGTTGGCAAAGTAATGTCTCTGCTTTTGAATATGCTATCTAGGTTGGACATAACTTTCCTTCCAAGGAGTAAGCATCTTTTAATTTCATGGCTGCAGTCACCATCTGCAGTGATTTTGGAGCCCCCCAAAATAAAGTCTGACACTGTTTCCACTGTTTCCCCATCTATTTCCCATGAAGTGATGGGACCATATGCCATGATCTTCGTTTTCTGAATGTTGAGCTTTAAGCCAACTTTTTCACTCTCCACTTTCACTTTCATCAAGAGGCTTTTGAGTTCCTCTTCACTTTCTGCCATAAGGGTGGTGTCATCTGCATATCTGAGGTTATTGGTATTTCTCCCGGCAATCTTGAGTCCAGCTTGTGTTTCTTCCATTCCAGCGTTTCTCATGATGTACACTGCATAGAAGTTAAATAAGCAGGGTGACAATACATAGCCTTGACATACTCCTTTTCCTATTTGGACCAGTCTGTTGTTCCATGTCCAGTTCTAACTGTTGCTTCCTGACCTGCATACAGATTTCTCAAGAGGCAGGTCAGGTGGTCTGGTATTCCCATCTCTTTCAGAATTTCCCACAGTTTATTGTGATCCACACAGTCAAAGGCTTTGGCATAGTCAATAAAGCAGAAATAGATGTTCTTCTGGAACTCTCTTGCTTTTTCCATGATCCAGCGGATGTTGGCAATTTGATCTCTGGTTCCTCTGCCTTTTCTAAAACCAGCTTGAACATAGGAAGTTCACGGTTCACATATTGCTGAAGCCTGGCTTGGAGAATTTTGAGCATTACTTTACTAGAATGTGAGATGAGTGAAATTGTGCAGTAGTTTGAGCATTCTTTGGCATTGCCTTTCTTTGGGATTGGAATGAAAATTGACCTTTTCCAGTCCCGTGGCCACTGCTGAGTTTTCCAAATTTGCTGGCATATTGAGTGCAGCACTTTCACAGCATCATCTTTCAGGATTTGAAATAGCTCAACTGGAATTCCATCACCTCCACTAGCTTTGTTCGTAGTGATGCTTTCTAAGGCTCACTTGACTTCACATTCCAGGATGTCTGGCTCTAGGTCAGTGATCACATCATTGTGATTATCTGGGTTGTGACGATCTTTTTTGTACAGTTCTTCTGTGTATTCTTGCCACCTCTTCTTGATATCTTCTGCTTCTGTTAGGTCCATACCTTTTCTGTCCTTCATCAAGCCCATCTTTGCATGAAATGTTCCCTTGGTTTCTCTGATTTTCTTGAAGAGATCTCTAGTCTTTCCCATTCTGTTGTTTTCCTCTATTTCTTTGCATTGATCGCTGAGGAAGGCTTTCTTATCTCTTCTCGCTATTCTTTGGAACTCTGCATTCAGATGCTTATGTCTTTCCTTTTCTCCTTTGCTTTTTGCTTCTCTTCTTTTCACACCTATTTGTAAGGCCTCCCCAGACAGCCATTTTGCTTTTTTGCATTTCTTTTCCAAATGTCACGAACCTCATTCCATAGTTCATCAGACACTCTATCCATCAGATCTAGGCCCTTAAATCTATTTCTCACTTCCACTGTATAATCATAAGGGATTTGATTTAGGTCATACCTGAATGGTCTAGTGGTTTTCCCTACTTTCTTCAATTTAAGTCTAAATTTGGCAATAAGGAGTTCATGATCTGAGCCACAGTCAGCTCCTGGTCTGGTTTTTGCTGACTGTACAGAGCTTCTCCATTTGGCTGCAAAGAATATAATCAGTCTGATTTTGGTGTTGACCATCTGGTGATGTCCATGTGTAGAGTCTTCTCTTGTGTTGTTGGAAGAGGGTGTTTGCTAGAGTGCATTCTCTTGGGAAAACTCTATTAGTCTTTGCCCTGCTTCATTCCGTATTCCAAGGCCAAATTTGCCTGTTACTCCAGGTGTTTCTTGACTTCCTACTTTTGCATTCCAGTCCCCTATAATGAAAAGGACATCTTTTTTGGATGTTAGTTCTAAAAGGTCTTGTAGGTCTTCATAGAACCGTTCAACTTCAGCTTCTTCAGCGTTACTGGTTGGGGCTAAAAAAGAGTCCGAAATGCAGTACTTGGATGCAATCTCAAAAACGACAGAATGACCTCTGTTCGTTTCCAAGGCAAACCATTCAGTATCACAGTAATCCAAGTTTAATTTCTGGTTACTTCCTCATATTTGGCTTCTCTTTCTTTGCTTTCTTTTTTGTGTGACTGGGCTGCCTTAGATTACATTCTCTTCTCTGAGTAAATTTTATTGTATACCAAGTGACCAATCACAGGAATATTAAATATCTTGTTGGTACTTATATGCTGCCCTCCAAGCAAAATACGTTTATAAGCTTTGAGTTTCTCCACATAGACATGGAGGCTCTTGTCAAGCCTCTAACTCAATTGTCACATATAGACCTATATAATATTCTGTGTTATTTCTGGATATTTTTGCTAGTCTTTTTTTTAATCATTTGCCTTGTTCTTTCCCCTTCCCAATTCCATCTTTATAACATGTATAAAGTAGTCTAAATGAAATATCCAGAAGTCTTTTTTTGTTTGTTTGTTTTAGGGAAAATATTTTGGTGCAAAGTTGATCTTAAGTTACAAGAATCTATAAACCACAAATTAAGAATCAGAGAGTTTTTATATTTTCAAAGAGATTCGCCCTTACTGCTACCACCACCAAAAAATGATGTTTACTGTTTAAAGATTCTCTGGGCTTATGAAAATGCTGCTAAACACTAATCAAATTATGTCAGATATAACTGAGGGCAGATTTATTAATGTCTAGACCTGCTGATTTAATATCAGAATTCTAGTTTTTATCTTGTGCTTGTGCTTAGTCGTTCAGTTGTGTCTGACTCTTTCCTACCCCATGGACTGTAGCCCACCAGGCTCCTCTGTCTATGGGGATTCTCCAGGCAAGAATCCTGGAGTGGGTTGCCATGCCCTTCTCCAAGTTTTTATCTTAATCCTGTTATTAACTAAGAGGTAGTTTATATCGCCTTAAAAATCTAAAGAGCTGTTGTAGAAGACGTTACCATGTTAACTATAATGGATTGCTTGAGTAACTTGAAAATGGGCTATATTTTTCTCTATGTATAACTTAATGGACTTACATCCTGATCATGTGTTAGTTAATTAATCTAATTAAATGTTAAATAGTTAATTACATATTGGCTAGTTAATTAGTTATTTAAATGTTAAATGCCCTCTGCAAATAAGATACTAGGCATTTAGGGAGAATATAGTCATGAATAAAAGTCCTAAAAAACTTGTTCTAGTCCCTTAAAAACTTGAGAGATCATTGACATTTATAGTGGCTTTTTACCTTGTGTGTTCTGGGAATTTGAATTTTGAGCCCATATTCATTGTCACTTTCCTTGTGGATATGAGGCTTGGATTAATGATGTATAGTCCATAAAAGGCTTTATTTTGCTTCTGCTAAAGACATGGGTGCAGTGTTATCCAGGAACCACTTTGAACTACAACCTTAGGTTCAGTTTTTTTCAACCACACAGATACTTATGAATTCTGTCAAACTACTCTCTGTGTGCTGGGAAGGACTTTCCAGAGAGACTTTGACTTTTTGTGGTTCCTCTCAGAGTCAAGGCCAACACAGACAGCTTCTACATGAAACATTTCCACACATTCACTGAAGGTGTCTTGGATTGATTTTAATGGTCTTGGATTGATGCATGTATTTCTGATCCGATAGCCATCTTTCCCAGGTGGACCCTAAGCTTTGTCTCCAGTTTTCTGTGTATCCCATTAAACCACTAGCTGTCAACTACTGGAAATCTGAAGATGTACCTAAGATAGCTGCTGGCTTCAGGGTATACTGACTTCTTCAGATTCCACCTTCTTGTGCAGTCTAGACTGAGGGACTTTTCTTTCTTACCAGCTCATGTAGGTATTAAAAATCACACATATATAGTAGCTTTTATTGTTGTTTTATGAAAGGATCTGCCAGTAAAGGGAAATAAATATAGTTCTTGAAAGGGAAACTTAGCTTCTCTTTTAGATAATATTCTTTTGATTGTTAAGCTTTGCATATTATTGAGGATTCTAGAGGAGAAAGTATAATAAAAATAAGGAAATCTTAAAGTAGTTTTCTTACTATTAATTACAGGCATTTGGATCATCACAAACTATGGGATCCCAATGAGTTTGCAGTTCACTGCTTTAAAATTATAATGTATTCCATTCAGGTAAGGGTTGAATATATTATATAAGTATATATAAGGATTATGTAAGTATATATATAAGGATTATATATTATATAAGTAATTTTGGTTCTCTGTCAGTAAGGATGTCTTCAGAGATAGAAAACACTATAGGAGATACGACATATTCTTAATTTAGTTCTTTGTCTCATTTATTTTTATTTATACTTATATTCTTACTTGCCAAGATGAAAAGATATCTAATAAAAATAACAGTGATTTTATGATGATAACCATTATTGTGCATTTATTAATACATTATTGTGTACTTGTGTTTTACTGATAAACTAGTATTAGAATTGATTATTACAGCAGCATGTGACTGATACGTTTATAGGGTGTTTGCTGTGTGGTGGTGCGTGTATTAATGTGTTAACTCCTCTGGTTTCATAGAGCCTTGATGAGGCACTGTCATCTACTACAGAAGAACTTGGACAGACCCAGCTAGCTCTTAATTCAGTTGGAATTTTAGGTCTTTTTTTAAACATCTGCATTTTTAATACCCTAAAAAGTCATCATTAATTTAAAGGAGATAAGGTTGTAAGAAGCAGCACAGCTTTTAGTACCGGTCATAACAGGATTTGCAGCCTAGATGGGCTGTTTCCTGGTTGCATAGAACTTAGGCAGATTATTTAGCCTCTCTGAGCTTTAGTTTCCTCGTTTCTGAAAAGAAAATTTTAGCGCATGCACTGAATGCTTCATTTTTATACTAAAATAGAAGCTGACATTTATCAAGTGCTGGCTGTGCCTCTGACTGTGCTAATAACCTTACGTGCTTTATTTCATTTAATCCTCCTCATTTTATGAAGTGAACGTGAAGTGTGAAAGTGTTAGTCATTCAGTTGTGTCCGGTTCTTTGCGACCACATGGACTGTATCCCACCAGCCTCTTCTGTCCGTGGAATTTTCCAGGCAAGAATACTGGATTGGGTTGCCATTTCCTTTTCCATGAAGTAGATGTTGTTATCCCCATGTTATAGATCAGAAAACTGACCTTTAGAGAGATCAGGTACCTCACTCAGGGGCACACAGGTAAGAAAGTCAGGATCCGAATTCTGTTCATCCTATTCTAAAACTTTGTGTCTGAATAAAATACTAATTATAGACTAGCATAATATAAGTTTTCAATACTTGGTAGCTAGTACAAAGCTGGTTTATATGTGGAAGGATAATTTTTTTTTTAATTTTCACAGTTTATTGAAAATAATTGACATATGTTATATAAGTTTAAGGTGTACAACATGATTGGTATATGTATATGTTGCAAAATGATTCTCATAGTAAGTTTTCTCAAGATCCATCACTTCACATAGCTACACGTTTTTTTTCTTCTGATAAGAACTTTTAAGATCTTTTAATTTTAGTTTAGTAGGTGAGCCGTTGATCTGGCAATCTGTAGACATAATTAAGGCTCTTCCCCTAGTCTTCATAGCCTTGTATTTCTTCATTTGCCCTCCTCATTCAGATTTAGTTACTAGATGAAACTATTTTTTGCAAGGAGTAAATGCTAAAGTTGAAGAAACTGAAGGAATCAATAAATATTTGTTGATTAAGTGTTTAAGAAGTTATTCTGGTCCATAGCATTGCTTTAGAAGAAGCTTTACGTTCACTATAAGAAGTCCATTCTTCGAAAATTGCATGTTAGTACCCACCAGGATGGGAATTTCTATTTTTTAAGGCTATCCTGATACATTCAGGATAATATTTATTATGAGAATAAAAATTTTCTTATAAATCTCCTTCTCAGAGATGACTGCTGTTAACATTTAGACATATATAATTCTAGTCTTATATACTTTTTTAAAAAAAACATTGAATTTTATTTAACACAGTATTTTACAACTGGGCTTCCCTGGTGGCTCAGATGGTAAAGAATCTGCCTCCAATGCGGGAGACCTGGGTTCGATCTCTGGGTTGGGAAGATCCCCTGGAGTAGGGCATGACAACCCATTCCAGTATTCTTGCCTGGAGAATCCCCACAGACAGTCCATGGGATTGCAAAGAGTCAGACATGACTGAGCAACTTAGCACAGCACACATTTTACAACTTGCTTTTTTTCACTCAGGATATCATGAGTATTTCCCATTATCCTTATTATTCTTAAAAAGAATGGTTTTTAATGGCTGTATATATTGTTCCATGACTTAAGTACCAGTCTCCTAAATTGGATGTTTTAATGTCACATGATTTATCATTTTTATGAATTCCAGGATGTATATAATTGTTCATATATTTTTACACTACTTTGTTTCTCTTAGGCTCAGTATTCTCACCACGTAATCCAGGAGATTCTCGGACACCTTGATGCTTGTAAAAAAGATTCTCCACGAGTTCGAGCAGGTATTATTCAGGTTCTATTAGAGGCTGTTGCCATTGCTGCTAAAGGTTCCATAGGTAAGTGCCAGCCCCCCAAAAAAACATTAATCTTTTACAGAATGTTTTTTCTAGCAGGTATAGCACTGTGTGGGACGCTGAAAATATTTCTAACGTTTTTGAATGTGCTATAATTTCTCTTGAAATTTTGGGTTTCCATGACTATTGTCAGGCCTCTTTAATGTACAGTTAAACATTTTCTCCACATCAGTCTCTCCTTCCCTTCCTCTTCTCCAGTAAAGATTCTGAAAGCAGTTATATGCTAAACATTTGGGAGGGGTACAGATATAACAAGAAACTTACAGTTTACTGAGTTAGACACCTCTCCCTGATGCCATAATATAAGGCACATTTTGATCAAGTATCATAAGAAAGCCAAGGTCCAGAGAAGGGGGAAAATGGATTAGTAGGAGCAAAGCATTATGTAGCCCATTTGACTGGAACATGTGGTGGTGTGTGGAGGAAGCCAGGGACATGGCTTCAGATTCAAGTTGTGGCCAGATCATGGGTATAACTCTTCAGTTGACTAACATGCTGTAAAGATTTACTATAATCTTCATCAGAGATAATGTTATATGATGCTGACCTCGATGGCAGCAGTAAAAGTGGGAATGTGAAGTCAGCAGGATTTGATTAACTGACTGACTGTGGGGGTAACACGGAGAAGGGACAGGTCAGACATCATGATTTTTCACTTGTGTGATTAGAAGGATGAAAGGGTCCCTCATAAAATTTCTGAAGTTAGGAAAATCTAGTTATGTTTTCTTTGCTTCAGAATCAAAGTGGAACTATGTATTACCTACTGAAATATTGTAATGCTCACTCAGTGTCAAATGAGAGTGCACATTTTGTATATGGACTCATCATTACTTATAACTTACCTCAACGAGATGAAAACAGGTTATTTTTTGGAGAGCTACTTCATTTGACATATTAATACGAATTGAATCACAGATGATGCATTGATTGAGTCATGTCACTACTGATGTTTCTTATGTGTGAGGAACTGTGTGTTAGGTTCAATACATTCAGAGAAGGAATTACACGAGGCTGCCTGTCCTGGAGAAGGTTATAATCTAGAAGGCAGAAGTAAAAAGCACTGATTAGACTGTCTTGTGATGGATGCATTGATGGAAACACACAGAGTGTTCACAGAATTAAAAGCAGAGAATAAATGTAGTTTATCCAAATTGGGTAAATTGGCTAGCTTCATTCTAATAATTGAGACAAAATTCTTTCTTCTTCAGCCTTAAAAGATGCAAAATAAATTTCTTATGCTACAGCGGGCTGTATTACCATAATTCTATGGATTCTGACCCAGCAGGTTATCACAATATGCATTCTTTTGAGTAGACAAGATTAGATAGATGGAAAGTTTTTGGTAACTTTTATAAGAATATGCATGTTTTGTGTGTTTGTACCAAAGATTCCAAGAGCCAGTTGTTCCGAGATGCCCAGTAGATGTTTGCTGCAATAGCTAAGAGACTTTCTTACTTAGGGATTTCTCATTTACTTTTTTAATGAATGGTTAGTTCATAAATTACGAAGTATTGCCAGCTACTTAGAAAATATCTGGAAGTCTCTGTTGAGAAACATGAGTATTGGCTTTGAGTCTGTGATGCTGGAAGAATGTACTCGCTCACACCAGGGTTCATCTGCAGGACCCACAGTGCTGGAAGTCTTCAACACCCTGTTGAAGCATCTGCGTTTCAGTGTTGAATTGGAAGCAAATGATTTACAGGGAGGCTCTACAGGCAATGCCAACTTAAACACAAGTTCCAAAGACAGTGATGAGAAGATTGTGCAGAACGCTATCATCCAAACAATAGGTGAGTGCATTTCCCTTTTCAGCTTATTATGGAAAACAGTGATTCGGAAAGCCCTCATTGAAAGTACTTGACTGTTATGCTGCATTAGTTAAAGGTGAATGACAGGTTAGACTTTAAAAAAAAACTTTGTGTTTAGAAACTAAACAAACACGAGAATACAGCAAATTACAACCAAGAACACCGTATGTACCCTTCACCTAGATTCATCTCTTAATATTTTAGGCCTTTATTATATCGTTTCCTTTCTCTCTCTGCCTGTCTCCCTCTCTCCCTCCCTTTCTGCGTTTCTCTGTGTGCATACGCATGCCTGTATATATATATGTGTATATCTACATATATGTGCATATATAAATCTATACATATAGAGAGATGCATGCATGTGTCCATCTACCTTTCTTTCCTAACCACTGCATATTAAGTACATATATATCATGGCTCTTTACTACAGAGTATTTTTTCCAAAGAATAAAGATATTTTCTTACATACCCAGAATACAGTTACCAACATCAGTAAATTTAACTTCATATAGTACTTTAATCCGGAGAAGGCAATGGCACCCCACTCCAGTACTCTTGTTGGAAAATCCCGTGGACGGAGGAGCCTGGTGGGCTGCCGTCTATGGGGTCGCACAGAGTCGGACACGACTGAAGCGACTTCACTTTCACTTTTCACTTTCATGCATTGGAGAGGGAAATGGCAACCCACTCCAGTGTTCTTGCCTAGAGAATCCCAGGGATGGGGGAGCCTGGTGGGCTGCCGTCTATGGGGTCGCACAGAGTCGGACGCGACTTAGCAGCAGCCGCAGTACTTTAATCAAACTTGCATGTTTCAGTTTTGTCATTTGACCTGATAATGTCCTTTATAGCACGTTTTCCCTTAGGTCCAGGATCCAGTCTAGGATCATATATTGTGTTTAGTTGTGATGTTTCTTTGGTTCCTTCAGTTTGGAACATTCTCTTATGATCTAGACATTTTGTAAGAGTATAGGTCCCCCTTGCTGCTGCTGGCAAGTCACTTCAGTCATGTCCAACTCTTTGTGATTATAGCCTGCCAGGCGCCTTTGTCCATGGGATTCTCCAGGTAAGAATACTGGATTGGGTTGCCATTCCCCCCTCCAGAATAGGTCCCCCTTACCCCTCACTTTAAAAAAACTGTCCTTTACATGGGCTTGTCTAATGTTTCTTCATGATTAGATTCAGCTCGTGCATGTCTGGGAGGATGCTATTTAAGGGATACTGTTCTTCTCAGATTCTCACATACAGAGGCACACAGTGTGTGTCCGCTTTTTGCTGGTGGTGGTAGTTGTGGTCACTCAACGTGTTGCTCTACTTCTCTGCTGCACAGTTTCCATTCCCCCTCGTAAACAATAAGCAGTGTCTGAGAAGATACTTTAGGACCTTGCAGATCCTCTGCTCTCCCTACATCTAGCAAGACATTATAGACCAGGATCTGGATACTGATACTTAGGGTTTAAAATCACATGCTTCCCCGCTACTCCACTCCACACACACACACACACGTGCACAAAGGGTACAAGGATACAGAGCATGGTGTAATGTTGATTGTTTTCAATTAATGTCTCGATTTGGTCACTGTCAACTTCAAGTGGTCAGTCTGACCCTGGAGTATCATCCAGCGAGAAATCTGCAGCATAAAACTTCACAAAACACTTTTGATGCATTCATTCAGTCACAGCACCTTCTCGATACACCGTACAAATCCTTTTTTTGCATTTCAGTTGCATTTTTACCTTTCTTGAAATAATAAAGCATGACATGCTGTAAATGTTTCTTTTTTTCCATCTTCAGTACTAAAATGGCTATACAAAAATTCAACTTTGGTAAGTGTTTTTTCTTAATGCACTGCTGACATGACAGCTGTCACAATACAGTCTATCAAAATTGTTTCAAATGAAGGTAAAGACAGCTAAGCGCTAATAGAGCCATCTTATTGAAAAAAACCAAATGAACCTTTGACCAACCTAATACTACGATTTTTTTATTTTATGGAAAAATTAAGTTTTCAATTTGAAAAATACATCTTAAATTTATCTTGATATTTTTATAGGATTTTTTGGAAGTAACCTGCCAGATTATCAGAGGTCAGAAATCATGATGTTCATTATGGGGAAAGTACCTGTTTTTGGAACATCTACACATACTTTGGATATCAGTCAATTAGGGTATGTTTTTCTGGTTGTCCTGTGTACTCAAACTGAAATTTCTCAAACTGTAAAGCTGAATACTCCAGGCCAGAATACTGAAGTAGGTAGCTGTTCCCTTCTCCAGGGGATCTTCCCAACTCAGGGATCAAACCCAGGTCTCCCACATTGCAGGCAGATTCTTTACCAGCTGTGCCACCAGGGAAGCCCTAATTTGATTTTACAACATGCTAATGCTTTAGTTTGTAAATAATTTAATAAGGAAATGATAGTCTTATTTAAGATATTTATTTGTTTGACCATTAATAACCCTTTTTTCATTTGTTAATTCTTTTTTGAAAGAATTATTTGTATAACAATTATTTAGGCACATCCTTGCCTTCTTATTAATATATATTACATAGATATTGTGTCTGTCAATTATATTTGCATTAGATATATTCTCCAGTTTATAGTATCTTTTAATTATTCTGGATCTTTTGTTGTGATTTCATACAGTTGACTTTTCATGTCATTACATGCATAGGTCTGTTTCCTTTGCGAACCAATAGGTTTTTAATGTTTTTTGTTTGAATTTGATTTTTGTGCATATAACCCTGTAATTCATATGAAGTTTACTTTTAAAATATAAAATGAGCCATGACTTAGTATAAAAGCAAAGTCTGTTTCGCTAATATGAATAGAGTTTTAAAATCAAAAATAATAATTTAAGTAAATAAGGTTAATTACTTTTAATAAAATAATGCCACTGTTTTGTGTATTTTAGGGATTTGGGAACCAGGCGGATTCAAATAATGTTGCTGCGATCTTTGCTTATGGTAAGGAATTTAAGACTGGTAAAGAACACCCTTAACCTTAAATTATTAAAGAGGTTAAAAGAATAGCTTCACATTATCAGCTTCTTTTTCTTTTAAGATACCATTTATGGTAAGTTTTCTTTCTGTGGTTTGTATACTATACTTGAATGTACTTGAATTTTGCTTTTACTGTTTATTCCTCACTTTCCCATCATCATATTTGGTTTTCATAATGATGAAAGATACAGAAGGCAGAAAGCATTACCATTTTATAGGAGATGATGCCTGGGCCCAGCTATAGCCAGATTTCTCAGTTCCTTCCTATATGTTTTTTTCTTTTTTATTTGTATCTTGTTTAAGAGCTCTTTGCCTGCTCTGATGATATAAACACATTTGTTTATATCATTTTACAAAAGGTTTACAGTTTGGCTTTCCACATCTAGAACTTTGATCTGAAGTTTATCTATTTTTGTATGTGATATAAAATATAGATATGTTTTTAGTTTTTTTAGGTAAGTAGTAAATGTCCCACCAATTTCTACTCACTTATAAAATCACCTTTATCCTATAATGAATGCCCAAATATAAATGGTAGATGTTCCATATATGCTTGTAATCCTTAATATAAAGAGATTACCCACCTGAAATTTCATTTGGCCCTAAGCTTTTTTTAATTAAATAAATTCCCTGAGCAAATAGCCTTGTCTCTAATCCTAATTGTACTATACAGTCAACTGAATGAATGTCTGTGTGTTATGGTTAAACTGTTTAATGGCATTTAAGTATAGGCTGATTAAAAGCTCCAACTTTAGAGATAGGAATACACTCAGAAATGTTACATCAAATAATGAAAACAGCTTTCCAAAATGAAAATGCATTCCTATTGAACTGAACTGCTTAATTTAAAATAAAATAATTATTTGCCAGTTTAAAATTTTCAAATCTTACCTGTGTTATTTGTTATCTAATTTCCTTATATCCATTTAGTACTGACTTCCTGCCCCATATATTCTTAACCTGTCTGAGCCTCGGTTTTCTTTTACAAAATGGGGAAGCAGTAATAATTCCTAGCCTCACAGGAACATGGTAATGATGAAGTTAGTACACATACAGTGCTTAGAGTCATGCCTGACATAAGGTAAATGTGTGCTGATACTGATTTTATTAACTTTATGAATGATGTTTTTGTAAAATCCTCATCATCTCACAAATTTTCTTTTAGTTTTTCCTTCAGACTTATGTTTATACTTCCTGTTTTCCCTAAGCTTATGATTCTTAGAAAACAACTTGAGAGTTTTACCAAAGAAGGATTCATGACAAAGGTCTTTTGCTTGTTTTTCCTCCTATAATCAGGTAACTTCTGGGTACAAAGCGAAGACAATAGTTACTGCACTGCCAGGGTCTTTTCTGGACCCTTTGTTATCACCGTCCCTCATGGAAGACTATGAACTGAGACAGTTAGTCTTGGAAATAATGCATAATCTCATGGATCGCCATGACAACAGGGCAAAGCTTCGAGGGATCAGGTATGTGCTGTTTGAAAATAGGCTTAATGATGAAATTTTCAGATTTCTACATTAATGCATTTAAGTACAGTATTGATTGTTTTGGGGTTTTTTTACCCTTTTAAAGTGTTTATTAATTCAGTGGTTTTCAGTACATTCACAGTTAGAACCATCACCAATACCATTATGCAGTATTGTACTTTTTTTCATCTAGGGTTTTTAGGTTTTATTAATCCAGAATTTAATTTGTATAACAATTACTAATATATTTTAAGATAGTAAATGTTAAAGGTCTTTTAATGTACTTTCAGAGATCTCATCTACTAGTAATCATTAGTTCCATAAATTTTATTTTGGTTTGGCCTCAAGGATTACTTTGTGCAATTTTACTTAAACTCAGTTATTCAATAGAATCATTATATATCAGCTTATTTAAAATGCTCATTGAAATGAGTGGTAAATAGTTCAGACTTCTAAGCATAGCTATGATTTGTCATATAAGATGATATAACAGTCATTCCTTTAAAAATGATGCATTGGTTCTCTCTAGAATAATACCAGATGTGGCTGACCTAAAAATAAAAAGAGAAAAAATTTGTAGACAAGACACAAGTTTCATGAAAAAGGTAAGATTATCTTCTGAAAAATAATGCATGACTTAAGTTGTAGCCATTTGAATTCTCAGGTAGATTTGCATTGATCTGTAACCTTAAAATGAAATGAAGGGGAATCTATTAGAAGAGCATACATAGTTTGTATCTGTAGCCAGAAAACTCCCACTTACTAATACTGAACCACAGACCTAAACAGGGTTAACCAGTCAGGCATTGGCACAGCTAGAGAGGCCCCTCTTACCTATATGGGTCCATGTGCATATTAAATAGATTACAGAGCAAAATGCATAACCCTACAGATGGACTGGCTTTAGAAGACTACTGTTGTGGCCTGTGACCCTGGCCGCACTTTACAATCACCGGGGGAGCTTTGTGCTTTTACAAACATTGATGCTCGCGTTTCCTCACTGATAAGTTAAATCATATCCGGGGTGGGCAGTGGGGGCCTAGTGGAGAGGAAGCGTGGCAGTCGTTCAGTTTCCCTATTGTAACTTACAGTTTGTGTTGCAAACCAGTGTAACATGTTGAGTTAATTACCACATGGTACTTTGAAATGGGAAAAACGCTTTTATTTCTGTTTGTTGTCACTTGACAATTGGACCTGTACTCTGGAATGCTTTAGACGACAGGCTTTTCTGTTTTTGACTAACATGTTAGATCAGTCTGGTTTAGAGGGAAACCTCTTACAGTCCTGGGGGTGTGTCTGTGACCTCTCCTCGTGGGTGGACTTTAGACCTGCCTGTGTCACTTCAAACCAAAGTGTGGCAGAGCCTGGAGGTGCTCTTCCCTGCACAGCTCCTAACCCACCTCCCAGGAGGGTGTTCCCTCAGGCAAGAAAACCTGAGTTCATTTCTGCTCAGCCAGTTGTTTCTTACTATTGCCAAAGCTCCCATAATTCTGCCATTCGTTTCAGTTTTTCTCAAATCTATCTATCATTTGCTTGTCTTTTCAAATTATTACTAAAGACATTTTCATTGTTTGCACTGGAACTATTTCTGACTTGCTGTTTTTGTTGAATTTTGTCTTCAACTCCAATGTTAGTGTGTAGTTCTATATCGATACATTTATTGATGTTAATAATTGGAATACAATTTGACCCTCCAATTATCAGTTTAAATCTCTCCCATGTTATGTGATAAGATAGCTACTTTCTAAGAGGTTATATACACCTCTGAAATCTGCCTTACTACATTTTAAGCAAGACTGTCTTTTTTTCTGTATCGTTTCCCTTTTCAGAATGGGCAGCAGCTATATCGGCACATATATTTGGGCTGTAAAGAAGAAGACAATGTTCACAAGAACTATGAGCTACTTTATACTTCTCTTGCTCTTATAACTATTGAATTGGCCAATGAAGAAGTAGTTATTGATCTCATTCGATTAGCCATTGCTTTACAGGTATGCTTTCATAGCCTTTCATTGACAAAAGCATTTTTTACAAATTAGACACCATCTTTAAAGTATTATCATCTTTACTCAGGGACATGAATTTTTTAAGTGAGTTGTCTAGTTTTAAATCTAAAATACTCAAACTCTGATCACATTCATTTATTCTTTTTACAAATGTTGAGTAAGTATTGACCATGTGCTAAATATTGTTCAAAGCCATAGGATTACCATGATGAAAAAGACAGCATGGTCCCTGTGCCCATCCTTTCAGTGAAGATAGTCATTAAATAATAAGAATTACATAGATGGAGTTGTTTAATTAGAGTTTAAATATTACATAATAATAGAACTGTGTGCAATGAGAATACATGCATTTATTTTTATATATCTGATATACATTTCACCAGCCCCCGAATCCCCCCATCTTTAGGAAAGGCTTTCCTGAAGAAGACCTGTTTGAATTGAGAGTTTTAAGTCTTTTATAAAGGGGTATTTATTCTCCTTTTGGAACTTTTTTTTTAAAGAAAGCTGCGTCTAAGGTGACATTTTTGTTAGCATTCCAACCTACCTGCAGTTTTTTTAGTATAATCATAAAGAAAATGCTAATGGAGCCTGAGACCTTGATCAGTCCGTGTGTGTGTGTTTGTTTAATTAAAGGATAGTGCAATTATCAATGAAGATAATTTGCCAATGTTCCATCGTTGTGGAATCATGGCGCTGGTTGCTGCATACCTCAACTTTGTAAGTCAGATGATAGCTGTTCCTGCGTTTTGCCAGCATGTTAGCAAGGTAATATATTTAGATAAGTCCTTGCATTTGAACTGCACGAGAATGGCAGATTTTCTACCAGTGATAATTATTTTTAATGTTGATGATTATGTATAAATTATTAAGATAATGCTATGTTTATATTTTCTTTGATGGCTGTTGTTGTATTAGAATTTTTTTGTATAATGGTTGAGCAGGAAATACGGCTTTCTTCTATAGTACTTCATACAATTTCTTATAGTTATTTTCCTTTTAAAACATTATGGATCTTAGTATCTCATATTTCTTTAATTATACTGTTTTTATTGTCATTATGTTTTAAACCAGTCTCCTTGAGTTAGCTCTCAAAAGTTAAGTAAATAATACACCTCTCAGAGATTTGTCCTGTGTCATTTAACTGTATTTATCTTTTTCAGCAGTAACTCATTAAATAGTTACTGCATGGTTTAGCATACATTTCAGAGCCGCTGACTTACCTGCAGAAAAAGTCCACTGTAATTTTTATTCTTTAAAGACATCTTTCAGGGAGAACCTCGTTTTTATGAAATTGGAAGCATCTCTCTCAAGTCTTTCCTAAAATGTAGGGGGTTTTAGTGCATTCTAAGAAATAAAACTCATTCATTCATTAAACAAATGTTTGAGTGACTATTTGACATCTGCCGTTAAAGATCCAAATTCTGTGAAAGCAGGGTTCCCCTTTAGGTGGCTTCCAAGTGAGTTGGGGAGCCAGACCTCAGAAGAGCGCTGAGACCAGGGACATGCACGGCAGCAGGTCCCGTGGAGGAGGGGTACAGCGAGGGCCTGTGTCTTGTGGAGGCGTCTCCCACACACGGTGCTTGAGAAGGCACAGGTTCTAATTGCCTCTGTGGGAGGTTTGATCAGATGTGATGTATCATCTTTTTTCACAGCTTGTATTATTTTATCACTTTGATTTTGTTACCTGCTGAGTTCATAAATTGAGAACAAAACGAACTCTTTATTTGGGTTCTCAACTGTAGCTTAAATTCCAAAATAAAGTGATGGTATTTCTTATAAATGTTTAGTTTTTGTTTCTGTGTTTTTAGTTTTCCAAATTTTTGTGGCACCGTCCTGAAGAGTGAGGCTTTTGATTTTTACTTTATTTTGTTTTTGGATATTTTTCAGGTTATTGAAATTCGAACTATGGAAGCCCCTTATTTTCTCCCAGAGCATATTTTCAGAGATAAGTGCATGTATGTTAATGCTTTACATTTCAGGGAAGGGGCATTGACTTGAGAAACCAGTAAATGATGATTGAAAGGAGCGAACTATTGTTAGAATAATTTTCTGATTTTTATAATCCTCATTGTTTTATGTTTCTGTCACTTAACTCATCTAACTTGTTTCTCTTGTTATAAAAGTTCTCGTACATTATAAATATAGACTCATACACACATGGACTCAGTCTTTGAGGAAAAAAATTTTAGCTTACCTTTTTTTAAACATGAGGATGCAACTCTTAAATAAAGCTTGTTCTGATATATAGGTGAACATTCCTTTAAGAGACTATAATATCTTGTTCAAAACTTTGAATAATCGATAACAATATTAATAAAACTATGGGAGAAAGAATGTTTTCCGAAAAGTGATGGTTATACTCTGAACTTTTTTTCTTGCTATCCAAACAAAAAAATACATATATGAAAAATACTTTATTCAACTTTTGGACTCTAAAAGCAGTTTAATATTGAAAGCATCAGCATAATATAATACCAAGCAGTTTGAAAGGAAAATGAAGCTGTATGTCTTGGACGAGAGTTTCCTGTCACTTAGTTAGCTAGTGTATTCTTGATTAGTAGTCAGTGAGCTTCATTTTTATTTTCTTCTTGTAGTAGATTTTTAATTACCGTGATAGTTAAAGCTGAATTTAGTCTTCATCATTTAATGTGTGAATACCAGCAGGATAAAATAAGGCTGACCTCACCCTTGGGATGTTACTGGGGAAGAAGAACAGCAGAACGCTTCCTAGCTGGGTCCACACTCCATATGTTTTTAAAGAGCTCAAATTAGTCACCTAAAATATACTGATTTTCCTATGACTAATTACAGTTCAAGTTGCATTTATATTTAGACCTTGATCTAGAATGTTTATATGTTAACTTATTTTAAATAATACTAAATGGCTTTTGTTTTGATCAACTTGACAGGCTTCCAAAATCTTTAGAGAAGCATGACAAAAATTTGTACTTTTTGACCAACAAGATTGCAGAGTCACTAGGTGGCAGTGGGCATAGTGTTGAGAGGTTGTCAGTCCCGTACGTACCACAAGTGACAGGTAAGGGGGTGATTAAACGCGATCGAATACGTATCAGCAATTTTTCTGCGAGTTCAGTTAGCAATGAAAACTAATTCTGTTTGTGTACTTACTATATCAACTGTTTCAGATGCTTAAGAAAGTTTACTTCTATTTTAAAATTTTGTTCTTGAAAACCTTTAGTAAAAGACATATACATGATTTTATCATGAGCAAATTGAATCCTCAAGTGTTATTATAGTTCATGTATTATTATACTGAATAATATTTTTCTTTAAACAGAGAAGCAAAGTAAGATCTTTGCTCTTTAAGCAGTATTGTGTTTAACTTCAGGAAATTGGTAAAAATCATTTAGTTAGTAATTTGTGACTATTGAGCTTAATAAATTAGGTAATTTTTGTCATTTGAAAGAGTACAGACTATTTTCTTTGTAAAGAAACCTGCGAACTTTAAGTTAAGAATATGTTTTCCTCTGTGTATAATGTATCTCCTTCTGTTCTTTTCATTGCTTGAGATAATTGTTTTGTTTCAAAGCAAAACTGCATCATATCTTGCATTCACTTTTTACTTTGAAAGCTAAAATCAAAGATTTTTATCTTAGGACACCTTCATTTTCTTTTGATGGGGCTATATCAGTTCTACAAGAGAGCTGTTTGATTTCATTTAGGTAGTTTTCCGAATTAATTGCTAGAAATAGCATGATATTTGGAAATAACTTTTTTATAATTTGGATCCAAAATATGTATATTTATTACAGATAGTTGTTCATAATAGTCTGAGATGTTAATGAAAGCTTTTGCATTTTCTTTTAAATTCCATAGTATAGAAAATTCTGTGCCTCAGGAATTCCTTGGGAAAGTAAAAAGTGCTAAGAATAAAACACTAGTAGAGCTTTATAATTTTAAAGAATTTTTTAAATAGGTTTTTAAAAATATTTCATTCTTATAATTTGGATTTAGCTCTCTTTCCTTCAGGCAAAAAACCTCATAAACCCAGGCACAAGTGCAAAGGTAAATCCAGTGGCAGTTGGCCTGCCCTTTCCCTCCCCCATCCTTTAGGAAAATAGCTTAGTACAACTGCCTTCTAGAAAATGAAGACAGTGGCCTGTGTGTTTTATGTCGTTGTAAATTCAGTTACTGTTTTGCTCTACCTTCCCCATAGCTGTAGTTTACTTTCCGTCCCTTGTTATTTCCTTCTACCCTGTTCCTTTAACTCCGAACAATTCTGAACGAAAATTACGGTACATTTTTTTTATTTTAACAAATGGTTTGTATTTCCCGTTTCTTCCCACCCCTGAAAAGGATGTATTCTCTTTTTTAATGCCTGTCTATCACTGACTAGAAGAATTCTGAGCATTTCAGCATATTCTTAGCTACATAACTGCATAGAAATCCCTCAGTGTGAATAAGGGTCTTCTGATTTATAAAAATTTTGGCAGTTTAGAACCAGTCTGTGGCATGTGTGTCCTGCCTTACTGCAGAGAGAGTCAGAAGACATAGTAACACTTTGTGGCCTAATCAATTATTAAATTTTCCTTTTGCTATATAACCATCAGATACTCATTTTAAAAAAAAATAAGGGATTTAAGATTTAAGGTATCTTTCTTGTTAAAAGAAAAAAGTTTAAATATTTAGGTTGTTGTGTATCATGCATGTGTACCCTTCATCATCAAAAGAGTAGCTGCCATTTATTATGTACTGAGTGTTTGCCAGTCACAGTGATACTCTATTCGTGTTCTCAGGTAATCTCAGAATGTAGTTTGGTGAGGAAAGTAGCATTAGTTTTGTTTACAAATGAGGATAGTGAGGCTGAAATTAAATAATTTGATTAGGTAAGACCACTAGAATTAACTGCCTTGCCTGTTCAGTTAGGTGCTTAATAAATTGATTTTCCCGGCTGTGTGCTCAAAGATTGTTCCTTATTGATCCAGATTTATTTTTTATTGTATTACAAACTTTTACTGAGTGTCTACTATATCAAGCACTCTTCTGACTTTTGGGGTAGAAAGATGTTACGATTCACTCCCTGTCCTCAAGGATTAAAGTTTGGTGGAGAAGACAGACAAACAGTTGAAAAAGACAGACAAACAGTTGAAATATAATGGTAACTGGTTCTAAAGAAAGAAGAATGGTCTGCCTAAAGCTTACTGAACAGTTAGTGACTGGCATAAAGTAAGTGATCAATAAATGTTCGCTAATTATTGCAAATCAGCCTAGAATTTGAGTTAATAGTGTATGTCTAGGTGTGTGTTACATGCTCCTCTGTGAAGGGGTACAGTATTTAATCTGTGAAGGGGTACAGTATTTAATCTGTGAAGAGGTACGGTATTTGATCTGTGAAGGGGTACGGTATTTAATCTGTGAAGGGGTACTGTATTTAATCTGTGAAGGGGTACGGTGTTTAATCTGTGAAGGGGTATGGTATTTGATCTGTGAAGGGGTACGGTGTTTGATCTGTGAAGGGGTACGGTATTTAATCTGTGAAGGGGTACAGTGTTTAATCTGTGAAGGGGTACAGTATTTAATCTGTGAAGGGGTACAGTATTTGATCTGTGAAGGGGTACAGTATTTGATCTGTGAAGGGGTACAGTGTTTAATCTGTGAAGGGGTACGGTGTTTAATCTGTGAAGGGGTACAGTGTTGAATCTGTGAAGGGGCACGGTATTTAATCTGTGAAGGGGCGCGGTATTTAATCTGTGCAGGGGTACGGTGTTTAATCTGTGAAGGGGTACAGTGTTGAATCTGTGAAGGGGCGCAGTATTTGATCTGTGAAGGGGCGCAGTATTTAATCTGTGAAGGGGCGCAGTATTTAATCTGTGAAGGGGCGCAGTATTTAATCTGTGAAGGGGCGCAGTATTTAATCTGTGAAGGGGCGCAGTATTTAATCTGTGAAGGGGCGCAGTATTTAATCTGTGAAGGGGCGCAGTATTTAATCTGTGAAGGGGCGCAGTATTTAATCTGTGAAGGGGCGCAGTATTTGATCTGTGAAGGGGCGCAGTATTTGATCTGTGAAGGGGCGCAGTATTTGATCTGTGAAGGGGCGCAGTATTTGATCTGTGAAGGGGCGCAGTATTTAATCTGTGAAGGGGCGCAGTATTTGATCTGTGAAGGGGCGCAGTATTTGATCTGTGAAGGGGTACAGTGTTGAATCTGTGAAGGGGCGCAGTATTTGATGAGTATTTACGGTGCGGCAGCTGCTGCGCAAGCAGAAGCAAGAATGAGCAGGACAGGTAGAGGTTCTCGGTTTAACAAAGCATACAGTCTTTCCTAACAGGATTCCTCATCTGGACCAAGAAACACAGAAGATGATTTTGAATGACATTTTTCTCAGTTCTCCCAAGATGGCACATCAGCACTTTTATTCTAGATGCATAGGAAAGAAGTTAATACATTATACAGTTTGTCTAACAAGACAGTTAACTAGACGATTGCAGTATGCCTTAACGGCTATCATCAGAAAGGTTTGGGGTCCTCAGGCAGCACCTGGGAGAGTCTTCTGTCCAGGTTTTGTGAAACAGGGGTGTTTTCCAGAAGGAAAAAACCCCTAAGCTGAGCCTGAAGCAAGTGTTAGGCAAGTGAACTGTTTGATGCCAACGTAGCAGCATGTGTGGAAGAATGGAGGCAAGCAAGAAGATGAGTTTTCAAGGAATTACTGTAAAGTTAGTCTACTTTGGAGTGACTTGGAAGAGTAGGATTGGGAATTGTAAAACCGGGTTAAATAGTTTGTTCTGAAAGCAATGGGGAGTCATTAAATGATTTTAAACACGGAATGGCTTGATAAGAATTGCATAGAACCTAAAAAACCAGTTTCACTATAAATAAATACGCATTAGCTCTAGATGGAATTTTGTGTTTTTCTATAGAACCAAAAAAGTCTTATCTGTATAAGTAGTATCAGTGTTAAAATGAAATTTTGTATAGATAAGTTACTTCTGAAATTACATTTTGCCGGTTAGCTTTTTAATTGAATCGGAGCAGCATTGTAGCCCTAATTACATTCTATGATTTATTAACATACAGTTAAGTAAATTCTTCTACCTTTTTTTATACAACCATAGACAATTATATTGAGTAATTTAATGTAGTTCTGTATTATACTTGTGTTCAGACTGTTGTGTCTACTTGTGTTTCTCTGTTCTTTAGCCGTCTGAATGCAGTTCCATACATTATACTCAGACACTCCAGGTGGCAGCAGAATATCGCTGAAGGAAGTTAGGCCTCACTGTCTCCAAGTATTGCTCTAAAACCCAGGTTGCAGTTAAAAACAGAAAGAAGTAACAGTGATTACCATACCAAACAGCAGATTATAGGAAGTGGAGAGGGAGGTGGGATGGGAAAACGGAAGGGGCATAGAAAGTAGCGTCTGAGATTGCCCCAGGCCAGCCTGAGGAAGAGAAGCAAGGGTCTACCCCGGGAGTGCACACACGAGGCACTGAGACGCCGAGAGGCAGTTCTCGAGCCGGCGGGACAGGGCCGTCCACATTGGCTGCACTGGTGTTGCGTCTCAGCCGCGCTTGAAGGACAGGTCAGGAGCAGACGTGGACGGCCCATGGACACGGGCGTTATCTTCTGTAAGCTGTGTTGTGGAGAGCTTACTCATGTGTAGATGTGCACAATACTTAGTTGTGACTGGGCTTTTTCTATCACCTTCAAGCAGGTTGCTCTATTGATGAAAAGAAAGAACTTTCTGAGAATAGAGTCTTAGAGTTTCCCATTGAGTTTCGTTTTCTTCCTTTGAAAAATTCCTTGTCTTTCTCAAATCTCTGCCCATACGTCCCTCCCATTCTAACTCATTTTTGCCTCTCAGTGATCCCTCTCCTGCCTCTGTACTTCTCCTTTCCTTTTTTTTTTTATCTTAAGCTTCAATTTCTCTCTTCTCTGCAACCCATTAGGTTTCATATATTAACCTAGAAATTCTTGTATGGGTTTTTTTGGAGAAGCAGACTATTATTTATTCCTCATTTTGAGTTCTAGTAAAGCCTTGTAAGTTGAAAAGCAAGTCAGCAGTGATGACCATACTGTTTTGTAGCAGTTCCATTTATGTTGATTTTATGTTTGGTGATTTATATTAGCACATATGATCATGAGGAAAATTTAGAAAAAGTACAGTGTCTCGGTTACCTCAGTAATAGTCATATGCAGGAGATAAGATACTTTCAACCTGAAAACTGTAGTGAAGCAATATGTAGTAATTTGTCACAGATGGGTGTGTATTCATTCTGTACCTCCAGCCTTTATATAGCAGAACCATAGTAACTGCTAGATGATAGATGCAAAACACAGTCTGCCACTGAATTCTTGTACAGTTGGGGAGACAAGACATTGATTTACGTGTTGGTAGTTCAAGGCCCAGTCAGTGACTTATGGGTGATAATGATTGAATAGTGATAAGGAAAGATCAATCGTAACCGATAGGAAATTTCTATAGCTAGAAGAAAGCCAAGTAAAAACAATTAAGTAATATTTAAGATTTAAAGGATGTGATGTAGTGTGTAAGTAGAGCTTGAAAGATAAGAGTCTTTATGGTGGGCAGGACATAAGAAAGGGCAGGTAACAGGTGTTTCCAGTAGGAGTTCCTGTTTGTAGAAAAGCATGTGAGGCAGGCGCTCAGAGACTGGAGAATAGGCGCATTTGCCTTAATATATCAGGGAACAGCCGATGTTCCCTGTTTGTAGGCTCTGACTGGAGAATGCAGATTGCCTTTTTACTTCCTCAGGCAATGGGTAGAATTGCTTGGAGGAGTGATGTGGTTAGTGTTTAAGAAACTTAAAATAAGATGGTGGCATACAGGGAACATTCTCGAAAGGTCTGTTATCAGGATGGGATGGGTCAGTGGTTCTCAACTGTGAGTGATTTTTCCCACTCTAGGAACCATTTGTCAACCCTAGAAACATTCTCAGTTATCGCCAGTGGGGCAGGCCTACTGGTATCTAGCAGGTAGAAATTAGAGATGCTGCTGAATGTTCTGCAATACACAGAATAGCTCCCATGGCAAGAATTACCTGGTGCAAAACGCCAGTAGTGCCAAGGTGAAGAACCCTGGCTAAGCTGTGCTGTGAGAATAAACAGACACACGTTCTTAGTGATTTAAAACTGTAAAGACTTACTCATTGCTCCAATTAACCGTGCATAACCTCATATTGTCCTTGTTCTGGAGTCCAAGCTGATGGAATAGCCACAGTCTAAAACGTTGCTCACTCTTCATTGGCCAGAACTAGTTACAGAGTCCCTCCTAACCACAGAGAGGCCAGGAACTGCAATCCTTCTATGTCCCAGAAAGAGAGTAAATTGCCATATTTGATTAACAGCACTAATTTACTGCCATGGAAGGCTGCCTTGGAGTAGAGGAGTAGTCAGTAAGAAAGAAACCAATGGTTTTCTTAGGCCATGCCACACAGCTTTTGGGATCTTAGTTCCCCAACCAGGGAGCAAGCCCACACCCAGAGCACAGAGTCTTAACCACTGGACCACCAGGAAAGTCCCAAGAAACCAATTTCTTTATGTTTGCCCTCTTTTAGTTCATTCTTGACCCCTTGAGAAGAATAAAATGACAGTAGAGTTGACACTTGAACAACACTGGTTTGAATGGCATAGTTCCACTTAAATCCAGATATTTTTCAATAAATATGTACCATGGTATTAATGTAGTCTCCAGTTGGTTGAATCTGCAGATGCAGAACCATGGATCTGGAGGGCCAATTAAAGTTGTAATGCAGACCTTTGACTGCAGAAGAGTCTGCCCCAAACTCCTAGGTTGTTCATGAGGTGAAGTTGCTCAGTCGTGTCTGACTCTTGGCAACCCCATGGACTGTAGCCTACCAGACTCCTCCGTCCATAGCATTTTCTAGGTAGGAATACTGGAGTGGGTTGCCATTTCCTTTGGTCCACTGCAAATACAAAATGAAATTAGAAAGATAGAGTGTTGCCAGATTATGGTGTGACTGACTGTGCTGTTAGGCTAATTTTAGGCCTGAGCTCCCTGTTATTGGGGAACCTTACAGGTGTGTCTGAATACTGGTCTCCTTAGCTCTTTAGGTAGCTGGGTCTGGTCTTGGGCAGTCAGCTTACAGTGCAGGCAGCCTTTTCCATTAAGCTCCCTGTGCCTTATATATACTATAATTTTGTGTATGCTTCGATGTGCAAAATCTTGGGAAGCTCAGCATTAGTCAGTAGGCTGGATTTGTTTTAAAATTACAAGTTAGTCTGAAAAAAGATTCATTTTAGAAGCAGCTCTACCGGCAGTATAAGAGAGAGTGCTGTATTGGACCACTTCGGAAGCCATCCTCAAATCTACATAAGAGAAGATAAAAAATTCTGAAGGATAGCTCTCTTGAAAAATAAATATGACAGTGTGGAGATAAAGAAGGTTTTCGTAAAGACGTTAAAATTGAGTTTAGAACATTTTTTTTATTAATTTATTTTTTTATTGAAGGATAATTGCTTTACAGAATTTTGTTGTTTTCTGTCAAACCTCAACATGATAGAACATGCTGAATAGAATTGATTAATACAAAGTCGGAAATTTGCATTGGAAATGGAACTGGGGGTATGGAGGGCCAACTTTGAAGTTCTGTACTGATTTTTGGCTCCTCAGGTGTCAGCGCCCCTACCTCCATGTCATTCAGGGGTCAACTGTATGAAACCGAGTCCACCTATCAATTTTATTTTTTAAATCTGTTAAAGTCTGAGAGCACACTGCTTTGTATATTTAGTAAAAGCAAAAAAAGACAAACTCGCTTAATTTCCTGAAATTTTTTGAAATCTGAAATAACTTGAATTTATACGTGATACACCATTTCTAACTAGCAAATAATGAGGGAATTTTTTTTTTAACTATAGATGAAGATCGACTTTCTAGAAGGAAGAGTATTGTGGACACCGTATCCATTCAGGTGGATATTTTACCCAACAGCATTCCTTCTGATGATGTGGTAAGTTGCTGAAAGTTTATGACCAAGTACTATCTTGAGATAGACATCAGTCAATTTGAAAGAGCTTTTTGCCCCTCTGCACTTTTAGAAGCAAATACAACTCTAAATTATTCCTAAATAAATAAAATTGTTAGTAGATGTTAAATTGATTTAGCCTTGAACTTGTAATTTACAATTTATTTTACTGAATTCATTTCAGATACTTACAAAGATACATAAATTTAATATTAAGTGTTATGGTATCACTGCTTTTCACATTGTAGTAAAAGAAACCATAGAACTAAGCTTTTTTAATAAGTAAGAGCTTATATAAGGCCTGTTATTAAATAAATAGGCCCTCTAATCCTATTTATTTTAAAAGATTTATGAAACATAAGTTGTGAGAATAAATGGGATTATACACTCTCAAGTGAAGCCAAATACCTACTACTTTTAGAAAGTTTCAAAATTTCACCTATGAGAGAATTTTTTAAATCATTTTGGAAAGTAAATATAACATATAATATAGGTTAAGCTGTATCAGTGACCTGTGTACTCTTGAAGGAGTTATTTGAAATATCATAGATTAATGTTCTCCTCCTGTTTCAATAGAGCACAAGAGTGTACCCTCCTGAGTTATAGGAAGAGAAAGCAGCCAGTATTCTCTAGGACTTATCCACACAAATCAGCAGAGAATTTTTTGATAGTCAAGTAAAAGTGCCGGTGTGCCAGCATGTCAAGTCAGCCTCCTCCTTGGGGTTTATCCATTGTTTGCTTCCTAGGTACTTCATTATTTCTCTTGGTACAGTATAAATGATTAAAAGAATATCCATATAAGAAAAGGGGAAGGAAATTGTCTGAATTTATGCTTTCTCAGCCTCCTCTATCCCTCCTGCTTCCAAACCCTGTCAGTTAATTTGTGTGCAGGAATTAAAAGTATTTGGTGGCCAGGGTACAGCCAATTAGTTTATATCTTTCAAGGTTTTTAACTCCCTCTTACGTAGAATAATCAGTTTCATAAAGAAATTGCCTTCAGAGCATTGGAGTAGTTTGAATAAGCTGTTAGTGTTCATTTTGGAACTTGGGGCCTTAAGGTTGATTTAAAGTTTTCTTACCAATTTAAGACTCAAGAAAAATCATCTTCCCTAAATTTCACCTCTTCAGAGCTATTTTAATTTTTACACTCATTATTAGCAAGGAGGATGCCTTGCTAACTCTATCTTTAATGATTATGAACTTGCTGATAATACCTTTGGAGGGAAGAAATTCATCCAAAGCCTTAGTTTATATGTGTCAAGAGTGCAGTCTGTTTTATTGACTGGAATTTTTCCCTTTGCCTTTTGTTGACCATTTTTATTTCTCCTAAAAATACATATATAGCACTTCAAACTGTTGCAGAGAGTCAGTTTATTTTAATAAAATGAACTGAAATGACATTTGCATGAAGACTTAGTATAGGAGGAAGATTCTTGAGCATGAATTTTACATTAAAAGTTCACTAATACATTTGTTAAATTATTAAAGATCCTTTTGTTTTATCTTTGCTATAACTGTAAATCCTAAGTCAAATACACCTCACCCTGAGTATTTGAAAAATTAAGTACAGTTTTTAGTTGAGTGCATTGGAGTTTCAAACTCATTTACCATTGTGGTACCTAATTTTGTGTATTAGGAATGGTTGTTCAGATACCAGAAGACAGAATGACGGTACCTTCTAGGCTAAAACCAGGTAGTTTCATTGTGTGGACAGGAGAGATTTTCATCAGTTAGGTATTCACCAGTTAATGGTATAACAAAATATCAAACTGAGAATGTGTATATTTGTTAACAGTGAATCAAATTAAAAACTGCTCATTTGAAAAATCATTATTTCATCAAAATTATGTGAAATTATATATACATAATCCCATATAGTCCTCAGATATATGGCACCCCACTCCAGTACTCCTGCCTGGAAAATCCCATGGACGGAGGAGCCTGGTAGGCTGCAGTCCATGGAGTCGCTGAGGGTTGGACACAACTGAGTGACTTCACTTTCACTTTAGAGCTTGTAACTTTTTTTTTTAATGTTGGTTAGATGGAGATCATAGCAAAACTTTCGTTTTCCCCTAGATACAGCTCAGCTTTTTACTAATCTATTAAAATACCTGGTCCATTTGTAGTATGTCAGTTCTAACATTTGCAATTCAAGTTTTAGCCCACTGTGAATCCTTAGTGAACTTCTCCTAAAAATTGCCCTGTATATGTATAAAGATACCAAATTAAATTATTCAGGAAGATAAATGACTAAAATAGAATAGAGATATATCTGCTTCCTGAAATTAAACAATCAGCTTGACTAATAGCATAAAGCACCACAGGCATGACTCTCTGATCTCTGGTGCTTACTGAGCCCCATCAGCATGACTGATATGCATAATGAATATAACTAAAACCTGAAATCGTGACTTAGTTCTTCTCTCAAAAAGATAATAGTCAGTGCTTAATTATTTGGGGGAATGGATGGGAAGTTATACGTGTTAAATTTGGAGTACAAATTAAATTTTTTATACAAAATTAAGTCACTGGTCGGCTGAGAAGGATTGTCACTTTTTCTAGGACAAATCGCAGAGATCTTTTTATACATACATATATACTCCTGCCTTTTCCCCAAGTACAACTGAAGGAACCTATATGTGTGCTAACAAAACAAGAAGGCACTCATCAGTGAAAGTGACATGACAGTCTGGTTGGAAAAA
This sequence comes from Bubalus kerabau, assembly GCF_029407905.1. Classification (NCBI taxonomy): domain Eukaryota; kingdom Metazoa; phylum Chordata; class Mammalia; order Artiodactyla; family Bovidae; genus Bubalus; species Bubalus kerabau. The sequence continues at coordinate 11,297,831 of NC_073637.1, read as the reverse complement.
GGTGAATAGCAGATTTTACACAGGCTCAAGGGCATTGTACAGTGTAAGCGAGAGTTACGGGTCATACGTAAGGCCAAAGTCATAGAGTAAAGGAATGTTGAAACCCCTCCAAAAGCCTACCTTTGCACCATTTCCCAATAACTGCAACACAACCATTGTTTTCTATAGACTTGGAACAGACTGTGGTTTGCTTAAACACCAAATGAAGTAGGTGGCTTGTATTTAGCAGCTGCTACTGCTAAGTCGCTTCAGTCATGTCCGACTCTGTCCCCATAGACGGCAGCCCACCAGGCTCCCCCGTCCCTGGGATTCTCCAGGCAAGAACACTGGAGTGGGTTGCCATTTCCTTCTCCAGTGCATGAAAGTGAAAAGTGAAAGTGAAGTCGCTCAGTCGTGTCCGACTCCTGGCGACCCCATGGACTGCAGCCTACCAGGCTCCTCCGTCCATGGGATTTTCCAGGCAGGAGTACTGGAGTGGGGTGCCATTGCCTTCTCCATACTTTGTATGAAAAATATGAATCATTAAACATTAGTAGAAAGAAATTCCTCTTTTTTTAAAAAAAAAGAAAATTCACAAAAGGCAGGAGTGGGAGACAGGATTGAAGCCAAGTTATAGAACATTTCATCCCCAGGCCGAGGGCTTCATGTGTGCTCCGGTAGGAAATGGCAACACTTTGAAAGTTGGGCAGTGTCATTGTCAGAGCTGGGCTTTCGTAAAAAGAATCTCAAAAGTGTGACTAAGCTACATTGGAAAGAAGAGACTGGCTGTAGAGAGGCCAAATAGAGACCCCTGTGGTAGTTTGCACTGAGGGTGAAGCGGGTCTGGCGTAGCCAGGCTGGAGATGGGGGAGAGGACCAGCAAGGCCCACAAAGGAACTCGGAGGAAGGAGGCAAAAACAGGAGGGAGACTGAGTGACTTGAGAGGTTTCCATGCTGAGGAACGCATCATCATTCTCTGAGGAAAACAAACAGAAGAGTTATTAGATAAAGTCCTTTAGCTTTTCACCCACCCAGAATTGAACACGGAATAGGTAAAAGTTCTGTGTAACAAGGATCCTGGCCTTCTGGCTTCTCCTGTGTTCTTTCTTCTGTGCTCTAATCATTTATCAAAAGTCTAAAAGTCTTAACCAGTTGTAAGAACAACTTTGAAGTGCTAGATTGCTTCTAGGTACAAATAATTGACCAGCCAGAGCCTAATCTTGTATATCTGCTCCAAATATCTAGAACAAAGCAACTGAAGATTTCCGAGTTTAATCTGACTTCAACTAGAAATATGAACCTTCAGTAGAAAAACTGAGGTAGTGAAACTCTTGCTGCTTGATATCCAACTAAAGCCTTTGTATTACAGAGAGGCTAAGGTGCAAAGCATGAAGTCCTTTGCTTTCATTAGTCTTTCTGCCTTAGACTTAGCAAAAGGAAGCTCATGAGCTAAAATTAGGGATGACCAGAGTCCAAGGCAAGTATTCATATATCATTTCTTAACTTTTATTGAGATACTATAGTAAGTGGATATATTATTCCTCCTGAAAATGTGTTAGTGCCACAAAAAGTGGCACTAACTGACTTTATATAGTATTCCTGACTTTGTTTATATAGCACAAACATGTCTCAAAACAGGAGAGATTCGAAAACTTCAAGTTAAAGGGTGTTTTCTGGATAATCAGACTTGGTTGACCTTAAAAGATCCAGAATATGATTATTTTAAGGTGTTGGTTAACTGTACTCATTGAACACTTCCCAAAGTAGTGATTCTTGCTTTTAAACTATTCAGAGTTTCTGATTATTTCATTTTTGATTTGTAAACATATGTGGTACCAAAATTAGAGTATAGAATACTTAGTTCTCATTTATTACACAGCTGAAGCTGCATTTATACATAATCTCTACCTTGACTATTAGTTGGGTTGCCTTAAAGGGTGCTAGTTCCGCCAGCCCAGCATCACTCTGTAACCTTGTTTGGGGAACCACTGTGCTAGGCTATTGTTAAAACCAATGAAAACGTGATGATTATTTGATACTGTGGAGTATAATCATGAATCCAGCCAACACAAAGAAGAGAAAATATTTGTAAAAGGTCTTAGATGACTTGTAACTAGGTGAGGGTGTCATTTATATTGACCTTTCTTAACCCTCTATTTTACTTACAATCATTTTTCTCTAGGTTAGTAACACGGAAGAAATCACCTTTGAAGCACTGAAGAAAGCAATTGGTAAGATTTTTGCTTGTTAACTTCCCTAGTATTTTACTAGCTTCTCTCTATCTCAGTACTTGTTTAGATGCCGGAATTAACAGAGGCAACATGGCAAATGTATACACTGTTGATTTCTCTATAGATACAGTATCCGTTTATTAGCTTGCACTCTTCGGGTCTTTGTGGCTGTGCTGTCTTGTCCTGGATGAGTGTCCTCCTCTGTCCAGACTGCATTTCCTGGAGCTGAGACAGCATCACTGTGTATCTGAGTGTCGCCCTTACATGGTGGAAGCATGCGGGCTGCAATAATTTGTGAGAGGCAGTCAGTATATTTCCTTTTATTGGAGGTGGGCAGATGAAAATTCTGAAAATTATGTAGAGTCATTTTTAGTGGGCAAACAGCAGCATAATTAGAGGTGTGTTTCTAATGGGGTAGCAGAAAGGAGCTGGCAGAAATTGTCAGTAGGCATTATCACATTAATTCTTGCTATTTCATCAGTGAGAACACTGAAGCAGAGAAATTAACAAATTTCCTGAGAGCACATAGCTAGTAAATACCAGAGCCAAATCTCATACCCATGTCTGACTGACTCTAATCTTTCCACTTATCTTTGCATAAAATAATACTCTTGATTTTTCTCCTTTGGCCTTTCTGGAAATAAATTTTACCTCATATAATTTGCCTCTTTTTAAATTTTTTTGAATGATTCCTTCAATTAAGTATTAATATAAATTCCTGGTGGCTAATGATGCTCTGAATTTATTTCTAATTGGTAAAGCAATGGAGCGTGGAAATTGACTCACTATAGAGAGTGGAAATTGGCTCTTGATTTTAAGAAATATTAGAATAAGAGCATCATTATCAAGGGACATGAAACACTCTGGTGCCCATCATACATGAAATAAAATCTGACCTTTTTCAGCTTAATCTTTTAGAGGATTTTTTTTCTTACTGTAATATGACATCAGATTTGTCAAAATAAAATTGAATTTCAGTTCAGTTCAGTCACTCAGTCGTATCCAACTCTTTGCAACCCCATGAATCGCAGCACTCCCGGCCTCCCTGTCCATCACCAACTCCCGGAGTTCACTCAGACTCACATCCATCAAGTCAGTGATGCCATCCAGCCATCTCATCCTCTGTCATCCCCTTCTCCTCCTGCCCCCAATCCCTCCCAGCATCAGAGTCTTTTCCATTGAGTCAACTCTTTGCATGAGGTGGCCAAAGTACTGGAGTTTCAGTTTTAGCATCATTCCTTCCAAAGAAATCCCAGGGCTGATCTCCTTTAGAATGGATTGGTTGGATCTCCTTGCAGTCCAAGGGACTCTCAAGAGTCTTCTCCAACACCACAGTTCAAAGGCATCAATTCTTTGGCACTCAGCCTTCTTCACAGTCCAACTCTCACATCCATACATGACCACTGGAAAAACCATAACCTTGACTAGATGGACCTTTGTTGGCAAAGTAATGTCTCTGCTTTTGAATATGCTATCTAGGTTGGTCATAACTTTCCTTCCAAGGAGTAAGCGTCTTTTAATTTCATGGCTGCAGTCACCATCTGCAGTGATTTTGGAGCCCCAAAAAATAAAGTCTGACACTATTTCCACTGTTTCCCCATCTATTTGCCATGAAGAGATGGGACCAGATGCCATGATCTTCATTTTCTGAATGTTGAGCTTTAAGCCAGCTTTTTCACTCTCCACTTTCATTTTCATCAAGAGGCTTTTGAGTTCCTCTTCACTTTCTGCCATAAGGGTGGTGTCATCTGCATATCTGAGGTTATTGATATTTCTCCCAGCAATCTTGATTCCAGCTTGTGCTTCCTCCAGCCCAGCGTTTCTCATGATGTACTCTGCATATAAGTTAAATAAGCAGGGTGACAATATACAGCCTTGAGGTATTCCTTTTCCTATTTGGAACCAGTCTGTTGTCCCATGTCCAATTCTAACTGTTGCTTCCTGACTTGCATATAGGTTTCTCAAGAGGCAGGTCAGGTGGTCTTGTATTCCCATCTCTTTCAGAATTTTCCAGTTTATTGTGATCCACACAGTCAAAGGCTTTGAATTTACTAAGCAATTTTTAAACACCTATTATATATAAGATACTTTGAGACATTTAAACGTTGATAAGGCATGTTGAGGAATTTACACTTTGACAGTGTTGTCAGAGTATCTTTGGTCCCCTGGAGTCCCAGGGGAAACTCTTTCAAGAGATCCTCAAGTCCAGAAGTATTTTCTGCATAACACTAGGACATAGTTTGCTTCTCTACTGCATGTACTAACAGGAATGAAGGCAGTGGCCTCAAACTCTTCTGGTGGTCATCACATTCTTTGATGCCACATACTCCCAGTTATTTGGAGGATCTGCAGAAATCAGTGGAGCAGTATTCCCGATGACCATTGCACGATGTTACAGAATCATGCATGAGTAGAACTCTATTCAAAGTGTAAAACAGACCAATAGATGTTAATATAACCAATTGTAAAAAGTTCATTAATAAAGTTTCAGATTCCATATTGCAACTAACTTTACCACTTGTCATATTTTATTGTAGAAGAAATAGCTACAATTCTGTGAAAAGGCTATTGAATTACTCTTTCCCAACATATCAGTACATGCTTGTGTGAGTTTAGTTTTTCTTTATTTTCAACCAAAATAACATATTGCAACTCATTGAATGTTTGCAGATAGAATCCAGCTGCCTTCTATTAAGTCAGACATTAAAGGGATTTGCAAAAATATAAAACAGTGCCATTCTCTTCACTAAATTTTCACTTTAGAAAATATGGTTATTTTTTCATTAAACAAATGTTTATGTTAATGTACAGTGGTTTGAGTTTTTGATGAATTTAATGAATATTTTTAAAGTCTCATTTTTATATTACAATACAGAAATTATGAAGTGATATAACACATAAAGGAGTCTTGAAACCAGAAAGTTTGAGAACTGCTGGACAGATTTGCCGCCTGCAGGCCAAATTTGGGTGGAAGCGTTATTTTCAGAAATTGAATTTGAATAAAGACCTGAGATAGATGTTCAGCTTGCCCAAGTCTGTTTTTCTTACCTCTTTTACTGACCTAATTTAAAACATTTTTGTCTCCTGCCTGGCCTCTGGCACATTTAAGCTTGTGACCCTGGGCCAGTGAATGCTAGAGATGTGATTGTAATTCTGTATTACATTCATTCAGAAGAAGTACATAAAGTCTACAACTTTGTTAGTCTGACACAATTTCAGAGGGAAGAAAAAAAGACCTATTTCCTTTCTACATGCTACTTCCCCTTTTTTAAACTAGCTAATTTTGTACCTGAAGAGCAGCTTTGTTTTAAGAACCTTGAACAGAGTGTGTTTTGCCTTATGAAATTGTTGACTCACTGGGTTGTTAAAGTAGACCATCAATAACTAAACCATTAATTAGCCTTCTTTCAAATTGTTAAGCAAATAGACACAGTTAGTATATCAGTAGTATCAATTATTTTTATATTATTGTTTTATAATCTTTGACCAGACCACACATCATTTTAAGGTAAAAACAATCCCTTTTCAAATTATGGAAGATAAATGGAAAAGACTAAACCAATATGGTTCCACTTGACCATATCTAGATTTCAGTCATGCCATTCATTATCAGATTTAGCAAACTTTTCATTTAGTACCTCATATGTGCAAGGGCGTGATTATAAATAAAATAATCATTCTTCAGGAAGGGCCTTGAGGTTGCTTGACTTGTAGGAAGTTGTGCTTCTGCTTATTTTGGTAAGAGGGACAAAGATAGTCTATGAAAAGGGTTTTGTGCAGTATAATTTTGAAGTTTTTTGTGTGCGCTTTTTGGCCTCAACTAAGACATTTCAGGGATGTTACACGTTTTGCTTTTTTCCCTAAACAAGTAGTCCTGTAAATTACCCTTACTTTTTATGCATAGATCATTTGCTCTTAGGGTCATTGGCAACGTTCTATGAAATTCTGTATTCCTTTTAATGGGTTTTTTTTTTTAACATTTATATAGATACCAGTGGAATGGAAGAACAGGAAAAGGAAAAGAGGCGTCTAGTGATAGAGAAATTCCAGAAAGCACCTTTTGAAGAAATAGCAGCACAGTGTGAATCCAAAGTAAGTGAGCACATAGTGGAGGCGGTGGGGTGGAGTTTGATTTTTGTCGGAGCTTTTCGTGGTAACTGATGGGTAGATTCTAAGCTTTAGGCAGGTCAATAGAATCCACAAGGGAGTAGATGGGATAGAGACCGAAAACTGAAGATGTAGCTATGAAGCCTTAAATAATGTCTTTGTGCAGTATGAGCTGATTGAAATAGCAGATCCCAAATTAAATGTTAATGATTTTTGTTGCTTTGAAATTTTTTTTGCAGTGGTTTTCAGTGATTTTGCTGTAGGTTTTTTGTTCTGTGTGTATATCAATTTGTTTTTACTAGTGAGACTAGGAAAGGAATGAAGAGAAACTTTACATTAAATTTCAGTGTATGAGACAGATAAAATCAAAACAGTAAACATTCTGTACCGTCAGCGTAACAGTTACAGTTATGCTTTGCCCTTTAAATCACTTGTGTTCTTACATATGGATATTGTGAAAGTAATAGATCCATTGTTAACATTGTTTTTTCTCCTTTGTAGGCAAATTTGCTTCATGATAGACTTGCTCAAATATTGGAACTCACCATACGGTAAGGGTTTTGGTACTACAAGATGAATAAAACAACAAATAAAAACTATTAGACCCCTATAAATTTCTAGCTTTTAAGTAATTCTGCTTTTCATTTAGAGTAAACCCAAGATCATATAGATATCTTTGTCTTAGTAGTTTTTCTGTTTACTGGATAGTCTGATACCGTTTCTTAAAGTTTTTCTAGCTTTCCTTTTTAGATGACTTAATTCCTTTAAAATGGTTCTATAAAGACAGGCTTCCCTGATGGTTCAGTCAGTCAAGACTCTGCCTGCAATGCAGGAGACCTCAGTTCAATCCCTAGGTCGGAAAGATCCCCTGGAGAAGGAAATGGCAACCCACTCCAGTATTCTTGCCTGGAAAATCACATGGACAGAGGAGCTTGGCAGGCTACAGTCCATGGGTCACAAAGAGTTGAACACGACTTAGCAATTAACCACCTTATGGACATTTGAGTAATTGGAAGACTCTTATTCTAGTGATAAGTTTAACAAGGTAGTTGCTCAGATTTAATCATTTTGACCTACAGAAACTACTATTTTGTATAGTTCTACCTCATCATTCTTCTAGGGCCATAACAATTCTGCCTCTGCAGATGGCCCACTTGAATTATCAAACATAAATTGAATTTTCCTAGGTTATGTCTATTTGAGTCCTGTTATTAGTTATAGTTGGCCCTCCATATCCACGGGTTCTGCATGTTCAAATTCAGCCAATAGTGGTCAGAAATATTTAGGGGGAAAAAAAATCCCAGAAAGTTCCAAAAAACCAAAGCTTGAATTTGCTGCATGCTGACAACTGCTTCCGTAACATTTACATTGTATTAGATGTTATAAATAATCTAGATATGATGTAAACTATAAAGGAAGATATGTTGTATAGGTCCCATGCCAGTACTGCTCCATTTTATATAAGGGACTTGAGCACCCAAGGATTTTGCTATCTGTGGGTGATCCTGAAACCAAACCCCTGTGTACACCATTGAGCAATTGTATTTTATGCTCTGCAAACATAAACCATCTCCAACATTGGTTATTCTGTGTCTGTTGTTAAGTAATGAAGCACAATCAGAGAGGGAGGGAAAAACTCCAGGTACCATCTGAAGAATGAATTTGTGCATATTCTTAGGTTGACTCCAGTGTGGAGACTGCTCTGTGTACAAGGTGGCACAGTAAATGAGCCATGGATAGAAGCTATGCTTCTGAGATTTTTTTTTCCTACCTCTTTTATATTTTCAGCTCGATGGAATCAGTTTTGCATCAAACCTTGTATCCTATAAATAGAATAAACAGGTAGATGCTCAGTTGACTTGCTTTTTTCCCCCAGCCTTTTTACTGCCTTCCTGTGCAAGGTACCTTTTCATCAGTGTAACATCTCATTCCAGGCATTAACCACCATGCCACCCCCTACTAAGCTGCGAATCACTCATTTATAAAAGTTCAGAACAGAGAATCAGACTAAACTGCAGTATGCTGTATTCCTTAGATTCAGTGAAAATTGCTAGGTGTGGGCACTTATACACAGCCTGTAAGTTTAGTGCTTTTCTGTGTATAGGAAGGTGCAAGGATCTGGGCTCATTGAAATTGTTGCTGAATATACACCTTGGCTGTGGGGCTGGTGTCTAATGAATAGAATGCTTCCCATTTCTCCCCATCCTGAATCCCCCTTAGGGTGCACCATTGTGGGAACCGGCAGTGGCTGATGGCTTGACCTTGTAGGATGCGAATGGCAGGCAACATTCCCTGTGTACAGCATCTTTGTTGCCTGTTAGTTCTAATAGTAAATATCTACCTGCATTGTATCTATTGTTTTTGCTAATCCTCACCACAGTCCTGAAAAGTTAGGTAGATGCTGTGTTTTTTTATTTTCCAGGTAAAGACACTGAGGCTTAGAGAAGTAAAGTAACTTGCAGAAGTTTATCCAGCTAGTGAGTGGAAATAATCGAAATTCAAATTTATAACGCATGTTCTTGACAAGAAATATTGCTAGCAACCTCTATGTTACATTTAATCCCACTATCATAACTATGTGGGTGTAGTATTTTAGAATAAGTATTATGACTAACTCTTTTTCATTGGTACTGCAACTACTAATAATAATTTGCATTTATTAAACCTTATTGCTACTAGTTATTTATTGAAAACTTGTGGTATTCTATGCACTCTTCTGAGTGCATTCTTTTATTTAGTATTTACATCGCATTTTAAAAGTATGTAGTGATTATTTTTACTTTACAAATGTTGAAACAGATTCACGTAGATGCTTGGTAATTATCCAAGGTCACCTGGTTAGGAAGTAGTAGTTCTGGGTAGTTTACATGATACAAAGAAATGAAACAGACTTCCTAGTGTATCTTCAGGGTTTTCAGTTTCTATCTGATATATTTCCTCTTGTTAATTTTCCACATTGTAACTGCCAGATAGGCTTCCCTGGTGGCTCAGTGGTAAAGAATCCACCTGCTGATGCAGGAGACACGTAATCGATCCCTGGTTCGGGAAGATCCCCTGGAGAAGGAAATGACAACCCACTCCAGTATTCTTGCCTGGGAAATCCCAGAGGAGCCTGACGGGCTGCAGGCCATGGGCTCACAAAGAGTCAGACACGACTTAGCAACTAAACAACAGCAGTCAACTACCAGATAGAGAAACGAGTTTATATTCTTGAGAAAAGAAACAAAATAAGCAATATTATACCTCAGTTTCCATTGTTCCTTCATTCATTTTGACCTTAGTACAATAAGGAAAAAAAATTACAAGAAATGCAAAGGAGCAGGAAAATACAGTAAGAATAAGCAGCCCCACAGATCAGTTATTGGAATTAGTAGATAATGATCTTAAAAGAACACACACATATCAAAGAATTTAAAGGAAAAACATAATGTATATTTTAGGAGAGAACTGGAAACTCTGAAAAAGAACCAAATTGTAGTTCAAGAACTGGGTGATACAGTATCTGAAAAAAGAAAAAATGTCATTGGATGAACTTAATAGTATATTGAACATTATAGAAGAGTCTGCATATATTGCTCATAGGAGTATAAAATGGTACAAGTACTCTGCAAAACTTTTGAAGAAGTTTCAGTGTCCTATGAAGTTAAATATATACCTGCTTGATCCTATAATCCCATTTCTCAGTATTTACCCAGAGAAATTAAAATGTTAGAATGTTTTAGCAGCTTTTTTCATAGTTACGAGATATCCATGAGCAGGAGAATGGAGAGACAGTAGACAAATAGTGGTGCTCTTGATGCAGTGAAATATTACTCAGCAGTGAAAAGGAACACATTTAGGGGGTAAACTTAAAAACTGCATCAAGCAAAACAAATCAGACATAAGAGTGTATCTTGTATTGACCCTTTCTGTGGCTATATGGACCCTTCGTATGAAATTCAGGAATAAGGGACACCAATCTTCATTGACAGAGAATCAGAACACAGTCAGTGTTAGAGATGTGTGAGCACATGGAGTAAGGAGAAATTGATTGACGACACCAAGGAACTTTTTTGAATGATGAAAAGTGTCATCTTTATGATAGAAATAAGAATTAAGTAACTAATTGAGGAAAAGCATTTGTATCATATGACAAAAGATCAGTTTCCCAAATTGATAAGAGAAAAATATGTGAGTAGAAATACAGGCAGTAGACTCAAATAGGGAATTCATTTTAAAAGAAACACAAAATGAATACTAAGTATGTACCATTAGTAGTAACCCAAAATGTGAAAATAAAAATAAGAATGAATTCCCTTTTGCCTACCAGAGTGCCAAAGATGAGAACAAGAGAGAAAAATTATGCCCAGTATTTGTAGTGGTGAAAGAGGATGGTGCAGCCAGATGTTGAAAGAATGAATTGTGGGGATTCTGACAGTGTGTACCCATCTCAAAATTGTGAATCTACTTTGATCAAGAAACTCTATGTGTAAGACTATAAACCAAGAAGACAGGATAAAATTATGTATATGTAAGAATAGACCTGTCAGCATTATTTATAATAATGAAGAATGGAAATGAATGTACAGTCTTCCCATGAAGTCACTCAGTCTTGTCCGACTCTTAGCGACCCCATGGACTGTAGCCTACCAGGCTCCTCCGTCCATGGGGTTCTCCAGGCAAGAGTACTGGAGTGGGTTGCCATTGCCTTCTCCAAAATTAATCATAATATATCTATATATTGAAATACCATGCTGTAGTCATCAAAAAACAAAGCAAGCTTATATGAATGGATATGATGTAATCCCATTGTTAAAATTATATATACCGTATTCAGAGAATGTCTAGTTTAGAACTTAAAAACAGCTTAGTTCCACTGTGATCTCTACGCCATGCCACCTTGCATCTGGCCCGCAACTCCATCACGCTGACCCCTGTGACGGCAGACGTGACCCTGCTGTTGGCAGGTGGTGATGGGGATGCTGCGTGAAGTGAACAGCTTTTCCACACGCCTGCTGACAGTGCCTGGTTCTTCTCTTACAGTCCTCCTCCCAGCCCATCGGGAACACTGACCATTACTTCTGGGCACGCCCAATACCAGTCTGTCCCAGTCTACGAGATGAAGTTTCCAGATCTGTGTGTGTACTGAGTGGCTCATGAAGACCTCAGCAGAAAGCATAAAAACTAGGGCCAAGCTGACTTTTCAGGGTTTACTTTATGATGGAATTTATCTTTAACCAAATGCTTGGCATACCAGGTTAGAAATTTTGTAGCTGTATGATTTATAGAGTACTTCTGAAGATGGGTTTATGCCATGTTAATTTTTTATTTTTAGGTTCCTATTGGCTTTTAAAATTGAACATATATTGGTCTCACATTAATTCATTGTTAAATAGTATATTTAAAGCCTTTCACAAACATATAATTAAAAAGTTCAGCCTTCCAGAGTTGAAGATGTATGAAGTGTCTAGTGTATTTCTTAGACATCTACGCAACTGCTTAAAATTAGAACTGCTTTTGTTTTTCTTTGTCTGCAAAAGCAAAAACATACAAATATATTAATCGTGGGGCTGCAGAACTGTCCTGTGGCTTTTTGTCCCCATGTTTTGGATGTTGTGATCGGCATCCTTCTGGTCATACACTTCAACAATATGTGACTGTCATTCCTCAACTTGTCTATGGTCATGACATCTACTGAGTAATAGTCCTAGAACATGACCCCAAAATCCCCATATGTCTAAGTGTCTAGTTCTTGTAATACTGTGTTTTCTGCCAAAAGTTTGACCATTCTCCTTAGAGTCTTAGAACTTACCCTTGGAGTACCAAACTGTGCAATATTTTTTACATCATAAGATGTATTTAGTTTACAGACTATACTTTGAAATTATAGTAGTATTTTTGCTGTGGCTCCATTAATTAAATGAGCTATATATTTAGTATAGGAAAAAAAGACATTTAAAACAGCTACTAGTTCACCTGTGAAGAGTGTGTACATTTTAATTTCTCTTGAGAGCACATTAATTTACATTTTTATATGGTGCATTGTTTTAAATCCTCATAGTCAAAAAAATGCCCCAAATGGAGTTTTAGTTTGTAAGATTTGAACTGTAGCTTGTATGCATCTCTGTTTAGGATTCATGATATTACATTTGAAAACAGTGCCTATGGGTTTAGCCGTTAAGTGTGCTAAAAGATCGTCGGTTTAAGCTTGTGTTGATTTAATAAGCTACCAGGATTACATGTGCTGACAAACACATAGTGTTTTCTTAAAATTATGTACATTTTAGTGAATTCCATCACACGGCAAAAATGAGCAACTTTCTTTGCAGCTCTTATAAAGTTATTTTAGGACATTTTTATAAAATAGTCTGTTTATAATTCTACCTTTTCAGGGTTTTGATTCCTTTTTACATCAAACAGTATACATATCACAGATTATGACCCTAAAAACAATTGAGTTTTAGCTTTAGCATTTGTTTAAAAAATCGTAGTGAAGAATGACATGTTATTACTTTGTTTAGGATTATTTGGGCGCTTTCAGTAGAAACAAGATAGAACAAGTATACTCTAAATTTTTTTGAATATTTAAACCAAAGTACAGCATCTTGAAACATCTTGCAAAAGATTCTAGTCTTTGAAACCTGTCAAGCATCCATGGTGGTTTCTTCAGTGTAGAGAAACAAGACTTTGTTTTCCAAATAATAGTGCGGCCGCCGCTGGGCTTGAATGGCTCCATTGCAGCTGCCACTATAACTTGAGGGCTTGACCAGGCGAAAACGCTTCAGCATTTAATAGGCCAGTTTTTATGTTTTTCTTTATTTTTCCTTTTTTTCTTCTGTATTTTTAAAGAAAGCTATTAACTTTTGATTGTGCAAAAATCTAAGCAGGGGGACATACAAAAACAATCATCATCCACTTGGATGTCATTTTATAGATTAACACTGTGTGCTTTTGTATGAAAAATATATATAATTTAATAGTATAAGAAAAGGAGATATATATTCATTTGCACTCATGCAAAACAAACTTTGCTGGACACAATTTCACGTTTCTCTGTGATTTAAAAATGCATGTATAGCATGTGGAGGAAAACCATCTCAGTTGATGTTTATCACACTTTTCTTGTGGTCTGTTTGTAAACAGTTGATTTGGGTTTGGGGGGGGGATTTTCTTGTTGTAGTTGTTTTTAAATCACAGTAGACTTCTGTATATGCTAGATTACCGAACTGGTCTCATTAACAATTCGTAAGAAATGTGGATTCCTGTCCTTGGCTTGCTATCCCTTCCAGGAGATGACAGGAGATGGTGCAGGTCATAGGTATGCGTGCTATTTGAGTATAGCCGGTTTGGGTACTGAACGTTTAGGATGTATTGAAGTTCACTGTACTGCTATATTTTTGTAGATATTTAAAACTCAATAAAAACTGTTCATCGTTCTCTCTCTGCTGTATACTGTTGCTTATATCATTCATTTTTTTCCTTGACATTGAATAGTTAACATCTAAATGTTCCTTCTATACTTGTATTGTCTGCTTATATAGAGTCATTGGAATTAACCTGAATACACACACACACAATACACACACACACACTCTCTTCCTTAATACTTCTGAATACATTTTCTTTAAGAATCTTAATTCTGTACTTTACCAGCAGTTGACTTCCTCACAATATTTTTCTTCTGCCTGTCTGAAAAGGGGGGGACTAATTTGTTTTATTTGTGCCAATATATGTACTAAATGTAATGAATTGAGTTTTTTGTAATGTAAAAATTCACTGTAATTCATATGTAAGCAATAAAACAAAATCTAATAACTTCTGTATAATAGCCATTCTTATAATAGCAATCATATTTATTAAACTAATCCACTGTTTGGATTCTATTAAGAATGAAGTGCTTTAGTAAAAATCAAGTTGCCAGATGGAGTCATCCTCACGTATGTGGGACGAATCAGCTCCGTAGCTGCGGATGTGGTCAGATGTGGCTGAGATGAAGCTCTCAGCGTGTGCCCGGAGAGCACTGTTGCCGTGTCTGCATCAGTCTTCGTGTTTGTATTTCCAGCCCCACCCCTCTGCTGTCTAACCCCACAAAGCCTTCCTCTCAAAAAGCATAGGTCTAGTACCATCCGCCACCTGGCCTGCTCTCCTGCCACCCGTGGAGCTGTGCACCACAGCCCATGGGCTTCAGGGTCTTCCTGAGGGGTGCGGTGCAGCAGCAGGGAGCCCAGGCTCTGGGTTCAGATCCCACACTGCCACTTCCTAGCCAAGTGGCCTTCAGGAAGTGGCTCAGCTTTGAGCTCTGAAGTCTGTAAAATGCAGCTCTTAGGTTCTGCCCCTCAGAGGTTATCTGTTGAGGGGTAAGTGAATCACTTAGAAGAGGTTCATCCTGTCATGCCTACATGGCACAGAGTAGGCACTCAGTCTGTTTATCATGAATGATCCTTGCATTTGCTATGCAGAGGGTCTTATTTGCTATTCAGGGATAAACTGATCTGAAATAAAAAGGAACAATTTGTAGGAATCAAGTCCTGGAAAAGGCAATAGGGTAACTGAACCCAGAGCAGAGGAGACATGGAGGGATTAACTTTTGATACGGATAAGGAACCCTGTTTTTCATCGTAATAAGAAAGAAGACAAAGACGACCAATAATTCTGTAGCTTTGGTGGCAGGAAGATCAGGGCATTCCCACTGGAAAACTTAAATTTTCTCAACAGTATTAGGTGAGGCCCTTGTTAAGACAACTGGCCATATGCCTTGCGTTCCTGCATGTCTTGTGAGCCAAGACACTAACCACCTTTATTCTGGACTACCTGTCTACGGTTGTATACAGCATACAGACTTGGAACACAGAGATGGCAGGCACCCATCCGGTGATCTCCCTGGAAGGCAGGAAAGGATATCAACCGTCAGCTTGGCACCGCGACCTTTTGATTTCCTAAGGTTTTCAACCCTGTTGACTCCAGGATAGTCCACACCATGAGAGAGAGGCTCACGAGCATGAACTAACTCCAAAGGCTCTGCTTTGCCACCTGAGGAGCAGGCAGGGACCCTGCACCATGTCACCACAGGCCACATGATTTATAGGAATCAAGAACCAAGGGTGCAATGTGAACTTAGAGTCTGTGTCCTTATCAAATACTGAGGGGGATTCTGGAGGCATTGCCTATTGCCTGAAACATAGTAAGATCTCAGTAACTATGGGGCAGATGGGAGAATAGATGATACAGTTTCAATTTTTTGTAATTCCTATTACATTCATCTGTGTCCAAAAGGGCATTTGTATCCCCTAAACTTAGAGCCATTGGGATTATCCCCTATTTTTTTTAATCAATATTGCTAGACCCAAGACAGGGTTATCAGTGTTTGTTCATGGTGGCAGCCGTGGCCACTCAACATACCAGAAAGGCTGTCATGCCAGCCTGGCATACATCTTTGGTGGGCTACTGGTGACCCATGTCATAAGATTGATTACACTCCATATATATATATATATATCTTTTTTTAATAGAAGGAAAAGTACCTTTCAGTGATTAGGGAGTTGGAGATACTCTTTCACCCTCCATTCCTCTCTCATCTCACTCTTGCAATCTATTCATTTGTCAGTATCCACAACATTGCTTCAAAACAAAAAACAGGGAACTTCCCTGGCAGTCCAGTGGTTAAGAATATGCACTTCCATTGCAGGGACTGCAGGTTCAACCCCCGATCGGCAGACTAAGACCCTGCATGACACATGGCACAGCCAAAAAGATTAAAACAAAGAAACGTTGGTTGGCATGTTTATTGAGCATCCACAGTGCACTCCAGGAAGCATCGAACCACCCCTTGTCTGCCTCCTCCAAAGGCACACTCGCACGTGAACTGACAAACAGGTCCCAGTGCATGTGTGCAAGGGTCTCCCTGCACTGAGCCCCCGCTGAGGACGGGTAGGATGAGACTGGCCCAGAGGTCACGGGAGCAGGAGGGACTGATCTACAGGGTGCACTGTGAGCCTCCGCTGAGGACGGGTAGGATGAGACGGGCCCAGAGGGGTTACGGGAGCAGGAGGGGCTGATCCACGGAGGTGTGCTGCTCACGTCCTCTGGGCGTCTATCTCGGGCCGTACGGTGGCCTGGTCCCCACGAGACCCAGCGGCTTCCCCAGGAATCTTCTGGTTCTTCTCAGGCCCTCCGTGAGGGGCGGGGACTCCTCGCTGTCCTCCTCGGAGCTGGAAGCTGGGGCGGAAGCCGCAGGCCCGCCGCCCTCGCAGGTCGGCCGGTCGCCCCGGCACTCGCGTCTGCCTGCCGACTGGAGGCTTTGGTTGTAGAAGGCAGAGGCCATGCACTCAGCCGCTGACAGGTCACAGGCGCAGAGCAGCTTCGCACACAGGTTCCGCCCCACACCTGAGGGGCGAGGACAGAGGAGCAGCCTGAGCCGCCGTGGGACGCTCGCCCCCTCCGGCCTGGCCTCCTCCCTCCGTCTTGAACCTCTTCGCCCTGCATGCACTGCTTCCTCTACTGGGAATACTCTTAACTTTCTCCTTCTGGTTGACTCATACTTGTCCATCACGAAACCACTTGGCAACCCCTCCGCTCCTCACCGGGCTTAAAGGGGGTGTCTTTCCTGTAGGCTCCCATCAAATCCCATCCTATGCTTCTTTCTATTACAGCAGAAATATATATATATATATATGTGTGTGTGTATATATGTATATATTTTACAATTTGTATTTTTATTTGCTCAGTCTGATGACCCTATTTTATTTCTTGACTGTTTCAGTTGCCTGCAGTAGGGGTGGAGCACAGAGATCTGTGTGATCCTAAAGAATGAATGTGTTTGACGTTGCTCAGACATAGACAAGCATTCTACAAATGGTACCTTTGTCTGTGGTTTTCAAAGACGTATTAGTGTTAGACGCTTGGTCTTGTCCGACTCTGCGACCCCAGGGACTGTAGCCCACCAGGCTCCTCTGTCCATGGGATTCTCCAGGCAAGAATACTGGAGTGGGTTGCCATTCACTTCAGGGGATCTTCCCAACCCAGGGGTGGAACCCAGATCTCCTGTACTGTAGGTGGATTCTTTACCGTCCGAGCCACCAGGGACTCCCAAAGACTTCCTGGGTCTGTTGGGTCTGTATTGGGTCTGTTTAATTTTCTTTTTTGTCTGATACTACCATGAAGTACTCATCAACCAGATCAACCAGACTTTTTCCATCACACCGACCCTCCAAATCTCCGACACGGGCCTTCCGGTCAGCCCAGACACAGCTGTGGCATCTCCACAGCAGGGAGCAGAAAGACGAGAAACAGACGGGCAGAGGGGACCGAGGCGGCGGCCGTTCCCCAGCACCGCTCCACGCTTCGGCCCCTGCCCCTTGCGGAGGACCGCCGGGAACCGCTCCAAGGTGTTCGGCTCTTACACCCCGGCCCTTGCGTCCGCTCCAGGACACCACGCTCACCCCTCACAGAGGGTTAGAACCGGCTCTGAAGCCCCCAAGGAGTTCAAGTGACACCACAGCGTTCCCGGGTTCACTGAGACCAGAGCGATGCAGGCACCTTAAGCTGAGCAGGTGGGACCCCGAGGCATGCCGGCATCCCCGAGAACAGTGATCATCTCATCCCGTCACTCACGGCTCTAACCTCACCCCTGCCCCTCACCGCCTACAGGACGAAGCATACAGCTTTCAGCCTTGGGTGTCTGATCTGCTACCTGTCTCCTCTACCTCACGTTGCACCACCATAGTCTCACCGCCTCCACTTTCTGTTCCCATAATACGGAACCACGTGTCATTCCCAGACTCAGGGGTTCCCCGAATGCCACAACTTGTCTCTCTCCTCCCCTCCCTACTTCTTTTTTAAAAACACACATGGGCATGGGCATCAGGGAACCCGTTAACCTCTGGAAAACCTCACCTCACTGCCCCTTCTTACTTCTGCCAAGTTCTCCCATCCTGGCTGCCGCACTCCGCGGGTTCAAAGCCCCTTTCTGGCGCTCCTGGGCCCTTGTACTTACTACCTATGAGTGGTACCAGTAAGACTCGAGTCCTTTGCTTATCTCTCTTCCCGCCTGTGAGTGATTCAAGGTAGGGACCCTGTCTGTTCATGGTGTTCCTCATTCCCGGTGGCGGTTTTATGGAGAAGCACATGGTTAGTGAGTGAATGAATGGATGACTGAATGCGTGACGTGTAAAGCCCAGAGCTCCCGGGAGGCAAGAGGCGCACGTGGCCCTCCAAGGCTGGGTGCCCGGGGTGGGGGGGAGGGGGAGGGGCACTCAGCCCGGGGCTTCCCCTGATAAAAAGTGAGGGCAACACCCCCCG
Organism: Bubalus kerabau; assembly: GCF_029407905.1. Classification (NCBI taxonomy): domain Eukaryota; kingdom Metazoa; phylum Chordata; class Mammalia; order Artiodactyla; family Bovidae; genus Bubalus; species Bubalus kerabau. The sequence goes on along the minus strand of NC_073637.1, from coordinate 11,279,238 downwards.
ACGCAGCTCTCGAGAGAAAGGGGGACTGTTTCCTTTTAAGCTGTGAAGCCTAAGGGAGCTGCACCCAGTGATGCAGCAGTCAGATGTAGACGAAGTCAGTCCTACAGCAAGCCCGGCACAGTGAGGCTCCCGGCGGCCGGGCTCTTTCCAGACGGCTCCACCGCCACCCCCCAGACCCTGAGTGGCCACAAAGGCGCCTCCGGCTTCCACCACTGGGAGGAGTGGAGACGCAGGCCCACCCCTCCCTGCAGCCGGAGTCACTTCCCCTTTTCTGTGGGGTTCTTCAGGAGACTGCATGGGGAAAGGGTTCTGTTTTTAGGAAGAGAGACCCACTCGCACAGTGGAGACTCGGTTCTGGGTCTGAAGAATTATGGTTTCACAGTCCCAACCCCAGTTCTATCATCTCTTCCTACCTGTGTGACCCTGGACCTCAGTTGCCTCATCTGTAAAATGGGCAGGCTCGTGGGGCTACCTCACAGGACTGGAGTGAGGATGAACTCCAGAACTCAGAAGAGCACGTGGAAAGCACTGAGTAAGTGTGGGTTGTGACGTTAGTCCCCACCTGCTCTCACAGGCTTGGTGACTTTGGTCAGCTGACTTGGCCTCTTGAACTTGAGTCTCCTCCTCAGTGGAATAAGGGTACTAATGTGTGCCTCAGAGTACGTAATAAGTCACATTAGAGGTGAACAAGTGAATGTGGAAGCATCTGTCAGATGAGCTGTGGTCCCCATGCTGAGCTGAATGAAAGAACAACCCACTGTGCTGGCCCGCAGCACTTACACTTGGGGGTACCGTCCACGCACAGCACCGGCGACTGAGGAAGCCTCTCAAGCAGACAGCCCAGTCTTCTCACCTGCTCCAGGCAGCAGTGATGGGACAGACAGCACCTAACAGCAAGGAGATCGTTTACTGCCAGGCCCCTGCCGCCCCCAGAACTCCCTCCAGGCTTAGTTCCCCCACACTCCCCGTAGTGGCGACAGTAGCCAGCAACTCCTTTCCAGTGCACACAGGGCTGACTGATGCACACACCAAGGGCCACCGTGTACGGTTGCTCAGGTTGCAGACTGTACCAGGATGCCACATCAAAGGCAGGGTCCCTCACACTGGAAGCATCTTGTAATTGTAAAAAAAGTTTTTTGTATTTTTATCATGACTCTGTTGACTGAAAAGATAGGTGATTTGCATATTTGTTACAATAATCTTGTAACAGAAAGAGTCTTGAGGAAAGGGTCCCACTTTAAGTATATACAAAAGTACCACATGGCTAGCAGTGACACTCCCTCCAAACTTTTATACAACAGAACAGTTAATCCTGCATCCCTAGGGTATCCCCCATGTCCCCAGCCTTAAAAGAGAACAGAGTAACTATCCTGAGCGTAAAGAACTGCCTCTAAGGAAGTGGCTAGCACAGAGCAAGATCTCAGGAAACAGATGGGGATGAATCATGATCTTGCTTTTTAGACTCACCCATCTGGCCCCATAAAGCCTCACAATCTCCCTCAGTGTCCCCCCAAGTCCAAGGAAACTTGTGATATAGTTTCCAATCCTCCCTAGGCAACTTCACCATTGGAGGGTGTGGGCAGTGTATGCCATTTCACTAGAGCTCTAACTGGCTGTGAACTGGGTGAGTCTTCAGGTGCAATCAACCTTTAAACTCGACCAGTTCCGCTCTCAGAATCTTTCTCTAACTCATCTCCAGGGTGAGTCCCCCATTGTTTCCCCCGTGTCCTAACCGCATATGTTATAGTGGGTGGTGTTTTGTTGAATTGTCCGTATCTCTCACTGCAAGCTCCAGATGCAATTTGTTGTGATCTGCTTTGTTTAAGTTTAGCCCTTTATGTGTCTCTACCACCTAGCACAGTGCCAGACAGAGCAGAAGCACAACAAACGCAGGCTGAATGCCTATATTAATGAACGAATAAATTAATCAATGCATGAGGTCAGTGGAAGTTCTTCCAAGAGCAGTAGGTACAAAATTTGACAATTAAACTTAAAAGTTGTTGAGAAGCTCACTTCAACGTGTCCTGTTGCAGAGCAAATCAACTGAAGGCCCCAATTCTACATGTTGCTGTTGTTGCTGTTTAGTCCCTAAGTGGTGTCTCGTTCTGTGACCGCATGGACTGTGTAGCCCACCAGGCTCCTCTGTCCATGGAATTTTCCAGGCAAGAATACTGGAGTGGGTTGCCATCTCCTCCTCCAGGGGATCTTCCTGATCCAGGAATCAAACCCACATCTCCTGCATTGGTAGGTGGAGTCTTTACCACTGAGCCACCTAGGAAACCCAATTCTACACGTTACTCATTGTTTAAATAGGCATATTGGGGGGGTTTCTGAGGTGTCTTTGCAGATCAACCGTTTTAGAGCAGCTGGGTAGTATTTGTTGGAACTCTAGACTCCCATATCAAAAGATCTGAATCTGTCTGGCTCTGTCCCTTCATGGCTGAATGACCTCAAACAAGTCAGTCTTGGAGCCTCTGCTGCTCAATCAGGACAAAGGGGTTGTCATGGCAACAAGCCCAGCTGAGCGCGGTAATGCAACACTGTGAGCCTGAAGCGATGACCCACGTACCTGTCCAGGGCATCCCTCGGCTCGCCTTGTCCTTCCTGCCCACAGTAACAGCCGTAGGCTTCAAAGTCCTCGGGGCACCGGGATGTCAGACAGAAGAGCATCTCTCCAAGCTGTGACCTCACCCGTGTGTGGTCCCCGCTTCCCGGATGCAGGACGGTGAGCCTGTCACAGGCTGAGAAACAGGACTCTCATTTCTGTCTCTCTCTGCCCTCCTTCTCCCCTCCCCTCCTCCTCGCCCTGCAACTTGGGCTAAGCCAAGCAAAAGTCCACCTTGCAAACCCCATCGTCACAAGTTCAGAGGGGAAAGGACCACAAAGCCCAGAGGCCTGAGCAGCGCCTTGCCAGTGTCTTGCCCAGGAATGAGCCCAGTTCCCCGTGTGTGTCCCACCAGCTGTGGCTCCTTGCAGGTGCAGGGCCTTTGCTAAGGCACCTGAGAAAGGAGAGCCAAGGAGGAGGACCATCAAAACCCAAGTGTTTCATTCTTTCCAGCAAACCACGGTGCAGATGATGCCGAGCTCTTTCTTTCTGAGCCAATAAGAGCGACAAGAGCCCTCCGTCAGCGGTTCCTTTCCCGGTTCAGCCTCCAGCAGCTGATGATTAAAGGTGCTCATGCAGGAGAGATGGCGCCCTCTAGTGGCACCAAGTGGGATGGTCACAGTGCCTTACGGTGACCTAAGGGCCTTGAATTCTTGCCTGGAGAATCCCAGGGACGGCGGAGCCTGGTGGGCTGCCATCTATGGGGTCGCACAGAGTCGGACACGACTGAAGCGACTTAGCAGCAGCAAGGGCCTTGAAGAACCACCCCACTCATAAGAGGATCTTAAGACCGGGAGAGGACAGACACCGCTCTGCTTCTGCTTACCTTTTCTAGATGTCTCCTCGGGACCGCTTTTGATGGACGATACAGCCAACCCCAAAGATTTAATGCCAGTGGGGACGACGGTTACACCTTTTGCTGTGGCAACAATTTCTGCAGACCCTGAAAACACATGTCTTTATGGTCCATATTCAACAAGTGATTAGAGGGAAGTTAAGGACTTTGGGAAGGTCATGTGCACATATTTAAAATGAATAACCAACAAAAACCTATTACATAGCACCTGAAACTCCACTCAATGTTATGTGGCAGCCTGGACGGGAGGAGGGTTGGGTGGAGAATGAACACGTGTATATGTATGTCCCTTCCCTGTTCACCTGAAACTATTACAACATTGTTAATTGGCTACACCCCAGTACAAAATGTTTTTTGATGTTAAAAAGAATAAAAAATTAAATTTAAAAAAAAGTGGTTCGAGAAGAGATTTGCAGATGGTCACATGCTCAAGGCCAAATTCAGACAAAGCATCAGGAGAGAGAGTCTTCTCAGACTGGGTCTGCAGACAGCCAGGGCAGAGCCTCAGGGATCCTTGGCTGCTACGTGAGAATTTCCAAATTTTCCATGATGATGTTAAAACTGTTGGGGCCCAAGCTAGAACATGTGGATGACATCTTGGGGGCAAGAAGCGTCACAAGCTCTCAAGCCTATATGCGTGTTATGTTTACTATTGTGCGCCTGCCAAGTAAAGGCCACCAAGATGCTCACAAGTGAAGAGAAAACAGAATGATGGAGACATTAAGCCAGTTCTCAGTACAAAATCACGCAGGCAAGCGAAACTCTTCCTCAAACTCTTCAAAACCGTGTTAGCCTCTCTTCATGCTCAGAATTAAGTGCGCAGTCCCTTCCACCGCGGGCAAGACTGCCAGCGATGTGGTCCTGCTTCCTGGACCTCCCTTCGCTCTCATATATCAGTCCCACCTGCCCCCTTGGCTGCAGGCAGGAAGGTCTCCAGCCCCAGGCCAGATCTCCAGCCCAGTCTGGTCCAGACCAAGGGAGCGTCAGGAGGCTCTGCCCCACTTGTCCACTGACCCAGGCTCAGTCCCCAGAGCTCAGGCTAAGGCCTGGACCTCTAACTTGCAGTCCTTCTCCAGACGCACCATATTGGTTTTCTTCATACATCCAGGCTTCTGTCTCTGCTTGCTCAACACTCTGGTCCTGATGGGTTAAAAGCAGCCCTTCAGGAACCCTGTCATAACCTCAGCCTCCTAAGGTTAGCATGCTGTTCAGTTTTCCAGCCCTACAAGTGGAAACCCATTAAATGGTGACTTTCTACCACACTCCAGAGAGCTGGAAACAGACGAAGACTCTCCTTGACCAAACTTCAGTCAGGTCGAACCCTCCCTCGACCTTAGCCCGTGAGCACTGCAAGCTCTCCGCACTCCCCACACTAAGAGACTTAACCAAATTCTAATGTTAGTCACTCAGTCATATCCGACTCTTTGTGGCCCCATAGACTGTAGCCCACCAGGCTCCTCTGTCCACGGGGACTCTCCAGACAAGAATACTGGAGTGGGTAGCCATTCCCTTCTCTGGGGAATCTTCCCGACCCAGGGATTGAACCCCACTCTCCTGCATTGCAGGCAGATTCTTTACCATCTGAGCCACCAGGGAAGCCCAAACAAACCCTAGCCTGGTTTCTAACACTCAAGGAAAGCCTTGACCCTGGGATGACCCAGCTCTGGTCTTCCTTAAGGTCCTTAAGGTCCAAGAAAGCTCAAGGCAGTCAAGAGAATTCACTGCTTTCCATCCATACCCACCTTGCCGAACAGGTCTCAGAAAACAGTCCCTACCCTCTCTTTGGAATTTTCCACTTTTCTGGCTCTGCGGAAGCTCCTAATAGTTTCCCCTTCCTCCTCCCTCATCGGCCTTTAAAATGCCCCATCGCTTCTGCACAAATCGAAGTGGAGCTCAGTTTATCCTGAAGTCCACACCTGGACAAGCGGTCGTAGGGTGAGAGAGGCCAGCCCAGCTCAGGTATAAAAAAAAAAAAATCACGTTTAATTTTAATCAGAAGGAACAATGGAAAATAATGAGCTACCATTTTTTTCTATTAAAAACTAGAGGTTTTTCGTTCTCTTGTTTTTAAATAGTACCCACTATCAGCCACTGGAATGCATCTGTGAGTGTAAATTGATTCAGTTTTTCTCCAGGGCAATATGGCAACATGTTGAAAGCCTGAAATGATTACATCTTTTATACAGCAATTCAACTTCTAGGTATTTATCCTGACAAATTACTCAGAAGTGCATAGGCATAAAGAAAATGCGTATCTATTATTTATAATAACACGTGTTAGAAATAATTGGTTAAGTAAATTATAGGATTCCACATAAGGAATTGCTGCACAGCCTGTAAAAACCATGTTACAGAAAAATACTTCATGTCAGGTGAATATCACCTCATTGTATGAAGTGATACAACTCAGACTGTGAAACCGTAGCTGCCAAGTGATCTCAAATTCATTTTGTTTATGTTACGCTTGTGCTTACTCTGGGTTGGGTAGAGACTGGAAGAAAACATCTTCAAATATTAAAAGTAGCTATTTGTATTCTGTGAATTTAAATAGACAACCAAGTATAGTTTTCTGTATTTTTTCCTAAATGCATCTCTTTAGCAAGTAGGTTTCTGTATCTTCCTATTAATGGATCTTTTGATTTCATTCTGTCTATTTTTTGGTAAAGGGGGTAATTTTTGTAGAGGAGGGGATTTGAAAGTAAATTTGCTTCAGTGAGTTCTCTCATTTTGGGGAGCACACGATAAATGTACAGAGGACAACAACGTATGCAAAGCTGGGAGAAGCTGAGCATGCCTACCTGGAGAAGGTGTGGTCCCAGAGTCCTCCATGCCTTCCTGGTCTCCACCTGGTTCTGTCCCCAAGGGAGAGACAGGGAGTGGGCATTAACTCCAGTCTGTCCCATCTTAGTATCCAGAGGTGGCTCCCATCCCCTGGGCGCAGGAGGCCACGTGCTCCTTACTCTGCCCCCGGTCACTTCCCAAGGGACAAATAAATAGATAAGTAAATATTTTAAAAAATAGAGCCATGGTTGTTAATCACCATGAACAAAGTAAATAGGTTAATTCTCTTGATGACGTCTTGCCCATCTATTTTTAGATAAGACTTTGTTCTCTGTGAAATCACAACTGTATAACAGGAAGAAGACAAATCTTACATTCTGAAGTCTGGGGTTAGAAAGCAGTCCAGAAGTCAAGGCTAGAATGACTTAGAGTTTTTAATATCCCAGAGTCTTGGTTTCCTATATAATCTGCAGAATGGGCATAATAATACTTACTCCAGACCCTGTCAAATAGTGGTCACCAGCGTGTGTGTGTGTGCGTGCGCTCGGTTGTGTCTGACTCTTTGTGACCCCATGGACTGTCGCCCACCCATCTCTCCTCTGTCCATAGGATTTTCCAGGCAAGAATACTAGAGTGGGTTGCCAGTTCCTACTCCAGGGGATCTTCCTGACGCAGGGATCAAACCCATGTCTCCTGCACTGGCAGGGATTCTTTACCACTGAGCCACCTGGGAAGTCAGTCACCAGAACTCAGCACAAATACCGAGATGGCATTTTCTACTAGGTGCCCTCCTCTGAAGTCCCTTCTGCTTACTTGTCCTGGAGAGCGTGATCAGTTGGTCAACTCTGGTCTCAGATGCCACTGTGAAAAGAAATCATCAAATCTCGATTACCAACCCAGCTCAGCACCTTAGCCGGGCAGAGGAGAGAAGACCCATGGCAATCTGATCCGGGACTCTGTCTGGGTGTTGTGGCTCCATTACTTCTCAACTCAGTGGACAAAAGGCCAGATAAGGGCCCGTCTTGTGTTTAGACAGAAAGACCAGCAAATGACCACTCTGGGAGAAACAGCCATTATTTTCCCTGGTTGGAATGGCTTTGTCTGGGAAGGCAGCTTAAGAGGAAACGTAGGTCTAAAAGCAAGGATGGAGGAAGCGGCATCTTCAAATCTCAACCCTCCCACCAACTCTGGGTTTCGACAACTTCTCTCCATCTCAATATGCCATCTGAATATGGAGATTATAGTAATTATTTCATAGAATTGTACAAGCATTAAATGAGGTTACATAGTTTCAGTCTCCCAGTATCCTGCTTGTGGTTTGACATTGTGTGTGCTTTTTTTGTAGCCACATTAGAATTTTTGGAACAAGATGCTGGCCCAGAATCTTCCTGTGCTCTGTCTCATTGAATTCTTCTGTCTCCCCAAAGAATAGGAACAGTCAGCCTTTTCCAGGGATTGGTAAACTATGACCTGGCCCTCGGCTCATTTTTGTCAATAAAGTTTTATTGGCACCACAACCACACCCATCCAGTTATAGACTGTCTATGGCTGCTTTCCTGCGGCAATGGTAGAATTGAGTAGTTGTGAAAAAGATCTTGTTGCCCCCAAGTCTAAAATATTTACTATCTAGCTCTTAACCTGAAAAAAAAAAACAAAAACTGATTCCTATGCAAAGTGAAATTTAGAGAGGTTAAACCATGCTCCCCAAGTCACATAGCTGAAAAATAGGAGAGTCAGGAATCCATCCCAAATCTGCCTAACTCTAAAACATAATTTCACCCCATAATGGTGAGAACAGCTGTAAACCCTTACAAACTGTCCCATCGGCACTCATGTGATTGATTTTTGAGCCCACATTAAGGCTTCCTCCTCGGAGGGCATTTGTGAACACTGCTGAGGCCGTGGGTATGAAGGTGTTGAGTGTGTGTTGGGGGCAAAGATGTGAGTGCATCCACCCTCTTCCTCTACTTAGACTCCAGACTCCTTGAGGAACCTTATTTACTTTGAGTCTTTCCCAGGGTCATGCCACAAGGGGAGTAAGGATTCTGGTTGAAGAAAGTGGAAAATGTATGAATTGGGGGTGATTCTGTGATTGTCTGGTGGGGCCAGGAAACCCGTAGGTTATGTTCAATTTTTTTATTTATTCTTTTTTTGTTTGCTCTTGGCCAGGCTGTGCAGTAAAGCAAGACCTTAGTTCCTCAACTGAGGATTGAACACGTGCGTTGGGACCTTGGAGTCTTAAACACTGGGCAGCCAAGAAAGTCCCATTATCCTCAGTTTCGAAGGGACGTGGCTGCTGCCAGTCACACTGGGTGTGGCGGCTGCTTAGGGGCAGGGCGTATGGTGGAGCTTTGGTTTGGTGTTGGTGCCCTCTCCTCTTTTCTCAGGACCAGGACTCCAAGGCACGAGCTATCTGGGAGCCGTTGGGGATGACATGGCCTTGGACATGGAGGATGGCCACGGGATGAGCTCATGAGCCTCTGCTTCTAACCTTGCAGAAGCAGCAGCAGCAGCAGCAAAAGAGAACTAGATGCAAACCTGTAGGCAGCAGGTATGCAGTGGGCTCTCCCTGCAGTGATGAGTTGCCAGATTTAGCAAATAAAAAGCCAGGAAGCCCAGTTACATTTGGATTTCCCATGAACAATAAATATCTTTTTAGTAGAAGTAGGGCTCATGCAAATTCTGGGACACGCTTATATGAACACAGCATTCATTGTTCATCTGAAGTTCAAGGTCAGATGGTCAAGGGTATAGGTCCTGTGTTTTAATTGGTAATTCTCCTGAGATGGGACTAGGAGTTGTGGGAGAAAGCTGAGCAAGTAGAAAAGAGATCTGTGGGTCAAAAGGAAGTAGGGGGGACTCTGGAATGTTCCTGAGGTGGTTCCACTGCAAGCCCAGGCACGGGGAATTTTAGGTAGCCAATCTCAGCAAGTAGACAGATGGCACCATCAAAACACAGGTATTTGGGGTCCCCACCGGTCCCCTGTGCTCACCTTCTCCTGAGATGGCCATCAGGCTGGAGTCCGTGGGCTCCACAGGAACCACTGGGGAAAGAGAGACCCCGGGAGCAATGGGTGATGAAAGCAAGTGCCAAGCGTCTCCAAGGACAGGCTGGGCAAGGGAGGGGGGAGGGGGCTGGCAAAGATGTTCCCAGAGGGGCTGCTCATCCTGCCTCTCGCACCTCACCTCAGGACATAGGGGTGCCCAGCAGGGACCCTGCTCAGGAGGGGCTCCAGTCAGTGCTGGTTCTTGTGGGGAAAGTGACACCATCAGTCACAGGCTGTTGCAACCAAAGGGCTGCAAACCCCGAAGGCTTGTGGCTGTGGACTGTGGTCCCCACCCGAGAAGAGTGCTCTTCACACGGGATGGCAGAGACAGAGGGTGCTGGACTCAGAAGGTCCATAGAGATACCACATGCATACACAACCCCACACACAAGTCCACACACGCACGCCTACACATGTTCATACACAAATCCACACACATATAGGCACAGACACACCCACATCCACAGCACACACAGTCACACCAACTCCCTCTTTAGCAAACACGGCAGGACTAGTTCTGAGAAAGAGACTGCAGCCCCAGGAAAGGAAGGATGCTCGGCCAAGGTGCACCTTGAGTTTCCCATCCTTGGTACCCACGAGGTTGGGACTGAGAGATCGTGGGGAATTTGGCAGACAAGGAATGATGTGCATAAACTTAACTCTCACTTTTTTTCATAATACGCATGTTTTAGACTTAGAACCATCCCTTGCTTTGATCAGTAGACAGTTATGAAGAGCCCACCTGGTCCTGAAAAATGACATAAAGAAAACAACCTCCTCTTCAGGAAGTCCCCACCTGGGCCCAGGTGGCTCCTTGGGCTGCATGCTCTGGGGGACAGACGAGGGAGGCAGCCAGTCTATCCCCAGGAGGCCTCAGCCACCAGGAGGTCACCCGGCCGGAAGGGCCTTGCCCTGTCTGAGCACTGAACTGTGTCCTGCTCGCAGCTATAGACAGAGAGGAAGAACCTGGGGTTTTCATCCTAACCAGATTAAATTCACACCTGTCTACCTAGCAAGGGCCATTTGATGTTGGCTATGGACTGAATTTATCAGAAGTAATGGTATCTCTTAGAGAAGGAAACGGCAACCCACTTCAGTACTCTTGCCTGGAAAATTCCATGGATGGAGGAGCCTGGTAGGCTACAGTCCATGGAGTTGCAAAGAGTCAGACCCAACTGAACAACTTCACTTCACACTTCAATGGTGTCTCTAGCTGGGGGAGGTGGACACGCCTTCAGTGCCACCAGTCATTCCAGCTCCCCAACCTAACCCTGATCCATCCAGTCCCATCTGCAACCAAGGCCCTGTGGTCAAGCAAGAGTGGCTTCCCGAAGAGGCCTTACCTCTGGGCAGGACGGTCAGCAGCTCCTCCTTGCTGGCTGTCTCTGAAAAGAAAGCACGTTGGAGAAGTGGGTTTGGGGATGTTAGAAGGCGCTGGACTTGGGCATCTGAAGAAACGCAGCGATGATGGTCTCTGACCAGCTCCCACCCCAGATCACCAGCCCCAGCAATGACGCCAGGCCTGGGTCTTCCTACCTGGAGGCTGAACCAGACAGAAGGACGTGTCCAGAAGGTTCAGGGAAGAGTTGATACTGGACCGAGCCAAGCACTCTATGGCAGCCTTATCGCAGGTACACAGCAGGTGCTCACAGGTGTTCCTGGATTCTGTACGCAGAGCAAGGACAGAGCAGATGGAAAGAGCTCACTGGGAATCCCAAGAGGTGATGCAAATGCTCAAACTGACTCCTGACTTGCCCTCCACCGCCCTGCTTCTCTTGCAGTTTTCTTCAGCTCATCCACGACGGCTCCATCCCTTCCGCTGTGTGGTCCAGCCTGGGAGTCAAAGGTACTTTTCTCCCACACTCACACCCCATCCACCAGGCCACCCTACCGGCTCTGCTTTCAACCTATATGAATCTGATCAAGTAGCCCTGGGCTTTCCTTGTGGATCAGTAGTAAAGAATCTGCCTGCCAATGCAGGGGATGCAGGTTCGATTCCTGAGTGGGGAAGATCCCCTGGAGAAGGGAATGGCAACCCACTACAGTGTTCTTTCCTGGGGAATCCCATGGACAGAGGAGCCTGGCGGGCTACAGTCCATGATTGCAAAGAGTCAGATGCAACTAAGCAACTAAACAACAGCAACAATGCACCCCCACCTGCTCTCCACCCCCACCATCCTGCCTGGCTTACAGCAGAGGCCTCACTAGGCCCCCTGCCTCCTCCCCTGTTGCCCAGCCTCTTCTTACCACTGAGGGGCCAGAGCAGTCTTTAGGGCTCAGATCAAACCATGCCTTTCTGTGTGTGTGTTCAGAATCCTCCATCAAAGTCTTCACGCAAAGTAAAAACCACTACCTCCTGTTCCTTCTCAGACCTCACCTCCTTTCACTCCTCCCTTGTCACCTCACTTCTGACCTGTTGTCCCCCTCATTCCTGACACACCAGGCCCCTGGAGCCCGGATCCGCCGCGGGCCACTTCCTCCATCTGCTGTTCTGAGAAGCCACAGGCGGCTTCCGCCTCCTCTCGGTCTTCACGCAACTGCCGTCTTCACAGGGAGGGTTCAGCCGACTTTCTTATTAAACCCCCTCCCCGGGCCTCTCTGTGCCTCTCCTCTGATGAATTTTCTTCCCCAGATCTTAGCCCTTCCTAACGTACCGTACGGTTCCTTTCTGACATTTCCAGTGTCTGACAGCGAGAGGAAACCCCAGGTCAGGGCACCGCGGATATGTAGGTGATTACCTAGCACTTGGTGGGGTGCTCAGCGTGTAAGTGTTGGGTGAATGAGCAAATGAGCCATGGTTCCCTGGTTGACTGTGTTCCTCACCTAGTGATTTACACCCTTCCCGATGCTCCAGACTCCTGCCAGTTGACATTACTTGGACTGAGGGGCCAGTCAAACCTGGGTTCAAACTCTGGCTTTGCCACTTGGCAGCTATGTGACTTTCGGAGAGTGATTATTTAATTTCTCTGAGCATTTCTGTCCTTATCTGAACACTGAGGATGACGACCCCTGTCTAACAGAGTTGTTAGGACGACCAGAGTTGCTGTGTATACTATCTACGACTTGTAACAGTCACTCAAAAAGGCTGGCTCTAATACAGTACCCCATCTTGCCATGGTCCTCTTCCCTCTCTGCTTCGGCCTACTCTACTTCTGCCAGGATTGTTCAGAGACATGAAGTAAAATTCCTAGAGTCACACAGCAGGTAAGGTGGAGAGCTGAGACTTGAACATACAAGTGTCTGATTCTTATAAACAAGCATCCCAGCCTTATTCATCCATCATGGCATCTGCCTCCACTTCCACCATCATTGCGTTCTCAACAGATGCCAGTCTCCATATTGTTTGACATTTAACACTGTTTAAAAATTGTAAATGTAACATTTTAAGCATTACTTAATTTTTATAACAAATCTCTGAAGCAGGTTCTGTTCTCCCCCTTTTGAGGATCCGAGTTGTTAAGTAGAAGGTCAGGGTACTCCCTCCCCGAAATCACACAATGCCTAAGTAGCAAACTATTTGCCCTCCCCAAGCTTCCAGGGTTGGTACAAGCATAGCATTGTAAATCAAATAATCTGCTGAGCAACCGTTGTTTCAATTCAGAAAGCACGCAGTGGGCCTCTACTGCCCGCAAGGTGCAGTTGCCCCAGATCTGGCGGGGCTGTAAGTACCCACAGCAATGCAGGCAATGGCGACGATGAGGAGGGTGGACCCTGGGAGCCCAGGCCTGGAGTCTCTGAACTGTCATTTCTCAGCCCAGTCTCCTGGGACACCTGGAGATGCTCACCACACGAGATAGTCCTGCTGACGCAGTTGACATCTGTGCTAAGCTTGGCAGGGTCTTGCAGACAGTCCATCTCAGCAGCCTCCTCGTAACACCTGCGATGCTGGAAGCAGCAGCTGCGGCAGGAAGGGTCGGAATGAGAGCGTGGGTTAGAGCACGGGCAGGCAGCACGCCATCATTCAGTGTCCCCGGATGGTTCCTGGCAGTGACCTGTTTCAGTCCTCATTGTGCACACACACACACATCACGTTTGAGTTTGAATTGTGTTGCCTATGCAGCAGGCTATTATGGCTATCAGCCTTTACATGTGTGAAAACTGAGACACATGGAGCTCTGTAACTTGCCAAGGTCAAGGTTGATCACAGAGAGAGGCTGACACCAAACAGCTAAGTCAGGTGGCTCTTGCAGTGCAAGCAGGAGGACAGTGGAGCCCAACGCAAAGAAGAAAAAACACACAGGCAGCTGATGGCCTTGGGCAGGCTGCCGTTTCTGATACTACCTAACTTATAGAAATCTGTTAAGGTCAATAGAATGTCAATATAGACCCTACCATGCGGTAAACACTCAATAAAACTACAGCAATTATTTATGGGGATCTGGCGAGCAAATTCAAGGTGGAAATAATCTGTCTCCCAGAAGTCTGGAAACTCCCACCTCCATCAATTGCACTGTGTAAAGTCACTGAAATTGGGTGTGACGCAGCATTCTGCCAGTTTCGGCCATCAACGCTTTGATCATTCACACAGTGATGAATTGCTGCTTTATTTTTTTTGACTTCTAGGTCTGCTCAGTATTTTAATAACTAAAAGAAGTGGCAAGAGAGGACCTGAAAGAGAAACACGTTCCCAGAAATGGTCCTGGCACCATGCCCCAAATGGAATCAGTTTCTCCCTTTCTGAATGTCAATGAGCTGGCTTGTGGTCCCAGGGATGGAAGACAGCCCTCTGGTCCAGAAGCAACTTACACCAATGGGAATGCTTCCCTACCTTCTGGGAGTCTGTGTAGATGAAGGCGTGCACTCCATCACACTGGATTTGGGCACAAATATAGTACCAGTGGGGCTTCCCAGGTGGCACCAGTGGGAAAGAACCCACCTGCTAGTGCAGGAGACATAAGAGACGCAGGTTCAAATCCTGGGTTGGGAAGATCCCTTAGGGGAGGATGTGGCAACCCACTCTAGTATTTTTGCCTGGAGAATCCCATAGACAGAGGCGCCTGGCAGGCTACGGTCCAAAGGGTCACAAAGAGTCGGACACGACTGAAGTGACTTAGCATGCGTGCATGATACCAGTGAGGTGTGGACACGGTCCCAGAGTAAAGGTGAGACTTCCACACTGCTGCCGTTACTATGGCTCCAATTACTGCTATAACTACTTCTACGGGTAGCAGTACTTCCACTACTTCTGCTTCTCTTACTACTTTAGATACTGCTACTGCTACCTCTAGTACCACTACTGTTCCTCCTACTATTACTAGTCCAACCCCTAAACCCTAATAGCAGTTGTATTGGGACTGCAGCTCTTGCTACGACTGTTATTATTAATACAGCTGCACAGCAAGTGTTCTACGACTGTTGTTACTGCTACTAACACCAACACCATCGCAGGTTCACTAGCACTGCTCCCGCTGCGATCACTGCCATCACTGTTAATACTGTAGCTACTGTGACAGCTGTTCCTAACGTCGTTACATCACCACTGCTATCATCACCACCAATGCAGCGCTACTAGTCTTGTTGCTGTTGTTATCAATCACTAATAACCCTTGAAAACAATAAGTCAGGCAGAATTCCATCACATTAACTAGCCCACCAGCCTCCTCTGTCCTTGGGGTTTTCAGGCAAGAATACTGGAATGCGCTGCCATTTCCTGCTCTAGGGCATCCTCCCAACCCAAAGATCCAACTCAAGCTTCCTGAGTCTCCTGCATTGCAGGCAGATTCTTCACCTCTGAGCCATCAGGGAAGCCCCCAAACTCTAACACATACCAACACATTGTCCTAACTGACCCTCCTGCTACCAGTAGCTATTTGCCGTATCCTTGCTGATGCTGAATGCTTCTAAGATTTTAAATTGTGTTGCACATGCCCATATACACCTGCACACAGAAGCACGGACCAGGGAACCTTCTGCACCTGTGCTCTGCCCAAAGCTCAGCCGGGCCTCCACGAGCTCACCTTTGGTCTTGCTCACCTGTCAGACTGGTCCACAGGCAGCCCTTCCATCTCAAACCTGCAGGCACAGCCGTAGTCTTCGAAGTCCCTGGGGCAGAGCCCAGCCACGCACCTCATACCATTCACGAACTGGAGCAGCGCGGGGAAGTTGGTGAAGACTGCCTGCAGCCAGGTGAAGTGGGAGCCCAGGCAGTCTGGGGGAGGGGAGCAGAGCGCACTGGGAGCCAGAGTTGAGGAGGGAGCCCCCTTTTCAGGGGGATAGAACCTCCTCACCTACTAAGCACCCACTGCATACTCAAGACTTCTTGACCATTGAAGGGAGGCGGGTTTACAAGCTGCAGTCCCCGTTGGTTGCCCCCGACGGCCTTTCATCCTTCTGCCTTACCAACAAAACTGAAAAGTACTCAAGGAAGGTGAGCCTCCTTTTGAAGTCCCTAGGGATGTTTAATAATTATTCTCGGCTCATCATGGTAATCTCACGCTTCTGTGATAAGGTTAGTCTAGGGCTGGCCATGAAAACCATGTATGACCCAAAAAACTTCAGGGGAAGTCTGTTAGAAGCTTTGGAGAAATATTCCTTTCCTAATAAAGCATAAAGACATAGAAGAGGGCCTTTCTGACCTACAATTTTCTCCTTCCTTGAAGGTGGTGAGGATATACTGGGATAGAACTGCAGCAACCACTTTGCAACCATGAGGCCCCATATCTAAAGCTGAAAAACTATTATGTCCAAGGGAGCAGTAGGGCAAGATAAAATGAGCCTGCTGGGTCTCAGATGCCAGTGTTGAGCTACTGCATCAGTCCTTGTGCCTTCAGAAGGCTTATGTGAGATCATTAAATGTCTTTATTATTTAAGTTCCTATTAGTTTCCTGAATGGATCCCAAATGATACAGTCTTGGCAATAAAGAACTATAAATCAGCCTGAGGAAAAAAAGGAGTATAGACACTAATAATCTGGGGTTACCTGTTATGTGCCAAAAACAGTTAGATGCTTTAAATAGCGCAATAGTTAAAATTGATAGAGTGAGTAATGCTATGAAAGGCTTTCATGGTCAATGATCCCATAAATGTCTTGTTCATTCTGAAAGACAGATTCTATTCTGTCACCTCCCTTTCACAGGTAAAAAAACCAAAGGTCAGAGACATGCCTGAGGTATCCACCAGTGATGATGACTTGTCCTAAACAAAATGCTCTTGCAAACGTAACTGGCAAGCAAACAGCATCCAACTTTATAACTCTACACCTCATGCTCACTCTCTCTGCCTGGAGGATCGTTACATACTTAATGAGATGATCCCACAGCACCAATTTAAATGCACAGGGTGATCAAAAAGAGCTTCAGTTCAGTTCAGTCACTCAGTCGTGTCCGACTCTTTATGACCCCATGGACTGCAGCACACCAGGCTTCCCTGTCCATCACTAACTCCCGGAGCCTATTCAAACTCATGCCCATCGAGTCAGTGATGCCATCCAACCATCTCATCCTCTGTCATCCCCTTTTTCTCCCACCTTCAATCTTTCCCAGCATCAGGGTCTTTTCCAATGAGTCAGTTCTTCCCATCAGGTGGCCAAAGTATTGGAGTTTCAGCTCCAGCATCAGTCCTTCCACTGAATATTCAGGACTGATTTCCTTTAGGATGGACTGGCTGGATGTCCTTGCAGTCCAAGGGACTCTCAAGAGTCTTTTCCAACACCACAGTTCAAAAGCCTAAATTCTTCGGTGCTCAGCTTTCTTTTGGGGGAGATCCAAAGTCGTGAGGATCACATCCACCTTGACTGTTCACTGCTCTGCTAGTTTCTTCCTACCTCGTTCAAACTTCCCTACCCATGTTTTGTTTCCACACAGTCTAATCAGAAACATGATAAAAGGTTTTATGTTGATGGGAAAAGTCCATCTAGGGTTTATGTGTGTGAGTGTGTGTGTGTGTGTGTGTGTGTGTTTATGGAAACATGCATTTTCATTCAAGACCTGCACTCAGTCATTTATACATTTTAAGTGCACTTTTAAACCTAGCATAGTCTAATCTAATAGGCAATGCAGAGCCACCTTGCTTGTGTCCATCATATTATAATCTTGTTTTGGGTACTTTTAGTTATCAAGGCTAGGAATCATCACAGCATCCACAGCATCGTGCAATTTGTAGTCATGTAATAAATACAGAACTGATCCACGGAATGTTTCTCAAACTTTATGTATATTTACTAGTTGAGAAGGAAACATAAAACTACTTCGGTGTAAGAAGACCAAGCTCTGGACTCAGAAAAGACCTTGTCCCTTCTGGTTGTGTGGCTGGGCAATTCCCTTAACTCCTTTGCCTGGAAAAGAGGGATGCCATTCCCCTCCTGACCAGGCTGTGGTCAGTAAGAATGAAGGAAGGACAACAAAACCACCTAGTCCCTCAGTGACTCACCCTATGATAAAAGACATTACCATTCACATCAGAATCTGATCACGATGTTTGGAGCTTGCAGGGGAGGCCATGCTCAGAGGGCAGACCCCCAAGTCCTGTTAATTTCCTTAGATTTCCCCCCACACACACATCCCATGCCCTAACACCCAGGGGATAAAAGCAAGTTCAGATTTAACTCACCAAAAATTTCGGCCACACCTTCTACATTTTTAAACATCCCATTGAAGAAAGTCATACCTAAGTGGAAGGAAGAGATAATACATTAGAGTTGGGTTCTCCCCTTTCCTTTCCCTGTCCACCCCCTTCAGGAAGAGTGAGTAAAATTCCTTCTCTAAGAATAGATTTGACCTTGGGCTAAATTTCTAGTAATGCAGGTTGCCGTGGAAAACATAAGATAAAAATTGAGCTGTGTTGTAGTTGTTCAGTCGCTCAGTAGTGTCTGACTCTTTGTGACCCCATGGACTGCAGCATGCCAGGCTTCCCTGTCCTTCACCATCTCCTGGAGTTTTCTCAAATTCATGTCTATTGAGTTGGTGATGCCATCCAAACATCTCATCCTCTGTTGTCCCCTTCTCCTCCTGCCTCCAATCTTTCCCAGCATCAGGGTCTTTTCCAATGATGGAAAAGACTTCCAATTCCAAGTCGGCCCTTCACAACAATGCTCAGTGGTGAAAAAGACCCCTGGATGGTGAGGTCTGTCTGGACTGATAGAAATTATGGCTAAACTACAAGCACCCAGCAGGAGGTCATCATTTTGGGTCTCCATTAACGTGACGACTTTTGGAATTGGGCATCATCCCTTCTGGGCATTTTAGAAATTATACCTATGAGCTGGTTACTAGGTATACTGACTTCTATGGAGAATGCAGCTTCGAGGTTAAGGCAGGCCTGGGGCTGCTCCGGGTGAGCCCTTGTATCTGAGCTGTTACTTAGGAGCTCCTGGACTGCCGTGTAGATCGATGCCAGGGCTTCTCCTGGTAAAGAAGAGTGGCGGGCATGGCCTGTTGGCACACTGTGCTTCCTGGCCTCAATCCTTCTAAAAGCCAAGTGTGGCTTGTGAGTCAAAACATCTACCTGAAGAAGACTGTCTCCTGGGCATCGCACTTCCCATGGAGGTTGTGCCATTGGAGAGAGGCCATGAACATGTGTCTGGATGGGACTGGTCACTTAGATGCATGGGTTCATGCACAAATAATTTGGTTGACTCCACTTATCTCTCTGAAAGGTCAGAAGCGAACCCTTAGTTCAGGGTAAACCTCACCAGCTATTTCACTATGTACTCTATTCTCCAACAATGCCTGTATAAAAATCCACCTGAGAACTCTTTACAATCCAGCACTGGGAAAACCTTCCCTTCTCCAAGGAACAACTACAGATCCCCTTTTCTGATAACCTGAGCCCTGCAATGCGTCACCTTTTTATTTTTGTCCTTTCAATACAATTACTGTGTAACCCTGATTGACTAGCCCATTTCCTTCCTTCACCTGGTTGCCCCTTCCAGCTGACCCGCGTCTTTCGATAAGAGTTTTTAGTGCTTTGTCTCAAAGGAGAGCCCAATGGTGGGTCAGACACCAGAATTAACTGTGAGGGAGACGCTTTGGAGTCTTACTTAGATCACTGTACCATCAAATGCCATAGCAGTAAGTGACTCTAGGGTATATTCTGAAGGGATCAGTCTCTCTGCCAATATCCTAGACAGCTTGCTATCCAGCTAGGTCTCCTAAGAAAAGAGCAAAGTATCCTTACTGATATTTTCTGAGAGTCCCAGAGGCAGCTCATGTGGAAGGTGTGGGGTGTCAAGAGGGTGGCCCCCTATAAACGAGGAGAAGAACAAGGTTAGTACAAAGACAGGCACTGCCCACGTGCTGGGGAGGGCTGGGAGGTGGCAGCCGGGAGAGCGATGAGGATGAAGATCAGCTGGATTCTACACCTATTTTTCTAGTGCCTGGAGTGACCAGGGTGGCCCAGTGTTTTATATTGGTTGGTCTTAAGGGAGTAGTCTTCTGGTTTGGGATGGAGATTTTGAGACTTATTTTGAAGCTGTTGTGGCATACGAAGCATACAATTTTAACTTACATGGCATGTTTGTTTGGAGTTTCTTGAGATGAAGGATTGGTGGAAATAAAAACAGATACAGAAAAGACCCCAAACCCCAAGTAGTTTACAGTTGAGGACAGGGGTTTTCCCCAGACTGTTAGCGTCAATCTCACCTGGGATGCAAGCTCAGTACAAGTTATGGTCCTTGTGCCCTCGCTCAGGTCTGATCCCGCAGGTTTACTCCAGAGTAAATATCAGAAATAGACATTTTTAATAAGCTCCCCAGCTGGTTTGAAAGTTGCTGGTCTAGAAACTGCACTTTGATAAATGTTGCTTGGGAAGACGACAATAGGGTGGAAGACCTCTGTTGTTGTTCAGTCACTAAGTTGTGTCCGATTCCTTGTGACCTCAGGACTGCAAGCCCCTCTGTCCTTCACTAGCTCCCGAGTTTGCTCAGATTTATGTCTATTGAGTTGATGATGCTCTCCAGCCATCTCATCCTCTGTCGTTCCCTTCTCCTCCTGCCCTCAGTCTTTCCCAGCATCAGGGTATTTTCTAATGAGTCCACTCTTCACATCAGGTGGCCAAAGTACTAGAGCTTCAGCATCAGCATCAGTCCTTCCAATGAATATTCAGGGTTGATTTCCTTTAGAATTGACAGGTTTGATCTCCTTGCTGTCCAAGGGACTCTTAAGAGTCTTCTCTAGCACCACAGTTCAAAAGCACCAATTATTCGGTGCTCAACCTTCTTTATGGTCCAACTCTCACATCTGTACTTGACTACTGGGAAAACCATAGTTTTGACTACATGGACCTTTGTTGGCAAAGTGATATTTCTGCTTTTTAATACGCTGTCTAGGTTCTTCATAGCAAGGAGCTTACTTGATGGCTTTAGGGTTTGAACGTACTCTTGAGAGTCCCTTGAGCTGCTAGGAGATAAAACCAGTCAATCTAGTTTGAAGGGGCAAGGGAGCAACTGCGGGTCAAAGAGGCCATCACACTCCAAGGGAGTCAGCAAAGCAAAGGACAGCGGCTGTGAACCGCGGGGAAGGAGATGCACTGTTGGGGGGCGAGGACCTCGCTCACTGGCCCCCTTGCCCTTTGGTCTCCTTGGTGCCCACCTCAACCCCCATCCCCCACACCCATGCTCAAAATGTGGATTAACCCTCAAGCTTATCACTAATGTTTGCTTTCCATCACTCGCTTGGCAAGAGGATAAAAATACTAATAAGTAAATCAAATGGAATTTGGCAAGACGGCCCAGGGTTCATGCGTGTCTGTGTGTGTGCGCGTTCAGTCGTGTCCCACTCTTTGTGACCCCAGGGACTGTAGCCCGACTGGCTCCTCTGCCCATGGGATTTTCCAGACCAGAATACTGGAATGAGTTGCCATTTCCTTCTCCAGGGGATATTTCCAACCCAAGGATGGAACACGAGTCTTTTGCATCTCTTGCATGACAGGTGGATTCTTTTTTTTTTAATTAATTTATTTATTTTAATTGGAGGCTAATTACTTTACAATATTGTAATGGTTTTTGCCAAACATCGACATGAATCAGACACGGGCGCACATGTGTTCCCCATCCAGAACCCCCTCCAACCTTCCTCCCCGTCCCATCCCCCAGGGTCATCCCTGTGCACCAGCCCTGAGCGCCGACAGGTGGATTCTTTACCACTAGTGCCTCCTGGGAAACCCCAGTGTTCATAGTAAATATATACAAAGCCAGAAATACAGTCAAATACCATTACTTACCGCCGTGTGGGGCCATCAGCATTCCCAGGAGGAGAAGCACAATCATGGCAGCAGAGCAAAGGGAGGGACCTTGGCGTCAACTGGCACAGCGTCCTGGGAGAGAAGTCAGCGGAGCATGGTTAGTATGCTTTCAGAAACCAGGACACGAGACCCCACAGGACCTGTTTGTCCTAAAATGCAGTGCAGGAAAAGGAGAAAGGCCCAAAAGTGATCCTGTCCCAGCCTTGCAAGCGGCTTAACTAATAGTAATGAGACAGGTTGGGACCATGGACTCTTTCATGCAATGCTGCAATGCTGCAATGCTCGCACCTGGACACAGCTCTCCTCGAACAACAAAATATTAATACAAAGAAACCGTAAGAAACTAAAAATAACTGTGTGCATGCTCAGTTGGAGCAAATGCTGGACCCAAAAAACAGAAAGAGACCACAAACCCCAGCTGCCAGTTTTGAAGAGCCTGGAGTATAAAAACTGTGTGTCGGGAGCAAAACAGGATACTGGGCATGCCCACTACACACACACACACACACACACACACACACACACAAGTCACCCCTTTGGCCTGACCCCCGGACAGACCTCTACCCTCACCCCACATAAGGAACAAACTCACTCACGCCTCCAGAGCCAGCAAGCAAGCGAAGCTGTTGTTTGGTTTTGCTCTTGCCTGCTACCGCAGAGCCCCCAACAAAGCCTTGCCTGAATTTCTTGTTTAGCCTCTATTCAATTTCTATTGACTGGGGAAGGCGAAGAACCATAGTCCATAACAGTATGACAGTAAAGAGATCACATTCCCTCTTTGAAACTCAGTTTATCCATCTGTAAAATGGAAATGTCACCGTGCACTCCTTGAGGACATAGTTCTGCTCTCATTTATTTATTCACTAAATCGATGGTCATTTGCTGTGTGCCAGGCACGTAGCAAGGATGCAGGGAAGCAAAGTGAAGAAAACACACCTTACCTGCGAGTGGCTCATGGACTTTGGGGAAAGGCAGCAATTTAACAAGCGCTGTAGTTTGACTTTCGTAAACTGAGTTTTGAGGAACCCATGTGTGTGTCCAGCAGCATTCTCACCAGTATTCTTTTTTTTTTTTAACTTTTTAGTCCATTTTTAAGTTGAAGTATAGGTAGTTATTATTATATTATTATAGGTATTATTTTAGTTTTGGGTGCACAGCAAAATGACTCAGTGATTTATAGTATACATATATTTTCAGATTCTTTTCCATTTATAGGCTGTTATAAGATATTGCATATGGTTCCCTGTGCTATACAGTAGGTTTTTGTTTATCTATGTTAAATATAGTAGTGTGTATCTGTTAATTCCTAATTTATCTCCTCCCACCAATCTCCTTTGGTAACCACAAGTTTGTTCTCTATGTCTGTGGGTCTGTTTTGGCTTTGTAAATAAGGTCATTTATATAATCTTTTAAGATTCCACATATAAGTGATATCATGGGATATTTTTCAGCAGGATGGCTCTGAACCTTCGTACCAACATCACAGGATAAATCTGGCCACAGTGGCACTGCCTTTAGCAAACAGTGCTTTTCCTGCAGTGGCTCCATCTTTCTTCCCTTTGGCTTCTGAGTCATTTGAAGACTTCTTGGAAACAAGTATGGGTGCGTTCAGGAAGCTGCCATATTTCAGCTCTAGCTGCCCTGTGATCTGAGCAGTAAATGTACTCCAGTAGTCACTGACTGCCTATTGACTCAACCGGGTCAACTATTGTTTAATAGGGAAGGAACAATTTAAAGGCCAGGGGAATTTAGGATGATTTTAGCTCCCTGGGAATCTAACTCCCAGAGGATTGTGACTTATACATATTCTGCTTTAGAACATGTTATTTATTTTAATTGGAGGCTAATCACTTTACAATATCGTGGTGGATTTTGCCATACATTGACATGAATCAGCCACGGGTGAACATGTGTCCCCCATCCTGAACCCCCTCCCACCTCCCTCCCCATCCCACCCCTCCGGGTTGTCCCAGTGCTCTGGCTTTGAGTGCCCTGTTTCATGCATCGAACTTGGACTGGTCGTCTGTTTCACATATGGTGATATACATGTTTCATTGCTATTCTCTCACATCATCCCACCCTCGCCCTCTCCCACAGAGTACAAAAGTCTGTAGAACATGTTTTTAGGACAAAGTTTGAACTGTAATACAGAATGATCACGCTACCCCAGTGGCACACACGGGGCTGCTAAATACGGTTGTGCGTGTTGCGCACTGTGCCAAGGAGTTGTGTGTGCCGACGGGATAAGGAGGGGTTGAAATGCAGCTAGGGCTCAACTCCCAAGCTTGCCTTCTGCAGAGCTGCGTCAGCCTGGAGGAAGGGACACTTTCTGCAATTTATTCTCCCAGAGGCAAAGGCTGCCCCGTGTCCTGGTGGCCTGGCATAGGTACCTAGGGCCGTGGTGGGCCACCCTACTTGTGGGCAGGCCTTGGTATTGGGGAAGGTGTCCTAGAGGAGAAGACATTTGTAGGCCAGAGGATCTCTACTCTGTGAACTTGCTCCAGGACCCCCAGCACAGCCTCTGCTGGCTGTAAGATAAATGTTTGCTGAATGAATGTAGAAGGAGAGGGTGAGAGTTCTTTGAGATTCACACTCAACTGAAGCATTCTCTAATATTCTGCTTCTTATCTGTCAGACACAATTCTCTGCTTATAATCTTTTTTAACCAGTTAAGTTCTTATGGCAGGTTAACTTTCAAGATTGGACAGACCCTCTGATCGCACTGGCTCTTCTGCTAGAAAGTGGTATGCCCTGGGAACTCTGTGGGTGGCAGCTAAAAGCATTTCTGGGACCCATAAAGTCATACCCACATGACCGAGGCTGATGGTGTTGATGTCACACTACCAGGCACTTACTGAGTCTGATTTGTGATTGTTACCATCACCCAGCGAGAGGATGCCAAAGATTTGAGCTCAGAAGAGGAGGTGGAATCATCTAGTCCAAACTTTCTTTTTACAGATGAGATCAGTGAGACTTCAAGACTGGCCGTTTATGGTAAAAAAAACGTTCCACTTCCAAGATCCAGGGCTCATTATATTAACAATATCACTCAGGAGGTGTTGTAAGGACTGAATGAGTTAATCCATGACCATGCACAACACTTATAAGTGCCTGATGGAGAGAGATGGCCCCAAATCATTAGAAATCACAACAATGGCGTCCAGCACCAGAAAGGCTCAAGAAATAGCTATTGCAATGAAGGCTCCAATTCCCCGTTGGAGTAGAAACCCCTGTTTGGTGAAATGCAGGAGGGGGTCCACTTAGCACCGTGGATGTTGTTTTCTTCTCTTGTGACACCCATTTCAGGGAGATAGCCTCCTGAGTAGTCCTGACACTCAGAGAACAGGCCGAGGGTGATTTTTATTGGAACTGCAGCTATATTTATTGGATTTTCAAGCATATATTTTATTAGACTACAAATGAGCAGAAATGACCTTATTACAGACATAACCATGACTCAGCTCTAAGATTTTTTAAAGTAGGTTATGGTTGGGGCGACAGGGTGTTGGTGTTTAATGGGACAGAGTTTCTGTTGGGGAAGATGAAAATTCTGGAGATGATGGAGTTAATGTTAGCACAACAATGTGAATGCACTTAAAAATGGTTAAAAGGGTAAATTATATGTTATGTATATTTTACTACAATTAAAAACAAAGTTATAGACCCCAGCGCCTCATTCCTTTAAATGCCACGTTTCATCGGCTGGGTCATTCTTTGTGCTGGGTCTCCATCAACACTAAGCTGCAGAGGGCAAGCTTGGCGTTGAGCCCTGGCTGCGTGTCAGCCTCTACTTGCCCCAACGGCACACGCACCACCTTTGCACAGTGCACAATGCATACAGCAGTATTTGGCCGCCCTGTGTGTACCACTGGGGTAGCATGACCACTCTGCATTATCATTCAAACTTAGTCCTAAAAACACGACATGCAGAATATGTGTAAGTCAATCATCCATCTCACATTCCTTTGGAAGTCAGATTCCCAGAGAGCTAAAACAATTCCAATGCTAGAACTTTCTAGGTGGGGAACCAAGGCTCAGAGAGGCCCAGGAACTTGCCAAGGCCGCCTTTGCTAAAAGGCACCCCTGCAGGGGCACCAGGGCAGCACCAGAGGCAAGAATCAAACTGAGGCCAGCCAGTCCAACTTGTCTTTGGTCCAGGTGTTTTCCCCTAAACTGTGATCCTGGTCATTAAATCCCAAATAAGCAGCCTTGTCATTTTGTTCACTGTATAACTGTCGAAGCTTTTGGCGATACTAGCTTGGGAGGCCCCCAGAGTGGCAGCTACTAGCCAGAGTGTGGTGTGACACTGCAGCTGACGGCCCCCAAGTGGGGGCCAAAAAAAGGGAAACCGTGGTGTGCCCGGGGTGATGGCCCTGAGCAACAGGGAGGGGGCTTGAAATGTGTGGGGGGGGACACGCACATTAGGATCTGGGGGTGGGACGGCTCAGGGCCACTGCAGAAATCCAGTATCTTCCTACTGGAATCCAGCTTCCTTCAGCTGGCAGAGGCAGGTGCCCTTGGGGGCAGACTGAGTTCACCCCGCGGAGTTCACCTGGAGGAGAACTGCCTTTTCTTAGTTTGCCCAAGAAAGCCTCTGGGCTGTCAGTGACCCCAGGGCCATACCATCTTGTGGGACTATTGGTCTGCATGCACTGGAGGCCCGACTCACCAAAATGTCCCCTGCAGACTGATGCCACCCCCTCTAGAATGTGTCTAAGAGCAAGCCTTTCTAGCCAGACAGACCTGGGATGGAGCTGGCAGGTGGGGGCTCCAGCTCTGCCTCTCCCTTCATCAGTGCCTTGAGCTGGACACAGAAGCTGCCTGTGCTTATCTTCCTGGGCAGTAAGATGGTCATACATCTTCCTCAGGGCGTTGTTAGGATTGAATGAAGTCATCCTTGTCAAGTAGGGACATACCTGGCCACGAACTGGGTGCTCAGTAAGGCTGGCCTGGGATTAATGCTTATTTTATTTCCACATCAGCTGCCCTAGGGAGGGACAACGGTCCACACAGATTTGTTGGACTCTCACCGATGTTGTGCTGGATTTTTTTCCCCAAGGTGAATTCACCAGATGTTGTTCTCTGGCATTGCATCTCTTTGTACAAGGGTTCAGGGTGCCTTGGAGATGCTACCTACATCTTGGAGTAGCATCCAGGTCTCAGGTCTCAGACATCCCTTGAAAGCATCTCCCTCCTCCCTCTCTTCCTCCATCCTCACCCTCCCCCCCTTCCTACATCCTTCCCTCTCTTCTTCCATCCCTAACCCTCTTCCCCACTCCCTCCCTGCCTCCCTCTCCCCCTCCACTACACCATCAGGAGAAGGGGCTGCCTACCGTGAAGGTCCCACTGGAAAGCCGCTGAACGAATGACGCCTGGCTTTGAACAGAATGGGGACTGAGTCCTTTATACCCCAGGGAAAGACCCTTCGTCATGCAACCCTCCTCCCCCTCCTCACATCAAGAGGACAGCCTTTCATGAACCTGGCAGGTGGGCTGCTTCTGTTGGGGAGGAGGAATTATAATGCCCTGGCTTGGACCAGGTGAAGGCTCCATATTAAGGGGCCCACCCCGAGCCTCAGAAGAGACCCAGGCTCTAATTAGAGAACAATGACTCCCCTGTTCCACGCCCCCCAGCTCACCTCAAAGGCTTGGAGGCCCAGAGATTATGTCTTGGGGTCATCAGGAGAGCTCTGATGAAACTCACACGGGCCCTCCTTCAGGAGAAGGGCCTGCTTTGTCTGCTGTAGTTAATTTCCCAGTGAGAGGATCTCTGGGGTGATTCTTCTTCTGTGTTTCTGGCCTCGGGCCTGGGAATATGATACCTTTAGGGGTTTTCTGCACAAGCGGTGGGGTAGGGCAAGATGAGGCTTCATAATCAGACATCCTAGGTTCCCTGCCCGCTCTGCTTACTCATTCGGAGTAGGGCATGGAGCTTGTTACTGCTCAGCCTTGGCTCTGCATCCATGGGGGAATAATCCTACCAGGACCGTGAGGATGAGGTGAGCCAGGTACAGTGAGTGGATGGTAACAGAGCCCATTACATTCTAGTTCCTTCTCTTTCCTTCATAGCCCTGTTGGGAATTGTTTCCTTTCCAGATTTAACAAGGAACAATAACATTTACTGAGTGCCTATTACGTACTGCAAGTATTTTTTACAAGATTTTGTCTTTTTCATCCCAATAGCAGTGGGATGCAGCACTAACTCTGTTTTACAGATGAGATGAACAGTGAATGCATTAGTCCAAGTTCAAGTACAATGGGATTATTCTTGGCATCCAGGTGAGCCTGGCTGCGAACCCCGTGAGCTGTTCCCTCCATCACTATCTCCTGGAGAACCAGGGCCCGTCCAACAGTCTAATCTGGGAAGAACTGAGCCTTTACAAAACCCACTGAAGGGTTTCTTCACATAAGCAGTTGTCCTTGTGCACTGAAGCTTTTCTTTATAGATTGTTAATTATTGCTCAGTGTCTCATGTGCACAGAGGAATGAAGCTATGCGGTGCCCATCCTTTCTTACTAGCACAGAAGACACTCCATCTCTAATAAAATGATGGGAGTCGATGCATCAGTGTGGCAAAAATTCACCTTTTCAGCATCTCCAGAGCATAACCACTGCTTAGGGCCAAGGCAGAATGACAGTCACCGCAGGTGTTGTTCTGGACTTTTCCTGGGATTTGAGAGGCTCATTTTCTTCCCATAGCCAATAGCAGGGTATCTCAATTTAGCACTATGGATATTTTGGATCAAATGATTTTCTGTTGTGCGGGTGTCATAGGGTGTCTTGCTTGCATCCCTGGGTCTCTACCTATGAGAAACCAGTAGCAGTTCCCCTCCCCAAGTTGTGACAGACAAAAATGTCTCTAGACATTGCCAAACAAACCTCCCTGTGGGTCCAAATCACCCCTGATTAAGGTTCACTGGCCTACAATTTCCCTGGATGCTTGGCCTTTCCCTTCTCTGTTGGTGGAAAAGGGTGAAAAGCAAAGTTTTCTCCAGAACTCAGGCATAAGAGGGAAAAGGCTATTGGATGGGAGCTTACAACAGAAAGAAAGGCAATGCCAAAGAATGTTCAAACTACCGCACAACTGCACTCACCTCACGTGCTAGCAAAGTAATGCTCAAAATTCTCCAAGACAGGCTTCAGCAGTATGTGAACTATGAACTTCCAGATGTTCAAGCTGGATTTAGAAAAGACAGAGGAAGCAGAGATCAAATTGCCAACATCTGCTGGATCATCAAAAAAGCAAGAGAGTTCCAGAAAAACATATACTTCTGCTTTATTGACTACGCTGAAGCCTTTGACTGTGTGGATCACAACAAATTGTGGAAAATTCTGAAAGAGATGGGACTACCAGACCATCTGACCTGCCTCCTGAGAAATCTGTATGCAGGTCAAGAAGCAACAGTTAGAGCTGGACATAGAACAACAGACTGGTTCCAAATCGGGAAAAGAGTATGTCAAGGCTGTATATTGCCACTCTGCTTATATAACATGCAGAGTACATCATGCTAAATGCCAGGCTGGATGAAGCACAAGCTGGAAATAAGATTGATGGGAGAAGTATCAATAACCTCAGATGACACCATCCTTATGGCAGAAAGTGAAGAAGAACTTAAGAGCCTCTTGATGAAAGTGAAAGAGGAAAGTGAAAAAGTTGGCTTAAGACTCAACATTCAGAAAACTAAGATCATGGCATCTGGTCCCATTACTTCATGGCAAATAGATGTGGAAACAGAGACAGATTTTATATTTTGGGGCTCCAAAATCACTGCAGATGGTGACTGCAGCCATGAAATTAAAAGACGCTTGCTCCTTGGAAGAAAAGCTATGACCAACCTAGACAGCATATTAAAAAGCAGACACATTACTTTGCCAACAAAGGTCTATCTAGTCAAAGCTATGGTTTTTCCAGTGGTCATGTATGGATGTGAGAGTTGGACTATAAAAAAAGCTGAGTGCCAAAGAATTGATGCTTTTGAACTGTGGTATTGGAGAAGACTCTTGAGAGTCCCTTGGACTGCAAGGAGATCCAACCAGTCCATACTAAAGGAAATCAGTTTTGAATATTCATTGGAAGGACTGTTGTTGAAGCTGAAACTCCAGTACTTTGGCCACCTGATGTGAAAAGCTGACTAATGGGAAAAGACCCTGATGCTGGGAAAGATTGAAGGCAAGAGGAGAAGGGGACAACAGAGGATGAGATGGTTGGATGACATCACCGACTCAAAGGACATGAGTTTGAGCAAGCTCCGGGAGTTGGTGAAGGACAGGGAAACCTGATGTGCTACAGTCCCTGATGTGCTGGGATTGCAAAGAGTCGGACACGACTAAGCGACTGAACTGAACTGAATGGGAGCTTAAAGATTAATATAGCACCCAATTTCCTCACTCGCGTGAGCCCCCCGCAGAGGGCACCTGTTCTGAAATTGGTGGACTAAGCCACATGCACACACACCCCTCTCCCCCTCTCCTTGTTGTTTCTGTTGTTTAGTTGCTTGGTCCTGTCCAGCTCTGCAACATCATGGAATGTAGCCCACCAGGCTCCTCTGTCCACGGGATTCTCCAGGCAAGAATATTGGAGTGGGTTGCCTTTTCCTTCTCCAGGGCATCTTCCCAACCCAGGGACCAAGCCTCGTGTCTCTTGCTTTGGCAGGCGGGTTCTTTCCCACTGATCCTCCAGGGAAGCTCATTCCCCCTTCCTCCGCCTTTCTTTTTTTCTGTTGCTAGTCTTTCAGGCATGGGTGGAATACATGGAAATGTACTTGTGCTTTGCCTTTTCACAGCTTCTCTTGGATGTATTTTCTTTTCAGGAATGAAGGAAAATTCTTCCATTTTGAGCCATTTTTTATATGTGAATTCTACATAATTGCATGTAACTATAAATATTTTTTAAAGATATCCTTTTGTAAATTTTTAATATTCTGCTAATTTGATTTTGAATTTTGTATGTCAGGTATTCTGTTTTGGGATTTTTAAATAATTTATTATACTTTGTTAAAAAAGGAAAAATTGTACATTTTTAGAATGTGTTTCTGAGTAAATTTAATGTACTGAAAAAAAAGAATCCTGGTTAGCAATATTCCTTGTGTAGCTTCACCGTCTCCTTCATTGGCTAGGGCACAGTAACTGTCCCATTCTTTAATCTCATCAGAAAACCTCTGGTTTCCCTGAGAGCTCAGTTGGTAAAGAATCCGCCTGCAATGCAGGAGCCCCCAGTTGGATTCCTGGTTTGGGAAGATCCACTGGAGATGGGATATGCTACCCGTGCCAGTATGCTCGGGCTTCTCTTGTGGCTCAGCTGGTAAAGAATCCACCAGCAATGCGGGAGACCTAGGTTCGATCCTTGAATTGGGAAGATCCCCTGGAGAAGGGAAAGGCTACCCACTCCAGTATTCTGGTCTGGAGAGCCATGGACTGTATAGTCCATGCTGTGGCAAAGAGTGGGACACAACTGAGTGACTCACTTTCAAACCTCTGGTAGCCACACACGCACAAGTCAGTCAGTATGGAGGTGCACCCCCCGGGCTCCCCCATTGCCCTAAGCACCCACCACATCTGGGCTTATTCAGCCAGGGAGGGTCGAACCTCCCCTTAACCTCAAGGAGACCGCGGACTCTAGGCTCTGGTCAGTGTCCCTTGGGCCCCCTTTACTTCCTGCAGCGGCTGCTGTTGTGAGAAGGTGTGACCCTAGCAAACTAGCCCTCTGAGCTTTGTCCCCCCTGCATGGGCCTCAGAGATCCCCCACGCTTGGACTTTTAAGGGTTGTGGTCAACTGTAGTCACCATCCCTAGAGGTTGGGGTAATGGGTTCCACACGGAGTTTCCCCACAAGCAGATAGCCCAGGTGTGGGGATGAAGTCATTCATTGCTCCATCCTCTTATTTTTTCTTTTGCTTCTTACATCATACTTCATTGACTTATGCACTGTTTCACAGCGAAGTCTCCTTAGGGAAGAGGAGTGCATGCTGGTGAAGGGGGTTGGGGGGAGCAGAGGCAGAGGACCCTCCCGTGTCCCCCTTAGCAGGCATCCTCCCAGCTGCTGGAGGAAGGTCTGGGAAACAGAGCTGGACAGTCCTCCGCAATCCCCCTCCCCCAGAGGAGCCTGTCCTGCAGTGCTGTTTGTGGGCACGATACAGTCGGGGGTTTGACGGGAGGAGGAACTGAGCCACTCGGATTCCCAGTCATCCTCACCCTCCTCTCCTGGGGGTTGTGGGGGAGGCAGAGGCGAGATGGTCTGACATCCTGGCCCCTCCTGGCCCTCTGGTCCAGGTCCTTTCCCTTATGATAAATAACTCTTTGGGGAACCTCAGGGATCCTTTCTTGTTAAAGGTCCCTAATTAATATCAACTTGATCCATCAGAGGATCAGGTCAGATTCACCCACACAGAATGAGTGGTGCTGTGTTTTGTTGTTTTTTAAATTCCTATCCAGGCATGTGCACCTTTGTTTTAGCACATTTATTGCATCTTCATCAGCTTTGCAAACAAAGGGACCTTTGTAGGCTCCAGGAGTCTTGACCACAGCCATTTCTGAGTTTGACATCTGAATGACTTTGAGGATCCCTCAAGTGTCCTGAGAATTAAAAGTAAAACTTTTTGTGTTTGTCCAGACAGGAAAGCATCTGTCTGCTTTTATCCCTAAAGAACCTACTGTTCACTGGTCGTGCAAGGGTACTGGAGGGTCTTCAGATGGGGGAGAACTGTCTCCACTTGGATGCTACATGAAAAGTGACTTCTCCCTGAAGGGCGGGCATATCCAGCTCATAAAGGCATATGAGCTGGATATCCAGGGCATATCCAGATCATAAAGAAGGGAGAATTGATGATCAGCAGCATTCAGGGTGAGTGGGTGGAGGGAAGCTGTCTCCACAGTGAGGAATGAAGGGGTCCAGGCAAGGCCACTGGAGAGAGCTTAGTAATGTTCTGCAGAAACACTTGACATTTACTGGGATAATGAACGTGGAAATTGCATACAGGGACCTGATCCAAAGAGAGAGACGATTCATTGTGTGAGTTTCAATAAAGGGTTGATGCAAGAGGGCATTCAAACCAAGCATCTTCCAAAGAAAGGTCTGGTCCTTGAAAAGACAACCTCTAACCCTTGAAATATAACACCTGGTGTACTCTCGCCTGGAAAATCCCATGGACGGAGGAGGCTGGTAGGCTGCAGTCCATGGGGTCGCTAAGAGTCGGACACGACTGAGCGACTTTGCTTTCACTTTTCACTTTCATGCATTGGAGAAGGAAATGGCAACCCACTCCAGTGTTCTTGCCTGGAGAATCCCAGGGATGGCGGAGCCTAGCGGGCTGCCGTCTATGGGGTCACACAGAGTCGGACACTACTGAAGCAACTTAGCAGCAGCAGCAGCAGCAAGAGTATCTTTGTATATTTGTATCATTTCTTTTTACGTTCTGCATATAAAGGATGTCATACAATATTTCTCCTTCTCTGTCTGACTTACTTCACTCCATATGAATCTCTAGGTCCATCCATGTTGCTGCAAATAACATTATCTCTTTCTTTTTAATGGCTGAGTAATATTCCAAATGGACTCACAGACTTAGAGAAAAAAATTCATGGTTACCAGGGGAGGGAGATGGGGGGAATGGATACTTAGGGAGTTTGGAATCAACATGTACACACTGCTATATATAAAATGGATGACCAACAAGGACCCATTGTGTAGCACAGGGAACTCTGCTCTATGTTATGTGGCAGCGTGGATGGAAGGGAAGTTTGGGGGAGAGTGGATACATGTGTATGCATGGCTGAGTCCCTTTGCTGTCCACCTGAAACTATCTCAATGTTGTCAATTGGCTATATCCCAAATACAAAACTAAAAAGATTTTAAAAAGAGTATTTTTTTATACCTGGGACTTTAGATCATGCCAGGTAGTCTAAGCTAACAGGGTGATTTATAGCAGGGGCCTTGGGTCAGACAGTGTTAGCCTGATGCATGGAGGAGCTGGAGCCTGAGTAACATGGGCTCTTCATGTTCCCACATGACAGTTACCCCAGTAAAAACCCTGGACTCCATGGCTGGGATGAGTTTTCTGGTTGACAAGATTCCATGAATGATCCCATATATCATTGCTGGAAGAGTTCCGTGCGGTCTATGTGACTCCACTTGGAGAGGACAGCTGGAAGCTTGTGTCTGGGCTCTGCCCTCTGTGCCTTTTCCCTTAGCTGACCTTAATCTCTTTTTGCTGTCATCAATGAGAAAGGTGACTATACCAGCTTTTCTGACTTCTATGAGTCCCATTAGTGCATCATCCAGTCTGAGAGTAGCCTTGGGGATGCACAGAAGATAAATCAAGACAAGACATCCACAAAACAACTCTTTCATCTCCTCCTGAGGGAAGGTTCTCATCACCTCCTACTTAGGGGGCTTGGAGGATTAACTGGATTCATAGTACAGCAAGTCCGATTAGTTGTAGATTAGCTGTTTGGATAAACTGCACAGAGAAATCATATGTGACTCTCTCCAGAGGATGGGTTCATTCTTCTTCATCTATGCTTGTGTTGTCTTCCTGAAGTCCCAGGTTTAAGTCCCTTTGGGTACTGAGAGCCTCAGTGCCTGGGCTGGTTAGCTCATGCTAGCCTCACACTCTGCACACCATCTCTTCAGTCTCAGTCATCATGGGAGCTCCTTGAGCACAGCTACTAGGCTTCCATGACTTCCACGAGCTCCTTGAGCGCTGCTACTAGGGCAGGCAAGGAGGCTGGCATCACTTCCCTGACTATGAGAGCTCTAACACGTGCTCTTCTACGTTCAATACCTTACACAGGAGAGAGATGCTGCTTCCAAAGAGACCCGTGTTCAATTAATTGATGATCTGGAGCTGGAGCCTGGGTGAATTCTGCAAATGCTGCCAGCCTGGGCCAGGGCCCAGGGTGAACAGAGGTCACCCAGGGTATTGTGAGACCCTGTTGTTTTTTCAAAACCTCAAACAGACTTGCAGATGTTCTCAAGGCATTTTTGTTTTAAGGCTGGAAGAAAAAAAAGAGAGAGGGAGAAGGGAATGCTATAGAGAAATAAATTCTGGCTCAGACTATTCCTAGAGGGCCAGTATGTGGCAGTGCGCTGGACAGGGTGTCACTCAGAGTCAATGTCAGAGAATGAAGGAGCTCACGCAAGGACTGGCAGTCCAGTGATCAAGACTCCACTTTCCAGGCTTCCCTGCTGGCTCAGAGATAAAGAATCTGCCTGGCAAAGCAGGAGACATGGGTTCGATCCCTAGTCCGGGAGGATTCCACGTGCCACGGAGCAACTAAGCCCGTGTGCAACAACTATTGAGCCTGTGTTCCTAGAGCCCGGGAACCGCAACTATGGAAGCCCAGGTGCCCTAAAGCCTGAGATCCACAAGAGAAGCCACTGCAATGAGAAGCCTGCGCACTGCAGCTAGAGAGTAGCTCTGCTCCCTGCAGCTAGGGAAAAGCCTGCACAGCAATGAGGACCCAGCACAGCCAAATATAATTAATTAATTAGTTAAATAAAAGCCACAAGGGAGGACAGGAGGACTGCATTGTATTTTGCTTGACTGTTGTAATATAATGTACGGCCATATGGCCACTCGGCTTATATTTGAATTACATTTAGCAGGGGGTTTTCAGAGTTCAACTTGGTTCCGTGATTTTTAAGAAGCCAGATTCCCTTGACCAGACAGTTCAGAAAGATGGAACAATAAAATGGCCACACTGTTGCTTTGGGGAACAAACTACATCAGCCACTTTTGTCAGCAGGAGTGAAAATTAAAATGAAGACGTCTGGCCTCTGAGGATGCCTGAGGACAAGGATGGAGGTGCCCTACACCCCGCTTGTAGCAGGTCAGGCTGCGTCTTTTTCTTGAATCATGTGTACACACTTGGCTCTGGTCAGGCATTTGAGAGCTTACATGGCGATTCTCTCCTGTTTCATTTGTCTTTGTCTTTAGAGCTTACAAGGAGACTCAGAGAGGGGAAGAAGCTTGCCCAAGAGCACACAGAAAGACACAATGCTTTGCTGGGCTGACTCCTGCTTTTTTTTTTTCAAACTGTTAGGCGAAGGGAACTCAGAAATACCCTAGACTTTTTGTCTAGGATTCATGATCGCTAAATGAGTTACACCTCCTCCTACTGATCCTGTGCTAAGGCAGAGTTCTAGACCTTTTTCGTAAAATAGTCTGGCTGTGTACTTACTGTGTGAATGGAACACCCTTTTCACCCTCTGACAGATGTATGTTGCATTCTTCAGAAACCAGGAATAGTAGTCAAGACAATACCTAAAGATCGAAATCACAGTCGAGAGTAATTATTACCCTTTGTGGCTATTAGAAGAGAACCATCTAAAAAAGAAAGTCATAATGGCTAATTATTCACAACAAAAAATTCTCTCTCTCCATCTTTATAGGCTGTGGGAGGAAAGGTAGAGAATGAGTCTTCACAGGAAAAAGTTCAGACTTTAGAGTCAGAAAGACTTATTCTTCTACCATCAGGACTTGCCAGGACATGTGACTTCAGGCTGATTACTTAATTCTTTGAGCCTTAGTTTTTTCATACATAAACAAAAGACAATAATAGAATCTAAACTCTTAGGGTATCTTGCGGAAGACAGGAGACACTGTTTGCAAAGATCCCCAACGGTGCCAGAATTACCATTAGTGATGGTAATGGTACCATCAGTGATGAATATCATCTATTTTTGTGTGAGGTGGTCAGAGTACAGGGCTGTTAGAGTTAACCATGCAGCCAATACCTAGCAAGACAACATCCTGCTCTTGGCTGGTGACTACAGAAATTGTTTCAAAGGGCTTCAGTGAAAAGGTCACACATATCATTAGGAAGAAGAGTTTTCTGTGCAAATTGTATCACTGGCTGGATGTCGGACTCTGGGAATCTACTTCCCTGTCAATCCTTCACCTGATATACAAGGAGGCTGGGCTAAACATTCTCCAGTTGCTTCGATTTCTATCATTCTGTGATTCTAGTATTTTCTGTGCTGTGCTAAGTCGCCTCAGTTGTGTCTGACTCTTTGCATCCCCGTGGACTGTAGCCCACCAGGCTTCTCTGTCCATGGGATTCTCCAGGCAAGAATACTGGAGTGGGTTGTCATGCCCTCCTCCAGGGGATCTTCCCGATCCAGGGATTGAACTTGCATCTCTTATGTCTCCTGAACTGGGACGGGGACGTCTTTACCACTAGTGCCATCTGGGAAGCTTCTGGGGAGCAGCAATTGCTCATGTAGAGCTTGGCAATAAAGATTTCCCAGGTTCTATCGCCTTCAATTTACCTGGAAAAGGAAAATCCCTGGGAAATTCCATGGACAGAAAAGCCAGGACAAAAGAGCCAGACATGACTTAGTGACTAAACAATAGACAAAATGCTCTGATTATTCTCTTCTAATAAATCATACCAGGCTGAAGGCATTGGCTTAAAGCTCAACATTCAGAAAACTAAGATCATGGCATCTGGTCCCATCACTTCATGGCAAATAGATGGGGAAACAGTGGAATCAGTGGCTGACTGTATTTTCTTGGGCTCCAAAATCACTACAGATGGTGATTGCAGCCCTGAAATTAAAAGACGTTTACTCCTTGGGAGAAAAGCTATGACCAATCTAGATAGCATATTAAAAAGCAGAGACATTACTTTGTCAACAAAGGTCCATCTAGGCAAGGCTATGGTTTTTCCAGTGGTCATGTATGGATGTGAGAGTTGGACTATAAAGAAAGCTGAGCGCCGAAGAATTGATGCTTTTGAACTGTGGTGTTGGAGAAGACTCTTGAGAGTCCCTTGGACTGCAAGGAGATCCAACTAGTCCATCCTAAAGGAAATCAGTTCCAAATATTCATTGAAAAGACTGATGTTGAAGCTGAAACTCCAATACTTTGGCCACCTGATGTGAAGGGCTGACTCATTTGAAAAGACCCTGATGCTGGGAAAGGTTGAGGGCAGGAGGAGAAGGGGACAACAGAGGATGAAATGGTTGTATGGCATCACCAACTGGATGGACATGAGTTTGGGTAAACTCCAAGAGTTAGT
This sequence comes from Bubalus kerabau, assembly GCF_029407905.1. NCBI lineage: Eukaryota > Metazoa > Chordata > Mammalia > Artiodactyla > Bovidae > Bubalus > Bubalus kerabau. The sequence continues at coordinate 11,241,754 of NC_073637.1, read as the reverse complement.
GATGGACAGGGAGGCCTGGTGTGCTGCATTCATGGGGCTGTAAAGAGTCAGACACGAGTGAGCAACTGAACAGAACTGAACTGAGGGCACTGGGGCTCAGGGCCACTCAAAGTCCTCTGTAATTATTCCAGCAGATGTAACACAATGTAACACAATTCCAGCAGATTTGTAACAGCAGGTGCAGCAAGTCAACTTGACAACACTTGACTGCACTGTGGCATGGCCACCCGCCTTGGCTCTGGGGACCCAGAAATGAATGGGGTTCCATTCTGGCTCTCAAGGAGGTGACATTACAGCAGAAGACCTACTGGGGAGTGCATTCCTCAAGGTACCGCTGTCCCCTGTGTGTTAGTTATTTAACGCCTGGCCGCCTAGTAGCCTGCAGAGGAGCCGAGCAGAGTTAGAAGCCTGTAAGTACTGGATGCAAAGAATACCTCCCGGCCTCCATCCTGGGCTCTCTCTTCTGGCTCGTGCAGAGGCATTGCTGGAAGAAGCGGCACAGCTCCATCAGACAAGGGTTGAGCTTCTGCACTGTCAGCGCGAGGGGAGCAGCGGTCATAGCCCCCTCCTTAGAGAGCGGCTCAGGACACCCTGGAAGATGCAATCCCAGACCAGTCACATCAACAAGCATTTAGCATGCATCTTCCCTGCAATTCAGGAGATCCCGGTTGGATTCCTGAGTTGGGAAGATCCCCTGGAGAAGGGATAGGCTACCCACTCCAGTATTCTTGGGCTTCCATTGTGGCTCAGCTGGTAAAGAATCTGCCTGCAATGCGGGAGACCTGGGTTTGATCCCTGGATTGGGAAGATCCCCTGGAGAAGAGAAAGGCTACCCACTCCAGTATTCTGGCCTGGAGAATTCCATGGACTACAGTCCATGGGGTCGCAAAGAGTTGGACACGACTGAGCGACTTTCACTTCACTTCTCTTCCCTTTGTTAGGGTCTGTGCTGGGTGAATATTGTCTCGCCCCTGGTCTCAGGTAGCTCTGGACCAACAGGTAAATGTGGCCTTGCTTCACCGTGACTATCAAAGCTGCTGTGAGAGATCCTAGAGAGGAAGAAAGGTGAGGGACCGATTCCTGGAGGAAATCAGAGATGCTCTTCCTGAAAATTCCTAGAGAAACTTTACATTCCTCATTAGATGGGTGGGATGATGGATAGCTAGAGCTATATAGAGATAGATAATATGGGTAGAGATGGGCTTTCCAGGTGGCTCAGTGGTAAAGATGCCACCTGCCAATTCAGGAGACGAGGGCTCAATCCCTGGTTTGGAAAGATCCCTTAGAGAAGTAAATGGCAACCCACTCCAGTATCCTTGCCTGAAAATCCCATGGACAGAGGAGACTGGTGGGCTACAGTCCATGGGGTCACAAAAGAGTCGGACACGACTTAGTGACTAAAGAACAACAGATACAGATATAGATCCAGACTGTTATTGTTCAGTCACTAAGACAGGTCCAACTCTTTGTGACCCCATGGACTGTAGTCTGCCAAGTTCCTCTGTCCGTGGAATTCTCCAGGCAAGGATACTGGGGTGGGGTGCCATTTCCTTCTCCAGGGATAGATCCAGAGAGATACAGCCAACACATTTTCTAAAATTCAGTCCGACCACTGCCCCCATCCGCACCTCTCATGCCTTTCTTTAGAACCTGGAGAAAAAAGGCTTGTAAGTTCCTATGGTAGCATAATCAAATCTTTGTCTGAAAGGCCCATTCACCATTCACTGCAGGTTTAGAGCAGGGCCAAGGCAGATCTTAGGTGATATGAAAAAGGAGACATGCAGGGTCCAGCAATTTAATAATGCCGTGTTGACATATGACTGGATGGTCCGGGAACATTCAGGAAACTAGTCTTGAAAGGCATCCAGGAGCGGGAGGGACCTGAGAACTCAGCCTTTGAAAGACTCACTTTGTATCCAGTTCTGTCTTCTGCCAACTGGCTCCACAGAAACAAAGGAGAGCGCTGGACCTTCAAAAGTTGGGAAAATGCAGCGCAGACCACAGAAACCCCAAGTTCTGAACCTCTGTCAGGAGTCATGAAAACCCACATGCAATCCCAGAACAGGGTTTTCTCTTGAATTCCGTAAGAATGAAGTACACACCAACAAGGGCCTACTGTAGAGCACAGAAGACTCTGCTCAGTGTTGCGTGGCAGCCTGGGTGGGAGGGGAGTTTGGGGGACGATGGATACATGCATACTTATGGCTGAGTCCCTTCACGGTTCACCTGAAACTGTGACAATATTGTTAATCTGCTACACTCCAATACAAAATAAAAAGTTAAAAAAAAAAACAAAAGAAGTGTGCATACAGGGATGGCCTTTCAAACAGAATGGAAGTTAATGACACTCAACAGCTGGGAGTCGAATATTTCTTTTTTTTAGGGCTTGACAGATATAAGTTTTTATATATAAAATGGATAAACAATAAGGACCTACTTTATAGCACAGAGAACTATATTTGATATCTTATGATAACCATAATGGAAAGGAATATTACAAAATATATATATTGCATATTTGTATGTAACTGAACCACTTGGCCTTACAGCACTGATTAATGTGACATTGCAAGCCAACTATACTTCAATTAAAAATTTAAAAAATTTTATTCTATCTGCATGTATTGCGTACATTAAAAAAAAAACATGTTTCAAAAGATATAAAAATAAGATTAAAACATTAAAAATAAAAAATGATAATAGGGCTTGATGACACCAATATAAGTTTTTCTAGTTTGCATGGGCTGTAAAAGAGCTTCTAAGGGTCATTTTATTTAATTTTTTTCAGATGAAAATCCTTGGGTTATTTTATTTGATAACAATGATTGTCAATTTCTTTAAGTAACTGTAACAGTCTTTTAAAACAAATTGTTTATTTATTTGGCTGCACCAGGTCTTAGTCTCAGCATGTGGAATCTAGTTCCCTGATCAAGGATCAAACTCAAACTCCCTGCATTGGGAGCAAGGAGTCTTAGCCACTGGACCACCAGGGAATTCCCTCTTTTTTCTTTTTATTGTTAAAGTTATCCCAGTTCTTTCTTTCTTTTTAAGTGAGGTATAATTGCATTAAAGGTTACATATTGTATGATCCTAGTAATATAACTTATTTGGGCAGGGGGCAGCACCATGCAGCACGTGGGATCTTAGTTCTCCGACCAGGGATCGAACCCATGCCCTCTGCACCCCTGCTTTGGAAAAGCATAGTCTTAACCAGTGGACTGTCAGGGAAGCCCCAGGGGTTGAATTTTGGAGTCATCCTTTCCTCCTTCCTCTCTTTCTGCTAACGTCATGCTCATTGTAAGAATGGCTTCCATTTGCAAAGCGTACAGCACTTTCTCAATGGGCGTTCATTCAATAAAAATTGTTTGAATTAAGTTATATGGTGCTGTCCGGTTCCAAATCACTTCCGTACACATTATCTTACTCAATACAAAACCCTGCAGAGGAAAGACATTTTTAGTGCCCACAATAATTATTACCATTCTCGCTTTACAGCAGAGAAAACTGAATTCTGGAAATTGAGTGCAGGAGGGTACCTCACCAGTAAATAGCAGAGCTAGGATTTAATCCCAGCAGTCTGAATCTAAATTTATCAAACAAACCTCTTTTTATTATAGTACACAACTTCACCCAAAACAAACAAAAGCTATAGGAGTGACAGGGCGCTGGTACATACTTGAAAACTGGTGGGTTCCTGGGATCAAGGCTGACTCTTCACCAGGTATAAAGGTCCACACGGCAGGGAGGTCACCTGCATAGGTGACAATGGCCTCACAAAGGTCAAAATGAAATGGTCTTGGGTTATACATACAACCAGAGAATCACGGCATCTTAAGGAACTCTCAAATCTATAGAGAAATTGTAGTCAAGAAAGAGGAAGTGATTTATGAAGATTACAGGGTCATTTAACAGCACAGCAAGACTTAGTTCTCCTGCCTGTTTTCCTTCTAGAACCAGTAAAGTACAATAGCAAGCCTGGTCTGCCTGCAGACACCCCCATCGCCTCATGCCACTGCCCTTAAACTACGCTTCCCACCTGGGGTATAGCATTGCCCTTTGCAAGGCCACATTCTTACCTGCCTGTGGATATTTGGGGGCTGGAGCCTTGGTAGGATTTGGAGTCTGTGTGCCAGGGGTGGATGGACCTGGGATGAGAAGAGAGAGAGGTGAGCTTGGCTGTCTTCTAAGGATGCCTGAGCAGAAATGGTGCCCTGACACCAGTCCTGCCCTGTTCATCCCCTGCTGCCTGTCAAGCCAGGTGTCTGGTAGGATGCTGAGGATGCAAAAGTCAGTTAGAAATAGCACAGCAGTGAAGAATGCTACAATCCACTGAACACAGTTGCCTATAACAAGGGCATCTGGCTACAGGGATCAGAAGAAGTCATTTTAAAAACTCACAAACCAGGCTTCGCCGGTGTCTCAGGGGTTAAGAACCTGCCTGCAAATGCAGGAGATATGAATTCAATCCCTGATCCTGGAAGATCCCACATGCCAAGAGCAACCAAGCCCGTGAGCCAAAACTACTGAGCCCGAGCTCTGGAGCCCAGGAGCTGCAGCTACTGAGGCCCGAGCACACGCGTGCCCTTGCTCCACAAGAGAAGCCACTGCAGTGAGCCTAAGTACCGCATGCAACTGGAAAGAAGCCCGAGCCGCAACAAGTATCCAGTACAGCCAAAAACAAATAAACAGAATTTTAGAAAGCACAGAAACCACTTTTGTCTGGTTACAGGAGTAGAAAATATGGAAAATTCATGACACTGCAGTGATGAAAAATCAAAATCCTCTCTGCTTCCCAGATACAGTCATGGTTAACGTGTTGTGAATTTCTTTTCAGTCTTATTTTGGTCTATTTTTAATTTTCTGTGTGTATTTATTACACACACATGCATACACACGTAAATACATAAACAAACACATAATTGGAATCAGACAACAAAGTTTCAGGCCATCCTCATATTGTGATTATATTTTAATGTGCATATCATTATATTTATATGTAATTAATAGAGGTAGGGGGCTTCCCTGGTGGCTCAGTGGTAAATAACCTACCTGCCAGTGAAGGAGACACAGGTTTGATCCCTGGGTAGAGAAGATCCCCTGGAGAAAGAAATGGCAACCCACTCCAGTATTCTTGCCTGGGAAATCCTATGGACAGGTGGACAGAGGAGTCTGACAGAGACTAGCGGGCTACGGTCTACGGGGTCACAAAAGAGTCGGACATGACTCAGCAACTAAACAACAACAACAGCGGAGGCAGGAGTGAGCAATCTCTCTTACCTGAGGTCGGGCTGGTCTGCATCGGGCTGCCAACTGCGGCTGCTGTCCCGGCGGGAGGCCGGGAAAGGCTCCTTGTGTTCATAGTCTCCTCGGGCTTAGGAGACGTAGGCAAGGAGGCAAGGGTCTCCCAGGGAGGCCCTGCAGGAGCTTTCTCGCTGGTGACCTGAGCCCAGGGCGCAGGTAGAGTGGAAGCCTTTGCCTGTCCGTGGCCCGTCACCCATGGAGTTCTGGCCACCTTCCTAGTAGCTGCACGGTAACAGGGCATGTACATGTTGACTGCCTTGATTCAGATGTAAAATTGACAAGACATTGACATATAATCAAAGGGTATATGCAATGTGCACGCATAATATAGATTATCCAGGGACTCCAGCTCTGTCCTGAACTGGAATAAGGGGACCAAACTAAACTTCGTTTTCCTAACTACCAATCAAGAAAAAAATTCTCCAAATTTCTAGGTCACTAAACAATCAGCTAGAGTGTGTGTTTGGGGGATGGTGGACTCTGTGAAATTTAAGCAATCAATACATTTCTAATCATGTGGCATAGTGGAAAGGTTACAAGGTTTAAGGTGAGGAGACCTGGAGATGTACATTCTGTCCCCAACTCCTCTGTGCTGCGAACTTTGGGGCAAGTTACCAAACTCTTTTTAGCTTTACCATTAAAATGGAGGTGATGGTGATGATGATGCCAGCCTGACAATATCACAGGATGGTTATTAAGACAAGCCTTCTCTTGTTGATCTTTTAAACAAAACTCGTCAGATGGTTTTCACTTGCTTATTCCCATGGTAGGAATCAAAAAAGTTTTTTTTTTCAAGTTTTTACAAAACTAAACTCCTGGGAGTATCTTAACTCTATAAGTTAAGTTGGAAACAATTGGCATTTTAAAAATATTCAGATTTCTCATCCAGAACATGATATATCACTTTATTTAAACATGCTTATATTACTCTTGTTAAAGTTTTAGGTAGTTTTTCTTACATAAAACTAACACTTTCCCTGTTAGGGTGATAGCTAGGTATTTTATGATTTCCCTGGCCACCTGCAATCACGTCTTTTTCATGTTATACCAGAAATCACATCTTTTTTCATGTTATACCAGAAAGTTTTCTTATTTTGTATAACTGTCTAGGTGCAGATGTATTACTACAAACTTTTCTAGTTAGTGAAGCTGATTCCTTTTCCTCATTTTTGTTTCCCTGCCTGCCTGACTTTTATCAATTCTCATCCTTCTCAGGGGAGCCTCTCTCTGGGTTCTCTAGAATAATAGCTCTTTGTAGGCTGAATAACAACTAATCAGTCTGCTAGCCTATGCCTTTCTCCCAGGTCTGAGAGCTCAGGAAGGAAAGAGAACATTGATAGAGCCATGGGTTTTTTTTTAACAGCTAGCCTGGGGTCTGATATTAAACACATGCATTGACAAGTAAATGAATGAATGAATTCTGGTGACTCTGGTCCAGTGCTGGAGCTCATTGAGACATAACTGTCTTTTAATGAAAGAGTTATCTCAGTCGTATGTTATTCCAAATAAGATTAGAGTGCCTTTTACATTTCTAGTGGTAATACCATTGATCAGTGTCCACAAACATGATGGGAAAGGAAGAACTTCTCAGCAGGTCATTGGCAGCAGCTTTCTACACTGACATCAAGTCATTAACGTATTCTTGGCATCATTATCCAGCCTAACCCTACCTGCCAGAAAATATTGAGTTAATTTCATATCATTAGTGTGTGAATTTCAGGAGATATTCCCAACCGCTTTGCTGAAATAAAAATACCTGATGTTACAATATAATACAATTATGTAAGATATTACTATTGGAGGATGCTTGCATGAAGTGCACCAGGAAACTTCTGTACTATTTTTGCAACTGTGAATGTTGAACTACTTCAAAATTTTAAAAGTTATAAAAATAAACATTAGAAAGACATTATGCCAGTGATATTTGTCACCTTTGCTTATAAGTATTAGACCCAGACTGGTTCACATCTCTTATTTAAGGGATGCTAAAGAAAGGGGTTAGTGGAGAAGAGATAAAGGAAGGATTTCACTTATTTATCTGAGCCCAGAGGGAACTGGGGTGGGCGGGCAAACAAGACAGGAGAGGAAAGGGTGAGAAATCTTACCGGAGGCTGGGAGGGTGGGAGAGGCCATGTCCTGGGTAGCTGTGGCTCTGGCCGTGGCCTTGGTTGTGGCTCTGCTGTGATGCTCAGGAAGCACGTTTGTCTTCAAGGTCTGCTCTGCCTCTGAAGGATGCATTGTGTCTGTCCCGGAAGAGGTCCTCAGAGCAGACACTCCAGCCCTCTGGGCTCCACGTGGGGGGCTCGTCCTCGGTAGTGTTTGCTGGCTTGTGAGTGTGAGCTGTGAAGTCAGGGCCGACGCCGTGGTAGCTGCACATTTAAGGAGACAGTCAAGAGCAGCTTTACTATGCTGATATTTTGGACACAAAGAACTGTTGAACCACTGGAAGATCATTGGACGGCAAATATACACAATACAGAGGTTCAAAATCACTCGGAACTGTACCTGACATCACCAAGAAGAGGGTTTCTCCTTCAGTGAGCTGAAACTAAGCTGAAATATCAAGCTCTGAAAACACTGCAGGAAAAAGCCCTGTGCACAAAATGCAAAGCTGTCAGACCCAAAAGCATCAGACACTTGACGTGTTTCCTGAACAGAACCTGACTCCCGTCAGAGTCCTCGCCCACCTGGCAGCCCTTTGCTCCTCTGTGGCTCTGACGCTGGTCCCTGGAAAAGTGCTTAGGTTTGCTCAGGTGCCCTGGGGGTATGACTAGGGGCCAGGGGTGAAATCTGGGAATTAGGGGTTCTCAAGCAGAAACCACTTGAAAGATAGGCTCCCACAAAGACAGCATGTGCGTGCATGCCAGTTCAGTCATGTCCGACTCTTTGTGACCCCATGGACTGTAGTTCCCCAGGCTCCTTTGTCCATGGAATTTTCCAGGCAAGAATACTGGAGTAGATTGTCATGCCCTCCTCCAGGGGATCTTCCCGACCCAGGGATCGAACCTACATCTCCTGCATTGGCAGGTGGATTCTTTACTCACTGAGCCACTCAAGAAGCCCCCTACAAAGACAGAAGGAAGGCTTCATTCAGAGGAAGAACCCCCCCAGTGTCCTTGGATGCTCCATGAAGAGGAGGAAGAGACTCAAGTGTTCACTAAGCCTACCTCGGTGGAAGGGTGGCTTAGGGAATGGGGGCCCATGTCAGAACAGGACAGGCTCCCAGTAGCCCATAAGGTCCCATCCTCTGGGTAGACGAAGGCTGGCCTGCAGACAGGTGGGGTTTCAGCCCCTAGTTGCCTGTCTGGCAGGCAGCTATGTGTTGGGCACAACCAGTGAAATTGCAGAAGGTGGCCCTGCAACCTTATTTCCTCTCTCTTGCCTTACTTTCCGGGCTCAGCATCACTCCACATGCACCAGAAGCCTGGTCCTTGCTCCCAGATGAATGGACATGGGGCTGAGTACCTGCCAATCAAACCATCACTCAGACAGGTGACTGCCGTCAAGCACATCAACCTTGGGTCAACACAGTCTCTCTTCCCAAGCAGTTGTTGCTTGGAAAATTTACAGAAAGAGCACAAAAGGAGAGACCTAATTGAGACAGTGAGTGGAAAGTCATGGAAGGACTCTCTGAAGAAGTGAGATTGGCTTAAGCCTCAGATCTGTCCTCAGAATTGAAAGGAACCCGCCAATGGCCCATTGCATCTCTTTATCAAGCACAAGTTGATAACTTCCATAACTAAGAGATGCCCTTTAATAAGGGGTTCCCAGGTTGCACTAATGGTAAAGAACCCGCCTGCCAATGCAGGAGACATGAGATGTGGGTTTGATCCCTGGCTCAGGAAGAGCCCCTGGAGGAGGGCATGGCAATCCACTCAAGTATTCTTGCCTGGAGAATCCCAGGGACAGAGGAGTCCGGGGGGCTAGAGGACATGGGGTCATAAAAGAGTTGGACACGGCTGCAGTGACTTAGCACACCCTCACACCCTACCTACAATAAATACCAATCAAGGCAGCCTTGTGAAGTGGAATTGGAGATCTACTGCAAACTTCATTTCACTCCAAGGAACACTGATGAAGAACCTACTGTGCACAAAGAACACTGTGAGGCATCAAGATGAAGGCAGACCGTGGAGATGAAGGCAGACCGTGGAGCTGAAGGAGGCTCAGCCTCTGCCTTCAAGTGTGATTCCTTGAGGAGACACACAGATAAAGTCATCTGTGATTCAACCTGGAGTAACAGAGAGTCCAAATGAGGGTTGTAAGATTACAGAGGACAGAAGACTAATTTTGGTTAGGTGATTTTGTTGGAAAGAAGAGTCAGTAGCTGAGTTAGTCATTGACAGACAAATTGGATTCTGAAATATGGAAAAGTAGAGAAGTTCCATTCTGGGATGACAGCAAAATTCCAAAGGTGTGGAGATGTATGCCATCTGCAAGAAGAGGCAGGGGTTTCAATAGAGTTTTAGCAAGAGATTTATGTAAAGAGAGTAGATGAGTGTGGGCTTGATGATAGAGAAATGTATATTCCTTGCTAAGGATTTCGGACCCTCTGCTGCTGAATTAGGAGTTCTGAGCAGTAGAAAGATATAACCCAATTATATTATAACTATTTTGGGAATGGATGGATATTTCAGAGAAATAAGAGACTGAGTCAAAGGAGATTGGTTCAGAGGCTGCTATAGTAAAGGTAGATGATGAGAACTTGAACTAAGATCATCACAGCAGTATAAAATAGTCTTGGAAGATCAGCCACATTGCAGAAACGTTATTCGGCTAGAAATGACAGCTAAGTGTAGAAGAGAAAGCTTTAAGGTGACCCAAAAGGCCACCTGGTGCCAGAGAAAATGCAGAAAGATGGGGAGGTATGAGTATGGAGGGGCAGAAGATGGTATCTGGGATTGGATGGTATCTGGTATCTGGATGGCATCTGGGTATTATGGAGTGGCAGTGTTTACAATAGGGTCACAAATTCAAATACGTACAAAAGTCAGGTAGTTTATATGAGAAAAGAAGTGCGAGGCAACAGGAAGAGGTGAGGGCTATGGAAAAGAGGAGAAAAGGGTCTCTCCTAACAGGGAGGATGGCAGTTCAACTCCATTTGCTGGCTGCCAGGGGTGAGAGGGAGGACCCAGGGCTGCCAGGTCTTTTGACAAAAATAAATCTAGAAATCCAAAAAAATTTCAGTGACAAAATCCTCTGATTTTAACACAACACAGCTAAATAAAATACCTGAGGGCAGCGTTCAATCTTCAGCTTGCTAGCTGGGACCTTGGTCTGGAGACTATTGTAGGAGTTTGGGAGGGTTACACTCACCCAGAACACCAGATATGTTGCTGGTAAATGTGTAATTGATAACAGGGGACTTTTCCACCAGCTCCCAGAAGTCAGAAAGATTCCGTCCTGCAGAAACCACAGCAACAGGGTCAAATCTTGGGCTTACCTGTTAGAGAGTTTGCGTGTAATTCTCAGCTCAGAGAGCTGGTCAAAGAATGGCTGCTGGTGGTTCACCTGACTTTCCTGTCATCACGCAGATGAAGATGCAGTCGGATTCATTCGTTTGACTCACTGCAAAACAGACCAGGACACAGCAGGACTTAGCAATGGGCCTGAAGCTGTTAAGTCTTTGGTTGAAATGAAAGTTAAGTTGGAAATTTCTAGCTCCAGTTGTTACAGGAAGACAAGGCTAACTCCTGATTTGGGAGCCCTGCTTCTTCGTATTCCGTGCTGAGTGCCACATCTCAATATTTGCCGAGCATTTTCAAGACGAGCAGACCTGAGAGGATGGAAGCTGACTTAAACATCTCTGTGAGGTGGCTGCTGGAATTTCCAACGATGTCCACCAGGAGGGCGGTGAAGTCTGCAAGACAGATTGAGCAAGGTTGCATTTCTGAAGCTCAGTTTAAGTTTCAGAGACATGAGAGGAAAAGTACATTGTATGTGGATTTTTCAAAGTAAATTTAACAAGTTTGATTTAGTTCAGTGTATTGAGGAATACTAACAACCATTTTTAATATTACCAGTTTCTTTTTTTTTTTTTTTTTTTTTGCCAAAAAAAAAGAAACTTACCAGTTTCTTTTTAAGTCTTAATTTTAGTCAGGCAGAAAACTTCTGGATCTACCACTATAATCTCCTTTCTTCTCTCATTTCCCTCCCTGCCTGCACCGCACCCCCCTTCCTCCCTGCCCCCCACCATCCAAACCCTTCTCTGCCAGTACCAAAGAGCTGTGCAAGACCAGAGTATTGAGTAATGAAAAGATCAGTAATTTTTCTGATTTGTTTCCCTTATACCTCACGATTTCATCTCATTGATTTAGAACACCAAATTCACTGGATAGGAAGCAGTTCTGCAGACATGGGATGTAAATTTAAGTAACCTCAGATTTTCAAAATGGTATCAAATCTAGTGGTGGATTATAAATGGTAGACTACCAAAGGAGACAAGAACTGTACACAAAATAGACCAAGGAAGCTTTTCTGCTGCCCTCCATGTTAAGAAGTCTGATGGGAGGAGACTGAGACAATCTTACCACATTTCAAGCTATAAAATCTCTCTCTGAGTGCATTCTGAACAAGTCTTAACGTGGCGGGAGCCACTGACCGATGAAAGTTCCTATTACACTTCCTACGCATACAGCTGCCTCCTCCTCTGCTGTCCATTTATCGTTTTCCAGGACTCAGCTAGGTTTTGGCTTCTACAACAAGGAGTATTTATTCTAGGAGCCCCAAACAGTGAATTTTGAAAGACACTTCCGTGGATAGTTTCCCATCATGCCTTGCATAAATGATTGTTTTCAGTAATAGGGCTATGAGCTGGGGTTGGGGGCGAGCTTTGAAAATATAGAACCCAGAGCATTGAAAATATGGAACTCAGAGAGGTATGAAAAGGAAATGTGACGATGGTGAAATGTATGTATCATGTGAGGCCAGTGGGAGGCGGGTGCTACCCTCCGAGCTGGGGTCTCGGTGCCATGTCATCACCACGCCGCATGGGTTCACGGTTGGTCTCCTGGAGGGTGCTGCGGTGGTGCACCTACAGTGTGGACACGTGACCATGAAGAAGGTAGGCACCCTTCGTGATGTCTGTTTAGACCAGTCTGTCCCTAGTCACATTGGTAAACGTAAAAACTGAAGAGGGGAAGTACTTCATTTCTCATGCCATCTATTTTCTATTTCTCAAAAGTCTCCATTGCTATTAATTCATTCATCTAACATTCATTGAGTGTCTACCATGTGCCAGACATCACTGAGGCACTGGAGGACTGTGTAAAACCCCATCTCTGCCCATCAGGAGCTGAGATTAGTGGGGGAGAGAGACTCATAAACAGACCAAGAAACTGCAATCCACAATTTCAGTCCACTATTAATAGCACATGCATCATATAATGAGAGTTCCTTGGAAAGCAAAGAGCTCAAACCAGTTAATCTTAAAGGAAATTGACCTGAGTACTCTTTGGAAGGACTGATGCTGAAGCTGAAGCTCCAATACTTAGGCCACCTGATGCAAACAGCTGACTCATTGGAAAAGACCCTGATGCTGGCAAAGACTGAAGGCAGAAGAAGAAGAGGGTGATAGAGGATGAGATGGTTGGATGGCATCACCGATGGACATGAACTTGGGCAAATTCCGGGAGATGGTGAGGGACAGGGAAGCCTGGCATGCTGCAGTCCATCGGGTCACGAAGAGTCAGACAACACTTGGCAACTGAACAACAACAACATTAATATCACATGGAAGCTATGAGCATGGCTTTGGAGCCCAGACACCAAGGATGGAGTTCAAATTCTGTGCAAGCTTCAGAGAGATGAGGAAATTTCCCAAGGTCTTAGAGTATGTGGCAGGGCTTGAATTCGAGCTGAGGCCTGCCTTGTGCTAAAGCGCCAGCTCTTCTGAAAATTTCTACCACTGCTCATACACATCTCTTACTCAATACATTTGTCAACTCTCCTTTTAGAGCTGCTCCTACAGTCGGGTCCTAGGCTTGGAAGAGAATCAGTTATCACTGCCTCGAAGACATTCTTTGTTTCGGTGAAAATTTGAATTATCTGAGTAACAACATGTAGATGAATGATATCGACTACTTTCATATATAATAGGAAGTAGGGGGAAATTTCTTTTTGTCTATCTAATTGGTGATGACCTATGAATGTCTCAGTACTCAGTGTCGACAAGGGTGAGGAAAAGCACACACTTTCAAACATTACTGATAAGACTGTAAACTTATGCAAGATTTCTAGAGGACTGTTTAGTGATGTGAATCATCACAAGACCCCCTTTCTGTCAGACAACAATTCTATTTTGAAGACTTTATTGTATAGGGATAATTGGACAAATACTCCAAGTGATTGTACACAGGTACTCATCACACATTGTTGAGAACTGTAAAAAAGTTTGCATCAGGAGAAGATAAATAAATTATGGTACTTTTTTTCAATGAATATTATGAATTTGTATGAAAGGAAATTCATATTTATATTCATTGGAATAAAATGTTTTTTAAGACCTGCTGATTAGTTTAAATAAGTTTATAAAACATCATAGAAAACATTGTAAATACATGAATATACTGCCTTTGAAAAAAAAAATCAGACAATACCAGGTTCCCTTAATCAACACTCTTCTATTTCAAACCCAGACTCTAATCTTCTTTTTGGAGGTAATCACCCACCCGGTGTTCAGATAGGCATATATTTTTTCATCGGTGCTATTTTACTCAATTTATTTATTTTGCAAGTTCCTTTCTCTAATTGGAAATGTCATGGAAATATTTCCATACACAGACCAAATCTGGTCACATGCACATATTTATGTACTGTCTATGGCTGCTTTCCAAGATTTAATTATACAGCAGACTATTCAACCATTTTCCTGATGATGGGTGTTTAGATCATTCTCAGATTTTGCTCTTAAACAATGATACATTTTGTTCTTGCCCTTCTGCACAAACAAAACTGTTTCTTGGTAGGAAACCAAGAAAGGAAATCTCTGGGACAATGAACGTGCACGTATTTAAGCATAATAGATATCATGGCATTTTCTTATTTTAGTCAAAGGAGAAAAAGAAATTCTACTTATATAAAAGGGAACAAGCAAAATCAGTTGCAAGCCTCATGATGAGTTGTACCAACCTGACAAATCGTTGGTTTGGTTGTTTAAGCAGTAGCAGTACCGTGTGGGGAAGTTGTCTGGATCCACAGTCTTCAGGTTGGAAACTGTGAAGAGAAACGAAGTCCACAGCAACCCTGACAAATAGCCTGGCCCTGCCTGTCCATCACTTACCATTCTTAACACCAAGAAGAGCTTGGCGAGGGGAGAAGGGAAGGATGGATTGGGACTTTGGGATTGGCAGAAGTAAACTATTAATATGGAATGGATAAACAACAAGGTCTTACTGTAGAGCACAGGGAACTATATTCAATATCGTGTGATAAACCATAATGGAAAAGAATGTGAAAAAGAATGTATATATACATATATATATATATATATATATATCTGAATCATTTTGCTATGTAGCAGAAATTAACACAACACAGTAAATCAACTATACTTCAATAAAATAAATTAAAAATAAAAGAAGAGCCGTCAGCACTTACTGTTATAAATGGCCACAGAAAACTTGTGGAAGGCAAATGAACTGTAGGAAGTGACACTCAACAAAGAGAAGAAGTTCTTGCTATCTGCCAAAGATACCAAGATAAAGAAAGAGCAAATGCCCACCAACAATATTGAACAGTAATAGAAATTACTAAATTGATCATAGAGGTTAACAGCACAATGAACAAATAAAAATAAAATAATGAACATTGAACATAATGAAAATCAAATCAAAGCAAACCCCAAAATGCAAAACTACATGTTCCTTGACTACATTTCTTGATCTATCTTTAAACTGGCAATTCTCTCACAATATAGCTATGATTAGAGATGACTACACAGGTGCTGTGTTTGGAACTCATCTTGCTCTCAAAATGCTGGCAGGCCTCCTACTTCATTTGGATGTTTTCAATCTCATCATGAGTTAAGTAGGACGCACATCCTCCACTCAGAACACAAGGGAGTTGAGATACGCAGAAACAGCATGGGTCTTGCCCAGGTCATGGAGAGTCCAGAAGTGAGGCAGGAAGAAAACAAAAATGAACCTGGATTGTGCTTTAAAAAGAAAAAAAATGGTTACCTTTTAAAGCTCTATTCAGCATCCCATTCACCAGCTCTGTGAGGTTAAGTGCAGACAGATCGACTGACCTTGCAGGCAGTTCTGAAAGAGATTCAAAGATAATGTCACCAGCAGGCCTTTCTTGGCAACAGAAAAAGTTCCTCATTTCCAGCATTCAGGCAGATGCGCCTCCTGTTTGGACATGAACTCACACTCTGTGTTGGGCACAAGGATTTGGAAGATAAAAGGGAGTTCCTGTGACAGCTAATGACATACCCCGTGACAAGCAAGAGTAGAAAGGAGAAGTTTGGGTGAAACACAAGGAACACTTATTTTAGGGAATAGTTCATCTCTGCATGTGGAGAGAGTAGAGATTGGCAGTGGATGCTCGTGTATAATATATCAGCTCCAGGAAATTGCAGTTCTCAATGTCCTATATAATACAAATAATGACATTGTCCTACAGAGAGGCTTGGATCCTGGCTGACATTTGGCCTCACCAGAAAGACTTTGTTTTCAATTCTAGAATTCTGATGCTTGGATTACATCCTCAGAGATTCAGACTTAATAGTTCCCAGACATCAGTGGCTTCTCAGCTGGCGCTACTAGTAAAGAATCTGCCTGCCAATGCAGTCAGTCAGTTCAGTCACTCAGTCGTGTCCAACTCTTTGCGACCCCATGAATTCCAGCACGCCAGGCCTCCCTGTCCATCACCAACTCCCAGAGTTTGCTCAAACTCATGTCCATTGAGTCGGAGATGCCATCCAGCCATCTCATCCTCTGTCGTCCCCTTCTCCTCTTGCCCCCAATCCCTCCCAGCATCAGGGTCTTTTCCAATGAGTCAGCCTTTCACATCAGGTGGCCAAAGTATTTGAGTTTTAGTTTTAGCATCAGTCCTTCCAATGAACACCCAGGACTGATCTCCTTTAGAATGGACTGGTTGGATCTCCTTGCAGTCCAAGGGACTCTCAAGAGTCTTCTCCAACAGTTCAAAAGCATCAATTCTTCAGCACTCAGTTTTCTTCACAGTCCAACTCTCACATCCATACGTGACCACTGGAAAAACCATAGCCTTGACTAGACAGACCTTTGTTGGCAAAGTAATGTCTCTGCTTTTGAATATGCTATCTAGGTTGGTCATAACTTTCCTTCCAAGGAGTAAGCGTCTTTTAATTTCATGGCTACAATCAGCATCTGCAGTGATTTTGGACCCCAAAAAATAAAGTCAGCCACTGTTCCCACTGTTTCCTCATCTATTTGCCATGAAGCGATGGGACCAGATGCCATGATCTTAGTTTTCTGAATGTTGAGCTTTAAGCCAACTTTTTCACTCTCCCCTTTCACTTTCAACAAGAGGCTTTTTAGTTCTTCTTCACTTTCTGCCATAAGGGTGGTGTCATCTGCATATCTGAGGTTATTGATATTTCTCCCTTGGACATGGGGTTGCTCCTCACCTGCCAATGCAGGAAACTAAGAAACCCAGGTTCAATCCCTGGGATGGGAAGATCCCCTGGAGAAAGCAAAGGCAACCCACTCCAGTATTCTTGTTTGGAGAGTCCCACTGACAGAGGAGCCTGGCGGGCTACTGTCCATAGGGTCGCAAAAAGTTGGACATGACTGAAGCGACTTTGTACTGCACACACAGCACGGACATCAGCACCTAAATCCATCCATTCATCCATCCACCAATTGCCCACATATTGATAGCGTGCAGCCAAGTGGAGAGATGTGACAAGGTAGAAACAGTGGTCAATGCTGCTTTTTATGTTTTTCAAACAATGTCTTTTTCAACTCTTACTTAATGTTCAAATAATTGTGGCTAAAGCGATCTGAGGATTGGAGAGACACTGCAGCCCTGCTGTGGGGGTTGAGAAGTGAAAGTGAAAGTGTTAGTCGTTCACTTAAGAGTCGTGTCTGACTCTTTGCAACCCCATGGATTGTAGCCCACCTGGCTCCTCTGTCCACGGAATTCTCCAGGCCAGCATACTAAAGCACGATGCCATTTCCTTCTCCAGTGGATCTTCCCAACCCAGGGATCTAACCTGGGTCTCCTGCATTGCAAGCGGATTCTTTACCATCTGAGCCACCAGGGAATCCCTGGTATTGGGGGTTGGGGATGGGGGGGCCGTCCAATGGTGGGAGAAGTGATCTCAGTGGTCCAGGCCTCTCATGGAGCACTGGGGTGTGTGTGAGGGGGGAGTACTCACCTGTAGTGTCAAGAAAAATGATCCCCTTTTCTCTCCTCTCTTCTTCTCTGAGGCTGGACACTGGGAAGAGAAAAGCCTTCAGGAGAAAAATGGAGCCTTCAACCCCAACCCCACGCTGCTGGAGAGGCCTCAGAGTTCTGTACTATAACTGCCCTCTGACGTCGTGAAGGTCAGCACTGCTGAATGCACTGCAATCCCTCCCCCACCCCTGGGCTTCTAGTCTCCTTGAACTGGACATGCTCTGCTGAGTCACTTCAGTCGTGTCCAACTCTGTGCGATCCCATAGACGGCAGCCCACCAGGATGCCCCGTCCCTGGGATTCTCCAGGCAAGAACACTGGAGTGGGTTGCCATATCCTTCTCCAATGCATGAGAGTGAAAAGTGAAAGTGAAGTCACTCAGTCGTGTCCGACCCTCAGCGACCCCATGGACTGCAGCCTTCCAGGCTCCTCCATCCATGGGATTTTCCAAGCAAGAGTACTGGAGTGGGGTGCCATTGCCTTCTCCAGGACGTGCTCTAGAAATGCACATTTTAATCAATAGACAAGCTGATTCCCATGCAGGGCATCTAGTCCACCCCTTCTCTTCACTGGGATGGGAAACTGAGGCTCAGAGAGCAGAAGAACTCACTTAAATTTGCTCAACCAAGCCCTGGTAATAAAGAGTCAGAACCTACTTCCAGAAGAGGGAGTCACTTGCCCACTCAGCAAATTTCATGCTGCCAAAGAAGAGAATGTCAAAGGAAATCTTGAAATACCAAAGGCATTCATTCATTCTTTATTCTTTCAATAAACATTCATCTAGGACCAAGCAGAATGCTAGGTGTTTGGTATAAATAAGTCAATGGGAAAGGACCCTGTCTCCATGTCTGCAGAGCCTATTGTCTGTGGTTTAGAGGGAGGAGAGACACTCACATGTCATCCCATGTGAGAAGAGTCAAACAGGGAATATCAAGATGCTAGAACACCTCTATCAGAGAACCCAACCTGTTCTCTGGGATGGAGGAGACATCCCTGCAAAGCCGAGACCTGAGAGGTCAGCTGTTTTGGACTAGATGCCACTTAATCATACTGCATCATTTACTACTATTGTTGCAATGATTACTTTTCATGTCACATTCCAATGGACAGGTGTTTTGTGCCCATTTTATAGATGGAAAAACCAAGGCACAGAGAAACTGGAAAATGGGTCATTGTGTTACAGCATGAGTCAGGCTTTAGGACTGGTCTAGTTACCTGTTGCACCAAGCCAAGTCCCATCTTTTTCCTTCTTAACTTGTTTATTTCCAGATGCTGGAATAAAAGTTTTCATGAGTAAAATGGTATCGTGGAAGCACAGCCCCAGAAATTTCTAACATTCTTAAAAGTCATCTTATCCATCACTCCCTTTGAAGGATGAGGAATTGAAGTCCAGAAATGTTAAGTGATGTGCCTAAATCCCACCTCTGGCCAGTCATCCTATTCCCATCTCCCCTCCTCACCCCAGATTCTGGCAACCACCTTTCTTATCTCTGCTCTTTTAAGTCTGACGATTTTAGATTCCTTGTAGGAGCAGCATCATGCTGTATTTGTCCTAGGAAGGAACACCTGTTCATTTACCTCTTGTAGGTAGGAAAGTCATGACATTTTCCTTCTCAGCTTCTCCTCTAAAGGAAGACACTAAAGTCAAACAAAAAGATTTCATCAGAGAAATTATAACACAGACATAATATCAGAGAAAATTTAATCCAAAATAAGCCTTTTAAAGATGAGAAAATTGCATTGTGGACTTGCTTAAAATCCAACATGTACTTGGCTCATTCATTCACTAATTTAGTTATTAAATATTTATGGATTAACTATAGCAATGCTAATAGTTCATCATGCCATTAAGCATCTAGATTTTAATAGACATTGTGTGTATTAGATACTGGGAGAGTACGATGGAACAGATAGACACAGAGTCCATCCTTACGGAATTTATGGTCTAGTAGGGAGGGCAGACATGAAGTAAAGGAAGACCCAGGGATGTCATTTCAGACAACGCTAGTTATGCTGAAGGGCATTCGGAGCTCATGGAACAGGGAGCCTGATCTAATCTCAGTGATCTGAAAGCCATCCCTGGGAGACGATGCTCCACTGAGATCTGAAAGGTGAGCATATTAGAGCAGAGACAAAGCTGGCTCAAGGGTTAGTCAGTGTATAGATGACAGTCTGAGCCCAGGGTCTGAGATGGGCAAGAGTATTATTTTACAGACTGGAAGAAGGCCAACATGATGGAGCAGAAAGGATGGAGACAAGGGATTGTAGGAACTGGAGCGGGGGAAGTAGTCTGGATCATGTAGAGCATGTAAGGACTGAGGAAGCTACCCAAAGAGAAGAAGTAGAAAGTCATTGAATACTTTTTGGGAGGAGGAGGAAAAAATGAAGGATGAACTGGGGAAGTGGCTTAATGAAATGTCTGAGAGAATGCCTTAGGCTGGTGAGTAGAGAATGGAATATGGAGAGACGAGAGGAAGAGGAGAAGCAGGGAGCTGGTTTTGGAAGCTCCAGCAAAGGGAAGATGATGCCTTGGACAAGGGTGGTCACTGTGGAGGGGAAGAGCATTCTGTTGCATAAATGGGACTTGAATGCAACAGAATAAATGGGACGAAGGACAAAATCAGAAATAGGGGATTCGCTATTGTCATTTTGATTAATGGCAGTAGTAAATTTGATCATTTAAGATTCTGGGCTGAAACACTGGATGCTACAATTCTCTAAAGAACAATGAATATTCAAACAGAGTTTATAGACCAAGACACTTGACCTTTGACTAGACCCACCTGTGTTGAAAAGGGACAGGACACAAGTGAGATCCAGGCACAGCCTCACCAGAGGACCACGTAGCAGGAAGCCTGGCATGTTGGTGATACTCTGGCCCACCTAGAAGCAAGCAACACAAACACGTGGAGGAAACCAGCTGAATTACTAACCACCTTGGTGCAGAATATCCACCAGGGAAGTAATATTGAGAACACCGCATGGGGCATCACTAGAAATAGCAATCTATAAAAGGCACTTGTGCTCTGATGGGTGAGGTTATGCAGAGGTAACAAATTGACTCCATAACCTCACTGGCTGACATCAACCACAAAAGTTGATTTCTTGTTTACAGTCTGTACTTGCTGCACATCGGTGGGGAAGTTGGTTCTTCAGGGTCACTCAGGTGCCCCGGAGAGTGGAGGCTTCACCTTCTGGACATTCTCCATCCCTGTGGCCTCCTTAGTCATTGACTCATGGTGGCAGTGGAAGAGAGAGTTGGAGGATTATACCCCGACTCCTAAATGCTCTGGCAGGAAGTGACATGCTTGCTTTTATTGACAGCTTTCCACCAGAATTGCTCGTGTGGTCCTGCATAACTGCAGTAAGTCTGGGAACATGGAGCGGGGGTGTATGCATATTTAGGGAGAATCAGTGTCTCTTCCTTGGGTTCTCTGACTGTTTAGATGCGAAATGAGCTTGCCAGGTGGTGTTAGTGGTCAAGAACCTGCCCACCAAAGCAGGACACATAAGAGATGCGGGTTCAGTCCCTGGATCAGGAAGATCCCCTGGAGGAGGGCATGGCAACCCACTTCAGTATTCTTGCCTGGAGAATCCCCACAGATGGAGCAGCCTGGAGGGCTACAGTTCATAGGGTCGCAAAGAGTCGGACATGACTGAAGTGACTCAGCACGTAGCACATAGATGGGAAATACCCTTCAAATACAACATCACTGCAGCTTATAAATAGGAAAATTGTATTAATACACATGTCCATATGAGTGTTCACACTCTCTTTCTTTTTCTGTAGCACTGTGTGCCAGCCATTCATCAGGGAATTTGCTATGCAGAATCATATGACAGTTAAACCTGCAAAGCTGAGACTAATAGAAAGGATGGTGAAAATTTATTGAGTGCTTTCTTTGTGCCAGACACCACACAGAATGCTGCTTGACGCATCTTATCACTTCACGACTACACAATCTGCATGTGTAGGTACGAATGTATTACCCTTTCATATGGGCTGTACAGACTTGATTTGAAAAGAGAAGCCATTTGCCAGGGGCGAAGAATAGAATAGAGCTGGTAGGTGAATTGGGGAAGGGGAGAAAAGTCAAGAGAAAGTGCACCAGGTTTGGGGAAATTGCCTCAGGAATTAATCTTCACGGCAAATTCTGTTTTAAGAAGTTTAGTTGTCTATTGATGGAAACACCTCCTTTGGAATTTTCTTGAAAGATCCTTGTAAACATTTAAATTGCCTTTTTTTTTTTTAAGAGAGAACAACACCTGGGGACCTTGTTTTTTATTTAATTAAATTAATTAATTTATATTACATTTTGACCACACAGAGTGTGGGATCTTAGTTCCCTGCAGAGGGATGGAACTCACACCCCCTGAGGTGGAAGTACAGCCTCTTAACCACTGGACCACCAATTTAAAGGGAAGTCCTCTAAATTGCTTTCTAATTATTGGTAGATACTTAAGTGGTATTTCCTTTGGATGTCAGCTTGGACAGAGACAGGCCTTAAAAGGAGCAAGACTCTGGGACTTTCTTAGAGTCCTTTTAGTCAATTAAATCTGTCTATTCTTTGAAGCTCAGTTTTCCTCATCTGCAAAATGGGGATAAGAGAGAAGGTCTTTGTGACAATTTAGCTCAGAAGGTCTTTGTGACGATTTAAGATATGAATCTCAAGTATTTAACCCAGTGTCTGGCACATAGAGCCTCTCTATACATATGCCAGTCATCTTGGGCAGGCTGGTGACACAGGAACAGATCAGACATGCCACTTGCCTAAAGCTGTTCAGTAACTTGGAGGAGACGGGCACACGAGTAACTAATTCACGCTAATTCACACTCAAGGTCAACTGTGGTACATTCTGCATAGACAAATTGACAAAGGGGACGAGAGAGACCGGTGAGTCCAGGACATATAATTTTCTCCATTAAAGGAGATAGGGGTGGGTGGACAATATGGCAAACTAGATGGAGAGTGTTTTCTCTGGTGCTTCAGCTGCTTCGAAAGTAGTCCTTCACCTCTCTGAGCCTCATGTGTAAAACAGTCACAGCAACTTTGGAGATACTTTGTGGAGGTTAAATCAGATAATGAAATATGGGATCAAGTGCAACCTCTGACACATAGTGGAAACTTCGGAAGCTTAATTCCTTTCTCGTTCTCTTCTCTTTTCCCCTCCTTTCCTGCTTCCTCCTCCTTGTCCATCCCAGGTCCCCACATCATACCAGAAACATACAGAGTGAGTAGACACAAATAAATGGACATTCTATTTCTCGTAATAGAAAAATAATTATCCACATCTGTATAATAGACACTTCTCTTTTGCTTTTCGGTTGACCCCTGTTTCATTGTGTGACCTGCTCTTTCCCATTTATTAAGAGTAAACATAGTAACATTTATAACTTTAAGATGACAATTTCTATTGATCCTGCTGTGAGAAAAATGCATTTTTTCTTCTGTCTAGTTTTTCATTCTTTGTCATTGACCAAATTACGCATTTGGAGTAGGGTTGTCAGATTTATCAAATAAAAATACAGGACACTCAGTTAAATTTCAGTTTTAGAGAAACTGTGACTCATTCCTCAGCGTATCTCATGTAAGATTTGGAATTACCCTAGTTTGGAGAGGGGGAGATGTTTTTTATAAAAGGAAAGTTGCTTTTAACATAGACTTGTGGAGCTGGCCCTGGAGTGGCTGCTCAGTGAATTCTCTGCTGAATTAAACAGAATCTGTGGATTCAACACATGAGGTGGGAGTCTCACCGTGTAGCCTTCAGATGGTTCTTTCTCCTTTTTAAAGTATTTTCACATTGCTGAGGGTCCCAATAAACTGCTCCTTTTTAAAATATATATACTTAATTTTTAAGAAAAATTAAATGGATGAATGAATTATTTTAATTTTTAATGTGTGTTTATTTTCTTGACTGCATGTGGGATATTAGATCCCCCACCAGGGGTCAAACCCACACCTCCTGCACTGGAAGGTCTAACCCCTGGACCACCAGGGAAGTCCCTAAGCTGCTCCTTTTTCTGCTCTCACTTCCATTCAGTCCTGGAGAGGAAAACTGAGAAATTGGAGGGAAACGGGGGGTGGGGCAGCATGAGTGGTAGGTGGGGGCTGGGGAGGTTCTGCCCACTTTTCAGCTCACACCAGCAGAACTGGCTGGATTTCGCCTCTCAGTCACACTCAGGAGGCCAACCCCCCAGCCTGCCTCCCACCTTGACAGCCTGCGCCACCAGGGGATACCGGAGCAGAGGGAGGCGCAAGGGTTAAGTTCACCCAGACTTGACTTGCATCTTGAGTTGGCAAGTGTCATCTGGGTCAAGATACTTCACCTTCACTCACTCAAAAAACCTCATGGAGCTCATGGCATGGGTGTTGCAAGCACAGACCCTGGAGCCCAGCTGCCTGACTTGGCTTCCTGGCTCTGTCAGTCCCACCATGCAAGTTATTAAATCTCTGTCTGCTTCTGTTTCCTCACCCTTCGGCTGCCATGAGGGCTCAAACATGTTGTATTTGTAACATACAATGAATGATGTATGGTGCAGAGCAAGGGCTATGTAAATGCTTAACAAATAAATAAAAGTATCGGTTACTTCAAAAGATGATGGGGGACGTCCCTGGTGGTCCAGTAGTTAAGATGCTGCACTTCCAATGTAAGGGCATGGGTTTGATCCTTGGTCGTGGAACTAAGATCCCACATGTCTCGTAGTGATAGGGTCAAAAACAACAACAGCAGCAGCAGCAAATAAATAAAGATAAAACTTAAAAAAAAAGATGGTGGTACTCTAATAGTAAGAAAGACAGTATCCCCCAAGCGAATAGAATTACACTCCTCAAAGTCATATTTTACAAAGACTGGCTCAGATATCCAGAAATTTACCGTAAAACTGGGTCATCATTATTTTGCTGCATTCCCTATTGCTTTTTTCTGAAATTTTTCTCCTTTTTTTTTTTTTTGAAGTATACTTGATTGCAGTATTGTGTTAATTTCTGATGTACAGTAAAGTGATTTAATTATACATATGTACATTCTTTTTCATATTCCTTTCCATCGTGTTTTATCAGAGGATATTGAGTGCAGTTTCTCGTACTGTGCAGTAGGACTTTGTTGTTTCCCATGGCTAGTTTTGCATAATCAATCAATGTTTCCTCGGTGGCATTGGCCTGAAAGCGAGTCGTGTAATGATATGATGACAATAGTAATGTCCTGAAGAGGGTCAGAACACGTGACCTCAAAATAAGCCATGTGGGCATATGGATTATTTTGAGCTAAAGGCCATGGAGAATCAACAGGTGCAGAAAGAAGCCTTTTTGAGTCTCCCCTCTATGACTAAAGGCAGAAAGTCTGCCATAAATTCCCTCTCCTGGGGGAGTTGGATGGCCATGAAGAGAATGGAAAGTTACCATCAAGACAGGCCTGCACAGGGACTTCCCTAGTCGTGCAGTGGCTAAGATTATATGCTTCCAATACAGGGGGCCTGGGTTCGATCCCTGGTCAGGGAACGAGATCCCACATGCCACAACTAAGATCCCACATGACCCAGTGAACATCAAAGGTCCCACATGCAGCAGCTAAGACCCAGTGCAGCCAAATACATAAATAAATATTTTTTTAAAAGATGGATCTGCAAAAATCTTACTAAAATAACACTTACCTAGTTTCTGTATGTACTTACCTTCCTACAGTTTAGCACCCTAGAAACTCAAAACATTTTTCCTTTTCTTGCCACTTCCCCAGTAACTTAACTTCCTTCTGTTAAAATGATATAGAAGCCTCAGGGTCTGACCACCTCTTGGAGGTTTTCATTGATTTCTATGAGCCCACTCCCGTCCCCCGCCTGCAATGTGTGTATGAAATAGACCTTTCCTCTTGTTAATTTTTTTGTCATTTTAATTTGCAGAGCCCCAGATTAGGAACCTAAGAGGGTAAAGAAGACAGTTTTCCTTTCTTTTCCTTTCCAACAGCAGAATTTATTGAGCCTCCACTTTTGACTCTCATCTCCGCTATTTTGCCTTCTCAAACGTCCCATGAGGGAGACACTGATACTCCAGTTAAACAAGAGAAGGCCCAGAGATCAGAGGGGGAGCTCCCTACTCATGGTCCCACGGCTCAAAGCGAGAGAACTCGGGTCTACGTTTGTGTCATTTTCCACCACATTCTGCTCTCTTCCCCCGCCCTTCAGAATACCAGCCCAGAGTGCCAGAAAAGGGGCTGAGGTTGGAAACAAACAGAACTGCTGATTATGTCAAAGCATTTTGGCGGGCAGAAGCATAGTAAGTCCAGTCACACTCCTGGGAGAAGCACTGAGAAGAGTTTTTGGGATCCATGATCCGTGAATCTGCCCAAAACAGCTGTGAAATGAATTCAAGTTATTTGTTTTATTGGCTATAGCCCTGGAACTGGAAACAAGAGGGCCAAGAATGAAGCTGCTGGAATCTTAATTAAATACTGTGTTACTTCCGATTAGCAAGGATCGCCAATCAACCAAGGTTAGTTCAGCCTGCCAAGGAAACCGACCTTTCTCACTGGACTTGACAGGCAAAAGACGCCCAGTCAGATACGGAATGATGACAATGTCAGTGTCAAGGTGAAAACTCACGGTCCATCTCATTTGGACCAGCCACACGGGGAGCAGCATGTTCTCAGTACATTAGGACAGTCCATTTGATACAGCAAGACAGGAGTACAGCCATTTTGGAAAAGGGCCAAGAACACCCTTGAGGAAACAGGCCTTGAAAGCTAAAGATCCAAGGCTTGAGAGACCAAAACCAGGCTCACAGGAATAAAGTATTAACTTAATCTCCGCTAACACTCACAAAAAGTTGCCACAACACACGAAGCTCAAATACCAATTTTAACTTCATCTATTCTGGGGCTTTCTTGCAGAAAATTCTCCTACATTCTTTTTCCCTCACCCAAACACTCTCTATTCCTGACAGCTACCATGGAACCACCTACTGATGATCAAAGAAGTTTGGCGATTTCTGGAAATTACCAGTGACCATGAGACCTGCCCTCTGTACAGTTATGAAAGCAGCTTGCTCTCTCTTTTAATAAAAAGTTTTGCTTGCTTGGGAGTCTAGTGGAAGGGATAATCTTTTCCATGTACAATTCCTGGGGCTTCCCAGGTGGTACTAGTGGTAAAGAACGCGCCTGCCACTGCAGGACACATAAGAGACCCAGGTTTGATCCCTCAGTCGGGAAGATCTTCTGGAGGAGGACATGGCAACCCACTGCACTATTCTTGCCTGGGAAATCCTTTTGACAGAGGAGCCCTGTGGGCTACAGTCCACGGGATTGCAAAGAGTTAGACACGACTGAGCGACTAACACACATAAGAAAATAGTTTCTGAGCTGCGGCCTCGCTGCCACCAGCCATTTTCCAGGGCATTCTTTTCTTCTCCTTCCAATTTTTTGGATTAAAGATCACCTTTTCTTTATCATGGATGTGAGGACAAGCCATCCTCCAGGCTGGTGACTGCATTAAGATGCTAATCACTAGCTTAAGGAAAAAAATAGAAAGAAACTGACTGTGATCAGCGGTGAGCCTTAGCTTAAGTGCAGCATAGGGGCTGGGTCATAGACGCTACTCGCCTATCATTCAGGCACCAGGATCCCGAAGCCAAGGAATTAGAGCAGATGCATTTCTTATCTGGCTTAGTGCTTTGGGGAGCAGAGGGAAGTGAAAGGTTTTCAAATCTCTACAGTAGATGACTTACCTGTCTCCCAAACAGGATAAATGACTTCAGAGACATTAAGCAGCCTGCAAGATTAACAGCTAAGTCAGAGCAGTGGGATTTATATGAATTCTTAGTGAAAGATACAGAGGCTCGGGGTGGGGAAAGACTTGATAACTTTGCTTTGAATTCTCTAGGGGGGAAGAAAAAAAAAGAATAAAAATCCTACCAAAAAAGTCAGGATGGTGAAACAGGATCGGCTCCATTGGAGAAAAATACCCTTGCTATGGGCTGAATAGACCCCGTGAGGGGAATGACAAAGCACTGATTCAGGGTCGGATAGGAAACCTCTTCTGACAGTAATTACGTGCATTGAAGGAGCAGAACAGTAGACTCCCCCTTCCTGCCATTAAGATCTGCAAGCCAAGCATCACCTGTCCTGTGGGCCAGCGGAAGTCTTCTAAGGAAACAGCTAGATGTTGCTTGTGAATTTTGTAGTGCAAGCCTGCTGCTACTGCTGCTAAATCGCTTCAGTCGTGTCCGACTCTGTGCAACCCCATAGACAGCAGCCCACCAGGCTCCCCCGTCCCTGGGATTCTCCAGGCAAGAACATTGGAGTGGGTTGCCATTTCCTTCTCCAATGCATGAAAGTGAAAAGTGAAAGTGAAGTCGCTCAGTCGTGTCCGACTCTTAGCTACCCCATGGACTGCAGCCTACCAGGCTCCTCTGTCCATGGGATTTTCCAGGCAATAGTACTGGAGTGGGGTGCCATTGCCTTCTCCTGCTGCTCATTTTTATAAAGACTAAAATGGTTTTGGACATGAGTTTGATCAAACTCCGGGAGATAGTGAAAGACAGGGAAGCTTCAGTTTAGTTCAGTCACTCAGTCGTGTCCAACTCTTTGCGACCCCATGGACTGCAGCACCCGGGGCCTCCCTCAATCTTTCCCAGCATCAGGGTCTTTTCAAATGGGTCAGTTCTTGGCATCATGTCCAAAGTATTGGATTTTCAGCTTCAACATCAGTCCTTCCAATGAATATTCAAGACTGATTTCCTTTAAGATGGACTGGTTGGATCACCTTGCAGTCCAGGGGACTCTCAAGAGTCTTCTTCAATACCACAGTTCAAAAGCATCAGTTCTTCAGTGCTTCTTTATAGTCCAACTCTCACATCCATACATGACTACTGGAAAAACCATAGCCTTGACTAAATGGACCTTTGTTGGCAAAGTAATGTCTCTGCTTTTGAATATGCTGTCTAGGTTGGTCATAACTTTCCTTCCAAGGAGTAAGCATCTTTTAATTTCATGGTTGCAGTCACCATCTGCAGTGATTTTGGAGCCCCCCAAAATAAAGTCTGCCACTGTTTCCTTTGTTTCCCCATCTATTTGCCATGAAGTGATGGGACAGGATGCCATGATCTCAGTTTTCTGAATGTTGAATTTAAAGCCAACTTTTTTACTCTCCTCTTTCACTTTCATCAAGTGGCTTTTTAGTTCCTCTTCACTTTCTGCCATAAGGGTGGTGTCATCTGCATATCTGAGGTGATTGATATTTCTCCTGGCAATCTTGATTCCAGCTTGTGCTTCATCCAGCCCAGCATTTCTCATGATGTACTTTGCATATAATTTAAATAAGCAGGGTGACAATATACAGCCTTGATGTACTCCTTTTCCTATTTGGAACCAGTCTGTTGTTCCATGTCCAGTTCTAACTATTGCTTCCTGACCTGTATACAGATTTCTCAAGAGGCAGGTCAGGTGGTCTGGTATTCCCATCTCTTTCAGAATTTTCCACAGTTTATTGTGATCCACACAGTCAAAGGCTTTGGCATAGTCAATAAAGCAGAAATAGATGTTTTTCTGGAACTCTCTTGCTTTTTTCAATGATCCAATGGATGTTTGCAACTTAATCTCTGGTTTCTCTGCCTTTTTTAAAATGAGCTTGAACATCTAAAACCAGCTTGAATAGGGAAGCTTGGCATGCTGCAGTTCACGGGGTCACAAAGAGTCGGATGCAACTGAGTGACTTGAACAACAACAAAAAATGATTTTACATTTTTAAAATGGTTGAAAACAAGCAAAATAAGGAGCATACTCATATGTAAAAATGATGTAAATTCGGATTTCAGCTTCCACATGTGAAGAGCTCTTTGATTGTTATAAGCTCTTTTCACCTACCCACACCCCAAACTTTACCTGATCCTTTAAAAAAAATATTTATTTGGCTGCACCACATATTAGTCACACTCAATCTTCATTGAGGACTGCAGGATCTTTTAGCTGGGGCATGTGGGATCTAGTTCCCTGAGCAGGGATGGAACCCAGGGCCCCTGCATTGGGAGCATGGAGTCTTAGCCACTGGACCACCAGGGAAGGCCCTTGTTGTTGCTCAGTCACATCCAACTCTTTGTGATCCCATGGACTGCAGCATGCCAGGCCTCCCTGTCCTTTACCATCTCCCAGAGTTTGCTCAGACTCATGTCCATTGTGGAGAAGGCAATGGCACACCACTCCAGTACTCTTGCCTGGAAAATCCCATGGATCGAGGAGCCTGGTAGGCTGCAGTCCATGGGATCGTGAAGAGTCGGACACAACTGAGCGACTTCACTTTAACTTTTTACTTTCACGCATTGGAGAAGGAAATGGCAACCCACTCCAGTGTTCTTGCCTGGAGAATCCCAAGGACGGTGGAGCCTAGCGGGCTGCTGTCTATGGGGTCACACAGAGTCGGACACAACTGAAGCGACTTAGCAGCAGCAGCAGCAGCATGTCCATTGAGTTAATATGCCATCCAACCATTTCATCCCCTGTCACCCTCTTCTCCTCTGCCCTCAATCTTTCCCGGCATCGGGGTCTTTTCCAATGAGTCAGCTCTTTGCATCAGGTGGCCAAAGTATTGGAGCTTCAGCTTTAGCATCAGTCCTTGCCTGTTACTCCAGGTATCTCTTGACTGGGCAAGTCCCTACTTGATCCTTTTAATCTGACTTCAAACACACCCATCACCAGAAAGCCTACTCTGATATCCTCTCTTTCCCCTAAGGAAAGAGAGTTTTTGTATTAGTCTTTTGTATTTGCAGAGCAGGTACTGTGTACCTAGAGCATCCTGCAACCCAGCACCCACAATTGTTCGGGCCGGCTGGGGGACGAACGATATCTACAGAATAGTGCAAGAGCACCATTTATGTGTCAGGCCTTTTCAGGGTGTTGGGGTGAGTGCTCCAAAAAAGCTGGTTGGGATCTCTGCCCTCCTGGACTGCACATTTCAGTTTAGGGAGATCAGTTAACTCAAAGTTAGGTTTCTCATCTACGAAATGAGGATTACAACAGTAGCCACTGCAGACAGCAGTCAGAACGACTGAATGGTCATTGAGAAGGTGCTCACAGCCTCTGGTTCATGGTAGACCTTTGAGAATTGTTACCCATTATCTGCCTAGAAAGCTTGCATTTCTGAAGTTTCTGTTGATTCCTGTTAAACACACCTATGTTGCTAACAATAACATTTCTGGCTGAAGCAACAGGAACAAACACTACAACCTTGATTCTGCTTCAGTGATTAACTAGCTGTGTGGCCTTGGGCAAACTGCTTGAAGTCTCTGACTCTCATTTTCCCCAGACTTAAAAATGCAGGCACAAATAGACAAATGCTGTCGGCTTCCACTTGAATGAGGTACTAACAGTCAAAATCAGAGAGATAGAGAGTAGACTGGTGGTTGCCAGGGACTGGAGAGAGGGAGAAAAGGGAGTTACTCTTGAATGGGTGTAGAGGTTCAGTTTTATAAGATGGAAAGAATTATGGAGATGGAAGGTGGTGATAGTTGCATGCCGTTATGAATTTATTTAATACCACGGGAGTGTATGCTTACGGTGGTCACTATGAGCTGACCCTATTCAACACCCCCATCACCTCTCCTCTCCTCTCTCAACGCCGTGACCATCAGACATCACACCAGCACCCCACCCAAACTGCCTTTGCCGAGGTCTCCGTGACTCCCGCACAGCTAAGCCCTCCGCTCACTGCCTCTCAGTGGCGCTTGGTGGCAGCAGTAGCTCACTGTCTCCGTGAGATGAGTCTGCCCTTGGCATCCCAGCACCACAGTCTCCTGTCTTCTGTTTCGTCATCTGCTTCTCTCAGCCTCTTCTGCTCATTTCTCCTCGTCTCCCTGACCTCTGGATGTTGTAGGTACAGTCCTTAGGTGTCTGCTCATCTCTATACTTGTTCACAAGGAGCTAGCACCTTGTTTCATGGCTTCAAATGGTATATGTAAATTGTCAAGTCAATAGATAGATAGATTGATAACCTTCAACCCTACATAGACCCCTTAACTACATGCTCAACTATCTACTGAACATATCACTAGATGCCTTGTATGTAGCTCATATTTAATACACAAAAGGCCATTTGCAAAAACTAGCCTCTTCTCTAATCTACTCCCACCTCAATTAATGATATCTTCATTCTTCTAGGCACTCAGATAAAATCTATATAATCTCCCTGGCTTCTTCTCCTTCTTCTATGCCTTACATTCAATCTATCAGCAAATCCTGTCATTTCTACACTTAAAATGCATTCTTAGCACCTCCATCACTCTGGTCCAAGCCACGCTTGGCTCTCGCCTGGATTATTGCTAAGCTAGGATTGCTCTTGATTAAGCTCCTTGCCTCTGCCCCTGCCTCATTCAGTGTATTCTCAATACAGCAGCTAGAGAAGCCCTACTTAGCATCCGTCAAATCTTGTCATCCCTCTACTCAAAGTCCTGCACTAACTTACTTACTGTTTTTACTTTCAGAGTAAAAGCAAGTGTCCTTATAATGGTCCAGGAGGCTGTCCATGATTTGATCTCTATTATTTCTCTATTTCCCTCTGCTAACCCCCCTTTCCCTCCATTGGCCTGGGGCTGACCGCCCGGAACCAGAAGATAAATTGCTGGGGATGTTTTCATACTTGATGTGGAGGCAGGATACGAGGACAATTGGACTTTTCTCATGGGAGACCTCTTACACATCTTCAGTGTGGGGAGGCCACTGGGTCCCAGGTCAGCTGGTTGCCTGAGCTCATTGTTGGAAGCCCACATTGTTAGGAACAATAACTGGCTCCCGGGCGGACCTGGGATGCAAGGCTGTGAATGGGCTTTTGCTCCATTTGTGCAGATGGAAAGGGATTTTCTCAGGGATATAATTTTTAGGCTCTTTCTCTGACTGTCATACAGTCACCTGAGACCGGAGGTGGGTATGTTTCACTGCAGGAGGGACACATGTTTGCAGACTGGATGTTCTTCTCAACTGCAAGGTCAGTCTCAGGCCTTCACGATAACAAATGTGGACCTTGGAACTGAAGGATGACCTTCTAGCAGAAGTTATACCCTGCTTCCTAGACGTTACAGGCATTATTTTAATAATGAATAAGTTCGTGGCCACCATGACCTGCTTGCCCAGTGTTCACCAACATTGTCCTCTGACTTAGAGTGGTTTGTGGCAACCTGGCTGGGTTTTTGCTTCCCTGTGTGTATGGAGGGTTTTCAGGCAGACTTAGGTGCCACATGCTGAGATTGCCCTGCCTATTTTCTGCCCTGTGGTCACAGCACTCAGACAGCTCATCACCTCTGCTGGCTGCATCTCTGCTCCTTTGCCTTTGAGATTTTGTCCTGGGGCGCTTGCTCAGCTGTAGCCCAGGAAACTAACAGAGGAGGGCATTTAACGCCCCGGGGCAACCCTCCACCAGGGAAGAACAGGGCTCAGTGGATGAATGCCCATACGCCTGTCTTCAGGTGGAACAATTCTTTATGACGCCACGTGGGTTCACAGGGAGTTCCTGGAGGAAATGAGCCCAGTTACCCACAGGGCAGTTCATTCTTTTTTTGTTGTTGTTGTTCCAGTCTCTCCGCTTTTCCCAAATAAACTCCTTGCACCCAATATCCTGTCTCTATTCTTATGGAAACCCAATTAAGGCAGCCAGGGAGGCAAGTATAAGATAGAGTCAAAACCTTTCACTCACAGACGACTTGCTGAGTGCTTGATCCTTCAGGAGGATAATGACCCCTCAAGGCACACATTTTCCTCCTCACTTTACAGATGATAAACCAAGACAGAAAAAGGGTAAGTAATGCCCCCAGAGTTCCATGCTCCAACACCCTGTCTCTCAAGAGAAATCATTCCTTCCAGCTGTACTGACGATAGAGGGAGACAATCTGACATGAGCTTCACTCATTTCCCCTCCGTCGACTTACAGTCTCTCTGAGTCACCTGCATGGTCTTCCTTCCACATGGTCTAGGAGGTGAAACTTCTCCAAAGGAGAACTGTCTTGAGACTTCCCTGGTGGTCCAGTGGCTAAGACTCTCCACTCTCCATGTAAGGCGCCCAGGTTTGATCCCTGGTCAAGGAACTAGATCCTACAAGCTGCAATTAAGAGTTCTCATGCCGCAACTAAATTACCTGAATACTGCAAGGAAGATCGAAGATCCTGTGTGCCGCAATTAAGACCTGGCACAGCCAAATAAAT
The DNA here is from genome assembly GCF_029407905.1 of Bubalus kerabau. Classification (NCBI taxonomy): domain Eukaryota; kingdom Metazoa; phylum Chordata; class Mammalia; order Artiodactyla; family Bovidae; genus Bubalus; species Bubalus kerabau. The sequence goes on along the minus strand of NC_073637.1, from coordinate 11,207,898 downwards.
AAATACTAAAAAAAAAAACCCAAACAAAGAACTGTCCTCACGTGTCACTCTGTGTCATTAATGAAGCAAAGAACATTATGCCACACGGTCATTGAAATGTCTATTTATTAATAAGTGGTGCAGTATTTATTTAAGATAGAACATAAAAAATCAGGTAAGAATTGTTTGCATAATATATATGGAAATCAACCTAGTAAAGTTGTTCAAAGATTGGACACAGCCAGAATATAAATTACACATACAGTTTAAAAATTACAGGAAATCATATTATAAAGAGCACTAAAGGCCACTTGTGGAAGAGTTGTGTTCCCGTGTAAGCCAGGATGTGAAGAAAGCCTACTTGTTAGCATGGAGACAAATTCAGGGAGCAAGGCACCAGAATTCTATGCCGTAAAAGGGGGTTAAAGAAAGTACAATCCAAAATCAGATCCAGTGGATTCATGTCGCTGGAAACCTCCATGTGCTCCTCAAAGACTGGCATTTTCCATCACTCCTATATTACGAAGAGGAAAAAGTACAAGAAGAGCCATATCGCACTGGAAGCAATGCGGAAAGCATTTGCCTTTGAAACGGGGAAGGATTGACAGGTCTGATGAAGCCGGCCCATCTTTCTAAGGTGATGTTCAAGATGCGTCAGAGCCTACCTCACATCTCTAACAGCAAAGCCTCTGACACCCGACAAGATAGTGGCCCCCAGTCTGGGAACTTGGCCTCCCACCCGGACTCTGAACCCTCAGAGGAACTCTGGAGGGTGAAGCTATCCTCCCCTCCCTTAGAACAGGATTCAGAGGGAAAATAAGAGCCCAATTATCAGATCAGGTTGGCTTCCCCCGGGAACCTTGATCTTTTCATACAGAGAAAGAAAAACTGTTCTGAGCATTTGGCCTCCCAGAGAGTGTTTCTGAAGACCCAACTGTTTCTGCAGGATTTCAAAGCCCTGGAATAAAGGGGCAGTCTAGAGACAAAAGACCAGAGTCGGGAGGGAGGGACATTTGAACTTGTTTGGTTAAAACAATGAAAGGAGATCCTTGGGGATAAAGAACAAGGGGAACTTGTGGGATTATCTGTAGCCATACCAAACTCCAGGAGCTAGTGGATTCCAACATGAACCAGACAGACAATTTATGTGGCATTCTCTTCTCCCGCCGACAGCTGGACTGTAAAACCACTCAAAAGAACAGGGGGGACCACCAAAAAGCAAGGAGAACAGTCAAGGCAAGAATCACTCCTCTCTCTAGAGACCCAACGGGACTGCAATCATTCAACTGGAAAGGTGACAGAGTAGAGGAGGGCAAGGATTTGTGGAAGATCCCAGGGCCTGTCTGAGAGCATTTCCATTGACCTGGGAGACTTGGGATGGGGAGAAACAACGGGCTTTGCAGGTACATGGATTTTGTTGAGGGCTTCTCATTCTCAGCTTCAGCTTGCTCATCTACCATTGTAGATGGTAACACTTCTACCATTGGAAATGGTAACACTTCTCCAGCGGGATTGTGATGAGGATTGCAGGAACTCAAGAGAGAGAACTGTGATGTCCCATGCCACCCCAAGTGAGAGATCAGGGCACGTTCCCCTCTCCCCCTTCCCTGACCACAGTCTTGTGGGCAGAGGAAGAGAATAGAATGTTGAAAGAAAACATGCTGTCATTTTGTCTTACTCTGGGATGTCAAATTGTATAGTCCATTTGACAAGTCTAAGAGGAATTACAGATATATTCCTAATCTGTGGGAAAGGCTTTTGATTGCTCAATTATAAGTCAGGTTATTCTTACAGAGAGCCCATTTTTGATTTATTTCTCTCTGAAATTTATTTCAACCCCAGACAGTCTTTAAAAACACTGGGTCACCTATTGCCATCCAAGAGCTTGACCATCTTTCTTTCTATCTCTTAGGAGCTCCTGGTTCTGCCTGATTCAGGAGAAATGAATATCCTGCTACTGGGTTTAATAAGGGCTGTGGGGCAGCCCTGCTGAATTCTGGAAAATCTATCCCAAGCACAGCTTGAGTGGAAATCACTATGGAAATCCTCCTTTGAGCCGACAGAGGCTTGTTCATTTCCTAAAACAATTTTCTAGTTACAGGAACATAAGACTTTTGCAGTTAAATCCTGTTTGCTTCTTTGTAGTTTAGGTGAAGACACCAGAATACTAGGTTGTGATATGAACAAGACAGACATTCTGGGCAAAGCAAGAGCAAACAGGCTGTGCCCAGGAGAGACCCAGAGAGCCCCATGCAAAGGGACAACTTTAGCAGAACTGGTGACTTGGGGTCAAATAGTTGCCCAAAGAAATCACATCCCATTTCTTAAACTCGATAATTTTTTTTTTCCCGAGGAGAAATCCTTGTAAATGGGTTTATAGATAAGGATGCAGTCTGAGACATGACTCTGAAGCTGAATGGGTCTAAGCGATGCACCAAAGAGATAAACTGGTCTATGCGTGGCAGGACACAGAGGGGATAAAGTGGGAGCGGTCAGGGGAGGGGAAGGGAGGAGGGCTCTTCTTTCCTTTTCTCAACTGCTCACAGCAGCAGTGGTATTTCTATGCCTTTGACGACAGCAGGGTTTTGGAAGAAGGAATGATGTCATCTTTCAAGGCATGGGATCCTCAGTCATATTCAAGACGGGAAGATGTCTCGAACATGTGTCTGCTTTTGCAGTTGCTCCAGTGGACCGGGAAGTTTTCTCTCATCTCCTGGGCTCAAGAGCAATGCTCTCTTCTCACTGGGTATTTTACTCTTAGTTTTTGGTCTCTGACATCTGGTCTAGGAGTTAGGAGATCTGAGTTCCAGATTCTGTGACACAATCACTCATTTAGTCACTGATCAAGTAAATGTGATTTCCTTGGCTCTGAGCCTCTGCTTCCTGATACAAAAAGAGAAGTGGTTTTTCTGGGTAATTGAAGTCTCTTCTCATTCTGAGCATCTAGAAGTCTATGAAATTCTACTTTCCTGCATCTATGATAATAGAGGAAAATACTAGTCACAGTTTCCCTGCAGGCATGCTGGAGCTGAGACTGTTCAAAGCTGAGAACAAAGCCCCCTGGGGAGGGTTTCAGCAAACTTAAACTCTTTCTTGGACGCTGTCCACTCATTTCTAGCATTTGTCTCACAAATATCATGGCACAATTGACTTTCCTTGTTGAAACCACTCGTCTCTTTATATTTAATTATTCCTATTTGACTTTACGGCCTACAAACAGTGTGTTCCAGGGAAATTCCACGACCTGAACACTGGGATCCAACAGTCCTGGTCTCCTCCTTCTGACATTCCTGCTCTTCCTTATTTTGATGGAAAAAGGAAGCATTTTTATTTCTAGAGATGTCCTCATTTAAATGGCAATTGTGAAAGCGCTTGATCTTGTCGTGTACAAATTGGTATTGTATTTTCACCACTGTTTTTTGGAAAAAGATCTTCTAGCGTAAATTTAGAGTTCATGAGTTACACCAAAGACTCAGGCAATGGAGTCCACATATACTGTAAAAAAATGAACATGAATGGTTGTCACCTGGATATGGTAGTCTCTGTACTAAGGGTTTTATCTATATGAATTAGCTCTTTTGAAAATAAAAATTTGCCAGAAAAGCCAAACATGTTTGAATATAACTCAAATTTTCATCCAGGGCATCTCTACATCCTCCCAAGCTCTTGGCATTTTCCACTCCTGTTTCCTAAAGCACTAAATCTATGCAGACAGTAACTGCCTCTGACCTGGGCACTGTGCTACCTGCTACCTGATTTAGGCTCAGGTTTAAATAGTGTAGTATCTGTAACACAAGAACTTTGGGTTGCTTTCAATACAAAGAAAGGACTTACAGTCTGTTTAAAAGTTCATCCTGAAACAAACAAGCCTTCAAAGACAAGTGAGGGCAATGGGGCAGATTCCTCAGAGTGCCTGGGGTTCAGAAAGCAAAGACAGTCCTTGTGGTTCTAGGTGCCTTGTGTGTGGATTCTAGGAAAGCCAAGAGCAGTTACTTGGCATCTTCTGGAGGAGGCCTGGGCTGAGAATGGCAGACTGTTCAAAATTCAGTTGACATCTTAGGACACTGGACACGGTTCTTCTCTTGGCCCAGAAGAACCTGGTCTGTAGGTTTCTAGAAGCTTTTCTCTTGAAATAGATGCTGTATATTGGTCCTTACTGTAAGAATCTCTCGGTCAACACAATGAAATGGAACTGCCTCAGTTCCTTGCCTGGGGTCCATTATGGCAGCAATCTGGTGAGGAAGGTTTCTCCAAGAACCTTCTCAGATGCTCTAAACACTCTCCTTCCACAGCTTATCTGGAGCCATAAAGTCCAAAGCATGGAACTTAAAGTCCCCGTAGGACCCATATGGCCTTTCCTGAGCTGATGGGGTCATGACCACTTCGATGCAGTTTTGACTTTCACGTTCTTCCATGTTCAAGCTCTCACTGATTCCAACCTTGGAAGCATTCCTGTCTATATGCAATTGTCTGCAGGGATGAAATGAGGTTCTTTCCACTTTTGGTAGACACAGTCTGAAGGGACCTTTAATAATTCAAGGCCACTAGAGTCCTAGATTTTGATATTTTTCTTATCTCTTAATTTCTGGTGCATTGTGCAGTGCCTAGAAGACAGTGGTGCTTAATAAATCTTGGCAATGAACAAACAAATGAGTGTTTTTATCACGCTTATTTGAGTGGCATAGAATTATGACAATGATCTTGGCCAGTTATGAGCAGCTCCTGTTATATTAGCATTAACAATTAATAATGTCTATAAGTAATTATTCTTTCAACTCACAGTGTATTAGGAACTAACTGCCTTGCACAAAATAAGCATTCGATGCATATTGTTGATTAATGAACTCATTGACTTATAGTATACCTTGGGATTGTCTGGCTCTGTTTTCATGACAATTAGAGCTTTATAACATCAACGCTATATCTAATAAATCTGATCTCTCAGCTTCCAGAACAAACACAGTTAGTAAATAGAACTTTCTCAATTTGATGTTTTTCCCCCCTTTTCCTCTCACAATTAAAAATAAAAATACATCCAGAATTTGCTTGTGTGCTAGTCTTTGATACTCCAAACTCAAAAGTGATCTCAAGTACTTTCTTCTCAGCCAATAGGATCACCTTTAACCTAACATTTGGAAAGTGGATTTATCTAATTGATTTTGATACTACTAAAAGAGGACCTCTTAAAATTTGCATATATCATGTTGTAACATACAGAGATTGAATGCACATGCTGCGCAGTTTCCCTTGAGAAAGTCATACTTAGTTCTTACAATGGAATTAATTTGTCATTATTTCATGAAGTTTGGCTGAACCATTGTAGTTTCTTGGGTAAACTTCAGAACCACTGGTATATCTGAGGTAGAATAATCTCAGATAAACCACTGGTATATGTGAAGTAGAATAATCTTGGTAGAATAATCTCAATTTACCAGTAATCTTGGTAATGGTTATTTACCAATTCTGTTGGATTATTCCAGCATTCCGCTTCTTGGTTTGACAAAAAGATGTTTGTGGAAGCACATAATGTTTCTCCCTATAACCTATGTTTAATCCTAGACCCTGAATTTCTACTTCATCAATGACAGCCATGTTGATGATGTTGTCTGTGGGCAGGCAACTTGAATAGGGTTTGGTTTGCATTTCTGGAATTTTTTTTTTTAAGGGAATAGCAAAGCAGAATGATCCAGAAAATAATTTTTTCTTTTTTTGTTTTCTTAGATGGGAAAGAATAGCTCTTAAGATTCTTATCATTTATTCATTCATGAAGATTAATTTGCCTTCGTCTACCCTGATACTGCATTGGGGCTATTTAATCAACACAAATCCAATCTCTTCCATCCTGGCCTTATGACTCAGCAGGAAAGCTAAATGCCTTCTTATGGTTTGGAACAAAATACAAATTCTAGTCCTTTGTCAGTTACTAAAAGAACCTAAGGAAATCATCTAACTTTGGATCCATGATGACTATTTTTAACATGAGGATGAGAAAGTCTCACTTTTCCAGTTGGGAACTCCATTGAGTTCTTGGAAAATGCCTCTACTTGTACGATACTGAGACCAGTATGTTCTGAAGGGGTATTAATAAGTTAGAAAAATAATTGGCATGTTAGATGGCTCAGTTATTTTTGATGAGAGATTCCAGGAATATCAGAATCAAGAACCAAGCCCTAAGGAAGGAACATAAGGCTTATTGGGTCATGCACTCCAGTGGCACTTGCAGCCATATTACAGGGGCCAGAAGAAGGATCGAATGACCCATGCCCTTTGCCCTTCAAATGGCCAGAAAGTCCAATAGCAAACCTTAGGGGAGGGGGCTTCATGTCTGATGTATGTGCTCATTGTTCTGTATTTCCTACCTGGGACTTCAAGGTCAACACCCATCTATTCATGGGACTCTTCACGTACAACTTCCTTTCTACCATTCACAATGCCAAGGACTTCAGGCTTTGGTTGTAAGTCCTAAAGTCAGGGGCTGACCCTTCATTATCACTGTACTCTGAGCTTTTTACGAGATACCTGTTGACATGTTGTTGAAAGAAACCCACCTCTGAGGAAGAAGCTCCTCTCTCCAATATAGTGCAAAATCCTTGCATTAGGTAATGATGAAGCCGTCAACCTCGTTGACGTCAACCTGCCACAGCCACTCTGGCTCTCGACAACAATGCGAGGGAGAATACTGGTGGGATGCAGACATTCCACGTCAATTGGTTTGATGGTCACCATGGCAACCATCTACAATGGCCCTTAGACGTTAGAAGAGAGTGAGACAATAACACTGTGGTGGAGTCATTTAGCTAATTAGCCCAAGCCTAACGGAACTCTTTCCCATCAACGTGTTTCAGAGAGCAGCGACATCTCCTAACAGGATGGCTTCTGCTTCATATTGATACTTATACAGGAGGTCAGTGCACTTCAGCTTGTCTGCTTACACTTTAGCTAGTCTTATGGCTACATGTGGTTTCAAATATCTAGAGGGGTTAAACTGGATGGTTCTGGAAATTTTGCCTCTTTGCATGTCAAAAATGTTGTAGTTTCCTGGTACTGATTTTTTTTTTCTGGATCCAGAATGCAAAGCATCAAACACGTTTTGCAATAAAAGCAGACATCCCCCTCCCACTTGGATAAACAGTCTCATGAGTGCTTTCTACACAACACAGGGTACCAGCATCTTGGTCCCACTGTGTAAACTGCAGGGCAGTGTCGGCAGGAGGGGACCAGGGCCTGGAGAGAGTCAGCTGACTGAGCCAGCTCTCCTGGGGGACGATGGGGGCATCCCAGTCATCTCTCTTTACCTGGCCTGCGATTTCTCATTTTTACAAGGAAAGTCCTGGACCAGATAATTTGTGTGCCCTCTTCACTCCAGTTCCTATGTGACTCGGACATCTTGTACGAATGTCACAGGGAGGAATGTGAATTGGAACCTCGTCTTGACGGCCCTGAACTTAACTCCCGCCCCAAGGGGCGCCCCACTGCTGATGCATTTTGTTATCTTTGGCTACGTAAGTTGGGAACTATTTAACATGCCTGTGTGTGCCTGCTTTCTCCCTGCCTATTCACAACTCATCTGAAAGGTTACACTTGCCACCACCTTTGATAGATGAGGAAACTGGGGCATGAGAGTTGACAACGACAGACCAAGTGAGGTCACTCTGAGAGCCTTCGGAAGGTTTTCCCAGCTTTTCCTTAATAAAATAATTTCGTAATTCTTAGTTTGGCAGATATGATGCTATCTCATCCCTGCCCTCACATTTTAGCTCAAGAGGCAACCTCCTTGGTACATGATGCTTTTTTGTTGAGGGAACTATTGGCTTGCTGAAGAAAACAACTAATCATTGGAGTGTTTTACACAAAGGGGCAGTGATGTGAGAAGCAACGGAAACGACTTTCTCTGCTTACCAAACCAAAACCCAAAGCAGCCAACCACACAGACACACGGCACGGCTCATCCATAATTTCTCCCTGTACTGGTCCAGTCATGATTCAAAGTAAGAACAGCGGATAAATGTGTATCCTAAAGAGGTTAGCGGTACCATTTTATATAGTGTAAAGTCATGCAAACCATGCTTGAAAGGAAGCGGCTTCACTGTGGTGACCGGGGGACGTAAAAGGCCACGACAAGCCCCCGCCCAGGTGGGGCCACCACGCACATGCATGCGTGTGATGCAGCCCCTGGTGATCTCACGGGGATGTGGCGGGTGTGAGAGCAAGTGAGCTATACAAAGTCTGTCTACATTACAAGGAGGAGTCAGCCCACGACCCCTTTTTTAAGTGGGCTTGCCGGAAGGGGTCCATATCGAATCAGAAATGCCGTCCCCCGTGGATGACAGAGGCAGAGAGCCACTCGGTGTGAAGGGCTCAGTGTCCGTGTCCGTCTCACCCTCGGCCAGGTACCGTTTCTCCCTCATCCAGCTCGATCCCCCGCTCGGGCCAAACGCATAATCGTCTCTGTCCTGGGAGATGCTGAAGCCACTGGGCGAGCGTTCCAGCTCCTCGTGGTTGACCGACATCAGGGACAGGGGCGTGTCGCTGTCCCGGGTGATGCTGCGCCTTTGCCGGGGGGAGACTCGGTCCGAACAGGGGCCGTGCAGTTCCGCCTGGGAGCGGTAGCTTGCTCGGGAGTCGAGAAGTGTCAAGATAGGCAGGACAGTGGGCCTTTCCGCATAGGCGGTCGCATGACCCTTTCCAGAACTGGGTCCCCCTAGGGGCAGGTTCACGGGGTCGTGGGCAAAAAACCCATAGGGGCCGACTTTGTCGACGGGCACCTGGTGGAAGCTGTAGGGGGCATCGGGGGCGCCAGTTTCAGAATAGTTACAGATGATGGTTTTCAAATCTGCATCCCTGCGGTCCTCTTTCTGCTCGGCCTCGGCGGGCGAGGAGGCCCCCTTGCTCGGGGAGAAGCCGGCGACGTGCACCTGGAGCCGCTCCATGTGCTGCAGATGCATGTCCACCAGGAAATCCAGTTTCTTCCCCATGTCGTGAACCTGGAAAACACAAGGAATTGGGAATTACTGCTTTCTCCGGGCCGGCAGGCACTTGTTATTGGTGGTGAGGAAAAATCATAGCATTTACTTTCCAGAAAGGAAGATGGTTCCTGCCATAAATCATAATCATCATAACAGTTAACTGTTTTGTATCTCTCGATTTTGAGCTTTGTGCATGGATGCGTGCATGTGTGCTCAGTTGTTCAGTCATGTTCAAATCTGTGCCAGGCTCTTCTGTCCAAGGGATTCTCCAGGCAAGGACACTGGAGTGGGTTGCCATTTCCTTCTCCAGGGGATCTTCCTCGCCCAGGGACTGAACCCATGTCTTCTGTGTCTCTTGCATCGGCAGGCAGATTCTTCACCACTGTGCCACCTGGAAGCCTGCACGGATTTCTGCTAATCTAAAAAAACAGGGTAAGGGCTTTCCAGAAACCTGGGAGCAGAGACATGGTGTGAGGATAAGTTTTACCCAAGGAGAAGGTGGCCTTGCTGTTCCTGTTTGGATCCAGGAGGAGGAGTTCTTGATTTGTAAACATTCCCTTAAAGAAGCATCTATATTGTCCGCGCACATTCCTCCTACCTGGGGACGTAAGCCCCATGGGTACAAGGGCAGTGGTTAGCAAGAATTCTGCTTCTCAGAACTAGAGATGCTCCCTAGGGGCCTTGGAGGCCAGTAGAAGGTATGCTGAGATCAGCTGCATCTACCTGCTCCTACCTACAAAATTGAGAACATATTGAAATCATCATGCGTGTACAGACACAAGCGTACATGCACGTGTGCATGGGATGTCCTTCTCTGACAGTTCACAACTCACCAGGAAGGACTGAAGGCAGGTCTACCATTCCCTCTTATAGTTGACGACACAAAGCATAGAGCAAGGTCATGGCTGAGTTGGTACCCAAGTCTTAATAATAACTAATCCTTCTCTAGCAGTTACTATGCACTTTAAAGTTATTTAATTTTTCATATTAATTTTCTTATTTAACTTATTTAATTTTCATAACAGCCCTATGAGGTGGATACTGTTATTCTGTTTTTCAGTTGAGAAAATAGAGGCACAGAGAGATGAAGTAACTCATCAAACATCAGAGTAGGTAAATGGAAGAGCTGAGATGACAAATTAAAATTTAACAGCAGAAAAGGATATTCTTGACATACTAAAAAAGGGTAATTATTCAAATTTTCTCTTACCTCTTCTGCACAGATCCAATTTTGGGTTATGAATAAAATAAAAGGATTGATAGGAATCCTAAAGGAAACTGACGGTGCTATTTATCTAGTGCAGTTGGGTGTATTGTGTGTTTAGTCGCTAAGTCATGTCCAACTCTTTGTGACCCCATGGACTGTAGCCTGCCTTGCCATGGGATTTCCCAGGCAAGGATACTGGACTGGGTTGCCATTTTCTTCTCCAGGGGACCTTCCTGACCCAGGGATCAAACCTAGGCCTCAGGCATTGCAGGCAGATTTTTTTTACCAGGAAGGTGGGCTTCCCAGGTAAAGTTGGCCAAACAATGCTAAAATACAAGCCACTTTACTGAAGAAAAGAGAGGTGGACTTCCTGGGGTGCTGTGACTGAATGGGTTTCTTTCTGCCCTGAATGAACCCCATCCATAGCCTGCCCTCCTCGGGGCCCCTTCACACAGGCCACACACTGACCCAGGTTTTCATGGAAGGAGGATAACAAATGCAGAAAAATACCGAAAATGTGGAGAAGGGCACTAACGTTCCTTAAACACCATGAAGTTCATGATCATAGTAGCTACCATTTGTTGAGCATTTACTATGTGCCAGCTACTATTCTAGGTAATTTACAGGTATCAATTGATTTAATCTTCAAAGCAACCTCATGAGGTGTTAACATCCCCATTATACAGATGAAGAAACTGAGGCTCAGAACAATTCATTCACTTGCAAGTGATCACCCAGCCAGTAAAGTGCTAAATCAATGATTTCATTTCCAGATCCCTTGATGAATGGTAGATACTCAAGTCTGTTATCTCCCTATGAAAAAAAATGACATTTGAAAATAAATTCCACATACTTGTTCTTGGTGGGAGAAAGGAAGGACCTACCTGCCTTTCGACTTTCACAAACTTCCCCATCATGCTTTGGTCTTCAGTTTCTGATGTGGATGGTCTGGCTACATAGGGTTCATTCCTAGGAAAGAGCCCATAATGCTGTAAGATCATGATACCTATTTTTGCTCTGCAAGGTCACTTCAGCTAGGTGGGCCGTGGTCCCTGGGACTATCCTGCTTGTGCTCAGGCTTAGAGTCTGGAAGAGCGCATGGAACTCTGCAGCCCACGGGCATTGGGAAAGGCCAGCGTTTCCTACCTTCACCAGGGATGTCTCATACTTACCATGTTGACTGTAGGAAAATGTGAAGCTGACTATTACGCTGGTCTTAGGAAGTTCTGTGTCAAGCTTAACTTAATATACCACTTAACTGTGCCCAGAGTGCTTGATTGCTTTAAATTACGTTCCTTGGCCCTTCCGTCTCAGACACTGGTTGACGATGGAGCATGGTTGTCTCATCTCGGGAACCACTATTTCATCTGTTCCATTTAGCTAAGACTGGAAAACAGATGCAAAATCTGGAAAATGATGCCAAAGATGATATTCGTAGGGAACAGGATTGAGACATGCTGCGTTTGCTCCTTGGCCAACCACAGTTCACATCTGCCTAAACTCCAGTTTGTTTCAATATTGTCCTATGTGGACGAGAACTTTCAGGGAGTCTAGCTACTGCTTGAAACCATTCATGCTTGGTACTTTCTAGGCAATTGTTTTTTCTCTAGGCTACTTACTCCTACCAGGTCCCTGGCCAGGTTTGGGTAAAACAGTGTTTCTTTTTTTTTTTTTTTCAATCTTTGGCTGTGTTGCACAGCATGTGGGATCTTAGTTCCCTGACCAGGGATCGAACCTGCACCCTCTGCATTGGAAGTGTGACGTGTTAACCACTGGACAGCCAGGGAGGTCCTGGAGCAGTCTTGAATTAAATCAGATGTCAAAAACCAGTGGCCTCTGTGCTGAATCCAGCCCGCCAGTGCTTTCCTTGGCTTGCACAGGGTTTTAAACATTGGAGCCATTCAAAAGTGGAGAATTGCACATCAGATCTGAATATTCAGCTTTTCTTGAGAAACTAGAGTATCTGGAAACAGAGGATCTTCTTTCTTAAAATTAGCAAGAGCAGAACTGAGGTTCTTCAGGGCCCTGTGGTTCACCCCTTGCCAGTCTAGCCCCAGAACTGAAGCCAAGATTAGATGCTCTGTTCACCCTCCTTACACTCTTCCTTCCTTAATGATAAAGAGCCTTATTATTATACACTGCATGGTATTTCTTACGCCTGCCTCCCTTCACTCATTTATGTTATTGATACTTGCCTTGAAGATACTGGGGAATAAGGAAGTGTAAATGCAGGCAGCGGGCTTTCTAAAGGATCCTGGCTCATCACCTATAAAAGGACAATTTTCAGACAGTTTTTCAGAGAGAGCAGAGCTGCTCTGGGGCCGGACAGCAGACTTCCTTCTCAGTCTCTGGGGCTGATGAAAGTTAAAAAAAAGCCAAAACAGCTGGCCAGGAGGAATGCCTTGGGCTCTGCTAACATGAAGTATTCTTTCAGGTTCCAAAAAAAAAAAAAAACCCCTCACAAGTCTCCTTTTATTTTCTAACTAGGAAACCGTCAGTTGCATTTTCAGCAGCCATACAAAGGAGTGTGGCTGCAAGGCTTTCATTCAGAAACCTCTCAAACGGCCACAGGCTGGAGTAGGCTGCAGGCTCTTTCTCTTCATCTTATTTGGGGGAATGGCAACCTCACCCCCACAGTAAAGGAACCCAGCTGAGACTTGGGCATGGGGATTTGGGCATGGGGATGCGGTGCGGGCTCCGGAACCACACAGCCCATCAGTCAATGCCCCCGGGCCCCACCTGGGAGACTGCTGGGATGGGTAGGTGAAGGCGGCTCCTCTCTGAGACTTCTTATGTTTTGGAGTAGATGGAGGTCCAGGGGTGAAAATCATATCTATTCTGAAAGAGAGCACACAAAGAAGGGGGATTAAATGACAGAGAGCTTTGTATGAAAAGAGAGGAAAGCAATGTATTCTCTTTCTTCTGTTATCAGCTGCGAGTTTGGAAAATAAAAGAGAAGAGCATAAAGAGAAAGACAGAGGAAAGGAGAAAGACTTTCTAATTTAATGCATCATCATTTTTTTTTCTTTTGGCCCAGTGTACCGAGAGCATCTCCCCATCCCAGAGGAGAGAGACAACCGAACCACAGAGACCGGGTGACAGCTGCGTGCTGCTCCTTCTTACAGGAAATGTCAGGTGTGCTGCAGCAGGTCTGGTCTTCCAGCTCTTTCATTCCACCCAAAACCTCTAGTTAGGGAGGTCTTCCTGCTAAGCCCTAGGCTGTGTTTTCAGCTGTGCCCTCTTTTCCCTGCAGCTTGGCAGGCTCCTCCAGCTACTAGAGGGATGAATTCAATAGTAGCTCCTATAGCCCCCCCATCAATGTCACCCTGAGCACAACAGAAGACAAATGCCATCCCCCCACCCGGCACTGAGCTGCGGTGCTCAGTGCTCAATGGAAACAGCCTGGGAGGCTTATCACAAGCCCAGGACTGCGGCACTCAGAAGGAGCCATGCCTCTCTACGTCCTTCTGCAAACCCAACTGGTCCTCCACTGACCCTGTGCATGCGTGCGTGCTAAGTCACTTGAGTTGTGTCCGACTCTTTGCAACCCTATAGACTGTAGCCGGCCTGGGTCCTTTATCCATGGGATTCTCCAGGCAAGAATACTGGAGTGGGTTGCCATGCCCTTCTCCAGGATATATGTACCTATAAGTATATATATATGTACAAGTATGTATATGTTTCTGAGTGTGCTATTAGTAATCATATTATGCATATATATCCACTATAGATCACATAACTTTTTATCTTACTATATAGACTGTAAAAATATCATTTGATGGTGGCCTAACTTTTTAATGAGACCAGGTACCATTCTTTTCTTAATCACTATTTATATAATGGAGGTGTGTTACAGAGGACAGGAGTTTTGTACCCAGATGAATCTGGTTTCACTTCCAGCTTTGCCACCTACTAGCTGGGTAGTTTTGGGCAAGATCATTGTCCTGTAAACCTTGGTCTTCTCATTGGTATATGGCAGCTCTAATGCAAAACCTTAGGGGGTTATAAGGGATTGGAGACATATATGTGAAATGCCCAGGTGATCAACAAAAACAGTGATAATTATTAGCTAGGAATCAATGCTGTTTCACTGTTCACTGTTACAACTAACTCTTGATGAACTTTTAATTGAGTAAAAATTTATATTTGGAACTAGCCAATTAGACTCATTTTAGATAATCTGAATTTTGTTGGCATATACAAAGGATCAGAGTTAGGGACCAGTAAGACACATGCTTTTTCTCTCCCTGAGGCCTGATCAGACTGTTAATCTTAGCTATGTCAATTTCACAGAAATTCTTCCCAGCTCATTTGATCTCGTGTTGGTTGGCCTTGATGTCTCTATTTGATGAGTGTTTTTGTTCTTAACATTTCTCCCCTGCATTGCGGATTCATGGATGCCTTTCGCCCTCAGCTCTGCGGTCTCCCTGGCCGATTCCTCAGCAGCCAGGAGGGCACCACCCTTCCTTGTCTTACCTTGTCTGAAGGTACTTGATTCGGGAAAGCATGTCAAGATGCCCTGCAGAATACTGTTCAATCACGTCCTTCACGTCATAAGGCCTCAAAGTCTCCTTGAACTTTTTTTTATAGAGACGAAATTGTAGAATTCTGCCAGGCAAAGTAGAGACATTTGTGCATCAGGAGTGGAGAGTGAAGGAACTTATGATACAAGATGAACAAATTCTGGGGTGGGGTGGGGGGTGGTGGTGGGAATAAAAGAACCAAAAAGACAAGACTTGATGAGAAGTCCCAGCTCCTGGTCCTGGTTCCACCTCTTGGAACCACACTGAGTTAGGCTGGCTGGTGTCTCTTCTTCATGACTATCCCTTTCACTCATATGAATAAGAAATTCGGATGTATTTTGATATTTGGCAAAACTAATACAATTATGTAAAATTTAAAAATAAAATAAAAAAAAAAAAAAAAAGAAATTCACAGTGACAATAAAAGCTAACATTTATTACACATTGGGCTTCCCTGGTGGCTCAGATGATAAAGAATCTGCCTGCAGTACATGGGACCTGGATTTGATTCTTGGGTCCGGAAGATCCCCTGGAGAAAGGAATGGCAACCCACTCCAATATTTTTGCCTCGAGAATCCCATGGATAGAGGAGCCTGATGGGCTACAGTCTACAGGGTCTCAAAGAGTCTGACATGACTGAGCAACTAACACTTTCACCTTTCACTACATGCCAGACACTGGGCTAAATTCATTTTTAATAATTTGCTAATAAATCAATTAACAGATGATGGAACTGTGGCCGAGGGAGCTTCAGCCTCTTCCCAGGGCCATCTTGCTGATAATGTCAGAGTTTCCCTGAAACCCAGGGTTGTATGGGGACAAGGCTCATGGTCCTAACAGCTGCGTCACACTGCTTCCTATTTGAGGAAAGCTGACATATCTCTTCCTCAATAGCCTCCTTAATCCTTTGGCTTATGAGCTCCTGGAAGAGAAAAGCTAGCTTTGGTTCCTCAAGTTTTTTCAGGCTGTTAATAAAGTGGGGCACCCAGAACTTGGAATCCTCACCTCCATCTTCCTGGGAATCAATAAAGTCGCCTTAGGTGATTAATCTTCTTGAAATCTCCCTCACGAGGTCAACTCTTGCTGAACATAGTGTCAATTTAAAACACCGAATCACAACCCAGTGATAAGAAACACAGCTACCCAGGTCCTCCCATCTCATACTTGTATAAGCTTTTTTTAATGGTGCATTCAAGACTCATTTTGTTTGTCACAGTCCATGACTTCAGCCTCTAAACACTATTTTGATCTATCAATTGTACCATTCAAGTCACTATCCTTTCCAATTCTATGTCACTTTCTAAGCCTGCCCATTACACAGCTCTACCTAAGGTGGGTGTCAGGAACTATGGCTTG
This sequence comes from Bubalus kerabau, assembly GCF_029407905.1. NCBI lineage: Eukaryota > Metazoa > Chordata > Mammalia > Artiodactyla > Bovidae > Bubalus > Bubalus kerabau. The sequence goes on along the minus strand of NC_073637.1, from coordinate 11,191,867 downwards.
CAGCCAAGTCTGGCCCACTGCCTGTGTTTGAAAATAGAGTTGTGTTGGAATACAGCCTCAGTGATTCGTTTATATACTGTCTATGGCTTCCTTTGCACTTCAAGATCAAAGTTAAACACGACAGAGACCTAGGGATCATAAAGGCTGACATATTTACTACATATCTGACTCTTCACAAAAAAATGTCTGCCAACCTCTGAACTAGGGCATCAATGAGAGTACTCCAAAGCCAGACCAGGAAGCTTCTCAGCAGAGACCTCCTTTGAGCCCGACAGACTCATTCATTGGTTTTCTTTGAATAAGATCATTCAACCAGTTAAGAATCCAGGAAGTTGTGTTTCTTATCCAGCCATACTTCTGGCACATTGTACAGAGTGATGTCATGAAGAACCATGTCAACAGCTTTGCTGAGGGCCACATATTATAAACTTTTGTCCTTCCTGCTCTATTGGACTGAAAATCTGAAAATACCATAACTAGTTTTTAGTGACTCTGACTTAGTTTCTAGAATTCACTACCATCATGGTGGAGTGCTTATAAATTCACATTCTAAAGTTTTCTTGAAGTCGTAACATATTTTCTTAATTTTCTTATGGCATTTCAAGCAACATAGAAATAGCCAGGGTGAATTATAAGTCTCGTCTGAAACAGACCAAAAAATCCTATAATTGATTATCATGTTGAAAATGCTAATTAAAAAGAACTAAATGAATGAAGACAGATGGGAGAAAAGCTATTTTGAGTCAGAAGCCTATAAAAGAAGAAAACTTCATGTCAACACACCCTCCCTCACCAACAGCATTTAAAATAAATTAACCCAACACTGTAAAGCAACCACGTGTGTGCTGTTTTCAGTCATGTCCGACTCCTTGTGACCCCATGGACTGCAGCCCGCCGGACTCCTCTGTCCATGGGACTCTCCAGGCAAGAACACTGGAGTGGGTTGTCATGCCCTCCTCCAGGGGATCTTCCCGACCCAGGGATCAAAACCCTGTCTCCTGTGGCTCCTGCACTGGCAGGTGGGTTCTTTACCACTGAGCCACCACAGAAGCCCAAAGTAACCATGCTCCCATAGGAATGTTTAAAAATAAAATGAATAATGGCAAAGGCAAACAAGAGGATCACCAGTGTCTCCAACCTGCTAATGACCTCATCACTTTTCTTTCGGCAGCACCCCCCACTTAGAGAATTGACGGTACTCTCTGAACTTGACCCAGGGGTTGAGAAATTTCCTGCCTACCTTCCCAAAGCCCAAGACCACTTTACAAAGCCATGACCTGGAGGAGCAGAGCTGGGGCCCCGGAGGCCTAAAGTGGGAGGAGGTGCTTACCTGACGGCTCGGATGGCGGCCTTCAGGGTGGGGATCATGTCTTCGATGAGGAAGTCATTCCCGTAGCCCCTGTCTTCCACCGTGGGGTCCCCTGTCCCCGCATCTGAGAGGGAGACACCCATATCAGTGGCAGGCCACCACTTCATCAGAGCCCTTCAAACTCAGCCTCCCAAGTCTCCATTTCCATTTCAGAACCCCTGACATGCTCTCCAGGGATGACGTCACTCAGACTTTCTCAGCATCTCCCTCCCATAATCCAGAGGCCTGGTAAGTGCCCGCACTGTTGGACGGTTGCCTGGGGGAGAAGGCAGGGAGGGTGGTGTGTGTTCCAGGGTTCCCAAGTGGCCCCTTTGGAGGCAGCCAAGGGCATGCACGTAGGTGTTTGTCACACACCTGAGTTCAGACCCTGGCTCTGTCAGACTTTATCCTTGTGACCATGGGCTGGGAGGTCACTTTCTGAGCCCTGCTCATCCTCCCTTTTGGTAAGTGAAAGGGGCACTCGCTCCAACAGCCCCCACAAGACGCTTTTCCCATATCTCTCCCCACCCCCTTGGGATGTGGAGGTCCCCAGAGGTCCAGACCACTCTGCCCCTGGCCCCCTCCATCCTTCAACGTGACCTTCTTAGCAATGTGCTCATCACAGGCCACCCTTAGGAACCATGCGGTGTGTCTCAAGGCTCCCTGCAGGGGTTGGGCAGGCACACGTGGTGACCCTGGCCCGGGGGGCAGCTAACGTGGGCCCTCTGTGCCCAGGGTGAGCGTAGGAACCTATCACAGCCCAGGGGCCGAGAATAAAACAAGCCAGAAGCTGGTTCAGGGCAGCAGGAGCCGGCTATTATGTAGACTGCAGGATTCTTCCGCAGGGTACGGAGGGGGGAGACGTGGAGGAGACAGGGTTAGGAAGAGGAAGGGGTTACCTTCAGAGCTCTGCCAGAAAGCGTATGCTTTCATGCGGAAGGCGGTGCGGAAACGCTCTTTATTGTTTGAGCCAACAGGCTTTGGTTCTTTAGAAGGACTTTCTTCTATGGCATCTACATTCAGAGGGGTAAATAGCTTTCCTTTAGTATTGCTACCACGAGGATTAGAAAGGCGAACCCGATCCAAGAGACCCAGCTTTTGGCTACAAAATAAGCAAAAGTGAACAATTTTCCTCCTTGAGTGCAGGCTTTCGTAATCTCCCGTCCCTCTCCATCAAGACGTATACATCCTCCTCCGCGCGGGAATAGGACCTGCGCCTCTGATGCTCAATCTGACTGAGCTGCTTGGAAAGGGACACGGCTTGCTTCAGATGATAGCTCAGCAACTGACTAGCTAGTATATCTCCGGTGTGTTTCTCTGAATTTCAGTTTCCTCATATGCTTAAGTGCAGCTTAAATGAGATCCAGGATATAAAACTCCAGCTCCTGGTAGCAGGCAGCAAAACTTTGGTCCTCCTCCAGTCCCACCTCCTCTGCATCAGCAACTTCCTCGGTACCACTCCATGGTGCCCAGATGGTGACCCACAGAGGCTAAGCCTTATCCAGTGTTCCTTAAACAGAACTGAATGACATAAATGACACAAAGCAGGTACCCTAACCTGGTGTCCACAGACACCTCCCCATGACCATGGACAGAGCTTTTTGGGGGGTGGGGTCCATGAGCTTGGATGGGAAAAGCACTGCATTTTAAATTTACTAATTAGATTTTCATTCACGAATCTCAAACCGAAGTTTAGCATGTCTTTCAATTATGAATGTATGAATGAACCCCAGTAATACCCGCAATGCCCCAGCCGTATCCTGTGACTTTCTATAAGAAATCACAGATCATCTTATATCCTATTACCTTCACGTACTGCTATGCTCATCACTGCATCAAAATTACAGAATTATTCTACGTGCCACAATATCACATCATTAGATTCATCACAAAGAAGCACACGTATTGACTGCATCTCAAAAGTTTAAATATTTTGATAATTACATTTCAACATAATCAGCTTCTTTTGTAACTGTCTGCATTTTAGTTGTAAATTCAAAGTTGTTATTCTGAGAAAGGGTCATGGAACTTCAGCATACAGCTGAAAGTCTTCTAGGCACAAGAAAAAAGCCAATAAATCCAACAGGAAGTTGCCCTGGTGCAAAAACCATCTCTGTGTCCTTGGGCAAATCTGTGACCTTCTCAAACCTCAATTATCTCATCTTTAAAATAGGGATAAGCATGTCCCACTTGACTTGGTTGCTATGGGATGCTGTTTGTCAAGGATTTGGCATACAGCCCAGCACACAGGTGCTCTATAAACAGCAATTTCTCCTTCCGTTTCTTAACCTCTGCCTCTCACCCGAGTGGACACAGGAATGATGTCCTTTGGTGCGGCACAGACCAGAAAGAGCCCTAGTGTGTGTCACACATCGATACACTCAGCTCAGCTTCTTTCTCCTCATCACCCACATGGGACTTGGCACCCAGCAAGTGTGCGTGTACTTGTGGGAGAAGTGAGTGAACGAATGAATATGAATGTGGGTTGTCAAATCAGCTTTTCATCAGCCTGAGATAACTGAGTATTTCTAATGTCGATGTCTGGTTATGACAGTCACGTGCCTCACACCAGAAGCTGCTGCCATCTTTGCGGCTTGGTGTAGTGAGGTGGTCCTGGCCTTGGGACTGCAGAGGTGGGAACATCTCTTGTTGAGCGGGTGCCCTATGCTCTCTGAACACCTGGTTCTCATGGTTAAGTGAGCCTAACCACACCCTGCTTAGGAGAGATCTGGGGACCACTGCACGTGATACTGTCCAAGATGCTTCTTGCCTTCAGCTTGGCACAGAGAAGGCACTAAGAAATATTTGATTCATGAAAGAATGAATGAATATATGGATGAGTCATTGTTACTCCTGACTCCTTCTGACTGTTCTCTGTCCCACAACACTGTTACATTAATAACCCACCCATCAAGATAAATTCAGATGGCTCCATCTTTCCTGAGCTGGTCCAGATTTTTCAGAGCGGCTTTCCTGACCAGCACTAGTTTATGACTAATGGAGACGAAATCAGCATCCGGAGGCTGAAAATACAGAACAAGGCAGGAAATCGCTGAAGACACACAGAAGGCTTTCCCAGCCATGAACTAAGAAGAGGGAGGTTAGGACAGTCACTGCTCAGGCCCCCTGCTTCCTGGCCCCTGCCTACCTGTCTTTGCTATACCAAGCAGATCCATTATTCCGTCCACATCAGACCCCTTGCCCATTCCCAAGTCCCCTCCTGCATGCCTTGGTGCACTCAGCCATGCCCTTTCTTCCCTTCTCAGCTGACCTCATTCCCATCAGCCCTTTAAAACTGCCCAAGTGTCTCTTCTTGGAAACTACTCCCCATATGCTTCCGAGACAGGCTGTGTTTGTCTCTGGGTTTAATACAGTGTCAAGGCTCTACACACCCATGCCCGCCTGCCCCATTGGCTTGTGCAGTCCTGGAAAAGCAAGGATTCTGCCTGCTTATCTCTGAACCCACGCCACACCCCTGCTCAGTGCATCCTGATGTTCAGGGCTTTGGGGCAAAACTGACCTGGGGAGAAACGTCTTGAAAAAACAGGTGACCTAGGACACAGAACTCATGCTGTCTGGGTCCCAGCTTCCTCATGTGCACAAGAATGGGGATCAGCCTGCATTACACACTGTGTAAGGGTTAAATGAGGGAACGCACGTAAAGTGCTTAGCCAACTGTCTGGGAGGCGGACGGTGGCAAGATGCTTTCAATAAATGCTGGCTGTCATCATTATCTCGGTAAATAATCCTCTTCCCACAGAAACAGCAGAGGGCTAATGACATGTGTATAAAGGATGGATAATATTTCCTAAGCCACAAAAAAAAAAGTGTTTTTTTTTTTTTAATGAACTGAGGTGAGTTCTCAGGATATATGTATATATATATAATTTTACTGTACTTAATGGTAGTCTGAAACATTCACCACCATCACTGAGTTTGACCACAGCAGGAGATAAGTATCAATATATGAGGAGCTTAATTCCAGAAAAACTAAGCGAGACAAAAGTAATGGCCATCACTCTGTCCTGATTTGAATCTCAGCATAGGTGCTGACTATTAGATAATGAAAGAGATTGCTTGGTTCTGTCTCTGTGAGGACTAAGAATTCACTTATCTGGCATTTAAATGCTTCACTTCTATCTCTAACAGTCTGAGTTGCTTTGGCCATGTTCACTTAATACCCCATTGGTCACAGAGGTCAGTTTATGAGACAAATTCCGACAGCATTACGAATCCAGATGCATTGGCCACAGGTCAGAAATCTAGGCTCTGAGTTACTCACAGCCATAACACCTAAGAGGCTTATGGAATTCTTCCTCCAGCAAAGTGGGTGATCAGCTTTCTTCTTGATTGTGTTGCCTGAAACCCAAGACCCTAAAGAATAATCAAATGCAAGGCCAAGTTCATCCCTGAAACTCAAAACCCATCTCGGCCCTTCTCTGTATGGATTTCTAGTGCATATTTCAGGCCTTGTATTTGAAGGCTTGCAGATCTTGCAAGAAAAGCTCTCCATGAAGCTGACATCAGATTTCCTTGGAAAGCTAAGGTCTCTGATTTGTTAAGGGCCGACAAACAATTTCCAAATGTGATTTGGGAAAACTGGAAATACAGACTAGAGACGGAGGTTTTTCTTTCCTGGCAAGATTATACAGTCCTTGCCCTGGGCTATTGCTCCGGTAACTCTTTGTTAAGTTGCTAAGTCGTGTCTCACTGTTTTCAACCCCATGGACTGCAGCACACCAGGCTTCCCTGTCCTTCACCATCTCCCAGAGCTTGCTCAAACTCATGTCCGTTGAGTTTGATGATGCCATCCAACCATCTCATTCTCTGTCATCCTCTTCTGCTCCTGCCTTCAATATTTCCTAGCATCAGGGTCTTTCCCAGCATCCAGCCTCTTTGCATCAGTTGGCCAAACTATTGGAGCTTCAGCTTCAGCATCAGTTCTTCCAGTGAGTATTCAGGGTTGATTTCCTTTAGGATTGACTGGTTTGATCTCCTTTCTGTCCAAGGGACTTTCAAGAGTCTTCTCCAGCAGCACAGTTCAAAAGCATCAATTCTTCAGCGCCTAGCACTCTTTATGGTCCAACTCGCACATCCGCACATGACTACTGGAGAAACCATAGCTTTGACTACACGGAATTTAAGTTGTATTAAACTCTGTGCATTCCCCTATTCATGCTTCCCAGCCTCAGCACAAGCTGTGACCTGTGCCTGGGAAAACTTTCATCCTATATTTTATCCAAATAACTGATTTTGCTGGAAACCTGGTCCAAGCAGCAGTCCCCAGGCACACTTCCATTTTTGGGCCAATGAGATAACCATTCACTGTGCATTGTTTTGAGGCTTTTCTCAACCACAGCACTTGGCCATCATAATGGAATCTTCACCTTACGAGGGACTCTCTCACTGTAGCAGTGGTTCTCAGCCAGTGGTGATTTTGCCCCCAGGGCACTCGTGGTGACGGCTGGAATCATATTTGATTGACATAACTTTGGGGGGTGGTGCTCCTGGTTTCTAGTGGGTCAAGGCCAGGGATGTTGTTAAACTTCCTATAGTGCACCCAGGGCAGCCCCCACAACAAAGGCTTATCCCACCCAAAAGTCAATAGAGCTGCCAATAAGACATGAAAAGGGTAAGCTATTGGCTCAGAAACTGCCCTTTGTCTAGTTATCCAGCACCTAACACAGTGCCTGGCACATAGTAAGCCCTTACAGCATCATTATGATGTTGAGTGAAGGAAGGAAGAAATAACAACACTCGAGCTCCTGATTAACAAGATGCATCCAACCTCAGCTGATAAAGGAACTGCTGTAGAGTGGAAAGAGTGCTGCCTCTGGAGGAAGAGAACTGAGTTCAGATAGCTGCTCTGTGGTTAATATTTCAACTTGGGTAAGGCATTAACTTTGATTCAGTTTTTATCTTCACCTGTAAAACAGAGCTAATGTCACTTATTTACCCAACAAAAATGTGTTCTGCATTTTGAAAATGCTAGACTCTTGGTAATTTGCTGAGGTTACAGTAGTGACCAAAGTAGGCATGATTTTCAGCCTCCAGTTAGCTTACAGTAAGGCCAAGAAGCCATGTGACAGGCAAACAGATACATATATTGCTAGAAACCTGACCAGCATCAATGAAAAAAAAAAATTCTACCTGCTCCATCAGTTAACAAAGGATGCTGCAGCCATCAAACCATTACTTTATAGCCACCCCAGATGGTGAGCCCTGAGGGAACTTAGGATAGAAACAGGATGCCTGCCATCAAGATCAGCCACTGCAGGGGACAGTTCTGGTAGTCCAGTGGTTGGGACTCTGCCCTTCTACTGCAAGGGCTGTGGGTTTGATACCTGGTCAGAGAACTAAGATCTTGCAAGTCACAGGGTGCAGCCAAAGAAAAAAGAAAATAAGATTCTAAAATAGAAAGAGAAAATAGGAATTTCTATCATTCTAAGTCTACCTGGAGACACCAAAAGAGTTTCAAGAAGGAAAGAGTATATCAACTTTACATTAAAAATATACACATACATGTTCATAGCAGCATTATCCACAACAGCCAGAGGGTGGGAACCACCCAAATGTCCATGGATGGATAAACGGGTTAGTAAAATGCAGTATAGACATTCACTGGAGCCTTCAAAGGAAGGACACTGACGCCAGCTACAGCACGGATGACCCTTGAGGACATTATGCCCCAAGTGAAGTAAGCCCATCACAGAAGGGCAAACACTAACATGAGGATTTCACTCACACGAGGATTCTAAAGTAGTCAAACCCAGAAAGTATAAGAGAATGGTGATTGTCAGGGGCTAGAGGGAGGGGAAAATGAGGAGCTGGTGTTTAATGGGCACAGAGTCTCAGTTTTATAAGACTGAGAAGTACCCAGACTGGTTGCACAACAACGTGAATATATTGGAGACTTCCTAAATGTACATTTAAAAATGGTTAAGACAGCAAATTTTATGTGTCTGTTACCACAGTAAAAAACATTTTTTTCCCCCAAAGGGAAACACAGTGGCCTCTCCATGGAGTATGGATTGGAGGGGAGTAAGGAAAAACTGAAAGACCAATGAAGAAGCCTTATGTTTTCCAGGCAAGAGATGCTGGTGGTCTGGACCAGGGTGACTGCACTGAGGAGCAAGAGGAGACCAGAACTTGGACATTTATTTTGGAGAAGAACCATGCTCGTCTTCCTCGATGGGTTCTATGTGGCCGCGAGGGAAAGAGAAAGTTTCTGGCTGTATACAGAACGGGTGGGTGGGGACGCCATTTATTTTTATGGGGACGCCATTTATTTTCAGTTGAGCAAATGGGACAAAACAGGTTTGGAGAAGAAATCTAAGGGACTTTGGCAGTCCTTTTCCTTGATACACACACAACCACACACACACACACACACACACACACACACACTTCATACAAGACTGTGGCATGAAGTGGATTTTAGTAAATGGTGAGGATCTGCCTCACAGCTCAAATAACTTAAATTGAGTATCATTATTAAAGTACTTTTGGAAGTTGGAATATAAAAATATAAATTTTGGTTTGTGTTTGCTGAAGAAACACTGGAAAGATACCTAAAAATGAAAAAGAAATTATTTATGGGGAGTGGACTGTGGAATAGGGTGGAGAGGGACAGAAGTTGTACTAAGACATTTCATGGTTTGCCTCTATATTATTATTATTTATTAAACTGTGTATTTCATTTTATCTTGGTCATGCTGCATGGCATGTGGGATATTAGTTCCCCGACTAAGGATGGAACCCAGGTCCCATGCATTGGAAGTCAAAGTGAAGGTCGCTCAGGTCCAACTCTTTGCGACCCCATGGACTACACAGTCCATGGAATTCTCCAGGCCAGAATACTAGAGTGGGTAGCCTTTCCCTTCTCCAGGGGATCTTCCCAACCCAGGGACCGAACCCAGGTCTCCCACATTGCAGGCGGATTCTTCACCAACTGAGCCACAAGGGAAGCCCAAGAATACTGGAGTGGGTATCCTATCCCTTCTCCAGGGGATCTTCCCGACCCAGGAATTGAACTGGGGTTTCCCACATTGAGGGAGGATTCTTTATCAACTGAGCTACATGGGAAGCCATTGGAAGCATGGAGTCTTAATCGCTGGACTGGCAGGGAAGTCCCTACTTCTACAATACTTTGACTTATGAACCATGTACATGTTTTTTAAAGAAAACTTAAATTTAAAAATTAAAATTAAAAAGTCATTTAGACTCTCTCCATCGGGAAAAATTCTCAGTGGTTATACCATCCAGTCAGGTTCTGAATCCTCTCTCTTCTCATTTCTCCTCCTTATATACTCCTTCCAGGGTTGAGTCCTTTTCTGCTCCAGTCTAGATTTTTCTCATTTTCAATTCAATTAAAATCTCTTTTGTCTCTACTTTCAAGCTTAGCTCTGGGTCCATTTTTTCGCACATTAAAACTCACAAAAGTGTTCATATGAACAAAAGACAAACAGAATCCTAGGAGTGGTACTTTTAAATGCAAATCCTGCCCTTCCCATCAAGGGTACAAAAATAAGATGAGGTCGTGGGGATGTGGTGTCATGGAAGCTGTGATACCACAGAGAACTTGAAGATAGACAACCTAATAGTGAGGTTAAAGAATACCAAAGGCAAACAGTACTTAGTAAACAGCTTTGCTTGGGACCAACTTGACTACATTCTCTAGCTTCCTCATGCCATCTTTGTTGGGCATGTGTGTCCTGGATAAACTAACAAAAATTAAAAAAACAAAAGAACAGAAGTTGAGTTTGGGACATGTCATTTTCAGGAAAATGGAGAGGTACCCTGTCAAGTAAATAATTGGGGACCTTGTCTTTCTTGTTTATAGCCATATTCCCTAAAAGGGTTTCTGGTACACAGGAGGTCTTAATAAATATTCATTGAATAAGCAGATGGATGGGTGAACAGATGGATGGATGATGGATGGATGGATGGATGGATGATGGATGGTTGATGGATGATAGATGATGGATAGATGCATGATGGATTATGAGTGATAGATGGGTGGAATGGACAGATGGACAGATGATGAATGGATGGAGATGGACAGATGAGTGATGGATAAACCAAGAGTACAGTTTCATTGCAGGCAAGAGAAAAGTTTTTTGAAGAAGTGGTCAATCTGTTTTGTTCTGTTTGTTGTGAGCTCAATGAACACAGACTTGTAACCTGCATACAGCAAGTCAATTCCACCCACAAGGACTTAAAGTCTTTATTTTGTCTCTTATTTTTTCATTATTTCTGCCTTCCATCTTAAGACATGGGAGAAGGGGGCCCTACACAAGGGCAGTGGCCCCCCTTTAGAAGGCGCCTCTGGCACTACCGTCTATCCTGAGAAAGGCAGAGAAGGCAACCGTCAGTTCTATAAATAACTGTCATCATTCATGTGCCAAATCTTTGCAGCTTTGGTACCTTGTTTTCTCTCCGAGCGGGGGGAAAAGCTGTGAATAAAAGTTTATCTCGCCTGTGCTCTTTTTTCATAAAAACAAGAAGTTGTAATTGGGAATTAGATGATAATGAAAGTGGAGTGGCCTGGAACTTGACGGGCCTTCTACAGATGGCATTATGATTTCAGATTTTCAATCATGGGAGAAGCATGCCCAGCAATGTGGCAAAAAGCATCTATCTGAGCCCCAAATAAACCGAAGTGCCTAGTCTAGGGTGCAACAATATTCTGCACGTATGTTCCAGTCTGGCTGAATTCTATTCGTGTCTGCATAGGAAAGGCAGTAATGGTAGATTGAATAATTCACTTGTTGTGAATAATTCACCTGCATGATCTGAAACCCTGTTGATCACAAGAGGGGAGGGAGCAGGGAGCCCTGTTAAAGAGTCTTAAGGTTGTATAACTCCTGGTTGCTCGTGAGTTTTGGAACTTAGGGTGAGCCTGTCCTCTTGAAAAAGTATCTAGAAGAGGATCGCTGAGCTATCTTCCTGCTCTGCCTCTGAGACATAAAACGGCTGCAAGTTCTCTAGCAAATGCGCCCTGACTCTGTCAGCTGTCCAGCCCCCTCCTCTACACCCAAATACCCACTACAGTCCAGACTGGTTCCAGGCAAGAAATACTCCTTCCATTTGAAAACCTGCATGAAGGAGGCAGAGAGTCCAAGCCGTGTCTGTGTCTGTGAGCGAGCTGGCACTGTCTATAATCATTTCTTTCATGTGGGATTATATGTGTGATGAGGCATCGTGGGCCCCATTCAAGACCACTTGACCCAGACTCCCAAGGGTCACTGTCCTCAAGTGGCTCCCATACAAGGTGGTCTGGGTGCTACCACCGCTTCTGCCCAAATTCTGTCAGCTCTAGAGGTTGAGCTGGTGTCCAGAAGATGGACTGAGAGGCCTTACAAGTAGTTTGCCACAATAACAGTTTCAATACATATTTTATAAATATACTATGCATATTTACATTTATCATTATTTCTGTTTTATAAATACAGAATAGTTGTATTCCATACAGCTTTCCATAGCTTCAGGTTCTGCATTCACAGATTCAACCAAGTGTGGCTCAAGAACATTTGGGAAAAAAATTCCAGAAAGTTTCAAAGTGGAAAAGTTGAATTTGCCACACTTGGGCAACTCTTTACATAGCATTTACATTGTTTTTACAACTATTGACAGAGTGCTTGCACTAACTAATCTAGAGATGATTTAAGTACACAGGAGGATGCATGTAAAATGTTAGTCGCTCAGTTGTGTCCGACTCTTTGCAACCCCATGGACTGTAGCCCGCCAAGCTCCTCTGTCCATGGGATTCTCTAGGCAAGAATACTAGAGTGGGTTGCATGTAAAGGTTATATGCAAATATTGTGGCATCTGATACAAGGCACTTGGGCATCCATGGATTTTGGTATCCACAGAGGGGTCCTGGAATAAATCCCTTGCAGATACCAAGGGATGACATGTATACAAACAGTTCAACTGTTTCCAAGAGGTGGTCTTTCTTTATAACTCCGAGTAGGAGCCATAGCTTCTCTGATATTGTGACATGTTTTTGAAAAGGAACCAGAAAGAAGACGGCTGAGCTCCCTCTGCCTCTGCAGCAGCCTGTGGTGAGCGTGGTTTACTGGGGATTGTGAATTACAGTCGTGATTTACTTTCTGAGGGCTTCCCTGGTGACTCAGATAGTAAAGAATCTGCATGCAATGAAGGGGACTCAGGTTCGATTCCTGCGTCAGGAAGATCCCCTGGAGAAGGGAATGGCTACCCACTCCATTCCTGGAGAGTTCCAGGACAGAGGAGCCTCGAGGGCTACAATCCATGGGGTCACAAAGAATCAGACATGACTGAAAGACTAACACTTTCACACTTTTTGAGCCCAAGATGCAAATGAAGCAAGTTATAGTGGAAATAACATGGTCTGAATATTCAGACCTGAGTTCGAATTTTGGTCTTACTACTCAGTAGCTGTGTGACTCAGGAGGTGAGTAACCCAACCTCTCTAAGACCCAACCTCCTCAACCCATAAATGAAAGCAGGAGAGTCAAGTTTTCACTGGTGACATGAGGACCATGTGAGACCACATATGTAGGACTCCAGGCACTGCCCAGAGGAGAAACACCCAAAAGGTGGCTACCGCTATGATCACAATTAAGTTGTTCTTGAGCAAATTTACATGAAATTGGCAGAAGAAAATGGTGTCCAGCAACTTCAGCGAGCCCCAAAACTCTATCTCATGACCAGCACGACTGCCCAGGGGCCCCAGGCCATACACAACTGGACCCCCTGTCCCGACACAGTGATGGGAAGAAGAGGATTCATGATCACAAACGTACCTGGCTGCTGGATCCAGCTGTTCTTTCCTACGAGGAGAAAAAAATAAAGCATAAATTACATGCAACTGCTTCTCCTCTCCCCAAAATCTGTTTGCAAGCTTCCTTTGCTGAAGATGCAGGAGCAAGGCAAAATGGCACATTAGAGGGGGACCCATGAATGAGTTGGGGTTCCCCAGGCAGACCCTTAGACCCCTCCTGCAACCTAACAGGCCTGGTTCTGAATTCCAAGATCCCTCTCAGCCATTCATTCATTTATTCCAGAGTTCCCCAACCTCAGGGCCACGGACTGGTACCTCCTGTCAGATGAGTGGTGGCATTAGATTAAAAATAAAGTGCGCGAAAAATGTAATGTGCTTAAATCATTCTGAAACCACCCCCATCCCACCACCCAGTCTGGGGAAAAACTATCTTCCACGTAGCCTGTCCCTGGTGCCCAAAAGGATGGGAACTACTGATTTATTCATCCAAAAAATGGTTCCTGAGCACCTACTCTGTCCCACACCTTGTGCTGGGTTTAGGTGACCTGTTAGGTGGTGGGGACAGATCAGGGAATCAGGGATTAAATGAGATAGTACATATAAAGGGCTTCCCAGGTGGTGCTAGTGGTAAAGAACCTGCCTGCCAATGAAGGAGACCTAAGAGACCGATTCCTGGGTTGGGAAGATCCCCTGGAGGAGGGCATGGCAACACACTCCAGTACTCTTGCCTGGAGAATTCCATGGACAGAGGAGCCTGGCGGGCTACGGTCCATGGGGTCTCAAAGAATTGGACACGACTGAAGCGACTTAGCATGTGCACACAGCACTTATGAAAACAGATCTAACGTTATTCAGCCCTAGAGAAAGAGTACTGCATATTGTCCTTCTTCTCCATTTCTAAGAACTCCAATAATCTTGACCCTGCTCATAAAAAAACAAGTTCTGCTTATACAGTAAATTAACTGAGTCTTTTTGGTCAGGTAACTTCTGTTTCTTGGGCCTTAGTCTCATCTCCACTTTTGTCTATCTAATGATTCCAGAGCTGCAATGACAGACACTAATCATAGATGGTCATTGAAATTAAAATGAAAGAAAATTAAAAATTCTGTTTCTCGGTTGCATTAGCCATAGATACTAGACAGCCACCTGTGATAAGTAGTTACCATGTAGGGCAGTGCAGCTATAGACAATTCTGCTATTGATATCACTTTTAGGGAACTGATAAGTGTGCATGGATTTTTTTGTTATTGTTGACGGTAAACAACATCCGATTTTTAACATCTGCCCACTTCTCTGCTTGTGCATGAGAATGTGTAACTTACTATCTGCCCCCCTCCTACTCCCCAGATTCTTCCTGTACCTTAGTCTCCCACCACCTACTTCTACTGGAACTTCCCTGGTGGCTCAGACGGTAAAGCGTCTGTCTACAATGCAGGAGACCCGGGTTTGATCCCTGGATGGGGAAGATCCCCTGGAGAAGGAAATGGCAACCCACTCCAGTACTTTTGCCTGGAAAATCCCATGGATGGAGGAGCTTGGTAGGCTGCAGTCCATGGGGTTGCTACGAGTCAGACATGACTGAGCGACTTCACTTCACTTCATTTCTACTAGGTCTACACATTATCTGTGCTAAGTTGCTTCAGTTGTGTCTGACTCTTTGCGACCCTAGGGACTGTAGCCCTCCAGGCTCCTCTGTCCATGGGATACTCCAGGCAAAAATACTGGAGTGGGTTGCCATGCCCTCCTCCAGGGGATCTTCCTGACCCAGAGATTGAACCCAGAGTCTCCTGCACTGGCAGGTGGGCTCTTTACCCCTAGCGCCACCTGGGAAGTCTCAGTCTCCATAGGCCAGCAAATCAGAAGACCTGGGTTTGGTCTCTCCTGTGCCCAGCATCATGTGTGACCTTGAACAAGTTCCTGAGCTGGAGGCTTCTGTTTCTTCTTATCTAAAATTGGGGTTGGACTTCAAAGTCTCTAAGGTTCTTTGAAATTCAAAAGTAATGAGTATATAATTCTAAGTAATCATAAAAACAAAACAAAAAAGGCCATGAGTTTTGGAACTTGGGGTGAGCCTGTCCTCTTGAAAAAGTATCTAGAAGAGGATCGCTGAGGTATCTTCCTGCTCTGCCTCTGAGACACAAAACAGCTGCAAGTTCTCTAGCAAATGCGCCCTGACTCTGTCAGCTCATCACTGGTAGCCCCAAACATACAAATGTATACATACACATATCAATATGTACATGTGTGTATACATACACACATATTCTTGCAAAGTAACAAAGAACCACACTTGCTGGAATGGATATGACACTACTTTTAGAAATGGGCTACATAACTGCATCCTTCAAGATCTTTTGGAGGATCACAAAATCATGCAGCCACCATGGAAAACAGTCTGACGGCTTCTCAAAAAGTCAATATAGAGTTACCTATTCCACTCCTAGGTATACATCCAACAGAACTGAAAACACATATCCACAAACAGGTACTTGAATGTTCATGGGGGTATAACAGCACAAAAGTAGAAACAGCACAAGTGTGTATCAGCTGATGAATGGATAAATAAAATGGGGTCAATATTGTGAAATATTATTCTGCCATAAAAGCAATAAAGTTCTGATACACAAGACAACATAGACGAAACTTGAAAATATTATGCTAGGTAAAAGAAATCATAACATTTTATTTATTTATTATATTTATTTATTTGGCCATGGCATGTGGGTTCTAGTTCCCTGACCAGGGATCGAACTCAGGCCCGCTGTATTAGGAGCACAGAATCTAGCCACTGGACCACCAGAGAAGTCCCAAAATTTTATTTTTTATATGAAATATCCAGAATAGGCAGAATAGAGTGAGAAAATAAATGAGTGGCTGCAGGGGCTGCAGTAAAAGAGGGAACCAGGGGTGACTGCTAAAGGGCACTGGGTTTCTTTTGCGGATAATGAAAATGTCCAGGAATTAGACAGTGGCGACCAATACCCAACTTTGTGAATATGTTTTGAAACCCACCGAGCTGTTACTTTAAATGGGTATCTTTTATGGTATGTGAAATCCTTTTGTAGTATATGAAGTCTATTTCAATAAAGTCTTTTTAAAAATAAATCAAATAAAAAACCTTTAGGAAGCAAGTGAAGACATACCAGTGTACCATCAGCTACTTTTTATTTTGCTGTGAAACCTATGGAATGGGTTGGAATATGGGGAACATTCTTTTCTCAAGGGACTGCCTTGTTTCAGAATGGTTGCCAAGTGAATTCTCTAGTGGCTTTATACTTTTGTCCTTGAAAAAAAGAAAGAAATGTTCCCTCCTAGTCTAAAAGCCATTCCCATATCACAGCAGCTGTCTGCAGCACAAAGTATTCCTCCGAGTCTCTGACAGCTAGGACAATGCCTTATTTATAATAAATCAACCCAAAAGAATGGGCCTATTGCCAAGACCTCGGATGCAAAGCAAACAGAAATCATCTTGATTCAGTGTTCAGTGTGGTTCACAAGCTCTGGTTTTGGAGTTCAAGGTCAATCTGTTCTCTTCGGGAGAAGCGACTGGCCCATTCTAAGACTCATGCTCTCCTAAGGAATTTTGATACTACCCCAAACTCGAAATGATTATAGCTACAATAGGAATCTGCCTGCAATGCCGGAGACTCAAATTCAATCCCTGGGTCAGGAAGATCCCCTGGAGAAGGGAATGGCTACCCAACCCAAAATACTACCCAAGAATACTCCAGTATTCTTGCCTGGAGAATTCCCTGGACAGAGGAGCCTGGTGGGCTACAGTCCATGGAGTCGCAAAGAGCTGGACATGACTGACCAATTCATACACACACAGAATAGAATTCTAGAATCAGAAGGAATCATAGAAAGCATCTTCAGGGCGCATACCTGCATGTTAAGTTGTGTCCGACTCTTTGCGGCCCCGTGGACTGTGCCCTGCCAAGCTCCTCTGTCCATGGGATTCTCCTGGCAAGAATACTGGAGCAGGTTGCCATGCCCTTCTTTAAGGGACCTTCCTGGCCCAGGGATCAAATCTGTCTTTTATGTCCCCTGCATTGGCAGGCAGGTCCTGTACCACTAGCGCCACCTGGGAAGCCCATCTTCAGGGTAAGTAAATCTAATTACAAGTAAGAAGATAAAGTAAACCCAACTCTATCATTCCAGTATGGAATCTTGTTTTCTCTCATCTCCTTAGCTCTACAATTCATCACTTCTTGAATTTCTTTGCCTCTGCTTATTCCCTTTCAGGTCCTCCCTCCATTCTCTCTTCTTCCTGCTGTTACCTTCCTGTAAGCCCTCATTTCCTCTTCCCTTGAATCCTGCAATCATTTGTTAGCTGATTTCCTGATCCTGGGCCTGTCCAATCCGTCCTCCACATCCCTTCTCGTCTTTTTCCTGAAACACATATCTGATCATGTCATTCTCTGCCTTCAGTGGCTTCTCTTCCCTTTCCGGATCAAGGTGAGAGTCCTTCATGAGTCATGTGTGACCTTCATGGTCTGGCCCAACCTTAGCATATACAAGGAGCTCAAAAATACTGCTGGACTGAATGCCTGGACTAGAAGGTACGTGTGCCACTAGACTCTCTTGGGACAGCACCATAGCTCCTGAGCCGGGAGAGGGAAGCATGGCCCTGAGGTTCTGGAGCCCTGTGGGTCACGGTCAGGTTTTGGATCCTCTTCTCTTTGTCATGGTTACCCACTGGAAGGTTTTATGCTGGGGAAATGAGTCAGTAGACCTCGATGTCCTCAGTGTCCTTAAATCTTAACTGCAATCTGGTGATGGAGGTGGAGGGAATATTGAGGCCAAGTTCAGAGACTGGTCACAAATCCCATAATGAGAGTAAAGGGAGCTGGGAGGGAGTCACTAGTCCAGCACTGGGTCATGTCATGGTCTGTGAACCCAGACATATGGCAGAAACATGCTGCAGAGCGGGTGGGTTCCCACTCCAGGTATGAGTCTGAGCGTCCCTCTACTTCTCCTACCAGCTCAAGGGTCCTAGCAGTCCAGCCTTCCATTCACACACTTAAAACTCTGAGCCCAGGATCAAAAACCTGGCAAGGTGCAATCTGTTTCAGAAACCCAAGTAGTGACCACAGGCTTGGAGGACCCTAGATGTGGCTGACATTGGCCAAAATGACCAAAGTTTCTAAGCCCCAGTTGGCTTATTTGCAAAAGGAGCCTGGTGACACCAACTACCCAGCCTGTCTCCAAGGGCTCCTGTGTTAAAATCACCAGGGATGCCTGTTTGAGATGCTTCAACTATTCCAACACCATTAAAATTATTGAGGGCTTCCCTGGTGGCTCAGTGGTAAAAAATCTGCTTGCAATGTGGGAGACACAGGAGACGTGGGCTCGATCCCTGGGTCGGGAAGACCCCCTGGAGGAGGAAGTGGCAACCCACTCTAGTATTCTTGCCAGGAAAATCCTTTGGACAGAGGAGCCTGGTGGGCTACAGTCCATGGGATCGCAAAGAGTCAGACACGACTGATGCGACTAAGCACACAGCACAACACTGCTGAAGGATGCAGGATCCATATGTCCACATCCCCCACTGACTGTAACCCATCTTAACGTCTGAGAACCTCTGACTTATTTCACAGGGTGCCTGTGAATATTAAATCAACGTCAACTTGTATTCCAGGAGCATACTGGATGTCCATAAATATTCATTTCCCTTCCCTTTTCATAGGCGCTGGCCATTGGAAATGGAATGTAATTTTTTTCCCTAAAGACTCTCATTTAATTTCTCACTTCTGAGAATACAGAACATCTCTGGGCCCCCAAAGGACTCCCCCAGTTGCTTCTTCCCCCGCCCTTTTCTGGTCTGAGGGTGAAAGGCACAACTATCCTGGCCTCCAGGATGGCCAGGATAGCCCACTGCACCCACTCCTCACTTCCTCAGCCACTAACCCTGCTCCAACATTGACCGGACCTTCTCTTTCAGCCACTCCACACTGTCTAGCTGGAAACCCTGGGTGACATCCTGAGGTCATCTGGGGAGCCTCAAAAAATACTGGGCTGCACCCCCGTACCTGCCTCCTCCCCTTGGGATTATGATTTAATCAGCCTGGGGATGGTCTGGGCATTGGGATATTTTAAGCTCTAATGAGTCTAACATGAGGCCCAGACTGAGAACCACCACCCTCCAGGATGTCTTCCAGGAACCGTGAAGGCCATGGGCACACATACAGACCCACGGAAGCGGTGGTGAGTCATGCCCTGAGCATTCAGCTGAGCAGCCACTTGCCTGAAGAACGGAAAAGAGACGACTGATTCATAGAACCTCCATGTTGCCACGAGATCAATCCTGTTGGGGTTGGTAGCATAGTACCTCCAGGCAGCCTGGGGAGGAGAGATGAGGGGTGGGAATGAGCTGGTGTCACCCAGAAGGTCACTCAGAATCCCCAACTTTGAAACAGTCAGCCCTGGACACTGCAGGGTCCAGTGCGCACTGAGGTCATACCCAGGGAAGCCAGACTCTTGGCCTTTTGTAGCTCCTATGGGAAGAAAAACCTCCTTGACCTTATCATCTCAGATGGAGAAAATCGACGTCGTAGCGGGTAGGGTAGAGAAGTGAATTACCGTGGAGAGGGGAATCTGGGTTTAAGAGCCCTGAAAGGAGCAGGGATTCCTGTTGCTGCACGATTCCTTGAGATTTCTCAAGGAGGTGGGAAGACAAACAGTCTTTTGTGCCACTTCTGGGTGCAAAAGACAGTCTGGCAAGTGAGGTTTTGATTCTAACACACTAGATCTTCTGTATACTGTGATGGTTTGAGGGCTGGGGAGGATAACAGGGCAGACTCTTGGAGACCAGAACTGCCTTAGGAACTACAAGCTGCAAGATAACACCGTGCACCATCCTGCGTCAGCCCCGCAGGGACACTCACTACAACTGGAGGCAGTGTCATGGGAGGCCATGCAGACGGTGTGTCCCAGGCAGGCAGCCAGAGCCAGAACACTCTCCCTTCCTATTCTCTCCGCTCCCAGCAGCCCGTAAAACCACGAAGCAAGAACTCTCTCTGAAAGAGAAGAGGGAGCACTCTGCCCCTCCCGCCATCTCTCACTATTGCCCCGGCTCCCAGCCCAGGACACCGCACCCGCAGCTGCACGGCCGTCTGCTGGGTGGGGTAAACGGTGAACTGGTCGGCACTGTGCACACACGGGCATCTCTCCCTCTCTGGACTTATCAGCTCTCTATCACGAGCAGATGTAAGGGCCCACATCTCCTTGCAGCTAGTTGGCCACACACCTGTGCTCTAGGCTGACTCTTCCTTGTGGGTTCCCCGTTCAAGACTGGTGAGAATAGAAGGGGAGAAAAGCTAGTGTGGACCCAAGTCCAGGCCAAGTTCTCCACCCATCAAGGGTGAAGCAGCTGGTGGGCGGGCTCCTGTCTGAGTCCTGTGTCTAGTCTTTGACTAGCTTAGAACTTGGATGGAAGAGTGATGGGATGGTCACTTTCAGGACACACAGAGTGACTAGTCATAGAAGTAAACCATAGCAACACCCAGAGTTGTGGCAAGCAGGCTTGGTCCTGGGTCTATCCCAGATCACAGTATGCCCACTCCTTTAGAATCATACAGATGTGCATGTGTGCACGCATGCACACACACACACACAGATACATGCACACACATACACACAGACATAGACAGACACAGACACACACACATACACATAGACACACACACACAGACGTAGACACACACACACACATGCACAGATGCGTGGCCCCGTCCAGTTCAGCCCCAGGCAGACAGACCTGGATGAGCTCAGCAGCGGGCTTCCTCCTTTTCTCAAAGTGCTTCTGGCGGTGCTGTTCCTGTACCTTGAGCGCTAGCCCGGACCCCAGGATGCCCTGAAGGGAGAGGTCAGTCCCTGAGGTCAGCTCCCCCAAGCCTCTCCTGGAGCCTCACCCCAACTCCAGGCCCCAGTGATGACACCGAGTGAAGGGGAGAAGAAAAGATCCCTTCTTTGTCTTCCAGGCAGTGAGGCCGGGTTAAGTGGGGCCTTGAAGTTAGGGTTAAATCCCCGACTCTGCCACTCCCAGCAGGGAGGCCCTGGCCAGCCTCTTCTCTGCTGCATCTCAGGTTCTTCCACAGGGAAGTCAGATAGCAGCACTCACCTCACAGTTATGTGAGGAAAAAATGAGATGACGTAACAGGGACTGCCTAGTAAGGAGTAGGAGGTGCAACAGATTCCCAGTTAATATTAATGGAGTTTAAAAAATATTTCAGTCGCTTGCATTGTCATGTGACACTTTTACTCTGGCTGGCATTTCTCCGAATTGTGATCTGTTTTGATTTCTAGGTCAAACTCTCACGTGAGGGGTGGGGTGGGGGGGGCACACCCCTTTCAAGTTGAGAGACCATGTCCCATGCCCACAGCCCCTTATCTTTTATAGATAAAGAAACTGAGAGTCAGAAAGGTCATCTTCCCAAGGTCAAACAGCTTAGGAAAAAACACTGGATGGCTGCGATGGACGAAGGGAGGGCTGCCATGGACAAAGAGCCTCAGTATCAAAAGGATAGGAGATGAAGGGCAAGGAAGAGGGGTTGTTACACCAGAAGGTTCTTTGCAAGCTTTGTGATTAAGAGCCACACTTGAAGGAGCAGGCCTGGATCTACAACCCAATAGCCCTGTGACTATGGAAACTTAACTGACCCAGTGAAGCCTGTCTCCTCATTTGGAAAATGGGGAGAAATGCACACTAAACTCCAAATGTTTTTACAAAGATTAAATGAGACAGCGTAGGGGAAGCACGTGGCGTGAATCTAGTTCACAGCAAGTTCAACACTGCTGCATATTATTACTGTCGTTATGACGCCGGTGGGCGCTGGGCTCTGGGGAAGCTATCCTACCAGGGATCAAGAGTTTCAGGGAAATGCATTTTTTTTACACAAACTAGAAGATGACAGGGCAGAGAAGGGAACTCACAAATATAAAGGGCTCGCTATGTGCACGGAATATGGGGTGAAAGACATAATCAAACCCCCACGGGGCTCACATTCTCCCGGGGAAGCAGATTTGGAATCTGAAATCCCAGGTGGATTCAGACATGCTTTTACAGAGCGATACCCAGAGGAGGGAGTGCTGAACTCAGCCTAAAGAAGGCAGCATTGAACTGGGTCTGGAGGATAAACAACATGTCCCTGTATAACACAAGGAACTATATCCAATATCCTGTGATAAGCCATAATAGAAAAGAATACTTTAAAAAAGAATATGAGCTCAGCTTGGTGGTCTGTGATGACCTAGAAGGGTGGGATGGGAGGGAGGTCCAAGAAGGAGGGGATATATGTAAACATATGGCCGATTCACTTAGCTGTATAGCAGAAAGTAACGCAGCATTATAAAGCAATTATACCCCAACTTTTAAATAAAGAATGCCTATATATAGATATGTCACTTCGCTATACAGCAGATGTTCACAACACTGTAAATCAACTATAGTTCAATAAATTTTTTTTTAAAAAAAGGAAACTGAGTCTTGAAAGAGGAGTAGGTGTTTGGGGGGATCATTCCTGGCAAAGAGAGCCACACAGCCTATGGCAGAGACAGGACAGCTATTGAGTTGATGGGGCTGGAAATCAGGATACGAGAAGGTGGAAGATGAGGCTGGATGGCTGAGCTGGGGCCAGGCAGTGATGGATCCTGCCCATCATCGAGGGAGAACAGTAAGAGCACTCACGGCTGGCAGGGCAAAAAAGGAGACGCCAATTAAGGAAAAGGTGGCTGCGATCAGACGGCCTTCCCATGTTTTGGGCGTCTTGTCTCCATAGCCAATGGTGGCCAGTGTGATCTGAAAAGAGAAGCATTCAGACACGGGGCTTCCCAGGGGGGAGGAGGTCAGTGATGTATCAGCCGAGCTTTACCCATAAGCCTTTGTACTGACAGGGGCACTGTCCCATTTAGAATAGCACTCCCGTGGGAGAGAAGGTGCCAACGACCAGCAATCTTATATAGGAGCCTTGAGACCACATCTGTTTCTAAGCTAAGGATTTCTTCCCTATAGTCAATCAGTCAACAGGTACTTCAAGAATTGCAAACATGTGTATGTGCATATATATTCATGTGTATGTTTGCAAATGCATGACTTTGTATATAGCCATGATTCTGAATGTATGTGCTCTCATGGATGTATTTATATGTACTGTGTATATAGGTGTGTGTGTCTAAGGTCTGGGCCCGTGTCTGTCCAGGTGTATGTTGAATATTCCTCTGTGCATTTACACTTGTAGGTTATCAGCAAACGTCTACTTATGAACAGGGAAGGCAGGCTATGGGAGTAGTTAAGAGTGTGGCCTCTGGAACTCAAATGCTTGAGTTCAAATCCCAGGTTAAGCACTAACTTGGCTCAGAGAGCTTTGAATTAGTGACTCAACCCCTTCAAGCCTCAGGTTTTCCAATTTGAAAAAGTGAAAATGTTATAGTAGCTTAGCCGTGTCCGACTCTTTGCCATCTGATAGACTATAGCCTGCCAGACTCCTCTGTCCAAGGAATTCTCCAGGCAAGAATACTGGAGTGGGTAGCCATTCCCTTCTCCAGGGGATCTTCCCAACCCAGGGATTGAACCCAGGTCTCCTGCACTGCAGACAAGATTCTTTAGTGTTTGAACCACCAGAGAGCTAATAATAGGAGTTATTTGCACTTAAAATGTGTTTATAAATGTAAAGTGCTTAAACAATGCTTTAGTACCACATGCCCGATGAGGGTGGGGCCGTGTGTCTCTAGGTGTGCTTGAGGGTCTGGGTATACACGTCTGCATCTGCCACTGGGTCTGCACAGCCAAGCCTGGCTAATGACAGGTAAGGTCCCTGAGTGACCGTGGGACGAGACTGATCAGAGCCCTGACTTCTAGGGAAAAGCCCTCCTTCCAAGGGCCCACCCTGCTGGGTACCTCTCCCGGGGGGGTTCCTAAATGGAGGCGCCCTCCTCTCCCCTGTGCTGAAGAATGCAGCTGCCCAGCCCCGCATGCCCACATCATGCCCTCCACGTCCTTCCCAGCCTCCAGCCAACCCCCATGGGGCAGCCTTCAGGGTGGTGACTCACCAGGCCCCACCACAGGGCATCTGCGTAGGTCTCAAATTCCTCTTTCATCTCTTCTCCTTGGGCATCCACCTCCGGCACATCTTTCTCAACCAGGTAGACGAGAAATGAAGACAGGATGAGCGTCAGGAACCCGATGTACCAGGCGGTGATGAGCTCCTGGGACAGCAAGCAGTGGACAGGGAAGCGGTCACTGCGTGGAGGCTGGGAGGAGGTTGCAGGCAGACACACTGGAGCTGGAGTGCAGGTTTACCAGCTCTGGGACACGGGCCAGTTACTCACCTTCTCTGATCCTCACCTCCCATCACTGGAAAATGGGGGTCATTGTTTTCATCATTAACAGAATGAGGGGATGGCTCTAGAAGGAGAGGGAGAGCTCTGTGGTCACTTAATCACAGCTCAAGAGGCTTCATGGGGAGGCAAGAAGGCAGCAGGGACGGGCCGCTCCCTCGGAGACAAGGCCTGGGACTCAGGAGACCCTATTCTATGCAGGATTGGGCAGAACAGTGATAAAGCTTTTTCCACTTGGAAAGTGACAGACAGGGAGGGGGAATTATCCTGGCAAAGGGGACAGAGGTGTGGATGGGGACCCAGCCCGGCCACTAATTGACTTTGTGACTCTGGGCAGATGACCTCTCCTCCCCAGCCTCAGTTTTTTCATTTTTAAAATGAAGGGACTGAACCACAGAGTTTCAAAAAGTGCCATAGATACTTCAAATGCAGATAGGCATTTTTTATACAAAGTAATCACATACTGATTTAAACCATGTTAGTATAAATTAAACATAAAACTATTATTTCATGGATATGAGCGCATGATAGACTGGGATATCCTTGAAAACAAGAGAGAGCTGATGTAAAGGAAAAATGTTAAGGGTGGTAACGGTAAGGGGGGTGCAGAGACATGGCAAAGATGGGCAAACCACTGAAGTTTCACACACCCTGACCATGACGATCCCTGAGGCACTGCCTATGTCTCTCATTCTATTCCACCTCCAAGGGTTACCCTGGTAGGTTGGGCAGAAGAAAGTCAAGGTCATGGGCAAACACAGTCTGGAGATTAGGCCTGACATTCCTGCCAAGTCATCACGGAGAATGAAGCCGTTCACATCGACAGAGTTCTCATATCCGACCATCCTCGGCCAATCAGCAGGCCTCCAGGGTCCATCACATCTCGCTGAGCCTTTGCTCACATTGGTCCTCTGTCCTCCCGGCCTCTCTCCGGGGGCCCAACCCGAGAGCACTGGGGCACCTAAGACCCATGTCATCTCCATTATGAGAGCTTTCTGGATGTTTGCTCCCCCAACTAGAGCGACCTTTCATTTCCAGCTTTTTTTTCCCTTCTACGTCTTCACCATTTTCTAAACAGATGTTAAGTCTCTATTACGCTCATTTGCTTATGGGTCTGACCTTTGCCACAGCATCATGTGCCCGGTGCACTCGTGTGAGTTCACAGCAGACAGAGGTTGGTTGAGATGCTGCAGGCAATCCAGCAGCCCTTCCCCTTCATGAGTGTCCACTCCACCAGGGTTTGAGAAGGAAAGGACGAAGTGGATGGTCCTTCCCCAGTCACGAACCTTTCACCCTGTTGAGTGTGATTCCAGCGTGACTACGTTCTTTCATACTCTCCGCCTCCAAATGCTGAACCAGAGAAACAGCTGTCCATGTGCGTATGGAAGTCCCGGCTGTGTGGGATGAAGAGCTGGCACAGTGGTCACTGGGGAGGGAAATGAGTCCCTACTGTGCCTTGCAGTCACTCAAAGGCCATTCAAGGTAATTCTGACTTGATGCAATGTTCGCCAGCCGCTCCGTGGCAGTGGCCGCCCCCCGACGTCCACAGGCTCCTGCACACGCCTGAGCCCCCCAGCAGTCAAGTGGCAGCCTAGGGTCTGGGGTCCAGCCCGTGGGAGTGATGGGAGCTACTTCCTGTGTTAGGTCCATTCTAGAGGATGCTCGCAGGCCCGCTTCCCTTGCCTCGGTGACTCAAGGCTCATTTCCAAGACAAACCAGGACCACTCGACCCACATCAGACACCGTGTGCATGAGAAGACGCCCACATTTTTGTGCTAAGGCATGAAGACTCTTGAGAGTCCCTTGGACTGCAAGGAGATCCAACCAGTCCATTCTAAAGGAGATCAGTCCTGGGTGTTCATTGGAAGGACTGATGCTAAAGCTGAAACTCCAATACTTTGGCCACCTCATGTTAAGAGTTGACCCATTGGAAAAGACCCTGATGCTGGGAGGGATTGGAGACAGGAGGAGAAGGGGACGACAGAGGATGAGATGGCTGGATGGCATCACCGACTCGATGGACATGAGTTTGAGTGAACTCCGGGAGTTGGTAATGGACAGGGAGGCCTGGTGTGCTGCGATTCATGGGGTTGCAAAGAGTCGGACACGACTGAGCGGCTGAACTGAACTGAACTGAACAGAGACTCCAGGGCTTATTTGTTCTGGAAGCAGAGTCTGGCCGATCCCAACTTTAGTAAGAGCATTAAAATCCTACCCTGTGTGGGCCCCTCACTCTTCATCTCTGGGTTTCCAGGAGTGTCCAGCATGGAACTTGGCCCAAAGAACATGTTTTTTTGAATGAATGAATGAAGAAATGAAGTGGTATTTGTTCACCAGGTTCAGAGAAGGAACAGGTCTAAGCTCCTGCAGTTAGTAAATACTGGACTCAAATCCAGGTAAGCGCTTATTCTTTCTGAACACACTGCCTGCTCTGGAAGTGAAGGCCAGGCCTACAGCCACGCTGGAGCTCAGGGACAGTGAAAGGCTGAGGGCTCGTCCAGCCGGGACTGCTGGGGGAAAGATGGGGCACAGAGCTGGCCAAGCAGTTGCTCTGTCTGCCTTTGGTCTCGAGCTGCAGACCTGTGATTCTGTCCTGATTCCACCAGCTAAGCTGCAGGTGTGGGGTCCGGCGGTGGAGTGGACCATCTTTTCCCAGGTATTCATGGCAAACATACAACTGTCGTATATTCTAATCTGAGGGAACAGGACGAGGGCCTTACCCAGCCATTTTCAGTCCTGATTTCCACCAGAGCCATGAATCAGTTCAGCTGCATGGACACCAGCTTAGGTGTTGCTAACATGTCCTCTGATAACAGATAAAATAGGGACTTCCCTGGTGGTCTAGTGATTGAGACTCCATGCTTCCAATGCCGGGGGCATGTGTTGGATCCCTGGTTGGGGAACTAGGGTCCCATACACCACGTGGCATGGCCAAATAGTAATAATAACAATAAAATAATAAAATAGTTCAGGTGAAGAAAGAAAGAAAGAACTCTCTCAAAAAAAAAAAAAAAAAAAAAAGCCCTGTCTCCTGAGCCTGTGGCCAGAAGTGGAGCAGACAGGGAATAAAACATGTATGGGAAGAAACTGCGTTTTCAGATGTGAGACTCTAAGTGTTTTAAATTAGTATTTCATTTTCTTTCTGTTATTTGTTTGTACTGTTTGGAATAATACATGCTACTACTAATGAGCACTAATTATTTGCCAGGTACTGACACGTACCTTGGCTCATGTGAGCAGCCGGAAGTATTCACATTTTAAGCCCTGAGGAAGCTCTCATGAAAAGAGAGCAGCATCTTCAAGTCTTACGGCTCGCAGGCGGCGGAGCTGCAATTTGCACTCAGCTGCTGTCTGACTCTTAAGCTTCTATTCATTCTACTATGAGATGCTGACATATCTGGGTGTGTACCTGAACGGGAGGAGTCCAGGAGCTTGGCAGGGGCATTCTGGGCTTGCCCAGGTTGGGTGGCAGATGATGTTAAGACTTATAAGGAAAACTCTGAGCTCCTCAATGGCAACTCGGCCCGGGCTCCCTGCTTTCGGTGTAGTTCCCCAGAAGCAAAGTTTGAGATGGAGATTTAGGAGCATGTGAGGGCTGCCCTGGTGGCTCAGATGGTAAAGAATCCACCTGCCAGGAGATGCAGGTTCGATCCCTGGGTTAGGAAGATTCCTTGGAGAAGGAAATGGCAACCCACTCCAGTGTTCTTATCTGGAGAATCCCATGGACAGAGGAGTCTGGCAGGCTAAAGTCCAAGAGGTCACAAAAGTGTCAGACATGAGTGAGTGGCTAAACAACAAGCATGATGATTGAGGGAGGGTCTTGGAACAGAGGGAATGAGAGGAGCCGGACAGGGCAGAAGAAAGAGCTCAGCAAGGGTGTGCTCCGTGCTGAGGGGGGAGGCGGAAGCTGAGAACAATATAAGCTCCTGGGCCGGGCAGCTCTCCTGTGCTTTTCCAGGGAAGGGACAGCTGGGAACATTAGCAGCCAACTCTCAGAGCAGTTAAAGGGCTGAGCACATCCTCCCAGGAACGGGGGCCTGCTCCAGGTGCCAACCGTGTACACTGTACCCACCAAGATTGGCACAAGAAGATGCTCTCTTCTCAGTGAAGGAAGCTTTCACTTTATCCCCTAAAGCAGGGGTCCCCAAGCTCCAGGATCTAATGCCTGATGATCTGAGGTGGAGCTGATGATTTAATAATAATAGAAATAAAGCACAGGCTAAATGGTAATGCACTTGAATCCTCCCCAAACCACCCCCACTCCCGGTCCATAGAAAAACGATCTTCCACAAAACTGGTCCCTGGTGCCAAAAAAGCTGGAGATTGCTGCTCTAAGGAACACACATCTCAGGAGCCCTTTGCTCTGATCTCTCCCGAACTGGCTTCTGAGTGTGTTATTTTTTTCCTGCCACTCAAAGGTTTTCCTTCATTTCTCCAGGGTCCAGCCAAGGCAGGGATGTTAAAAGAAAGTGGTACAAAAGGTTTGGGCTAACCATAGGAGAGAAACGCAGAGCATGGCAGCTCCAGATACATTGGCCTCTTGGTCTTAGCTTCTCATCTGCCTTGTAGAGGCAAGAGCTACCACTAGTAAGCCACTGAACATGGGCTCTGAAGCCAGACAGCCTGGGCAGCTCACTTCCTCTTTCCGTATCTGCTTCCTTATCCCTGAACTGAGGTAAGAACAGTGCTGATCCTGGGGTGAGCTAATCTGTATCAAATACCAAGTTCAGGCACTGTGCTTCTGACTACATAATAACAACAACAGCAGCTGAGCCACCATATCTATGAACTGAGTGCATTCTAAGTCTTCTCACCCTACGAGGTGAGTGCATATCATTTCTGTTTTATAAACACAGGAGAGAAGACCCAGAGTGGTTACAGTGTGTGTCAGTGGCTCACTCATGTCCGACTCTCTGCGACCCCATGGACTGCAGCCCGCCAGGCTCCTCTGTCCGGGGGACTCTCCAGCCACGAATACTGGAGTGGGTTGCCATTTTCCTTCTCCAGGGGATCTTCCTGACCCAGGAATCGAACCAGGATCTCCTGCAGTGCAGGCAGATTCTTTACCATCTGAGCCACCAGGGAAGCCTAGAGGGGTTACAGGAAGTCTCCAGAGTCACACCAGTAGAGTCTGGATTCCAACCCGCCCGGGTGACTTCCTTCCACCCCACACTGCTTTGCATTAGGGGCCCCGGCATTATCATCCCTGTGTTTGGAAAGAGGATAACTGCGGTCAAAGAGGGTTGAGTGACGTGGCCAGTGTTGTTTGCATCTGGTCTACCTGTGTGTACGTTCCTCCTTCCCATCACCATCAGTGGTGGCAGGACCCCCCGGGGACACCGTCTGGGAGGGCATGCCGTGGACCAGATGCGGGTAGGAAGGAAGCAAGCGCGGTGGTCCAGCGGCTTCAGCGCGGTGGTCCAGCGGCTTCTCCGCAGCACTTACTTTGCTGTGGGCGCAGATGGCCGAGCCCAGGAGCTTCCAGGTGCCGCCCCTCCGGTCCATTCGCAGCATCCGAAGGATCTGCAGGAAGCGCAGGCTCCGCAGGGACGTGGCCAGGACGTTGCCCTGGTTTCCCACGGCAACCACCGGCACAGATGCGATCAGCACGAAGATGTCTGGAAAGAGGGTGGAGGGTGGGGAAGAGGGGGAAGAAGGTCAGGCCAGGGCGCGGGAGCCGTCACGGCACTGTTGGCCACAGACGGGCAGTTGCTGTGTTAAATCCTGACACCCGTGGGATACGTGTTCTTCTGAGACGGGTGAGGAAACGGGAGCTCTGAGCGTGAGCCCCTTTCCAGGGCCGTGCAGCCGGATGTGGCCGAGTTGGGATTGGATGCAGGACGCCAGCGCTCACTCCAATCCCAGGGAAGTGATGCTCCAAGACCCTCCAGCGGTGGTCCTTGGGGGGTCCCTCTCTGGCCGAGAGGGGATCGGGGCTGCCCAGGTGGTGGAGGGGCGGTCTGAAGCTCAGATGCTGTTTAACTGTGGGTTTCCCCTTTCCCTGGTGGCTCAGACGGTAAGGCATCTGCCTGCAATGTGGGAGACTGGGGTTCGATCCCTGGGTCGGGAAGATCCCCTGGAGGAGGGCATGGCAACCCATTCCAGTATTCTTGCCTGGAAAAAGCCCATGGACAGAGGACACTGGTGGACTATAGTCCATGGGGTCACAAAGAGTCCGACACAACTGAGAGACTTCACTTTCACTTTCCCCTGCAAGCAAGCTTTGAGAGGGTCCTGGCTGCGGGTACTGAAAGGGAGGTGAACTCGGGAAGCGGAAGAGAGGGGAGAGGGAGGCAGGGGAAAGGCCAGGGCAGAGGTCTTGTGGGGGCTGCTGCTGCTGCTGGAACCTCAGAGCTGCAGGCAGAACACCTCCCACAATCGTCCCTCTGAAAGATGGGAGCTGGGGTCTCTGTCCACAGGCTCCCGCCCCCTGCTGGCCGAGGGCGTCATCAACATGCCCACACTTCTGAGCTGCTCTGCCCAGTAACCTCCCTCAGTTTCAGAGAAGGCCCTGGGGTAGGGTGCAGGAAAGCATGGGAACCGCCCCAGACATGGGGGGCTGCTGTCAGGAGGAGACCCAGAAACGTCCACCAGAGCTGCAAGCAGAGGCCAAGGGGGTGAGGCAGTTCTCAAAGGGCCAAGCTGGCTCCTGAAGGTAAACGGTCAAAGATGGAAGGAAGAGGGCCCTGGTCTCATTCGCATTCCCTTCAGTGTTCCTCCCCAGAGCTCCAGGATCTATTATGTCCCCACTGCACTGCAGGGGACTAGCAAGCACAAAGGATCCCGTGATCCAGTAAATTAGAAAAAGAATCAATTAAACAGGTTTACTACTGCAGGACTCTCAGGGCCTTTAATGTACTATGCCCTGGGGCTGTCACTTTTACCAATGAAGTCTAGCCTTTCTCAAAAGATGGCAACCACAGAGCTGTTTAGCTGGTTTGTTTTTGCAAGGGCATCAGGGTACAAGGAAGACACTTGGAATGTTTATCCAGTGGGCCACGTCCAAGCTTCTGAAAACCCTCTGTGACCTGGTCCTAGGGAACCTTCTAGAAGCACATGTGGTTTTCTGGGTTCATGGTGGTCTCTCACATCTCCATACCTTTGTTTGTGCCGGCTACCCTGCTTGGATTAGGTTCCTAAATCCACACCAAGTATGTCTGCCCAAAAAAGCTGGTATCCTTTCGACCATGTGAAAGTGTCTCCCATATATGCCTAAACCCTGGGGAAAACTAGGGGTCAGACATCTGGATACCAGTATGTCTATATCCTTGGTTGGGCTTCTCTGTCTGTGTAAAGATATCCACTTTTCAGTTTTGCAGAAAATAAAACAAAACCTAGACGCAGGGTAAATGTGACGTGAGTCTATGACACTCTGACACTAGGGCAGCAAATCTCAGCCCAGAGAGACTCAGCCACAGTGAAAGGGCAGGGTCTGAGGCTGTTTCAAATGAGGAGGGCATGATGCACGTGCACCGGATAGCCACCCTCTGGTCAAACAGAGCAAAACAACTCTTCCTATGAGGGCCACGTTATGGGAGAAGTTAGATGAGCAGAAGAGAAAATGCAGCAACATCAGGAAAGAAGCCAGCCAGGATGGTGGAGGCTGAGGGCCAGTCTCGTCTCTCCAGAAGGGACAGGAGGGCAACGAAAGCTGGAGCTCTCTTACGATCCTAGAGTCGTGAGACTGTTCTGCTGGAAACCCTCCTGTTCCAGTGGGGCTCCATATACTAGGACTGCTCTAAGTTGGCAGGGACCTCAGAATTTGGGCACCGTCAATCTCAAAGTCACCCCCTCCATGCCCTGCCAACACACACATTCACACACACACACACACACACACACACACACACACAAAGACTTCTGGTCAGCACTGGAGAGGTCACCCCAAAGACGAAAAAGAAGTCAGCTTAACACATTATTGACCAGAGACGTATTAACACATCTTTTGTTATCTGAACATTATTGATTGGAGATGTTATCAATATGTTTTTAAAGAGTGAAACAATTAACATCACTGTGTGAAGTTGTTAGAGCTTAAAATTGATCAAGGTTTCATTATACAACTTATATTGTCATTATTCACATTTTTCTCTATTAGGTTTTTGTTCCAACCCTGTGTATATTACATATGCAAATTTATTACCATAAAAATTTTAAAAATGATGCATCGTGAAATTTTGGGTGAAGAAGAATTTTTTGGTGAATTTTATGCAGATACTTTCTCTGACTATCTGAGTGACATATATACCAGTGTCTCAGAAGATGATAGTTCTTCAGAATGTAGCTCTGATTCAGATGACGTGAATAGCAGACCAATAAAAAGACAAGAAAACCTCAGTGATTGATTCTGATACAGAAAGTGAAAATGAAACTCACAGTGCTGGAGAATGTGCCTTTGCTTCTACTCAAGAGTAGACTGAAGACAACATTTCACAAACATTGGAAGACTTCACAGGTGTGTCAAGTGTAACTGTTGAGTATAATGACGCACAAAGTGTTGGTGAAATAACAATTAATTTTGGCTGGCCAGAATAAAAATCGCCCTTAGTTTCTGCAAAAATCCCCTGGTCAATAATGAGTTAAGATGTGAAGGATAGAGAAGGAAAGAGGAAGGCAAAGGAAAGTTGGGGGTTTTGAAAGACGGAATGTTTGTTTCCTTTCAAATTCATATATTGAGTCCTGTCTCTTGGTGTGATGGTGCTGGGGGTGGGGCCTCTGGGAGGTGATTAGGTCATGGGGGTGGAGCCCTCATGAATGGGATAAGTGCCCTTAAGGAAGAAAGAGACTCTGGAGAGCCCCTTCCTCCTTGTAAGGGTACAGCAAGACAGCATCTATGAACCAGGAAGAGAACTCTCACCAGAAACTGACCCCGCTGGCACCCCAGTCTCAGACTTTCAGCCTCCAGAACTGTGAGGAATAAATTTCCGTTATTTATAAGCTACTCTGTGTGGTATTCTGTTAAAGCAGCTTGAACAGACTAAGACACAGTAGACAGGGAAGGAGGACAGAGGAAGAGAGAAAAAAATGTGGAAAAAATTAAGTAACTGAAAAGTTCTCCAAAACTGCACGTGTGCATGCATGCATACACACACACACACCCACTACCTGCATTCAAAATTCTGAGCACTAGACAAAAACCTCAGCTTTCCAGTCTCAGCAGCAGATGGGAAGAAGAAAAAGGGCTTCAGCTGATGGTGAGGGTGGTACTGTCCTCGGTGTGAGGCAACCTGCAAACCTGGCAACTTAGTCCCAGGTGATACGGAGGGAAACTGGCAGCTAGGACAGAGCAAGGGTCCAGCTCTTCCTCCCTGGGCTGGCCATTCATACCAAACAGGGCTGTATTCTGTCCTGGGGGTCAGTTTTCAAAAGGGCAGGGAGGAAGAAGCAGCAGCTCAGAGGGGAGGGTCTGTGATGCTAACAAGATGGGATGTAAGATGGAGTTGAAGCCATGAAGCACATTTTTCCTGAGGACAGGAGATTGCTGGAGTGGAGAGCAGGGACAGAATGGCTGAGCTCAAACATCTGAAGAGAGTCCGAGGAGTTAAGATGGAATGAATAACCTTGAGAGGTGATGAGTGCCCTGCAACTGGAGGTATGCAAGTAAAATCTGGGGGAACCACATAAAGGCTGCTGTGAAAGGAGCTGGAGCAGCAGACAGGAAGGCATGTTCAGCCAAATGCTCCTGAAGGTTCCTTCCAGCCCTGATATTCTATGATCCTCTAACTTTAACTACTTCTAGGAATTCAAAGCTCCAAGATTCCTAAGCATCACTGCAGGCAGATTTCATCCTGTCTCTCTATGATTTTGGTAGGATCTTCAGATGGGAACCTAGGGGTTCCCCCTAGGTGGGCTAGGGGTGGAGGTGGGTTCTATCCTGCACCAATAGGGGTGTGTGAGAGCTTCCACCATCTCTGCTATGAAAATGCCTATATCCGGATGGAGGGGTATCCGTGACACATCCCCAGAGCAACTTTTGGGTCAGGACACAGCAATGTGGTGTTGCCCTCCCTTGGGAGGGCAAAGTGGTAGATTCTTGCAGACCTGGGTGTTAGGATGGAATCCGCTGCTTACTCCCTATGTGACTGGAGAATGACTCAGAACCGTGAGCCTCAGTTTCCACCTCTGTAAAATGGACATCATGTGATCCTACAGAAGTAACTCTCAACCAGCAATGGACGTGCCACACCTTCTAACTCCACTGCAGCCAACTGGAAGGCAATTGGCAACTGTGGCTTCACAGGGACTGGGGATGTTCAGAGCCCTACAATGGCTGCACCTTTGCATTCCAAACGCCGAGAGTACCCCCCAACCCCAACTCCCATGAAGAATCCCTGCCCTGCAGACTCATTCTAAAAAGAAGCCACAGGGGCAGGTACTCAGTACCTGCTGGAGGGTTGAAGGGAGCGGGAGAGGCAAGGCCGGCCCCCACCATGTGTAGGGTTTCCCAGACGAATTGTGTCTGCTTAAAATTGCCTCCGAGAAACAATGCACCCAAAGAGGGGGCCGAGGAGCCCCTGGGCCCGGGGTCAGGGCTCACCCAACATGCACAAGGGCTTCCTGGCAAACTTCAGTCGTCCCCGCCAGCCTTTGTATCGGCAGCAACAGCCGGCAGCCCAGATCCTCAAAGCAAACTCGGCTCCAAAGATGAAAATAGCAAATGTTTCCTGCGTGGAAGAACATATGGAGAGACGCTGATTAGCTGGGACCCAGTTGTCCGGAACCAGCGATTTCTGTTCTGAAGTCTGAAGAGTTGGATTTCTGTGGTTGCTGGTTTGGTGGACGGAGGGGTTAGGACAGGCTGATCACCCCCTTCAGTGCGGGGCAGCTCCTGTCTTCACTAGCTGGCTGTCCCGAACATTAAGCCTTTTTTTTCTATGCTTTTTTTCCCCTAATGGATCATTTCTTACAAATTCCCTTAATATACTAAAAAGCCCCTAAGAAGTTCAGTTGAGTTGAAAGGAGAGGAATTGATGCAATTGTCCACGAGTTGTCTGGCCCCTGGTATTGCTAAGTGTGGCCAGTGGTTATTGAGCGCAGCTCCGGCGTCAGGAATCACAGAGGTATTTTATAATATTACCCTCAGCTTATATTTTGAGAAACCAAGGCCAGGGAAGGAGTGGCTGAATAAATGTTTCAAGGCCAAAAGTGGCCAAGAAGGAATTCCAGGCAGATAATCAGGCTCAGAGCTCACGCCCATCAGGGTGTTACTGTGCTACTCTCCTTCCCTGGGGCACAGAGACCGTGACCTCCCTCTCAGGCCTCCCTTGCTGATCAGACAGAGACACTTTGCTTTTTCTGTTTGGTGACTTCCCTGGGGCTCTTGGGGAGTTGCAACAATCTTTGAAACTTAGTTCCTGGAACTGGGTGGCTTCCCAGGAGTCACCTGCTCGGGTCTCAGCTCCAGACCTGCCCTGAAAAGGAACCTGATGTTTCGGATACCACGGGCATCATGCTTAGCTCACCAGATTAGTGTTTATGAAATAGCAAGATCCCCCTAATTGGGGGGGGGGGGTGGTTGGCATCCTTCCCTTGTGCAGAGGGCAGGGCCTCACCCTAAACAGGTGGGCTGATCCTAACCAAGGCATGGTCATTCAAAGGGCCAGCTGGCCAGTGCTGCCCGGGGTCGTAGCAGGAACCAGCTCTTCCTGGAAGCCACCTCCCGGCTGGGCATGGATGCTGCACTCAGCCCATTGGTCTGTGCTCCTCGCCTTACATTTTTACATACCGTGGGTGAGGATGGGAGGAAATTGAGTCAGGGGTGTTAGGCAATCTGCCCAAGACTGCTGCCTGCATGCTGTCCACCACACACAGGATACAGACTGGACGGTGAAAACGGGCAGGGGCCCAGGAGGAAGGCCTTGGAGTTTTCATGTAGAAATGGGATTTGGTACTTGGCCTTGAAGGAAGAGGTCCTCAGGGTTTAGGGAGGAGAAGCAGAGGCAGGGTTTGGAACCGAACACACCTTTGCGTTACCTATCAGAAGGTGTTATCGTTTAGCCATTGGGTCTTGGTTTCTGCTTTGACTTTGTTTGTGCCGCCTGTTCTCTAATCTGGAATAACACAAGGCCATTCGCTCCCTGCTCCACCTGTGCACCGGGAAGTCCTCATCAACCGATTTGTCATTGCTTTTTCTTACTTCTGGACTTGGCCAGAGACTCCAGGAAACCAAAGGCAGTTGTGGGGAAACTGCACCCAAGGGCCTCCTTGTCCTCACCGCTGGAGGGCCCACCAGAGCGTCTGCCCCAGAAGCACAGCACCATGCTAGGCGCACATCTCACCAGCAGCAGAAGCCAGTCTCCCGAAACAGTCTCGTACTCCCTGAAGGTGGTCAGGACAGCCAGAATCAAGCACCCTAGGACAATCAGGAACCTAGAAGGGAAGGAAGAAAGAAACTAAGGAAGTGCCTTGTTCTGGATTGTGCCGAGGCTAGGCAGAAGAGTAATAGCCAGGATGAAGCTACAGCATCCATCGGACATAGGAGTGGACTTGTTACGTTATCCCATTTAACCTCGTGACACAGCTGTGAGGTAGTTAGGAATTGATGCTACAGTTATGGAAACCAGGTTTGAGAGAGCAACATGCATAACTTTACCAGCTAGTTAGTGGAAACAGTGAGAATTTGAGTTACAGCATCTGGTCCCAGCCCTAGAGGACTGCAGATTGCCTGACAAACCAGTTACCGCAAGCTTTGGTTAATCAACTGGAATGTGACTATGTTAATAATGGGTCCTGCACACACAGGACTATGACCTTCAAACATATGAAAATATTCTTAGAATAAAAACAAATTCATCCAAAGATTGATAAATTCAATGAAAGTCTCTGTTACCATTATCTTCGTATTATTATTATTATTTTTTTTAACAGTCAGTAGTTACTAAAGTAAATAATCTCTTTCAATTGGAGGATCTTCAGAATCGTTTCTGAAATTATCAAGTGTGTTTCATGCTAGAAAGAATCCAAGCCACCGTGATGCAGAGCTGCTCATTGAAAAGTCAGGAGAGCTCATCTGGTTCATGCCCCTGCCTCAGGCAGAAGCTAACTGCAAACAATCCTCTGAGATGATTGTATTTATAAACTCCCTGTGTGTGAGAGAGTGAGGGTGGTGGAGAGACAGTGTGTGTGTGTGTGTGTGTGTGTGTGTGTGTGTGTGCGCGCGCGCGCGCGCATGCGCGCTTCATCTTTTCAGCAAAGAAAAGAGGTTCTTCCTCCCTCTTGGTGGGGAGTCTGGTTCAATGGTCAGCATCAGGTTCTCTGGGTACCTAAGTTTAAGTGTTAGCTGCTCCATCGAGACCCTGCTTTTTGTGACCCCCACGGACTATAGAGGAACCGCCAGTTTCCTCTGTCCATGGAATTCTCTAGGCACGAATACCGGAGTGGGTAAGATTCCCTTCTCCAGGGGATCTTTCTGACCTAGGGATTGAACATAGGTCTCCAGTACTGCAGGCAGATTCTTCGCCATCTGAACCACGGGAGAAACCCTGGTGTCTAAGAGGGAAATTAAAAGACAGTGTGCCTGCGGGAGTCTTGGTGCCACATACTCCAAGTTCTCCTGCTCTGTGTAATCCAGCGCTCTGTCCTGCTAGGCCCCCATCCATGCCTTTTCGGTTTGTTTATGTAAGTGGGTACCCAACTCGTGCACTCATTCATCCATCCATCTGTTGAATATTTATATGGTAGGCACTGGGGGAGGCAGAGCTGGAATTCAATGATGAACAAGCTGGATCTGTCCTCCTGAGCTGACGGTCCTGACAAAGAGAAAACCAACTCACGGTGTGATGGTGAGGACCACGACATAAGGAGGTTTGGAGGTGTCTGCTCCTGGAGCTGGCTTGGCCCGGAGTGCTGATCCCACCCCTTGATGATCTTGATTGCATTTTCTGATCAACAGTCCTGCTGACCTGCAGATCTGACTCTGTCTCCAACCCTGTCTAGGAACCCAAATGAGATTTTCAACTCCCTCCTGTTTGGCCATTTTATTTTAAATTCATGACATGTGTGGAACCTGCTTCCTCTTCATTCAAGTCTCTGGCGATGATGATGACGACGATGATGGTAACAATCTCAACACCCAACACTACTCTTTAGTGAGCACTTACCATCTGCCACCTTACACCTATCAGCTCATTTATCCTCGCAACCTTCTCCCAAGGTAGATATGATCATTCCCGTTATACCGATAAAGAAATTCATCAGAAGGAATCATCACTAGCAGGATAACTGTGTCGTCAGTAAAAAGACTACAGAGATCTTCCCGACCCAGGGATTGAACCTGCGTCTTCTGCAACTTCTGCACTGCAGGAGCATTTTATACAAACATGAATAAAAAACCTAGCCCTCATTTTCAAGGACTACCTAGCCCAGTGGGGGAAACAGGACAAATGGCCACATGAGAGTCTGGCTGAGGTTATCATCTGAGTGTCCACAGCCTTTGGGAAAACAACACAGGAAGCACCCCAGAGGCTGTGGTCATTGGGTTGGAAGGCTCTCTGAGTCTTAGCTAGCGTGGACCATATGTCCCAGTTTATCCAGGACATTCCCCATTTTATGTGTGTTGACCTGCAGCATGGACCCCTAGGCAATGTGAACAACATGTACATGTGCAGAGAGTTCAAGGACACTAAACCCCACTCAATTTTCTACTTCAGTAAGGGGTGCGAGCCTTTTATGATCCGACCTTCCCCAACCCCTCTTGCTTCCCCACCCCCAGAATCACTGTGCTTCCTCAAGCCCTCTTCTCAATGCTCCTCTTCCCTGCCCACTCCCCCCATGTGCCCCTTTACCTCCTGCTAGCACCTTGACTTCCCTGCTAACACCAGGGCTTCCCTGGTGGCTCAGAGGTTAAAGCGTCTGCATCTAATGCGGGAGACCTGGGTTCAATCCCTGGGTCAGGAAGATCCCCTGGAGAAGGAAATGGCAACCCACTCCAGTATTCTTGCCTGGAGAATCCCATGGACGGAGGAGCCTGCTGGGCTACAGTCCATGGGGTCGTAAAGAGTTGGACACAACTGAGCGATTTAACTTTCAACACCTTGACAGTACCGGGCACACCTTGCGTCTAGAGCCTCCCAGCTACTGCCTGCACAATTCCTCCTGTGATCCCTCCCTTGGGATCACAGAACACCCCGAGGCATTTCTATTCCAGCACTGATCACAGCCCGTTATCATATTGTAATCACTGCTTGCCCCGTGTCATAAATACAGCGCACCATCTTAACACCCAGCATGAGAACTCGTCCCAAGGCAGGCACTGTCTAGTGAAATATCTTACAAATCCAGTTGAGGTGGAAGTTGCAACCCTCAAGGCATGAGACTACTAAACTTTCCAGCAATAGAAAGCAGCCAGAAGTTGGAGATGGGGTGGGTCTCGAGGGCTGAGAATGACAAAGAGGAGGAGATACGGCCACATGCTGAGGGGTTGTTAAGAACAAGCCTGGCTAAAATGAAGTTTGTGGCCTTGCATCTCCACCAATGGGACAGGGAGGCCAAGCTAGAGGAGACTCAATGGGGGGAGATGAGAGGGTGGACAACGTGGTTTTCAAAAGCTTCAGGAGTATGTATACAGAAGCCAACAAGCCAGCAAAGATAAATCAAGCTGTGGACCTACTGTTTGAGGTCCAAGTGGGAATATCCAGCAAGCTGATCGAAATTCAAGTCTAAAGCTTTGAAGAGAGGTCGGAGCTAGGTACTTAAGTCCCTTTAAGCTCTAATTGTGATTTCAGAGCCAGGTGAAGGACAGCTCAACCTTAACCGGTCACCAATAACGCAGTTTCAGCCTGGTTCCCATTCGCAGGGAGGGCGTGCAGAACCAGGCTTTAGCCAGCAGGGGGCAGCAAACACTCGTCGGAACTTGGTATTTTCTTGCATCTCCAGGGATTGAAAAGTACCGGCAGCCTGGGGAATTTACTTGCTGAGATTTGAAAACAATCATTAATTTATAAAGCGGAAAGCATCAAGGAAGCCCTCCTTTACCTGAGAAGGGGACGCACGTTTGGTCTCCTGCACATTGCACTTTACGCTGAAGATACGAACTCGATTCCAGACTCATGGGTGGAATTATCAGTCTCACGGATGGAAGAGAGAGAGGAGTGGCTAGAAGGGTTCTTCCCTTCTCTTCCAGTTTTCTCTCTCTCTCTCTCCATGCCTCACCGATTTTTAAGTATTTCAAAATTAATGTATTCATTCAACAAGTATTCTTAACATATACTCCACACAGGGCACATATCCCTATGTACCTGTGACTAATAGACAAATCATAACACAGTGTAAAACAGTCAGAACCATCATATAAATATATGTAGTGGTTGTGCGTGCAGTTGGGGGAGGGGCTGCAGTTACGGATCATCTGAAGAAAATATCCTAGGATCATTTTATCTGTTTATTCCAATGCCAGTGGCCCAGCACACCAACCTCCCTTTCAGCCATCTCAGGAGACCAATTATTCTTTTACTTCCTCTGTCATGTGAGTTTCTTCTCTGTATCAAAGACATCAGTTTGCTGACAAAGGTCCACATAGTCAAAGCTATGATTTTTCCAGTAGTCATGTACAGGTGTGAGAGTTGGACCAAAAAGAAGGCTGACCGCTGAAGAATTGATGCTTTCAAACCGTGGTGCTGAAGATTCTTGAGAGTCCATGGGACAGCAATCAAACCAGTCAAATCAATCAATCCTAAAGGAAATCAGTCCTGAATATTCATTAGAAGGACTGATGTTGAAGCTGAAACTCCAATACTTTGGCTACCTGATGCGAAGAACTAACTCATTGGAAAAGACTCTGATGCTGGGAGAGATTGAAGGCAGGAGGAGAAGGGGACAACAGAGGATGAGATGGCTGGATGGCATCACCAACTCAATGGACATGAGTTTGAGCAAACTCTGAGAGATAGAGAAGGACAGGGAGGCCTGACGTGCTGCAGTCCATGGGGTTGCAAAGAGCTGGACACGACTGAGCGACTGAACAATAACATCATCCTTCATGCCACTTTTCTCTCTTCTCTCTTGCTGGAGGCTTGGGGAGAGTCAACAGCTGCCCTTCTGTCTGCAGGGTCCCAACCATCTTTCCAAATAAAACTAGTTGAGGTCAAGGGTCTTGACATGCCCTCAAACCAGACACCATCTCCTACCTGCCTCTTCCCACCCAAGCCTGGCCTCCCTTCGTAGGAACAAAGCCCGACCCACCGGAAATCGCGACAAATATCCCCTCAAGGACTTCATTCAAGGGGAACCCAAGAGAGTGAAAACTCTAGGATTTACCTGGCAATTTTTTTTGGAGTGTCATTTTCTCCTGTACTCTGGAGAGCAGCAGTGCCAGGAGGGGACACTGTCACTGCTTTATCCCTGCCCTGTTTTACAGATGAGGACCACAGCCTTCAGGCTCAGGCAGTGGGGTCACCACAGGAGGAGGGGGCAGAGATGCTGGGACCGGACGCTGTTCTGAGAATGACCGTGGGGCTTGGAGTGAGGTTCTGCAGGGAACGGGGCCAGGGCAGGGCCAGCTGGAGAGCTGGGGGTGGGGTGGGGTTGGGGGGTGCACTGAGAGTTCAGCTTCCCTCTCCTCTGGTCTCCAGTTTTGGGGAGAAAAGCTTGGTTCCATCTCTAGGCAGTTTCCCGAGACCCCTGATGGCCCCTGCTCCCCGTAGGCATATTTCAAGAGCCAGGTAGCTCGCCAAGGTCCTAGATTGAGGGAAGAAAGCATGGACTCTTCTCCTTTCAGTCCCCATCTGTCTGCCATTAAACGGGCATGCTTGTAGTCAGGCTCCAAAGGATCTGAATCTTGGCTCACCACCTAGAAATCAGATGACCCAGGGCAGGTTTACTTTTTTGAACCTCAGTTTCTCATTTAGAACACGCAAGTGACAAATCAAGGGATTTTCTTTATCTTATTCCTTATCCCAGTCTTTGTAGCTCAGAGATTGCACAGGGCAGCAAAAACTCTCATAACTAAAAACCACCTCTCTAAGGAAGTCTCCGTGCAAACATCCTTGACGGTCTAACAGCAGCCTGTATCCTGCACATCATGGCCTTGCAGTTCAGCCTCTGTCTCTCCAACAGGGACATCATCCAACGGTACAGTATGGACCATTTGCAAAAAGAAAAGGCAAAGCTTACAAAGGAGGCAGGATTTTGTGAAGTTGATGGATATGATGATGAAGAGCTGTTCTAAATACAGCAAAACCATTAACAAGCGACAATCTTACTGGAATAATTAAAGACAGATCAAATGATATTTCAAAGGGTGAAAAACACCATACAATCCTTCCCCCCAAATGTTGAGAGAATAAAATGTGAAGTCATGTTGTATTATCATCAAGTTTTGGCAAAGAAAATATAACCTCAAATTAACACTCAACTGAGTCTTTGTGCATTGTAAAAATTAGAGCATAGTTGCAATTATAATTTAAATTTTGTGACCTGAGATACAATAAACACATTTTTGTATTTTAATTATATTTTTGTGATCACATGCTAATGAGAAATTTTCTTCACTGTTTAGTATGAAGTTTAGTACCCATTTTCAGCAGATACCCTTTAAGTAGGTATTCACTGATTACTATTAATTGTGGAATTAGGGACCCTCTAAACCTACCTCATGGGATGGTCATGTAAATAAAAAGAGAACCATGTACATAAACTGCTATGAATCCGGGCAAATAGCAGGCATTCAGATGCAAGCTTTTCACCTCTTTCCCTATAGTATTATGTTCATAGGGTCAAAAAAGTGGCTTTACTGGAATATATAAAAAATAATTTTGTGTTTAAAAACCTTCCTTGTCCTGGAAATTAAGCAAGAATATCATAATCACAAAAAATCACAGAAATCGATATCTATATCTTGATCTATCT
The DNA here is from genome assembly GCF_029407905.1 of Bubalus kerabau. Lineage (NCBI taxonomy): Eukaryota > Metazoa > Chordata > Mammalia > Artiodactyla > Bovidae > Bubalus > Bubalus kerabau. The sequence goes on along the minus strand of NC_073637.1, from coordinate 11,148,572 downwards.
ATATCTTGATCTATCTATATTCTGTCCCTATCAAACTCTGGATAAGTTTCCAACTCATTGGAAAAGACCTTGATGCTGGGAAAGATTGAAGGTGGGAGAAGGGACGACAGAGGATGGCATCACCAACTCAATGGACATGAGTTTGAGTAAGCTCCGGGAGTTGATGATGGACAGGGAGGCCTGGTGTGCTGCAGTCCATAGAGTCGCAAAGAGTCGGACACGACTGAGCAACTGAACTGAACTGATCAACCTCTGGATCCACAGATGTGTGATGTAGATGCAGCTTTTGATCATTCAAACCAGGGGTTAGCAAACTGTGTCCCTCAGGGCAAATCCAGGCAGCTGCTATTTTTATAAATAAATTTTTATATCATAGCCACACTCCTTTGTTTATATATGGTCCATGGCTGCTTTTGCGAGGCAATAGGAGAGCTGAGTAACTGCAGCTGAGCCTATCTGGCCCAAAGGCCTAAAATATTTACTATTTGACTTTTAAAGAAAAAGTTTCCCAACTTTTGATTTAAACTAAGAGCCCAGGGCAATGGAACTCAGTTGGTACCACCTGAAGATGTCTGACTTGTCTAATGCAGTGCAGAAAAAAATATTTAAAACTTAAAAGTAAGGGACTCCATATCATTGTTGTTGAGGTAGATATCACAGTATTTAATAAAAGATTAATTAATAGGGTCATTTGTGGAAGGAAAGAAGTAAAAGTTTAGGGAATAGAAGACAAATATGATTAAAAAAATAAGAACTGGAGTTACAGCTTAAATTTCATTAGTTTCATGGTGAATCTGTCTCTGGAAACATCTATTGAAGTTTCTTGGTATGTTACCAGGCATTTCTTCTTCCGTGTCTTGTCTGCCCACTAATGGCTTTTTTAAATATAATTTTTTTAATTTATTTATGTTTGGCTGTGCCGGGTCCTCTTTGCTTTGCGGGCTGTTCTCTGGTTGGGGTGAGCGGAGGCTCTTCTCTGGCTGTGGTGCGCGGCTTCCCACTGCGGCGGCTTCCCTTGCGGCAGAGCACGGGGTCTAGGGTGCACCGGCTTCAGTAGCTGCGGCTCACGGGCTTAGTTGCTCTGTGGGATGTGGGATCTTCCCTGACTAGAAACTGAACCCATGTCTCCTGTACTGGCAGGTGGATTCTTTACCACTGAGCCACTGGGAAGCCCTTGGCATGACATTACAGGGTTAAGGAAAACAAAGGCATAATTAAAAATTCATAAACCTCAACTAAAAGTCCAGTCAGCTTTGTGAACAAAATCTTCCTTGTTTCACACCCGGGGTGGTATTTTTAAGGTCTAAATCCATCCTTCCATAGACCCCTGCTTGGGCACTGAAATGATGCTAAACCTTAAGAGGATGCTTTATTTTATCAAACCCTTGCAGAGCACCGACTATGCTGTGAGATTGTGATTTATAATGAGAAATATGTATGTGGTCATTTCCCAGTTTCTGGTATGGAGTTCATAAAACCCTTGGAACTTCCTTAGCGGGGAGCACAATCAGGGTGTCTTTTGTGAAGTCAGCAAGGTGACTGTTGGGAAGTGCCTCCGGATGGGAGCTGTTGCCAGGAGAAGAAATCAAGTGATTAGAGGGTGGGAACTACTGGTCCCAATTCCCAGACTTCTGGGGAGGGCAGAGGGCCTGGAGCTTCAGCTCCATCACCAACGGCCACTGACTTAATCACTCATGTCTATGTAGTGAAGACTCCATAAAAATGCAAGAGCACTGGGTTGAAAGAGCTTCAGGGTTGGAACAAATGGAAATGTGGAAAGAGTGGTTCCTGGAGGCCCATGGAAGCTCCACTGCCTTACCCTGTACATGTATGTATATATGTGTTATTCACTCAGTTGAGTCTGCCTCTTTGCGATCCCATGGTCAGTAGCCCACCAGGCTCCTCTGTCCATGGAATTCTCCAGGCAAGAATACTGGAATGGGTTGCCATTCCCTCCTTCAGGAGATCTTCCCTACCCAGGGATCCAACCTGGGTCTCTCACATGGCAGGCATGTTCTTTATCATCGGAGCCACCAGGGAAGCCCTTACTCCACGCATTGCCCTATGCATCTCTTCCATGGTCTGTGCCTGACTTAAATCCTTTTATAATAAACAGATGATCTTAAAATAAGTCACATGTTTCTCTGAGTTCTGTGAGTCACTCTAGTCAGTGAATCAAACCCAAGGAGCAGGTCGTGGGAATCTCCAGTTTATAACCCGTCGGCCAGAAGCACAGGTGGCCACCTAACTTGCCACTGGCATCTGAAGTGGGGCTGAGGGGTGGGGGACAGTCTTGTCAGGATGAGCCCTTAACTTGTGAAATCTGATTTCTCTCCAGGTAGACAGTGTCAGAACTGAGTTAAATTATAGGACATTCGGTTGATGTCAGAGAATTATTTGGTGTGGGGAAACTGTCCCCCATCAGAGAACAAGTCGGACTTGGGGAGTGCAGAACTCTTACATGACCATTTTGGAAGCACCTACTGTCTACAACGAGCTTCCCAGATAGTTCAATGGCAAAGAATCCACTGCCAATGCAAGAGACTCAGGTTCGATCCCTTGATCAGGAAGATGCCCTGGAGAAGGAAATGGCAACCTGCCTGGGGAATTCTTGTCTGGGAAATCCCATGGATGGAGGAGCCTGGCGGGCTACAGTCCATGGGGTTGCAAAGAGTTGGAGATGACTTATTGACTAAATGACAACTGTGTACAAAGCACTGATCTACAGGTTGTGTGCAGCAGGGCAAAGAGCATGCATTTCAGAATCAAACACGGTACTTCATCCCCAGCCGCTCCTCTTCATGTGTTTATGGCTCAGGCTGTGCTGTGCTTAGTCGCTCAGTCTTGTCTGACTCTTTGCGACCCCATGGACTACAGACCGCCAGGCTCCTCTCTCCATGGGAGTTTCCAGGCAAGAATACTGGAGTGGATTGCCATGCCCTCTTCATGGCCCAGGCAGAGCTGTTTAATTAATCTTAACTTCTGTTCTTGTGCATCAGTAACACCAAAGTCCACCTTGCGAGGCTATAGCAGAAAGTCTGCGTGGCCCATGGTAATGTTGCCGAGACTGCTGGGATCAGACACAGCATCTGCTTCCAGGAAGGCCAGAGCAGGAGCTATCTAGAATCGCCGTGTTCATAGATGTCATGAGGTGGAGGGTGAGCTCTCTCTCATCCAGAGGGATGGGAAGGGCCAGCAAAGGCTCCTCAGCTGTCCCTCCCTATGCCTGCGTGGAGGGGCCCCATGGTGCATGAGGGTGGAAGGTTAGAAGGTGATGGGACAAGTGGCAAACAGGCTCCACAGTTTCCCTTCACCCCTCCCTCCTTCCAGGAGGAGAGGGGCATGATTCACAGGCTCACAGTGGATGGCAGCATTTTCTGTCCAGACCCTCCTCACCCTCTTTCGTCTGGCCATAAGGAATCCTGGTAAGGACTTGGCTGGGGCTTGAATCCAGAGCCTAGCATCTAAGCCCGTGCTCTGGGGCATTCCTTTCCTTCTCCTCCAAGTCACCCCTGTTCCCGTGGTCTTCCAGCCTCCACTGCTGCCCTGTCAACCCTTCCATCTGCATTTCTCCCTGCAGGTCCAACACATTCCATCTCCTCACTGATTCTTGGTCACCGTGTGTGCCTGCCATCAGACACCTTCACCTGTGCAGCTCTAGTCTTCCTGGCTTAAAAGACCCATTTCATAGAAGACGTTCTAAAGCACACAATGGAAACCAAAATAAAAGAATCACCGTATTCAATTCTAAGCCTAATAAATCAGCTGTTTTCATTTCCTCCTGTCCCTTTTGCAGCCCAAGGACATAGGCATACACAATTTTCAATATTTGCTTTGTCTCAACAGTATAGTCTGCATTTTTAGCTTATTAAAGTATAAATATTCTTCCACTTGGCTATAAAATATTCAAACAATCATGTTTAATGGAAGAGGCACTTTCTATGACATCAGTGCACTGAAATATATACAACCATTCTCTTATTGCTGGATATTCAGATTTAGGGTGCTACCAATTCTGTGTTATTATAAGTTATATGATGGTATATGTTTTTATGCATAAAGCTTTTCCTTCTTTAGAATCAATTCCTCATAATAATCTCTAGACTATCTGGGCTTCAAATATCTGAATTGATTCTTGATATATTCTGCCGGACTACTTTTCTGAAGGGTTGCGCACTTTGTCTCCAGGAACACACAGCATCCACTGTTACCCAATTTTGCCAGCATTGGCTATTAATTACAGTTTGTTGGTTGACTTGCTAATTTAATAGGTATAAAACCGCACCTGAAATTTGCATTTGAAAAGGGGATAAAGGCTTGTACAGGTGGACTAGTGGTCAAGAACTCAGCTACCAAACCCGAGACTTCAGGGACTCAGGTTTGATCCCTGGCTCGGGAAGATCCCCTAGAGAAGGAAATGGCAACCCACTCCACTATTCTTGCCTGGAGAATCCCAAGGACCAAGGAGCAGTGGGCCATGGTCCAGTGTCACAGAGTTGGGCACGACTGAAGAGACTTAGCATGCAGCACCTGAGGATTAAGTTACTTCTTGTGAGACCTCCAGCTGGAGGTTCTAGGAGAAAAGGGAGCAAGTCTTCCCAGCAGCTGTGAAATCATCCCAAGGAGGCATTCACTTTCCCCACCTACAAGGGCTTTCCTGGTGGCTCAGCTGGTAAAGAATCTGCCTGCGATGCAGGAGACCTGGGTTCAATCCCTGGGTCGGGAAGATCCCCCGGAGAAGAGAATGGCAACCCGCTCAAGTGTTCTTATCTGGGAAATCCCGTGGACAGAGGAGCCTGGAGGGCTACAGTCTATGGGGTGCAAAAAAGTTGTGTGACTAACACGTTCCCTTTCACCTTCCTTACCTGGATGGTGGCCAAGCCAACCTTTCAACCGCCTTCAGGCTAAAGACAGTGGGAAGATGCCAGAGTGTCCCTGGCATATTACTTACTTTTCTAACCATGCCCTGGAAACCTTTCTAATTTAGAGATAAAAATTGGTTCTCTCAAACCCAACCCAAAAGGTGTAAACAACTTATATTTTCTTATTCGATTAGCACCTTCCTACAAATGGCTCCAGTGTTTCTTTTGAGAGCCAAACACTTAGACACAAAGCAAGACCCGGGCCCCCTGCTGTTTTCCCCCCAGCATGCCACAAGCCCTGATTATTCTAGACATTTTTTTCCTCTCTCTTTTTGAAAATCTCATTAGAATGGAAACATTTAGTGGCTTCAAGTTTCCAAAAGGGGAGAGATTAAAAAAGAAAGACAGAGAGAGTGCCCATGCAGGCGTTAGCATGGGGAGACGCATCTGTTTGCCCAGCTGTACTTGTAGAAACAACAGCCATCACGGCTGATTGTTTGAACAATTTCCTTCCTTCCCTGGGCTTCATGTTCATCCTTAAACGCTCCTGGATTTTATATTCACTCACTCGGTCCTTCATCCAATACATGTTTACTGAGCAATTACTCTGTACTGAGTCTCGTGTCAAGGTACAGAGGTGGCCCAAGAATCAGGTCTGCCCCCTAGATGCTTAAAGCATCATCAGGAAACTAATTATTCTAATGGACCGTGCTGGGCACTGAGGTGGCCAAGTGCATGCACCACTCTGCAGCGACTGAGGGCAGTCAAGGGCACCATAATAAGTGTTCAGGGGCTTCAGCTTATTAGCTGCAAATTCTACACTCAACAGCATCCTGGGGCTTTGAGACCACCTTCCTCTCACCTATTTCTAAGGTCAGTCATTGAAGGGAAAGATGCAAGACCATTCACTAGCCATGAGTGTTAGGAGTAACCTCAAGCTTGGGCTCACTGTCTCTACTGTTCCCAACTTCTACAGCCAGCATCAAGCTTTGCAAGTTAAGGCATAACATTTATCTGGGGTGGGAAGGCTGAGAAAGGGAGATACACATTGCATGTATTTGGATGTGTAGGAGAAGAAAAACTAAGGTAGGAAATCTCATTTTAAGAACTTTTGCACACTTATTATAAAATCATAGATCATATGACAAACCTAGATGGAGAATTAAAAGACAGAGACAACACTTTGCTGACAAAAGTCCGCATAGTCAAAGCTATGGTTTTTCCTGTGGTCAAGTATGGATGTGAGAGTTGGACCATAAAGAAGACTGAGCATTGAAGAATTGATACTTTTGTACTGTGGTGCTGAAGAAGACTCTTGAGAGTCCCTTGGACTGCAAGGAGATCCAACCAGTCAATCCTAAAGGAAATCAACCCTGAATATTCATCGGCAGGACTGATGCTGAAGCTGAAGCTCCAATACTTTGGCCACCTGATGTGAAGAACTGACTCACTGGAAATGACCCTGATGCTGGGAAAGATTGAGGGCTGGAGGAGAAGGGGGTGACAGAGGATGAGGTGGTTGGATGGCATCACCGACTCAATGGACATGAGTTTGAGCAAACGTTGGAGATTGTGATGGACAGGGAAGCCTGGTGTGCTGCAGTCTGTGGGGTTGCAAAGAATTGGACATGACTGAGCGACTGAACAACAGCAGATCATTTATCCATGCTTGTGTAATTGACCTCAGACATAAGTACAGGCTTTACATTTGTCTTTGTTCAATGTCATCTTCTGAGACTCAGCCTGTATCTCAAGCTGCTGTGATCATCTTGGAAACTGAGTTCCACTGCTGGAGCATTAACTATCCCTTCCAGCTTTGCCATCTGAATGCCTGATAGTCCTACCCGTGGCACATGGACCTCACTGATGGAGGAGCCAGTCTTCCTTCCACAACTTCCTCCCCCACCACTCCACCCCTTTCTGGGGGACAGTAAGGAATTCTGGCTTAGGGTTCCCACTCCCCCGTCCCCGGGAGCCCATATTCTGGGGAGAGCATGCCAATTTGGCCTTTTCATCTTTCTGTATCTGAGAACAGCTGCTGCTATCATGCCAACATCAGGACTCAAAGACCCAAACCCACACCTGGTACGCTCAGCTCCTGCCAGGCATATGTCATCCCTTCCAACCCTGAGATGCTGGCAAAGCTCATCCCTGGTGTGTCCCTCTCTTATGCACAGGCCACTGACTCAGAGGATGTGGAGAGAGAGATGGTGTCCTTCATGGGCTGGCCTCCTTGGTAGGCCATTGAGAGTTCTGGTTTCCAAAACCATCCTGGCCACAGTAATGAGGACCCCAGATGCATTTATCAAGGTCCCCGTGACCTCACAGGGCTCTAATGGGGACTGAGCGATCAATGCTGCTGGAGTCCGAGCTATGGGATGACATGGGAAATGTGTCATGTGTGACACTTCAAATGGGATTCTTTTTTCTCTCTCTCTTTAGAGATGAGGATACCAAGTTTTCTCCTTGAAACGAGGACAAGGAAAAAAAAAAAACGCACAGAGAGAAGGAAAGATATGCAGAATGATTCAGAACCAAGGTACCTTGCTAATGCATTGGAAGATTGTGGAGTTGTCCTCACTAAAGATAAAGCAAGGTATGGAGGGAAGCGGTGGTGAAAAGACCTCACTCTGGAGTCAGGAGCTTGGGTTCCAGTCCTGGCTCTATCCCAACCACTTGGGTGACCTGGGGCAAGTCACATTTCCTGGGTGACAACATGGTCCTAGAAACTAAAGAATTTCTGCGGATCCTTTCCTATTCTAATACTAAGACACAGACCATCATTTAAGCAATAGATGTGCCCCTGAAGGGCTTTCCAAGTGGCTCGGTGGTAAAGAATCTGCCAATACAGGAGACATAAGAGACCTGGGTTCGATCCCTGGGTCAGGAAGAGTCCCTGGAGGAAGGCATGGCAACCTACTCCAGTATTCTTGCCTGGAGAATCTCATGGACAGAGGAGCCTGGTGGGTTACAGTCCATAGGTTTGCAAAGAGTTGGACATGACTGAAGCAACTTATCACGCATGTGCTCCTAAAAATATGTGGTAGACTTTTGTGCCCCTCAATTGAAGCAGACTTTAAATAAGCCAGGCCAATATCTCTATTTTTCTCTCTCCTCCTTCACTCCCTCCCTCCTTCTCATCTTTTCTTCCTTTAGGAGTGGAATTCTTTAAAAACAAATCTTCAAAATTACAATGAGGTATCATTTCACATTGGTCAGAATGGCTGCCCTCAAAACGTCTACAAAGAAGAAGTGCTGGAGAGGGTGTGGAGAAAACAGAACCTTCCTACACTATTGGTGGGCATGCAAATTGGTGCAGTCACTATGGAGAACAGTGTGGTTGTTCCTTAAAGAATGAAAAATGGAGCTGCCACATGATCCCACTCCTGGACACATATCCAGAAAAGACGAAAACGCTAATTCAAAAAGACACGTGCAACCCAATGTTCACAGCAGCACTATTTACAATAGCCAAGACATGGAAGCAACCGAAGTGTCCATGAATAAATGATGGACAAAGAAGGCGTGGTATATGCATAAAATGGAATATGACTCAGCCATAAAAAGAATGAAGTAATGCCACTTGCAGCAACGTGAATGTTCCTAGAGATGATCAGGCTAAGGGAAGTACGTCAAAGAAAGACAAATATCATATGTGGCGTCATTTATAGGTAGAATCTAGAAAATAATACAAATTAATTTATTGACAAAAGAGAAACAGACTCACAGACATAGAAGCAAACATGTGGTTACCAAAGGAGAAAGGTGAGGAGGGATAAATTCAGAATTTGGGATTAACAGATACACACTGCTGTATATAAAATAGGTAAGCAACAAGGCTTTACTATAAGCAAGGGAACTATATTCAGTATTTTGTAATAGCCTATAATGGAAAAGAATCTGAAAATAACATATGTACTATATATATACATAAATATACAGAACTGAATCATCTTGCTACACAAATGAAACTAACACAATATAGTAAATCAACTTTATGTGTGTGTGTGTGTGAGTCACTCAGTCATGTCCAACCCGTTGGGACCGCATGGACTCTAGGCCATCAGGTTCTTCTGTCCATGGAATTCTCCAGGCAAGAACTTGCCTGCAGGGTTACCATTCCCTTCTCCAGGGGATCTTCCCAACCTAGGGATCGAACCCGGGTCTCCTGCACTGCGGGCATATTCTTTATCATCTGAGCTACCTGGGAAACCCTAGGCTATACTTAAGTAAAAAAAAAAAAAAAAATCTCATGCAGAACTCAAATAACTAACTGCAAAAACAAGAGTGGCTTTATGGGGAGGGATGCCTGCCCAGCCTTGGCAGTATCCCCTCCCCTCCCCCGTACACATGTGACTGGCACCATTTGTGATGCATGGAATTAAACTATCACCTTACTGGAATGAGTCCTTGTTTTGGTGAATGCTATACCTGGGAAAGCAAAAATGACTCAGCTACATGTGGGCTACCAAAGCACTTTCCTGTCATTACTTCATCCCTCTTCCCTACAAATGTGCCAGGCTGGGTGATTTACCCCATGCCACAGGAGAGAAGACTGAGCTGAGATGGACGAGAGGTAGAACGTGTCATTCTTGATCATCTCCTTGTACCCTGATGCGAAGAGCTGACTTATTTGAAAAGACCCTGATGCTGGGAAAGATTGAGGGCAGGAGGAGAAGGGGACGACAGAGGATGAGATGGTTGGATGGCATCACTGACTCAATGGACATGAGTTTGGGTAAACTCTGGGAGTTGGTGATGGACAGGGAGGCCTGGTGTGTTGCAGTCCATGGGGACGCAAGAGACATGACTGAGGGAACGGAACTGAACTGTACCCCAAACACCTGGGGGTGGTACCTGGGGCACAGCTAGTCTTCTGGGAACAGTTCTCTTTTTTTAATAATTTATTTTATTCATTATTTACTTTTGGCTGTGCTGGGTCTTCACTGCTTCACGAGCTTTCTCTAGTTGTGGGAGCGGGTTGCAGTGTGCGGGCTTCTCTTGTTCCAGAGCGCTGGCTCTCGGTGTGCAGTCTTCAGCAGCTGTGGCTCCAGGGCTCAGTAGTTGCCATTCCCAGGCTCTAGTGCAAAGGCTCAGTCCTTGTGGCACATGGGCTTAGTTGCTCTGTGGAATGCGGAATCTTCCCCCATCAGTGATTGAATCTCGAACTGGTGTGTCCTGCATTGGTGGGCAAATTTCTTTTACCACTGAGCCAGCAAGGAAGCCTGGCACGTGAGTTTTTAATCAATGGGTCACCAGGGAATTCCCTCTGGGAAAAGTTGTTGAATGAATGGGAGTACCACTTGCTGACCCTCATCAATGAATCCCTGCCAAAATCAGGGTTCCAAGCCCTTTTGACCTCTTTTGGTTCACAGGCACCAAGGTTCCTTTCTTGGAAACATATAATCAGTTGCAAACATCACCCTGTGAATTAAAATTTTTGTTTGGACATGCTTATCTCCCCCACACTTCCCAAACAACAGCACATAATATCCAAAGATTGTCCATGATTCATAGCTGAGGGAAATAAATCTCTAGTCTGCCTTCTTCTCTCTATAGGGAAGAGAAACCAAGACAGGAATCCTAAAGCTTGGGCAGTTCTGTTTTGCCCTAAAAGACTGTAGCAGACATTGTCCATACCCAGATCTTCTAACCACAGACCTCCTACTCTTTCTCAGTTTTCTGCATCCAACAAGTCTTATCTGCTATTTGTCTTTGAGGAAGTTGCCCATGGGCTGCTGGAAATGCTTTACCTGTGGCCAGGAGCAGAAGGTAGAATATACTGGCCAGGTGGGTGGAGTGGGGTTTAGCCAATGACTGATGGGTCTTGGGTCAGGACAATGTTGAGCTGTAACTCGCATCCCTGGGCTCACTGTGGAATCAGGTGGAGGCTGCCCTCCTTGGGACTTTGCTGAAATCACCTCTTCATTTGTATTCTACAGCTTAGTCAGGTTCTAGAGAACCCAGTGTGGGACAAAGGGGAGGCTTGTAAAACGGGGTCCATGATTCTCAGTAAACGTGAGTCCGAAGATATGCAAAAAAGTATACATAGCCACATTTCTCCACATAATAAACTTCTTACGTGATCCAGGGAGAGAGGTAGCATTTCAAGAAAGAGTTGTCAGATAGAGAAGGGAGAGATGGGAAGCTTTAAGGGGAAGAGGGCCAGAGGGCCAAACCACATGAAAATGTGAAACAATGACAACAACAACATCGGCAATGACAAAACACAGCTCGGATATAGCCCAGAAGTTGGAGAGGGTCTGCCATGTGTACAACTGCCTCATGTGCATAGTATTCGGAAGGACATCAAGGGAAAGGGGCTGTGTTCCAGGTCGTTGAGACGCTATACGTGTCAATGAGGAAGCACTGAGCCCCTTCACGGAATGCTATCTGTGCACATTTTTAGGGCTTCCCAGGTGGCGCTAGTGGTAAAAGAACCTGCCTACCAATGCGGGAGATGTGGCTTCTATCTCTGGGTCAGGAAGATCCCCTGGAGGAGGCCATGGCAACCCATTCCAGTATTCTTGCCTGGAGAATCCCATGGACAGAGGCGCCTGGCGGGCTGCAGTCCATAGGGTTATACGGAGTTGGACACGAGTGCAGCAACTTAGCATACATGCACACATGCAGATTTCTAAGCCAGAGGACCACAGGCCAACATGCACACAGCTCAGCACTTAATAAGACTGAGTGAAGGGAAGCAGGCTCCCACCTGGGTGCGAGAGTGTTAGAATCAGTTCCACTTGGATCCCAAAGGACAGGGAACTTCAGTTGATGTCCAGGTTTCACACACTGTTGATTGCATAGACCTCAGTGAAAGGGATAAGTACACAAATAGCTCCTAACACAAACAGAAGCAGGTGAAAAACACCTCCAACAGGGTGCAAGCAGAGTGCTTTTGGAGCTTCAGCAGAGAGAGGGCACACCCATCACCTGGTTATTTGCATCTTACGAACCACTTAGTAGTTCCCGGTCCTCCCAGACAGCATGGAGAGGGAAGATGAGCTGTCACTCCAGAGCTTGCACATGTGGAACGTGTAAGAAACAGGGGAGCATTTGGCCCACTTCAAGAGATTCCTGAGAGCTGATGGTCAAATTCTCAGTAATTTTTCAAGCCATGGTTAACTCCGCTGTTATTAAAAACTATATAAGCTTACAGTGAAATAAACGGTACTGCTGCTGCTGCTGCTAAGTCGCTTCAGTCGTGTCCGACTCTGTGCGACCCCATAGACGGCAGCCCACCAGGCTCCCCCGTCCCTGGGATTCTCCAGGCAAGAACACTGGAGTGGGTTGCCATTTCCTTCTCCAATGCACGAAAGTGAAAAGTGAAAGTGAAGTTGCTCAGTCCTGTCTGACTCTTAGCGACCCCACGGACTGTGGCCCACCAGGCTCCTCTATCCATGGGATTTTCCAGGCAAGAGTGCTGGAGTGGGGTGCCATTGCCTTCTCCCATAAACTGTACTAAAAAGGTAATAAATGCTCAAAACTCATCACTAGCAAATTATTTTATATTTCACTCACTATCTATGCCCTGGAGGTTATTTACATCTTTTTTTTTCTGTCTGGTAGAACTATTCCATAAGGGTGCCCATCCCTTCTCTGTGTTCAGTGATGTCATGCTGGTAGTCTGAAATGTATTAGAGCAGGATTATTTCCACCACAGAAACCAGCAAACGCTGCAAAATGGGGCCCCTGCTTGGGGTTGCTTGTTAACATTCAGCAGCATACCACTGGAGAGGAATCCTGAGAGTATTCAGACAGGGTGAAGAAGAAATAAACCTAATGACTTCGTTCATTCATCCAACGCTGCTTATTGATCGCCTACTATGTGCAACATACACGTAATGACAATTTCTTCATGGTTGGCTGTAACAGTGAGCTCAGTCAAAGCTGACTGACTGAGTGATTTGGGGGCAAAGGTCCAAGTAAAAACACTGAAAGTTCCAAGTATTGAGCATCTTCCATTTAAGTGCATTTTGATGATTTCCAGATCATGTGCGGTGGAGGCTCCAACTCACAGCTAACAAGGAGATGCCAAGGAGAGGTCTGGCCAGACCTGCTTCAATAAATAGATAAGGATCATTTAAAAGCATCCCATTAAATGTTTGCATGCAAATGGACCTGCCAGTCTCCTTGAAAAACAGCTTGTTCTTCTAAGGAGGTTAAATATTTTCAGTCTAGTTTGTGTTATTAATTTGCCTAGCCAAGTGTGTGGTTGTGGGTGCATTTTCAATAGAGGATGCAAAGACCTTGCTAAATGAATCTTATCCCTGAAACCTACGTGAGGGAGGTTTTGTGAATGCCATCAAAATGGCCACAGACTTTTGCCTACTTCCTGGAGAGAATAAATCTCTGTCCCATTCAGAGAGCCCTGGTGTAATCTACAGGATGGGGAAGGAAACAGAAAAATGAATAAACTCCAGGCACGCTGCCTGCCTAGCGCCCAGGACAGTGTCTAGCACAGGTGTAAACTCCAGGTGAGGCATACACTAGAAGGATGAACAGACCTAGTTGCGTTGCATTTATAGCATCTATAATAGCACCTGGCACATGGCGAACACCCAGTAAATGTTTGTTAAATGAGTGCATCTCCCAAGCCACAACTGCAACAAGAGTTTTTATAAAACGGGTCCTCTAATAATGGTAGGCAGAAGACAATTGTGGAAGAAAACGAGGGAGAAAGGGCTACTTATAAAAAGAGTTAGACTCCTTTCACATCCTATCTCATTTACTCCTTGTAAGGCTTTATTCTCCCATTTTACAGATGAGAAAAACTAAGGTGAATCAGTGCATGCCCTTCCTTTCTCACAGGCAGGAAGCACAGAGGGAGGTCAAAATCAAAATGTTTCCATTCAAAATCCGTGCTTGTTCTATGTATTACGAAATGGAGACAATTTTCCTGGAAATAATTTTTTAAAAGTATTTCCCTTGTCCTCAGAAAGTATGATGAATTTCCCTCACTGGAGAAGAGAGAAAACAGAAAACTCACACCCGAGACACAAGAGTGGCCCAGCACCTCTTTCTCAACTCCTTTCTTCAGTCCTGGACCATAGAGGAATGGGTGTGTGTGTGTGTGATTATCGTTTTCCTTTATTTTCGTGACCATCAACTTTTGCTCCAGTAGTAAGCTGGGGGCTAAACTCTACTTTACAGCATGTCTTTCCTACAAAACTCTCTGTGAAGGGAATATCATTGCCTCCATGATGTGGATGAGACAATTCAGAAACGGCCGATTTGCCTGAAGTCAATACCAGCAAATGGAACATCTGGGAAGCTAGCGCAGGCTCATCTATCCCAGAAATGGTTTTCCACTAACGGCTTTCTCAGACTCTTGTGTGCGTAGGAATTACTTGCTGCTGCTGCTAAGTCACTTCAGTCGTCTCCGACTCTGTGTGACCCCATAGACGGTAGCCCACCAGGCTCCCCCGTCCCTGGGATTCTCCAGGCAAGAACACTGGAGTGGGCTGCCATTTCCTTCTCCAATGCATGAAAGTGAAAAGTGAAAGTGAAGTCGCTCAGTCGTGTCCGACTCTAGTGACCCCATGGACCGTAGCCTACCAGGCTCCTCCATCCATGGGATTTTCCAGGCAAGAGTACTGGAGTGGGGTGCCATTGCGAGGACCTTACTAACTATTTTGATCCTGCAGGTCTAGGGTGGGGCCTGACAAGCTCCCAGGTGATGCCAAAATCTCAGGCCGCATCTGATGAGAAGGTTCACAGGGCAACTGTTCAATTACCAACTTATCCTGTTGGGTTGTTTTTGTTTTTGTTTTTTTTTACATTTCAAGTCGCTCAGTCAAGTCTGACTCTCTGTGACCCCATGGACTATACAGTCCATGGAATTCTCCAGGCCAGAATACTGGAGAGGGTAATCTTTCCCTTCTCCAGGGGATCTTCCCAGGTTAATCTCCAGGGGATCTTCCCAACCCAGGGACTGAACCCAGGTCTCCTGCATTGCAGGTGGATTCTTTACCAGCTGAGCCACAAGGGAAGCCCTATCCTGTTGTTCTGGGTTGCTTCTCAGTCCTTCCTTTCATCTTGGTGATGTTTTGGTTCATCAGCCACACTGGGGACCTGACAGGGCTGGGGGGTGGGCAGCAGTCTGTTCCCCGGGAGCCTGGGTGGCTTCCTCTGCTTACATCCATTCCATCTCTGGGCAATAGCACTGTTTACACTGGAGCCACATAACTTCCCATCTCTTCCCTCTTTGCCTACACACGACAACTACCTCATATAAATGGTCCCTGAGCCTGCAGTCTTGGCGCCCTGAAACTGTTTTCCATAAAATAATCATTGTGAGCTACGTAAATGGAAATCTGATGACATCATTCTGGTTCTTGGATTCCTTTGAGAAAGGGAAAGACACCAACTCCCTGCCCTGGCCTAAATCCTCTTTAACCAGAGCATTTTACTTTTTATCTGCTTATGGATACTGTGGCTCAACACAAAATGTAATTAAAAACAGAATGAAGGATTTTGCTGCTAAAGAAAAGCAAGAATCTCCCTGACTGATCCAATGTATTTCTTGCATTTTACAGATGAAGAGAACCAGTCCCAGAGAGGTCCAACCCTTTGCCTGAAGTCGCCCAGGAGGATACCTGGGGTTCTGGCCCAAGAATCAAGACCCTGTTGGTGTTTTCTTTGGTTTTCTGGTTCTTTCCATTGTACCACACTCCCCCTCACAAATACATTTCTGTTTTTCACCAGATACTGCTTTTCTAAGATCCATTTGATGAGCTCGTTTATTGACTGAGAGCAAAACACTCAGGTTTGCAATGCCTTCTCCAAACCTGCCCCCTGCCATTCAAGGCCTAAGGAAAAGCAGAAAGATGGGCAGACCCTGAATTTATTTTCGTAAGCAGCCCTGTGCAGCCTAGACTGACTGCTTGGTCATGAGATCCAAGGTCTGGGGACAGTTAGGGAGAAATAAGCAACAATGACCAGAGCCACCACCTCCTTCCCAAAACTGAAGGAAGGAATCTTCAAGGCATTCATAAAATACCATGGCTAAGGTAAGCTGACTCTCAGGACACGACAAAGTGAATGCAGAAGCAGACTGAAATAAGTACTCTGGGACCTGAGCTGATGGACTTTTCTTTCCTAAAGTATTACTCTTTTAAAAAACATCAAGGATATTTTATGATGAAGGAAATTCCTCCTTTGGTCAAAAAGTCCACCCCAAAAAGCCCTTGATGACCAAATCCATACAAGCAAACAATGCTCCCTAAAATTAGTTAATTTCTACAGGATAGCATATTCATAGCAAGTTAATAAATATCCCTCGTGGGAACTTCCCTGGTGGTCCAGTGGCTAAGACTCTGTGCTCCCAAAGCAGGGGGCCTGGGTTCGATCCCTGAGTGGGGAACTAGATCCCACAAGCCGCACGCAACTAAAAGGATCACAAAGAGCCCATGTGCCACAACTAAGACCCTGCACAGCCAAATAAATAAACAAAAAATAAATATAAAAAACCCCAAATATTCCTTGGGTGAATAAGCATGTGATGAAGCCTACTGTTTGCAGGGGAAATAAATACTTGGTATATCACTGCTTGTGAGTTGAAAGGTCTTGTTAGACTCAAAGATGGGAGAGGTCAGGGTGGGCTAAGAGCAAGGGAAGATACTCTGAGTGGGCTTTGGGCTGGAGGGGGAGAGAGCATTCAGGAGCACTCCGAGAGAAGCAAAGTCTGGAGGCAGGGAGATGTGTCTTGTTTCCTGGATATAGTAGAGGAGAAAGCCAAGTGCTGAGGTAGGAGGCAGATTCCACCCCCTGTGCAGCCCCCAACCCACCCCCCACCCCCACCCCCCCCATATATCCCCAACCCTTACCCTACCCCCTCAACCTGCCTCCACCCAGGGTAAAACAATCAGGGATTCATTCCTCGTGGATCAAAACTCCAACACGAGAATAGCAGAACAATTAAGGGAGGAAGCTGGGCCCTGCCCACACCACATATTTCTTTTCTTGAAGTCAGGAGACCTCCCCGACCACACATGCACACAAAAGGCTCCTTGGAGTCATGTCAAGGGATGTTCCATACCTATAAGCCTTTTCAGTAAGATCCATCTTGGCTAAGAGATGCGTGCTCACACATGGGAGGATCCTGAGATATACCAAGTATGGACTGTGAAGCAGGCAAATCAGCATGATCGGCCAAAGGAAACCCGGAAGAAATGTCCCATAAAAGTAATCCAAACTGCCACAAAGGCAAGACTCAGCAACTCTGTGTCTCCCCCTGGGTCCGCCTGTGTGTCTATCCACACATACACTATTCTTTTTTCCTCTTAAATAGTTTACTTGCTTCACTACTCTCTGTCTTTGTGGAAATTCTTTTCTGCAAAGTCGAAGGCCAGGGCCCTTGTCACTGACCACTGGTCTGCTGGCTAAGATCTGGTGCTCTCACTGCTGTGACCCAGCCCAGGCTCTGGCTGAGAACCCAAGCCCCACTCCAAGCCATTCAAACCAAGGCCACCAGAGATCAGAGTCACATGTAGAATGGCTTAACATCTGAACCAGGAACTCTGGTGCAGTCAGCCACAGGAAGCCTCCTCTACTGTGTGGAATGTACCTGTGGGTGGCATACGAGGGACCTTTCTGCAATGTCAGTTGAGTTATGTACTTAATGTGGATCTGAAAAGAAAATCACTGCACACATCAGGTGCATAACTTCACAGACACTACTGCTTCAGTTCAGTTCAGTCGCTCAGTTGTGTCCGACTCTTTGCGACCCCATAAATCGCAGCACGCCAGGCCTCCCTGTCCATTACCAACTCCCGGAGTTCACTCAGACCCACATCCATCGAGTCAGTGATGCCATCCAGCCATCTCATCCTCCGTCGTCCCCTTCTCCTACTGCCCCCAATCCCTCCCAGCATCAGAGTCTTTTCCAATGAGTCAACTCTTCACATGAGGTGGCCAAAGTACTGGAGTTTCAGCTTTAGCATCATTCCTTCCAAAGAAATCCCAGGTCTGATCTCCTTCAGCATGGACTGGTTGGATCTCCTTGCAGTCCAAGGGACTCTCAAGAGTCTTCTCCAACACCACAGTTCAAAAGCATCAATTCTTCGGTGCTCAGCCTTCTTCACAGTCCAACTCTCACACCCATACATGATCACAGGAAAAACCATAGCCTTGACTAGACGAACCTTTGTTGGCAAAGTAATGTCTCTGATTTTGAATATGCTGTCTAGGTTGGTCATAACTTTCCTTCCAAGGAGTAAGCGTCTTTTAATTTCATGGCTGCAATCACCATCTGCAGTGATTTTGGAGCCCAAAAAAAATATGGGAGCAAGAACCAATGAGTTTACCTCAAGAGGAAAATATCAAATGAATACCAGCTTGGATGTGATAAAAATCATGAACGTGAACAGGAGTGCTTGGTAATTGACAAACACTTGGTGAAAGCCGCATATTGATATCAGTGATCATTGTTGGCTACCTCATCAAAGGGCATACTGTGTGTGATGGGGCTTTGTCGATCTCGCTTGTTCATTCACAAACGTGAAAATCCACACATTCAACAAAACGCATTATATGAGATACTACAGACAATGGTGACAGACTCACTTCTCAGGAAGGAAGGGAAGGAGATAGTACTTTTAAGGACCTGCTGGCATCACCGACTCAATGGACATGAGTTTGAGAATGTTAAGTAGTTAGAACAGGAAAAAGGAGTCCAGAATGGCGATAGCTAAGAGACAAGGGAAAAGCCCTCAAAAATAGAACAAAGGAAGGTCCGAAGACCTGAGTGAGGACCTCAGGTAGAACAAACAGCACTCCTGGCTGGCCCAATTTACATAGGGCAGGCCCAGGGGAGGAGAAAACCATATAAACAGAGGAGCCAAAGGGCCAGGGGTCTCTCTCTCTCTCCCCCGCATGCTCTCTGTCTCTATCTCTCTCTTCGCATCTTTTGGGTTGGCATGCCCTCATGCCTGGAGGATGTATTTTCCTTTATTTTCTAAATAAAACTGATCTTTCCAAGAACTATAACATGACTGTCTGAGAGCTGTGACATGCCGAGGGCTTTAATGTCTGTCGCTTCAAATCTTTGTTGTGACGAGACAGAACCGAGGAGATCACACTCCCCTGACATCTATGGTGCCCTGGGCTTTTCCCTTGTCTCTTAGCCACCGCCATTCTGGACTCCTTTTTCCTGTTCTAACTACCTAACAAGTACACTCTGGGAGTTGGTGATGGACAGGGAGGCCTGGCATGCTGCAGTCCGTGGGGTTGCAAAGAGTTGGACATGACTGAGCAACTGAACTGAACTGAAGAACCAAACAATGTGGGAGGCCTGGGGATTCAGATTTCAGAAACAAGACACTATTCATTTTCAAGGAGCCTACTGTCCAGCAGGGAGGCAGGTGACTACGGACATGAACTGTAATCTCACATGAGAAGTACTTTCATGGAGACGTGTACAAAGTAGAAGAATGTGTGGGAGCCCTTAGAGCAGGGGCAGCAGGAAGAGCTGGTGGGAGAGGAGCTCAGCACCTCGGCCAGATGTGCTATCTCTTCTGTTACTTACAATTAAGGTGTTGGAGGAATTTTAGTGTAGGAATCCCAAGATACTGCAATCATTAAAAAAAAAAAAAAGCATAAATGCAAACTATTACCATTGTGTTTACAGTCATGGCTCGGTCTCAGTCATGTTCAACTCTTTGTGACCCCATGGACCATAGCCCGCCAGGCTCCTCTGTCCATGGGATTTCCCAGGCAAGAATACTGGAGTGGTAGCCATTCCCTTCTCCAGCGGATCTTCCCGACCCAGGGATCAAACCCCGGTCTCCTGCATTTCAGGCAGATTCTTTACCTTCTGAACCACCAGCCCCCATTTACTCTAATGAATGACATCAAACTTTAGAATGCATGAGAATGACCTGCAGAACGTATTTTAAAATGCACATTTTGGGACTCCCCAGATAGGCTCTGATATTAGTATGTGTGGAATGTGACTGGGTTAATCTGAAATTTTAATAAAGCCTGGGAGATGTGGATGTAGTCAGTATATGCTTTGAGAGGCTAATTACAGAAGGCAGGAAACTTATTTACTTTGATACCTTAGTATTGACCACAATGCCTGGCATACAGCAAGCCTTGAATACATGTTTGGTAAACACGCACATACAAAATAAATTATTAAAATCTAATAACAATTCTGAGCTCCAGAATAATATTTCATTTTCTAAAAGATTTAACTTATAGACTCAAAATTTACACTTGTACCCTTCCAGAAAGTCATGGAGATGGCCTATAATTAAAATTCAGACACACAAATATAAACAGGATTAACCGCTTTTTAAAATTTAATTTGATGGATTGATTAGCCCAGGCTCAGGCTGGTGGCTGTTGGGCCTCCCTTCATGTGGTGGAGACTCTGAGAGTCTGGATGCCCTTGAACATGAGGAGACATCCTTCTGAAGAGCATTCTTCCTTGCTTCTCTCTAATTCTCACCTGCGCCCCGTCCACCAACTAATCGGTCTCAATTAATGGAGTCCGATGCACCAGTTTGTCAATCAGCAGGAACATGCCGTACCCTCAAGAACCAAACTCAAGGCAAAACTTCTCATTTTGCCATTTTCTCTAGCTCTGAAAAGTGTTAAAATTAGATTCATTATGGCTAATTGATCCAAAGGGAACAGAACAATCCTTTCCCTAAGTAGCTGAAAAATGAGCCAGTCCCCAGTCCATGCGCCACTCAAATACCTTGACTTGGATACTTTTTTCTAAAAAAAAAAAAAACAAAAAAAAAAAACAACTTTTAATTTTATATTGGGGTATAGCTGATTAACAATGTTGTGATAGTTTCAGGTGGGACTGAAACCATACATATACATGTATTCAGTTCAGTTCAGTTCAGTCGCTCAGTCGTGTCCGACTCTTCGTGACCCCATGAATCGCAGCACGCCAGGCCTCCCTGTCCATCACCAACTCCCGGAGTTCACTCAGACCCACATCCATCGAGTCAGTGATGCCATCCAGCCATCTCATCCTCTGTCGTCCCCTTCTCCTCCTGCCCCCAATCCCTCCCAGCATCAGAGTCTTTTCCAATGAGTCAACTCTTTGCACGAGGTGGCCAAAGTACTGGTGTTTCAGCTTCAGCATAATTTCCTCCAAAGAAATCCCAGGGCTGATCTCCTTCAGGATGGACTGGTTGGATCTCCTTGCAGTCCAAGGGACTCTCAAGAGTCTTCTCCAACACCACAGTTCAAAAGCACCAAATTCTTTGGTGCTCAGCCTTCTTCACAGTCCAACTCTCACACCATACATGACCACAGGAAAAACCATAGCCTTGACTACATGGACCTTTGTTGGCAAAGTAATGTCTCTGCTTTTGAATATGCTATCTAGGTTGGTCATAACTTTCCTTCCAGGGAGTAAGCGTCTTTTAATTTCACGGCTGCAGTCATCATCTGCAGTGATTTTGGAGCCCCCAAAAATTAAGTCTGACACTGTTTCCACTGTTTCCCCATCTATTTCCCATGAAGTGATGGGACCAGATGCCATGATCTTCGTTTTCTGAATGTTGAGCTTTAAGCCAACTTTTTCACTCTCCTCTTTCACTTTCATTAAGAGGCTTTTGAGTTCCTCTTCACTTTCTGCCATAAGGGTGGTGTCATCTGCATATCTGAGGTTATTGATATTTCTCCCGGCAATCTTGATTCCAGCTTGTGTTTCTTCCAGTCCAGCATTTCTCATGTATTCAGTCTCCCCCAAATCCCCCTCCCATCCAGGTTGTCACATAACACTGAGCAGAGTTCCATGCACTATACAAGAGGTCCTTGTTGGTTATCCATTTTAAATATAGCAGTGTGTACATGTCAATAACAAGTGGATGCAGATATTTTTTGAGTTTTCAACACTGCTCTGTCTTAACTTTCCATTCTGCTTATAGTCACCTACTGTGCATAATGGTAATTCCATCAACTGGCTACTGCTGCTGCTGCTAAGTCACTTCAGTCATGTCCAGCTCTGTGAGACCCCATAGACAGCAGCCCAACAGGCTCCCCCATCCCTGAGATTCTCCAGGCAAAAATACTGGAGTGGGTTGCCATTTCCTTCTCCAATGCATGAAAGTGAAATCGCTCAGTTGTGTCCGACTCTTAGCAACCCCATGGACTGCAGCCTACCAGGCTCCTCCATCCATGGGATTTTCCAGGCAAGAGTACTAGAGTGGGGTGCTATTGCCATCAACTGGCAGAATGAATGAATGAATGAAGGCCTGAAGGAATGGGCAGTTCTCATTATTGACTATCTACAATATTTCCAGCATTATGCCAGGCACTAATATGATGATAAACAGAGTGGACATGGGTCCTCTCTGGGCTTACAATTGAAAAGAGGAGGCTGCATTAATAAAGTATTCATGCTAAAGTTAAGACAGAATAGATCCCTCTGTTTGTCCCGTCTGCAAATTAGGAAGTGATGAGCCACAGCAGGGCTTGTTCTGTGTGAGCACCTAGGAGGGAAAAATAAATACGCTCTGTTGGTAGAAGTCACAGCCAGGAATATTGTGTCCAAATGAAAAGAACTTTTAAAATATCTTCACATCTCTAATAGGGATGGAATGAGATAAAGATAGAAGTAACTAGTGCTGTGCCCCTCTGTGAACTGGAGCCAGAATGGAAACATGCCAGAGGAAGTCAGGTGGTCAGTCTAGAAAGATCACTGGACTCATATTCTGGGAGCAAAAGGGAACCGGTGGCTGGGAAGGCAATGCAGAGCCTTAGGTGCTGCTAAAGACTCATCAGGAGCAAGTAGGATTGGGTGCAATTTAGGATACAGAGAAGACAGAGAGGGTGAATGTCTGGGCTTCACATCGGAGACCTGGGATGCTACAGCAGATATTTACTCTGCTTCCATGTGATGCCAACTGGGTAGCAGTGGTGTCCTGGGGCCTCTTCACACTGTTTTGCAAGAGCCAATTATGTGCACTCCTTCCCAACTCCCCTGGTGGCTTAGTGGTAAAGAAATGCAGGAGATTTGCATTTGATCCTTGGATTGGGAAGATCCTCTGGAGAAGAGAATGACTACCCATTCTTGCCTGCAGTATTTTTGCCTGGAGAATCCCATGGACAGAGGAACCTAGCAGGCTATACTCCATGGGGTCGCAAAGAGTTGGACATGACTGAACAACTTTCACTTCACTTCTCAACTCTGATTTGATACTTTACATTGGTTGCCTGAACCTGGCCACAGTGGGAGTATCAACACCATCAAAAGTGGCAAATGCTACAAATCAGTGTTTTTCTTTAAGAGAAATTTTGAAATATTTACCAGTAGGCCACTGGTTATGAGCCTAAGTCCAGGTCGAAGGGATTTGCATGAAACGAGGAATTTAGAGCTAGAGCTGACCCCTGGGAGCACTGACCACCTTGGAAGTAAGGTATTCCCCTCCATGGACATCAGCAAGGAGATTCAACTGGCACGTGGGGGCCTAGAACAAGTGATGTTGAGGCTTCTCCCTACCCTGGGAATCTGCTTTCCTATGCTAGAAGCAGTCAGAGAGGTATTCTTAAGGATGCAGTGGTGAGTTGGAATAGCATATTATGGGGTGTTTTCATCCATTGCTGGCAGACAAGAATGTGTATGTGTGTGTCTACAAGTGCAGAGGCAGGTTAGGAAGTCATGGCTTAGTGGTAATAGGAACTTCCCTGGTGGTCCAGTGGTTCAGAATCCACCTGCCAAAGCAGGGAACACGGGTTCCACCCCTGGTCTGAGAAGATCGCACATGCCACAGAGCAGTAAGCCTGTGTGCAATGACCAGTGAGCCTGCAGACTCTACAGCCCATGCTCCCCGACAAGAGAAACATCACAAGGAGACGCCTGCACACCACAGCTAGAGAGTAGCTTGCGTGCAGCAAGGAAGACCCAGTGCAGCCAAGAATAAATCAATCAATATTAAAGTAATAAATTGACAAGTGGTCAAGGCCCAGATTAGAGTAACTTCCAAGAAGCACAGAGGCAGAATGCTCCAATTTTACACACTAGGCAAAAGTGAACTCCATGAGGAGGATACAATTCTGGGTCCACCTTTTGGAAACACTCTCAGAGTGATCAAAATCACTGACTTTATACAAACCTTTATTTACAAAAGGGTTTTGAAACTTTGGCCTTCCATGATATTAGAAGGGAATTCCTCTTTTCCCGACCCCCATCATCCATGATTTTATGGGAGACTTTATATTATGGATAGCAGATTACATGGGCATTCCAGTTTATCCATTTGCCCATAAGAAGACTACAAACCCATCACCCTCTGTCTAGCAGAGCCTTCCGTGTTTCATAAACTGTAGATATTGCTCAGACTTGGAGAAGGTGAGAAATTAAGAAGCAGGACTGAGTTCACACAGAAGTTAACAAAAACAACAACAAAAATACTAAATCCAAGAAGACTGTGTTTAGTTCCCCCAACAGTGAGTAAGCTAATTTTGATGAAAACTCCTCTGGTGTAAAATAGTGTTGAAAAAACCAAAGCTATGGCAATTAGTCAGAGGGAGCTTCCGTTAAGTTGTCATACATTTAGTTAAAACCCAGGCAGTTTTGCCTCTGGGGAAACTGATTTGATTTACACAAATGAAGTTCACATGATTTCTAACCTAGTGGGCTTTTTTTCCTCAAGAGCTCAAACTACTCAGGCCTCAGAGGGACAAATGATGAATTTTATTAAAGAATATGGACAAACAGACACCATGTAACACAGAATAATTCACTTATCCACCCATCTGTTCACTCATTTATGAAAGAAAATGTTTACTGAGCACCTATTATGTGCCTGGTGTAGAACTGGTCACAGAGGACACACAATCTCGAAAGCAACAGCCCTTTCTTTCGAGAAGCTCACAACCTAGTATTTGTGTCAGAGAGCTGTTGTGAATTGTAAATTAATTACTTCATGGGAACACTCAAAAAAGTGTATAGACATAGTGAACATGCAGAAAGGGTAGCGCTCATTTTTACTGTTATCTGATAAACAGACATATTTTCGGTTCACTGTGGTCAAAGCTGAGGATGAGAGAGCCTTAGGGTACAGCTGAGGAGAGGCACATTCCCCAGCCTGAGAAGGCCTGGAAGGGTCTTTCCACAGATAGCCCTCAGCAGACTCTTAAAAGGAAAGAAAGAGAGGCAGGCAGAGGAGACAGGAAAGGACTTCTGTGAAAAGGAACCACAGGAATGGAGGTCAAATCCTAGCCAGCTTGATACATCCTGTTAGGGAGCTGAGCATTTATCTTGCAGATAATAGAGAGCCATTGACAATGAAGGTGCCAGAATGTACACGGAGGCATTTAAAATTATTTTAGGCTGAAGATATTTGAGAATCAAAAGATGCAATAAGGGCTTTGTCTGAACTCCCCACCCTCATCTACCTAAAAGCAGAGCCTTCCAAGAGAATACAGCTGCCCTAAGTTCCCCCTTTCAAAAGAGGTTTCCTATACCAGGGGAAGACTGATTCCTAGCACCAGAGACTAGAAATCAGTATTGGGATGAGAAACTGCATAAACAAACATTGTCACAAAACTGTCACAACTCCCATCTATTCTCCTGAGACCCATTTTTCTTTCTCCAAAGTCATACTTTTTAAAGTAAGTATCCTTTCTCCCCTTTGTGTAATGTGTTAGTCACTCAGTCATGTCTGACTCTTTGCAACCCCATGGTCTGTCCATGGAATTCTCTAGGCAAGAATACAGGAGTGGGTAGCCATTACCTTCTCCAGAGGATCTTCCTGACCCAGGGATCGAACCTGGGTCTCGTGCATTGCAGGCGGATTCTTTACCATCTCAGCTACTAGGGAAACCCATTTTCTCCCCTTATCCTTTTCCTATTAACTTGGTGTATAAGCCCTCCATTTTAATCACTTCTTTGAGCCACATTTTCTGCAAGCTCCTGTGATCTTATGTTAATGAAGTCTGCCTTTTTTCCTGCTACTCTGTCACCTGTCAATTTAATTTGCAGGTCCTAAGTACAGAAACTGAGAGGATATAGGAAAAGTTTTTCCTCCCTGACAAAGCATTTTACATGCAATTATGATCACATTCCTGTTTCATAAAGATCTTTCTCCAAGTGGGGTGAAGAACAGCATGAAAGGTGCTGCTGGTACAGATTTTCCCAGGAGAATACTGATGAAGGACTCAACCAAGCCAGCGGCAATGGCAGGAAGAGGAGGCCAACGCAAAATACATGGAAGACTTAAAGCTAACATGACTTCACAGCTTCAGTAAAAAGCATGGAGCGACAGAGGCCGCAGGGTGTGGAAGAGAGCATGGATAAGATGGTATTGCTTTTTACTGCAGGGTTTTGGTACAGAAGAAACTTTGGAAGAAAGGTAATGAGACTAATTTTGAAGACTGTGTCTGAGGTGCCTGTGGGGCAGCTTCCAGAGGGTGTTGGCTAGTCAGCAAACACATGCTGGAATTTCTAAGGGAATCTGGTTTGGAGCTAGAAATGTGAAAGTCGAGAGCTAGCAGGAGGTCAGTTAAGCCATGGGAATGAACAGGACTGAAAGGAGCATTCAGGAAGAGCAGAGGGTGGTGGTGGGTGGGTGGAGGGGGCGGGGAGGGACACACCTAGATCTTCCAAGAGGCATGTTCTTGTCACTAAATATATTGCATAAGGAAGGAAATACGGCATTGCCACAGGACGAAACATGGCAGGGTAGACAGAAGCCTTAGGCTGACTGCATTAAGACTAAGGATATTCCACCATCTCCTACAAGGAGACTTGCAGGGAGGGAGCTGGCAAGTATACTAATGCACATAATTGGCATCTTTCACAGAACACTCCAATGCAGAAGAGCTGCAGGCTCTGGGAAGGGCAGGATGGGGTCTGATCACTCACTTTCCATCTGGGAAGCCAAGTTTGTCAATAACAAACTTGTTTGCTTCTCTGCCTCAGGGCCATGATGGATCTGTCTCACCTGTTTACGGGTGACAGGACCAAAGGCCCCTCCCCACTTTCCCCCAAGGCTGCCCCCCTCGGGGGCAGGGGATCCAATCAGTACTCAAATTGGCACCTCCCCAGGGCTCCCAGCAGGAAGGACCCCTGGAGGCTGCTGCAAAGCTCTCATTTGCACACTGGCAGTTGCTTCTTCAATTTCCCAGGCCAGGATAAAAACAGCTCTGTACCTTCCAGGATGAAGCGCCCTCCCTCCCCGCCCCCGAGAAAAGAGAAATCACACCCACGCGCCCAGCCGAAATTCATCTTCCAATTTCTCAGCCTGTCACCGCTGAGAAAGATACAGCTGCTGCTGCCGCCACAGACAGAAAAGAAACACACACACACACACACACACACACAAAACACAACAACCCTCCAATCTCTCTCCATATTAAGTCACAGGAGATTTTCTTACAGTGTGTCTTCCTGCCACTCACTCAGGGAGGTCCCTGTGACATTATTTTGAAAGCAGAGAGATGACAATTCATCTCAAGCCTCAGGCACCAGGGGCTCCCCAGGTGGCGCAGTGGTAAAGAATCTGCCTGCCAATGTAGGAGATGCAAGAGACACAGGTTCCATCCCTGGGTGGGGAAGATCCCCTGGAGGAGGAAATGGCCACCCACTTCAGTATTCTTGCCTGGGAAATCCCACGGACAGAGGAGCCTGGCGGGCTACAGTCCAGGGGGTCACAAAGAGTCGGATATGACTGAGCACACACATAGGCACACCAGGCACCAGAACAATGGAAAGACATGATTCCTAAAAATCATGGCCACGCTAGTCTTTGGTTTAAAAAAAAAGCACTACATTTTACTGGTGGTTTTCAAATCTGGTTTTCTTTTATTATTTATTGATACTCTTATACATTTTTAAGGAGGGTGTGCCATGTGGCATATGGGATCTTAGTTCCCCCACCGGGGATCAATCTCACCCCCTGCACTGGAAGCATGGAGTCTTAACCACCAAATTGTCAGTGAAATCCCCTTCATTTTCTTTTTTAACATTATGCTGTGGTCCTATAGGCAATACTTTCTCACCTAGAATCCTTGTTTAGTAGTCTGGGTGGAACTTTGTCCCCCATTAAAAGATGAACGTGAATTTGAGCAAACCCCAGGGACAGTGAAGGATGGGAGCCTGGCGTGCTGCAGTCCACGTGGTTGTGGAGAGTTGGACGTGACTTAGCGACCAAACAACAATAAAAGATATGTTGGGTCCCAATCCCCACTACCCCAATATGTGACCTTATTTGGAAATTGGGTCTTCCTGGAGATAAAGTTAAAATGAAGGTGGGCCCTAACCCAATAGGACTGGTTTCACTATAAAAAAGGAGAATCTGGACACAGAGACAGACACGCCTAGAGGGAAGAGGAGGTGAAGACATGCAGGGAGCAGATGGCCAGGGCACCAGGGTGATGAATCTACAAGCCACAGAAGGAACTCCAGGAACGGCCAGGAAACCCCAGGAGCAAGAAGCAGCAAGGCAGGTTCCTCCTTCGAGCCTTCCAAGAAAGCATGGCGCGGCCGACAACTGGACTTTGGACCTTTGGTCTCCAGACCTGTGCGGGAATGGATATGTGTTGTTCTCCACACAGTGCATGGTGCTTGGCTACGGCAGCCCTGGGAAACTCATGCACTTAGACAGCTGGGTCCCTCTGCAGATGCGTTTAAACCTTTCCTTTGACGTGTGATGTCCTCTCCAACTCTTTCCCATATTCCAGGGCACCTTCCATTGTTCCATCACACTCTGCCTTTATGGTTTGAAGCCACAGTGGTCCTCAGCTCCTTCCCTCAGTCCTCAGTGGCAATAATCCTGAAGGTTGCATGACAGTTCTAACTTTGAACGTTTTTCAAAAGGAAATTTGCATTGACTGGGCTCCCATAACATATAAAACACGGTGCTCAACACTTGGGATGTCCCATCCCTTACAACCTCCTTGTGGGAAATAATAACCATTCCAGTAATTTCCAGCAGGTGAGACGGAGTTTCAGACACCAGGAAGTCAGTGAAGGTTTTCCAACCAGGACGTGGAAAGGTGTGGGTCTAAAACATAGACAAACGACTCCTTAGCATATGCTTATTCCTCCCTGCAGGGGTTCCCAAACTGCGGGCCTTGGACCAGTACCTCCTGTCAGATCAGTGGAGGCATTAGATTAGCAATAAAGTGCACAATAAATGTAATGCATTTGAATCATCCAGAAACCCTGTCCCACCTTGGTCCATGGAAAAATTATCTTCCGAGAAACTGGTCCCCGATGCCAAAAAAGTTGGTGACTCCTGCCTCCCTGAACCACAGGAAAACCCACCTGTGCAGCTGTCCGTCTGTATTCCTGTTTCTGCAAATGTGATCAGGCTATCAATACTTGGAGCATTACTGTAGTCCCAGAGCATCTCAGTAGTTGATGTGCACAGGAATCCCTTGGGATTTTGTTAAGTGGCACACTCTGATTCTGTGGGGCCTGAGAGACTGCATTTCTGACAAGCTCCCAGGGGATGCTGGCCTACGCATCACAGACTCAACAGTCGATAGTTTCACGCTAATTGTTCCACAAATAAACTCTGCATCACGCGTCTTCAGGGTCTACTATGCTTCTAGAACTGGGCTAGGTCATATGGACACAATAAGAACTAAGAACTTAATTTTAAACTCTTTAAGAGCATTGACTACTATTTTGACTTGAGCAATCAAAACCATGG
The DNA here is from genome assembly GCF_029407905.1 of Bubalus kerabau. NCBI lineage: Eukaryota > Metazoa > Chordata > Mammalia > Artiodactyla > Bovidae > Bubalus > Bubalus kerabau. Next base: position 11,119,078 of record NC_073637.1, on the reverse strand, counting down.
GCACAAAGCAAGCACTTGGTCAGAACATGTTTATATCCCCAGCTGCTAAAATACGGTCCTTAAGTAACAATACTTTGGCCACCAGATGTGAAGAGCCGACTCATTGGAAAAGACTGATGCTTGGGAGGATTGAGGGCAGGAGGAGAACGTGGCGACAGGGGATGAGATGATTGGATGGCATCACCAATGTGATGGATGTGAGTTTGAGCAAACTCTGGGAGATGGTGAAGGACAAGGACAAGGAAGCCTGGCATGCTGCACTCTATGGGGTTACGAAGAGTCAGACACAACTCAGCAACTGAACAAGTAACAATATCATCACTGACATGTACCCTTGTAGCAGATGTTCTGAGTCAACTAATAGCCTTTATTCTCTTCTCTTCATTACTAACGGACACCCTATTCCATTAAGAACAGCCTCAAACATTAACTCCATTAATTCTACAGCATCCCTGTAGATTGGGTGGTCATGTGACATAGTTCTGGCCAATGAGATGAGGCAGGAAGGCTTTTGGCTTTTCCTTATAAAAGGCTTTCTGTATCTTCCCTCTGTCCTGTAACAAGGGTTTAATACTTGTATGTGCTGTGTTTTATGATGATTACGTAACCAACAAGAGGTAAAAGCCAAGACAATCATTCAGACACTGGCTCTGCCATTGCTAAGCTGTTGAACAAATGTCAGCAGCTGCTTGCCTCATATATCTCGTTATGTGAGAAAAATAAAATCTTCTCCTCTAAGCCAATTTTACTGGTGACCCGAAGTGTTCCCAATTAATACTACCCATACCCAGGCAGGAACACAGTCACAGCACCAGCTGAGATAACAGGAGTCTGTCCAAAAGTGAGAAGCAGGGACTTCCCAGGTGGCTCAGTGGTAAGGAATCCACCTGCCAATGCAGGAGACCTGGGTTCGATCCCTGTTGGGGAAGAACTAACCCCCTGCACTACAAGTTCTGATCCTGTGCTCTAGAGCCCACCCAGGAGCCACGGCTGCACCCTAAAGCCCGTGCTCTGCAACAAGAAAAGCCACGGCGATGAGAAGCCCGCATACTGCAACTAGAGAGTAGCCTCTGCTCATCGCAATTAGACCAAAGCCCAAGCAGCAAGGCAGACCCAGCACAGCCAAATACAAATAAATAAAATTATTCCAAAAATTTTTTTTAAATGAGAAGCAAAACTACATCAGATATAAACAAAAAAACTCATGTTTTCAAAATCAGTTTCTGCCAAATAGCAACCAGAAGCATATTCCATGACTGGATTTGAATGTTCTCAGAAGCAAATCTTCTTCCCTATTTTCATTTTCCCTTGCTATTTAATCCGGATTCCATGAGTCCATTTCATAAATTTATTTCTACTCAGATGCTGGCATGGAAAACATTAAATCTTAAGTTTACGTGAGAGTTGCCAGGTCAACCTCAATATTCTGCTAGGGCATGTGAGCTAGCCCAGAGCATCTAGGATACATTCTGGGTTATCTCTGAGCATCAGCATCAAAAAAGTGAAAGTGTTAGTGGTTCAGTCTTGTCCCACTCTTTGCGACCCTATGGACTGTAGCCAGGCAGGCTGCTCTGTCCATGGAATTCTTCAGGCAAGAATACTGGAGTGGGTAGCCATTCCCTTCTCCAGGGGATCTTCCCAACTCAGGGATCAAAACCAGTTCTCCTGCATTGCAGGCAGATTCATTACCATCTGAGCCACCAGGGAAGCCCTATAAGTGTCAAACCTGAACTAATAAATCACCTGGACACCCTACTCTAAAAGTATCAGTGGAATTTTGGTTTCCGCCCTTAGACTTTTTAAAAAAAGTCAACTGGAGATATTTTTAAAGTTAATTATTTTCATATTTTGGCCACACCATGAGGGATGTGGGATCTTAGTTTCCTGGCCAGGGATCAAGTCCACACCCAGTGCAGTGGAAACACAGTCTTAACATACTGGATGGCCAGGGAAGTCCCTCCCCATTTAGACTTCTGATAGGAGAAAAAAAGCCGAGACCTCCATCATGTTTCCTTCCATTCATCTCATACATGAAGACATCACCCTTACTCACTGCTTAAGAGAGATACCAATTCACCCTGCTCCCCACCCCCTAAACCCATTTCTTTTAAGCTTCAGCCTGAGGACACAGAGAAAAGTTTGCTATTATTAATAATGTATAGAAATTTAATACAGATATATAACATAAGTTAGATAGTTATACATAAACAATGGAATCACATCTTATGCTGACTAGATTTTAAAGGCAGAGAAGCAAATATTCTTTTAATAATTGAAAAACACCCGGAAGATCTCCAAAATTGCTCTTAAATTGTCAGAACCTGGCATTTTCAATATTTCAGTTGAAGCAATAAAGGAAAAGGTCTAACTTGACCTGCGGGAAAAGTGATGACGTGGATAAACTGATTGACCAAATAGTTTATTGTCCAAACCAGCCCACTTCTGATCGTGAAAGACAGAGCTATTAATAATTATGCTGGGACAGCAAGAGAAAACTGGAACAGACCTGGACAAACCAGGACATAAGGTCACCTTATAAGTAAGGACTGTCACCTCTAGTTTATCCCCCAGGCATACACAGCTGAATGCTGATAGAGACTTCCTTTTGTAAATGGGAAAACGGAGTCTCAGAAGAGCTGTGACTTGCCCACCCAAGACCACACAGCTTGGTGGCGAGGGAGTCAGAATTGTGACAATTCTCCCATCTCCATGAAAAATGGTTTTCCCTTGGTGGATGAAACCCCAGAAGTTCTTCCACTCCAGGCTTAGGAAATTAACTCTGTCAGATATGCAGATGACAGCACCCTTATGGCAGAAAATGAATAGGAACTAAAAAGCCTCTTGATGAAAGTGAAAGAGGAGTGGAAAAGTTGGCTTAAAGCTCAACATTCAGAAAACAAAGATCATGGCATCCGGTCCCATCACTTCATGGGAAATAGATGGGGAAACAGTGGAAACAGTGTCAGACTTTAATTTTTTGGGCTCCAAAATCACTACAGATGGTGACTGCAGCCATGAAATTAAAAGACGCTTACTCCTTGGAAGGAAAGTTATGACCAACCTAGATAGCATATTGAAAAGCAGAGACATTACTTTGCCAACAAAGGTCCGTCTAGTCAAGGCTATGGTTTTTCCAGTGGTCATGTATGGATGTGAGAGTTGGACTGTGAAGAAGGCTGAGCATCGAAGAATTGATGCTTTTGAACTGTGGTGTTGGAAAAGACTCTTGAGAGTCCCTTGGACTGCAAGGAGATCCAACCAGTCCATGCTGAAGGAGATCAGCCCTGGGATTTCTCTGGAAGGAGTGATGCTAAAGCTGAAACTCCAGTACTTTGGCCACCTCATGCGAAGAGTTGACTCATTGGAAAAGACTCTGATGCTGGGAGGGATTGGGGGCAAGAGGAGAAGGGGACGACAGAGGATGAGATGGCTGGATGGCATCACTGACTCGATGGACGTGAGTCTGAGTGAACTCCGGGAGTTGGTGATGGACAGGCAGGCCTGGCGTGCAGCGATTTATGGGGTTGCAAAGAGTCGGACACGACTGAGTGACTGAACTGAACTGAACTGAACTGAACTGAATGACAGGGAATGCCTGAACAGGGTTCTTGAGACCCGCCCTTCAAGTGGGGCTGCCTTCTGAGGGTGGGACAGAGTGATCTCAAACAAAAGAAAACTGACACAGAACACACCATTTCCTGGGCGCTGTGCTTGGACGTGTGTGTATTTTATCTTCTTTGGTTTTCAGAGTAAACACACGAGGTGGTTATTCATGTTCCCATTTTTCAGATTGGGAAGCTGAGGCTCAGCTCAATTAAGTGATTTGTCCATGGTTAGGGTAAGTAGAAAGGGGCAGATCCAAAGTCAGGTTGTCCAGCCTCATAGCTTATGCATGTGTCCAATTTGGAAAACTGGAAGCCTCAGAAACATCTGTGCTCCCCCATCACCACTGCTGCCTTGGTCCAGCTACCATTCGGTTTCCCCGAAGGAGCTTCCTCGCCTCATTCCATACCATCCACACAACAGCCAGAACTATCATTTAAGAAAGTAAATCAGACCAAGCAGTGATGGTCACACACTCTTGTGAAAATATTAAAGATCATTCAATTGTACACTTTAAAAAGGTAAATATTGGGGTGCATGTGTGCTCAGCTGCTTCAGTCATGTCTGACTCTCTGCGACCCCATGGACTGTAGCCCGCCAGGCTCCTCTGTCCATGGGTTTCTCCAGGCAAGGATACTGGAGTGGGTTGCCATGCCCTTCTCCAGGGGATCTTCCTGACCCAGGATCGAACCTGCATCTCTTGTGTCTCCTGCATTGGCAGAGAGTTCTTTACCACTAGTGCCGCCTGGGAAGTACAAAAAAGTTGTGGTATGCAAACTGTATCTAAAAAACAAATAAGTAAAAGATGCTGGACAGCCAACAAAACAAAACAAGTAAAAGATGCTGGACAGCCAACAAAACAATGTGCTAAAAAAGAAAAAAAAGTAAGTCAGACTCCACTCTTCTCCTTAACCCTCCAGCGTCTGCCCATCACACTGCCCTGGAGAAACAGGCAGCGCCTGGATGTCCTGTGAAGCCCTAAGTGAAGGTGCTCAGCCCAGTCATCCATCACCTTGACCAGCCTGCTCCCCTTCACTCACTCTGTACTAGTCATTCCCTGAACACTGTCTACATCCAGGTTCAGGATGTTTGCATGTACTCAACACCTGCCTGGAATGCTCTGCTGGGCTCTGTGGCACTGGTTCCTTTGCCTCACTTGGATCTCAGCCAAAATGCCTTTCTTTACATTTGCCTCCTTGAGTCCCAACTCAAATAGTTAGCATCTTGCTAAGCCACTTCCAAAGGCACCACCCTGTCCATTTCTTTTTCTTTCTTTCTTTTTTTTTTTGTTGCTTAAATTATGAAGGCATGCAAAGAACTCAACAGACATTTCTCCAAAGAAGACATACAGATGGCTAACAAACACATGAAAAGATGCTCAACATCACTCATTATCAGAGAAATGCAAATCAAAACCACAATGAGGTACCATTTCATACCAGTCAGAATGGCTGCTATCCAAAAGTCTACAAGCAATAAATGCTGGAGAGGGAGAAAAGGGAACCCTCTTACACTGTTGGTGGGAATGCAAACTAGTACAGCCACTATGGAGAACAGTGTAGAGATTCCTTAAAAAACTGGTAATAGAACTGCCATACAATCCAGCAATCCCACTGCTGGGCATACATACGGAGGAAACCAGAATTGAAAGACACGTGTACCCCAATGTTCATTGTAGCACTGTTTATAATAGCCAGGACATGGAAGCAACCTAGATGTTCATCAACAGACGAATGGATAAGAAAGCTGTGGTACATATACACAATGGAGTATTACTCAGCCATTAAAAAGAATGCATTTGAATCAGTTCTAATGAGGTGGATGAAACTGGAGCCTATTATACAGAGTGAGGTAAGCCAGAAAGAAAAACACCAATACAGTATAGTAACGCATATATATGGAATTTAGAAAGATGGTAACAATGACCCTGTATATGAGACAGCAAAAGAGAAACAGATGTATAGAACAGTCTTTTGGACTCTGTGGGAGAGGGCGGGGGTGGGATGATTTGGGAGAATGGCATTGAAACATGTATATTATCATATGTGAAAAGGATCGCCAGTCCAGGTTCAATGAATGAGACTGGGTGCTCAGGGCTGGTACACTGGGATGACCCAGAGGGATGGGATGGGGAGGGAGGTGGGAGGGGGTTCAGGATGGGGAACACATGTACACCCGTGGCTGATTCATGTCAATGTATGGCAAAAAACACTACAATAAAGTAATTAGCCTCCAATTAAAATAAATAAATTTATATTAAAAAATAAATTATGAAGGCATGATAACACATTGACAGGAGACTTGGAAAATACAGAACAAAGTTACATACAGTTCCATGATATATTACAATTATTTTTTAAGTAGATAAATTAAGATCTTTAGTTGGAGTTTCAATGTCAAATTCTGAAAACTTAGTAGAATGAATACAGAAAAGTAGAAGGATATAGTAGACCTGAAAAGCACCATGAGCCAATTCAACCTAATTAAGATTTATTCAATTTTCACACAACTGCTACTGCTAAGTCACTTCAGTTGTATCCGACTCTGTGCGACCCCATAGACCGCAGCCCCTCAGACTCCCCCGTCCCTGGGATTCTCCAGGCAAGAACACTGGAGTGGGTTGCCATTTCCTTCTCCAATGCATGAAAGTGAAAAGTGAAAGTGAAGCCGCTCAGTCCTGTCCGACTTTTAGCGACCCCATGGACTGCAGCCCACCAGGTTCCTCCGCCCATGAGATTTTCCAGGCAAGAGTACTGGAGTGGGATGCCATTGCCTTCTCCGTTTCACACAACAGTAGGATACAAATTCTATTCAAGTTCCCACCCTGTTCATTTCCTGATGGCATTTACCCCTGTCTGAAATCATCTGATATGCGGGTCTACGTGCCATCGGCAGCCTCTCCTCTTGACAGCTGCTTTCAGAGTGAGGTCCACTCTGCGCTCCTCACAGCTGTATCCCTGTGGTCCAGCACAAGGTCTGGTGGGAAGCAGTGGATGAATGAGACTCTTCTCTGGATGAATCCATCAGAAAAGCCCAATTCTTCTCCATGCACCCTGCACCAACACTAACATGGCCAAACTAGAAAGAAGGTAGATTTATCTCCAGCTCTTCTTTACCTCCATTCCTACTGGGAAGAGTTTTCTGAGCCCAGTTTCAGAATCACAATTGCAAAGGGCAAACTATTTTCATCTGGAAAAATATTTGATTCTGCCTGAGGCGAACATGTTGAAAATCTTTCCAATGGGACCATGGTTTCCCAAATGGTTCCAGCTTAGCCACGACCTCCATCAGGTTATTCAATCCAAACATACAAAAGAACCGATAAATCTTTGATGTTTGCAGAGATTCAACTGCCTTTTCTTGTAACTTAAAAGAGTGAGAAAGCAGAGTTGATAGTGAGAAAACAGAAGCCTGATTGAGAACAAGATTAACACTGAAAATGAAAACAAGAAAATAAGCACCTGTTCAGTAAGTACTAAGTAGCATGGAGGAGGTCTATTCACAACACCCCTGTATAAGCCTATGATGGCACATAGAATCTAAGGTGACCCCCAAGATTCCCTGGGTCTGCTTAGTCCTAGGGACTGAGAATATGATGGCTTGGGTTATCTTACATGGCACACTTGACTTTAAGAAAGGCAGATTATCTGTGTGGACCTGACTTCATGATTCCCTTTAAATCTGGGAACAGAGGTCAGAGGAAGTGGGAGATCTGAAGCCTGTGAAGGATTTGGCACAAGTGACATCCTCCCTTGTTGGCTTTGAAGATGAGGAGGGCCACATGCAAGGAACGTGGGTGGTCCCTGAAAGCTGAGAATGGTCCCCGGCTGCCAGCCAGCAAGGCAACAGGGACCTCAGCCCTATAAGCATGGGAGCTGAAATCTGCCAGCAAACTGAAATGGCCTCAGAAGAGGAGCCCAAGACCCAGGTGAGGATGCACCTGATCAGCACCTGGATTTCAGCCCTGTGATGCTCTAAGCAGAGACCTGTGAGCTAATAAATGTGTCTCATTTATGCCACTAAGTTTGTGGTAGGACCCCAACAATGGCAAAGTATATATATAATATAACAGAGTGCATATAATAATACACTGACAGTAACTACAAATTACATTCAGTCAGATGATGCAATGGGGAGCAGATGCTAGTGATGATGATGATGATGATGGCATAACTAACATCTACTGAGGACTCACTATGTGCTTAGCGCCAAGCACACATGATCTCAGTGGACCTTCACACCAACCTTTAGAAAACAGGAATTCAGATTTTCAACTCTATTTGCAGCTGAGGAAAGTTAGGAATATTTACTTGAAACATGGCCCCAGATTCTGTCCTTAGAGCAGGATTCAGACTCAGGGTCTGCGTGGTCCCAGCCCTGGGCATGTACATAGTACACAGCATCATCTTCCAGAGCCTGGACTGGGCAACAGGCAAGGGCTTCACCGAGTAGCGAGGGGCTCGGTTCAGGAGCAGGATGGTCCAGCCACCTCGCAGCGTGAACACAGGAGAAGGCTGCCCTGTGACCTGGTCATGACCTGGTCCAACCCTCCCTGACACTCCGTTTGATTCCATGGACTGGTAACTCCCACAAAGACACCCTCTCTTGGCGAGTTGCTAAATCCAGGAAGATATAATCAACGACACTCTAACCCATGAATAAATAAAAGGCTTGTGAGAGACTGAGGCAATTTAACACCTCTGTAAGTACCTCTAAGGTTATTGCTTGGAGTATTAAAGCACATTTCATGAAAACCACTGATTTAGGAAGCTGATGTTGTCATGGATGATGAAATGGGACTCAAATGTCATTTCAGAAAGGAGGAGGCTGGAGTGAGATTGTTAGTTCTCTGGGAAGCCTTGGATATTAGCATGAAACTGACAGATTGGGAAACTAGGAGGATCACGCCCAGGGCTGCGATGTGCCAGAACCACGGGTGAGCCTTTCACTGGCTTCCGGTGAAATGTGACATTTAAGGCAGGCTCAAATGACTGCCTGGACCCTATAGGTGGCTAGTTATACCAGCTAAAGTTGATTATAAAAAACTCTCTGTTAAAGATAACATGGCAGTTCCTGAATTTGAATCTTAGCTCCACACTGTAATCGATGAGCGGTCTGAGCCAAGTCATGTAAACATTCTGAGCTTCGCTTTCTAGGTTGAGAAGATAACACCTGAGGTGTCGTGAATATTTAAAGGTCCGATATCATAACACAAAGAATCTTTGACATGAAGTAGGTCATCAAATAGATGCCAGCTTTCTCTCCTCCCATTTCCTTTCAAATCATGACCTTCGAGTCTCTCAGACCGGCATTTAAATCCTGACTCTCTTACTTGTTTTATCACCCTGGAAATGACAAGTCTAAAGGAAATTTTGCAGCTTGAGTCTAAGGCACCAAATCCAGGTGGGTTGGGAAACACTGCAGGAACGCTGTCTTAATGTAGACAGACAGACTGAGAGAAGGAAACCAGTGGCCCATCATTTTTAATTCCTATCATCTTCTTCCTTTTCTGGGGGCTTCCTGGGCGGCACCAGTGGTAAGGAATTGGCTTGCCAATGCAGGAAATGCAGGAGACTCAGGTTCGAGCCCTGGGTCAGGAAGATCCCCTGGAGGAGGAAATGGCAACTCACTCCAGTATTCTTGCCTGGAAAATTCCACAGGCAGAGGAGCCTGGTGGGCTACAGTCCATGGGGTCACAAAGAGTTGGACATGACTGAGCAGGCACGCACACGTAGCTCCTTCTTTCACCAGGCTCACATCCCCTGTGTATTGATCCCAGAAAGTAAGGCAGACTTTCCTCCAAAGAGGCATCAAATACCTACCTGCTTGCCAGGGCATCACAGGAGGCCACAGCCCTTGACAAGCAACACTGCCCTGGTGCCCCCCCAGCCCACCACAAGAGGACAGAGACATCTGTTGGTTTTCTCCTCTGACATACCCCAAGCATTGAGCCTTGAGCCTGGCACACCACACTGACACACAGAAAGCTCTCCATAAATATTTGTTGATCAAATGAAAGAACAAATGAATCAGTGAACAAGACTCTACTATGTGCCAGGCACTGTATCAGGGATTTTCCATCTATTAACTTCTTTAGCTCTCACAATAACCCTACAAAATTGCTAGAATAATTCTAACCATTTCAGAGATGAGAAAATAGACTTAGTGGTATTAAATAAGTCGCCCAAGGTCACAGCTGGAAAGCTGCCAGAACTCACATCATCTGTTTCTAAGTACAACGTAAAATTCTTATTGCTTTACCAAGAGGCTATCCAATGATATTATCTTAAATTTCATTGTGTTATTTTAGTTATTGTTATCCATCACCTCCCTCTGTCTTTAGAAAAACCCTGAGTGGTAGAAGGAAAAAGGATTATTTCCATGTTTCACAGAAGTGGAAACTGAAGAGGGAATTGAACTAACTTTACTCAGGACTATAGCAAGCATTCGGAGAATGCAATGGCACCCCACTCCAGTACTCTTGCCTGGAAAATCCATGGACGGAGGAGCCTGGTAGGTTGCAGTCCATGGGGTCGCTAAGAGTCAGACAGGACTGAGCGACTTCACTTTCACTTTTCACTTTCATGCATTGGAGAAGGAAATGGCAACCCACTCCAGTGTTCTTGCCTGGAGAATCCCAGGGCGGGGGAGCCTGGTGGGCTGCCGTCTATGGGGTCGCACAGAGTCGGACACGACTGAAGTGACTTAGCAGCAGCAGGATAGCAAGCATTATACAGTCAAGGGCATCTAAACAGATCAAGCATATTTTAATTTGCTTAGAACTTATTCCTCTTTGCACAACCACTTACAAAAGCACCAAATTTCTTCCGAGACAGGAAGTAAACTCATCTCACTTTTTCCATGCATTAGTGGGAAAGAAATATCTATACTTGAGTCATGAAGAATGGCAAATTCCCCATATGTGAGTACATCGAGATGCTGACCTGAGTGGTGGTTAACGCACCTGCCTTCCTATATAATAACTTTTTAGTAGTCAATCAACAGGCATTTACCCAACCCTTATTGTGTGTAAGACACTGGAGGGAATTATGGGGGGAGATGGATGGAAAGCAGTCCCACTCTGTGTAGGAATTCGGAGGGACACAGACATCCATGGACCATCTAGGATGTGTTGGCGACTTGCATACCCTGTCTCATCTGATCAGAACAGCCTCATGATACAGGCCCTGTTTCTGCTTAGAGATGTCAAGAGACTTAACTAAGGCCACACAGTTTGTAAATGGAAGAACTGGAATTTGAAACTAGATCACTCTGATTTCAGAGTAGAAGTTTAACCTCTGTACTACACCACTTCCAACAGCACAGTGAATGGTTTTTTTTTTTTTTTTTAAATTAATTTTATTTTATTTTTAAACTTTACATAACTGTATTAGATTTGCCAAATATCAAAATGAAGTGAATGGTTTTATAAGGATCTGTTTCTTTGTTTTCTTGACTAAATAAATGATTGTTGTTTAGTCGCTCAGTTATGCTCAACTCGTTTGCAATCCCATGGATTATAGCCCCCAGGCTCCTCTGCCCATGGGAATTCCCAGGCAAGAATCCTGGAGTGGGTTACCACAGAAAATTCAAATAGATAGACACACTAAAAATGTAAATTCTGTACATTTTTCATTCACTGCCAGATCTCCAGCACATAGGACAGTGCCATGCAAAGGTACATGTACAGAATGAACATTTAGAATGAAAGAATAATTGAGCAAATTTTTTTATGTTAGAATCCCCAGGGCTTATCATAACACCTGACATTGTATTTTATGGGGAACAAAAACAATGCTTGCATTCTTTTATAGGCAGTCTGTTTACTCAACTCCTGTGGGTAGCCTTCACTTTCCTCGTTTTATAGATGAGATCATAAATCTCAGAGAGAAAAGGCACTTGCCTTGGGACAAACAACTTAAATATTTATTTATTTGGCTGCACTATTTACTTATCTCGTCCTAGTTGCAGCGTACAGGATCTAGTTCCCTGACCAGGGATGGAAACTGTGCCCCTGCATTGGGAGTGTGGAGTCTTAGCCATTGGATCACCAGGGAAGTCCCTGGGACAAACAGCTTTTTGAAAGTGAGTCTGAAATATCACTTCCTTTCTATCGTGATGTTTCACATTAGGAAACAGTGGCAGTCTTTGAATATTTTTGAAGAGGAATAGAACAATCGAATTCTTAAAAGGAACCCTGGTAGTAGTGGATAAAAGGTATCAGGATGGGATGGGAAGATACCAGGCGGGAGAAAGAGAAGAATCTATCCGATAAATGTCAGTTGCATTCTGAGAATGGGCCATGAGGTTTACCTTTAGATTATGGAGTCCATTCTACGGATTAACAGCCTAAGGCTCAGGAAGGGTGAGTGACTTGCTCAAACTTACAAAGCCAGGATCTGAATTCCCACATCCTGCACAAGAAACAACCTCATGAATCTGGTAAGTCTCTAGTCTCACATGGGCAGTCTTCAAAGGGGAAAGAACAACGTGATCTGGAATTGTTCCCAATGGCTTCCTGGAGGAGGTGGCAGTTGACTTTGGTTTGGAAAGTGAAGTAGGGAAGGAATTCCAGGGAAAGGTTTAAGGACCCAAAGCAAACACATATAGGGCTCTGAGGGGTTTCAGAAGGAAGCAGGATAAAAAGTAGTAAATAGAAAGTAAATCCTTTTTTTAATATATAAAAATTGCATCAGAAGCATCATCAAATAAGACCAATAGCTGCTTCATGGAAAAGGCAATAGCTTTGGAGTCCGAGATTTGGTGTCAGAACCCAATTCCCGGCTTCATAGCTGTATGTCCCTGGGTAAATTACTTAACCTCCATGAGCCTCAGGATCACAGCATGATGAAGTTAACAGTGTTTCAATGTACACAGCAAGTGCTCAATAATGGTTCATTTCCATTTATTCCTCTCCTTCACTACTGAACCTGTAAGGGTAGAAACATCTAGTATTTCCCCTTGTATCCAGATTCTAAGCTCTTAGGAAATAAGTGGATTTCACAATCTGTTGTGGTTGTTTAGTCGCTCAGTCGTGTCTGACTCTTTGTGACCTCATGGACTCTTTGTGACCTCATAGCCCACCAGGCTCCTCTGTCCATGAGATTCTCCAGGCAAGAATACAAGAGTGGGTTACCATTTCCTTCTCCAGGGGATATTCCTGACCCAGAGATTGAACTCAAGTCTCCCGCATTGGCAGGAGCATTCTTTACCGCTGAGCCACCAGGGAAGCCCTTTACAATTGAGGTATCATCCCTGCTGCACTGGGTCCGTGTGCTCACCCTTCACTGAAAATCTGAGGACGATGAGTGACATCAACTCATCAGATGCTGCTCATCAAAAGCATCAGCTGAATCGTCAGATGCCAGCTGCTGGAAAGAAAGCAGTAGCTTAAGGGAGAAGATGATTGTCCTGAATTTCACTGTGCAGATTCAAACATGGATGAGCAACTGATGAAGGACAGAGGTTCTTGGTCTTCCTCTAACACCGAGAGTCTCAGAACGGAACACGAGCAGAGACAGCAGATACTGCAAGGTTCTGAAGCTTCAGTCGTGATTTCTCCATGTTTACTCACCACCTGTACCATTAATCACTTCTTTTTCTTGAGCTTGAATTTTTCACATACAAGATATTTTCATATGTATTTTTAAAAAGAAAGTATATTACTACCTGCAATAATCAGAAGGAATGCATAAAAAGAAGTACAATGAAATAAACAAAAAGACTGTGACTAAATCAGAACCAGACACTGTTGCCTAGATAACATGCTGAGCCCAGGGCTTGCTCTTTTTTTGTTTATTTAAGAAAAAAAAGAAAGAGGAAGGAAAGAAAAAAAGAAGGCAGGGAGGAAGGGAGGAAGAGAGGAAGAATTGAAGGAAGGAAATAAAGGTAACTAGTTAAAGGATAGAGTGGTGTTGAAAATATACTTTCATCAAAATGAGACTCTCTCCTTTTAACCAGAAAGACAGAAAAAAAATAAAAAGGGAAAAACTTAACTCTGTGATTCAATGTTCTCTAGGGTCCTATTTCTCCATTCACTTTATAAAACATCTTATAGACAAGATCTGTGTTGGGGGAAATGCAGATCCAGCCCCTCACCGTGCACGTGAGAGACTGAGGTCTGGTCTGAGCACCCTCAACTTGAGTCCCTGCACAGACGTGAGCCCAGCATCCTCTCTGCTCGCTTCTCCAGCCTGCCCTGAAGCCTGGATATGGCACTTCTCTCATTTCTGCCTGTGTCACCCCATAATCATTTATTGGCAACTCTGGAGCCTGGAGGTAAAAGTCTTTTCATTATTTATAGAAGCATGACTTTTATTGTAAAAGAAACATAACCACAGCACTGAACGTAACCAATGAAAAGAGGAAAAAGTTCCTCACTGCTACCGTATCACGTTGCTATTTCTTCTGTCAGTATTTCTTATATGCATTTATTTACATAATTGCAATCACAATATGCATACTCCCCCCAACTGGCCTTGAATGTTTTTTTCTCCTGAAGGATGTAAACCGTCATTTCAAGCTATATAATTGGTGTGGTGTCCGTAAAATGCCTTGGGAAAGATGTGTTTCCTCTGTGATTAATTTCAAGTCCTCTATCCTTCAGTTTCTTCACTTGCAAAGTGGGGGTAATTCTAGTATATTTTACTCATACAGCAGTTGTGAGAATTCAATGAGATGACATACGTAAAACATTTAGAACAGGGACTTACTTGTAAAAGGAGCTATACATAAGTTTCTCCCATATTATTCATACCGAGTTTACATTACCTGGGCCAAAGCTGGAACTGGCCAGGCGTCAGGAGTTGTCCGCAAGGACCTAGGGCTGATGTTTGAAGGTTGAGATGAATTCGGTTCTTCCTCAAAGCACTTCAGCCCTTAATCTTCCTGCAGCACCCTGGTCCTGCAGGGGCCTATTCACGCCCACCTTTCTCACGCCATCTCCTGCAGTTTGCTCCTGGCTGTCAGCATGTCATTTCATTCATCATTCTGGAAAGCTCCTATTCATTTGTCAAAGCCCTGTCCTGTGCTCGCCTATGGGAAAACGTCCCTGAAATTCTCTCCTAAAAGGAGGGAATTGTGAGAATTATGTCTGTAGCCTATACTTGCATTTAATGCTGTGTTTAGCAAATGGACTCTAAATATATGAACACTGACTGATTAAAAAGGTTGCAGATAACTTCAAAACCTTCTGGAGTTTTTAATCACCCCTCTCATGCCCACCAAGAAAATAACTGAGTTGCTTCTACTACTGGTCTCCCAAATTAACCATCAAAGTGACATGGGTTTATATGTCTTTCACAGGCCCGTATTATACTCGATGTATTATTTTCCTCCTCAGCGTGTCTCAGATACTCAAGCATATTAGGGCAGATTACCTGATTCTTTATAACTACTGCCTAGATTCCATGGGATAAGCCTGTTGCAATTTATTTAGCCGTTCCCCAACATACATGGTGTTGCAACCGTGAACTACCTTTTCTGGGCAGTTAACACTGTTTGCTTCCTGGCAGCCTGTGAGTTTCTTGTAAGAGAAGCTGGTCACCTGTGAGAGAATAGGGTCTACATTTTATTCATCTCAGTAGTCACTTAACTTAGCAGAGTGTCTGTTATACAGAAAACGCTCAGTGAGCAGTTGGTGAATGAAGGAAGGAAGGAAGAAATGAATGAATGAAGAGAAACTCAGGATCCCTCCAGAATGTAGGCGGAGAAACAAGAAGATCTCTGTACCTTTCCCTATCTGCTGACCTTGAGCATTCAGGCCCTGGGCAGTTTTCCACATGAGACATGGCCAGGGGCCCTTGGTTATTTCAGAGGAGCCCAGCTGCTTACAGTAACAGGCTGCCTGTCCCATTTTCCAATTTTTGCACAAATGCTCAGAGTCCTTTGGGCATAGGCAAACGGGGGTTTAAACAAAGCCAGGAAATAAATAAATCGTTGTTTCAAAATAGCCAAATGGGATATTTCCAATAAACCATTCCTTTCTAGGAGAGAAGGAGTGTGGAGGGGAATTATGCCCAAAGTAGCAAATTGATGAAGAAGCTATAAAGTTAAGAGAAATCGGAGGTCTGCAGAAAAGTGTGCGGTTTTCACGTCCCAGTTTCTGGGTACTGCTGGGGTGTTGGCTTCTTTTATGAGGCCATCATGAAGCTGGAGATATAAACAACACTTTAAATCATTAGTTAGCAAGAGGGGAGCAATTTCTTTGCTGAGGCAAGGCTGATCACAGCCCTGATAATGCCCGTTGTTCATTTGTTCCCTCCCTCCAAGAGGCTGGAGATATGGGAGCGATTGTTCCAGTCTGTGCATTTGCCATGACAGGCATTACATCAGATTATTTAATGGAGTGTTCCGTTTCAGGGTTGAGACAGCAAGTTCTCCTTCCCTTGCCTGCCTTTATTCACACTGCCCCTTGCACCTGGCATGCTTCCCTTCACCTCTGTCTTTCCTAGCCAACTAAGCAGACCCCTCAGGTCTCCGCCCAATATCCCCGCCTCCAAGAGGGTATTCAGCACCTTGGAGAAGGACATGATGGAGGTGATAAGCACCAGCCTATGGATGCGTGCAACTTTGTGCACCTGCTTTAAACTCTGAGTCTCACCTTTGTCATTTATGAAAGAAGAATATTGGCACCTACTTCATAAAGTCCATAAATTATGTGCCAATGGCCATTGCCTAAGAAATCAGAGTCACTGTAATGCTAACTGTCATTAGACTCTGATCACCTGGTGTAGCTCTTGCTATGCTGTTGTATAGTTATATATTCACTTGCCTTTTTATCTAGCTGTGATCTCCTGGAGACCTCAAATTCTGCATGAAACTCCAGTAAAATTCTTGTTTTTGCCAGAGTACACGCATTTTCTCTCCTTTATCCAGTCTCGCCTGACAATAAACCTAGACATTGACCTGGGTACATTTTATGTTTTCTTTGGACAGGAGAGAACGTGAGGTTCAAAGGCGGCCGAGAGCTGTCACCAGGTCCCCCAGGTAAGGTAAAGGCCAAGTGCGCAGCACACCCTTGTCATTATTTGCTAATTCACACTGCCACCCTCACTTTCGCTTGCTAATAGGGTAAGAGAAATGGTCACAAAAGGCCGAGAGTGCTCTAAGCAACATGATGGTTTGGAAGAAGGAGAGGGAGATGGAAATAACAGTAGCAAATACATAGGCCACTTACTAGGTGCTTCACAAATATTAACCCACTGCCTCGCAACCTGCAGGAGCAGGTATTGTTAGTATCCTTACACTACAGTGATGGAACTGAGACGTTAAACAATTTATGGAAGGCTACACAGCAGAGTTTTCCTACTCTTCTGATAGTCGCTCCCAAGACGGATCCACAGACCTCTTCCAGTCTGTACATTTCCATATTAGATACAGACATAGCACAGGATTGACAGTGTAATCTATTTCCAAGTAAGCACTTAAATAAGAATATGAACATGCTTATATATTGGTGTATATATAAGCCATGTAGATTCTCATATGCTTATTTATGTGTTTACTTGGAGAAAGAGAGACTATCAATCCTATCTGTGTTAGTTCACCAACACCACCACCCCAATTAAAAACAAACTCAGTAGAGAAAAGACTCCTTTGAACTGGCCTCTAGGAAGCCCTCTATACCACCTCTGCCCCTCTCTGAACTCCATTCATCACCAAGGGCAAAGAGAAGAGACAGCTCAGATTCTAACAAGATCTGTGGGGACCTTTCCTCTGATGGTGGTACCCCAGTATTCTTTACTTATCCTTCCATTTCTATACAATCAGTCCCTGTGATTCAGGTGGGATGGCCCCTCCTCAACCCCAAAAGACGTGGGCACAGACCCCAGATCCAGGCAATCAACTGATTCCTTCCCCATCTTGTCACTGTGATGGCAAGTTAGTTCAATTAGAGGCAATGGAGGGATGGATGTTTGCTGAAACCATTGGTATCTTTCTTCACTAGGATGGCTCATTGCTAGGACATCATCGTAGGAAGAGTCCAGCAAAGAATGGAATCTCCAAGGGAGAAAAGCAGAGCTGAGAGATAGGGAAACAAAGGGATTCCTGGCAGCACAATCTGAGCCTGTAGACCCAGTCTGGCTGGATCTTCAGCAATTCTTTAATAAAGAGAAACAGAAAGGATGACCCCATGGAATATCTTCTATGAATGTGATGTGTTTAGGCTTAAGTTAACTATGTAGCAGTCAGTGGTTATCATTTCATATGGTGGGGACATCATATACATTTAAAATATTTCATAGAGTTAAGTTTCTCAAGTGGGCTTAAATAGGGTTGTGCATGTCTGCTCAGTTGTGTCTGACTCTCTGCAACCCCATGAACTGTAGCCCACCAGGCTCCTCTGTCCATGGGATTTTCCAGGGGAGAATACTGGAGTGGGCGCCATTTCCTCCTCCTGGGGTTCTTCCCGACCCAGGGATCGAACCCAAGTCTCCTGAACCTACTGCACTGGCAGGTGGATTCTTTGCCACTGAGCCAGATGGGAAGCCCTGAAATAGGGTTAGACCTACCTAAAATATGGAGTAGAGGTTTGAGGGCATGAACAGCTGAATCATACATGAATGTGAATAGATTATAAAGACAATCTCTGATCAAGACATCTGGCCCATCCGTGGGCCATTTCACCGTCTTCAAAAGGAGTGGGTAGACTAGGAATTGGGCTCAGGCTCTTTGAGATGCCTGTTATTTCACAAAAGGGCACCAAGTCCTCCCCAAGATCAGTGAGTTCTGCCCACAGGTCCCTCCTACCTGGAAAAATGCAATAGCTGCCCTTAGGATATTCAGGGAGAGTGATCTCAAACTCATTGCCACTCACTATCTCCCAAAATTTTGGCAGAGGAAAGCTTTATCAGGGGAGATCTTGTGAACTGTTATTCAGCAACTGCCCCAGATATTTCAAAATCAACCTCCGGGCCAGATAAGATCAGCAGAAAGATGTGAATTTGTACCGCTTTCCCCAAACCTGCTTTCACTGAATGGTGAGGAGGCAAGAAGCACACGTGGTTTTTCTCTGATGGGGAGGACCATGGAGGCTCCATGGGATCCCAGTTGGCTTCATCTCTCATCTCTGTCTCGAGGTCCCTGGGAGCACGCCTTAGTGTGCTCTGATATGATGGATCCCAATGGCCCTCTTTTAATCACAGCTTAAGGAGTGACACTGCTCCGGGTATAACACTGCCGTCTCCCCTTTGCCTTTGTCACTGGCTTCTAAGAGGTCTGCCACTCCATTCTGCCATCCTCACCAGTAGAATAAATCATCTCTGGAAAAGTACCTTTTCATTCTTCAAAGAAAGATTTCACAAAGGCTCTTACACTTCCCTTTCCAGGACTGACTTGCTCATCTGTTTAAGCAGAAACAGCGCCTGTGTGCCAGACACTGTGTTGTGTGATAAGGTCTCCCCAAAGATTTGCATCCTAGCAAAATGTGGGGTTCACTCCCAAGCAGCAAAAACAGAAAGACTTGGAAGTTAGACGTGGGCCCCATTCCTGGCTCCAATCCCAGCTGTTGACTTTGGATGGGTCATCATCTCTGGGTTTTGGTGACCAAGTCTATAAACTGCGGTCACAATGCCTCCCTTGGAGAGTTACGAGAATTAAATGGTGTCAAGACTGGCAAGGACCTAGCAAAGAGCTTAGTGATAAAAACAAGAGCTAACAGGGATCTCCTTGGTGGTCCAGTGGTTAAGATTTCATGCTTCCACTGCAGGAGGTGTGGGTTCAATCCCTGGTTGGGGCACTAAGATCCTGCATGCCATGGAGTGTGGCCAAAAACAAAAACAAAAAAAAGCAAAAAAAAAAAACCCAAGAACTAACATAGCTCAGCACCCACAGTGGGACAGGTGGTTGTATGCAAGTGCTGATGTCATCTCCATTCTACAAAAGAAGACACTGAAGCACAGAGGAAACAGGCCAGAAATTGGAAGCAAGATGCTCTCCTGAAACACACAGTCTCCAGTGCATGGGTTTGCCCTTTTCCTCTGCCTTCCTTTCTTCTGCTGTGAACTCATGTCTCCTCCTCCTTCTTCTCTCAGAAAAGGTGTATAGGAGACACTGGGCATACTTGGAATCATTCAGATTTCTCCTGGCTTCTGCATCACCCACGCTAACAATGTACATCACTCAGAGAATTCAACCATGATTGATTTTTACAGTGACCTGGAAATTCCCTCCATCTATTCCTGGCCTTTGGGCACAACCTCACAAGTATTTGCTGTAGAAGATGAGTGTCTCCTCCACTCCAAAAGCCCTAAAGGAAACCCCACAGGATTTCACTGCGACTCACATATGAAAGTTCAAGTGCATAAATAGGCCAGGTGAAGAAAGCAGATGAGCGCTATATTCTATCAAGGAGATGTAGGGGGTGGGCTCTGGTGGTCAGTGTGGCTAAGCATTTAGGACCTTGCTCCTCAAAGTGTGGTCCAGGGACTACTATCACCAGGGAACTTGTAAAAACACAATCTCGGAACTCAGTCCAGATCTAAATTAGAATCTGCATTTGAATCAGATTCAAGTACCCATTGACAACTGAGGATACAGTTTTAGAGAGAGGAGAGAGGGATGCATGGAATAAACCAGAGAAGGGATGTCCTCTCCACTGCCTGGTGATGGAGCATAGACGCATTCTACTTTAAGCAAACGAGTGATGGGTGAGCAAGTAATAAAGAATTTACAGGGGTCTTTAAGGAACAAATAAACAATTTAAAAAAAAACCACTTGCACAAACTAGGAATACAGACAATGAGGTGTACCAGCTTGAGGGCAAGACGTGCATATTATTTCTCTTTGCATTCCCAAAAGACTGATAATAAAGGCTTTAAGCACAAATGAATGGAAAATACTGTTCAGGTAATGGCAAAATGAGGACCACTTCAAGTCCTTTCCTCCATGCAACCAATGAAAACCAAAATGTACTTTTGCTGCTAAATTGCTTCAGTCGTGTCCGACTCTGTGCGACCCCATAGACAGCAGCCCACCAGGCTCCCCCGTCCCTGGGATTCTCCAGGCAAGAACACTGGAGTGGGTTGCCATTTCCTTCTCCAATGCATGAAAGTGAAAAGGGAAAGTGAAGTCGCTCAGTTGTGTCCGACCCTCAGCAACCCCATGGACTGCAGCCTACCAGGCTCCTCCATCCATGGGATTTTCCAGGCAAGAGTACTGGAGTGGGGTGCCATTGCCTTCTCCGAAAATGTACTTTTAGACCTCTGGAAATTAACCACAGGCTTAGAGCAATCAAAGTATTTATTCAAGAAAAACGGCTGAATCTCAGTACGAAGAGCAAGCTTCGTTGCATTTTAATGTGCCTTAGTCCCATTTCTTCCTCTCCAGCCCCATGATAGCCTTGAAAACCAATAAGCCTCAAATCACAGTGAAAACCATCAGTCTGGTAGCCTCTGGAGAGGACAGAATGGGTCTGCAGGGCCTTCAAAGCCTGGTTCCCAGACAACGGTCTTTACATGAGCTGTCTGGCAGTTCCCTGAAAAATCCCATTGCAAGGCTGTGTTTATTGGATCTAACTCAGAACTCGCCCATCAAGAGCTTTTTTTTTCCTTTTTCTGAGAGTGCTTTGTTAAAAACAATCAGTGGAAATTGTTCAACACTGCAGCTAACCTAGATGGTAACAGGAGTTGGGGGAAGCAAGCTAACTAAAAACCTTGGGGCTTCCCCAGTGGCTCAGTGGTAAAGAATTCACCTGCAATGCAGGAGACACAGAAGATGCAGATGTGATCCCTGGATTTGGGAAGATCCCGCGGAGAAGGAAATGGCAACCCACTCTAGTATTCTCGTGAGGAACATTCCATGGACAGATGAGCCTGGCAGGCTACAGTCCATGGGGTCGCAAACAGTTGCACATGACTGAGTGACTGAGCATGTGCGCAACCAACAACCCTTAGCGGGGAAATCTGGGTCACAAGGTCTCCTGAATACTTCCGGGAACCCAGCACATGCACAGGGATGCACATATGCCCCGGGCTAGCTCACACCCCGGGAAGGTCTGAGACAGCTCTAAGTCCTCACTTCTGGCTGATTTTGAGACTACACAAGCAGAAAGTGAAACCAAGATGGAGTTATAATCTGCCTGCCTGAATAATGAAGCCACTCCCTAATACACATCAGAGTCCCTCAGCAGATGCAGGGAAGCTTACTGGTTCCAAGAACTTGAGAAAATCCTTGCCTAATCATTAGCTGATCACTAAGCTCACTGACCCAGAGACGGTAGCCCACCAGGCTCCCCCGTCCCTGGGATTCTCCAGGCAAGAACATTGGAGTGGGTTGCCATTTCCTTCTCCAATGCATGAAAGTGAAAAGGGAAAGTGAAGTTGCTCAGTCGTGTCCGACTCTTAGTGACCCCATGGACTGCAGCCCACCAGGCTCCTCCGTCCATGGGGTTTCCCAGGCAAGAGTACTGGAGTGGGGACACGACTGAAGCGACTTAGCAGCAGCAGCAGCAAGCTCACTGAAGACTTAAATGACCACACATGAAAAAGAACATAAATTTTACAGAATTAATTCAGGAAGCTCACTAAACAAATACCAACAAAAATAAACAGCTGCAACAAGAAATTGAGAGGGTATCTAATTTCTAGAGTTGCCAAATTTTATTATTTAAAGTGTCTAGTTTCCAATAAAAAATAAGCCATGCAAAGAAACAAGAAAAGTATTGCTGATGAACAGAAAAACAAGTCAGTAGAAACTGTCCCTGAGGAAGCCTAGGTGCAAGACTTACTAGACAAAGATGTTAAGTCTGCTATGTTAATTACGTACAAAGAACTCATGGAACAACTATACAGGAGGTCAACAACAGCATAAACCAACCAGACCCAACACACACCTATAGAACATTTTTTCCAACAAAAGCAGAATGCAAATTCTTCTCATGTGCACATGGACCATTCTCCAGGATCACTATTTGCTAGGCCATAAAATAAGTTTCAAAATTCAAAAGGGTTGAAATCGTACAAAATATATTTGACTATAATGGAATAAAAATAAATAATACATTAATAGTCAATAATAGAAGGAAATTAAATTATTTTAATCCATGATATTTTCTTGCTTTTCACCATGGAATGCTCCCCAACCTACTCCCACCATTGGAAAACCAGCAGCTAAAATAAAAATGTTATCTGCTTGAAGCTTCCATAGTTCTTTGCTTACCCATTTCTCCTTTGACCCTTCCAACTGTCCATCCATATATGCGTCTAATCCCATATTCATCCTCTCATTTATCCTTTCTTTCATTCTTTTAATATTGAAACATAATTCCCATAACACAGAAGTCATGTTTTTAAAGTGTAAAATTTGTTGATCTTAAGCATATTTGCAAAGTTGGGCAACCATCAGCACTATCTATTTCCAGAATACTTTGTCATTCCAAAAAGAAATCCCATACAGTCACCATTCCCAACAATCTTAAAATTTAAATCTCTTCTAAGGAGGTCAGCAATTCAGCTATGCATTCGGAGTGGGGTGTGATGGCCTGAAGCCATGGATCCTTGTTGATGTCTGAGTTTTCTCCCTGAAGGCGGAGCAGTCTCCTTTTAATCTCCAGCTACCTAGTGTAGCCACTTTCACCCATGCTGACTCTGCCTCATCCCGTCTGCTCTCCCTTGCCCAGCAGGGCTCCTCTCTGCTCAATGGCCCTGAGCCAAATGACCCGCTGTCCCATTCTCGCTGTGGCTGTGCACCCCCAGCCCTGCAGGCATCCTTTGCTCTCTGACTGGCCAGCCTCCTCATCCCCCCTGCTCTGCAGCAGGCTTCCCAAATGGTGGAGGATGTTTTGAAGCTCGGAAGAGAGGCAGCATGCAGTCTTCCCTCTGCTTTCTGCAGAAAAGAGGCAAGTGGCAGGATGTGTGGGTGGCAAGCCGAGTGGGGACCCAGCTGGCAGCAGCAGATGTGACTGGGAGCACAGGAAAGACTGCAGTTGGGTCTTGCCGGGGCGGGGTATGGGGATTGGGGATCAAAGCTGATTTTGCTGCCCCCCAGGTTCCTGTTTCCAGCCTTCACTTGCACAGCCCTGGACACCGATGTCGACACCCTGTCTGGGGGATTAGGCTGGTCCTCTGGTTTTCACTTCAGCCACAGAACAAAACTTCATACAGAGTAACAGGGCTGGGACTGGGTTGGGTGGGGGGCGCTGCGCGGGTATTATGACAGTTACCTGTACACAGAATTAAGGGAGTGCTTGTGAAACAGATGCTCATAGCAGCATTATTCATAACAGCCAAAAAGTGGGCACAACCCAACTGCTGAATGGATGAATAAAATGGGGTGGATGAATGCAACGAAATCTTATTCAGCAATGAAAAGGAATGAAGTACTGACACATGCTATGCTATGGATGAATACTGAAATTACCATGATAAATGAAAGAAGCTGGACACATTTCTATGCCCAGGATACATGAAATATCCATTTATATGAAATGTCCAAAATGAGCAAATCCATACAAAAAGCAAATAGATTCACAGTTACCAGGGCTTGGAGAGAGGAAAGACTGCTAATGGTTATAAGATTTCCTTTGAGGTGATTAAAATGCCCTAAATTTGATTTTGGTGATGGTTCCATAACTCTATGACCATTTTAAAAATACTTTGAATTACACACTTTATGCAGGTAAACTATACGGTTATATAAACGTCTCAGTAAAGTTGTTATCAATGAAAATGTTAGGGGATGTCAAAGATCTCAGCAATCAAGATATCTAATGCAATATTTTAAAAATCAAAATTAATGCAAAAAAAATCCATGATGAATAAAGAATCTTTATTCTTTTAAATGACAGGATCAACTCCGTTTGACCATCCTGACTCACCTCCTGTTTGTCCCAGCAAATGCATAGTGTGATAAACCCTATATTTAGAACAGTAGTTACTTCTGCAGAGGGATTAGGGGGAGGGGGTACTCCAGGGGCTTCTACTTCCACATTCATATTAATTTATTTCTCAAGTTGGACAGTGGATCCATAAGTGTTTGTTGAATTACTCTTTGCACTTTCTTTGAATATTAGGGACAACTGTGAATTCATTAAAAATTTAAAAGATTTATCCTCAATGATATTTATTTAAAGGAAACAAACTTTGCATGGCCATTAAAAAAAATAAGCATAAATAATCAACAAAAAAAAGCAATCGCCAACCCTTTAAATTCTCCTCTGGGGCATCAGGAACGCAAGGATAATTCAGTGTCTCCCACAGATATGCTTCTCAAGAGTGCTTATGCTGGAGAAAGGTACAGGGTGGTCAAGACCCACCTCCTTCATTCAAACTTCCACTCATCCATATTGATGGAGCAGCTTCGCTATTCCAGGCCTTATGCTAGGGACTGCGGACTCAGGAAGGAGTTGGCAAGGCTCCAGGATTCAAGGATCTCATTGTCAGGCTATGCCAGGGGAGGGATGGACAGGGGACAGATCGATATAGGCTGTTACGATAGGTCTAAGTCCTTAGTGGTATCAACAAAGGCTTCTGTGGGGAGGTCACCTCTGAGCTGAAAGGTCCAGGATGACTAGGTGGGGAAAGGGCCTTGCAGGCAGGGAGGATGATGCCTACAGAGTTAAAGAGGCAGAAACCATCAGGCTGTGATCAGGGGATGGGTCGTCTACCAGCCATCCTGTATCACTATGTGCTGTTGAGGCTGGAGGCACATGCTAAGGAGGGCCGAGACAGAAGGCGCCTCGGGTTCCCTTTAATTCCTTGGAGCTGCCACACCAGCCTTGGAGAGGCTGTACCCAGACTTCATTAAAACGGGGGAAAAAGAAACATCTCACCATTCCACTGCTTAGGTTTTACACATCAGAGCCTAACCTGAACTGAAACACCAACACCATTCACCAGTTCTTACGACGGAAGACCTAAGTCTTTTTGGGGCACTGACATATTTAATCTGGCCATCAAATCTTTGAATGGGTGCAATCATTGTCCCCAGGCTTCCCTGGTAGCTCAGTGGCAAGGAACCCACCTGCCAATGCAGGAGACTTGGGTTTGATCCCTGGGTTGGGAAGATCCCCTGGAGGAGGAAATGGCAACCCACTCCAGTATTCTTGCCTGGAGAATCCCATGGACAGAGGAGCCTGGTGGGCTACAGCCCATGGGTTGTAAAGACTTGGACATGACTTAGACTAAACAACAATAATCATTGTCCCCATTTTAATCAAGGGTCCTGAGATGCTGAGGAACTTGCCAAAGATCCCATACTTACTACAAAGAGGAGCTGGCATTAATCTCTCTGGCCCCTAGCTGATGCTCCTAGCATTGCTCTGGTCTCCCACTGAGTCAGAACTGAGCTGGCATCAAGCCCTCATCCTGCTGGTCTGGTGTTAACCTCCCGGCTAGTTTATATGGTGACAGAAGACCACTCACTCTGGCTGTTTCAGCTCTCGAATAGGGCTGGCTTCCTGGGGTTGGAACCCTACCTGTGGACCAAGGCCCTGGATTCCCATAGGGAGACTGACTTGACTGCTTTACCCTGACTCACCGCACTGTCCAGTTCTGTGCTCAAGGGGATGGCCCAGCAGGTTGCTGCTAAGGAGGTGTCCAGGGGCTGAGGCTGGTTTGCTGACTGATTACTTCAAGTGGCCAGAGGCAGATGGAGCCCAAAGTCCCCCTACGCACACTGTAAATGTTAAAGTCATCATCAGGCCCAAAGAAAATCTTGATGAGACTGGAGGAGACGAGTGACTACAGAGGCCAAGAATAGAGAGAGAAATGAAGTCAGGAAGAGGTCTTAGGACTTTTGTAAGCGGCAGGGTGGGGATCTTCTGTTTATTGGAGGCTGAGGCTGTGATGGCCTCTGTCTCCTTTAATGGCCCAGGTTAGAGCAGCCGTCCCAGTGCTCAGCTGGCCTCTAGACACATCCATGACTTCACCATGGGCTCCCACTGCCGACTGCTCCCAGTGCCCGTGCCAAGAGCCAACCTCATCCCTCGGACAGTGTGTGTTCCCTCCAGATGGGAGATCCTGAACATTTGGGGTCACTTTAGAGTATAGCCTGAACTTCAGTTGCTGTTCAGTCGCCTAGTCGTGTCTAATTCTTTGAGACCCTATGGATTGCAGCATACCAGGCTTTCTTGTCCTTCACTATCTCCTGGAGTTTGCTCAAACTCATGTCCACTGCGTTGATGATGCCATCCAACCATCTCATCCTCTGTTGCCTCCTTCTCCTCCTGCCCTCAATCTTTCCCAGCACCAGGGTCTTTTCCAATGAGTCAGCTCTTCACACCAGGTGGCCAAAGTATTGGAGCTTCCACTTTAGCATCACTCCTTCCAATATTCAGGGATGATTTCCTTTAGGATTGACTGATTTCATCTCTCTGCTGTCCAAGGGACTCTCAAGAGTCTTCTCCAGCACCACAGTTTGAAAGCATCAATTCTTCAGTAAGAATGCAGTAAGGATGAGTTGTTATAATACTGTATTAGCTAGAAAATTAAAAAGTTCCTAAGGTTAGAGTTGAGAACCGTGGCAAAAGGGAAAAAAAGGTTCTTTCTTCTTGTGGAAAGAACTCAGGCTTGGGTTTACACAGAGCTGTGAGTTGTGTGACCTTGGTTAAAACACTTAACCTCTCTGAGCCATAATGGTCTCATTTTTAAAGTGGGAATAGCCACCATGCAAGGCTGTAGAAAGGATTGGTAATAATAAAGGCACAGGGGCCTGTCATAGTGCCCAGCACAAAGTAGATGCTCAACAAGTCACACCTATTGATGTTGTTAAGCTATTCTGGAATTAGAGAGCTTGGCTAATTTCTACTGAATTTGGTGGTTTTAAGATATGGGTGGCCATATTCTCTTATTTTTTATCCTCTTTCTCTGGATGAAATAGATGCTCTGCATTTCCAGACAGGAAATTTGTATTTGTTCCTAATAACAAGGCCACCCTCTGTCAACCAGCATGCTTAGGACCTCAGGAGAGGAGTGTTAATGGCACGACTTTAATTCCTTGGCGATGAGTCCATCCGTTATTTCTGCCTCTCCCGGGAGACTGAATTTCAAGGCAAGAGCAAGAAAGCACAGCATTCCTAACAGATCCCACTGTTCCAACAGGGTTTGCAGTCTCCAATGTCTTCCTAACCCCTAGACAATGTCTGAGACACACAGTCAGTCACCATGGAGACAGGGGCGTTTCCCACGGAGGCGTGTGTGTCACACCTGCGCATCAGTACGGCAGATTTCAGCTGTGACACACACAAATGGTGTGAACTGACGTCAGAGCACACCACGGTCTCTGTGTCTACCGCTCATCTGCTTAGCTCATCTGGCTTTTTAATCGAGTTCTATGAGTCAGTCTGCCTTAAATCTCTGTGTATTTTTTTTCCCCTCCCTAGAACAAGGTGAGGAATGAAACACTGGCACATTTAATGTCAGTGTCTTTTTCTGTCTCTGTCTGATGTCATCATCTAGACTGGGAGCTCTTTGGGGTTTGAAGTATCACCTTTTAATTTCCTGTCTCTCCTACAGCCCGAAGGCGGCAAGCAGGTCGAGCAGAAGAAGTCAGGCGGCCCATTTCAGCTGTCACATACCAGCTGGGCACCTTCACCAGCAATTTACGTCTCAGAGCCCTGGGTTTCGCCTTTGTCAAAAAGGGAGTTAGATGTCATCCATCTCAAAGCGGAGTTAGCAATGAATGACACCATTTATCTAAAGTGGCTTCCAGATAATAAGGACTCAGTGCTACCTTCAAATCATTACGTACAGGGTCAAAGCCTTTGTTGATCAAGCTGATTGGCAGATGGATCTCTCTGGAAGTGTTCTTTAAAGAACAAACACGTTCCCAAGCAGCATAAATGATGAAAGATTAATGTCTCCTGATCCTCTTGGGGACTCAGGGTTGGGATGGGTATGGGACAAAAATTTCCTGAGCCAGGAATCGAGATTACATTTGATTAAAGAATTCTCATAGTCACTCAGTGACACAGCATTGTTGTGTCTGTTTTACTGATGGGAAGACAGGCAGCATGTTGCAAGCTCTTCATCACAATCTGTTTTTTATTCTTCTGGGATGTTCAGACTACAAACCCAGGTCCACTTTGCAGGAGGTGTTCTCCAGTAGGACCAGGAGAGAACATGACTTGTATCCATCAGAACCTGGTGCAAAAATCCGCTCCCCACACCTCCAGGCTTCCCAGGTGGTTCAGTGGTAAAGAATGGGCCTGCCGAGGAGACCCGGGTTCGATCCTTGGGTTGGGAAGATCCCCTGGAGGAGGAAATGGCAACCTACTCCAGTATTCTTGCCTGGAGAATCCCATGGACAGAGGAGACTGTAGGGTTACAGTCCATAAGGTTTCATAGAGTCGGACAGGACTGAGTGGCTAAACAACAACAACAACAACCCACATCTCCCAGCCTCCCACTTCAGGTGAGAAACAGAGGGCTCCAGAGGCCTTGAGCAGGGGTGGTTCTCAAACTTGAGTTGCTTTGGAATCCCTCAGAGTGTGTGAAAGTCCAGATTTCTAGGCCCCATCTAAGATTGTGACTCAGCACGTCTGGCAAGAAGCCTGAGAATCTGCCTTTCTAATAAGCTCCCAGGTGATGCTACTGGTCCAGGAACACATTCTGGGAACCTGTGTTCTGGAGGATGACAGGCAGGGCTACAAGATGCAAACTGCCAGGGTCCCTGGATCATCATTTGGAGGAAAGCATCTTCTGGAGTTAATATTTGAATTGAAATCTTGTGTTCTGTGGCTGAAATGTGAGGGTTTACTTATTAACACTGTTAGAAGGACACTAGAAAGGAAGGCTAAGGAAAATGTTTTCTCCATGTGGAAATGGATGATTTGAAGAAAACAAAAGCTTGTTACTGTTGTTCAGTAATTAAGTTATAGTCCGACTCTTTGGGACCCCATGGACTTCAGCATGGACTTCCTCTGTCCTTCACTATTTCCCAGAGTTTGCTCAGATTCATGCCCACTGATGCTATCTAACCATCTCATCCTCTGTTGCCTCCTTCTCCTTTTGACTTCAATTTTTCCCAGCATCAGAGGTGAAATAAAATTAAAATACACTTGCTTCTTGGAAGGAAAGCTATGACAAACCTAGAGAGCATATTAAAAAAGCAGAGACATCACTTTGCCAACAAAGATCCGTATACTCAAAGCAATAGTTTTTCTAGTAGTCATATACAGATGTGAAGGTTGGACCATAAAGAAGGCTGAGCACTGAAAAATTGATGCTTTTGAATTGTGGTGCTGGAGAAGACTCTGGAGAGTTCCTTGGACTGCAAGAGGATCAAACAAAAGCTACTGGATGGGAAATAAGGAACCCAGGTTTCATACCAGGACTTCAGATCTATCAGAAAACTCCAAGGCACTTTCTGCAGACTGGACTGTGATCCTGATACTAAGGAACACCTTCAAATTCCACTGAATGTGAAGAAGTGATTGTAATCCACAAACAGGGATACATATAAAGAAACAAAACCAGCCACTCACTCAGGGTCTCAGACTATGTTCAGTCTTTGTTACTGGAGTTCAGCCACACTCCTTCCCTTTGCTTCCTACTGGCATCATCTCAGCTCAGGAGTAAACAGCACGAGTGAAATGTGCTGTGCCCTTCCTCCGTGCCAGACACCATGTAAGTTCTTCACATGTGTTATCACACTGAATCCTAGCGTGCCTTTCCTGGATGTGTGTAAGGCTTTCTCACTTACAGCTGGCAGGTTAACCTTCTCAAAGCAATGCACTGAACATGTCACTCCCCTGATCAAAATCTTCAGGGCTTCCCTACAGAGCAAAGTCTAAATTCCTCATCATAACCTTAAATCCTCTCCAAAATCTCAAGCATAGCTGCTTGTCAATCCTAAACCCTTTTAACAGTCTGCATCAGTAACTTCTAAATGTTAGTTTATGTCAGAATTCTTGGGAAGATTATTGGCCCTCTTTAATGAAAAGAAAGCTGAGCACCAAAGAATTGATGCTTTTGAACTGTGGTGTTGGAGAAGACTCTTGAGAGTAACTTGGATTGCAAGGAGATCCAACGAGTCCATCCTAAAGGAGATCAATCCTGAGTATTTATTGGAAGGACTGATGCTGAAGCTGAAACTCCAATCCTTTGGCCACCTGATGTGAAGAACCGACTCATTTGAAAAGATCCTGATGCTGGGAAAGAGTGAAGGCAGGAGAAGAAGGGGATGACAGAGGATGAGATGGTTGGATGGCATCATCGACTTGATGGACATGAGTTTGAGTAAACTCCGGGAGTTGTAACAGACAGGGAAACCTGGCATGCTGCACTTCATATCAGAGAGAAATTACCTCTTAGTCTAAAGCCCTGTTACAGCAGCTAGAATTATCTCAAGTAATGCACAAATTTTGTCTTCCCCATTAGACTCTAAGACTCTTGAGTTTACTGTTGCTTAGTTGCTAAGTCGTGTCCAACTCTCTGTAAACACATGGACTGCAGCCCACCAGGCTCCTCTGTCCATGAGTTTTCGCAGGCAAGAATACTGGAGTGGGGTGCCCTTTGCATATTTCTCTCCTCTTCATGACCCCTGCCCTCTCTCCATCACAGCCCCACCTAATGCAAATCCTGACACAGAGCTGGGACTCAGTAAGTATTTGTCAAAATGGGATCTCTGATTTTGCACATTCGGTCAAGGCAAGGTTGGGTGGGGGTAGGCAAAGCAAAAGAATGGGCTCCCTCTATAACTCACATCTATCCCAAGAATTTACAACTCATCACCTTCTCTGAAGTGGGTAATTTTGTCAAGTTGTCTCCAAGTGACCCATTATCTAAGGAACCACTTTCTCTAAACTTCCCAACTTCTGATTGAACACCTGCAGTTCAATTTTCAGTTCAAGATTTCTGAGCTCTGTGATTTTTCAGGGAAAAAAATTAAGCAGACTTTATTATGCAGCTTTGCCAAAGTTATCAGAGAGAACTTTAACTCGATGTTTCAATTAAAACTCTGGCAATGGATATTGACACTGCCAGATTGAAAACGTATGGTTGGGAAAAGGCCATTTTTCTAAAAATACCAAGTTAAGAATTTTCCAGTTTCCAACTGCTTGAAAGAGAATCTCCATATGCAGGGAGTCCTGGTCGCAGGCATTTCATCACAGAAACGGGGACATTTTGTTTTCCAAACACACCCATCTAGGACCACCCTTCTAAGAGCTGTGGGGAACCAAAGACAAAGTTTGCACCACTTCCCTTTTAACTCTGACCACAGGCGAGACATTGAGCCTCTCTGGGCCTCAGTCTCCTCCTGTAAAACAAGGAGGTCAGGACTCAGGCTGGCAACTGCAGCCTGTGGGTCAAATCCACTTATTGTCTGCTTTTACAAATAAAGTTTTATTGGAACACAACCACACCCATTCCTTTAAGAATTGCATACAGCTGTTTTCATGATGCAATGGCAGAGTTGAGTAGTTGCCTTCTCGTCTGAAAAACTTATTTATATCTTTATAGAAATATTTCCCAGAGCGTTTTTTCACGGCCTATTTTTACTGGCTATTTCTCTACAGAAAAGATTTGGTTTGTTGAATGAACCAAAGGCAAAGCTGACTGTTATGGAAGTCCCAAAGAGGTGTAGCTTTAATTGGAGCAGAATGGGGGTCATCGCTGGAGGCGTTTAAGTACAGTCAGGACATGTGTCACTTCATTTTATTTTTTAAATTAATTACATTACAAGACTTACTTATTTGCGGTGTGAGGGTTTCTCATTGCAGTGGCTTCTCTTGTTGCAGAGCGTGGGCTCTAGGGCATGCGGGCTTCAGTAGTTGTGGCTCCTGGGCTCCAGCCCCAGAGCACAGGCTCAGTAGTTGTTGGCACATGGGCTTAGTAGCCCTGCAGCACGTGGAATCTTCCCAGACCAGGAATCAAACCTGTGTCTCCTGCATTGGCAGGCAGACTCTTAACCACTGGACCACCAGGGAAGTCTGAGTCATTTCATTTTAAGGGGCCCACTTTGAAATGGCATTGGTTGAGGGCAGGGGCAGGATCCAATTTATCTTTGCCTCCCCAGGGCCTGCACAATTCCTAACACGTAGTAGTCACTGAATAAATATCTGCAGATTGAGTGACGCAGTGAAAAGACAAAAGGGCTTATGGGAAAATGCTTCCTCAACTACAAAGCCTGACAAATGTGAATGGGTGATTGCTACTATTGACATGCACTTTCATGCCCTTTCATGCCCTTTCAATTCAAATAAAAGCAGACAATGAATTCACTGCATTATCCCTTGGGTGGGGCTGTGGGGTAAGATGGGGAGGGGGAGGGGGAAGAGGGGGTGGGGCAGAGAAGGAGGGGCAGGAAGGAAAAGCCAGGAGAGGACACCGAGGAGCTCCAGGCACCTTGGTTTTTGCTGAGCAGCCTTGGGAACCTAGAAGAGACCAGGAAGGTCACTGACTCCACCCTACAGGCCCAGCACTTGCCCCACAGGGTCCGGGGTCGCTGAGAGGATGGATGGGACATTCCCTGTGTGCACCTGCTCTCACTGGTGACAACTGGAACCCCCTTTGGCTCCACCTACGGAACCCAGATAATAAAGCGAAAATCTTAGTACCAGCACCTGTGACTTAGGGTGCGCTGACCAGGTGCGGCCATCCCACGGACCCCATCTCATCTGCACAACAGCCCGAGGGATGGCGCCCCACAGAAGGCCTGGCGTTTCACGCTGCTCTTCAGACAAACTGTAAGAGAACCCATTTCTTTTTTTCCTAATTTATGCACAAGAGGGAAAATAACGTTCGAAGCTATACTGACTGGGTCTCCCCACAGGTCAGAAATTGTTCTGGGCACCTGCCCTGGTCTAGCTCATGGGACTCTTACGGCCACTGCACCAGGCAGGCGCCCTTTACCCATTTTACAGAAGAGGAAGCTGAGGCCCTGAGCTGGAAGGGGCTCAGCAAAGGTCACTTGGGGAGGGCCGAGCCACGGACAGAAGCTCCGGAGTGCCCAGTCACGGACGGTCCTTACCCGGGAGCCAAGTGGGCATCTGGGTGCCCCTGTCAACCACAAACTGGCGCTGGCCATGGGCACTTGCCATCTACCTCTACAAGGATTAAATTATGGGCTGCTGTAGCTACTGACCTCCAGCATCCCCTGAGGGGAGTTCAGGTTGGAGAGCAGAAACCTGGGACTGTGCTCTGGAAAACCTGGAGAACAGGTAGCTCTTCATATAGTCAGGTATTCTCAGGAGCTGATTTTACGAGCACTACATTCCTTCATGGTGGTGTGTGCTCCTCATGACAAGCAGAAACCTTCTGCAAAAATATGTGCTTGATTGCATGTACTTCCCCCTTCACCAAAATCACATTTATACAGACCTTCCCCCCACCTCTTTGGAGCACTTTCTCAGAGCTAACTGAAACGCTGTCTCCTGGGCTATAGACCTCATTTGGCCCCAAATAAAACTTAACTTTCACGTTGCGCATTTTCAGTTTTTTTTTTTTTAAGCCAGCACCTTGCCCAGTCCCCTGCAGGCTGCCCGCTTTAGCACCCCCAGCAAGGCAGTTTGTTCTGGTTAAAGGCACAATGGACATTTAAAACTATTTCCTCATGTTGATTCAAAATGAGTGTCTTATCTCACTTCCACCAGGCATTTTTAGCCTACTCGGTGTTGAGGTCACACCTGCCTTCTTTTGAAACATCACACAGCCCTCCACCAAAAAAACAGAAAAGAAAAATGTTAAAGAAAACCAGACAGAACCAGGATGGATCCCATTCTGCCACGCAGAGCCACATGACTGTGAAATCACTCAACTCTGTCAAGTCTGGACAAGGAAAATACAGCGGATGATAATGCCTGGCTCAGCAGTGCTATGAGACCAAGATGCCATAATGTACACAGTGCTTGGGACAGGGTGGGTACCTAATTAATGATCCTCAGTTTCCTCATCTTCTTAGCACAGAATGAACATGCCATATCAATGAGAGACAACAATTATGACTGAAGGAAAATACAAGAGAACTGGCTTAAAGATGGCAAAAAAGGAATAAACAGTATTTTTTTAAAAGGAAGAGACTTTACTGAAATTTACCATATGCTAGGCAGTATGCTCATCACTTCTGTGTTTTCTAAGTGTATGACCTCTAAGGCAGATGTTACTGACTCTTTCCACAGGTGAAAAAGACTAGGACTCAGAGATGTTGAGCAACTTGCCCACAGTCCCACAGCTTTTGAGGAACAGATTCAAACTTGGGCCTCTTGATCTCAATCCAGCCCTCCTTCCACTCGAACATCTGTCCAAGCCATCGTTATTGTCCGTGTTTGCTCAACCCTGAATAGACACGGGTCATGCGAAGCACTGCAGATACATGGGGAGCCATACACCCAAGTTTGCAAAGTAAATCCTAAAAAGAATTAAGAGAAGAAACTGCAAGGCTGCCAAATTAAGGAGGACTCAATAGAGAAGGAGGGAAGGGGAAGACCGGCTGGGGAGACAGATTTTTGAGCGTCTTTTCACGAAATCTAAAAATTACTAACCTTCTACATGTCAAAAGATTTTTTTGTCAACACATGCGAGAATGCCCCGCTGAGAAGGAGCCCAAACGAGCAGATGGGTTGAGTTCACAGACTCACAGACGCTGAAGTTGGAAAAGTCCCTGCTGACAGCCTCCAAAGGACAAGCCCAGAAACCCCCGCCAACCCACCCCCGCTGTGAGCCTGGCTGGGTTAAACACCATCCTGGGAGCCCCATGATCCTGTTCTCTGGGAACCAGGGCGGACAAAGATCTTCTGGTTTCTGAAAATGAGACTCCTCCCCCTGCCTTCAGCTCCTACCAGTGCTCCTCTCTCCATTTTCCACTGGATGCTTCATCTCTGACAGTGGGTGAGGGGAGACATCCCTCTGAAACAGGGCGGGGCTTACTCAAGACTGGGATGCAATGAGCAGGGATTCAAATGAATCAAAAGAATTGAATCACACCAAAACCCATCTGTCCTCCAAGACCATGAGATGTCCTTCAATTATAAAAGCAGGCAGACCACAGGAGTATTAATAGTGCCCATGACTTTGTCATTAATAGAAATCCCAGATGTTCTGATATCACACCGTAAGTGTAGCAGAGAGCTCAAAATAACATTCGCTCTTTTCACTACTTTGCATTTATGGTACCTATTAGGCTTCTTGCCGGATCTCGTTAATTAATGTATTACTAAAGATGCACATATCTTACTGTTTCAAAAATGGTTTGTTTTGAATTTTGATAACTGCATTTCAATCTAATTGGCTTCTTTTGTAATCCTATTAATTTTATGTTATGCATTTAAAACACATTTTGCTGAGGATACCACAGGCTGACTGCCAAAAGGGTCTGTCGCACAGACAGCAAAGAATGCTGAGCCACAGACACTGGCTTCCTAAGATCGCACTTGGGAATCTGTGATTTCCTTGAGTACTTCTTCACTTTCCCAAGCCCTGGGGAGACAGATAAGAGAGGTGCAGAATCCAAAATAGGACCCAGCACTGCCAATTTCCATTTGGACGGGAGGCAAGCATTGTTCTCATGCGATCAACATCACAACCATGCCCTCACAGTCCCTCTCAGCATCACATTGGCAGGGATGTGATGTTGCAGATGAGGACAGGGGTCGCCCGGGCTATTCCCAGCCCTTGGTCGTGTCTGGTCAACAGAGCCCCTGGCTGCAGCAGCATAGAGGCCGGTCTTCAGGTTTGGATTTTACTGTAAGAGCCAGCAGGTCTGTCTGCTGATCTTCTTTCTCTATTTCTTTTTGATAACTCAGAGGACAAGAAACACACCCAAGTCTGGGCATAAGAATGATTGTGATCTGATTCCCATTCAACTCCAGACCAGGTAAGGGAGCCTCCTATCCAAGCCTAGTTATCACATCTGCAAAGTGTATATAATATTACCTGATGTGTTGATGATAGGACACATAAATAAACACACACAAACACACGCATGTGAGTGTAGATGTATATATGCATGTATGTGAGTCAGCATATACCTATATACACATGCATATGATTGTACGTGTACATGTATGTATACATGAGTGTGTGAATATATATAATATACACATCTGTACATGTATACACATATATGATTGTCAATGGAGATCATGGATCAGACAAGCTTAACAAATTCCATAAAGAAAGTGAAAGTCACTCAGTCATGTCTGACTCTTTGTGACCCCATGGACTATATAGTCCATGGAATTCTCCAGGCCAGAATACTGGAGTGGGTAGCCTATCCCTTCCCCAGCGGATCTTCCCAACCCAGGAATCGAACCAGGGACTCCTGCATTTCAGGCAGATTCTTTACCAACTGAGCTATCAGGGAAGCCATAAGCAATTAACAATTATGATAAAGGAAATGACAGACATGGGCTTCCCTGGTGGCTCAGTGCTAAAGAACTTGCCTGCCAATTCAGGAAAGGCAGGAGATGCAAGTTCAATCCCTGGGTCGAGAAGATCCCCTGGAGAAGGAAGTGGCAATGCACTCCAGTATTCTTGCTTGGAAAATTCCATGGACAGAAGAGCCTGGTGGGATACAGTCACCAGGGGTGACTGGGGTCACAAAGAGTTGACACGACTGAGGAACTGAGCACATATACAGAGCAAGTGAATTAATTTATCTGTGATTTTCCTAAATAGCAGGCACCCCCTGAAGGTTTGTCTTCTGGTCCTTTCCATTGGTCCCCAATCTTTTTGGCACCAGGGACCAGTTTCATGGAAAACACTTTTCCCACTAAGAGGTGGGTGGAGATGATTTCAGGATGATTCAAGTGCATTTCATTTATTGTGCACTTTATTATTATTATCACATCAGCTCTACCTCAGATCCTAAGGCATTAGGTCCCGGAGCTCGGGGACCCCTGCTTTATTCCATCCTCAGGCAAGTTAAGCAGGGCCATATCCTGCTTCTGAATTGTAACAGGATGAGAGCCTTCAGTCTGCACTCAGGAGAGACCAGGCCACCACCCTCCTGTGCCCAGCCCCGTCTGTCCCCTGCCTAGTTTTGAGGGTGCATGCACTCTAGGTCGCTTCAGTCGTGTCCAACTCTTTGGGACCCTGTGGACTATAGCCTGCTAGGCTCCTCTGTCCATGGGATTCTCCAGGCAAAGGTACTGGAGTGAGTTGCCATGCCCTCCTCCAGCAGAATCTTCCTGATCCAGGGGTCGAACCTGCGTCTCTTATGTCACTGGCATTGGCAGGCGGGTTTTTTTTTACCCACTAGTGCCACCTGAGACTGAGTGCAATTTTGCCCCTGGCACACTTGCACCATCTCCTGCCCCCTCCTCCCCAGTAGTACAGCTCTAGGGTATTTCTCTCCTTTCCTTTCCCACAGCGCTCAACTCCCTCGCCAACCATCCTGTGCTGTTTGCATTCCCCCTGTTCCCATCCACGAGAAGAATTCCATTTCTAAGATTCATGCTCTGCCAGGGCTGCTTGGCACTGGGCTGCCTTCCCCCTGAGATGCCTGCCAGGCCACCACAGGCACCAAGGCGGCTGCTACCAGCCCTGCCTCCCCTCAACACAGGATGACGAGGGCTCTGTGGGCCTGACACTTCCAAAATAGAACTGTGCCCGTGACCTCCACTTAGCAGGTTGCCCTACTGATGGGCAGAGCCGGCCTGGTACATGCCATCAGCCTGGCCCGATGACCACAAGGTTGTGCAAAGGCCTCAGGGTCCCAGCAGAGTGTGGGTGGAAGCGACATTGGCAGGAGGGAGTCGGGCTGGGAGAGAGAGAAGGGGGATGTGCAAAGCAACCCAGGGAGAGAAAGGAGAGAGGAAGGCAACAATTGGGAAGGAGTCCCAGATGGGAAATAAAACAGAAGGAAGAAATCAGGAGAAAGGACACACGAGAGCTCTCTGAAATTGTGTTTTTCTTGGTGGAAGATACTATAGAAATTCCTATTGAACATCTGCTCCATTGCTTTTAATTATTTGCCCGGGGCCTTTCTCTAGCTCAGAGGAGGAAACGGAGGCTTGGAGAGGTAAAAAGACCAATATTTATCTGTGACTTGCCAGGATACAGTCCAGTGTCAGGGTACAAAGCAGGTTCTAGCTAGCAAAATGTTTACTGTATGGAAAAAATGAAGTCATGAATGGATTCAGTATTTCTGACTTCAAATCCTGTCTTTTACTATGATATTTTCCTGCATGTCTCCCAACAAGTAACACACACATGGAGGGAAGAACAGCATAATCAAGCAAATAAAGTGATTTGCTGTTTTCCGTATGTTCTTCAGCATTTTGCTGGTACGGACCCCAGTGCTGGGTGGGAGACCATCCTGGTCTCACTTGAGTTGTCAAGCAGCGTGGTTGGTGGGCTGCTGACCCCCAAGACTCCTCCAGAGGTCCCTGCCACCTCCTTGCCATCTGTGCCCTGTGCCAGGTCGGGATGGGGTAAGTCATCAGGGAGACATCATCCTGGGTTTGAAAGTGCTCTGGAAACAGAGACATACGCACATGTGGAAGGTGACGCACTTCATTCTACAAGACGGGGGCTGGTGCATCCCTGACGTCATCCTTCACAAAGCGGGTCCTTAAATCGTTACGATGAGTACAGAATCACAAGACGAGCAAGCACAGGGCTGGAACCCCAATCTCTTGATTCTTACTCATTATTCAAATAAGTATCTGCCCGGCATCCTCTTTTGTGCCCAACACTAAGAATGCAGAAGTGGCCCTACGTTCACAGAGCCCAGAGTCAGAGGAGACTCACATTAGATAAGAGGATGGGGAAGAGTTACAAATTGGACCGTGTGGCATGAAGCAAAGAGGTGAGGGCTTCCCTGGTGTGTCCAAGTGGTTGAGAATTCGCCTGCCAGAGCAGGGAGTACGGGTTTGATCCCTGGTGTGTGAAGATCCCACATGCTGCGGGGCAACTAAGCCCGGGCACCACGACTACTGAAGCCCACTCGCCCCAGAGCCTGTGCTCTGTAACAGGGGAAGCCACCACAGTGAGAAGCCCATGCACCACAGCTCGAGGGTAGCCCACCGCTCGCCAAAACTAGAGAAAGCCCGCACGCAGCAATGAAGACCCACCACGGCCGAAAGAAAATCTGTTGATTTAACAGATCTTGTGTGCTTAGTGGCTCAGTCATGTCTGACTCTTTGCAGCTCCATGGACTGTGGCCCGCCAGGCTCCTCTGTCCATGGACATTCTCCAGGCAAGAATACTGGAGTGGGTTGCCATGCCCTCCTCCAGAGGATCTTCCCAATGCAGGGATCAAACCCAGATCTCTCACACTGCAGGTGGATTCTTTACTGCCTGAGGCACCAATAGATCTTAGAAAATAAATAAAGCAAAGAGGTGAGACACGGTAAGGAATCTGTTCTGCTGATGCTGAGGGCAGGGAGTCTCTCTTGAGGGAAGTGACTCTGGGGGTTAGGAAGGCATTCCTCATCCAGTGATGAGGAGGTAACATTGGATGTGAGTTATGCCTCAAAAATAATGTTGGGTTGGCCAAAAAGTCTGTTTGGGTTTTTCCATAATAGCGTACAGAAAAACTCAAATGGAATATCTTGGCCAATCCAATAAAATCAAGAAAAGGCCACATCTGCCATAACTCAATAATAATGACCATTTATTAACACCTACTCGGTGTACCCGTCCAAGGCCACACAGCTAGGGAGTGGCCAATCTGGTGTTTGAACTTGGGTCTTCTGCTGAGGCTCTATGGATTTCCTTGTGTTCTCTGTTGAGTACTCCATGGAAATGAGCAAGTGTCAGCCTGTGTATGGAGAATTTTCTACAGTGTTTTTAAGAATATCTTCCCATGGAAAAATAGTTCAAGCTGTATTGATTAGGCTTAGAATTAGACACTTTGTTTTGATGAAAAAGTGTTATATATATGATAACCTGATCTTTCTCTCTCTAACTTTATGACAGAAATATTTCCCCATGGTATTAAAATTTCTGTAGAGTCATCTCCCATGGCCACTGAAACAGTCCATAGACTGGGCAAGAGTGATCACACACCCATAAGGAATGCCTTTGAGGGACAGGAAGAGTTTAATGTGGGCATTAAAGGGGTTGAGTGTAAAACCAAAGTTAATAGTTGGAACTGAAGCCAAGTTGAGGCATACAGACCTGACCAAAGACATACAAGTTCAAAAAAAAAAAAAAAAGGACACTAAGCAATTCTACTTCTAGGTATGTCCCCAAAGAGTCGAAAATAAGTATTCAAATAAAAATCTGCATACAAGTGTTCATAGCAGCAATATTCACAACAGCCAAAAGGTGGAAACAAGTCAAACATCCATCAATGGATGAACTGACAAACAAAAATGGTGTATCTGTGTTATTCAGCCATGAAAAGGAAAGAAGCACTGATACAAACTACAACACAGTGAACCTTGAAGACCGTATGCTAAGTGAAAGATGCCAGGTATAAAAGGTCATAGGTTGTATATTTCCATTTATATGAAACAGCCAGAATAGGTAAATCCATAAAGACAGAAAGCTGAGCAGTAGCTTTCAGGGACTGGGGGGAGAAGGCAGTGGGAAGGGATTTCTGTTTATGGTAATAAAAATGTTTTGGAACTAGACAAAGGTGATAGTCAAACAACATTCTACATGTACTAAATACCACTGAATGATACACTTCAGAACAGTTAATCTTATAAGAATTTCCCTGGCTGCCACCTTGTAAGTTCTGGAAACAACAATTTATTTTGCTTTCCCTTCTTCTTGGACGATAAGTTATTTGGTGATTTTCACATTATAAATGCTGCTGTAATAAACATCTCTATGCATGGCATGTTTCCATATTTCATCTTAACCCTTTAGAATAGACTCTTGGAGGCAGCATCCTTGGGGTAAAATCTGTGGCTATTTTTATGGTTTTAACAACATATTTGTAAAGTTGTTCTCTAATAAAACTGGACTGACTCAGCATCCTGCAAACAGTATGTGAGACATCTTATCACCTCATCCTCGTTGACATTCCCCTGTTACTTACCATTTTAAAAAAATTGCTTGTATGATACAGGTTGGACTTCCCA
Source organism: Bubalus kerabau (assembly GCF_029407905.1). Taxonomy (NCBI): domain Eukaryota; kingdom Metazoa; phylum Chordata; class Mammalia; order Artiodactyla; family Bovidae; genus Bubalus; species Bubalus kerabau. The sequence continues at coordinate 11,077,560 of NC_073637.1, read as the reverse complement.
GGTGGTGCTAGCGGTAAAGAATCCACCTGCCAATGCAGGAGACATAAGATTTGATCCCTGGGTCAGGAAGATCCTCTCGAGGAGGGCATGGTGACCCACTCCAGTATTCTTGCCTGGAGAATCTCATGGACAGAGGAATCTGGCAGGCTATGGTCCATAGGGTCACAAAACGTCAAACATGACTGAAGCAACTTAGAACACACATGATACAGGGGATGAGGCTTTCTGTTTTGTAAAAATCACTTCTCCTCCATCAACTTCCTGTAGGTAGTTCTCCCATTAAATATGAACCACTTTCCAGTTTCTGGACCATCTGTTTTTCCCTCACTCTGTAAGAGACTCTGATCGCCTCTGTCCGTGCTGGTTCTATTGCCTGATATCGACAAATTCCTAGATTGCCCTTGCTCCTCTACAGCTCTCTGTATCAGTTGTTTGCACATCTCTATTTGCGAAGTACTTTGTTTCTACCTGTTTCTCAAGGCAGCATATTGTATGAGAGTTCTGGTCTGATGCATCAACTTTGCTCTCTGGATTTTGAGATCCTTCTATTTGGGACTAATACTCACAGATCTCTGAGTTGAATTAGCTAGCCCAGTCCCTGACCCACTCTTCCACACAATTTATCAATCTGTGGATGGACCCACCTCAAGAGCATGGGGACACAGTTGGAATACTTAAGAGCTGTTCACAATGGAGTGGTATCCTTCACAACACTGGGTGGGAAGGCCTTGTGCGTGGGACATGATTACAGGACTCACAACACAATGCAAAAGGCAGAGGTTCAACATGGCAGAACAATATTTGATTTTCAAGCAACAGAAGTGGATTCAATAGGATTCTGAAAAGTGAAGATGTTGACTGAGCTACAGAGACACTGGCTATAAAGAAGTAGGTTGGAAAACAAATCACTCAGCTATGTTCTCATTCAAGGTTATAGGAAGGATATCTGACTAAGTCCTCCTTTAGCAAGAATATGCATCAAGAAGGCTGGAGAGAGAGACAAGAGCTGGGAGCATCATGATGCGGTGGGGGGAGGGGTGCTAATTAAAAATGCAAAGATTCTAAGGGTCAGCCCTTCTCACACATCATGATTTATACTACTGGCATTTGGGCATGGAGTTTCCTGCAGCTGCTGTCATGAAGCATCACCAACTTGGCAGCTGAACACAACAGAAATGAATTCTCTCCGAGTTTTGGAGGCCAGCTGTCCAAAATCAGCATCACTGACCTGAAATGGAGGTGTCAGCCTTCCGCTCCCTCTGGAGGCTCCAGGAGAGAATCCGTCACCTGCATCTTTCAGATTCTGGTGGCTGCCGGCGTGTCTCAGCTTCTGGCCACATCACTTGGCTCCCTGCCTTGTCCCATGGCTTTCTTCTCTTCTGAGTGTCACACCTCACTGCACCTCCTTCTTATTATAACGTCCCTGTGACTGCATTTAGGGCCCATCAGGATAGTCTGAGACAATCTCTGTATCTGAAGACCCTAATTTAGGGACTTCCCTGATGGTCCAGCAGTTAAGAATCTGCCTTCCAATGCAGGGGACGTGGGTTTGATCCCTGGTTGGGGAACTAGGATCCCACATGCTGTGGGGCATTTAAACCCTGATGCAGCCAGAAAACCCAAAAAGACTGTAGCTCAATCACATCTGCAAAGTGGTTTTTTTTTTTAATTCTTTTATACTATTAATATCTCTGTCTTTTGCCTCCTTGTTAAATTGCAGACTTCTCCAAAACAGATATTCGACTTCTCAAGTTTCTTATTCAATCTGTGATTACATCCTTGGGAGCAAGCAGAGAAATCCCAACATCTTCCAGTAGAGCTAGGTCCCAGTGACAGGGCTCTGTTCTCGGTCTCTTGTACAGACTCTTCCTTGCTTGTTTAGAAGCAGCCTCAGTTTCCACATCTGTGCAAAATGACTTTAGTACATTAAAGTAGACTTTAATACACTCAGAAAATGTCGAAGCCTGTCTCAAAGTCATCTATGAAAGTCCAGGCCTTCCCTGGTGGTGCAATGGATAAGAGTCTGCCTGCCAATGCAGGGGACAAGGGTTTGATCCCCGGTCCCGGAAGATTCCACGTGCCTCAGAACAACTAAGTCAGAACAACCAACTGAGCCTGGGTGTTGGGACTACTGAAGGCCCGTGCCTGGAGCCTGTGCTCTGGAACAAGGGAAGCCTCCGCAATGAGAAGCCTGTGCATGGTGACCAAGAGTAGCCCCCTACTCACCACAACTAAAGAAAGTCCCCCCAAAGCAATGAAGACCCAGAGCAGCCAGAAATAAATAAATAAATAAATAATGATTAAAAAAAAAAAAAGAAAATTAGTCCACACTGTTTCATACCAGAGCTACAGAACTATTTTTCAGTGTTTCTGGAAGTTTTATTTTGTATTGGAGTATAGCTGATTAACAATATTGTGATAGTTTCAGGTGAAGAGCAAAGAGATTCAGCCATACACATACATGTATCCATTCTCACCCGAACTTCCCTTCCATCCAGGCTGTCAAGTAACATTGAGCAGAGTTCTGTGTGATATAGTAGGAACTGGTTGGTTATCCATTCTAAATATAGCAGTGTGTACATGTCCATCCCAAACTCCCTATCTCTTCTTCCCCCTCTATTCTTCCCAACTGGCAACCACAAATTCCTTCTCTAAGTCTGTGAGTCTATTTCTATTTTGTAAATAAGTTCATTTGTGTCATTTCTTTTTAGATTCTGCATATAAGGGATGCCAGATCCTAGTAAGAGGGAGAAAATCTCAATCCATACCCCTGATACAGAAAACCTGCCCATGACTCTGATTAGTCATTAAGCTAAAAAATTAAAGATGAGTAAAGCAAGTTACTCATCTTGGTATCCTCAGCCAAGGACTGATACCTGGTGGGGAGGGTGATGAGGGATGAGGCACCAGAGGAAGGAGGAGGCCATTCCAGGCAGAAACTCCTTGCAGGTCTTGGTAAGGATGCTGCACTTTGTCCCAAGAATGATGAAAAGCACTGATGTGTTTCATTTGGAGGTGGGATGGAGGTGGGGTGAGACACAACCCAAGCTGCATTTTGACATGGATCCTTCTGCCTACTGGGTGGAGATTCAAATAGATGGAGCAAGAACGGTTGTCTGGGGGGGCCATTCTGAAACCATCCAGACTCGAGGTTATGGTTTGAACCCAGGATGTCCTTAGAGATGGAGAAGATAAAGACTTTAAGAGATGTTTGGATTTAGAGGCAAGAGGGCTCAATGGGCAACTGGATACAGAGGATGAGAAAGAGGGACAAGTTAAGGATGTTTTGTAAGTTACTGGTGGAGAACGGTTGGAATTGCCACCCACTGGGTTAGGAAATACTGGAAAAGAACCAAGTTTTAGAGAAAAGATGAATTTATCTAAATAGCAATAGCAAGAAGGCAAGTGGACCTTCAGAGTGAGAGCAGACACACAGATACACAATGGTGAGTGATATGTGCATGGAAAAGAGCTGAAGTCCCGATTTCTCAGGGACCAAGTTCTTCCTGGGAAAGATGGGTACCCTCCAAGATAAAACCAATAGTCAGAGAGAGAAGGGGGAGGAAAACCAGGACACCTAGTGTCAGGGAGACGAAGGAAGAGAAAATTTTCTCAAGTGCTGAATGCTGCCGAGGTGTCAAGTAGGATGAAGACTGGAAAACGTCCACTGGATTTAGTGTCATGAGACCTTGGCAGGAACAGTTTCAGAGGATGGTGGTAAAAAGAAGCCAGACTGAAGTGGGTGAAAGGGGAGGAAACGCAGACAGCAAATTCAGATGAAAATGTTGAAGATTCATGGAAGCTGGTAATGTTCACAAGGCCCTCAGTACAGTGGAAGCACCTAGGAAGTGCACAATCAATGTTAATTTCTTGGCCTTCCTCATCTTGAACACAAATAGCCTTTTGGATACTGAGAGAGATGAGCACAGCTTGGGAAAGGACGAACAAAAACCATTCTCCATCACCAAAACTTAGCTTGTGGATGTGAAATATCCACAGAGGACCATTTATTATTGTTGCTGTTGCTATTTTCCAGTATAATCCCTAAGTCAGGTCACCTAAATCTACATCATAAGAAAGGTCATTTGTTAACTAAGCTGAATTCATTTTTACACCTCTGCTACAGTTTTCAGACTTGTTTCTCAATCACATCTAACCAACACTTAGTTCAGATAATATTGTCCCCAATGTATTTATCTATTATTATATGTAAGACTCACGCTATCTATTTTACTTATTAAAGGCTTCTCTTGTGGCTCACCTGGTAAAGAATCTGCCTGCAATGCAGGAGACCTGGGTTTGATCCCTGAGTTGGGAAGCTCCCCTGGAGAAGGGAAAAGCTACCCATTCCAGTATTCTGGCCTGGAGGATTCCATGGACTGTGTATCTATTTTATTTATTAAAAATCCACATGAAGGGGAAAAGTTAGTTAGGGAGTTTGAGATGGACATGTACACACTGCTACATTTAAAATGGGTAACCAATAAAGACCTGGAACTCTGCTCAATGTTATGTGACAGCCTGGATGGAGGGAAGTTTGGCGGGAATGGATACATGTATATGAATGGCTGAGTCTCTTTGCTGTTTATCTAAAACTATCATGACATTCGGAGAAGGCAATGGCGGCCCACTCCAGTACTCTTGCCTGGGAAATCCCATGGACGGAGGAGCCTGGTAGGCTACAGTCCATGGGGTTGCTAAGAGTCAGATAGGACTGAGCAACTTCACTTTCCCTTTTCACTTGCATGCATTGGAGAAGGAAATGGCAACCCACTCCAGTATTCTTGCCTGGAGAATCCCAGGGGCGGTGGAGCCTGGTGGGCTGCCGTCTATGGGGTCGCACAGAGTCGGACATGACGGAAGCAACTTAGCAGCAGCAGCATCATGACATTGTTTGTTAATTGGCTATGCTGCTGCTGCTGCTAAGTCACTTCAGTTGTGTCCGACTCTGTGAGACCCCGTGGACTGCAGCCTACCAGGCTCCTCCATCCATTGGATTTTCCGGGCAACAGTACTGGAGTGGGGCGCCATTGCCTTCTCCCTGTTAATTGGCTATACCCCAACACAAAATTAAAATGAGCCACCTGAGGGATTTCCCTGGTGGTCCAGTGGTTAAGACTCCACTGCCCCAGTGCAGTAGACACAGGCTTAATCTCTGGTTGGGGAACTAAGATTCCACATGCTGCATAGCCCTTCCCCCGACAAAAAAAAGAAATCATGTAAAAAGAAAAAAGAAAATTCACATGAGACTTTGAGACTTCACTTGGGGAAAATAAAGGCGTTCACTACTTCAACAAAAGATGTGAAAAATGCCATCTATACATAACTGGCTGCAGAGAAACTATTGAGACCCTAAAGAGAGGACCCCGGAACTAGGATCTCCCAATTGTTGGGATGATCCATTCATTTGTGCCAAGTGTAACTGAGTAGCAGAGGTTAGACGAGGACTGTAAGGACAAAATTAATTTAAAAAAATCCAACGATATTAAGCCTGTCCTGGAAGATAAAATTTAAAAAGATGACTTGGTCTCCATGGGCTGCAGACAACAGAAGGGAGATAACGATGAAAATATCCTGTGCAGACAGTCTGGGCCCAACTGACACAGACAGAGGAGGGGCTGCTCCACAAGGAGATTTTAAGACCTCATGTCCCCAAACAGCCCCACCACACCCAAGTCCTGCCCAAGCATCTGAAACTGTTCATTGCTTTCACAGTGAAGAGTTCTAGAGTTTTCACATATTTAAATTCCTAAATGATACACTTGACTGATCTGTTGCTACTTGAAATGATAAAATGTTGAAATAATCTGAGTCTCACTGGGGTGAAGATGAAGAGCTCCTGGTTGAAGGCTGGACCTTGTGTATTTTGGTTTCCTCCAGATCTGCAGTGGGCAAGTAATAACAATAGCTAACTAGATATCAGCTTCCCTGGTGGCTCAGTGGTCACGAATCCACCTGCCAATGCAGGAGATGAGGGTTTAATCCCTGTGTTGGGAAGATCCCTTGGAGAAGCAAATGGCAACCCACTCCAGTATCCTTGCCTGGAGAATCCCCATGGACAGAGGAGCCTGGCGGGCTACAGTCCATGGGGTCGTAAAAGAGTTGGACACAACTTGTTTGGTTGCAACTAAACAACAGTAATAAACTATGTCATAAATATATTCCAAATTATATATCAGTGGATCAGTCACATAGGATAATTTATGCTACTATAACACATAGTCTCCACATTTCTGTAGCTCCATGTGATGAAAGTTTCTGTCATATTCCAAGTCCTGTGTGGGTCTGGGCAGAGGCTATGGTGAGAAAGGTTACAATGTCTTCTGACCTTTGGCAGCCACCCTGACACCCCAGCTCTAAAGCCACCATCCAGGACTGATGAGGTGGTACAGATCCCCTCGAAGGGTATGGGTGGGAGAAGCAGTGAAATTACCCATGACTTCTATAAGCAACTTACTGTCTTGGTATTTGGTCTTATCCTAGGTCTTATCCTAAAAGTGTGTCTTCAGTTAGTGAGCTCTGATTCTGACATCACGAGTGTTTATGCTTTGCTCTCAAGAGATTATATTGGAGCCTGTATTTGGCTCTGTGTTAAGGGAGGATCATTTTAGGGGAGCCTCTGGCTAGTAGGGGATGTGTAGGGAGACCAACCATCACAGTCGATCCAGGATGAAGGAGTTTCCCAAGACATGAGACTCCAAGTGTTAAAAGCAGGACAGCCTTCTGCAAACTATGATGATCAGCCAACCTAGGGGGAGAGCAATCCGAGGGCAAAGCTGGGTGGGACTGGAGTGTTGTAGCAGGAGTCAACGAGGCCTTGGACCAGCGAGTGGAACTTTTCCTGCAAAGGTCCAGGGATTAAATATCTCAGGCAATGTGGGCTGTAGTCTCTGGCGTGCGTGCATGCGTGCTCAGTTGCTCAGTCGTGTCCGACTCTTTGTGACCCCACAGATTATAGCCTGCCAGGCTCCTCTGTCCATGGGATTTTCCAGGCAAGAATACTGGAGTGGGTTGCTACTTCCTACTCCAAAGGATCTTCCGAACCCAGGGACTGAGCCTGTGCCTCCTGCCTTGGCAGGTGGGTTCTTCACCACGGAGCCATCTGAGAAGTTCACAGTCTCTGTTGCCGCTACTTGGATCCCTCATGTAACATGAAAGCTGACACAGACAACATGTAAACAAATGAGTGTGGCTGTGTGGCAGTAAAACTTGGCTTACAACCACAGGGGATGGCCCTCGGCTATGGTTTGAGGACCTCTGCCTTAGAGTCTTAAAGATAAGGTGTGATTCAGTAATTGGTGATTGCGATCAGCAGATACCCACTTTCTAGTGCTCATCAGTCTGTCACTATCCAGTCTTCATCTACTAAGAACTGATCTCACTGAAGGTGCCAGGTCTTAGGGACACTACAGGTAACTGGTGCCAAACAGGGAAAGGAGTACAAGGCTGTATACTGTCACCCTGCTTATTTAACTTATATGCAGAGTACATCATGTGAAATTCCGGGCTGGAAAGCACAAGCTGGAATCAAGATTGCCGGGAGAAATACAATAACCTCAGATATGCAGATGACACCACCCTTATGGCAGAAAGCGAAGAAGAACTAAAAAGCCTATTGATCAAAGAGGAGAAAAAAACACTTGGCTTAAAACGCAACATTCAGAAAACTAAGATCATGGCATCCAGTCCCATCACTTCATGGTAAATAGATGGGGAAATAATGGAAACAGTGAGAGACTTTTATTTTGGGGGTCTCCAAAAATCACTGCAGATGGTGACTGCAGCCATGAAATGAAAAGACGCTTACTCCTTGGAAGAAAAGCTATGACCAACCTAGAAAGCATATTAAAAATCAGAGACATTACTTTGCCAACAAAAGTCTGTCTAGTCAAAGCTATGTTTTTTTCAGGAGTCACCTATGAATGTGAGAGCTGGACTATAAAGAAGGCTGAGTGCCAAAGAATTGATGCTTTTAAACTGTGGCGTTGGAGAAGACTCTTGGACTGCAAGAGATATCCCTTGGACTGCAAGGAGATCCAACCAGTCCATCCTAAAGGAAATCAGTTCTGAATATTCATTGGAAGGACTGATGCTGAAGCTCAAGCTCCAATACTTTGGCCACCTGATGGGAAGAACTGACTCATTGGAAAAGACCCTGAAGCTGGGAAAGATTGAAGGCAGGAGGAGAAGGGGATGACAGAGGATGAGATGTTGGATGGCATCACCGACTTGGTGGATATGAGTTTGAATAAGCTCCAGGAGTTGGTGATGGACTGGGAAGCCTGGCTGCAGTCTATGGGGTTGCAAAGAGTTGGACACTATTGAGTGACTGAACTGAACAGGTAACACTTTAGGAGTGATATCTTTTCACTGGAGTATGAGGTTTGATGGGCGCCCTCTACAGGTCAACAGACACTGTAGCCCTGTATGAGAGGATGATGATGGGGACAGCGTGGGAGGTTTTGGAAACAAAGAGGTGGGGCTGGACCTAACTGAGAAAGGTGGTGATGGTGGGTACCGAAATCTGGATGTGGGCACGGAAGGTTTCTGTACCAGGCAAAGGAATCTGCTCCAGAAAATGCACAGAGGCCACAGAGAACACATCTCATTTATAGAGAACTGCAAATAGTCGAGGGCGGCTAGTGCACCGAAGCTGAGGTCAGGGGGTATCTTAACATACTGGAAGAAAGGTCTGCCAATTATTTCACTCACCTATTTATTTTTAATCTTTAATTTGATTAAAATTATTTTGAAATGGAAATACTTTCATATGGCACAGAACTGAACAACATATAGAAGAAAGTCTGCCTCCTACCCTGCTATTTAGACAACTGTTCCCATTTCCACAGGCAACCAAGGCTTCTAGCTTCTTATATATTCTTCCAGACACATTCTGTGCAGACACACAAAAAAATATGCAAATTGTTTTCCTCCCCAAATTGTTTCCCACACAAACATTACCAGACTACACACTTCTCTACATGTTGCTTGCATCACTTAAAAATCTAACCTGGAGGCGGTTCCAGAGTATTTGTATTTGTCGGGAAGCTAGATCATTGAGAGATTCTCATGAACATCCAGGGTTAAGACCCCTGGGGAAATTTGCTATTTCATCTGTGAACCCCCTCTTTCAGTAGCGTTCAAGGCAAATTCTGATTGGATGGATCAAGAGAACAAATGAATAAATAAATGAAGTGGGAGAAGGGAAAATGCATTTTTAAATGAGATAAGGATGGAAAAAAGGAAGGAAGGATCCTATTAATATTTAATCCCTTGGAGGCATCTTGCTCCGAGATCTGAGGAACGGCTTGTCCTCGTTTTGGAAAATGGAATATAATTAGGGAAGTGCCCCTGGCTTTCGGCCTGTAGGTCCCATTGCCTCTTTCAGAATCGGGTGCACAACTTTTTAAAAAGTGTCAATCAAGCAGTCCTTTCCTACCTGTCTGAAAAATGAAGCAATTTAAATTCTGTTTATAAGGTCAAAGAATTGAGCCCAAAGCTAGGCAATGATGGAATCGCTTTGCCTGTTGGCAGAGGGGATACCAGCTTATAAAGATACCACGTACCCTTTCTCTCTGCCCTTTCAGGACTCTCTGGGCATTCTTCTGTCCCAGCACCTACGAGCCCTGCTTGTCAATAACTGTTTATACGTCTGTCTCTCCAATTAACAGGAAGTCATCTGTGGGCAGGAAATCCTGTTTCCTCTAACATGCCAGTGACATACTAACACACACAAAATCCTAGGTCCTATCGCCATGGGGATGAATTGAAAAATGCATCTATTAACAGACAGAAAGAAAACAAAAGGGAGAGAAAATAAAAGACAAGAATAGACCACAGATCATCCATCATGGGAAGTGAGCTTTTTGTTTTGCATTTTTTCCTTCCGGACTGGGAAAGTCCTTTGTTGCCATTTCACGTGGCAGAATGTTGGAAGCAACTTCTGTCCATATGACAGGAGTGGCCCGCACAGAGATAAGAATACATGGATTTGCTTCACCATTTCTGTTTTCGTTCCCAGTAGGAAGGGCTATTTCTGTCTTGTCTTTGCAGGGCTGCGGAAGGCAGGCACACTGCTGCGCTCAGAGGGTGTGAGTAAGTGGCAGGTTTGAAAGCCGAATACCTGCTGAGAGGTGCCCCGGAGACCTTTCAGGGACCTGAGATGGCAGAGCCAAGTCCAGATCTGGACCTATCCGCACCTGGCACCGTGACCCCGGGACCCCATGACGGTGACCTCAGAGCCAGGCTGGGTCTCAGGCTCACCACCCAGGTGGTGAAGAGTTGGTTTCCAAGACTACCAGGGGATGACGGCCCTACCCATCACACACTGAAACAGTAGCTTGGGGAAACTCCACCCGAGAAACTAGGTTTTAAACTGAATTTCAGGAAATGGTTCCCCCTGCCTAGCCTCGGGTGTATTAATTCTCCTCCAGGACCCTAGTGGCCTCATCTGGAGGGGCTCAGGAATGGTGCCACTGATGCCCAGGCAGGCATCTGATCTCTGGAGATCAAAGAAGACCGTGAACAAGGACTTTATCATCTGGAAACATGAGCAAGGGCACACCAGCCTCAGGATGCTGCTAATTATTTCTACCCATTTGCTGTTATAACAAAGGACTAAGCCAGACAAAGAAGAATGAGAATGTTGCTAGCTGAGCCATTTTTTTTTCCTTTCCACTTTGCTCATAAGAAGGCTTGTTGTCAGCTCGTGCTGAGCAAGTCAGACTAAAAGGTGACGGGCTCCCTTGGTCTCTTTCCTTCTACACATGGCATGCCCCTCTGATACCCAAATTCTCCCTCCAAACACTGTCTCTGCCCAGATATACCCTGGAATTCACATGCCTTGTGGCTGCCCCAGCTTCCAATGGACTCCAAACCCACAGCTCATGTGGTGAGCCTTTCCCATCATCATCCCTTGCTTGTCTCTCATTTTTTTTTTCTTTTTCCTTTGGCTTCGCTGGATCTTCATTGTTTCACAGGGGCTTAGTAGCCCTGTGGCATGTGGGACATTAGTTCCTTGACCAGGGATCAAACCCAGCCCCCCTGCATTGGGAGTACAGAGTCTTAGCCACTGGACCACCAGGGAAGTCACAGGGATGGCAAATAAATGGAAATATTGAAAGGAGGTCTTTGTTGGTGACTGACAGGACTAGGAAAGTGAGGGAAATGAATCTATTAGGAATCTAAGATGACCCTCTAATTTCTAGCCTGGTAATTGAATCAAGGTGCTGCCCTTCACTGAGATGGAGACATATCAATGGGATGAAGCTCAAGGGAGGCTACAAATCAGTTCCAATCAGGACACCTGGTGTCTTGCCTGTTGTGAAGTACTTGGGGAAAGGGGTCCAGCAGATAGCAGGCTATGTGGAATGTCTAGCCCCAGAGCTCAAGAGGCAACCCACAAATTAGAATATAGAGAAGCAAATGTAATAGATAAAATGGGGATCTTCCCTGGTGGCTCAGTGGTAAAGAAATCGCCTGCCAGTGTAGGAGACATGGGCTCAATCCCTGGTTTGGGAAGATCCCACATGCTGTGGAGCAGCTAAGCCCTAGAGTCCAGGAACACCAATTACTAAAGCACACAAGCTCTAATGCCGTGCTCAGCATCAAGAGAAGCCACCGCAATAAGAACCCCATGCACCCCAGCTAGAGAGTAGCCTCTGCTCACTGTAGCTAGAGAAAGCCTGTGTAGTGACGAAGACCCAGCATGGCCCAAAATAAATCAGTACAATTAGAAAAAAAAAAAAAAAGTAGATAAAGTGGAACCAGAGCTAAGGGAGCCAGAGAAAGAAACCTATGCCTGGGGTGTTGGGAGACTTCTAAACAAGGTGACACTTGAGCTGGTCCTCGAAGGACCAGTTCAGGCTTAATGTCTGAATGGAGGGAAAAGGAATCTGGGGAGGGAAGAACAGCATGTGCAAAGGCACCGAGGCACGAATGAGGATGGAGTATTGCAGAAGTCACACCCTGGTCAAAGCAGCAAAAGAGTTGAGTATGTAAAGGAATCCAGGGCCATGGAGCAGGTGATGGGGTCATGAAATTACAGCCCTTGAGCCAAATCTGACCTAGAGGTAACCTTTACTTGGTCCACAAACTAAGAAACTAGATTTTACACCAAAATCCATGATTCCCCTTTGCTATTAACAGTAAAGGGAAAGCCAGGACTCTTATTCTCTCAGATGACAACAGTCAGGTGGAGCAGTGGCTGTTCCCTTTGAACAGCCATGGACTTTCAAATTGGCCAGATTCTCCAAACTGCGACTTTACCCCTGGTATCATCCACCTGGCTCTCACTGGCATCAGACGCTTGACCTTCTGCTGCCCCTGGAAAACAGTGCTAAGGAGTTTGGCCCTTTTTCTGGGGGCAAAGCAGACCTGGCTGGCCACAGGGGACACAGTCATGAAGACCCAGGTCATTTCCTTTGAGTCCCCTCTCCTGAGAGAGCTGACAACAAACTAGTTATGAACAGACACCATCAAAATGTTCTCTGGTCTTTGGAGTCAATTTCCTAGAACTCAGCTTTCCCTTCCCTCCTGCCCTCTCAGTTCTCAAACCCATCTGTAACAATGTTGTCCTGGGAAGTGAGTTGAAATGCCTCTATCCAATTTTACCAAGGGATTCTTCCACCCCAGAACCACTCAGCTTGGCGGTCCTTTGACTCTCGGTTTCCCTGGCCATCCAGGGATGTCTGTGTCTGTCCCGAAGGCAGCTGGCCATTTCCACATGCTGCTCGGGAGAACCTACTGAATCATATCTTGTCTTCAGGCACTGCTGACCCACCACCCTTCTGGGCAGGCATGCCGGGCAGCTTGTGATGGCTTGGGAAAGAAAGACTTAAGTCAAGAGGACAGCAGGCTTAAAACACTCCCAGCCAGAGCTATCAATCGCCCCCGAGGGAGGCGGGCAGGCCTGAATTTTCTCTCAGCAGAGATCCTGTTGATCCATAGCATTTAAACCTATGAAGGAAACCAATGAGATGAGCATCAATAAGCCCAGGCTACAGCCTTACCATTTCAGGGCTTATGAAACTCATGGAGGCAGCACTGACCGCAAAGCACTCATGGGCTGAATTTATTCTTTATACCTACTATGCATCACACCTACTATGAGCTCATCCTCAAAGACCTCACCCTCTACTAAGAAATGCAGTGACTTCCCTGGAGGTCCAGTGGTTAAGAATCTGCCTTGCAATGCGGTGGATGAGCATTCAATCCCTTAGTCAGGAAACTAAGATTCCCACACGCCACCCCTGCAGCACGACTAGAGAGTCTGTGCACCACAGCGAAGATCTCCCATGCCACAACTAATATCCAGTGGAGCCAAATAAATAAATAACTCTAAATACATAAAAAAGAAGTGTAAGCAACTAAACAGATAACTGCTATATGATGCGAAAGGTACGCTGGCTGAGAGATTGACCAAGTATAATGGTGACATGCCTTCAAAACTTTGCTTGGGGATTATTCAGACTTGATTATTTAGACTCAACTTGGAGGAGGCAAGTTGAACTGGATTTTGAAGGATGACTAGGAGTGGCGGGCTGAGAGGCTGAGAAGAAGGGTATCTGGGCAGAGGGAGCAGTTGTGGTATAGAGCTGAGTGTCTTTGGGGCCAGTGAGAACGGGGTTCCTGACCAGACTCCATCATTTACCAACCAAATCAAAGGGCTCAGTTTTCTCATTTCTAAAATGCAGATAATAGAAAGAACTTCTTTTAGGGCCATTTATATAATAGACTAACATTAGCCTCTAATTCAAGTGCAAATTAATTAAAATTAACAAAGATTAAAAATCCAACCCCTTATTCACAATAGTCACCGCTTGATAGCCAAGCTTGATGTGGTAACGGCTACCATCCTGGACCATGCAGAAGAAAGTTCTGTGGGATGGTGGTGATTTAGAGGCTGAAACTTCTGGGTATAAAAGACATAAGTTCCTACTGTATATCACAGGGAACTCTGCTCCGTATTATGCCTGGATGGGAGGGGAATTTGGAGGAGAATGGATACATGTATACGTATGGCTGAGTCCCTTTGCTGTCCACCTGAAACCATCACACCATTGTTAATCAGTTATACTCCACTACAAAATAAAAAGGTTTAAACCAAACAAACAAAAAAAGAAAACAACAGGGGTGGGAAACAACAAAGACTGACTGTATAGCACAGGGAACTATTCCATATCTTGTAATAACCTATAATGGAAAAGGATCTGAAAAAGATATGTGTGTGTGTGTGTTTGACTCACTTTGCTGTACACCTGAAACTAACTCAACACTGTAAATCAACTATACTTCAATAAAAAAAGTTTTCTAAGATATACAAATGCTCAATTACATAATATATAATAATGTATTATTTATATGTTATAAACTTTTTATTTATATAATATATATTATATTTATACAATACATATACAATTATGGGCTTCTCTGGTGGCTCAGATGGTAAAGAGTCTGCCTGCAGAGAAGGAGACCTAGGTTTGATCCCTGGGTCAGGAAGATCCCCTGGAGAAGGGAATGGTAACCCACTCCAGTATTCTTGACTGGAGAATTCCATGGACAGAGGAGCCTGGTGGGCTACAGTCCATGGGTCACAAAGACTCAGACATGACTTAGTGACTAACACTTTCACACTTCATACAATTATAACTTCCAATGGCCTAGAGCAGTTAATCCCAAAGTGTGAAATGATTTGAGGAAAGAGTGGTAGAATCTGGGGACACAGATGAAGAGGAATTAATGTCAGTTGGGAAATGGAGAAACGAGGGAGGGGACGAAGAAAGGAAGGGGGCAGGCAAGCAGGTAAGGACGCTTGTTCCCCATATTTGCCCCCAGAACCATTCCTCTCTTCCCCGTCCTGCCCAGTGCCTGGGAGGCTGATCTCTGCAGACCACTGCGCCAGGGCTCCCTTGCTGCTGCCTTCTGGTACTGTTTGGCTAATGGGAGTGAGAAATAAAACAGAAACCAATTAGCAAAATGAATGATGACCCTAAGAAAGGATAAACTGAACCAGACCTGACATGCAACACAAATTAACCTCAAAGCATTTTAGAATCAACTCATTCAGTCCCATACATTCTAAGATATGACCACAAACTGATACAACACTGAACTCAGTTCTAGAGATAAGACCACACTGACTGTCCCAGGAACCCACCAAGTTCCTAAATTCTGGCAGTCTCTGTCCAGAGCATGCTGACTGCCATCTGTTCTGACACTCTCCTATGGCTCACTCCACATCCACAACCAGACAAGGACCTTCCCTAATGCCTGTCCTTTGATGGTCTTGACATTCTGTTTCAGGGCTATTTTTAATCAAGTCCAGCAACACGCTTTCCTCCTTGTGTCCCCTCATCCTGGGGGTGGTTACAGTTTCTGCAGTTGCCAACCTCTGGGTCCCTCACTATTCCTCCTTTGTTCCCTTAACTCTGCCTTTGGTCAACATAATAACCCTTCATTCAGTGGTCTTTATTTGTGGGCTAATGGAGTTTCTTGACATTGGACAGTGCAAATTACTATTTGCTGTTGGTGCTATTGTTGTTCAGTCATTGAATTATGTCCAACTCCAACTCTTTTGCGATCTCCTGGACTGTGGCCCACCAGGCTCCTTCATCCATGGGATTTTCCAGGCAAGAATACTGGAGTGGGTTGCCATTTCCTTCTTCAAGGGATCCTCCCCACCCACGGATTGAACCCCTGCCTCCTGCATTAGCAGGCAGATTCTTTACCACTGAGCCACCAGGGAAACCTAAATCTCTAATTTATTGCTAAGTAATGTGCTAAGCTGACCTCCCTGGGTTGTCTCTTTACACCTGCAAAATAGGCTCTCATTTTATAGATGAGAAAACTGAGTCATGAGGCTGAGTGACTCAACCAAGACCACATCAATCAAAGCACAGCGCGGGAACACACACCATTCCAATTCTGACATCTGTGTTCTTTCTGCCATTCTGCACGGAACCCAAGTGTGGGTATTTGAAAAAAATGGTTCTTTCTTCCCCTCAAATGAATGTTCTGTTGGCTTCTGGAGGTTGTTCCCAGCCTGTCTGTGTTTTTGTTTTTTTGTGCTCTCTCCCAGTCCTGGCAATACTTTCCATTAAGCTTTCACAGCTTCCCTTCAGAAACTGACATATTTCTTTTACTTCCTCTAAGAAGCAGCTGGCCAAAGAAATCATTCACTTTCCTGGCAGTTCTGACTGTCCATCTCAAATTGGCTTCAGCGCTGGCAGAGGCCAGGAGCCCAGAGACACAGAGGCCATCTGATGACTTTCAAGGAGGGCAGGGTGCCACCCCAGAGCCTCAGAGAGGTCTTTCTCTCCAATACACAAATCTGTTTCCAATTGCATATGCAAAGGTGTGACAGAGGCAAATAATAACAATATACGCATATTCTGAATTCAAACCAGGGAGGAATTACTATAGGCATCAGACAAACTAGGAAGAGTTAGTGTGAAGCAGAAGTTAGTGCTGGGTTTCCCAGGTGGCAGTAGTGGTAAAGACCTTCTTGCCAATGCAAGAGACATAAGAGACATGGGTTCACTCCCTGGATAGGAAGATCCCCTGGAGGAGGGCAGGGGAACCCACTCCAGTATTCTTGCCTGGAGAATTCCAAGGACAGAGAAGCCTGGGAGGCTACAGTCCACAGGGTGACAAAGAATCAGACACAACTGAAGGGATCAAGCACACGCACAGATTAATGTAAAGGGTAACAGAATCTTCCTGGAGAGATGGAACTGGTAACCTCAGAAAGACTGATATTCAGGAGGAGAGTCTCGTAAATGAGACCCCTTAGGTCTTGCTGACATACACATTGCTCTTGGGGAAGAAGATAATGGAATATTACCTGACTTAGCAAAGGTAGGCCCTTGACAGCAACCCTTTATATCTTGGACTGGGAAGTGATGAAATAACCTGCACGAAGAGTCCCTGGGATTCTAGATGAGAATAATCCAAGACAAGATACAAAGTGGCTCAGAGGCTGGGGGGAGTCTTGGTCAGTGACACTCATCTAATATGTGAACCACAGAATTTGTGGGGGAAGGTTGGTACCATATTACATGCAGCTTGTTGGTGGCTCAGTGGTAAAGAATCTGCCTGCCAATGCAGGAGACGCAGGTTTGGTCTCTGGGTCAGGAAGATCCTCTGGAGAAGGAAATGGCAACTCATTCCAGTATCCTTGCCTGGGAAATCCCATGGAGAGAGGAGCTTGGTGGGTTACAGTCTATGGGGTTGCAGAGTCAGACACGACTTAGTGATTAAACAACAACAAAATAACAAAAACTTAATCCAGTCATAGATTTATTCTTCATCAATCAATGAGTGAGAACATAAGCATGGAATTAAAGAGGTGCAACCTTGGAAGCCAAGTTTACAACATCTTGAAAGCAAGCCTAGGATTTGGGCCAGCAATAGCTCCTACCCAGTGTAAACAAGCAGCCACTGGACAGCACAGGACTTGTGTTCAACAGTGACACCATGTGGCAATGAGGAGTTACAGCAAGTATGGACTGAGAAGCTGTTTCAATTTCTTCCCCCACAGGCAACATTAAGCCCTCCAACTGGCTCCTTTTTGAGCTATATAAGCCCTTTGAGATTATGACTAATTCAAGATAGACTTACTGGTCTTCTTGGTACTAAATAATAAACTGGGAAGGTAGAAGGGAAGTAGGTTGTAACAATCACTTTGGGAAACTCAGAGCTTAATTCTAGGGGTGTCACCTGCTGCCTGTAACTTGGACCAAATCACCTCGTTTCTCTGGGCTTAGTCATCTCATGTTCTAAACATCTTTTCCAGATCCAAGACTCATCAGAAGACTGCAAGCTCCGTAACAACAGGGCCAATGTTTTGCTCATCACAGAATTCCCAGAGTCCAATGCACGACACAATGCACTCCCTCATAAGCGCTCATTTAACAACAAAGTTAATGACCTCAGTATGATCTGTCCCTCAGTGAGGTTAGCCTTGAGGCAAATGTAAAAGAAAAATCAGCTTTGGACCAAGATATGGGTCACTTACAGATTTATAGTGGTGCTGAATACATGGAAGACACTGATAAATGTCCATCTCTTTATCTGCCCCTTCCGCTTCCTGTCTTCGCAACTGTTAATGTAATTTTTACTGTCATACATTACATTACTGAGCATGAAGGGAGAGATATAAATGATCTTATTCAGAGGCATTTAAATTTTTTTAAAGGCCAAATAGTCCTATCTTGTAAAAAGGAAAAACCTAGAGGAAAGTACAATATGTAAAACACTTTTAGTCAAAGCTATTCTAATCGGCTGTGTAAGAAAGCAGAAGCCTCTGTGATTGGCAGGATCAGAAGGGGTGGGGCTTCCATCACCGGCAGGGTCAGAAGGGGTGGGACATCCATGACTGGCAGGCTAAGAAGGGCAAGCGCTTTGGCCATGGGTCCGCTCCCTTCTCTCCATCCCGGGGGCCGAACCTGCTTGGAGAGTGCTTTGAATTCTACTGAACACAGCTGGAAAACTGCTCTTCTAATTCAAGCCTTAAGTTTCACAGCTGAGGAAATAGAAGATCAGAGAAGTTACGTGACTCTTGCAGAATCACACATGTCCCCAAGCTTCCCGTAGGGTTGTCTTTATGCTTCCTGGTGACAAAAATGTCTCCATCAGCTTCTTTTCTCCCCAGGCCAGCTGGTTCCTCCCATGAGTGCCTGTTTCCTCCTTTGGCTCCCTGAGGATATCAACACTTGCCTCCTGTCCCAGAA
Organism: Bubalus kerabau; assembly: GCF_029407905.1. Classification (NCBI taxonomy): domain Eukaryota; kingdom Metazoa; phylum Chordata; class Mammalia; order Artiodactyla; family Bovidae; genus Bubalus; species Bubalus kerabau. The sequence goes on along the minus strand of NC_073637.1, from coordinate 11,058,829 downwards.
ACAAACTCTAAGGCTTCCTGGGGCTTCTTGAGATCTTTCAGTGCCAGGCCTGCAAGAAGCCCCAGGCAGGAAGACAAGTGAATAAAGAAAGGCAGGACATTTCCAGGGAACTCAGAGCAGTCCTGGGATCTTGGTTGAAAAAACAGGGAGCTGGACTCTGTGGCTCCACTTGGCTTTGAGTCTGGGTCCCTTTCTTTCTCCATGGTCTCCGGAGTCCCTGGGCTTTCTTTTTTACCAGTAACTCCAATGATAGTCCTTCCTGGTCCAGTGAGGAGGAGAGCAGATGAAAAGACGTCTCAGCATCCATGATGATACTGCGATTGGAGAGAGGCTGCCAGAGCACAGAGATGGGACGATGGACTCACCCTGCTGGGAAAGGATGGGACGGTGGACTCAGCCTGCTGGGAAAGGGCAGGGATGAGGGGCCTGGCAGTGGAGGGAAAACAGACATGGACAAGCTGGGGAGGCATTTCCGGAAAGAATATATTGATAACTAACAAGGAGAAATGGGAAATCTACTGTTAAGGATTCATATGGGGGCAAGTGTGCAAAATGTAATTCATGTAATTCAAGAACTGCCTGTGTTTATTTTTATAATCATTATTATCATCAATGAAAGCAATAATAACTGCAACAGGTAACATTTACTGAAGCCTTGCAATCGGACAGGTACAGTAATCAACATAGTTTGCTTGTTCATATAAGTTGTATGTCTCACAATAACCCTGTGACATAGCAACGGTATCACTCCCATTTTGCAGACAGAGAAATTGAGGCTCAGGGAGGTTAAGTGAATTGCTCAAGATTCCACAGCTAGTTAAGTGGCAGAAACAGGATTCTAGACCAGATCTGTCTGACTCCAGATTCTGAACTGCTAACTATTATCATCTCCCACTGTTCATTCATTCATTCCACAAATATTTATTAAGCCCTACTGTATGCCAGGCACTATTTTATATTTTCTTATGTTGATTCCTGGTATTTGATTTAGAGGCAAATTTCCAGGGGCACAGTGACCTTGTGGAGCCATGCATACACTGGAAGAGGCCCGTAAGCTAAGGAACAATTCATCTCCCCTCTGGCACCCCAAAAAGACTGGCCTGCGTTGACAGGTGTGCCTCAGAGGACGAAGCCAGCTTCCAGCATCATTGCCAAGCAAACTGCAACCCCCAATAGCAAGGATCACAAGTCAGAGACCTGGCGACCTTACTGCATTCCAGTTAAAGGAATGAACTGGCAGTCGCATAAGGATTTTGCAAACAAAAAAGTGAACTGAAGGAGTACAAGCAGGCAGGACAAATTCATATCCTTTTGATCATCAAGTCCTGGAAAACAGGTTCTTCTGTGGCATCTGAATCCCAGCTGTATCATAGAGAACTTGGGGCTGTGAAACTGTAAACTTGGAAGGACCTCAGAACCTTCTAGACCTTTCCAAATGCTGGTGGGTCAGACAGCTGATCACCGTCTCTACCTCACCCAGCAGGTACAACTCACACCATAATTTCTTTATAATTTTAAAGTCAGCTTTCCTTTCCACTTAAATCCAATTACAACATTAGAAAAGGAAACTTTATATCATAACCTCTAATAGGAAAGTCAGATTCCCTCATGTAAATGAGTTACTATTAGAATAAATGTGCTGGCCCCAGGATGTCATTAAGTTCAAAGCAATCAGAAAACAAAGGTAATAAGTCTATGTGTCACCCACGTTCAGTGGGAAAGGCAACGAGCAGCAGGATGGGGAGGTACCCTGCCCGGTCCCCCTGAGTGGCCGCTGCCCATCTGGGACTGGCCACGACACTTCTATGTCCTCACCCGGGAATCCTTCCATGGCCATCCTGTTGTTTGATGACTGCCTTTTCTCATTTACTAGCTGCAAGCCTGTCTGAATAGCTGGGCACCCCAGGCTCGTCTCCTCCACCCTAAAATCCCCCAGCAGCCATTTCCACTGTGGGCTTCTTTGTGTCTCAGCATGGATCTTTTGTCCATGTCTCTTTCACTCTGTTCTCCATGGAAGTGAGGGACATCATACTCCACCGGGGTCACCATGGTGAGGGTCCAGACAAGAATCATCTATCTATAGGAGGAGCAGGCGTGATGGGGTGCCAGGAGGTGAACCCCACTGCCTGCATTGGCTGTCTGCTCATGTAACTAACAGACACGAAGCTGGGCATGTCCCTCAGCTCCCATCCCTATTAAGTGAGGGGTCAGACTGCACAGGCACCTCTCGAGGCAGGACTGCGTCATAGACACACAGCTATGCATGCTGATTAGGCTGGGGGCCATTCCCCCATTTTTGTATTATGGGCTTGGGGTGACTCAGGCAGGGGGCTATGGAAATTGAGTTCCGAAAGCCCATCTAAAGGTAAGATGCAGGGATGAGGTTTCTGATCCCAGGGCCTACAGAAAGCCTGATGACAGAAAACAAAGGCTGAGATTAGCAGGACTCCCGGGTGCCTGAAACACATCTAAACATGTGTAAGTGACTCATGCAGTCACAAAAGCGGAATATGAGCTGAATAGTCTCTATTTTTTTTTTTAAGGGTTAAAAGTGAATTTGGAAAACTTCATCTGAATAAATCTTGGAATTGATTTTTTGAAAAATTCTTCAGGGTTTATTAAAGTAATGGGTTTTTAACGGAGGACAAATGGTGATCACTTTTGATCATGGGAAGTAGCAAAGATTCACTATGAACAAACTGCATCAGAGTCACTTATGTCTATATTTAATAAGACATCTAACCCAGCAGTTTAAAGTTATCTATTTAGTCAACAAAGCTTTATGGAACATCTATAGTCTTCTTCTACGACTGAAAGACTTTCACTTCACTTCACTCCTCATCAAAACACAAATAAGGACCCAGAAAACAGGCAAAATTTCCTACCTCATAACCATACTAAAAACCAAAAAGGGTAAGTTGACTTTGCCAGAATTAGTAGAGACTCTTCATTAACAATGTTCAGTGAATTCAAACGTGTAAAGTGCTTGAAACATAGAAACACTAATTGTTCACTGTTATTCATTTAAAGTCGAAGGAGCTGGACTGAGAAACCATACTGGTGACCTTGGCAGACACTGTCTTAGGAAAGAGAGAGGCCCGAACAGGCTGAAAAGTGCAAAGAGGAGCAGTGGGTTGGACAGTGTCCCTCACAATTCATGTGCACCCAGGACTTCAGAATCCAAAGATGTGGCTGGTTAAGATGAGCATGGCACTCCCCTGGTGGTCCAGTGGTTAAGAATCTGCCTTGCAATGCAGGGGATGTGGGTTTGATCCATGGTCAAGGAACTAAGAACCCACATGCCACAGAGCAACTAAACCCAAGAGTCACAACTACTGAGCCCATGCTCTCCAGAGCCTACACAGCACAACTACAGCATCCACGCACTGCAAGGAAAGATCCTGAGTGCCGCCACTGAGACCCGACTCAGCCAAATAAATAAATAAAAATCTATACAAAGAATGGCTGTCTGAACTACAAAACACAGGATGGATTTTAAAAAAGATAAGTTCACACTGGATTAGGCTGGGCCCTAAATTCAATGACTGGCTTCCCAGGTGGCGCTAGTGGTAAAGAATCTGGCTGCCAATGCAGGAGATGCAAGAGTTGCAGGTTTGATCCCTGGGTCGGGGAGATGCCCTGGAGTAGGAAATGGCACCCTACTCCAGTATTCTTGCCTGGAAATTCCATGGACAGAGAAGCCTAGAGGGCTACAGTCCATGGGGTTGCAAACAGTTGGAAACAACTGAGCCCATAGACAAAAAATTCAATGACTGGTGTCCTTATAAAGTGAGGAGAGACAAAACACACAGGCAAGAGGCCATGTGAAGATCGAGGCAGAGACTGGGGGTGATGTATCTACCAGCCAAGGAACACTGAGAAATGCTGGCAGCTACCAGAAGCAGCAAGAGGCAAGGCAGGATTCTTCCCTGGAGCCTTCAGAGGGAGCATGGCCCTGCCCACACCTTGATTTCAGACCTCCAGCCTCCAAAACAGTGAGATAATAAATGTTTGTTGTTTTAAGCCACCCAGGTTGCAGCACTTTCCTACTGCACCCTAGGAAACTGCACAGGAGACACTGAACCCTCCTCTCTGCTGGCATAGAAGCAGGCTCTGCATCTCCCAGATAAGTGGGCAGCCCCCTGTCTGCTTGTATGTGCTGCTTTATGACTTGGCCAACGTTGCATTCTGTCACTTTCTTCTCCCAATCTTTTCATCTCCAGGGAAAAGACAAAGCAGAGAGCATCCTGGGGGATGCGGTTACTGCAGGAGAAACACGCCACTGGGGATGGAGACAGGAACAGTTTGGGGGCTTCGTTCCTGGGTCTTGGGACTCTTCGTGGGCTGCACCACTGCAGATGGACAGAAAGCTTAGGCTGCCTGGGAATGGAAGCTCCCAGTTCATCAACACTACACAGTGAATGCCTGTAAGACCAGCACTGGGGCCAGAGAGGGCTGTGCACACCAGACTCCTGGGTGCACCCCTGCCATCACTCACGTGGCAGCGGGCAAGGCCAAAGGCAGGCCATGCAAGTCTGCCTGTTGCCAAACACCGGCCTGGAGAGACACCCCTTATCTGGACATGAATAAAGAGGAGGAAAATAGCAAAAACAAAGCCCACAAAAAGAACAGCATGACCAGAGTGGAAGAGAATGTTATCCGGAAGTCTCTACAAAGAGGACACCTCTGGCAAAAGGGAGACTGAATGGTATTTTAGAAAAGTAGAAAGGGCTTTTGCAAAAGGACGTCAGAGAACCTAGCTTCTATGAACACAGGAACAGGGAATTACAAGATCATTTGCAATGAGAGAAGAACTGAGTATGTCCAAAGGTAAATAACTCCATGAAGAAGACGGCTGAAAAAATCCTTCAGAAAAATGGTAGCACGTGGATTGCAGAAGAAGATGTCAAAGGAATAACCTACAAGGACTTTTCATAATTTGAATCGGTAAATCATTTGATCAAATTTACTGTCCATTCTTGAAATAAAAAAATCTAGTAAACCAAAAATGAAAGAGTATTTTGTTGACCTGAGAAACAGTCTGAGTGGTGAGCTATGACATGGGGATTCAACTAAAGGCATGCACAAGGACCCACAGTATCATCAAAGTAATTTAATATTATCCCTTTAAAAGGAGTAGTCAGGGGAATTTGAAACCAGAAATAGTTCGTGCTTTTGCATGTCCCATTACTAACACAACCGTCTACCTCCAGTAATGGCAAGAGGAATATCCAATGAAGCCTCAAAAGGACTAAACGTTGGTGAACACTTTACATAAAGTTGCTAGTTGAATCTTCACAATAACCTTAATGAGGCAGGTGCAATCATTATACTCAATAAACAAATAAGGAAAATGAAAAACCAAGAGGTCGGTTTGCTCCAGATAATGGTAAGTTGAGAGCTAGACACACTGGCTCTGAAATCCATGTCTGGATGAGAACTCCCAAGCAAATCAGCTAAAAACAAACAGCAACCAAACCAATCAAACCAAGCATTACAATGAATAAACAAATAAGAGCCCAGGCTGTAAAATGGCTGAATATAAAAATAAATACATGTGCCCCAAACAGTACATATACAGGAAAGATAAAAATGGAAAAAATAATTTCAGGGAAATTAGCAAAACCAACAATAACTCTGGCAACCAAACAACGAGGGACAGAAAATTCGAACATGAATTATTCAGACCTGTAGGAAGGCAAACAAAGGAAAAACATGTTTCTGGAAGAAAAGACTAACTATGAAGATCTTGGTCATTTCCTGATTAATTTTAAGTGCATTATAGTTCTTACGAAAACCCAAAGACTGTGGTGGAGAGATCTGATTAAACTGATGGATTCTAAAGTAAACCTGGGAGAATATCCCAGAATGTTTGGAAAAATAGAGTAATGAGACAGGCCTTTCCCTAAAAGAAAATGATAGTGAAAATTGTTAAGAGAGAAAAACTATGAGTTCTCATAAGAAAAACTTTTTTTTCTTTTTTCGTCCTCTCTTTCGTTGGTATCTAAGTAAGATGATGGATGGTCATAAACTTACGGTGGTCATCATTTTATAATATATGTAAATCAAACCATTGTGCTGTACACATAAAGCTTACACAGTGATAAATGTCAACTACATGTCAATAAAACTTGAAAAATAGTTAAGTATCTTAATAATAAAAATAAGGTATAAGAATTATGACTTGCATTACAAGAGTCGTTGGGCAAAAGAAATGAAAAGAGGCCCCAGTGACATGGCACTTCATTTATGGGAAGGTAGCTTCAGGAACAAGTGAGAGAAAGAATAACTCAATAAATGTTTTTCAAAACAATTAGCAAAATTACATATTTCCTCTACTCTAATTCAAACAACAAAAGAATGCTGGGAGTCCTAAGCGGGTGTGATGTGAGAAAAAGTCTTTAAACAAGAGCAGTCAGATGAACAAGTAAGGTAATGACCATCCTAGCAGGCAAGAAGATAAGTGTTCAATGCAGGTGTGACAGAGCAAAATGTGTCCAGACATTCGCAGGAAATTGTTTAGGTTGGAGACAGAGTTCCAGAATAGGGAAGAAGACCATGAAGGTAAATTGGATTTCTTAGGGAGTTTAGGCTATCCTAAAAGTGATGAAGAATCCATTACAGAATCTAATTTTAAGAAGATAAAAGACAGAGTCAGGTTAGGATTTTAGGAAATTCGCTTAGTTGGCTATATGAAAGTGAAACCAGAGACATAGGAAATTGAATATAATTAGGAGGCTGTCACAAGAGCCCAGGTGAAATACGACAAAGGTATGGAATAGGGCAGGGAGGATGCAGAGAGAACAGTGGTTTGGTACAGAATCAAGAGATGCTTATGTAGTAGAATCAACTAGACAAACGGTTACCTGGGCGAGGAAGGTGAGGTCGTGGTTCCTGGTTGGTGACTCCAGAACACTGATGGAATTCAGGAGGCAGAAGGGATAAAGGTTAGAGAAGCTTTACATGACACGTGGCCAAAAGGACTTGGGCTGTGACTCTAGGGGGTTAAAAAGGTAAAAGTTCATACTCCTAGGGTTTGACTTATCCAGTATTCACCTTAAAATAAAAGTTGCTTCTCCCTGGCTCCTTTTTCTTTGGGGTCTTCGGGGTTGTAACACAGCTTCCTTTCTCTTCTGTAAGTACTTTCTTTGAGCTGGAAGATGACATTTCTCCTTAACAGCTCAGTTCCTGTTGTTTTTCCTTTTACAAGGACAAGCTATACCCTTTATTTTTCTTATATCTGAAATATTTCTATTCAATTAGCTAATTTCTCCCTGAAGTCATATCCTTCACTTTAATAAGAGGAAAATGAGGCCACTCTATGTATTATTAAACTTCATTTCAGGCTGAAACTGAATTATAAACTAGCAATAGTTCCTCTCATGTATCCCACGTTATTGGCCTATGATTCATGCTTCTGAATGGTTCCCCATCTTTGGGAGGCAGTAGAGGAACTGTCTTAAAGGAGCCTGAATTGTAGTTCAATGAATACTTTCAGGAAGTCTGTAATTTTGGAAATTGTTATTCAAATATTCTTATTAACAATGACGCTGGAACAGGGAACCTGTTTCAGGCTTTATACATGTGAGTTACTGTTTCTTTGTTTATTTTCTTTTCCTGAATGCAGTGGTATTTTAGAAGACCACATGGATCCCCAGGTGAGGTGGGGTGATGAAATAGGCCCATTTTATCCAAACTCTCCAATTTAAGCAGCTCATTCTGGCCCCATCCTGTTCTGAAATCCTGTACTTAAATAGTCGGCTCACCTTGTCTGCCTTGAACCTTCTTTGCAATCACTCTGACTGGCACAGACTACTCACCACCTCATAGAGTTGCGTGTTAGCAAGGAGATGAGAAATAATGGTTAAGAATGAAGTCTCTAAGGTCAGACAGACTTGGTTAGAATCTTGCTTCTGCCAGTTCCTCAGCTCTGTGACTTGTGGGCAAGCTCCTGATGTCCCAAGACTCTGATTCCTCATTTGCAAAGTGTGGAAAAAGAGGTTCCTCCTAGACAGGCCATTCAGGCCACTGTGAGATTCAGTGCATGACCCCAGAGAAGCGCTAGTACAGCAGAGGAAGTATTCATCCCACACACATACTCACCACATATCACGCAGCCTGGGACCAAGTACCACTGCCATCTAGCTGTGTGGCCTTGGCCAAGTCACCCACCCTCTCTGAATCTCAGCCGCCATCACAACAAAATGAGGGAAAGGGATGTGACTCACACAGTCAGGGAAACATTCTGCTGAGTGCCTGTTCTATGTGAGACACAGAAGCATCATTTGACCCTGAATCCACGGCCCCTAGAAACCCTGGATCCTGCTCTTTAAGGATCCCATGTCTTTGGGGAAGTGCTTCGGATTGGCAGGAAAAACATTAGGGCATGAGTGCAGGAATCAGCTAAGGGTTGGAGATGCAATAAGAGATGAATGCTAAAGATCAAAGAGGAAGGTTTCAGGGAGACTGAATTTTAACAAGATAGAACTATGTTCCCCAAATGCCTCTGAGAAGTCAAAGGATGGGGTGAACCAAGACAATCAGTACCAGGGAAACTAAGTGAACAGGCAGACTGGGAGGTGAAGACATGTTTAGGAGATGATAATATTTCAATATGAGTTTGAGCAAACTCCAGGAGAAGGTGAAGGATAGCAAAGCCTAGCGTGCTGCAGTCCATGGGGTTGCAAAGAGTCGGACACCATTTAGTGCATTACTCAGTCATGTCCGACTCTTTGCAACCCCATGGACTGTAGCCCGCCAGGCTCCTCTGTCCATGGGGATTCTCCAGGCAAGAATACTGGAGTGGGTTGCCATGCCCTCTTCCAAGGGATCTTCCCAACTCAGGGATCGAACCTGAGTCTCACACACTGCAGGCAGATTCTTTACCGTCTGAGCCACCAGGGAAGACCACCATCTAGTGACTGAACAACAGTATTTCTCCATTTAACCCAGTGTCAGGAAATGCCACAAAAGCCAGAGTCACTTCTGCTCATAAAATGGAGAGATTACAGATTACTGGGGAAACGCAGGCTCCGAGAGTTTGGGTACCACATTCAAGCCTGAGATCACACAGCTGATGCGATGGTCTGCCATCACTTTCTATTAGAAACCTTCTTCTCAGTCCTGGGCAACTAAAATATGAATCCACAGTTTGGGTCCCCTCACTGGGGTGACTCTCCAACATCCCAGAGCTTGAGCTGAGTGGGGAGACTCCCCTTTCGCATTGCCCTAACTGCAAAGCCACAGTGGGCACAGTGACGACCATCTATCTGTGGGCTCGTTTTTCATCCCGCATCCCGCACTCTGCCCTGAGAGCAGGGTCTCACTCATCTCGTCTCCTAGCACCCAGCAGGCTCAGGACTTATTTGGTGAGTGAGTTGAAAGAATAAATCAACACACAGGCGCCTGGAAAAACATGCCTGAGATGAGAAGAGAGAACAGAGGCAGATTCCGCGCTAATCTGAGACAGGCTGCCCAGGACTCTGCAGGTCTCCGTAGTTGGCCTGACCCTGGTCTGATGGTCCGTGAATTCAGGAGCTGCTGAGCGTGAAGCAGCTGTACTGCCCGGGGGTGATGGATGATGGCTACAGTCCCTCTGGACCCCACATCCTCCTCTCATGCCCATGTATAATCCTTGGATCACTGACGCAGCATGATGTAATGGATTTTCCATTGCTCTAACGGTCTGGCCCGTCAGTGTGGATTTATCACAACATACACAGGGACACGGGGGTGTGAAGGCTGCCTAGGACTCTGCAATGGAAGACTTGAATCAAAATGAAGCGTTTACTTAGGCCAACGTCAGTCTTACCCTCTCAGCTCATTGGAAACAATCCCTCCCACCCCCTGCCATCCCCACAGCCCCTCCCTTTTCTTGGTTGCACAGCAATGTGGGACCTTAGTTCCCCAACTAGGGATCAAACCTGCGCCCCTTGCAATGGAAGTGCAGATTCTCAACCACTGGACTGCTAGGGAAGTCCCCCCACAGCCCTGATGGTGGCCAGACTTGGACAAACATAGCTCCCTTCTTGAACTACATGTTGAATGAATAAACAGAATAAAGCGAATAGATGCCTGCTATGATTCCCAATGAACACACAAGATCTTCTTTCCAACAAAAAATAAAGCTGTCAATTTTGAAAGTATAATATTCTTAGAATTTTTAATATATAGTTGAATTTGTACAGTTTCCAGGTTTCCAGCACACTCACACATCACTTTATCTGGTGATGAAGATGGTAGGCTCTGGAGTCCGAATACCAAGGTTATATTCCTGGTTCTATCACTTATCAGCTATGACCTCAGACAAGTCACCAAACTCTCAGACCTCAGTTTATTCATCTGCTTAAATGAAGATGATAACGCTTACTGGCATAGGCCTGATGCAAGGAACAACTGGGTTAAACACAGGTCAAGAGCATAACTGTCTCATGTGAACGCAGGCCTTGTCTTATGAGAATGGCATTACCTGCCTGTTTTACAGATAAAGCAACTGAGGCTCAGGAAGATGACCTGATTTGCTCAAGGTCACAGTGTCATCAAAACCCAGGACATCCAGCTCCCCACTGCCCACCAGCCAGAGTCACTTTCCAGTCTGAAATTTACCCAGATTGTTCACAATCCAGGTGGTTCTGCCTGACCCTTTCACCCCGCTTAATTCTGAGGGCGCGAAGCAGCTCACATTCAAAGCAGTAGCTGGGACTTGATCTTCCAGAAGGAAAGCTAATACATCCTGACAGCCCCGCCTGCTCAGAGCCAGAGCCTCTGAAATTACATTCAGCACCAAGCGGAAGACGGAAATCTTAATGAATCTATGAGCTGCTGTTATTTACAGCAAATGAGAAAACCAGTTGATGCTGGTATCTGAAGAAGCTTCAAACTGCTCACAGCCTCCGGGTACCTCCATCCACACCTGCTGAAGACCCTTTACCCATTCGCAACTGTAGGAAGTTCCTCTTCACCCACATTCCCTTTCACAAGTGGTTCTCAACAGAGGCTGCACATGAGAAGCACCTGGGCACCATTTGAAAAACAAATAAATGAGCAGAAGTATGTGAGATCTACCCACAGAGAGGCCAGATTCAAAAGGTCTAAGGTGGGACTTTGTCTTTGCTTTCAAAAAGCTCTAGGTGACTTAAATGTGCAGGCAGAGTTGAGAGCTGCTGGGGTAGGTAGTGGTTATTGAATGGCTGGTTGGATGGAGACATAAAGCCGTCCTATTGTGTAGAGCACAGAGGTGCTCAGGAGTCACAGAAACTCATGTTACCTGATATACAGTGCATTATCTCCCCAGCTGGACCCCACGCCTCCCAGGTCCTTCCAGGTTCTTACTACCTCACCAAAATCTAGAAGAGGGCTCCTCTTTGCCCTCCCAGGTCCTTCCAGGTTCTTACTACCTCACCAAAATCTGGAAGAGGGCTCCTCTTTGCCCTCCCAGGTCCTTCCAGGTTCTTACTACCTCACCAAAATCTGGAAGAGGGTTCCTCTTTGCCCTGCTAGAACCTGGCTTTGGCATCACTATCTCACTCTGTTAAAACTGCCTAGGCATCACCTTCTCACCCTGCTGAAACCCTAACCATGGACCCCCGCCACCTTGTCCTGCAAAAACCTAGCCCTGGCACCACCATCTTGCCCAGTTAAAACTTGGCCCCTGGCACCACCATCTCACTCCACTAAGATCTGGGCCGGTACAGCTGTCTTGTAGGAGCCTCGGGTTTGCCATGGATACTGTCTTCTCCCTCTGCTACCCCCTCCTCTCCTTGAGGCCCTGGCCACCCCTTCCCTGGGCTACTGTGGGTCTCCCTGTTTCCATCCGCTCTCCTTCCACAGACAGAGAAAGGGGCATCTAAGCAGACAGTCCGATGTCACTTTCAGGCCGGACACTGACTCCAACAGGATAAAATGCAAGCTTCTCACACGCCCACAACCTCAGCAAGGCCTTCACAATTTCCCCTCCTTTTTTGCGACTTCGCATAGCATATTCAAAAGCAGAGACATTACTTTGCCAACGAAGGTTCGTCTAGTCAATGCTATGGTTTTTCCAGTGGTCATGTACGGATGTGAGAGTTGGACTGTGAAGAAGGCTGAGCGCCGAAGAATTGATGCTTTTGAACTATGGTGTTGGAGAAGACTCTTGAGAGTCCCTTGGACTGCAAGGAGATCCAACCAGTCCATTCTGAAGGAGATCAGCCCTGGGGTTTCTTTGGAAGGAATGATGCTAAAGCTGAAACTCCAGTACTTTGGCCACCTCATGCGAAGAGTTGACTCACTGGAAAAGACTCTGATGCTGGGAGGGATTGGGGGCAGGAGGAGAAGGGGATGACAGAGGACCAGATGGCTGGATGGCATCACTGACTCAATGGACGTGAGTCTGAGTGAACTCCGGGAGTTGGTGATGGACAGGTTGGCCTGGCGTGCTGCGATTCATGGGGTTGCAAAGAGTTGGACACAACTGAGCGACTGATCTGATCTGATTATTTCCACCCAAGCCAAACTTATTTATATTCATTTCTAGAACACTCTGTCCACCAGCGTACCTCTGTGCTTTCATCCAGGCTGTTCTTTTTGCCAAGAACACCAGCACACCAGTGTACCAGGTGCAATCCTACTTGCTCTTTAAGGGCTATTAAACATGGTCAAAGAACCTAGCATCACAGGCAGTGTCCTAGGCAGGTGGTTCCCAGCAGGACCTGCATCCCCAACATCACTGCTTAAAATCCCCTCTACAGTCCTATGGGAAAAGTGTCACTATCACTTTTTAATATTCAGTTACTTTACTTATTTGCTGCTGTGGGTCTTTAGTTGCAGCATGCAGGATCTTCCAGTTGTGGCATGTGGGATCTAGTTTCCTGACCAGGGATCGAACCCAGGCCACCTGCATTGGGAGTGTGGAGTCTTAGCCATTGGACCGCAGGGAAGTCCCAATGTATTATTGTTATGTCTACCTTACAGGTGAAAAGACAGGCACAAAAAGGGCTCCTCTAGCACATTTTCTGGATAATGGCTTGGATATAGTTTCAGGGCATTGTTTGGTAGCAGTGAGTGAGCAGAGAAGGGAGTCAGAGCAGAAGGAGGAGAGAGAGAAGCAGAAATGGGCTTGAGGAGGGAAGAACTCACATAGATGTCTGGCCAGTGAGCAGTTCTTGGGGATGCATTCATCAAACAACATGTATGCTGAGTCGCTCAGTCATGTCCTATTCTTTATGACTCTATGGACTGTAGCCCACCAGGCTTCTCCGTCCATGGAATTTCCCCGGCAAGAATACTGGAGTGGGTTACATTTCTTTCTCCAGGGGATCTTCCCAACCCAGGGATAGAACTCGCATCTCTTGTGTCTCCTGCATTGGCAAGCGCATTCTTTACCACTGAGCCACCTGGGAAGCCCCATCAAACAGCAGGGATGTCTGACAACAGTTTAATGGTCTGCTGCTTAGTTCATGGTTCACTTCTCGCATCTCTGATAATATCCTTATTCTCCATACATTCAACTCTCCTCATCCATGCTCCCAGGGAGGGATTTAGAAAGAAATCAAGGCAAGAGGCTTAGTGGGACATCTCTGTTGGCTCAGAGCAGAGAGGGGAGCAGGCACTGAGAGAAGGCAGGACTGAGATGGACAGTCCACTGGAGCAGGTAACTCAGAGCCAGGTGACGGACACAGACATCTGCCTGTTGCCACCCCCTCCCCTGACCAACAGCAGAGGTGTTGGGAGAACAGAAAAGAACTCACTGGGTTTCCCAGGATAAGTGAAATAAAGATAAGTAGGCACTATCCTTTATTTAAATCTCAAAGATACTGGGGTGCATGCTCAGTTGCTCAGTCGTGTCTGACTCTTTGTGATCCCACGGACTGTAGCCTTCCAGGCTCCTCCGTCCATGAGATTCTCCAAGCAAGAATACTGGGATGGGTTGCCATTTCCTCCTCCGGGGGATCTTCCTGACCCAGGGATCAAACCCACATCGTGATGTGCCAAAGCACACAGGCCACACAGGCCAGGCCTTCAGATGGCGGAGACCGGACAGACAGACCAAATGTGTTTCTCTGGTCACTTGCTCAGCTCAGATGCATCTGCATAGCAATCTTGGAGCAGAAGATGTCATCTTTATCCGTAGATGCTGGTTCTGAACTGTGCAGGCCACCTCCATGTAACCAATTAAAAACAGGCCTGCTGTGAAGGCTTTTGGCCACAGTCAGTGATGACCCATCTCTGGGAATGGAAATTCCCCAAATAATTACATTTCTCCATGCAGCCCACAGATAAGTGCAGACGGGGCCACTTGCAAGGTGATTAGATTGGCACCGAATGGAGCACCCCAGGCCCTTTGTTTCAGAGAGCAGTGAGTGTGTTTGCAGGACTCAGAGCTCCCCGTATTCCTCTCCTGCATGTACCTTCCCCGCCCATCACAGGCTGGTGAGGCTTCACCTGCCCCCAGGAGAGCAGTTTCCACTTGTATCAGCCCCTATGCTCCAGGGGGCTTCCCTGACTCAGTGGTAAAAGGATCTACCTGAACTGCAGGAGATGCAGGTTTGATCCCTGGATTGGGAAGATCCCCTGGAGAAGGACACGGCAACCCACTTCAGTATTCTTGCCTGGGAAATCCCATGGACAAAGGAGACTGGTGGGCTGCAGTCCATGGGGTGGCAAAAGTGTTGTACACAATGTAGCAGCTAAACAACAACAACAAAACTGTGCTCCATACAGAGGTACACACTCATGGTTGACTACTCAGACACCTGCCTTCTTTCTCCCCAACCAAACCCACCCAAACTTATGGATAGAAGGAAGATAGAGAAGAAATCTCATGGCCCTAGGAAAGAGGAGACATGAAGTTGACTGATCCAAGTCAGGCCTATGGGTCAAACCCAGCAAATCCAGCCTGTAACATGCTTTTGTAAATAAAAACTGCACTGGAGACAGCCATGCCCATTCATTTATGGGTTGTCTATAGCTACTTTCACACTACAATGGCAGGGTTGAGTAGCTGTGACAGTGATCATGGTCCTCAAAGTCTCAAGTACTTACTTTATTATTTGGCCCTTTATAGAAAAAGACTGAGATGAGCTTTGGCCTGTCCCATTAGCAGTGAAGTTTCTGACTCTACGGTGGGGCTACTACATCAAGGATTGACTTAACCCTCTTCAGTATCAACCTCTCTGCTATGACCCCACGTGACAGATTTGACACAATGCCTTGAACCAGGCTCTCCACAGGGTGAGCATATATCCCTCCAAAGCAGAATTCCCACTTGAGAAGCTGGCCGCCTGCAACTATGGTGCCCAGTATGTACCACCCTGACCCGGGCCCTGTAGCATCTCCCACCCTCAGAATGGACTTCCTGGGACATCAACACCCCCAAGACCAAAACTGTCTTGCTTTCAATGCTTTATAAGCCGTGGGTTTCTGGAATACTCAGTCTCCATAATCTCCATCTTTTTCTCCCCCCATATCTTCAACTGCAATCCTGGTACTGATGACTTCCAGTCTCTCTTGTTAGCTTTGATCACTGTGCTGAGCTCCAGATTCATTTAACCACCTGTCTACTGGACTCTCTCATTTAAATATTCCACTATCACCACATCCGATCATGTATATGCCTGAACTCACCAAATCTGATCCACAGTTTTATCTTTCTCCTGGGTTCTCCGTCTTGTTGCCATTCAGTCGCAAAATCATGTCCAACTCTTTGCAACCCCATGGACCTGCTCTTTACCATCTCCCGGAGTGTGTTCAAATTCATGTTCATTGAGTCAGTGATGCTATCCAACCATCTCATCCTGTCACCCCCTTTTTCTCCTGCCATCAATCTTTCCCAGCATCAGGGTCTTTTCCAATGAGTCAGCTCTTTGCATCAGGTGGCCAAAGTTTTGGAGCTTCAGCTTCACCATCAGTCCTTCCACTGAATATTCAGGATTGACTTCCTTTAGGATTGACTGGTTGGACCTCCTTGCAGTCCAAGGAACTCTCAAGAGTCTTTTCCAGCACTACAATTGGAAACCATCAATGATCCTGGGTAAGGTTCTAACACCTGGTTCTATCTACCTTGAATGTCTCATAAACAGCCCCAAACTTGACATGTCCCAAACTTTACTGTCTTCCCCCCACACCTGCTCCTAGCTTATTTTGGGAAATGGAAACATCATTGAACTTGTCATTGACTCAAAACTTGGACTTATTCCTCAATTAATCCATTTCCACCAAGTCACTGATTTCACCTCCCTTTTTCTAGTATTTCCCCCTTTTGTCATGTCCCTGCACTAGCTGAGTTGAACGCTGTAACCAGATGAAACACCGAGACAACTAACACTCTGCGCCTTGCCCACCTCCACTACCACTCAGCTGCAGGAACAGCCTTTGTAAACACGGCTGTGTCACGTCCCACTTGACGCAATATGCCTGCGTCCCTTACACAGGAAAGCACACATTCCTGGTCTCAGCACCTATGGCTCCCACGACCTGATCCCTGACAACCTCTCCAGCCTGCTGGCCCGTGGCTACTTCCGCATCTGAGTTTATGCAACAGCAACCACACTCTGCTTGCGGTCTCTCTGAAATCTCACACAGCTTCATTCCTCCACATCTTGGCTCTTCACCCTGTTCCCTCAGTCTGTAACACTTTTCTGGATTTTTCCATCGGAAATATCCTACACACCTTTCAATACGGTCAGATGTCGACCCACTCTCCGGAAGCTCTCTCTGATGCCTTATATTTCCAAATGTTCATGACCAATGGACATACTCTCCATCTCTATAGTTTACATACACTTCAGTTTTTATATCTTTATCTCATGATAATGTCTTTCCTTGTGTTCTTCTTGGCAAAACTGAGAAAAAAATTTTTTTTTGAGAGAGGCGACCTTTTTTCATCTTTGAACCCCTAATCTCTAGACATAACATCTCAAAATCAGTAGATATTTGTTAAATGGGTGAAATGAATAAAAGGAGAAAGAAAGAATGGCTGAGCGTAGACAGACTCTGGGCTTCCCAGGTGGCATTAGTGGTAAAGAACCTGCCTGCCAGTGCAGGAGACATAAGAGATGAAGTTTGGATCTCTAGGTTGGAAGATCTCCTGGAGAAGGACATGGCCACCCACTCTAGTATTCTTGCCTGGACAATCCCATAGACAGAGGAGCCTGGCGGGATACAGTCCATGGGTCGCAGAGTCGCACGTGACTAAAGCAACTTAGCATGCAAGCAGGCAGACAGCCTCTGGCCCTCAGCTATCCCTGTAAGATCACTCTTCTTTCATCTTCTCCTGACCCTGTTAACTGTATCTCTAAGAAAGGACCACCCTTGAGGAAAAGGCAAGTGAACACAGTTTAATGTGAGAACCAAGGATAATTACCAAACAGTATTTCCCTTTTTATTAAGGAACCATTTTTGAACATCTACTAGGTGCCAAATACGGAGAAGGCAATGGCACCCCGCTCCAGTACTCTTGCCTGGAAAATCCCATGGACGGAGGAGCCTGGTAGGCTGCAGTCCATGGGGTCACGAAGAGTCAGGACTGAGCGACTTCACTTTCACTTTTCACATTCATGCATTGGAGAAGGAAATGGCAACCCACTCCAGTGTTCTTGCCTGGAGAATCCCAGGGACGGGGGAGCCTGGTGGGCTGCCGTCTATGGGGTCGCACAGAGTCGGACACGACTGAAGTGACTTAGCAGCAGGTGCCAAATATGGCGCCAAGTTCTCTACACCTATATTATCTTAAATAATTAGGTGAAGGATGATGTATCAGCTCCTCTTTTACAGAATGAGGAAACTGAGGCTACATAGCCATCTTCCCAGGGTCTCCCAGCTGGAGAGTGAAGGCACAGGGGGTGGGGCCCAGCTCTCCAGCTGTTGTCATGGTAACCCCCCCAACCGCCCCCACTGAGTTATCCCGTGATTGTGCTCCCCCGTTATTTCACTGATTTGAGAAGCAAAGTTAGAGGCCTCCCAGACAGAATAAATGGAGAATAATAGTGTGTGTCCTAGTTAATTTAAAAAAATTAATAAATCAGGGCAGCGTGTTCCCTGGCCTCCATCCACTGTTTCTAGGATCACCACACGCCACAGCTCGAGAGGAGCAAGGAGTGGGCAGAGGCAACACCCACACAGGGACAGGCCTGCTTGCTCCAGCCTTTTCCTGAGGCCCTGGAGGGATGGATGGGCGAAGATGAGGACTCGCCCAGTAAAGAGAGAAATCGGCCAAGGGTGAGCAGCAGATGGGTTTCAGAAAATGTTGTTATTTGGGATGGAGGCGGGGAACAGTGTGCTGAGGGTGGAAAAATGGTCCCTTCTAAGGTCCAATACAGAGCTGGAACTTTGGTCAAGACCCTTCCTTACTTTTGGCCTCAGTTTCACATCCTGCAAAGCAGATGGTGGCTGGTGTTATGAGCTAAATGGTGTCCGCCACAATTTCGTATCAAGTCTTAACCCATAGTCCTCAGAATGTGACCTTATTAGGAGATAAGGTCTTCACAGAGGAAATTAAATTAAAACCAGGTCATATTGATGGATCCTAATCTTCTGTAATTGTCTTTTCAACTTTATTGAGGACTTTTGGGGTACACATTTAGGGTGTTGGTTAGAGTACAGGGAGTCTCAGCCTCAGTTTAGTCACTCAGTCATGTCCGACTCTTTGCGACCCCGTGGACTCAGCATGCCAGGCTTCCCCATCCATCACCAACTACTGGAGCTTACTCAAACTCATGTCCATCAAGTCAGTGATGCCATCCAACCATCTCATCCTCTGCCATCCCCTTCTCCTCCTGCCTTCAATCTTTCCCAGCAATAGGGTCTTTTCCAATGAGTCAGTTCTTTGCATCAGGTGGCCAAAATATTGGAGTTTCAGTTTCAGCATCAGTCCTTCCAATGAATATTCTGGACTGATTTCCTTTAGGATGGACTGGTTGGGTCTCCTTGCAGTCCAAGGGACTCTAAGACTCTCAAGAGTCCTCAACACCACAGTTCAAAAGCATCAATTCATCGGCGCTCAGCCTTTTTTATAGTCTAACTCTCACATCCATACATGACTACTGGAAAAATCATAGCTTTGACTAGACAGACTTTTGTTGGCAAAGTAACGTCTCTGCTTTTTAACATGCTGTCTAGGTTGGTCATAGCTTTTCTTCCAAGGAGCAAGCGTCTTTTAATTTCATGGCTGCAGTCACCATCTGCCCAGAACTTGACAATAATATGGAGAAGGAAATGGCAACTCACTCCAGTATTCTTGCCTGGAGAATCCCATGGACAGAGGAGCCTGGAGGGCTATAGTCCATGCGGTCACAGAGAGTCGGACATGACTGAAGTGACTTTGCATGCATGCATGACAAGAATAAGAGCTCAATAAATTATTATTTATTATCACTAAAGGCTATAACAACATTGAAAGTGATGGTGATGTGACAGTGAAAATACGACAGTGACAAGGATGTTGGTGATAACTGAGGATGCTGACAGGGACAGTGGTGGTAATGGTGATGACGATGTGAAAACAGAGGTGAAGATGATGGTGTTGATAATGGTGGTGACAGTGATGTTGGTGTGATAATCACGATGATGTCACAATGCTGGTGACAGTAATAGTGAGCATGGTGGTGATGCTTATCGCATGGCATGACCTTAGCTGTTCCCACTCTCCCCACCACTGAGGACCCCATAGGGCTACTCTACAAGTCAGTCTGGAATGTGAAGCCATGTGGGGACTCTGCTGTGGCCGTCAGGCTCCAAAAAGAGCAGACGGGCATTTCCACACTGGTTTTCTCCAGCTCCATTTCCGCTTCTGGCCTCTGCTCATGCAAGCATCACCTCACTCTGAGAAAATGCCAGCCTCTTCGAGGTGAGCTGGAGCCTAGGGAGGCGAGGGCGGGAGCATCTCCAAAGGTCAGGATGACTCAGCCGTCTTCTGAGAAGCCTCCAGCGACAGGGGAGGGCGGTGCTGTCAGGAAAGGCTAGGGCCCTCTCCACCAAGCTCTCCATCACGGTGAAGAAGCCTGACTCACCATTGCTTTCGCCTCTTCTGCAAGTCTAATGAGGGGAACCTAGGACATGTAGGGAGTTGAGATGCCCCTGATGGTACAACTCCAAAACCACGGAGCGAATTCCTCCATGTTTGCTGGGAAGAATCTCCCAGGGGCCCAGGCTGGAACGCAAACCAGTGCTCAAGAGGGCTGCAAGGCTCCCATAAACCACTCTTGCTCAACCTGCAGGCCAGAACCTAGGAGATAGGAAAAGGAAGCTACTCCTTCCAGCCTGTGCTTTGTAGGGGGATGAGCTGAGGGTCAAGCTGCCTCAAGGATAAAACAGCGGCTTCTTTTTTTTTCTAAACTTTTTATTTTGTATTGGGGTATCAGCGGCTCAGTGGTAAAGAATCCACCTGCCAATGCAGAAGACATAGGTTTGATCCCTGGAGATGTGATAAGATACCCTGGGGGAGGAAATGGCACCCCACTCCAGGATTCTCACCTGGGAAATCCCATAGACAGAGGAGCCTGGTGGCTTGCAGCCCATGGGGTCGCAAAGAGTGGGACAAGACGTAGTGATTAAACAACAACAAAGCTGATTGACAGACAATGTTGTGATGGTTTCAGGTGGACAGCAAAGGCATTCAGCCATACATATACATGTATCCACTCTCCCCCAAACTCCTCAACCAGGCTGCCACACGACACTGAACAGATTTCCCTGTGCTGTACAGTAGGTCCTTGTTGGCTATCCATTTTAAATACAGCAGCGTGGACATGTCCATCCCGAACTCCCTAACTCCCCATTTCCTCCATCCTTCCCCTCGCAATCACAAGTTTGTCCTCTGAGTCAGTGAGTCTCTTTCTGCAAAACAGCTGCTTCTTGGAGAAGGGAAGCTGGCAACGCTTATGGAGATGCTGAGGAGGGGGAATTCTGTACAGGATAGGATGGGCCAAAGAGGAGGGCACCCGCCCAGGTCAAGCGCCCAGTCTGGTTTTACAGAGATGAATTGAAGCCCCTCTGGGCAGAGATGCTGGCAGTTTTGCCATCACTCTCTATTGCCCTAAGCTGGCTGGTTCACACATGCCAGCTGTTTGCCAGGCCTCTGGAGACATCTGCGTTGGTAGGTAGCCACTGGGCTGGGTGATCTTAAGGATCCCTTCTCTCTCTAGAGTCTATGGTTCTCAGAAACAAGCACCTACAAATTAATAGGTATGGATTCTAACCCTGACTTGGTGCCAAGAATGGGGCCTCCCTTCTGGACATCACAAGTCCAGAGCCTGTCTTATCCATCTCCCTGCCTCTCATGAAAGGCCTGGCCATCTGATTAGACCACAAGGCTGGCAGGTATTATTTCAGTATACCCTCATGGCCACCTCAAAGTGACCGTGTCTTGACTTTCCAGGCTACCAAACAGCTTGCAAGGGTTTTAATTTATTTGCTTTTTATATGTGTGGCAGGCAGTGTCCCCATGCTGGTGGAATTTAGTCCCAGACTTGCTTTCACTGTAGCAAACCGTGTGTCCGTGAGGCTGAAGGGAGGGGACATGTAGCACCCTCCCCTCCTATCGCTACCCACAAGAAGCTATTTGCGTTCATCCAAGGAACCCGACACTTACAGAAGCGCCTGACCGGGCTGGCTATCTCACCTGTACAAGCAGCAGGTTGAACTAGCTGGTCCCATGGAGCTCTCACATCCTCCCACCTGGGAAGCCAGAAAAGACTCAGCTAGACTCCTTTATCTGTAAGCTGATGCCCCGAGAGGTGACCCTACTCAGGGTCAGCAAGTTGGTGACTTGGGTGGCACGTGAGGTGAGACTGTCTGGTTCTCATTTCACTTTAATGGGAGAGATTGTGAAGACAAACTGGCATCTAATCAGAGGCATTCCAAACAGGATAACCCATTAAATCAGAGCATGTTCTTTTGGGGCCATGACAGAGGTGGGGCAGGACATGTCCACATGTGCATGGGTATTGCGAGCCCCGGCCGTTTAATGGTCTAGGTTCACTGTATGAATTAAGTCATTGAATCCTAATAAAAATCCACTACAAGGGTGGCACCACTGTTAACTCAGTTTTAAACAAAGTGGCTTTTGCCTAAAGTCACAGAGCAAGGAAGCACCTGATCTGAGATTCACTCCTAAGCCGAGCTGAAAGGCAGTTGTTCTCACCAGGGGTGGCAGCAATGGGAGTGGGCCAGGGGACAAAGGGCTAATTCTCTCCCTGAAAGGGACATTTAGCAATGTCTGGAAGCGTTTTTGGTTGGCACAAGTGGGCAGGGGTGTTGCCAGCAACAAGTGAGCAGAGTCCAGAGATGCTGCTAAAGATCCTATAATTGCACAGGACAGTCCCCTTCGAGGAACCATCAAGCTCAAATTATCAATAGTGCTGATGTTGAGAAACGCTAGTCATTTAAGAAACACAAAGCAAGACTCACATAGGAAAGTCACTGCCCAGAGCTACTATGATTAAGGCAGGTACTGCCCATGGGCACACGGGCAGCATAGTGTTTAGAGGGAAACATGGACAGAGGAGCCTGGCAGGCTACAGTCCATGGGGTCACAAACAGTGGGACACAATTTAGCAACTGAACAAGAGAAAGGCCGGGATTGGGTTGAAACTTCAGCTTTGGGAGTGATGATCTACCACAAGATGGCGCTAGTGAGTGGTGATGGTTACATCTTGATTTCTTTGATGTCATTTTTTCATTTCAATGCAGATTATGCTATTTTAACCTGTTAGGGTAAAAATACTCAGTGACTCATGTGTCAAGATTTGCATAGCGGATTTTGTGAGCTTTCGACAGCTCTATCACAGTTCCTAGAGTTAAGGATGATTTTCTCCTTGGGGAGTTTGGGGATCTGTGCTCACTTCCCACTGTCCTGACCCGTTTCGCACTTAACATGATGTCCAATAAATGCTAGTCTGAATTCACGGGGGACAGCATGAGAGCTGAGTACAGAAAGCAGCATTCTGTCTGGCAGATCTGGGAGAATGCGGAGGGCGGAAATAAGGGAATGGAAGGTTTTTCATGCAGAAGAACTGTCAGAAAAAAAAATGATAGACAACAAGGAACAGCTACTGGCACTTCGAAAGGGTTAAGACTGGGAAGGTGGACACAAAACTGTTCAAATCTTGGCTCGTTCACTGATGAGGGACCTTGGGCAGACCTGGTCATCTCTTTTAGTCTCATTTCTTCATGTGTAGCTTGATTTCACAATACCTGTCTTGACAAACCTTGGATTTTTATAGCAAGAAGGTGAGATCACAGGCAAGAGATAACACAGTAAGCTCTAAAAGGGCAACAAGTGGAGGTTATCACTGCCTTGTGCCTGTGAGTGTACATCCCCCATCTGTCTACTAGCTCCCGGGGGCTGTGACCGTGTTCTCCTTGTCTTGTATTCCCTAAAGCACTGAGCTCAGGGCTTTGAACAGGAGAGGGCCTGAAATGTGTATGTTCTGTGAGATACAAAAGCTTATCTGCTTTTCCTTTTAGTGCCCAACTTGTGCTGAGCACTATGAACTTCCACTGTCCATGTCTGAAGAAAAGCTAGGAAGGATTTCTATAGGAGAGGTAACTGGCTGCCATGCTACCTCACAGGACGAAATTTAGCATTAGTGTACTTGCCATGTTCTAAGCCTCCCCCACCCCTTGCACAGACTCACATTAACCAGACTCAAAAAGACTGATGTACAAACCAGCATATCAAATGATTACTGTGCAGGGAAAACAATTGGCAAAGATATCAGACAAATATTCCTTAGGTCAGGACCAGCTGTAAACCAGACATTGCCTTGGTGAGACAGGAATCAAAACAGAAGGCGCTGGTTACACTGTTTGAGTGTTTCCTGGCACTGAGCTTCTGCCAAGCCTGACATTTCCATCTCTCTGACAAGGATACACAGTGGCTAAAACCAGATCACGCTCTTGGGTCAGCACACTCTCTTCCCTAGACAAGGCTCCCCAGACTCTCCATATTCACACTTCCGTGGTGAGCCAACCCCACTGTGATTAGAAAATTCTGCCTTCAAAGATGTTCCTAGCTTCTATGAGATGGCAGCCTGGTCTTTCTCTGGACCAAGAGCCATCCTGCCTTGCAGACCCTGGATGTTCCCAACTGTAGGCTGAATTTCTAGCTAATTCCTTACTGTTTCCTTTATCACTGGACTTATGGAATGGGTGGGGCACCCCCAGTAATTTCTGGTAGCCTCTACTCTTGACATTTCTCAGCTGACAGCCTGCTGATGCGGGGATGGGTTCGGTGCCGGGGTTCAGCACCCATACAGCCTGCATGGAGTGTCACCCTGACATCATCTCCACTACCGTCCCCAGGATACAAGCCGGGAGGGAAACCAGAGACAGTGCCAGTTCTAAAACGGTCCTCAGGGTGACAAAAAGCTCGCGGTGAAGATACACTGTACCCTGTTCTTTACACTACTTAATTAAGAACTGATCTATTTGTGGAAATGTCGCAAAGTGCCTCTAGAAACCAGACAGAGGTCAGGATTTAGAATGCTTCCTTTTACCTAAATGCAGAGCTGTGGGCATGGTGAGCATAAATGATGCTATTAAAAGACCTCAAGGCTATTTGCTACTTGTGGTGAGCACGGATCACACATCCAGTAAGAGCTCTCTCTCCTTATTTCTAGTAGGGGCTGGGATGTCAGCTGGACCCTCAATGCCCACCCCCCAGCACCCCACACCATCATAGATTTGTTTGGAGAACTACCAGCCTGATGGAGCTGGCCACGCCCCTCCAGACATCAGGGAGATGCCCCTGATACTCAGGGAGGGCCAATCATAAGGCCCTACCTCTCTACCACAACAATCTGTCCAAAGACTGGCATGTGACCACAAGCCTGCCAATGAGAACTCTTCCCTGGGAATTTTCAATGAGAGTTGAAGAGGAAGAGACCAAAGCAATTAGAAGAAGAATTTCTGAGCTGGTAGCAAGCATGTTTCCACTCTTGTGGGAAAGCTGTGCTGCAAGAGTGAAGCTGGCAAGCAGAAAAAAGTGGGAAAGTGAGAGGGAATATTGATGAATTCTGAGTGCTTTCAACTGTGTCTGCCTGTCACATGGTCTGTTGACATGAGTTAACATAATTCTTTCGGTGCTTATAAGTTGGTGTCAGTGACGATACTGTCTCTTGCAGCCGAGGAGTCTGGGCTCATTGACTTCTGAGGCACATTCACTGCCAGAAATGTTTAAGCCAAGTTCCTTAACCACGCTGGTCCTCAATTTGCCTTCAGGAACCAAAGACTTCATGAATTCTCCGATGGTCCTCTTGGTTCCTGGTGCGGGGGCGGCAGGGGTGGGGAGTGGAGCAGAGTGGAACAGCAAAAGGCAGTGATCATCTGGGCCCAGGAAGCCAGGTTAGCAGGGCTTTGAGGGCAGGCTGACTCAGAATGGGAGTGCATCCCTTTATGAGGGTGATAACTCAGGCAATCACACTCCCTCATCTGCAACATGGGGACACCGCAGGGTTGCTGGTGTGTTTCACGACCCTCAGCACAGCACCAGGCACTGAGAGGAGGTTTCCCCAATGCTAGTTCCTGGCTGTTCAAAAAGCAGCAGAAGAGACACCTGCTTTGAGGCTGCTCACCCTCAGTCATCAGATAGGCATCATGGAAAAAAATTTAAGTGTCCTTTGAAAGCCACATTTCTACAAGAAAAACATACGAGGAGGAATGCTGGGTTAAGGAAGAAGGTCTGCTCCTGAGCTGAGAGTGAGTCCTGTGCTGTGAAATCCAACCTCACTTTCTGTGTATTCATGGAAGTTGTGGAATATCTTTGAAGCCCCTTTGGCCCCCAAATGCTGTGGTTCTCAGGGCAAGAGACATAATAACTGCTAACACATACTAAAAGTCTGTAAAGAACTAAGCACTCTTTAATCCTCGCCACAGCCACAGGAGGAAGGGACTTGTTTCTCCCCACTTCACAGACAGGCAAACCGAGGCAAAGACAGGTTAAGTGGCTCCTTTAAGTTTGAGCAGGAAGAAAGCGGTTGAGACAAGATTCATTGCCAGTCTGACCCCAGAACCTGCAGTTTAACCACTGCAATGATAATACACACACACACACACACTTTCTCCCTCTGTACGGCCAAGTGGTAAAAAAACTGCCTGCCAATGCAGGAGATGCGAGAGACGCGAGTTCGATCCCTGCATGAGGAAGATCCCTTGGAGGAGGAAATGACAACTCACTCCAGTATTCTTGCCTGGGAAATTCTGTGAACAGAGGAGCCTGGAGGGCTACAGTCCATGGGGTCGCAAAGAGTCGGACACGACTGAGCGACGACACGTGCAGGCACCATGTGCTGATGCCCAAGCAGCCCCCCTGCTGCTTACCTGAGGTTGTCCTGAGCAGCGGCACTAGGGTTCTGGGCAACCTCCCCAGCCCCCTCCTGTGCCCTCCCGCCCCACCTGGGCTGCCAGGTCGAGGCTCCTACCTGAGCCCACCTTCCATCACAGCCCCTCCTGCCTGGTCCCATCAGCCTGGGGACGGAGGAGCCCCGCCTGCAAGGCAGGCCTGTTCTCTGGCCACGCGGGGGTGGAACCAGATGGTCTAGTGTGGTTTTCCTGGATTTTTTTTCCTTTGTCTGCTCCCCAAGCAGACATCTCTGGGGGACTGTCCTTGGAAGGGGGCATGGGGCTCAGGGGAGAGCATGGGCTCGGGAGGCCGGGCACTTAGATTCTGGCTGCTCTGTAGCTTCGGCCTATCACGTCACACTCCAGGGTCTGTTTCCACATGTGTGAAATGAGGGCAGGAGGCTGGGTTCAAGCAGGGTTTCATGAACCTCCCTCAGCATTCCTGACATTCGGGGCCTAGTAATTCCTTACTGTAGGCTTCCCAGGTGGTAAAGCATCTGCCTGCCGATGCTGAAGACTCAGGAGACATGGGTTTGATCCCTGCACTGGGAAGATCCCCTGGATATGGAGATGGCAACCCACTCCAGTGAACAGAGGAGCCTGGCGGGGTACAGTCTGTGGGATTGCAAAGAGTTGGATAGGACTTAGCGACTGAAACAAGAACAGATTCCCTTGCTGCGGGTGCTGTCCTTGGCACTGGAGAATGCTGAGCAGCCTCTGCTCACAAGATGCCAGTAGCACCCTCTCCCAGTTAAATCACAACTGTCTACACACACACACACACACACACATGGTCAAATGTGTGCTGGGGGCAAAACTGCCTCAGGCTGAGTACCACCAGATGAAATGATGTCCAAGGAACTACTATTTCGGGCTCAGCAGCACCATTACGGTCTCCTCTCTCCAACTTCTCACACTATCCTGTACCTGCCTCCTATCCCTCCAGATGCTGGGCACCGTAAAGGTTCTCGACAAAGCAGGGATGATGCGTTAAACACCACACACAAGAGCATCCCCCCACTTAGGGGATCTGGGTCCTTGTACATGAGAGCAGCCAGGTAGACCCCAATTCTTCACAGACTTGGCCAGATGCATGCTCAGTCTGTAGATGTGTTTCTCCCCTTAGGAATGTCCCATAGCCTGTATCTGGAAAGAGAAATATTAGGAAGCTCTTTGGCTCAGGACAATACTCCATTTCCAAATGAATTTTTATTATCAACCAGGCTGAGCCACAGGGCTTCCCTCATAGCTCAGTCGGTAAAGAATCTGCCTGCAACGCAGGAGACCCGGATTTGATTCCTGGGTTGGGAAGATCCCGTGGAGGACATGGCAACCCACTCCAGTATTCTTGCCTGGAGAATCCCATGGACAGAGGAGTCTGGTGGGCTACAGCCAATGAGGTCACAAGACTTGGACACGACTTAGCAATGAAACCAAAGCTAAGCCACACTCCCATCTGATTTCTGTGTAATTTCTCAAATGCTTTACAATCTAGAGGAACCAGGGTGGTGACTAAGGCTCCTTTCAAAACCCCCAGAATCTAGCACTTGGCAGATGCTACAAAAACATTCGTTGACTTGACTTGTAGAGGGATAGCCCAGGAATGGGATGGCCTGTGAGGTAGTGGTTTCCCCATTACAAGAGGGAAAACAGAGGGTGATGGCCACACAAGAGAAATGATCCAGAGGCAAGCTTAAATATGAGTTTCAAATTGGATTAAGTATCTTTATTTATTTTTTTTTTGTTTGTTTTTTTTTTTTAAATTTTATTTTATTTTTAAACTTTACATAACTGTATTAGATTTGCCAAATATCAAAATGAATCCGCCACAGGTATACATGTGTTAAGTATCTTTAAAAATAAGTGCCAGGTTTGTGGTTCTACAGTACTGTAGCTTGGGAGAAAATGAAGTAAATCCAAAATAACTAAATAATAATAGTAATAAGAGGCCTTGAAATTCTGGGAGTTGAGTCACTTATCCAAGGGAACACCAAGAACATCTTGAAAACCATCCCTTTTTAAATAAGCCAGAGAATACTGTGTTACTCACCCAGCCAGACCATCTGGCTTTAAGAGTCACTCAACTTAAAACAAAAACATCACCCACTTGCTTTTATGTCCTCTCTCAGTTTGGGTTTCCCCAAAAGAAGAGCCTGAGAAAAGGCTGTGAGATGGGTGGTTCATCTGGAGGCAACCCCAGGAAGTAAGAGTGAGGGAGCAAAGAGGGGAGGTAGGAAGCACAACCACCATGAGCATGTGCTGTGAGCATCAGAGGCTCGGGTCTCTGAGACCACCTGAGATGCCTACAGAATTTCCCAGAATTCTCTGCATGATGAGCAGGAAGCAGGAGCCCATACCCACGTCTCCTGGGCTGGCACCAGGGTCATTCATTGCTTTGCACTGTGACCATGTCAGGTCTGTCTGCAACTCTGAGCTCACATTGGGCTGCCCTGGCAGCTGCAACTGAAATGAAATGTGAGGCAAGGGGACAGGTCCTGGGGCACCAGAAGCAGCAGCAGGCCCCAACTCACTGAGTTGTGTCCAGCCTCTCACTAGTCTCCAGTGCTCCAAACCTTAGCCCTGCATACTGGCTGAGTCCAATCATAATTTGTATACATGTCACTGTGGAGCTGGAGAAGACTCTTGAGGTCTCTTGGACTGCAAGGAAATCAAACCAGTCAATCCTAAAGGAAATCAACCCTGAATATTCATTGGAAGGCTTGAGGCTGAAGCTGAAGCTCCAGTGCTTTGGCCACCTGATGCGAAAAGAGCTGACTCAGTGGAAAAGACCTTGATTCTGGGAAAGATTGAGGGCAGAAGGAGAAGCGGGCAACAGAGGATGAGATGATTGGATGGCATCACTGACTCAATGGTCATGAATTTGAGCAAACTCTGGGAGATGGTGAAGGACAGGGAAGCCTGACGTGCGGCAGTCCGGGGGGTAGCAAAGAGTCCGACACAACTGAGTGACTGAACAACAACAATAACAGTGCCCCCATGAGAAAAGAACCTCATGAGGTTAGAGACAAGGTCTCATTCCCTGTGGGGGGTCTGGTAAGGAGACAGTGATTCTTGCAGGAAGAAAGGAGGATTCTGGTGAACACCTGTCCTCAGTGCCTCTAAGTTTCTTCCACTACAGAATGAGGAAGGGAGCTGAGCTGAATCCGAGTTCCCTGAGAAGCATCACACTGGCAGGATGCTTTTAGAGAGAACGCATTCTGAGGTCGCACCGACTGAAGAAATGCTCCATCCTAAGATCCGTCTTTGGGCATCACTGTGGTTCCACTGAGAATCCCGGTCAGCATGCTTTCAGTCAGCCATTCGGCCACAGAAAGCTTCTGTTATAAAACCCAGCATTGTTGAGAGGAAGTGGAATACCCAAGAAGGCATGTCGGGTAACATTTGCCAAGAGAAGCCTCTGGTTCCTTTCAGCTCAAGAATTCTATAATCATTGTGAACTTCTGACTAAACTGAGCATGACAGACTTACTTGATTCAGGAAAAAATGCAATCCCAGTGCTTCCAAATGTGAGGAGGCGAGGAGCCTGCAACCATGACTGGAGGTGTTCCGAGAGAATGGATGAGCCTAGCTCATTTATGCTTTCTTTTTTGCTTGTGTATGTGCTCAGTTGCGTCTGACTGTTTGTGACCCCATGAACTGTAGTTCTCTGTCCATGGGATTTTTCAGGCAAGAATACTGGAGTAGATTACCATTTCTCCTTCTCCAGGGGACCTTCCTGACCCAGGGATCGAACCCTGTGTCTCCTGTATTGCAGATGGATTCTTTACCCTCTGAGCCATGGGGGAAAAGCCAACTCATCAACAGTGTAGGTAATACTGACATGGAATTCAAATATGGGACTTGGTCAACATCAGACCGTCTTCACTCGGGATCCACATTTGTGCTTGTGTGGTCAATGTGAACCCTTGATATTCTATACTAATTCGTGTGAATGCATATTTCTCCTGGATAAGGACTCAGCGCTTTCAAGAGACTCATAAAGGGGTCGGTGAGTTCCCAAAGTCTAAGGCCCCCTCCCCCACCCCGACTCCACGATGGCACAGACAGGCAGTCCTCACCCTCCACGGGACACGTGCAGCCAGATGCCGCCAGCCCTAGGGTGAGGACAGGAGGTCTGGACCATCCCTGTTCCTTGCTGGAATTCGGCCTCCAGTATACTAGGTAACGGAGTCTCTGCACTAACTCCCGTCACGTTTGTTGTCTCTCTGATTTTGGCTCTATACTTGACCTCTCTGTGCCCTGGTTTATCTGTCAGTGGGGAACAGCACGGTATCATTGTAAGGGTCAAAGAAGAAGATGAAGCATCACAAACAGGCCAGTTTAATAGCAGTGGTGCATTCAATCAAGTTACCCACCCTTTCAAAAGCAGGCAAGACTTCCCTGGTTTTCCACCTGCCAATGGGGGGTCATGGATTTGATCAGTGATCCGGGAAGACCTTACCTGCCGAGGAGCTACTAAGCCCGTGAACCAAAACCACTGAGCCTGCACTCTGGAGCCCACAAGCCACCACAACAAGAAGCCCGCAAACTGGAACTAGAGAGTATTCCTCGCTTGCTGCAACTAGATAAAGCCCGTGCAGCAACGAAGACCCAGCAAATAAATCAATATTTAAAAAACAAAAACAAACAAAAAAAAAAAAAACAGAAAAATCTTTGCTTCTTGGTTGAAAGTTAAGAGGAAGAAATGTTTCATCTCTGATTCAGATCTTGCTATGCAATTCACACCTAATATTTGACAACTAAACACTTTGTCTCATGGAGGAGGAAGTGGCCACCCACTCCAGTATTCTTTTCTGGTAAATTCCACAGACAGAGGAGACTGGCGGGCAAAAGTCCATGGGGTCACATAGAGTTGGATATGACTCAGCACACACGCACAACACTTACTAGTCTTTTTAAAAAAATTAATTAATTTTAATTGGAGAATAATTACTTTACAATATTGTGATGGGTTGGGGTTTTTTTGCCATACATTTACCTGAATAAGTCACAGGTATACATGTGTCCCCGCCATCCTGAATCCCCCTCCCAACTCTCTCTCCACCCTATCCCTCTGTGTTGTCCTGCTTCATGCATCAAACTTGCACTAGTCATCTACTTTACATGTGCTACTTTCTAGTCTTCAGAATTGCTTTCAGCTTGATGTATTGCTCATTGCCCTTTCTTGGATGGATTTGTTACTCTTGCTTTTTCAGGGTGCGTTTGCTCTGGGTAAAGGGGTCTGCTGTCCCCTCAGCCCACTTTGCTTGGGTCAAGCCATCAATGATACCTTCACTGTGGTGGGTTTACGATGGCCCTTGGACACTGAGGTCTTTGGACAGGTTAGTGGGTTGGAGGTCAAGGGGTGGTGGCAAGGCTACCAACTGGAACCGATCACACACCTCAGAGTCCTTGAGACAAATCCAGTCATGCCTTGTTTAACAAGGTGCAAGAGTCTACAGTGATTCCTAATCATATCAGGGGTCCTTAGAGAAACAAGTAATGATGTCACTGATGTAACAAACATTGATCATTATTTTAATGTCTTAAGAGTGTCTTACAATATCAACACAGTTTCTCAGACTGTGAAATTTGCCTGTGGAAAATCTCACTAAAATGTATATATGTAAAAAGACCTGAACAGACTACAAAATGTCTAAAATAGTCAATATTAATAGTAATCAAAAAAATCGAAATGTTAAACTTTATTTTTCACCTATAAAAGTAGAAAAGTCAAGAGGGCAGTAAAACAATACACTTAGTTATTGATTAAGGAGAAGTGTTATTGCTGTTCAGTCGCTAGGTCATGTCTGACTCCGCCACTCCATGGACTGCAGCACGTCAGTTCTCCACAATCCCCTGCTGCTGCTGCTAAGTCGCTTCAGTCGTGTCCAACTCTGTGCGACCCCATAGATGGCAGCCCAACACTGTCCCCTGGAGTTTGCTCAAACTCATGTCCATTGAGTCAGTGATGCCATCCAACCATCTCATCTTCTGTTGTCCCCTTCTCCTCCTGCCTTCAGTCTTTCTCAGCATCAGGGTCTTTTCTAATGAATCAGCTCTTTGCATCTGGTGGCCATAATATTGGAGCTTCAGCATCAGTCCTATCAATGAATACTCAGGGTTGATTTCCTTTAGGATTGACTGGTTTGATCTCCTTGCATTCCAAGGAAGAGTGTCAGGAGCCACGTTAGGCAATACTGAAAAATGGAGGCACAGCCCCAACCCCCTCTCCTCATCCCACAGGCACGGTCCCGGGATGAAGGAGTTAAGTTTTGTGATTCTGACTTGTTCTTTCCTTTTTTCGGTTGAGTTGGCTGGAAAGAATGTTAAGGTGCTTATTGTTCTTGAGAGAAACATGAGAAAGCACAAAGCCTTCTGCAGTTGTGCCCAGAAAATAATCTATAAAGTAACCATTGACATTTGTTCAAGGATTTTTACAAAGAATGTCCCAGGATGAGCACATAGGCCGCAGCTTGAGGCCATGGGAAGGATTGTTATCTGAGACCTGTTTGTGAGGGAAATGTTTATGGCAAAAGAAGTTTGCTGAGCTTAGGGTTTAGGAATAATTAAGAATAGCTAGAAACCTTTTTAGGAGATAGTGAGCTTAAGGTACTAGGGGCAAGCAGGATTTAGAAAGATAAGAAATAAACTGAGGAATGTGGTGTGCAGCCCAGACATAAGCATGAGTTACACTGTAATCACAAGTAAACACGATTCTGGGAGAATCGCTGAAGCAGGAATTCTGTTTGAAGGGCAACAAGGAGATAATAAATCTGGGTGAGGGGGAGCTAAAAATGTAAAACCTCTGACCTAATGCTTTTGAAAAAGTATAAAAGAAGACCTGATGCTTGAAATAAACATGTAGTTCTGTACCTCGAGTCAGAGGCTACATCATTTCCCGCCCACACCACTCATCCCTTCAGGCTGATTCCCTGGCTGCTGGAGCTGGACTCTGGCAGAAGAGTACACTGGTGATATTATTTTATAAATTAATTTAGGCAAATTTATACCTTTAAGTTGTTTATTTATATGTCTAAAACTAAGTCAGAGATATAAGCCCAGTAAAGTCCATCAGCATTATTTATAATAATATAATAGTAGAACACACTAATCTCTATACTAAATACAGTAGGAAGAATATTATGCAGCTGTTATTACATTAACAACATTACATTAGCAAATATTAAAATAATAACATTGTAAAATACTAATGTTATATGTAACATTTATGTAAATGAAAAGAGCAGGATTTTGAATTATGTGATGAAAGCTTGAACAAGGAAAATATCCTCAAGAGACTCTAAAATATTAAGAGCGCCTTTTCTTTCATGTGTGACTTAGGTGATTTTTCTTTATCAATCTGTTTTTCTATTATGTATTTTCCAATATTTCAAAGGAGAGCACTATTAATTTCATATTGAAAACAACTATAATTTTAAGAACCTTCAAAATGTGTTTGCAAACCATACAATAACATACTTCTACATCCTGGTTCAGGTCTACCAAATGATTCTCAAAAACAGGATCTGCTGTTTTTTAAGAATGTCACATTTTTACCCAGGGAAACTCTTCTACTACCTAAATATATATATATATATATATATATATATATATATATATATATATATATATATGGTCTCAGTTGTGGTATGCAGGCTTAGTTGCCTCTGGGCATGTGGGATCTTAGCTTCCAGATCAGGGATGGAAGCTGTGTCCCCTGCATTAGAAGGTGGATTCTTAACCATTGGACCACCAGGGAAGTCCCTAATTCCTGAATGGGAAAGACTAGAGATCTCTTCAAGAAAATCAGAGATACCAAAGGAACATTTCATGCAAAGATGGGCTCGATAAAGGACAGAAATGGTATGGACCTAACAGAAGCAGAAGATATTAAGAAAAGATGGCAAGAATACACAGAAGAACTGTACAAAAAAGATCTTCACGACCCAGATAATCACAATGATGTGATCACTGACCTAGAGCCAGACATCCTGGAATGTGAAGTCAAGTGGGCCTTAGAAAGCATCACTATGAACAAAGCTAGTGGAGGTGATGGCATTCCAGTTGAGCTATTCCAAATCCTGAAAGATGATGCTGTGAAAGTACTGCACTCAATACGCCAGCAAATTTGGAAAACTCAGCAGTGGCCACAGGACTGGAAAAGGTCAGTTTTCATTCCAATCCCAAAGAAAGGCAATGCCAAAGAATGCTCAAACTACTGCACAATTGCACTCATCTCACACGCTGGTAAAGTCATGCTCAAAATTATCCAAGCCAGGCTTCAGCAATATGTGAACTGTGAACTTCCTGATGTTCAAGCTGGTTTTAGAAAAGGCAGAGGAACCAGAGATCAAATTGCCAACATCCGCTGGATCATGGAAAAAGCAAGAGAGTTCCAGAAAAACATCTATTTCTGCTTTATTGACTATGCCAAAGCCTTTGACTGTGTGGATCACAATCAACTGTGGAAAATTCTGAAAGAGATGGGAATACCAGACCACCTGATCTGCCTCTTGAGAAATTTGTATGAGGTCAGTAAGCAACAGTTAGAACTAGACATGGAACAACAGACTGGTTCCAAATAGGAAAAGGAGTACGTCAAGGCTGTATATTGTCACCCTGCTTATTTAACTTATATGCATCATGAGTACATCATGAGAAACGCTGGACTGGAAAAAACACAAGCTGGAATCAAGATTGCCGGGAGAAATATCAATCACCTCAGATATGCAGATGACACCACCCTTATGGCAGAAAGTGAAGAGGAACTCAAAAGCCTCTTGATGAAAGTGAAAGTGGGGAGTGAAAAAGTTGGCTTAAAGCTCAACATTCAGAAAATGAAGATCATGGCATCTGGTCCCATCACTTCATGGGAAATAGATGGGGAAACAGTGGAAACAGTGTCAGACTATTTTTCTGGGCTCCAAAATCACTGCAGATGGTGACTGCAGCCATGAAATTAAAAGACGCTTACTCCTTGGAAGGAAAGTTATGACCAACATAGATAGCATATTCAAAAGCAGAGACATTACTTTGCCAACAAAGGTCCGTCTAGTCAAGGCTTTGGTTTTTCCTGTGGTCATGTATGGATGTGAGAGTTGGACTGTGAAGAAGGTTGAGCACTGTAGAATTGATGCTTTTGAACTGTGGTGTTGGAGAAGATGCTTGAGAGTCCCTTGGACTGCAAGGAGATCCAACCAGTCCATTCTGAAGGAGATCAGCCCTGGGGTTTCTTTGGAAGGAATGATGCTAAAGCTGAAACTCCAGTACTTTGGCCACCTCATGCGAAGAGTTGACTCAATGGAAAAGACTCTGATGCTGGGAGGGATTAGGGGCAGGAGGAGAAGGGGACGACAGAGGATGAGATGGCTGGATGGCATCATTGACTCGATGGACATGAGTCTCAGTGAACTCCGGGAGTTGGTGATGGACAGGGAGGCCTGGAGTGCTGCGATTCATGGGGTCACAAAGAGTCGGACACGACTGAGCGACTGATCTGATCTGATCTGATTCAAATTCAAATCATGCTTGAAGGACCCGCCAAAATTCCTCTTTACCAAGTCATTTGCAAACATTTACTGAGCACCTATTGGCTCCTGTGGAAACAGAAAGAAGTAAACAAAAACTGTGCCCTTGAGAAGTCCAGCTCCCCTGGGGGATGTCAGTGCTTAAACAAACAAGAGAAGAGAACTTGCAGGGGCAAATGCTCTACCTGGGGTCTGTACTTGGAGTTTATTTCTGAGAAAGCCCTGGGAACCACTGCCAAATGGGAACAGTCACCAAGGTACCCTGATGCCAGAAAGCAGGAGATGCCAGGTGAGCCAGGCAAACAGGAGTGTGCCTGACAAAGAAGATACTAAGGAAGTATAAAGACAAGCAGGTTTGAAGGCATGTGGTCTTCAGCTCCACAGCTGGCAGGAGGGCAAATGTACTGAGCTGGGCAATATAAAGTGAAGGCCGGGGGCTTATGATCATGCTAATGAGACTTGAAATGAGTGTGCAAGCGTGGCAGACTCTGCAGCTTTGGGTTTTAGAGGCTAGAATGAAGAGGGGGCGAGAGGCAGGGAAGCCCACCAGGCACAGACTGAAGCATGGAGGGGAAGCTGCAAACACAGGAAACATGAACTTCACAAGGGGATACATGACCTCTAGCCAACCCTCACGAAGTACTAGGAATATATCAGGCAAAAGCAGTGTACAAGGTGAGATGTCACATTCAGAAGCAAGCCTTTCATTCAGCAAAACCTGGCCACTTGCAGGAGAGCTAACAAGATATGCCAAGCATCTCTGATCCAAATCTTTCGAAGGATGCCAAGTAGACCACTAATTCTGGAGGATATTTGTAGGTAAAAGCTCCAAATGCAAAAGAGTTCCATGTGGCAATCAAGTCTGGGAAACATTAGATGAAATTGGACTTGCTGGACTTCTCAGAGCCATTAATAAGCTAATGAGCACTATGACTCTCCAAATGATGGCTGCTTCCCAAATTATTGTGCCAATGAACCCTTCTTTCCCTAAAGGATTAGTGTCCTTGGGAACACACTTTGGAAGAGGCTACCAGACCATGGTGTATGTATGTATATGTGTGAGTGTGTGTGTATAGCACATAGGATGCAGTTCTCTCTTTTTTTTTAAATTCTACCTATCCTTCTTTTCTTTTTTTAATATTTATTTCTTTGGTTGTGCCAGGTCTCAGTTGTGAAATATGGGATCTTTAGTTGTGGCATGTGGGATCTAGTTCCCTGACCAGCCCCCTGCCTTGTGAGTGCAGAGTCAGCCAATGGGCCACCAGGGAAGTCCTTATAGGATACAGTTCTGATACAGATAAATATTCCCATAAAAGGCTCATGAGCATTTGTAATGATGTAACCCTTTTCACTTTCATGCATTGAAGAAGGAAATGGCAACCCATTCCAGTGTTCTTGCCTGGAGAATCCCAGGGACATTGGAGCCTGATGGGCTGCCGTCTATGGGGTCGCACAGAGTCGGACACGACTGAAGCGACTTAGCAGCAGCAGCAACCCTCAAGGAGGATTCATCAGTGCTGGAAGCCCCTGTGTTCCTTTGAGCCATCTCTCAAAATGTGCTGCCCCAAGGTGACGTTCTGTTTCAATGGCACTCCACCACCATCTATCTGGATGGCTTCTTTTATCTGGGAGTCTTAGTCCAGGGCTGAACAGTGACCCCACAGAGAATGGCTCCTGTGTGCTTAGATCATTCATTCTTGCTTCTTCCAAACCATGCTCCATGCCTGACCCATCCCAACTGCCACATTCCACTTGCTTGTGCTTCTTCTGTTTGCCTTCCTTTCTCCCCCCAACCCCATCTGCACTTTCTGAGTGCCAGGGACTGGTGGATTTCATGCTGGACTGTTCTACTTTGTCCTCAGTTGACCCTATATTTAAAGCCAGAATCTCGCAAAGAATCTAAACTCAGGTGCAATGCTCTCTCTCTTTTTTTTTTTTTTAAAGTCACATGTATCATTGAAGTTTGTGTACTGCTCTTGGTTGCAACATAATTCACCTCTTCATTTGTGACTCTGATATTTGTGGAAAAATATTGTCCCCAAATGCCATTAGTTTCAACTCCTCAATCTGTCTTTCCTGACACTTGGTCGATGCTTCTCTGGCTCTAATTCATCACATCGGACATAATGCAAAAATTGAATTAAAACATTTCAGAGCAGGAGGAATACAGATTATGACACAGGATGTGGTTAACATTGTGAAAGGTGATACTCAAGAAGATATAATTTGAAAACACTTAAAGAGGAAATTACTTTAGGAGGAAAAGAAGAAACAGCCCAACGTAGGTCTCTCTAAGTGTTGGCAACACACCTATACAGCGGATAGCTTTTTGTTCTGGGCTGATGACTTCACACTATGTAGCCACAGTGAATTCCCTAAGGCTTCTCCATTGAAGCTGCCTTTTCTCTAGGAAAAAGTTCCCTATCATCCCAGGGGGAGACAGTCTTGTTTATTATCCAAGGAGGGCTCAGGGAAGTAAAGTGATGAGAGCCTGGGCTGGAAGGAGTGTCACTGTGACAGCTGGAAGAGTGACAGCTTGACTGTCAATTCCAGAAGGGAAGATACAGGTGTACATGGCTTATCACTGTATGTCTAGGACCTAGCACAGGCCTGGTCCATACTAGATACTTAATACAGTGATTACATCTACTACATGCAAACAAGTTCCATTCTGACAGTGTATTCATAAATCCAACAAAGTTAGCCGAGGTATCCAACTAACACAGTTGGCTATATAGTACTGTATGGTAATAGGCTTATAATACTTTTCATACAAATAATCCATAAAAACAAACACAAAAGATAAAGAAAACCTTTTTAAATCTTAAAGAAGAGGACCGTGAAAAGTACAGTAGTATAGTCCAACAGCTGGCGCACAAGGGCTGGCATCGAGTGAATAGGCAAGAAGAGTTACTGACTGGAGGGAGGCAGAGGAGGTGGGAGATGGTAGAGCTGAAGGGTTGTCAGGAGCAGAAGATGGATCCCACATTGCGGGTGGATTCTTTACCAGCTGAGCCTCCAGGGAAGCAGGCATTCCTTTTTATACCCAGCTATAGTTGCTCAGTCGTGTCCAACTCTGCAACTCCCTGAACTGCAGCCCACCACAGTGGAGTAAAGACTGCACACACTAAGCGGATGATAATCCATGTTGAGTACATTAATAGGTGAAAGCTAAAACCATTTCCTGTCGGGTTCCCCCCTGAGCAAAAAGGGGCAAACGTTTATTGGGCAACGACTCTGCAATAGGCACTATACTCAAGGCATTATGTGTGTGAAATCATTTCATTCCTACAATAATCTGAGGCATCCATTTTTTTTCTAAAGTTTTACCCACAAAGAAATCTAAGAGTTGGAATCTATTCGTGTCTTTCCTATCACAATATCTACTTCCTATTACCTCAAAATGAAACACCATGGTTGAAGGGAGGAAGGGCTCTGGAGATTAAGTCCCTGGGTTTCCAGGCTGCCTCTGCCATTTTGCAACTGTGTGTGACTTGACTGTATTACCCAACTTCTGTGAGCCTTCCAATTTTACTAAGAAAGATTTCAAGACCTAAATGCTGAATTTTGTCAAATGCCTTTTCAGCATCTATCAAGATGGTCATGTGCTTGTTCTCCTTAGGTCAATTTACTAAGATGAAAAATGTTACAGATCTCCTAATGCTGTAGTTCCAGAACAAATTCCATTTGATCATGGAATATTTTTTTAATACACTGCTGAATTCTGCTAATGTTTTATTTAGGATGTTGGCTTTGATGTTCATAAGTGAAATTGGACTATAGTTTTCTATTTCTGTACAGTCTTCATTGAGTTTTGGCATCACTGTTATGATTGCTTTATAAAAAGAATTTGGAAGTTTTCCTTCTTTTTCTTTCTGAGTTGCATATCTTAAAAGATGTGTAGGAATTACCCATCAGGAGGACATTGTGGGGATAAAAGAAAGATGCATTATAGCAAAGGCACAAATATAAGAAACAAACACTGGTATGTGAGATTTACTGAGTGCCTGCCACCTTCTCCTCCCAGTCAATCCCCAATGTCTTCTCAGAGATCACTGAATGCAATGGTTTTCTCCTTTCACATTGATCATGATATTTCCTATACTAGTGTTTTTTTCCTTCTTCAGCCAGATTATGAGACCCTTTGTTCACTGCAGAGAAACAGAAAAAAAGTTCTTAAATGAAATTCCTGCAACACACTGCTATCTAAAGAACTGGACTAAGGTATATCAGTAATAAAGTCACTCACATACTTATTCAGTCACTCATTTACCCAACATTTACTAAGCCTGTTGGCAAGATCTGGAAAAACAAGATATCACCCTGCTCAAGATCTCAGAGTCTAAAATAAAGGAATAACAGTGGTCTGGCTTCCCAGATGGCTTGGGGGTATAGAATCCGCCTGCCAATGCAGGAGATGCAGGAAATGTGGGTTCGATCCTTGGGTCAGGAAGACCACCTGAAGGAGGAAAAGGCAACACACTCCGGTACTCTTGCCTGGAAAATTCCATGGACAGAGGAGCCTGGCAGGCTACAGTCCATAATCACAAAGAGTCAGACATGACTGAATGGCTGAGCACACATGCACACAGTCCTAGCATGCATGACAAACTAAGTTACTGGATAGATTTTCTCCAACTAATAATTTTCCCCACAGATTTTTCTTAAACTTTGAGTGCTGGCCAGCTCAAACTCAAAGATCATATCAAACAAAATGAAGCATTACTGAGATTAGTTGGAGGCAGTAGCGATCTCGGAGTTTCACAACTACTTCTGGCAGACCTATGCTGTGGGGTCATCTTGTACCTTGTGCTAATGCCTTTCCACGAGTTACTTCAGAATGAAATATACTCACATGTCACTGTGCTCCATTAGAACAGCATATCTGAGGATCAAAACGTGCAGTTCCCAGGGAAACAGAACATACTACCGGGACGGAGGCACCTGGTGAGGCTGCGGTCTATGGGGTTGCAAAGAGTCGGACACGACTAAGCAACACACACACATGCGTGTACGTGTGCACACACACACGCGTGCACGTGTGCACACACACACAGTGGGTACACAGTAGGTGCACAGTAAGAGATTACTCACAGGCTCAGAGTTTGACATTCAGCTACATGAACCTTGAGTTTGTACAAGGTATATACTGCAGGGCTTCCTTCAAAGGGACACCCTGGAGCAACAGCCCCCCTTCATAGGGATTTGGGGAAACGAACAATAATGACAGTAAGAATCAACGTGAATTGAGGACTTGCTCCACGCACATGCGGTGTTTGGTACATAACATCTTATTTCTTTTTTACAAGAATCTCATTTGGTAATAATAGTATTGCCTACATTTTACAATAAACCTTTTAGTTTACAATAGTTACAGATTTACAGAGAACGTACAGATACAGAGTGCTCTCATCAGTTCAGTTCAGTTCAGTCGCTTAGTCGTGTATGACTCTTTGCGACCGCATGAACCGCAGCACGCCAGGCCTCCCTGTCCATCACCACTCTCATATATCTACCTAAAACTGAGTTTCCTTACTGTTGACACCTATGGCACATTTATCCCCAGGAATGAATTAATATTGATACATCATTATTAACTGAAATAATACTTTATTTGGAGTTCGTCATCTTTCCCTTTACTTTGTCCTTGGTTCTCTTACAGGATGCCATTCAGAATACCGTAGCACATTTGTTAATGTTTCTTCGGCTTCTCTAGCCTGTGAACGCTTCTCAGACTTCGCTCATGCTTGCCCATCTTTTAACAGTTTTGATGGGAACTAGTCGGGCATTTTGTTGAGTGACTCTCAACGGGGGCTTGAGT
Organism: Bubalus kerabau; assembly: GCF_029407905.1. NCBI lineage: Eukaryota > Metazoa > Chordata > Mammalia > Artiodactyla > Bovidae > Bubalus > Bubalus kerabau. The sequence goes on along the minus strand of NC_073637.1, from coordinate 11,017,162 downwards.
GGTGCCGTCGTGTATAGACTGGGGTTTGGGGAGATAAAGTGCCATTCTCATCACAGCACATCAAGGGGGCAACTATCGACATTACAGCAACGTTGGTCCTGACCTTGATCAGCTGGCTGGGCTCATGTTCATCAGGTTTGTCCACTGAAAAAAGGCTCCCCTTTTGGGAAAGAAATCATTATGCAGAGCCCACAATTAGAGGATGGGGAATTATGCTCCAGCTCCTTGAGGGGATTCTCTACATAAATCATCTGGAATTTTCTGTACTGGAAATTCGTCTGGAAGCAATGATACCCCAATAGCGGTGAGCTCACCCACCATCCAGATCTTGATTTCTAATACCACTGTACCACTGTTCAATAAAAGGAACTGGGAATTTCAGAGAAAGGGCTGATTCTAGGGCTGGGGCATGGACTATACAAGATGAGTCTGGAGTATTAAATAGTGCTCAAATACAAACACACACACACACACACACACGTCCACACCACACCAACAGACATATGTCAGAAGGACATAGGAGCCAGTTGAGAGAGTTCTCAATGGCTGAAGCTGAAACAATTTGAGTAAAAAAATAATGTAGAATTAAACTATAACCCAAAGTAACAAATAAACATCCACAAGTCCATACTGACACAAAAAAATGATTATATTACCAGTTTTTAAAGATGAAGGCAAAGTTTGTAACTTGTCCATGATCACACAGCAAATGGAGGTGGCACCAGGACTTAAACCCAGACACTCTGGTTCCAGAAACACATTCTTAAAAGTGTGTGCCAGAAACAGCGTTCAACACTCCTTGAGATACAGTGTGCACAGGGCTTAGGAAGGCAGGAGGTATGGCTAGGCTCTCAATAGATGTCTGCGTTTGTAATTACCACAATTACTATGATTTCCCAACTCCAGGCCTTCCCCATGCTGCCTGCTCCCTCTGCAAGCATGGCTATTCTCTCCGATTTCTCTTGCTTGAATCCCACTTGTGTTTTAAGGCCAGGCTGAAGCCTCTTCTGACACCCGGCCAGGCTGACTGTGTCATCATGACTCTGTTAGCACCCACCTGGGTGCCCCCTCCACCTACTCATGGTCTCCAGGGGCTCAGACCTCACAGTGCACCGAGCTGCAAGAGGGCAGGAACAATGAGCCACACACAATTAAGTACTTTAAAAATATCTGTTTCATGCGTGCTCAGAACAGTGTTTGAGCAACAGCAAGCACTTAATGCATGTCTGCCAAATGAATGGATAGAAGGATGGATGGATGGATGGATGGATGGATAGAAGGGGGATGGGTGGGTGGATGGATGAATGAATAAATGAATCTTCTTGCAGAAACTTGACCCCATGGAAGAAACAGACAACATTAACTGTGTCCTGTGATGCTCTCCTGATGCCTACTTGGAAATTGAGTCCCCTGGTGGGTCAGTGGCTGGGAGGGGGCATTTATAAGCCCACTAGCCTGCTCCCTCTGGCAAGCTGTCTGTGCCATTAGAGTGGCCTGTTTTGTGGCCTTAAACAGCCCCGATCAATAGGAAAAGGGGAGCAGGGTGCTTGGCCGAATTCAGCTGCGGAGCATCAGGGGATTCGGTTACACAGTTGGTGGCAAGGTTGGGAAGACCCAATCCAAGACACAATGCCAAGGAGCTGAACCCATTGCCAGGAATGGCCTTCTTACTAGTACTGCTGAAAACAAAAACTGTGTTATTAACAAGATGACTTCCCCCGATGGCTCAGCTGGTAAAGAACCTGCCTGCCTATGCAGGAGATACAGGAGATACACGTTCGATCCCTGGGTTGGGAAGATCCCCTGGAGAAGAAAATGGCAACTCACTCCAGTATTCTTGCCTGGGAAATTCCATGGACAGAGGATCCTGGTGGGCTATACAGTCCATGGGGTCACAAAGAGTTGCAAAGCATCGGACTGAGTGGGCATGCACGCACACACAAACAGCCTCAGATGATCAAATCCCGGAATCCTCATGCCCTTGAGCTTGCGCTTTTTACTTGCTGATTTTGAGATGTGCCTGTACCATTGCATGTGAGATGTGTAGACCTTAATGGGGTAACTAACTTCTATTAACAAGAGGCGGCTTTTCTGAACCATTCTACAACATGTCAGATGCCGTGAAAAGTGCTCTTCAAGCCTGGTCCCACTAACTCCTCGTCATTGCCCAACAAGGAGGTCAGGGTCACCAGACCAGGAAACTGAGACACAGAGAAGTCAAGGAAATTCTCCAAGATTACAAAGCCCATGGCTGGCTAAGCACAGAAATAAGCTCCGGAGTTCAAGCTCTTCAACCACTCCTGTAGGTTTCTCTGCTTTTCCCACTTCATAGACCCTTGCTGAGACCCCTCGTTTCCCAGAGGCTGTCCTGGGAAAGTGTCCAGCAGTGTCCAGCTGCGTGTCACTGACTTTCGGCCACAGAAACATTTGTGCCGATGGTAATCTTCTCGTGTGTGTGCGCACGTGTGTGTGCTAAGTCGTTTCAGTCGTGTCCCATTTTTTGCAACCACATGGGCTGCAGTCCACCAGGCTCCTCTGTGCATGGGATTCTCCAGGCAAGAATACTGGAGTGGGTTGCCATGCCCTCCTCCAAGGGATCTTCCCAACCCAGGGATCAAACCCATGTCTCTTAACATCTCCTGCATTGGTAGGCAGGTTCTTTACCACTGAGCCACATGGGAAGCACAATCTTCTCATATCCATGCCTTACTTATTAGCTCCTCCATCTTCAAGCCAACTCTCCTTGAAGGGGGGACCTGAGGTTTCTTTCTCCCTCTGTGTGAGGAGGGCACTCAGTAGGCATCTAATGCCCATTAACAGACTGGCTGCTTCACTGGGCTTTGTCATCCCCAGGCTGCTGTGTTCCTCTTGGCATCTTTGGCTGCTGTGTGGAACTGTCATCTGACCTACTGGAAACGATACTCAATCCCAAAGCCCGCATGTAATAATTTGGATAAGTGGCTTATTCTCTCGGAAACCTTATCAAGGCTCTCAATGGGACTAACAGCCTATCTGCTAGGGTTGTCCAATTGATACCACAAATACTTCCTGAGCGCTAAGGCCATGGTGTGAGGAGCCTGCAGCCTCGAGTAGGAGGCAGGCATGCAAGCCAGAGGCTTCAGTAAAGTACGGTGATGGCGAGAATCCGGGCACTTAGGGTGCAACAAAATGCAGGAAGGAGACACCAAACTAAAACTAGCCCAGGCAATCAGAGAAGATTTCCTGGAGGAGGAGAGGCCTGAGCCAAGTCATAAGGGATGAGGTGGAAATGGCTGATGTGGATGTAAGTGTCTTTATGGCCACCTTCAGCACACTGGTCCCCAGAGAAGAACAGGAGTTGTTAAAGACTAGATGTGGCTCTAACAGCGCGCACTGCTTAAAGCAGGAAGAAGCATTTCTAGAGGCATGGAAGGTGGCATTCCTCTGGGAAAGTCTGCCAAATCAGAAAAACCAGGCAAAAAGCAACCATGCCCCATGATAAAGATAAAGCCCTGTTCCTTTAAGGCTCAAGAAGCACAGGCTGGATCCTCCCAAGCAGTGGCTCTAAGGTGCAGAGTCAGGAAGTTCAGAGTAAATTTCAGCAGAAGAGGTCCCCTGGTTCTTCAGTCTCGCCCTGCACATGGCCATCACATCACGCCCTGCACTGTGGTCAGCACCCGCCTTCAGCCCTAGCCTGATATCCAGACTTGACAGCTATTCCAGGGGCACCTGCAGCCATTGAAGAGGTCATCGTTCTGCACAGGGTAGACACAAAGCCAAGGCCAAGGCTGCAGGAAAGAGATCCCCAGGCCTGCCCACTGCTAGGGCTCCTGCCCAGCCCTCTGGGTCCCAGCACGGAGTCTCCTCACTTCACCATGCAGCCTGGAATCAAACAGCAGGTACATCTCTAGCCTTGGAGAGGCTTGGTCTGAGCTGCCATCATCCCCATCCCATCCGTGTCTTAGAGGTTCCGTCCCAAATGCAGAGTGCCCTGTATTATTTCCCAGTATGTGAGTGCTAAGTCACTCCAGTCATGTCTGACTCTTTGTGACCCCATGGACTGTAGCCCACCAGGCTCCTCTGTCCACGGGGTTCTCCAGGCAAGAATACTGGAGTGGGTTGCCATGCCCTCCTCCAGGGGACCTTCCTGACAGAAGGATAGAACCCATGTCACATATGTCCCCTGCATTGACAGTCGGGTTCTTTACTACTAGGGACATCTGGGAAGCCCCTTATTGCTTCCCTTGTAGTAAGGTCTTTTCTGTCCAAGACTGTAGCTTAGCACTGGACTCCAGAATCAGACTGCTGCCTCTGACGCTGTCTCGCAGCTGACACTCACTAGCAAGTGCTCCTGGGCACCCTCCTGAACTTCTCCAAGCCCTGAGCAGCTCATCTGTAAAATGGGCACCCTGACAGTGCCTGCTCCCACAAGGCTGTTCTGAGGTTGGAGCGGGTAAAGACATAAAAGCATTCGGGGCAGAGCCTGGCAGGGAGCACTCAGGGGAGCATGGATTCCTCTCCTTGGTACAAGTCCTGGGCTCCTTGTGAAGCAAGGAATGCGTGCGTGTGTGTGTGTGTGTGCAGAGTCGCTCAGTTGTGTCTGACTCTTTGTGGCCCCATGGACTGTAGCCTGCAGGCTCCTCTGTCCATGGAATTTTTCAGGCAAGAACACTGGAGTGGGTTGCCATTTCCTCTGCCAGGGGATCATCCTGACCCAGGGATTGAACCCTGCCTCCTCTATCTCCTGCGTTGGCAGGTGGATTCTTTACCACTGAGCCACCTGGGAAGCCCCAGGAAGCAAGGGGAAAGGCATGCAAACTGAGAGGTCCTGCTTCTGGTGAAAGTGCTCCATGAAGGTCAGTTTCTTTAATGGACCAGGAAGACAAGAAGAGAGAGAGAAAATGAAAGAAAGCACAGGAAAATGAGCAAAGATGTAGACTCTCCCAATGTTGCCATGGCCACAGCCTCAGGCTGGGGTCCTGAATCTTTCTTCCAGGTGGAGGAAGGACCCGCATGCTTTCCTTTCTCATTCCCAAAGATGAGCTCAGCAAACGCCTACTTTCCTGTCTCCCAGCTCCGGTGCAGGCCTCTCCCATTAAGAAGAGAGGCTCCTCATAATGCAAATAGGAGGCTGAGTTCAAAGGCATATGGACATCCAGGCCTCCAGCATCAGGAGTGACACTGAAAAGTCAGCCACTGGGAGAGCCTGGTGGGCTGCCGTCTATGGGGTCGCACGGAGTCGGACACGACTGAAGTGACTTAGCAGCAGCAGTAGCTCTGTATGAATAAATAGGAGAGAGGTGGTCCTGGAGACCTACACCTGGGGCAAGTCAGGCTCTCTGAGCCTCTGTGTATTTATCAAGATTATCAGGACAATTACAAAATACCTAACATGCAGGGTCGCAGTGAGAATGACGTGATAAGATGTGCTATGTGGCTAACACAAGTTAATAGGGCGGGTCATCTTAATGTGTTTAGAGCAATACAGTAAAATGTCAGGAATGACATATGTCAAGTGCTTTCTAGCTGCCAGGCCAGACCTAAGTGCTTTTATATACTGACTCATCTGATTCTCACGCCAACCTATGAGGCGAGTACTTCAGTACCATCTCCATTTTACTCCCAGGAAACTGGGAGGTACAGAGAAGTCCAGTCACAAGCTCAAGGTAACACAGCCAGCAAGTGGCAGGATGAGCCTTCCTGGCTGAGATCCCCCAGGGACTCCATACAGATCTAACCTTTGCTTGCTGATTGCATGGTAAGAAATTAAAAAATATTCCTTCTCCTCTCTCTCCTCTCTGGGCTCTTCTGATGGACCAAGCTTGGCTCCTGACACATAAGCGGTACCCAGTGAGCTCTGCTGAATGATGGAGAGAAGACAGTCTGCCGTGAGGATGAATCCTCCCCTCCCCTGCTCCCTGGACTGGTTATGCCCAAGGATGACCCCAAGGATGAGTGCATCACTGGCTGTACTATTCCTCCCAGAAGCCCCTCCAGGCTGCAGTGACCTCCCCAGCTGAGCTCTCTTGGCCAGATCCAGTGTCCACAGCGTGCTACCAACCATGGTCAGCCTGCTCTCCAGACGCCATCGGGGACCACCCTGCAGGGCAGCCACAGGCAGCAGGGCCCATAGCTCTGAGAGGCCATCAGGGGCTGGGGCCTCAAACACCTCTCATCAATGAACGTGACCTGTTATGGATGAGGGCTGCACCTCCCTGGAGAGTCACAAAGTCCTGGGTTTGAATCCTGGCTCTGCCCAGCTTGCTGTGTGTTTTTGGGGAAGCCGCTTTCTGCCTGCCAGCACCTGTCTCACAGTTAGAGTGCAAAGATGAGATCAAAGACACAAGTGTCAGATGCCGGGGCAGGGGTTTCAGCAAGTGGCACCAGCTGACATTTGGAACTGACCACGGAGAACCTTTGTTAAAGGAAGATTCCCCTTGGGCTGCCAGTTATCTCCATCTTCCACCGCCTCTGGCCCCCATTATCTCCTACTCTGGGGCCAGAGGAGCCTTGACCCAGTACTGCCCCTGCTGGCATTTCCTGGCACAGACCCTCCCAGAAAGCGAACTAACTTATCAATTCAGTTTGCCACTCTTCAGTACTGGAAGGACTGACGATGAAGCTGAAGCTCCAGTACTTCGGCCACCTGCTGCGAAGAGCCGACTCATTCGAAAAGACCCTGAAGCTGGGAAAGATTGAAGGTGGGAAAAGGGGATGACAGAGGATGAGATGGTTGGATGGCATCACGGACTCAACGGACATGAGTTTGAGAAAGCTCTGGGAGAGAGTGGAGGGCAGGGCAGCCTGGCGTGCTGCAGTCCAGTGGGTCATAAAGAGTTGGACGTGACTGAGCAACTGAACAACAACAATATTAGAGAGGAGCCCAAAGAGCTTCTGTTCATGTGGATCAAATCCATCAACATTTCACTCTATTTGAAATTAAAACTGAGATATTTTAACACACGTTTAATTTATTTAAAATAATAATAAACCTATTACATGTTAGCATAAATATCTTGTATGAAAAATAGTTGTATTTTACAAGATAGTCACTATACTACACAGAAGAACAGCACTGTTTTGGCCTTTTTGCTAAATTTCTTTTTGATGTTTGACTCGAGAGTAGACAGCTGGACTCTCATCTCTGCTTTCGCATCCACTCCGTCTCGATCAAACCAGCCAGGTAGCCACTGAGAAACTCCACTGTACGCTCGCGGAAGAACAGGACTGAAGAAGGCGCATGCATCCTGAGGATGATCATGAAAATAGTTTGGTCTCCTGGATTCTCTGGAATGGGACCCCCGGGGTTCCTAGGCCACACTTTGAGAACTGCTGCTTGAAACCCGTTTTTTGCACAGAGGCTTCCAGGAAGATTCAGTTCCCTGCTGATCTGTTCTGTCCTGGGTAAGACCTGAGCCTCCCCACCAGGCATCCTGTGCCCTCTCCTGGACTGCCCTCTCCCTCTCCCGGGCCCTCCTGGCCACACCTCTCCACTCTCCCCACAATACCTGTGCAGTCTCTCCTCCTGGCCCACTCCTTCTATCTGGAGACTGACCACAGGTACTACTTCCCTTAGGAATTCTCTGTTGACCCCTCCACTCCCGGGCCAGGTAAGTGCTCACCTGGGCTCACCTAGCACTCCCTGCACACCTCATCCTGGTGCTCCCCACACTGGAGAAGGGTGTCCAGGTTAGACATCAGCCTTAGGGACTGACTGTGAGCTCGTTGAGGGCAGGGGTGTGATGCAGCATGGAGCCCACGGCCCACCTCGCATGAGACCCGCATGGAACATCCCTGTCAATCAGTGCATTTGAATCTAATTGACCTTGCTCAGCATGCCAAATTAACTTTCTCTCCAATTCATTCATCCAAATTCCTATTCCGACAGCCAGAGGTCTAATTCCTCCCTTCTGAGAGACACACTCCTTTCTCCTCACATTACTGGATTTCCGAAATCAGAATGTCTTACGTTGATGTGTACATTTAACATTTCTAATTTCTTTTCTTGAAGGTTGTGGCTAATTGGTGGTCTATCTTACAATCAGCAGCCTTTTACTTTACACTGAATATAGTTGTGCTGTGCTGTGCTTAGTTGCTCAGTCATGTCTGACTCTTTGTGACTGCCTGCCAGGCTCCTCTGTCCATGGGATTCTCCAGGTAAGAATACTGGAGTGGGTTGCCATTTCCTTCTCCAGGAGACCTTCCCAACCCAGGTCTCCCACGTCACAGGTGGACTCTTTACCAAGGGAAGCCCTATTCCAAATACAATGCTGGTAATTCACAGTTGTTCTCCCAATAATCCACCCAGGCCTGGGTACACCAAGTGTGGTCTCATTAACTCGGGGATTTGAGGGACAAGAAGAAAGGAATGGAAGAATTTCAGACAATGAAGCTTAGATGCTGAGAACTGAGGGAGAGAGAGAAGGGACCATCTCTCTTTAAGTTACTTGATCTAGAAAAACGTATTGTTTTTGTAACTGTGATTTTTCAGACACCAAAGAGGTTGGTTCCAACCCCATCAAGTTTTGTGGCTGATATTATTTTGTTTGGGGGTTTTGTGGGACATGAGATAAGTTTAATTTTAATCATATTTTACTGTGGTAAGAACACTTACCCTGAGATCTATCTTCTTAACAAAATTTTAGGTTTAGAACACATATAGTGGGGCTTCCCAGATGGTGCTTTGATAAAGAATCCACCTGCCAACGCAGGAGATGCAGGAGATGCAGGTTCAATCCCTGGGTTGGGAAGATTGACTGAAGTAGGAAATGGCAGCCCACTCCAGTATTCTTGTCTGGGAAATCCCATGGACAGAGGAGCCTGGCGCATACAGTCCATGGAATCGCAGAGTCAGACACGCCTGAGAGACTGAGTGTAGCACAACATACATTATGGCTGACCCCTGGTGCCACGTTGTAAGCAGCTCTCCAGAGCTTAGTCCTTGCTCCACTGAAACTCTGTGCCTACTGATCAGTAACTCCTCTTTATCCCCTGACAACGGGAACCATAAAGCCATTGAACAGATGACTTAACTAAGCCAGGACTTCGTGTTCTGTGAGAGATTAAATACCCTAGTGCGTAAGCCCCCTTGGCTGAACTATCTTTTACTTATAGCCAGAAGCATCCTACCGACACAGGTACTACTTGAGGCCTGGTTTCAGTGTTTGCTTTGCACCTTCTCTGTCATGCGTGGGCAGCTCATCACATCTATGAACAGAATAATAAAAATATCTATTAAAGATTTATTCCTTGCAAGCACTTTAGGAAACCTATTATAAGTATGAGAAGGAGAAGGGGGCAGCAGATGATGAGATGGTTAGATAGCATCACCTACTCAATGGACATGAATTTGAGCAAACTCTAGAGTTACTGGAGGACAGAGGAGCCTGGCGTGCTGCAGTCCATGAGGTCAAAAAGAGTCAGACATGACTTAGTGGCTGAATAAGAACAATAATTATGAGTATCATCTCATTTGTGACCTCACAACAAGCCTATGTTGTCAAAGAGAGTAGCCTGTTTCTTGTTTTTTGGATGAGAAGGAAACCAAAGCTTGGAAGGGAAAAATAACATAGCAATTCAACAGAAGTACGAGAATGTGAGACCAGGTCATTCTGTGGAGAGTCTAAGTCTCTTCTCCACAACCACAGCCCCCGAGATGCAAGCCCTCATGGATGACGGCAGCAAGGCATCCTATTTCCTGTATGTAGCACAAATACCCCCCAGGGATGTCCCATGCCTGATGAGGCGGGGTGGGGGGCTTCCTGACTTCTCCCTTCCCTGGGCCCTTTTCCAGCTGGTCCTCAATGTTTGGCATCTTCTAATTACCCTGATTCCTAAATATGCGAAACAATAATATTCCTCGATTGCTTCCTCCTATAATTTCATGTAACAGGTCCCCTCAGATAGAAAGTCCTTAATTTTAATTGCATATTATGTTCCCTTTCTGAGGGCAGACAGCTATTTTTTCATCCAGCTAATTGTTCCAGAGACAAAGACAAGGAGCATATCACACCAAATTAAGTATTTGCTAGTTGCTATTACTACTGGGGCTCCGTTACATTCCCCTGGCATCCTTTTGAGGAGCTCCTAAAGAAATCTTGGCATTTTTTTTTTGAAATGTTCTTTTTGGCTTATCCCACCTATGATTACATAAAGGCCAAACAAATCATGGAGTTGTATTATTACCAGCACTGATAATAGTAATTAAGACAACGTAAAGATGTATGGCTATATGTTTTGTTTGATGAAAAAGAATACAGACGGTGATTACTGAATACCTCCTATGTGCCACGCACTGAGCTGGGCATAAGAAAAAAATTGCCTCCTTTATCTCCTTCATTCAAGAACTACTTAAGAAATTCTAGGGTCTCCACTGTTACTGTTGAGAATTGAAGAGCAGAGAAATGAAAAGGATTGTCTGCATCACACACAGCCAGGTATCAGGAGGGATTTCAAGGCCAGGGCAGCGTGTCCAGCTACCACAGAGAAGGGGTCCCTTCTAGACCCGCAACTCACTCCATGAGAATGAGACAAGCATCTCAACTCCACTTTACACATGTGATCACCTTCTCAGGCAGGAAGTGATCTTCCTGACTTTGGTGGATCCAATTCAGCATCAGAGGCCTTATGAAGAAGGGGCCAGTGCCCACACAAGACATCCTCGGGGATTAAGAGCCTGCCCCTGTCTGGCCCACTTCCCCACGTCAAAGGGACCTCTGCACACACACACACCCTGGATCTCCCCTCCAACACACACACACACACTCATACACACCCATGGCTGCAGGAATTACAGCCACATTCACCAGACTTAAGACTTCTGGCTTTTCTCCCCAGGGACTGCAGTCCTACAGCTGACTGAGACACATGTTCAGAGAGGAACTATCCCTGAACGCCCATGCTGCCCCCGGGCAGGCCCTGTGCACACAGAGTTGGGGCACACACATCCACCAGCCCTGGATCTCCCAGCGCTCGGAGGGAGCTTCCCGGCTTATCATGACATATAGCCAAAGCTTGGCTTTATAGGGAAAAATGAGCAGAAAAGTAATGCCCTCTTGCTATGGAAAAAGAAGGCAAGCAGAAAGACTTGGCAAAGGGGGAAGGTGCCTGCACACCTGCATTGAGGATTGAGATGTAAAGCAGGGAGAATGAAGCAAAGGAAAGACGGATATTCAGAGCTGTCAAGAAGCATATTCACCAGAAAGCATTAATAATTATCAAGTCTCTGTGTGCTGAGCAAGTTACCTACTTATTTTTTTAAATATTTTATTTATTTGTATTTATTTAGCTGCACCAGGTCTTAGCTGCAGCCCGAGGGATCTCTGTTGGAGGATCTTTGATGGAAGCATCTTTGTTGCCGCATCTGGGGCCTCTTAGTTGTGGTATGTGGGCTCTAGTTCCCCGACCGGGGATCAAACCCAGACTCCCTGCATTGGGAATGCGGAATCGTAGCTATTAGCCCAGCAGTGAAGTCCCACGAGTCACCTACTTACGTTTAATCCACCCAATACCCTCACATGCTCGGTCTACGACTGCTAACTTTACAGACGTGGAAACTGGGTCTCAGACAGGCTAGGTCATTTGCTGAAGGTCCCACAGCTGCCAGGAGCCTAGACTGATCTGACACTAGAACTCCTCTCCTGTACCAGACAGCCACCCACACGGGCCTGGACCAGTGGGCATAGAAACTCCCCATCTGAGTCCTCACCAATGAACCACACCAGACACATCCACACACTCACTGAGCCTCACAATTCTGGATTCATCGGGGGCACAGATTTCCACCAGGAAGTGACAGGCCTTCCCAAAGAGGTGTTGATCACATGTGCAGTCATGTCTTACAGAGGGTGCTAGGGCTCCCAGGCCACAGGACTCCAAGATGTTCCGAGAGCCAGGGCTGTTATGCTGGCAGAAGAGAGACCTCTTCTATAGATGGAGATGCTTTGTTGGGCTCCCTCCTGCTTATGTCCCAGTCAGCCTATAGCTGAAATTCCCTCATCCACCAAGTGTTTATGGAGCATCTACTATGTGCAGGGCATCCAGGTTTGTGGGCTCTATCAGTGGGCAAAGAGGCAGACGCTGGCTTCACAGTGCTGACATCCTAGTGGTGGATGTAGGGGGCGCAGATAAAACCAGCATCTGTGAGCCTCAACCCAGGCCTGGGGCCCAGGAGCCAGACACCATCCCTCACTCACAGTGGAGGACAGGAGAGGTCTAGGTGCGCCCTGACTGTGGTCGGGCTAAGCCAAACGCCAGACCCGGAGCGAGAACATCCAGGCACGTGAGTAGACACCTACAGAGCTGGGCAGCCAAGTCCTAATGCATCAGCACATCATTCCCCCGCCCCCATAGGGCCTCTGCTGTGGCGGCCAGCAGGGAGCTCATCCCAGTCACATTCAATAACGACCAACGCCATGTGGAGGGGTGGGGGGTGCCGGAATGCATCATTTCAAAACTACAGGATTTAAAAATTACAGCTTTAGAGCTGAGATCTAATTCACATACCAGAACATCTTACAGGGTTTCGAACCACCTCACTGTGAGCATCAGGCTTTTTGAAACGAGATAGACAGCGGGCCAGGCTTCAGAGGAAAGACATGCTACTACATGAGGCGCTGGGGGCAAGGCTAGGAGGGGGGTGGCAGGGGACAGGCCATCATGCATCCTTGGTACCCTGATCCTGCAGAAGAGCTAGGCCCAGGGGCTCTCATGGGCTGCACCCAGATCCTGCCTCTGCCACTTCTCAGCTTGGCTCCCTGGGGTAAGTTGCTTACCCTCTCTGAGCCTTGGTGTTCCTGTCTATGAACTGGACTACACCAAGTACCTGCCTTGGAGGGCTGCTGGGAAGATTAAACAACTCAGGGTCTCTAAAGCACCAAGTCTGGTTCCATACCCAGAGCATCCTCATGAGAAGCACTGAGTTCTTCCTATATCTCCCTCCTTCCAAACAGACAAAAATCTAACCCCTTGTCTTCTGAGAGTGCACAGCTAAAAACACCCCATCCCCAAACCATCCTTGACCTCTTTGCCCAGATATCCAGCAAGTTTTCTTTGGAGACCAGGTGCTGACCTGGTCTATGAGGATACAAGGCAGGTGGGGGTGGAGGCAGAAGGGAAGTGACGTTATAGGGTAACGACTCCAACTGCTGCAGAGGCAACACGGCACGTGGGGGCTGGGGAGCCACATACATTTTGTAGCAAAAACAAAATGACTCGCACAGCGTGTTGTATTTGCAGCGTGAGGGATTGTCATGGTGATAGGGCCAGGGTGGGGAGGGAGATGTGGACACTGACAGCCTGCAGGAAGCTGGAGGGGGACGGAGTGGACAGTAGAGGTCAGCGAGGGCCTGAGGCTCAGGAGGGGCGATGAGGCGAGGAGAAGGAGGGTGGAGGCCACACTCACATCCACTCACTCAGGACTGAGACAGCACAGCATCCTTGCATTCATGCATTCAATGAACCTACTGAGCTGCTTGTCAAATGACACCCACTAGTGACAAAGACCCCCCTTGACCAGACTTGAGTCTGGCTAGCCCCTGGACCTTGACCTCTGTCCAGCCTTCGGCCTGCCCAGCCTGGTCTTAGTAAAGAAACCTGCTGAGTTTCTTTAAGCCTGTGTTTAACAAGGGCCCCCCCGACTCGTGATACCTGATCAAGGTTCTCATCCCCTACTTTTGATGTCTAAGTTTTCTGTCTGCCTTTGGTAAGAATCTTGTTGGGTGGGTTTAGCAAGAATCTCCCTATCTCTGATGCCTTCTTCTTCTAGTAATTTTCCATCCCAGCCCCTCCTCTGGCTATAAAGCCCCACTTCTCTTTTTTTTCGGCTGCACTGCACAGCTTGTGGAATCTTAGTTCTCTGACCAGGAATCAAACTTGTGTACTTGGCAGTACACCCCAGTGTGGAGTCCTAACCACTGGCCTGCCAGGAATTCCCTCTACTTATATTCATTCGGAGCTTAGCCCCATCTCTCTTTCCTACTGAAATCCCTTCGAATAAAGTTTTCCTTACTGTTTCAACAGGTGTTGGCAGGAACCAACACCTTGTCCATCTCTCTTGCCCACGGTGTCTACGCTGGTGCTGACAGACAGCACGTGCAGGGATACAAAGAGAGGCCCTGGTGGGTGGGATCGGCGGGTGGGCTGGGGAAGGAAGAGCTGCTCCTGGAGGAAGAAGAACCCAGAGACGGCTCTTGTCTGTTTTCCAATATGACCCAGATCGGTCTCTGAGCCTCCGCTCCAGCTTTCCGTCTCAGTCTCACCAGACAGGGAACCAAACAGTGCTTCAGCCGCTTCCGGGCTGTGTGACTTTGGGCCAACCCTGCAACCTCCCTGGGCCTCATTTCTCCTCTGAAAGATAAGGATTAAATGAGTGAGCAGAGGAAAAATATTTACAGTGTTTCTGCATTAGGCATTAACTATGGTCCCTGTGAAGGACTTTGTTGAGCTTCCCTGATGAGAGAAAAAGCCCAACCAGGGAGACTTGAAATCGGTTCAAGAGCTTGGATGTGTCACCCGACAAACTCCCATGCATCCTTCAAATCCCTAATCAGAGCTCACCTTCTAAAGGCTTTTCTTCCCTAAGGCCTGCTCCCCACTCAGGGACCTATCTCCCCGGCGCATGCCCACCACAGGCTACTACTTCCACGTCTGTCTCCTCATCCACGTGGGCTTCCATGGCGGGCTTACCTCTGTGCGTGCATCACCCAGCACTGTGGCCAGTGGAGACTCAACACAGCATGTTTCAAAAGAAGAAGGAACAAAAGAATGAATGAGTGACTCCAATCAGAGAGCAGGCAGAAGGAAAATAAACAGTTGGCAGTCATGTGATGGCATTTTTGCGATTCCAGGTTGGAGACAACTTAATAAGCACACAAGCACAGAGGCCGTGTTCGGTGAAAGATTAAAAGAACCGAGGCCCCTACTTCTCCACCTGCTCAAGGACACTTCTTTCTTTTTCTTTCCACAGATGGTAATTTCAAGAGCATTCCCTTATAGACATTCTGCAGGCTAATATCCTTCTCAGAGTATGCTTCCCAGGGATGCAACCTGCCAAGGGAGAAACCAACACAGAGACCCCCATACACCACCAGCATTTGAGAAGATCCACCAGCCACTGGGAGGCAAGGGGGATACATGGTAGCCATTTACTCAGAATGGACAGCCATTCCATTTAGCAGGAATAGATACATACTCTGAGTATGGGTATATCTATCCTGCCCTCAGGGCCTCAGCCTCATTATTAAAGAACTTACAGCATGTCTGATTGACCAGCATCCGATCCCACATAACATCATGTCAGACCAAGGGACCCACCTTAGAGTAAAAGGAGTGCAGAGCTAGGCCAACAACAAAAATTGGAATACCAGGGAAACAGCAAGGAAATATAATGTACAAAGGCAAGAATAAAACAAGATGGGAACGATGACAGACAACCCAATGTACAATACTGGTAAATGCAAACAGATTTATTTTTTTTTTTTTTTTTTTTTTTTTTTTTTTTTTCCTTTTTTTTTTTTTTTTTTTTTTTTTATTTTTTTTTTTTTTTTAAATTTTATTTTATTTTTAAACTTTACATAACTGTATTAGATTTGCCAAATATCAAAATGAATCCGCCACAGGTATACATGTGTTCCCCATCCTGAACCCTCCTCCCTCCTCCCTCCCCATACCATCCCTCTGGGTCGTCCCAGTGCACCAGCCCCAAGCATCCAGTATCGTGCATCGAACCTGGACTGGCAACTCATTTCATACATCTTTAAAATACTCTGAGGGTAAAAGAAAAATACCAAATCTAACCATTTGCTATCTATCAGAAGTATACCTTTAAAAAAGTGACAAAGTGAAAGGAAAAATACAGAACTCTGGGATGGGGCTGGGGGTGGGAGCGGAAGCTATTGGCTTGCTTATATTATCTAAAAATATCCATTAGGTGATTTTAATAGATATCTTCTCAGGGAAGCATATTGTCTGATTGAAAATAAAATGATAATGAGCACACCTCATATCAGAATATAAGGGTAGTAGCCAAAGCTGCCCTCAGAGGAAAATGTATAGCCTTAAATGTTGTTAATACTGGAGGAGGCTAGATTAAAATAAATGGAATGAGCTTGCAACTAAAATTTTTTAAACTATATGGAACAGCTTAATGGAATTAAAAATATAAATGCATAAATTAAGAGTAAAAGTGAAAACCAAAAATTGAAAAGCTGGTTAAACATAGACAAAACTTTTAATAGAAAGCATTTATGAGCACAGAAAACATGTTTAAATCACAGAAATACATTTTATATATAGTTCTGTGCTATTAACATTTTAAAAGTTGATGAAATAGATGGTGATTTTAAGGGAAAAATATGAATTACCAAAATTAGTTCAAGATATTTAAAAACTCATCACAGCAGAGATTACAATAAAAAGTTACAAGTTCTTTTAAACCATTAAGGAATGCCTCGTGATTCATTCCTCAGCTCTCAGGAGAGAATGAAAGTTCTCCCAATCCATTTCAGAAAGCACAGCATCGTGTTGAAAATGAACAAAAATAAAATAAAGAGCATTCTTGCAAATACGTACAGAAGCAAAAATCCTAAATAAAATCTTAGCAGGAGACTCAAGCGGCACATTAAAAGAACAAAACTTATTATGTCCTAATTGGACATTATGTTCAGCACACCCCAAAATAGTACAGCCTTTGTGCCAAGAACATGAGAGAGAGTCTGCCATTAGAAAAGTTATTAATGGGAGTCATCATTAATAAGTCAAAGGGGAAAATCCATATAATCATCTTCACAGATGACCAATGGCAACTGACCAAGCTTTATATCTGTTCCTATTGTTTTCTTTAACTAGTAGCATTGAAAGAATTTGTCAAGGCAGTAAATGAATTTGAAATTAATAGGAAACATCTTACTTAATATTGCAAACCTAAAGACAGTCCCACTAAGACAACATAGGTAAGGCTTTAGGAGGCAGAAATTTAAAGATCAAGTCACACACACACATAACACAAAAGCTTGATAAGACAGATTCTGTACTTAACAATGTGAAACTTTACAAGAAGAAAAAACAATAAATGTTAAAGAAAAGTTACCATTTGATAAATATATTCGCAATATATCTGATAACCAAAAGATATACTGCCCTTAATAATAAAAAAAAACTCATATTAATAAGCTAAAAAAAGAAACCATAAAGAATTATACAGATAGCCTTTTCAAATTCACTCAAAATAAATTGAAAATTAAAGTAAATATGGGATACGATGTTTTATCCATCAAATTAGCCCAGATCGAAAAAAAAAAAAAAATGATGGTACAAGTCTATTTGAAGATTCTGGGAAACAGTATTTTTGAAGATTCTGAGAAAGAGTCATTGCCATCATTTGCTTGGAGTAATTTAAATTGATTAAAAAAATGTTAAAGCAATTTGATAATAAGTTTAAAAACACTTATAAATATTCACACTGTGATCTACTCCTAGGGTTGCATTCTGAAGATAATAACTGGAAAGCACATGAGGACTTCAGGATGAAGGAAGTTATTTGTACTAATTAAAAACTGGAAGTAATGCACAAGTTCAACAACAGGACACTGATTTAAAACATTCCACACATAATGAAATACCAGATAGCCATTAAAAATCATTGATTAGAAAACAAATTAATATTAGAAAATAAGCAAGACCTACTGTTCGGTGGATAAATCATGTTGCCCATAGCATGTACAGCATGACCCAAATCTGTACAAATATGCAAAGACCAAAAAAGATGGAAGGAGATTTTAAAAAAAGCTTTCACTCATTCATTTACTCTTTATTTCTTTCAAAAAATATTGATGAAGTATCTATTAAGTATCTGGCTTGGTTTCAGGTATTGTTAAATAAAATAGACAGGAGAGCTGTCTTCATGAAATTAATGCATTTGGTTTCTTCTGGGATTAGGTAGAGATTTTTATGTTCTTCTTTGAGATGTTATACTTTTTCCCAAATGTCCCACAAGAAACATGATTTTAAGCACAGAGTAGTAGTTCTCATTCTAGGCTATAATTTGGACTCTGCTGGGGAATTCAAATAAATACTAATACATAAGCTGATAAAAACAGATTTTTTGAGCTATATTCCTTAAAAAATCTGGTGTCAATTAAAAAGAAAATGAAACTTGATCTCTACTTTACACTATACACAAAAATTAATTCCATGTTGATCCTAGACCTTGGAATGAAAGGTAAACCAATAAAACTTAGGGAAGAAAATAATGGAGCAATCTTCATGGTGTTTTCATGAAGGAAATAATTTATCAATTTCACTGCATTAAAATAAAGAACCTTTGCTCACAAAAGAACACAATAGCAACAAAACCATTAAGAGAGAAATATTTGCTACACATATAATTAATACAAGGCTTTTATCCAGAATATTTTTTAAAGTAGGCATCTTAATGGGAAAGTGATGTAGAAATTGGAGTGCCCATGCCTCAAAGAAGACGTCCAAGCAGCAATTAGCCAAGTGAAAAGGGAGCAACCCCATATGCCATCAGAGAAATACAAGCTGGAGCCACAGCCCCATCAGAACAGCTACAATTAAAAATGGGTGATAATAGGAACTGTTGCCAGGAGTACAAACTGGTACAACTGCATTGGGAAGAAGACATTAGGGGTTACACTTGAAGACAAAGACCCTGGAGCCCATAATTGTACTCCTTGCTACAGACCATGCGAACACAGGTACATACATGCACCAAAAAGCACATACAAGAAAATTCCTAACTTTTCTTGTATATTCCTTGCTTGTAATAATCCAGTCTAGAAACCAACGCAAAAGTCTACCAGCGGTGACTGATGCTAAAGTCACACAGTAGAACACCACACAATGATGCAAATGAATGAGCTCAAGTGACACCTAAGGGCACGGAGAAACCTCACAAACATCCAGCTGAAGGAAAGAGCCTAATACAGAATAACACCTTCTCTACGGTTCAGTGTGGAGAAGGCAATGGCACCCCACTCCAGTACTCCTGCTGGAAAATCCCATGGACGGAGGAGCCTGGTGGGCTGCAGTCCATGGGGTCTTTAAGAGTCGGACACGACTGAGTGACTTCACTTTCACTTTTCACTTTCCTGCATTGGAGAAGGAAATGGCAACCCACTCCAGTGTTCTTGCCTGGAGAATCCCGGGGACGGGGGAGCCTGGTGGGCTGCCGTCTATGGGGTCGCACAGAATTGGACACGACTGAAGCGACTTAGCAGCAGCACGGTTCAGTGACATAAAGTCAAAGCAGGTAAAGAGGAACCATAGTGTTTAGGGAAGAATGCTTAAGTATTAAAAGACTAAAGAAAAACAAACTGATTCCTGCCAGAGTCACGGTAATGGCTACTTTTGGGGGACAGTCTGGGTGCCAGTGGAAAGGGGCAGTGCAGGGGCTTTGAGGTTGGCAATGCCCTTATCTGGGTGGCAGCACAGTTGCTGCCTTTATATTAACTTCGTAAGCTGTAAATTTGTCTTATGCCTTTTTTTCATGCATGTTGTAATCACAACAGAAAAGCTATTAAAGCTAGAACAACAAAGTTACTGATGCCTGGGCCCTCCCCTCCCCAGACCAATGAAACAGAATCTCTGAGAGGAGAGAGTGGCATGTGAGGTTTTAAAACACTCCCCAGGTGTTTTCAAACACTCACGTGAGCTCTGAGAAGCGCTGGTACAACGGGAAAAGGCAGCCCAAGCTCTCAAGTCTACAAGCCAAAATTTGAAGGCCACTTCCATTTCACCTTATCTCTGTGACTCTGAGCACTTCTCTCTACCACAGTTTCCTCTTCTGTAAAATGGGTACAATAATTGTACTTCTAAATAGATGCTGAGGATTATAAGGGCCAACACCCCTGAAGGGTTTAGAGTGTTGCCTGGCACACTTTAAGTGCTCAATAAACATGGGGAAGGAAATAGCAACCCACTCCAGTGTTCTTGCCTGGAAAATCCTATGGACAGAGGAAACTGGTAGGTCCATGGAGTCACAGAGTTGGACACGACTGAGTGACTAACACTAAAAAACATTAGGCTGGTATCTTTACAATAATAAAATATGAATATATATTATTTTAATGAGATAATATGAGTTAAGGGGTCAACATAATTCCAAACATTTAGTAGGCTCCTAAAATGTCATTACTATTAAATATTTGGTTTCCACAATCTCAGGACACACTAGCATCATCCTCCAGGGTGGAATACCTTGATCCTTTGGGACTGAGTGGGTGGATACAATTTCAGAAAAGAGCGATGTCATTCAGAATGCAGGGTGATAAAGTCATTAAGTGTGTATTTCCACTTGGGGCACAACCTCTGATTTTGTAAGTTTATCTTATCTTTTTTAGGTTTTGATAATATTTTTATAGAAATGTAGTTTATTTACAATATTGCTGTTAGCTTCAGGCGTACAGCAAACTGAATCAGTGATATATGTGTGTGTGTGTGTGTGTACATACATATTTTGTCATGGAAAAACCTGAACGAATGTTTTGACGGCCATAATACCTTCTTTTTCAGATTCTTTTCTATTACAGGCCGTAATTCCCCAGAGGCAAAGCCCAGATCCTCCTTTTCTGGATTCGGCTGACAGTGGACACAGCACACCCTGGGAGTGGCAATGGCCCAGATGCTTGTCTGGACAGAGGTGCATTTGTTCCAGGGCTCAGACACCAGCCCTGAAGATGACACTATCGAGAGGCAAGATCTGGAACATTCCCTCCACCTTTCACCAGCTAGGTGACGCTGGGGCAGGCACATAACCTCCACAAGCCTAAAAGACGGAGAGGAGGACAAAGGCAGCTCTCTCCTTGTCCTAGACATTATGGTGAGGCTGTGCTGGGCTGAGGGATACCAAAGCCCCAGACTGGCCCTGTGTGCTCAGCTCAAAAGCACTTCACGCCCCCGCATCCAGCAGGTGCTGGGGAAAGACGCTGATAAAATCGATTCCGTAGGCTGATTCGGATTTCAGGAGCCCATGGTGCTAAAGCACCACCCAGCTGCTTTTTGAGGCTGATGTTGGGTGGGTACACAGCGCAACCACAGGCAAACAGTCAGAAGCATCCTTCCCTGACCGTCTACAGCAACCAGAAGAGAGAAAACATCTTCCCTGCGCCCACGGCAGGAGACTCAAAAACAGCTACCCATGTCTCTTCTTTCCAAGCTCCTGGGGACTTATTCTCAGCCCAGGGCCAACCAGCCTCCTGCAGCAGATTCTACGTGGGGAGCAGTGCTCTGGAGTCACCCGTCTTGCAAGGGACGTTCACTGCTTCTGAAACAGATGCTCATGGTGCCTGGAGAGCTGCTGTCTTGGCAACTGCCTCCCATGCTAGGAGAGGTGTGTTTTCTTGAGCCAGAAAAAGAAAAATCCACTTTAAAGCTCCCACCAAACACACAGTCCGACACTGACACGTGAGCAGCAAGGTGTGTGTGTCCGCAGGCCACACGGGTGGGGGTGTGCTTTTGTGTGTGCAGTCTGCCGCCTGTCAGAGACCACTGTGGGCCTGGATCACCCAGCAGTTCCAAGCCAGGTCCTTTTCATGCCTTTAGCATCCAGCTTCCCCCCAACCTTCCCCAGAGAAACAGATCTAGTTACAGTATAATTTCTCAGACCTCCATTGAGTCACTTCTTTGCAAGAACAGTGGCTCTTTAGCTCTTGGGTCAATTTTATTGACTTGTCTCCAATAGGAACTCTCTGGAACTCATCTTCTGTTCCTGTGTTGGGTTAAAATTTTCTAGAGAAAGATTCACCATTTTTGCTCTGACCTTTAAAACAGAGGCATGATGCTGCCCCTGCCAAGCCCTGCTCAAGGCCCATTATCTGTCTGATCTCACCTGCTAGCCTTTCACATCTTCCCAGCTCTGATCCAGCCATATCTGCCTCCTCACTGTTCCACAGAGATGCCAGGCACATTTCTACCCCAGGGCCTTTGCACCAGCTGTTCCTTTGCCCTAAAGTTTGTTCTTACTGCACATACCTTGCATGCTCTCTCCTTCATCTCCCTCAATGGTTTGTTCAGATGTCACCTTCCCAATGACACATACACTGATTCCTCCCTTTAAAACTATGACAATGTCCCAGCCCCATTTTTACCACCCAGATACTCAAGTCTGTTTTATCCCACAGCACTTTTCATCTTCTAATTTAATCATCTTTTACAAAATTCTTGGTAGTTCTCTATTGTCTTTGTGTCCCACATACTCTAGAATGTAAATTTCATGACATTCGGAATTTTCCAGTCTTGTTCAATTCTAGGTCCACAACGTGAAGCACATAGGAGGTACTTAATAAATACTTCTGGAGTTTTTATTGCTATCTTATTTCTCTGCTGAAGTTTTCTATCTGTGAAGAAGTGAAGGGCTTTGTAAGTGTTAGCTCAAGAGAGAGGACACTCTACCTAAATAATTTTTCTCTTGGGACCTCCCTGGCAGTCCAGCAGTTAAGACTCCAGCTTCCCCTGCAGGGAGCACAGGTGCCATCCCTGGTGGGAGAACTAAGATCCCACAGACCTCATGGCATGGCCAGAAAGTAAAAAGAAATAAATACATGAACAAACAAATAACTGTCCTCTCTGATTCCCCATCTTCCATCATCACTTTATTCTCTTCCTGAACTTTTCACCCCTGACATTAGCAAATGTAAGAAGCACAGAGTGTCGTCTTTGTCATCCTTTGTGACTGTATCCCAAACATCCAGAAGAGAGGTCAGCAAATTTTTCTTTATAGGAAAAGGCTAGAGAGTAAATGGGCTTCCCTGGCGGCTGAGCAGTAAAGAATCCACCAGCAATGCAGGAGATGAGGGCTTGATCCCTGGGTCAGGAAGATCCCCTGGAGAAGGGAACGGCAACCCACTCCCAGTATTCTTGTCTGGGAAATCCCAAGGACAGAGGAGCCTGGTGGGCTACAATCCATGGGGTCGCAAAAGAGTTGGACACAACTTAGCGACTAAACCACCACCACCACCAGTGAGGAAATATCTTAGGTTTTACAAGCCGTGATGTCTCTGTTTCAATTACTCAACTCTGCCTTGAAAAGCTGCCACAGACGGTATGTAAGCAAACGAGCATGACTGTGTTCCAGTAAAATTTTATTTACAAAAGCACGGTTTGTGGTGATTGATTTGAGTGTCATTAAGGCTGTCATGGATGAAAGATGAGGTCCCTAAATCTGACAGTGTGCTCATGATGTGGGAGCCAAATTGCCACAGAATGTAAAACTGAGAGAACGAGAGAGGCACGGCGTACCCGACCTGTGTGCAGGAACTGGTCAGTTTCACACCATGGCATTTGCTGAGAACAAGTATGTTTAAAGAGCCTCGATACTGGATGCTTTAGGATCATGTTTAGTTTGGAAAGAACATGGATAAACTGGAAGAACTTAGCCTTACTGAGACCATCTGATATTAAAGAATCTGGCAGTAAAAAACCCAAAACAGAATGTTGTGGGCCAGATCTGGCCTACAGCCCACGGTTTGCTGACCTCTGATCTAGAACAATGTCTGGCCCGTAGCAGATGTCCGGTAAACACGTGCTGAAAACAGGAATGACCTAAATAATTTACCAAATGCCTACCCTGTGTCAGGCACCACGCTTGGGCTTCCTTTCAAACATTTCATCTTAGCCACAGAAACACCTATTAAAGTCAGGACAGTAATCCTCGATTTAGAGGTCAAAGGACAGAAGTTAAAGGAGGCCCTGGGATACTTTCCCAGGCCATCATGCTTAAGTGCCAATGTGGGGACTGCAATCCAGGTCTTCCAGGCTCTTGATCATTCCACCACTGAGGCCTTCATTCTTGTTAGACGTTCTGTAAAAATGCTGTCCTGATGAGGATGCTGGCTGCAACTCTTCCTCACTCATGGTGTATATATTCTTTGACTCATCTGTCCTGCCAGGGTGTGCCAAGTACCCACCGTGCCCCTTGATCTGCCCAGTGTGATACAAGCTCCAGACAGACTTAGGTCCGTGTTCAGGCAAAGGAGCCTCAGTGTTCAGTTGTGTCTCGACTCTGCAACCTCATGGACTGCAGCCCACCAGGCTCCTCTTTCCATGGGATTTCCCAGGCGAGAATACTGGAGTGGGTTGCCATCACTCTCTCTAAGGAAATCTTCCCGACCCAAGGATCAAACCCATGTCTCTGGCAGCTCCTGCATTTGCAGGCGGATTCTTTACCACTGAGCCACCTGGGAAACCCTAAAGGAGCCACAAGCATGCAGCAAATATGGACCACGTGGCAGGCACCAGGCTGTGGGCGTTAAAAACCCTGACCCTGACTCAGGAACTGCCTGCCAAAGGAAAGAAAACAAGTGTGCGTGCTCTGAGGGCCTTCCCTGTGCCAGCCACTGCACAGCATCCTTCCCTGCCAGGCCTGGAAGAAGGTGGCAGGCACCATGGGAAATTCAGGCACCAATCAGGGGAGCCCCAACAAGAGAGTGTGGACTTTGACCCTGGGGCTCAGAAAAGGCTTCAGCGGAAGGTCGCTGTTGAGTCATGGGTTTGGGGGAGCCAGATCTGGAACCAATTTCCATTCCTGCCACTTACAGCCACGTATAGCCCTGGAGTCCTTGGGCATATGACTCAGTTTCTCCCTGTCCCAGAAAACAGTGATAAAAATAGTACAAGTCCCCATCACCAAAGAATCCTCGTTTTACAAAATTAGAAGAGCTAATATAGGTAAATTGATGGCCTGATCCAGAGTATGCATTAAATACTTAAAACATGGCCACAACCGTCCAGCCTCCTCCTCGTGATTTGATGGGGTCCTTGAAAGCGTGATGACTGTGGGGTGGCGGAAGCAACCCAGGGACTGGTGCAGCCTGAGAGGCCCCTGTTAATTAAACAACCCGAAGTCAGAAAGGGCCCCAAATCGGATCATCTGCTTGTTTAACTAGCATCAAGCACCACGGAGGGACTCCATCTGTTGCTAAGATGTGGTGGAGTGCACCTTGGCCCAGGCTGCCTGGATGCTCCGGGAAGACAAACTGTGCTTCTGCCCAGAGACGCAGCGCAGAGCACAACCAAGGACCAGCTCCAGAGTCACAGGATGTGGGAACTGATCTCCTGCTGCTGGTACCGGGGCCTGCTTCCCGGCAACCAATCCGAACTCAGTCAGTCAGCCCGAGCATCGCCCATTCAGAGCGCATGGACGGGTGTGAGGCACTGACTGGGGCCCCGTTAACATCCCCTCCTGGTCCCCACTGACTTTCCTGTAACTCCCCACCCACACCAGGCCTGAGAGACGCCCCGGGCAGGGGGAGGGGATCTAACTCAGTAGCAAAGATGTAGCTTCAAATCTGGTTTCAAATAATGCAGCTCAAATCAAGGTGGTCCCCTACTCCATTCAATGTATCTTTTGTATCCGATGATAGATCTTTTTTAACTTGCCCAAGTACCTTAGCTCAGGGTCTTCCTGGTGGGAGCTCAGGTGGTAAAAAATCTGCCTGCAATGCAGGAGACCTGGGTTCAATCCCTGGACCCAGAAGATCCCCTGGAGAAGAGAATGGCAATCCATTACAGTATTCTTGTCTGGAGAATTCCATGGAATGAGGAGCCTGCCGGGCTACAGTCCGTGGGGTTGCAAAAAGTCGGACACAACTGAGCGACTAATACACACACATACACATACACATACACATACACATACAGACACACAAGCATCTTAATTCAAGACAATTTAGAAACATAAAAACAAACCCAGGAAAGTGAAGAGGCTTTTCATCACATAGTAATAACCTAGGGTGATCCATGGTTAGGGAAGATGCCCTGGAAAAAGAAATAGCAAGCCACTCCAGGATTCTTGCCTAGGAAATCCCCTGGACAGAGGAGCCTGGCAGTCTACAGTCCATGGGGTTGCAAAGAGTTGGACAAGACTTAGTGACTAAATAACAACAACAACGGGTTTATCCAGCATCTCATCCTGAGGAAACTGCCAACTCATCGAGGATTCTGGAACTTCTGTGATGCATCAGGGGCTCTCACAAGTGTTCTCTCAAGTGCTTCCAATAACCTTCAGGTCAGCACTGGGTCCATCCCTACAGAGGTTGACACTCAGGGTCTTCAAAGCCAACAAAGGCATCAGTGGCCTCTCCTAGGGGAAGGACACATCTCACCAGAGCCCAGGAATACTCATGGGACATGTGAGACAAGGACTGACATTCAGCGATGCCCTAAGGTAGCAGGCTGGTTTCACAGATGCCAGCCCCAGGCCACGGTCAGAGACCTGAGGCCAGCCCCAGATTTGCCAATATGATCTGTTTGGACTTCAGCACATGACCTAATCTGGGCAATTTCACATTCTCTATCTGCTAAATGGAGCTAATTCTAGTATCTATTCCTGGGATTGTAGGGAGGATTAAATGAAATAGCGTGAGAGACCCTTGACACAGGCTGTGGTCGTGACCTCCGTCTCTGACCCAGGTCCTCTGCTCCCTGTGCTACGCATGTTGTCTCATTTCATCTTCATGATTGGCCCCATTTTACAGATGACAATAACAAACCCTTCAGTCTCCAGGTTCAGTTTCCATGACAATCAATTCTCTAGCCGCTACCTACACTGAGCAGTGAGACTCTGCAACCCAGAACCGACCTTTACAGAAGTTGAATTTACAGGGAAGAAAAGCACGCCACTTATACCCGAAAGAAAAAAAAAAAAAAAAACCTGACCTCCTCAGAGCCACAGAGATGGTCAAATGGAAACCTGGCAAGGCAGTAACTCCATGTATCATACTGTCAAGAGGGAGACATTTCTCCCTGTGGCTTTTCAAGTTTGCTCTCAGATTTGTCCAGCCCTACTTCCTGCAAAAGCCTGGGTACCAAAAACCTTGGGAAAATTCCAAAGAGACGAGGCTTGCTGTAGGAGTCAGAATCCTGGCGGCGCACATGGTTCCTGGCTCCTGGGGGTCACACACAGCAGCACTGGGACCTGGAGGCTTCAGCCGGCTGAGGGAGTGCAAAGCTGTCAGAAGCGATCTTGCCAGAACAGCAACAACAACAAAGACCCAACGTCATTCTGAGAGCTTGGAAAACTTTTTTGCAAACCTCTTCCAGTCCTGGTGCGTCTCTCATGTTAGCATGTTCGTCCTTTGCAAGGTGCTTAAAGAGGAGTCTTGGAGTCCAAGTCTACATTTTAGAGAAGGAAGTCTTAAATTTTCCCATAGGGTGGTTGTAGTGATTTTTTAAACTTTGAGACAATGTCTCTAGAATATGGGGCTTCTGTGGTGGCTCAGCAGTAAAGGATCTGCCGGCCAGTGCGGGAGACATGGGTTTGATCCCTGATCCAGGAAGATCCCATATGCCATGGAGCAACTAAGCTCGTGCGCCAGAACTATTGAGGCTGCGCTCCAGAGCCCAGGGGCCACACTGCCGAGCCCACGAACCCCAGGCCCAGCTCCACAACAAGAGAAGCCACTGGAATGAGGAGCCCCACGCACCACAACCAGGGAGTAGCTCCCACTCTTCTCAACTAGAGAAAGCTCACACGAGGCAATGAAGCCCAGGGCAGCCCTAAATAAACAAATCACATAACAAAAGCAATCCCTTCACTTCCTCCACCTCTCCGGACTTGCAGCCCCACTTCAGCCCAAATTCTCGACCAACTGGTCTACACAGGATCCCTTCCATCTTCACTGCCCATTCATTTTTTTTTTTCCTCTAACTTTTTATCTTGAAAATTTTCAAACTTACAAAAAAGTTGAAAGAAAACATCAAACATGTACGTGCCCTTCCCTAGAACATTTATCCAATGTTAACATTTTGGTCACTTTTGCTCTCTGTACAATTTAAAAATTATGATCCATTGGAAAATGTTGGCAACATCATGACTGTGGGGGGCAGAATAACAGCCTCCCCAAGAGGTCCTCATCTACTTCTAAGAGCCTGTGAACATTTTAGGTTACACGGCAAAGGGGAATTACGATTGCAGATGGAATTAGATTGCTAATCACTTGACGGTAAGATGGAGAGATTAGCCTGGTATCCTTGATAGGATCTAGATTCTAGCTCCATGAGACCCATTGCAGATTTCTAATTTTCAGAATGATAAGCTAATAAGTTTGTATTACTTTAAGTCATGAAATGTGTGGTAATTTGTTAACAGGAGCAATAGGACACTAATATAATAACTGCTCCTCTAAATTCTTCAGCATTTCTTAATAACAAGGAGATTTTCATATATAACCACAATGTCATTATCACATCCAAGAAAATTAACAAAAATTCCATAATATCATCTAACATGAAACCCACATTAATATTTCTCTAATTGTCTCAAAACTATTTCAAGTCATTTTTTTTTAAACTCTAGGATCTAATCAAGGTGCATGATTGAATTTGGATATGCTCCTTTATTCTCTTTTAAACAAGAATAGTTTCTTGGGTTCGGGGAGTGTTTTTCATGTTATTGACATTCTTAAAGAGCCAGGCCCGTTGTCACACAGAACCTTCTCGATTTGACTGGTGGCTTCCTTCCAATCAGAGCCAGGTTAAGACTCTTTGGTGAGACTGTCTCGTGGAGGATAGTAATTACCATTCAGTCTTCAACCAGCTACTCAAGTCACAAGTCTCTTCCATGTCTCCTAGTCCAAGAGACACATCTCTTCCTTCACATCAGACTTTCTCAGTAGCATTTGACAGACTGACCACTCTGTCTCCAAAAACATTTTCTTCTTCCCAGTTTTTACGACATTTAGCTATCCTAATTTTCTCCCTACATCTTTCTGAGATCCTAAATCTGTGGACTTATTTTCCTCTTTGCTGTTGTTGTTTAGCCACTAAGTCATGTCTGACTCTTGTGAGCCCATAGACTGTAGCCTGCCAGGCTCTTCTGTTCAGAGGATTTTCCAGGCAAGAATACTGGATCGGGTTGCCATTTCCCTCTCCTGCGGATCTTTCCGACCCAGGGATCAAACCCATGTTTCTTGCGTCTCCTGCATTGCAGGCAGATTCTGCACCACTGAGCCATCTGGGAAGCCCTTATTTTCCTCTACTCAACCTTTAAACGATTGTGTTACTCCCTCATGTCTGAGGCCTTTCTCTTTCTCTGTGGTTTCACCTGGGTGAGCTCATCCACATCCAGAGCTCCCACTTGCGGATGGCTCCCAAGTTCATGTCCTCAGCTCGCTCCCTCCTCTGAGGGCAGGGCTCACAGCACCTACCTGACATCACCTGGATTGTTTCAATGGCATCTCTGAGAAGTTCAAATCAAAACTCCCAATTTTCCTCCGGAAGCTTTTGATGCCCAGTCTCCGATCCTGGGAAGAAGCAGCAGCTCTCTCATTGCTGTTACGGTTGGAACCAATGGCCATCATGCTTCATTCCCCCCTGTATTTGCTGTCACAACTAACTTGGGTTCAAAGTCCTTGGACGCTATCACTTATGTACCTTCCCAGGCATTTGCTTCTATCTATCCTCCGTCTAAGCTACTATGATCTCATGCCCAGCCCAAGTTTTGGGATAAGATATCCAACAAGACAGTAAAATTCCTGTTTCCTCTTTGTAAAATAGATCAGTATAGTAAGTAAATTAGATAACACTTAAAAAGCCCAGGACATAATGCCTGCCTTACGGTAAATATTCAATCAATGGGTGCTCAGGAGTAGCAGGGGGCAACAGATGGAATCAGGGGCAAACACTGGGGATCAAACTCTAGAGTGACATCGATTCCACATCAGTTTTGAAAAATCACTGTTTTGAGAGAAATCATTCTGTCTTCAAATCGAACACAAGTCCAGAATCCAGTCTTTATTCTCTGCAGACAGTTTCTGCTGAACCAAAACATGAGAACAAATAGCTTCAGGTCTCTGCCTTTATTTGTCTCTTCAGTTCATTTTTATTTTCATTTTTTGGGTCCAATATGGCCTCTCTCAATTTTGTAGCTTCTTGATGTTTGAATTTTTATGCATTTTTGGAAAATGTATTAGAATTGAATACAATGGAAGAAATCAAGTTATAGTGGTTTTTATTTTTTAAAATAGCATTCTTTAAAATAATGTGCCCATTATTTCCATTTCCTCAATGTTCTATATATACTTTCCTCTGCTACAAAAAAAAATCTCAAATGTCAGCATCTTATTTGGGGTGCCCCCAAGAATTCAACATTTTACTAAAGGTTACTTGCATAAGCCTTTTCTCTATTAAAATGCTATTTTAATTTTTCTATTTATACAAACAGTATAAATAGTACAGGTTAAGCGGTTGGATACAGGAAGAGACTGAATGATGCTAAAAATGCAGAGGTGGGAGAGACAGGACAGAGAATGGAGAAAGGGACAAAGAGAGGCTGGGAGGATGAGCCAGGAGTGAAAGAAGGAAGCAAACAAACCACAGAGTGTGTCCGATGGGCTGAATGGGCTTTCTCAGAACCCCAGCTGATGCTGGCATCAGCCCCAAAAGGAAGGAGCTGAACCTCAGACCACATCCCCCAGATGGTGAGTGATGGGCTGCAACAGTGAACTCTGGCTCACACCTCCTCTGACCACAGAGTGAAACCACCTGCACACACGTGCCTGCACACACCTGAAGATGTGTTCAGTGCTGCCGTAAACCTTCAAGTTCCCTTTGAGCCAAGCCATCTTAGAAATCAGCAACAAAACAAGAAGGCCTCCAAAGAAAAAGACAGAAGGCTTCTCCAGACCTCTGTCCAAATAATGGGAGGTTCACAAAGGTGCTGGAGCAAGTACCAATCGTGTACCATGCATAGAAGACTTACTCGTTTATTCATAGGCTTTGTCTCTGTATGCACAGTAGAATCAACCTGCTTCGCAAGTTTTATTAACAACGCTGCAGTAAAAACTCTTGTAATGAGTTACAGAAATAGCTCTCACCTCTGGGTGCCGCAGAGCATCCTAAGCCTCAGACTTTTTTTTTGGTCATTTTTTCCCAGTACATTTGAACATTTTGCAGCCATCACAGGAAGCTATTCTATTAGCAGAAAAGCAATAAGCTGATGGCCCTTTGAAGATGACTCTCCTAATATACCTGGTGTCTACTTTCTCTTACGCCATTCTTGCTGTCCTGGCTTTCAGGATCCATTTTACATCTGAGGCCCACAGAGCTAGCAAAAGGGAGAGAAAGGGGACCAAAACAATCCTAAGATTTCATAACCCCTTAGACTGCCCAAAATAGCAAGCATCCATAAAGATGGAACAACCTCAGGGGCACCTCCTGCAGGGCCATTATGACATCTCTATCTGTGTGCACAAGAGATGCTAAGACATGACAAGACAGGGTGACCCTATCCATCTCTAGGTCCCCAGGGCCTCTCCCTTCACCAACTACTGGACTTTAGATAAACTGTCTCTCTGAGTCTCAGTTTTCTCTTCTGTAAAATGGAAACATTCCTTTGGACAGTCTCCTTTCAGCCTAGGAGCCAGAGATGCTACTAAAACCTAAAGTCAGCTCATATCACTCCTCAGAACCCTTCAGTAGCATCGTGAATTCCCAAGAGTGAAGGTCCAGGCCTCCAAGGTCCTGGCAACCTCAGCATCCTCTTATCTCTCTGACTGCATGTCCTGCTTCGTGCTATCACCACCTGGACCATGCTGGTCTCCTGGCCACTCCGGGAACATGAGAGGCCCTTTCCTCCATCAGCACGACGGGCTCCGTGTCCTTCTCCTTGCTGCCCCTCCTTCTTTCCAGAAGCTCTGCTTTCAAGGCCCTTCAGATAAGGCCTCATTGTCACCCAGAGCTCAAGAGCAACATCCCATCCCTGCACCTGGCCCCGGCTTGTTTCCCTCCCTAGTGACAGGACCACCCAGCCCGTCTGTTTCCTTTACTTACTATTTGCTTTTCTCCCCCGACCCTAACTGAAACCCGAGCTCTGTGAGGCTGGTGGTTTTAATCAGCTTTGCTCATGGCTGTATCCCCGGTCCCTAGGACAGTACCTGGCACATACCAGGTACGTAATCACTGTGCTGAAGGCAAGTTTATTTCCAATGACAGTCAGCAAGCCCTACATGGAGTGTGAGCACAATCCATCAATGTGTCAGCAGAGAGCAGGGGACAAGCCCTGACTTCTCAGGATGCCCTTTCTGCTTCCTTCTTGATTTTGCACGTGCTCAGGATGGCTGATGAAAGGGGTGTTGCAGACTCCTTCTCTCCCACACGACAATCAGTCTGTCTCCTAGTGGAGACAACCACTGATGCTGGAACAGTCTCTACTCTTGGTAACCTTGTAATGAGGAGGATATAAACACCTAGTCCTGGTCATCTGAGAAAGCCTCCCAGAGCAGCGGGAATGCAGGACGGGCTTTAGAGGCTGTGCGGGTCAGCAATGAACAGAGAGGTCAAGGGAAGGGTATTCTGGCTCCGAGCAACAGGTACAAAGGTGGTGATGCAGGAGAGCGGAGTGTCTTGGTTGACCTGTTCAAGCTCCTGCATTGACCATCTGTCCTGTGCTCGAGCTGGATGGACTCTGGAAACAGACTTTGGTTAAGAGCATCACATGATGGGCATTCCCTGGTGGTCCGGTGCTTAAGACTCTGTGCTTCCAATTCAGGGGGAATTTCCTACTCAAGGAACTGGGATCCCACATGCCTTGTGGCAAGGCCAAAAAATAAAATCGATAAGCAACAAGGATTTGCTTATGTAACAAAAAAGAGCATCACATGGTTTGTGGCTGCAAAGAGGAAGAGTAAGAAATACCATTTTAGGACCCTGCTGGCATGGTACTCACGTTGGGTGATGGAGTAGCTGATGGAAGCACTAAGGAAAGGCACGACACAGGCCTTAGGCAGAAGGGAGACAGGCAACATCAGTGTCTGGACAGTGGGATGAGCAAGTGCGAGGGGCTGCAGAGGCAGCAGATGGGGCAGGAGACAAGTTCAAAGGCCCAGGGAGAAGGAACAAGGGTCTGAGCTGAGATGACAAAACAAAAAATCCAGAGAGGAATCCTGGTCTTCCTTTAGACTTCCCTGTCTCCCAGATGCTGAAGGAGATGCTCCCACCCCTCCCCGCATCCAGCCCAGCAGTAAGCTTCATCAAACCCACTTCCAAACACATCCCATCCGGATCCCATATGGGCGGCGAGAAAGAGCACAGGCTTGGCAACTCAGCTTCCGAGAAGAGAGTCCTGGCTCCTGCATTTTCCAGCTCTGTGTCCTTGAGCAAGTGATTTCTCTAAGCCTACTGTTCCCAAGGTCTCAACATGACTTGGGAACAGTAATGGAACCAATGGAATAAAGTTCCTGGCAGCGTGACACGAGTCACTAAAGAATATCTGCTCAATAAATATCAAATATGACCACGAACATGACGCCCCGTCCAAGCCCATCACATCTCATCTGGAACTGTGAAGTGGTACCTCAGCTTCAATCTTTGTCCCTCTGCAACCCATTCTTCGCCTGTCTTCCCACAGTCCTTAGTGTTGAGAAATCCAAAGGAAATGAAAAACGGGCCAACTCCCCGCATGTCTTCCTGATCCACTCAGAATAAAATCCAAGGCTCTTCCTGCATAGTCTGCAGGTTGTCCAACCTCATCCCCTGGCACCCTTCCCCTTACCCATCTGGTTGTAGAACCAGTGCCTTTAAAAAAAATTATGTATTTATTTGACTGCATCAGGTCTTAATTGTGGCATGCAGGACCTTTGCTGTCTCAAGCAGCATCTTTTCTATGCAGTGCTCAGGCTCTCTAGTTGTGGCATATGACTTCAGTAGTTCTGCCACACGGGCTTAGTTGCTCTGCAGCATGTGAGATCTTAGTTCACTGACCAAGGATCGAACTCGGGTCCCCTGCATTGCAGGGGGCCACCAGGGAAATCCCTAGACCCAGTGCCTTTTAACAAGTTTCTCTAATAGGCCAAGTCCTTCCTGCCTCAGGACCTTTGCATTTATTGCTCTTTCTACACACAAGGATAACTAACTCCCTGGTATAAGATCTCAAGATCAACTCCTCAGAAAACCCTTCCTGACTGTCATATCTACAAAGCTGCCCAGCTTAGGGACTAGGGCTTAAATACTCTACTTGTTTCCTTTCAATACTTATTATATTAACTCAACCAGCAATTGCCCCACCCTGGATTCCAGCTCCATTAGGGCAGAACATTCTCTCTTGCCTGGTGTTGAATTTCCAGCCTAGTATCTGATACGAACTCCATAAATATTTGCTAAAGAACAAATGAATGAATATCCCAATTTCAGCAGCAGCATCAAGGAAGAGAGCAGAAGGCAGCACGCCTTCTCTGGACTTTACGGTACAATTTAGCACTTGATCCCATTCTTTGTATTGTTCCTACTACTTCTCCTCAGTAAGTCATCCTGGATCCACAACCAAATCACGTCTTCCATCTCTCTGGGTTCATTGAAAAAAATTATACTAGCCTCAAGAGGTTCTGTTGTTCAGGCCCAACATCAAGTTGAAATTTGGCTTCAACTACCCAATCATCATGTGATGGCTGGACGGCATCACCGATACAATGAACGTGAACTTGCGCAAACTCCAGGAGACGGTGAGGGACAGGGAGGCCTGGCGTGCTGCAGTCCACGGGGTCACAAAGAATCGGACACGCCCAGGCGACTGAACAACAGCACCCAATCATTCATTTGTCCACTCATTTATTCATTCCCTTGGCAAGCAGTCTATTGTCTACGCTACGAGTCAGGCACTGCTGGAGACAGAACAAGACATGGCCCTGCCCTCCAGGCACTCATATCTAGCGGAGGAGACAACCGTGCAAACAGGCTAAGACAACATGGGAAGATACATGCTAAAGAAGAGCAGGAGAACCAGACCTGGCAGTCAGGGAGGGCTTCCCAGAAGCAACTGCACTTAGAGCTAAACAGTGAGTTGGAATCGGTCAGGTGAAGGGGATTTGTGTGCAGGGCAAGAGGCAAACATATTAACGCTACTCAACCATGCATTTATTAATACAGCAGCCCTTTATTAGCACTTGGCAGCCAACTGTGCGCCTCTTCTGTGGAATCTGCCTCCTTCTCGGTGAAATGAGGGTGTTGAATTTAAGAATCAGCTCCACTCCCTTCCACCTCCAATGTTACCCATTTGCTTCACGGCTCAGGGCCAGGTTCATGGCTCGTGTGTAATCCAGGTCTGATTTCCAGGTACAGAGTCTGGCTTTTCACACGGCCTTGTGTTCAAGGACACAGCCTGTGTCATAACCCAGATAAAAGAGACACCTGATCAACTAGGAACAACAGGCTCTCCCAGGATGGCTGCACGTGGCAGAGGCTGCACGGGCGAGGAGCCACCCCCTCCCCGCACCATCCTGGTGACGCCACAGAGGGTCCCTGTGCGGCGGCGCCACGCCAGTCCTGACTCTGGCTGCCGAGGAAGCCTGAGGACTCAGGGAGGCAGCAGATGTGCTCTCCTGCTAGGATCTGCCCTCCTGCAGCATGATCGTCAGGAAATCAATCACAGTCACGCACGTGGGGAGAGACAGTCCACGAGCAGCAGGGCTTGGAGAAACAGGCCAGCGAGGCTCTCCAGGGCTCTGGCTGCTGTGTTCACATCCAGGGCCTCACTGTGCCTGGACGTGATAGCAGTAAATTCTAGCCCCTTTCCCTCCCTCTTCCCTACACAGTCTCCCGTGATCTTTCAGCACGACCTGGAGAGGCAGGTCATGATGTGTTAGTTTCACATCAGCAGGGCTGAGGCTCCGAGTGGAGCATGCCCAGGCCTCTGACACCAATACAGAGGACAGGGGAACTGGATACCCTAAACTCAGCTTCATAAAATTAGCACAGGAAGGTCAGGGCCGGGGCCAGGACAGAGGAGGGCAGCAGGACTGGGGACCATCCCTCTCAGCATCCGGCCTGGGGGCAAACAACGGCTCTGCTTGGTGAGCACTTAGACAGCATCCTCTTATTAGTAATTCTTCCTTAAACAAGATTAACCACAGCTGAACACCAATGACCAGAACATTTTAATTCACAAAAACAACAAAGGCTGTTATTATGTGGTCTGGTCTTTTACAGGTCTCCAGGCAGAGCCCACAATGACCTGAGAGGTTGTTAATGAATGGTGTCCTGGGCTCAGGGAGAAGCCTGGCATCCTCTTTCATGCAAGCGCCATCTGACTTCTGGCAGGTGGGGACAGGGGACTGGGGCGGATGGGGACAGTGAACCGACTGTGTATGACACTGTCACGATGGATACAGGACATCACAGTGCATTTGGCAAAATCCACAGGACTATACAACAGCACACGTGAACCATGACGTAAACCACAGGCTTTAGTGCTTCCCTCATAGCTCAGTTGGTAAAGAATCTGCTTGTAACGCAGGAGACCCTGGTTCCATTCCTGGGTCACGAAGATCCACTGGAGAAGGGATAGGCTACCCACTCTAGTATTCTTGGGCTTCCCTTGTGGCTCAGTTGGTAAAGAATCCACCTGCAATGTGGGAGACCCGGGTTCAATCCCTGAGTTGGGAAGATCCCCTGGAGAAGGGAAAGGCTACCCACTCCAGTATTCTGGCCTGGAGAATTCCATGGACTGTATAGTCCATGGGGTCGCCAAGAGTCAGATATGACTGAGTGACTTTCACTTTCACTCTTTAGTGAATGACAATGTATCACTACTAGTTCATCAATTGTAATAAATGTATCAACTAATGCAAGATGTTAAAAATAGGAGAAAATGTGTGCGGCCTGGGACCTGTGGGAACTCTCTGCATTCTCTGCTCAATTTTTCAGTAAACCTAAACCTGCATTAAATGGTGCTAAAGCTGAAACTCCAGTACTTTGGCCACCTCATGCGAAGAGTTGACTCATTGGAAAAGACTCTGATGCTGGGAGGGATTGGGGGCAGGAGAAGGGGACGACAGAAGGTGAGATGGCTGGATGGCATCACTGACTCGATGGACGTGAGTCTGGGTGAACTCTGGGAGTCGGTGATGGACAGGGAGGCCTGGCGTGCTGTGATTCATGGGGTCGCAAAGAGTCGGACATGACTGAGCAACTGAACTGAACTGAACTGAAACCTGCATTAGAAACAAAGACTGTTAACAAAAAAAAAATAATTTAAATAAAATAAGTAGTCCAATATACGATGGAATATTACACGGCTATAAAAAGAGAATGAAATAATGCCATTTGCAGTAACATGGATGGATCTAGAGAATATTATACTCAGTGAAGTGAATCTGACAGAGAAAGACAAATAGCATATGTCATCACTTACACGTGCAATCTAAAAAAGTGATACAGCCAGTCCAGGTTCGATGCACAATACTGGGTGCTTGGGGCTGGTGCACTGGGATGACCCAGAGGGATGGAATGGGGAGGGAGGAGGGAGGAGGGTTCAGGATGGGGAACACATGTATACCTGTGGTGGATTCATTTTGATATTTGGCAAAACTAATACAATTATGTAAAGTTTAAAAATAAAATAAAAAAAAAGAAAATAGCAAAAAAAAAAAAAAAAAAAGTGATACAAATGAACTTATTTACAAAACAGAAACTGACTCAAGCTCAGAAAAGAAACATGGTTACCAAAGGGGAAAGGTTGGGGGTGGCCTGGGGGGAATAAGACTGATAAATTAGGAGATTGAGATTGACATGTACACACTACTATACAAAAAACAGATAAACAAGCACCTCTGTGCAGCCCAGGAAGCTCTACTCTATTCTCTGA
This sequence comes from Bubalus kerabau, assembly GCF_029407905.1. Classification (NCBI taxonomy): domain Eukaryota; kingdom Metazoa; phylum Chordata; class Mammalia; order Artiodactyla; family Bovidae; genus Bubalus; species Bubalus kerabau. Next base: position 10,979,592 of record NC_073637.1, on the reverse strand, counting down.
AATAAACCTACATGGGAAAAGAATCTGAAAAAGAGTAGGTACTAATACACATATGTGTGTGTGCTAAGTCACTTCAGTCGTGTGCGACCCTACAGACTGTAGCCCACTGGGCTCTTCTATCCATGGGATTCTCCAGCCAGGAATACTGGAGTGGGTTGCCATGCCCTCCTCCAAGGGATCTTCTTGACCCAGGGATCAAACCCACGTCTCTTGAGTCTCCTGCATTGGCAGGCGGGTTCTTTACCACCTGGGAAGCCCAGATACATGTATCTGTATAACTAAATCACACCTGAACTAACACGACATTGAAAGTCCAATACAAACCAATGTAAAAAAAAAAGGAAAAAAATAAAGCAATAAAATGTCCAGAGGATCTATCTCAGAGAGAGCCATGACCTGGGGCTCTCACGTGGGTCCTGGGAGCTCCTGGGTCCTGACCAGGGTGCTGGCTGCTCTGAGTGCTCCAGGCCCATAGTGGGACCGAGGCCCACTCCAGCCGGAACCTTCTCCATACAGACCCGCAGTCCATCCCTGCTCTCTGGGGAGTAGCTTGCTCCAAATGCCACGTCTGGCACATTCAAGCAGCCACGGCTTGGGTTCATTAATTAGCAGTTGGGTGTTTAAACAGCACACAGGCAGGGGCTGCAAGCGTGAATCCTGCCTGCCTCCCAAGCCTCAGAAACACTACCTTATGCAGAACCCCAATGATGCACCCCAAACTGTGCATATGTCATCCTTTAAGAGCCTCAAGGGAAAAAAAATGATCATAATTGCTTTTCTACTGGCCAATATCTATAAATCCTTCAGGACTCAGTTTGGGCTGTCTTTTCTCCTGGAAGCTTCTAGACCCAAACCTTGGGGGTCATAAGCACCCCATCTTTACCACTCAGGGGTAGCCATTCCCGTGTCTGTCTCCTCCCGCAGAGGACAGAGCCTCGTTTTTACTTTTGGACACCTCGGGGAACATCCCTCAGCTGGATGTCAGGAGCTTAGTTTTCAGCTACAAAGGCCTCAGCATAGGGTATGGCCGTGAGGGGTTGGGGCGGGAGGGTGAGCAGGACACTGTCGTCTCCTCCTGGCCTGGTTCCTGAATCACTTCTCTCCAAAACCTGCGAAATCACTTCCCTTCCAGAACCTGCAGCCAAATACCACCAGGAACCCCTCAGTCCACCTGCAAGTTGGCCAGCAAGGCTCAGACTCACCCCACTTCCCCTTCTCTTCCACAAAATTCACAGCAAATAGAAAGACTTGGACACGGGAGTTTCGTTTAGGGAGGAGGAAAGCAGGACAAGGGGGTGCTCTGCAGACCAGTGGCCGTGGATGGGTAGAAAGGTCATGTATCAGAAGCTCGAAACACGAAAGCTCTGTCATTTGAGAAAGTTCCCCCATGCCCTGACTCTCCTGCCCCCAGGCTAGGAACCGGGGTGGTTTTGTGAATGTCAGCTTGGCCAGGTATAGTCTCCAGTTATTCAATCAAACACAAAGTGCTTCCTTGATGGTATTTTATAGATGTGATTAACATCCCTAATCAGTTGATTATAAATAGAGGAGCTTATTCTAGATAATTCGGAATAGAAAATGGAAACCCACTCCAGTATTCTTGCCTGGAACATCCCATGGACAGAGGAGCCTGGCAGGTTATAGTCCATGGAGCCACAAAGAGTCGGAAACAGCTGAGCACAAATGCACGCATTCTATAGGTGACCTGAGGGTCTGATCCTGCCAGCTAGAATGCCTTACAGGCAGAGGCAAGACGTCCCTAATAAAGAGGAAATCCCACCAGTGCAGCGAGTTCCAGCCTGCCCATCCTGACAACTCCTGCCAGCCCCCACACTCACTTAATAAACTCCGAGCAATAAATCTCTCAATAGATATCTCCTACTGGTTCTGCTTCTCTGGTTCAATCCTCCTGAGATGAGAACTGAAACCCTTGTGTAGTCACTGTATGGGACACTCTTGGTGGATGAGGCAAGGAAGAGACTTCATATTCACCAGTTTATATAAAGGCCAAGTACTTTGTACGTGACAATTATTTATCTTAGTTTTCACCATAAGCCCGCTGTCCTGATTCTCCAGATGAGGATATGAGACTCCTACGTGACTCAGTTACAGACAGACAAGGATTTGGATGTGCATCTCTATGACGGCACAGCCTGTATTCTTCTGCCACATCAAGGGCAGGGTGGGGTCAGGGGAGACTGCGCAGAGTGAGCAGGGAGCATGAAGTAGAAAGGTCACACTCCTTTCATAGGGAGTGTGAAAGGGCTCTTCCACACTCTGTAAGATGACATGTGTCCTTGGTCAATTTCCTATTCTTCAAAAGTCTGCCATGGAGCTGTCACTGGGCAAAAAGTTCAGGAGGTGGCCAGAGACAAGACATTAGCTACTTCTGAACACACAGAGGACCCACCCACAGACATCAGTTCACCAAGTGCAGGGTAAGCTTGTCCAGGTGCCTGAAACCACCATTCCCACAAAACACAGCCCTGAGAGTCCCCAAGTCCTGCAGTCCCGACTCAACCTTCCTTCTATCACCCAGTCTCCATGTGTGCGTCCTCAGGTGTGTCTGACTCTTTGGTGATTCCACGGATTATAGCACGCCAGGCTCCTCTATACATGGGATTTCCCAGGCCAGAATACTGGAGTGGGCTGCCATTTTCTCCTTCAGGGGATCTTCCTGACCTAGGGATCAAATCCACGTCTCCTGCATTGGAAGGCAGGTTCTGTACCTCCGAGCCACCAGGGAAGCCCTGTCTAGCCTCCCCATCCTGCCCCAAAAATACAGGTTGCTTCTGAAAGAGCCCTACTTACATTTAGCTTCAGGAAACTATTAAGAGACCTATTAAGTCTCCTTTTCCTACTATCTGGAAGATGAACTTTAAGACGTGGTTGACTGGAGATTAACTTCCCATCAGAGAAGTCTGACTAAGCACCAACTCACTGCAGGGCCAGGGGACAACAGGTGGGGTGTGACGATGAGCAGACAGAGGTCTTGCCTTCCAGGGTCATTTAGGGTGGAGACTAAGTTCAAAAACAACCCTGGTTGTTTCAAGGCAAGATCAAGGCTGCAACCGGGTTCAATCATTTCTTCAACCAACACTTGTTTATGCAGCAAACATATGGATTGAGGTTTGGAAAGACTCCATCACGTGGCAGGAATAGGATGTGGCAACAAGGACGGCGGAGGGGACTCCGGAAAGGCACCACTGGGGGAGGGGGTCCTCAGGGGACAGCCCCTCCCGAAAATAAAGCCACTTCCTCTGAAAACTTCACTCCCAAACAGGCTCCAGGTCAGGAGAAGCAACACCGGAGGCACCACTCACCCTCCGAGAACAAGACACCAGGCAGAGCTGTCCCGGATGGCTGGCCAGGCGTGCGTGATTTCAATTCTCTGTGCAACAGTTTCATCTCTTGTGAATTGGGAGTAATAACGCCAAATTTTCCAATTTCACAGTTATGGTAGGGATTAAAACCTTCTAATTAAAGAAAGGGTGCTGTTGCCGAATATTTAACCCCGGGTCTTGTCTGGATACTGACTAATGGGAACAGATGGCAGCCATGGTGGGGAGCATCTCGGGGGCCAGTAATTAACACTTTGCTTTCTGGACTGATGTGGAGTTTGGGACAGAGGAGTAGGGCTGAGAGAGGGGGTTAGGGACTCGAGAGCCTGGGATGGCAGCTGCTGCCCAAACCCGCACAGAAGTACTTCAGTATTTGGGGTCGCCCACTCCTGGTGGTCTAGTGGCTAGGATTCAGTGCTTTCACCACCACAGCCCGGGTTCGTTTCCCCGTCAGGGAAGGCTGGTTACTTTCTTTGTTTTTCCTGGTGGCTCAGAGGATAAAGCATCTGCCTGCCATGCGGGAGACTCGGGTTCAACCCCTGGGTTGAGAAGATCCCCTGGAGAAGGAAATGGCAACCCACTCCAGAATTCTTGCCTAGAGAATCCCACGGACAGAGGAGCCTGGCGGGCTACAGTCCCTGGGGTCACAAAGAGTCGGACACGACTGAGCGAGTTCACTCACTCATTACCAGCTCTGTTCCAAAGGCTTTCCCTTGCTGTAAGGAAAAAGAAAACAAACATTAATTTTAAAATCTGGCCCTGCCTACTTTGCAGGCATCATCTCCCTCACAACTCTGTTCCTGAGCCCCATTTGCTCAGTGCACAACACAAACACACACCAAGAGAGAGACACACACACACACACACAAAAACACACACATAGAAACACATGCACGCACACACACACACACACTAATACTAAACTAGTATATTTCTTCTGTTCAGGACTCCAGAAGAATAAGAAACACCGTGCTTTAAACAATGGGTCAGAATTCGGGAGGGTGGGGCAAGAGATAATAACCATTAAATACACAAACTGATCTCAGGAGTCAACTTGGATTCAGGAATCAGGGCAACACTTCTCCATTTCCGTGGGCTTCAAGTGAAAAAACCGTGTGTGTGTGTGTGATGAGAGAAAGGGGAAGAGACAATCTTGTGCGTGGGAAGAGAATTTAATAACTTATGAAGGAGGAAGAAAATGAGGGGCTCTTTTTCCTCCCTTTTTTATAAACCAAGCCAGGCTGGGCCCCTCTGCTCCGCAGCCCAGGTGTAGGCCAGGCGTCAATGTCTTCACCCGGGCTGTATCCTCACCCTTTTTCTCAGAGGAGGCGCCGACTGTGGAAGGAAGGGGTGGACGAGGTCAGGGCTGGTTCCAGGGGAGGCAGGGACTCCTCAGATCCAAGGCAACAAGCCCTGCTAGTGAGCAAATGGACTTGCCCTCTCAAAGTGGTCCCCATTCTCTTGGCCTCTCAGGGGCAGAGGGAGTCCCTTCCTGAACACAAGGGGCCCTGTACTCTCCCAGATGGAGAAAGAGAACGACTCTCCAAATGAAATCAGGGATTGATTTTCCTCTCCACCTTGGAAAGCAGAGGTTTACAGCTAGATTCATCCAGAGTCAGGCAGGTTAAAATGAATTCAGAACAAATCAATGTGTGCAGCACTTCTTCTACTAAAGAGCTGAGAGGTGTGGGACCCGCCCGGGGTCCAGTGGTTACAACTCCACGCTGCCCAGTGGAGATGCAGACATAGAGAGCAGACTTGGGCACACGGGGTGGGGTGGGGCGGAGGGAAGGGTGAGACAAACGGAGAGAGCAGCATGGAAACATACACACACGACCACACGTAAAACAGAGGGTAGCCAGTGGGAATCTGCTGTATGACTCGGCACTGAAACAGGGCTCCATGACAACTTAGATGGGTGTGATGGGGGGAGGTGGGAAGGAGGTTCAAGAGGGAGGGGACATATGTATACTCATGGCTGATGCATGTGACCTATGGCAGAAACTAACCTAATACTGTAAAACAATTATCTTTCAATTAAAAAAAAGAAACAAAAGACTCCACATTGCCAATGCAGGGGGGCCTGGGTTCCATCCCTGGTCAGGGAATTAGGGTCCCATATGCCATGCAACGCAGTCAAAAAACATATATATATATATATATATATATAATGAATAAAAACTGGAAAACAAGAAAAGGGAAAAAAAAAAAAGAGCTGGGTGGTGCCTTGGACCAGCTTCACTTCAATTCGAGAACCCAGGCAACACAGTACTTCAGTTCCTGGCTATTTTCATTTTCTCTCTCTCTCTGGCGGCCCCCTCTGACGCTAATCCTTCTCCTGGGAATAACGTCCTGGATCCTGCCCCACCGCCTTCCTCCATCACAGCAACTGACACACAGCATGGAAGTGTCTGCTTGCCGCTCTGTCTCCCCAGCACCACCGGGCTGGTGAGTCTCAAACTTCCACTGCCCTTAACTATCCAAGAAGCTTGCAAAAATTGCATATTCCTAGGGTCACCTGCAGGAGGTCTAGTTCAGTGAGGCTGCAGCAGAGTGAAGAAACTGTACTTTTCACATGTTCCCCAGGCAACTCAAGTTCAAGCACTCCTCCGCCAAGCACACCCAATGGAACTGTGAGCTCAAGTACAGCCAGGGACTGTCTGGCTTCTTAGCACCAGTACGCATTGCAGCAGGGGGAGTGGGCTTTCAAAAGAGATGTTGGTTGTTGGCTATGGGAAGTTACTTTGTGCACAGGGGAAGAAATGAGTGAGTAAATAAATTAAATTGGTGATAATGAACTTATTCATCTACTTGCTCACCCACCCGTCCACTTAATGAAGCTCTAGACTAAATGGCTAGAAAAAAATATTATACAGATTAAACCAGTTCCGTATAGCCAAAGCTATGGTTTTCCCAGTAATCGTGTAAGGATGTGAGAGTTGGACTATAAAGAATGCTGAGTGCCATAGAACTGAGGTTTTTGAACTATGGTGCTAGAGAAGACCCTTGAGAGTCTTTGGACAGCAAGAGGGTCAACCCACTCAATCCTAAAGGAATCAACCCTGAATATCCATTGGAAGGACTGATGCAGGAGCTGAAACTTCAGTACTTTGGCCACCTGATGACAAGAGCTGACTCACTGGAAAAGACCCTGATGCTGGGAAAGACTGAGGGCAGGAGGAGAAGGAGGAGACAGAGGATGAGATAGTTGGATGGCATCATTGACTCAATTGACATGAGTTTGAAGGACAGGGAAGGCTGGCGTGCTGCAGTCCACGGAGCTGCAAAGAGTCAGACACCACTAGTGACTGAAGAACACCAACAAATGGCAGGTTAGAATCTTTTTTTACTTTTTAAATCATTATGGACTAAATTCAGCAACCAGCTTCTCAAATGCTAAATGTGGACTGGTTTTCATAAAATTCTCCCTAGAAAAGTGTCAGCGTAACACTCTATGGAGATATCTGCAAGAATCCAACAGTGTCTCAAGGCTGCTTGTCAGATCCTGGTGCAGGGAGTCTGAGTTTTCTGCTTCTGCAGGCTGGGGTATGTTTCTGGGTGCATGGAATTCTCTCTGTGTACTGCTCTGGTCCTCCAGGCAGCTCCCTTACCTTCAGTAAAGCAGGTATCTGGCCCTGGACCCGAGCCCAGCACTGGGGATTCAGGGATGAAATTAAGCATGGGCCCTGCAGTAGGAAGACTTCCAAGATGGCTCCAGGTATACCTCCTTTAGAATCCCCTTCTCTGGAGTGTCAGCAGCCTGTGAATAGGAGGGAATGGCACTCCTATGGTTAGTTCACCTTTCACAGCAGAAGGTCCCAGTTGACTTTAAGTTACTCAAAAGGGAGATTATCCTGGGTGGGCCTGACCTGACCTGTTGAGCCTGTAAAAGAGGTGAGAGAGGAGCCAGGTGTGATGTGATGGAGCAGGCTCAGGGGAGGGAAGCAGATGGCTCTAGGAGATGACAAATGACCTTGGTTGACCACCAGGAAGAGAGCAGAATCTCAGTCCTATAACCTCAAGGAACTGAATTCTGCCAACAGTGAGTGAGCTTGGAAGAGAACAGAATCTCAGATGAGAATGAACCACTGGGTGACACCTCGACTCTGCCTTGAGATACTGAGCAGAGAACACAACCACAGATGCCAGGACTCGGACGTATAGTGTCTGAAAGGTCATAAATGTTTTAAGCTACTAAATTTGTAATATTGTTGTTTAGTCACTAAGTCGTGTTCAATTCTGAGACCCCATGGACTGTATCCCGCCAGCCTCCTCTGTCCATGGGATTTCCCAGGCAAGAATACTGGAGTGGGTTGTCATTTCCTTCTCCAAAATTTGTGATAATATTTCACAAAAAACTTCAGAGAAGCCCTTCCCCCAAGAAGCTCACAGATACCAAGGAATGAAAGACATGAGCAGTAATTCCTGTTGTTTCCAAGCAACTCTGCCACCGGTGGAGAAAAAGAAACAAAAACACCAGGGCCACAGAGAAGAGGCCTTCTGCTCCCCACCTCCCTTCCTCTCCATGTTCACACTCACAGTGGCAGCCCCAGGACCAGGCACACAGCTTCCTGAAGTGACATCATTCCTGAGATGTTAAGGGACTGCAGGGCTTTTAGGCCTCTAAATGTACAGACGGGCTCCCCTGGTGGCTCAGTGGTAAAGAACCCACCAGCTGATGCAGGAGACACAGGAGATATGGGTTTGATCCCTGGGTTGGGAAGATGCCCTGGAGAACAAAATGGCAACCCACTCCAGTATCCTTGCCTGGGAAATCCCATGGGCAGAGGCGCCTGGTGGGCTATAGTCCACGGGGTCTCTAGAGTGCCAGACACAATTTAGTAACTAAACAACAACAACAAAGTGCACAGATAAGCCACGGGCCTGCCAAGGTTCCATGAGGGATGGAGCCCCAGCTCCCAGGAGTGGGCTGAAATGGACAAGTGGAAGATGAATGGCGCTCTTGCTTATGCCCCAAGCTTCCGTCCTGTTCAGTCAACCACATCACCACGTGCTTTTCAGGAGTGATTCCGTGACTGCTTCAGATGAAGTCATCTACTGGCCTCAGGCCACTGAGATCTGAAGCCCAGTTTCACTGCATACTATAGAGGACCCCGTCCACTACCCTCAGGGGAAGGACTGAGAAGGAAATCAGCCCACTGCATGAGAGGGAGCACCATGCCTGGCGCATGGCAGGCACTCAGGAATAGTCCTTCCCTGATTCCAAAAAAACATTTTGTGCTTTAAAATGGTGCTTCTCAGACCAGAAAGAGCTTCAGAATCACCAGAGGTGGTGCTTAAAAATGCAAGCTCCCTCGCTCCCCACCCCCAGGAAATTCTAATTCAGTTTAGTCTGCCTGGGTCTCAGGAACCTGCCTTTTATCCCTCATCCCTGGCGATCCTGATTCAGATGATCCACAAGGCACACCTTTTTGTGGCAAAGATGCTGGGCAGGGGGGGAGTGGACTGGACATTTGTGCCTCACTGGACTACTGAGGCGTCTCCAGCAGGGTTCCACTGGGTTCATGGAGTAGAAACTGTTCTTGCAAGTGTCACTGACCACTCAAGCTCTCCAAAGTAAAAGAGGTGTGTGCATGCGTGCATTTCTGCATCTTGACAGTGGCACCATGAAAGAAACCTGGCAAATGCACAGAACAAGCACTAGATGCCCCAAGGGGGTTCTGGGAGCAAACAGAGGACACGTGGCCACCTCCCCAGCCTCAGGACACCACCGAGAGGACCACCTGTCGCTGTCCAGCAGCACCCCCGGGGCTGCACAGAGCACCTACGGATGGACTCCAAGTGCTCAACAAAGCCCTCCTGCAGGTTCTGACTGGACCAAGAGCTCCGTCCTGTTGACTCTGTGTATTTAAAGTAAAGTGATACTGATCTGACCTGATGGGTGGTGCTGGCGTCCCCACCCCTCACCTCTCAGCTTGTCAGCTGGGCTCCTCTCCCACTGACACCTCTCGGTGTCACACACATTGTGCACTTGAGAAATATTCGCTGTACAAAAAAAAAGGATGAGTGGATGAACCATGAGTGAATAAATGAATGCACCAACTGATCTTTCCTCAGTCCATTCTGCCCCATGAAGTCAGAGTACTCTTGCCACAATACAAATAAAATCAAGTTCCCCTCCTACCCAACATCCATTATTGGCTCCTACTGGATGGATGATGTGCAGACCTAGAGAGGCATGCCAGGACCTCTACTGAGTTCACACCTATCCTTCAGACATTCATGTGTTTAGAGTTTTCTGAAAAAAAACATGCTATCTCATGTGTGCCTCAAAATCCTCCTACATTTAGAAACTCCAGGTTATCCTCCAAGTTCAGTTGAATCATCACCTCCTCCAGGAAGCCTTCCCTGACTGCCACAGGCAGAGTTAAAGTACCTTACAGTCAGCTGTCATTTATTCAGTAGACTATGTCAGCAACCCCCTTCTTTGGGTTTCTGTAACATTCCGTGTGGATCTCCATTTACCTGTGCTCCCATGCCTAACACAGGGCCTGGAACCCAGGGTGAATAAGGTGAATAATTATATAAATTGATCTTATAATTCCCAGGAGACAAGTGTATCCCAATGGTTAACAAACACTGTTAGACTTCATCAAGGATGCAGCACGATGGAAAATACCCAGTTTCTTCCAAAACAGAACAAAGCTTTTCCCACATTCGGCATGGGCAGCGGATTCGCCGCATCCATTTTCAGAAGCTGGAGAAGTTCCTCCTCCAAGAAGCAGGGCTTCCTCAGCACGATGGGGTGTCACGCCGTCTGCAGGGCCACGTGACTGGGGAATCCCATCTGTTCTCCAGCGCACGCCCACCCGTGACAAATGAATCCGTCTGCAGCATGTGCCAGGAGCTGCTGCTTTGGGAGCAAAGGAGACTGGTGATGAATTATTCATCCCGAGGAGATGCCTGTCCCAGCCTCTTGGGTACAGCCTGCAAAGGCACCCCCTGCAACTACCAGGCTCAGGTCCCAAGACATAAAATAATAATTATTAGTAACAACAGCAGCATCTACCTTGGATCAAGTTCCTACAACATGCCCTGTTGAGAGCTTAACCCCCATTATTTAATTTTCACCATGGCCTCGGGGGGCATGAGCTAGCATCACCCCCATTTACAGATGGGGAATCTGCACTGCAGGGGGATAAGGTAACCAGCCCAGATCCACCAGTCTCCCAGTATGCTGCAGTCCACCAGTTCCCCAGAAGGCAAGCCTTTCACTGCAAGAGGGAGGAGCATCAGGGAGAAAGCAGGGAAGCTCCGGAAAGCCCAGGGAGGGGAGGGAACCCTCGGGCTGAGCTGGGAAATGCCAGGCCTCCCTTCCCCCACAGATTTAACATTCAGAGCAGCACAGGCAGGCGGGCGGGATGACAGCCCTCACCAGCCCCAGCGTGTCAAATGCAGCTATTTCCAGCAGCTTCTCTACCAGAGAAGCCCTGTCGCATTTGATATGGCTGAATCGATGATGCCGGAGGACATACAGTCAGGTGCAGCAGAGCTGAGGAAGGAGAGAAAGCGACTCCTTAGGAGCTCAGCCCCCGCCCCGACACAGTTATTCATGTCCTACCCTGCGGACCACTCCTGGGAAAGGAGGAGGGGCAACGGGCAGCATCCTTTCAGGAGGGAAATAAAACCAAAGCGGGTGTGAAGCAAAAGAATACATGGAGGGAACAGACAGACATTTTGCTTGTCGGGAATTTATGATCCTCCTTGTTTCACAAAGGATTTGGAATAACTTGCAAGATTCCGTTCATAATGGTTAAGCCAAAACAGGCAAATGAGAAATGAGAGGTATGAAGAATCCGGAAGGAAGAACAGGAAGTCTGGGGGAGGCAGGGATGCACCACCATGCTGTGGACAACGCTGTGGCTTCAGGCCCCAAACCACCACCTGAGAGAGGCTGCAGCCACTTCTGTAGGAGGAGTCACTAGGCAGAACCCCAAGGTCTGCGGGGTGCTCCGGATGGATCACATCACCTCATCAGGGCAGATGAACTTCACTCAAGGCCCCCAAAGCTAGAGCAGCTGCATGTCATGGGTGGGGGCCTCTTGGATGGACTCTCAGCCTCCTCCAGAGCCCCATGCTGCCTGGACCTCAACCCCAGGTGGCTGCCCCTGGACCTTCATTTCCATCTTCGAACCTGGGGCTCCCTCCAGCCCCACTCCCCAGCCTGATCTCTTTGCTGGCCTGAGTCTGGTGGGATTTCTCAGCCTCCACTGCAGCCTGGCCCAGCGCAGTGAGATGAGGTCTGCCGCTGGTCCCTCGGCCTCCCCCATGAATGTGAGATCTCCCTTCCTGCAGGGCCTGAGTCTTCGCCTCCCACATTCGTGGGACCTGGTTCCTAGCTGCTAAGTCAACAGCAGCAGTCTCCGAGCCTCCTGTCCCAGTAGAGACAGGGCACAGGGACCCTGGGTGCTCTCTGCGGACCAATAAGGGACTATTTACAACAGGGGCAGGGCTTAGGGAGATCTACATGGGAGGGTAAAGCTCCCTGGAATTGACCTGGAATTAACAGAGAGCTGGTATTACCCTGGGCCTCAAAGGCAAAGGCAAGCAATGAGAGAAGCTGTAACTGGGAGAGGGCTCCCACCAGGAGCTGTGGCCCACAACAACCCTGCGGGAGGGAACCAAGTCTTCTCGCCCCAGCTCTCACCCTCTGATCTCCCACTGTGGCCTCCACTGTCTGCACCCAAGCAGAAGTCCAGGCAAGGGAGCCTCTGATGAAATTCACAAGGTCAGTCTCCTGTGGGTTCCAAGCAGGTGCAGAATAGATTTGGAGAGACAAACAAAATACTCAGCACATAGACAGCATCTGCACTTTCTGGACCAGGCTACATATGCCCCCTGTTCTGATGACAAACACACAGCTCCATGTGGTTGGGCAGGGGGTGAATTCGTCCCTTAGCAGTGGTCACATGACTCAAGCCTGGGCAAAGTCCATTCATTCAACCATTTATTCATCCATCCATTCCAGGCACCCACTCATTCATTCATTCAGTGCTGAGTAAGAAGGATACATCTGAACAAAACCACCTTGCTTCCTAGTGGGATCCAAGCAATAGGAATCCTCCTAGCATGTAGGCTGGGCTTCCCGGGCAGCACCAGTGGTAAAGAACCCACCTGCCAATGCAGGTAGATGTTAGAGACACAGGTTCAACCCCTGGGTAGGGAAGATCCCCTGGAGGAGGACATGGCAACCGACTCTAGTATTCTTGCCTGGAGAATCCCATGGACAGAGGAGCCTGGTGGACTATGGCCCATAGCATTACAAAGAGTCAGACACAACTGAAGCGACTTAGCAGAAAGCACGCAGAGCATGCAGGCCAAGCCAGGTCGTTCGGAAACTCAGTTCTGGAAACTCTGGACCACAGTGAGAAAGAGACATTCCCTTTCTGTATCCTTGGACTTGAGATGGAAGGAGGTCTGGAGAGCCATCAGCCACCTGGGAGGGAAGCAGAGTGAAGACTGGAGGCCCAGGGAAGGGCCCTGACCCACCCAAGGTCCGTGATGTCAAAACACTGCTGGGTCATGGGCTAAGGGACTATTTCCCCACTAAGCCATCCTGCCTTGTCTCCCAGGGAAGACGACCCACAATCACCCGGGATGCGGGACAGGAATCCTGATCTTAAGGACTGCCCTGGACACAGAGACACTGAGCATCTCTGGCAGCTGGTGGTGTGGAATCACAAAGCTGATGTGGGGTTTTCTCTGAGTAACAGCATGATTCACACACACTGAATGTCCCACAGGAAGAGGAGGAGGAAACAATTTCTTTGATGCCCGAGGACAAGACACATAAAAGCTCAGATCACAGGCTTGCTGAAGGAGACCAGTATTCCCTGGCAACCAGAGAGAAGGGATCTGTGATAGAGCTGAGGAGACGTCTCAGGCTCCTGTGTGGGTTTAATGAGGTGCACTCGGGGGAGGCACCATCGGGAGCAGGAAAAAAAAAGCAGGTGCAGGAGTCAGGAGTTCTGGTCCTAACCTGGTTCTGTGTCTTAACTGGCTGTGAACTTAAAAGAAGTAATTTACTCCCTACCCTGAGCTTTAGCCTCCTCATTTCTAAATATAAAAAGAAAAGAGCTGTAAGCAGGGAAGGCTAGGGAAGCAGCAGCACCACGGCTAAGGGCAGCGTCTGGAGTCAGACTCAGCTCAAGTCCAAATTGGACCTTTAAAAGCCAGGGGGCATAAAGCAAGTCAGACCGGAAGGTGCGGTTTTCTCATGTGTAAAATGCATGTGGCAGTCCCTGGCCTTACAGCATCTATGTGAGGGTTAAGAAAGATGAATCAAGCTCAGCACCACAGCAGAAACATGAGAAGGGGAGTCAGGATAACTGAGAAGGGACTAGTCTAGAAAGGTCTGGAAAAGATGCTGCCTGGACCCCAAGCCAAATGCTTTGGGAGCTATGGCATGGGGGCACTCTTTGCGTAAGGATGACATTTCTTTCCCCCCCTCCTACCAAACTCCCTGCCAAGTAACTCAGCTCTTTCATCCAAGCCTTCACAATGCATTTTTCAAACCTCTATTTTCAGCTCTTAAGACACCCTAAAACTTTTATTAGAATTTTTGTCTTGATTTCTGAATTGGCTGGTCACAGATGTAGTGGAAGCTAGAGCTACCTTGCTGCTGCTGCTGCTAAGTCGCTTCAGTCGTGTCCGACTCTGTGCAACCCCACAGACGGCAGCCCACCAGGCTCCCCCATCCCTGGGATTCTCCAGGCAAGAACACTGGAGTGGGTTGCCATTTCCTTCTCCAATGCATGAAAGTGAAAAGTGAAAGCGAAGTCGCTCAGTCGTGTCCGACTCTAGCGACCCCATGGACTGCAGCCTATCAGGCTCCTCCATCCATGGGATTTTCCAAGCAAAAGTACTGGAGTGGGGTGCCATTGCCTTCTCCGAGAGCTACCTTAGTAAAATTTAAAAAGCATCTTGAGATTCTGACTTTTGAGACCAGACAGAAGATCCTTCTTAAAGTAGTTGCCAAGAAAACCATCAAGGAGACCGGAAAAAGGGCAGTCACAACCACGGCCACCTCCACTAGTGAAGCCAGCCGTGTGACCCCTGCTGGTAAGAAGGAGGGGACCTGTCTTCCAAGTGGCTAGTACACACAGGGGATTCCTCCAGGAGTTGCAACAGCATTAGATGGGCTTCCTTGGTGACTCAGACAGTAAAGAATCCACCTGCAATGCAGGAGACATGGGTTTGATCTCTGAGTCTGGAAGATCCCTTGGAGAAAGAAATGGCAACCCATTATGGTATTCTTGCCTGGAGAATTTCATGGACAGAGAAGCCTGGTGGGTGACAGTCCATACGGCTGCAAAGACTCAAACACAACTGAGTAACACACACACACACCAGCTTTATTTCTAATCCTCCAAACAAGCCTATGATACGATGGTCAGTATTATTAGACCATTACACAGATGACACAAACTGAGGCTCAAAAACCCCCTTAACTGGTTTGCCCAGGGCAATGTAGCACTAGCAACAACAACTGACAAGGCTGCATTTGATCCTTGGACTATCTGACTACAGAGTTTGTATTCTTCCAAACATTCAATTCTCTCTTCAAAGAAAAAACGCAAACAGAGCTGCCTGCTGAAGTACGTGGGCACCCACCCAAGGGGACGAATGCTTGGCTGGGTAAATTCTGAAGCGCCTCAGAAAGCACCCTTCTTGTCACTGCAGTGTCATGGGCACCGATGATGGTGGTCTGTCTGGGCCGTCACAGTAGGAGACCAACGTGGTCTCATCTGCAGCTTGTCCCTTTCCTGCAAGCCAGAAGCAAGCATCCAGCACCAGGATGGATGTCTCCCAGGCTGACATCCGGAAGAGCGTGGGCTGTGTTTTTCACTCAAAAGAAGACAGAGATTAAGCAGAACCCAGACAGCACATCAAAGAGGTCATCATGGTCAGAACAGACTCAGGGAGGGAAAGACTCTCTGGGCAAGCACACTTGTGTTTATTTAACTGCTTTCTGCCTTGATGAATAACTAATTTGTACCAAACCACAGTGTACTCGAGGCGTGTTGATAAATGAGGCTGCAGAAGCCTCATGTTTCTGGGCTGTCTGTGTATTTGCATTCCTCGAGGCTACAAAGAGAACTCCTGCTTCCCCGATGGAGGTTCAGACACTTGCAAACACAGCAAGAAGGCCCCTCATTTCTCAAGAAGAGGCCTCACTTCCCCCTGGAACTCTAGCCCCCAACTCAGCACATAGCAGGTCCTCAAAAAAAATGTTTCCTGGGTTAACATGGAATTGTTGTTGCTTAATTGCTAAGCCGTGTCCAACTCTCGCGACCCCATGGACTGTAGCCCGCCGGGCTCCTTTGTTCATGGGATTTTCCAGGCAAGAATACTGGAGTGGGTTGCCATTTCCTTCTTCGGGGGATCAAATCTGTGTCTCCTGCATTGGCAGGCCGATTTTTTACCACTGAGCCATCAGGGAAGCCCTAACATGAAATACATTTGCATTTTAATTCCAACGATAAATATGATGCTAAGTTAGAATGCAGGACTGCTCAAATGGGACACATGAGAGAAAGTGATAAAGGTGAGTGTTTCAAAGGTTTATGCAGTCAATGTGCATATTGAGAAGTGCTTTGCTACATTTTCAAAGTTTCCTACTGAGATATGTGTATATGCATGGATAGAATATACAGTATCTGTGGATATGAACAGTCATATATTTTAAGATATTTGATGACTAAATCTATCCAGGCATGCAACTGGCACACAGACGGTCTCAGTAAAATGGAACTCACCCTGGCCCAAGAAAAGCTCTAAGAAAATGAAATTCTAACAATTTCATCACAAATTGTTGGATCAGAAGTCTCAAGAGACCAGTGTTGGGAACTGGGAAAGGCTCTCCCATAAGCCCCAGTTACAAAAGGGCAGAGGAGTAGAAGGAGCAGGAGCTAAGAGACGCAGGAGACATTTTGAAAAGTGTTCCAAATCTGGGCTTCCCTGGTGACTCAACAGTAAACCATCCGCCTGCCAAAGCCTGAGACACGGGTTTGATTCCTGGTGCGGGAAGATCCCACATGCCTTGGGGCAACAAAACCTGCACGCCACAACTACTGAACCTGTGCCCTGGAGCCCACGAGCCACAGCTACTGAAGCCTTCCCGGCCTAAAGTCCACGCTCCACGAGAAGAGACGCCACTGCAAGGAGAAGCCCTCACATGGCAACTAGAGAAAAGCTCACGCGGCCATGGAGACCCAGCACAGCCAAAAGTAAATAAAAGTATTATTTTTAAAGTGTTTCAAATCTGTAGAAGAGCATGAGGAAGATGCAAACCCAGAAGGAGCAGAAGAAAAACACCAGGAATGACCAAACTTGTGCTGCACAATCTCGTGGAGGAGGAAGGAAAACAAGACGGGGATGGTTTGGGACAGATGGTGGGTGAGCAACAGATGAAAGGCAGGGTGGTCTTTTCCATCTCGATGGGTTATTCTGTCTTCAGCAAAAAAAAAAAAAAAAAAAAAAAATGTTTTCCAAAACCGGAAGATGAGGAATAAGCCTAAATAAAGCAGGAACAAATGGAAACACGGGAAAGATAATACCATGATATGAGTCACGGGCCCTAGATCTGACAGCAGAATCACAGGTGAACTGTGCTTTTTCAAACAGGGAATGAGGGAGACACCTGGATCCTGAAGATGGGAAAACGTGACCCTGGTTCCTTAAGGGGAGCCAGAGTGCCCCAGGTTCAAACCACCAGGCTAGTGGCCCTGGCCATCTCTGCTTCCCCCATCTGTCTGCCTACAGCATCATGAGCCCCGGAGCCCTGGGGCTGCACCACCAACACTAGGAAGAGAGAAAGGTCGGGAACCTCCACTCAGGGCTTCTGCCCTCCACCCAACTGCCTCTTCCGGGCCTCCGCCAGCTGTCACCCACCATGAACGCCTTAAGAGTCCCAAGCACACCGCCGGATTTCGCCTCCAAACTGGGCTCTTCTCAGGAAACGGCACCACCATCTGACCCAGCTGCTCCAACCAGAGACCCACCAGGCACCTCGGGCCCTTCCCTTTTCCTTCATCTTCACATCCTCTTCCAGAACAGACGCACCAGCCAGAGGGCTCACCCCGCAGCACACATTGTGTGTTTGCATTAAATCTAACTCCCAATCCTGCAGGTGGATCTCTGCAAACTCATCGCGTCCTGCTCTCCCCGTCCTGCAGGGCACTTCCACTCCACTGGCCTTTAGTTCTCGGAACACAGACGCTTTCCCACCTCGGAACACGGTTCTCTTCCACCAGCCACTCTGCCCACACAGCATCCCCGGGCATAACCGGCCCCTCACCCGACAGCTGCACCTTGGAGATGCCTCCTCCCACAGCCCTCCATTTCACCAACGTCTTTGTTTCCAAGTCACAACGCACAATTTTGTGTCCATTTACTCATCTGTCTGTCTGTCTCTGCAACCAGAATCTCAGCTGCCTGGGAGAAGAAGGGGTAGATCTTTAAGCCAAGGTGTGAGGAATCAAAGGAACCTTTAGGGGTCGATGGTGGAGAACGAGAGGGAAAAGCATTTCCGCTAGAAGCAACAGCATGAGCGAAAGCACAGAGTCATGAAACAACCCACAGTGAGAGGAACAGGCCCTGGAGGAGGGTGGGAGGGAGGTGAGACCAGATACGTAGGCAGGGGGCCAGGAGACCTCGCCTGGTCAAGCTGGGAGCCCCTTTCCAGGGCCCTAACATCCCAGTCACCCCACGGTGAAGACGCCAGGTCCTTCTCCAAGGGCAGGGAGAGGCCATACTCTTTGTTCAATGTCATCTGATTAAATGGAGGTATTACCACGCACCCCTACCTCTGCTGCTGTGTGGAAGGGGCGGACATAGTGGACGCGACCTCTGGACAACTCGGGGCCTGCCAGGCTAGACCACCACTGCCGGCAGGGACCGAAAGGAAGCATTCCCAGGAATGAATGGCAAAGCTGACCACTTGGCACACATCAGCATTCCGGGACTTTGTCCACATTCCACTGAATCGGGGCCACTTTCCAGAAACCTGGGTCCCAGGCCATGCAAGGTTTAGCTTCTTCCACCAAAGGCAACAGTCACTACCGAACACCCCTCAGGAAAGGCAGGAAGAAGCAGATAGAGAGTGTGGACTCTGGCCAGGGTCCTGGCTTGGAAATTCTCATGACCGTGAGATGTGACCATAAGGCAGTCATCCAACATCTCTGCAGTCCCAGGGACCTGAGACCTCATCCGTAACATGAGGTCACTAGCGGCTTTGGCCTCACAGAGCTGTTGTGATGATGAAACAAGGGAATCCTTTCAGGAGGGTAAAGTCACCCCATTCTGCAGGTGAGTAAACTGGGGTTCAGAGAGGTGGGTAACTCACCTAAAGTCACACAGCCACAAGTGGCAGAGCTGCAGATTCACTCCAGAGTCCATATCCCTGACCCCTGAGCCTCGCTGATCTCTCAGGTTTCAGGGGGTCCGGTACCCCTGACACCCCCTGCCCACCCTGACCCCACCCTGCTCCTATCTGACTGACACGGAGCCCTGAAGGAGACTCAGGGACATTGAAAGTGCGCATTATACTTCAGCTCTGTTAACTATAACCACATCCTGAGCACGACCAAAACTAGGTCAAAAGAATTATTTCTGGGATATCAAAAAAAAAAACCCACAGCAGGAATATCCTAAATGTGTCTCCCATCATTTGCAGCCAAATGATCTCAAACGGAGGGCTTGTTATTCGTCTTTTTCTTTTCTGTCATATCACAATCCCGTTTCAGCCTGGAATCAACCAGTTTCCACCAGCAGCCCCCATCCTTACCCCAGCGTCAGGCCCAGCTAAGAGGGAGAGGGCAGGATTCATGGCTGACGCAGGTGGGTGCAGACTCCCTGGCCCATGTGGCATGTCCTGGACCCTGCCTCCTTCCTCCCGTGCCCCCTTGCCCCTCAGCCTCCATTCCCTTCCGAAGGCTGACACTCAGTCCCAGCATCTCCCAGGATTGCAGCCTCACTCCTCATTTTGGAGACAAGAAGACTGAGGTCCAGAAAGAAAATCAGATTGCTCCAAGGCCACAGCCAGTTGGTGGCAGGCCAGGGCAAAGCCCAGGGCTCCTGGCACTTGCACTTGTCAATTATGCCCCACTGGTAGAAAGGCTATAGAGACACCACAAGTGTTTTAGCTTTCTCAGTTCAGTTCAGTTCAGTCACTCAGTTGTATCCGACTCTGTGACCCCATGAATCGCAGCACGCCGGGCCTCCCTGTCCATTACCAACTCCCGGAGTTTACCCAAACTCATGTCCATTGAGTTGGCGATGCCATCCAACCATCTCATCCTCTGTCGTCCCCTTCTTCCCCCACCTTTAATCTTTCCCAGCATCAGGGTCTATTCAAATGAGTCAGCTCTTTGCATCAGTTGGCCAAAGTATTGGAATTTCAGCTTCAACATCAGTCCTTCCAACAGTTAGCTTCCTAGGGCTGCCATAATGATGGATCATGAACATGGAGGGTTAACACAACAGAAACGTATTCTCTCTCAGTTCTGGAGGCCATAAGTCCAAAATCAAGGTGTGGATAGGACAGCCTCTCTTGAAGGCGCCAGGGGAGAATCTTTGCTTCTTCTAGCTTCTGGTGACTCCAGGTGTTCCTCAGCTTGTGGCCACATCACTCCAGTCTCTGCTTTGACTCTCACAAGGCTTTCTCCTCTACGCTCCATGTGTCTCTCCTTTGAGTATGTCTTATAAGGACACTTGTCATTGGATTTAGAGCCCACCCTGTGCTTCCCAAGTGGCTCAGTGGTAAAGAATCCACCTGCCAATGCGGGAGACATAGGTTTGATTCCTGGGTTGGAAAGATCCCCTGGAGGAGGAAATGGCAACCCACTCCAGTATTCTTGCCTGGAGAATCCCAGGACAGAATCCCATGGTCAGAGGAGCCTAGCAGGTTATAGTTCATGGGGCTGCAGAGTCAGATGCGACTGAGCATGCATGCATGATGCAGGTAATTTAGGATGATCTCGTCTCAAGATCCTACTACTTTAGGGATTCCAGACACCTTTGGAGATTAGAAATTGTGAGCACAGCTGTGGGTGAAGAAAGATCCTCTGATCCATGTTACATCTGCCCACAAAGCAGAGCAGCATGTGGGTCTGCAGCAGAGACCTGCCCTTCACTAGATATCAGCCACATGCCATGCACTCATAGACAGACATGTAATATACCATCCTAGGATAAATAGATCAGCTTATTGAACAGAAGGCTTACTGCACACCAGGCTCCATTCCAAATCATCATACACATTTTCTTTTCTCCTGTAACCACCCGATAGGAGAAGTAAGATGTAAACTCCATCACTTGCTAGCTGGGTGACTTGAAACAATCAAATGCACCGGGCCTTAACTTCCTCACCTTAAAAATGATAATGGGACTTCCCTGGTGCTCCAGTGTTTAAGAATCTGCCTGCCAATGCAGGGATCAAACATGGGTTTGATCCCTGATCCAGAAAGATCCCACAAGCTACAGAGCAGCTAGACCCATGCACCACAATGACCGATGCCCGTGCACCACAATGAGGAACAGCCCCTGCTCGCTGCACCTAGAGAAAGCCCAGGCACAGCAATGAAGAGCCAGTACGATCAAAACTGAATAAATAAATGAAAAAAAGATTTAATGATAATAATAGCTGCTTTGAGAGGTCTTTAGGAAGGTAAAGGAGAAACTGTAAGGGAAATGCACAGCACAGAGGCATACCCACTAGCAGATGTTACTATGGTATCTGTTCATTACCCATCTCTTTCTTCAATATCTACATATACTTTTTTTATAACCAGTGTTACATATCCCTTCCTAACAGCCATGACCCCAAAACCTCCCATGTGTAGATGGTAGTTGTGTACCTTGGGAGTTATTTTAATGCACCAAGAAGTGTGTTCTCTAGAGAAAGCTCTGGGGGACTCCTCTGTCATGGCTGAACACCTTCCATGGCATGACCATGAACCTGCGAAGGTGTCTGTCCCACACATTTGCATGCGTGGTCATGTTCCTGTGATTGAAGGGGGCCACAAACTCCTGCCAGCTCGATGAAGCTGTGTTTTCCATCCTCGGCCGTATTCATCTCACTGCCTGCTTCCCTTGTTCGCTGATTCTCAGACAATCCCTGCATTCATTTAGATGGCTTTGGATCTCTCAGCCACCACAATGGGACACACACAAAGAGAAATTGAGAAGGAAATGAGTTCTCTCATTAAACAATGCCCAGGTGTGACGGAACACAAACACCGAAGCGGCACCAAGAGTGACTGACAAGATGACCACATGAGAAGAGCCGTTTATTCAAAATTAGATTCTGCAGCAAGCTTTTGGCAGGAGCTCACATCCCGGGCTAGGAAAGATCGCAGGCTTTGGAGTCCTTGGCTCTGGGTTCGAATTCTAGCTCTGCCTGTCCTAAGGTCTCTTGCCCTCAAGGAAAGAAATAGAAAAGCAAAGACATCAAAAACCACTGAGACAGGACTCTAATCCTTTCCTGCTTCCTCACACTCACACACAAACAGCACTTGGACTCCAAGAATGGTTGGATTAGATTCCCTGTAACAACATTAGATGTGTTATTATTAGTCAATGGATAGTGGACCACAGATTATTACTATAAAGCTATCCACAAAAGAAAGACAAACACAGGTCAGCAGGGGAACAGTCTATGGTATAAGGAGGGGAAAGAGGACTCGTCCTGCATGCAGAATCTAAATGATGATTGGTGTCCCCCCAAACACTGCTTGAGAAGGCTCTGGCAGGAGCAGATCAGGATTGATTAGTGACACCTGAGACTGACTAGCAATGCCTGAGATTGACTAGTGATGCCTGCCACAGGAAAGGCGGTGGATCATTCAGCAGGTTCATGGCTTAAGTGCCTTCCCTCCCTTGGACAGCAAGGAGATCAAATCAGTCAATCTGAAAGGAAATCGACCCTGAAAAATCATTGAAAGGACTGATGCTGAAGCTCCAGTACCTTGGGCATCTGAGGGCAAAGAGCCCACTCACTGGAAAAGATCCTGATGCCGGGAAAGACTGAAGGCAAGAAGAGAAGGGGGTGGCAGAGGATGAGATGGTTGAATGGCATCGCTGACTCAGTGGACATGAATCTGAACAAACTCCAGGAAACAGTGGAGGACAGAAGAGCCTGGGGTGCTACAGTCCATGGTGTTGCAAAGAGACATGACTTATCGACTGAACAACAACAAGTCCTTCTTCCCTCAACTGGAAAAAGAACACCAGCCTCACACACAGAACCTTGAGCTTCTAGTCTGTCCCCCTCCAGTGCCTTGGTCTCTTCATCTGCAAAATGAAAGGACTGAACTAGTGGCCTTGGAGGCCCCACCTCGTCTTCCTTGCTCTGTCTCCTTTAATTTAACCAATGACATCATGGTGAGGGGCCAGGTGAGGGTCACTGACTCCAGGACAAGACAGCAAGACACCATTCTGACCACCTTCTTGGATAACTGTAGGATCTCCTGATTAACTCTTAAACTCCAACCAGATCTGATTCTCAAAGAAGTCCCAGGAGCAAACAAATGGCCTCAAGCTGCCTCTGTTCTCAGCAACAGCAATTTAAAACATAAAAATAACTCCCTGGTGCCAGCAAGACTTGGGGTCTGAGCAGCTAAGCCAAAGAAACCAAAGGCTGTTGCTGGGCTCTGTGCACGCTCTCTCCCAAATTATATGGGGAGGGGAACGCTCCCCGGCCCAGTCACAGGCAGGAGCAAAGGAGAGAAGGAATCCACAACACTCCCTGACCCCACCCTCCCTCTCTCTCTCACTCTCTCTCTCTCTCTCTCTCACACACACACACACACACACACAATCAACCGAAATAGCAATTCAGCACAAGGGAGAAAGTGGCCCAAGCTGTCTGTATACCAAACAGGCCAAGATCTCTTTTCAATAAAATGGCTTTTAATCACTTTAAAGATTTTATTAAAAATCCCCCATGGACTAATTATAGGCAAGGCTTCCTGGCCACGATCTAGCTAGCAATCATGCCTCAGCCTGAGGATGCTTCCTGGGTTCTCTCTCTGTGTCTCTCTTTCCTTCTCTCTCTCCCCAGTTTCTCCCAGGGTGTCTGCATCTGTGCCCCCAATCCCAACATGTGTGTGTCCCCCTCTGTCTGTCCCTCTGCTGCGTGGTCTCCCCCTCCATCTGTCTGTGCATCTCGGCTCTCAAGGTCCCCCTCCGCCCCGGCGCTTCCCACCTCCCTCGCTCCATCTGCCTCGCTCTGTGTCTCTCTCCTTGTAGCATTTCCCCTTCCACCTCCCACTCCTTTCTCTGATCCTTTCTGTAAAGCAGAGTCCTTCTGCTAGCTGTGCTCACTCTTCATTCTTTCCTGCCTCCAGAGAAGTCTCTTCCAACTGGGAATGGCTGCCACAGCTAGTCCAAAATTCCTTGGAAGCACACCTAAGCCACTTTTGCAGAAGGCAACTTATTTACAAAACATTATTACCATAATTAACGCAAACACTTTGAAATAGCAACCACAGCCTCTGGTCCCTGGAAACCAGCACACAGAAATTAGTCAGCATTCCCTTCTCATCCACCATCCTAGAGAAAACACACACACACACACACACACACACACAAGCTTTCTAAAGCTCACTAAAAAATGATTAACCCTTAAAAAGCTACCAAGTTCGTGATTTCCTTTATCACATCTTGAAAGTGGAAGACACAGCAAGGTACAACCTGCTTGAATTGTATGTGTAAATTACCTTTTGTAAAACTACATGCCTCACCAGGAATACTACCTAAATGTATTTTAGAACACCACCGGCACAAAACTAGTATATTCAAATGATGGAAGGAGCAGACATCCAAACAGAATGTCAGTCTATGATATGATAAAAGCAGTGAGAGAAGGGACCTCCGAGGGAGGTCAGGAAGACCTCCATGGGATTTTCAAGCTTAGTTCTTGAAGGATGGGTTAGCCATTCCATGCCATTCAACAGGGGGTGACCCTGGCATTTGGATCAATGCTTTGTATTTTTTAAAACACTATTTGAAAGCACTTGCCCTGGATCCATCAGTTTTGATCCCCGCAAGCACAGTGCCAAGTACACCATGGGCACTCAACGTGTGCTCGTCAGCGAGGAATGAAGGAGTGGATGGCATGAAGGGCTCTGGGCAAGCGGGCATCTTGCCTCACTCTCTCTGCAGCCTCAGCACCTAGCCCACGGGTGGCTCCCAGCAGACGCCGCATCCATGCGTACTGAATGAATAGCTGAGTGAGGCAGGAAATAGAGGCACCATATCCTTATTTGATACATGATGAAACTAACACAGAAAACGTAATCCCATGGCCACGGTCATCCAGCTAACTAGAACTACTGAAAACAGAAGAGTAATCTTGACTTTAAGATTCCAACCACTCAATACATGCCCTATCCTCTTAAACACTGATTTTTTTCTTATTCCAAAGAATATGTCTAGACCCACTCTCAAACTTCATCCCAGTGTTGTGTCATCAAATCGAAGGAGAAAGTATCGAAAGAATGGGAGTTTTCCAATCACTCTACTCACTCACTGCCTTAGATTGCTTCCAGAATCAAGTGCTCCTGTTCATTCATTCTTTCCCTCATTCAATAAGCAGTTCTGAATACTCAAACACCTACTCCCTGCCATGCCCTGAGCCAAGAACTGGGCATAAAATGTAAGGGACTTACCTTGGCCTAAGTAGTTGACTGTCATTCAGAGGCTACTTCAACCAGAGAGACTTCCTGTTTCTTTCATGAGCTATTTCTACTTAGAGGTCATCTTCGGTGTGTGCTTTGGTTAGATCCCCATCCAGACCTTCCCTTAAAAGCATCATTTGGAACTAGTCTGAGTCAAGGGTTCTCAGCCCTGGCTACACATCAGAATCACCCCCAAAAGATTCAAAAACAAACATAATCTCAGTATCTATTCCAGACTAAATAAATCAAAGGTCACTGAATTGAGCCAAAGGCCTCAAGCGCGAGTCTTGGGTCTTCAACTGTGTGACTTCAGGCAAGTCACTTCCCTTCCCTGGGTTTGATTGGTTTTATCCTGTCTGCAGTCAAGGAGCTGAATGAACAAGGGGATCTGCCCAAGCCTTTCCAGTTGTCACGGTCGGTGTCTACAGAAGTCCTGAGCCACTGAGAACCACCCCATTCCAGAAGACAGACACCTACAGAAGCCAGGCAATTGGTAGAGAAATCAACCATTGCCACAAGCTCCTCCCCGTGCGTTCAGAACAACTGGCTTTGACAAGAGGAAGTATTCGCTCATTGCAGTCAGCCTCTCCCCACATGGCATCAATGGGAAGATTTTCCCCTTTACACTCTCAAAAGCTGATAAAAGAATACATCTCAAAATAGCTCAATTACCCTCCTCTCTGCAGCCCCTTTCCATCCCAAAGTGCCCGATGCCACTCTCCTCCAAGCATCAATATGGCGGCTCAGTGGGGGTGGCTTGGACCGTCTACTCCTCACAAGTCATATACTCTCCTGGCTGCATACTTTGGGGCTTCCTCGCCCCACCCACTCTCCCTTCACTGCATGAACACAGTGCATACTCCTGGCCAAGGCCCTGCCTGTGTGCCTGACGATAACTCCTCATGCTCCACCTGATGGGATTAGGTCCTAGAATCTTCCTTCCTCACACTGTCCCCAGGTAGCGCCAGATCCAATTCAGCCCAGCCTCCCTTCAGGGGCCTCTTGTATTCCCTGAAACCCCCCACCCTGGGGTTCTTCCCTCCTATGTCCCCTAAGAGAGCGTGTCCTCATCACGTTCATGGACCACTTTTAGGCATCACTAGACCAGGAGAGGCTCCAGCACCTGCTGGTACTCACACCAGAATCATATTCTCCCAGAGCCCAGTGAGACTGGAGATGGGAGGAGTCCGGCATCTACTTGCAGGCTTGTGCTCTTGCCACCGCGTTCTGGCCGAGCACCTCTCCAGGTCCCGCCTTCTCCATCAGGGGGCACAATGACCTGGCTGTCCAGATGTGATATCCAGGGTGTCCTCAGTCATTCCTGCGTCTCTTAGCCCCACTGCCCCCAGAGCTCACTGTGGGTGTGTCCAACAAAGCCAGAAGTTCTCCCCAGGATCTGACCCCTTCCATCATACAGGCTCCTGGGTATCCTCATGTAACTGGACATATGGATTGAGGCATGCTGGTTGTCCTCCTTAGCAGGGGGACCCATGATCCCCAGACTGGAAGGAAAGAAGAGTAAGTGTCGTTCTGAGAGCACATCTGGGGATGCGTCATTTCTATGGCTCTACTGAAGACATCCTTCCTGCCGGTGCCCAGACAGGCAACAGCTGGGGCAGCCTCCCACCTCACAGAGAGCTCCAACCAGGCACATGGTGAGCCCTTTCACTATGATCTTTAAGCAGGTCTAGGGACCCTGGAGTCACATCGCATTTATTTTCCCCACAATAGTGCTGGAGAACTTTTGAGAGTCCTTTGGACTGCAAAAGCAAACTAGTCAATCCTGAAGGAAATCAACTCTGAAAAGTCATTGGAAGGACTGATGCTGAAGCTCCAACACTTTGGCCACCCCATGCGGAGAGCTGACTCATTGGGAAAGACCCTGATGTTGGAAAAGACTGAAGGCAAAAGAAGAAGGAGGTGGCAGAGGATGAGATGGTTAGATAGAATCACCGACTCAATGGACACGAATGTGAGCTAACTCTGGGAGACAGCGGAGGACGGGAGAGCCTGGCGTGCTGCAGTCCATGGGGTCACAGAGAGTTCAGACACGACTTAGAGACCGAACAACAACAAACTTTACAACCTTGAACCAGTAACTTTACTTCTCTAGGCATCAGTCTCACTTTCTCTAAAGTGATTTTAATAAAATCTACTTCATGGAGTTGCTCACTGAGAACCATAGGTAAAAGCTCTTACTGATTTCATTTAACTTAACTCGATTCACACCCCAAATTTGCCCGCTGATTCTCTATTGACTCAACATGGAAATCCATGTTCCCAAGGGACCACATTCTGTTTATTGCAGCACCTGGCATGGGATGGGGCACATGGCAGGCCCTCAGCGCATGTTCGGAGAGTGAATCAGAACTGAATTAATCAGGGTTAGGGTAAGAATCCATGGCAACCCAGCTTCCTGGTGGTAGAGATGTGACCAGCTGAGACATGAAGAGCCTAAGGCAGAAAATAAATGAACACGGCGAAAACCCAAGACCAAACCCAAGTGCAATCTGTCAAAATATTGGAGGTTGTTTTCAAGTCCAGGGTTTAAATCAATCAAGAATTTATTTAAATACATTAAAGTTGAACACTTCAACTAGGTTAAATGGCATGTTGAATTCTTACACTGTAATGTTATTCCAACAACGTCCTCACCAACCTCCTGGTTGGGTCTCCTTCCTTCAGAGACTTGCCCCTCTGTTCCACAAAGAACAGTGTAGCCAGGGTGACTCTCTCTCATTTAAACATCTATTTTCTCCGCTAGACTGAAACCTCCATGTGGGTAAGAATTTTTGTCTCTTTTGCTTGCATCTCCAGTGGCTGTCATGGTGCCAGGTACAGATAAGCTGCTTACAGAGTATTTGTTGAACTAATGGTCCAGTTGATGCTGCAGATAAACTGTCAGCACTTGAACAGAAAGAACACACCAGCAGGTATAGCAATACCAGACCCCAGATTCTAGGTGAAACAGACAGTATCATCGTTTCTCCACAGTGGATGAAGAATCCCCATGTGGGGTACTAGAATTACTGGCTGTTTCAATGCCCGAAGGCCAAGTGGTCAAAGAGTCTTATGCTGTAGGAGGAGAATTTAAGCAGGCATCCCGAACTCTCTAGGTGTTCATCTCATCCTATCACTTAAGAGTCGGGACCAGGATGTTGTAAAAGTCAGGGCTGCCATTCCTCTGGATCCTTAGCCCCTACCCATCTCCAATTCCATGAAGTGCTCCCACAAGCCATCTGCTTGTGGAAAACCACCCCCATTGATGTGTGAGCTAGTTCTGACTCAAGAGAGAAGGGATGTGTACAGTCTATGGCTTCAACATTGCCTTTTGGGTCAGCTTTCTTTTCAAGTCAGCAAGGATGGTTTCATTTCTGCTCCCCAACACAGCATTCTAATTTTCCAAAAATCACCTGGGAAACTCAACCAATGCATGTGAAAAGGCTGGGCACTGCTTTCTGAAAGTTGAAAGAAGGTGGTGATGAGACTACGTTGAATTGATTGTCTTATTTTTTAACATATATACTTGAAAGTGAAAGTTGCTCAGTCATGTCCAACTCTTTGCCACCCCATGAACTATATGATATATGATCCATGGAATTCTCCAGGCAAGAATACTGGAGTGGGTTGCCATTTCCTTTTCTAGGGGATCTTCCCAACCCAGGGATCAAACCCCAGTCTCCCGCATTACAGGCAGATTGTTTAACCAGCTGAGCTACAGGGGAAGAAAAATATACTATTTTCCATGGTATTTTAAAGTCACCAAATCTTGCCATCACCCTTATCCTGTTCTATTTTCCTCTACAGTTATCACTGTGTAACAGACTGCAAAATTTTCACATTTGGTATGTTAGCCTCCCCAAATCATTAGCCTCCCCAACTAGAATGCTCATTCCACAAAGGCAAAGGTTTGGACTGATGGTTCAGTGGTGAAGACTCCGCACTTCCACTGCAGGGCACATGGGTTTGATCCCTGGACAGGGAGCTAAAATCCCGCAGGCCGTTCAGTCAAGAAGACAATTCTGTGGGATAAAACAGTGAATGAACAAATGAGTGCATGGACAGGTGTGGGGGTATTCAGTCGAGGGAACAAAAGAAGCTCAGTGTTCCCATGTCAGTTGACTGTGATCCTCACAAAAAAGGCAGAGGCAGCGATGACTCTCCTTACAGGTGGGGAACTAGAGCTCAGAGAACACAGGAACCCATGAGCAAGTACAGAAACCAGGATGTCAGCCCACGTCAACCCGAACTAAGCCAGGGCAGGCCACCTCCATTTCATCTCCCAGCATCTTGGAAGCATATCTTTGTCATCCCTGCTTTACACATAAAGAAACAGAGCAATCTGCCCAAAATCAACCTGGATCCAAACCCAGATTGAGTAACAAACAGAAGCCCAAGGCAAATAAGCATAGATCATTTTTTCAAGAACCCAGATGCAGAAAGATGGCTCCTTGAAACTGGTCTACCCTTCCAGCTTTTCCTCATCACTCTGCATGAGTCAAGTCTCTACCATCTCCACCAGCTTCCACACCCCCGCCCCAGCTCTGAAAGAGTTGGCCCCTGAAAGAAGAGCAGAGTCAATTTATCAAATGGCTTTTTAAAAAACAATTCATAATAATTATGTATTTATGCCATAGAATTTCTTTGCCTTCATTCCAGCAAATGCATTATATTCTATAATTTAGATTTTCAAATAATATGCACTCTATTGACAAAATGCCAAGTAAGACAAACTTTCTTGAGTCCATGTAGTTCTTAGATAGCTTTTAATTAACTTTAATTTGGAGAAGCTTCGCCCTGCTGAGGCAATAACAAGTGGAATTATCAACAAAATTCTTAACATAATACTTAGATGTGGAAATGAGTCCTGACTTTCACATCACCACATTCAAACACTATAAGGGCGTGTGTATGTGGGTGCGTGTGCTAAATTGCTTTGGTCGTGCCTGACTTTGGGAGTCTATGGACTGTAGCCCACCAGGCTCCTCTGTCCATGGGATTCTCCAGGCGAGAAAACTGAGCGGGTTGCCGTGTCCTCCCCCAGGAGATCTTCCCGACCCAGGGATATAACTCGTGTCTCTTACATCTCCTGCATTGGCAGGTGTGTTCTTTTTTTTTTCTTCTTTTTTATTTTTTTTTAATTTTATTTTATTTTTAAACTTTACAATATTGTATCGGTTTTGCCAAATATCGAAATGAATCCGCCACAGGTATACATGTGTTCCCCATCCTGAACCCTCCTCCCTCCTCCCTCCCCATACCATCCCTCTGGGTTGTCCCAGTGCACCAGCCCCAAGCATCCAGTATCGTGCATCGAACCTGGACTGGCGACTTGTTTCATACATGATATTATACAAGTTTCAATGCCATTCTCCCAAATCTTCCCACCCTCTTCCTCTCCCACAGAGTCCATAAGACTGTTCTATACATAAGTGTCTCTTTTGCTGGCAGGTGTGTTCTTTACCACGATCGCCACCTGGGAAGCCCATAAGGAGGTGAAAAAGTGAAAAGTGTTAGTTGCTCAGTCATGTCCGACTCTTTGCGACCCCATGGATGAGGCTCCTCTGTCCATGGGATTCTCCCATGGGAATGGGTTGCCATTCCCTTCTCCAGGGGATCTTCCCGACCCAGAGATTAAACCTGGGTCTCCCACACTGCAGGTGGATTTCTTTACCATCTGAGCCACAGGGAACATACGATTGATTGTAACTGCAGGTGGTACTTTGTGTCTTCTCCCCGGGTGCCAGCACAAAGCCTGGCATGCAGTAGGAGCTAAAACTATTTGTAGAATGAATAAAAGACTGGAGGACCAGGCTCTAATGTCCAACACTAAACTTCTCAAATGCTGGCTTCAACCACAATGGGTCAGGTCCTCTCTCCATTCCCACAAGCTACCTAGGAAACTTGCTCTATCTCTCAGCCTGGAGAGCCCCACGTGCTAGTCTTCAACTGACCCCCGTGAAGGCAAAGCTTTCTCATTTTCCTTCCCCAAATAAATATCCAGGGCAGAAGACCCCTCCCCTGGTGCGGAGAGCATTTCGCTCCTTTCAACATCCTGCTTTGAATTTTATTCATAACCAGGCAACCTGAAGCTCTAGCAGCGTACGTTTCTCTCTTCTCAGGATTTAGAAGAAAAATATATTTGAGGTATTTTTAACCAAGAACACCCAGTCCCCACCCCCACCCCCAACACCCTCTGCCTCATCTGCTCAGACATCACATCTCTGCCCCGGAGACGGGTCTTTGGAGGCAGGAGAGGCTCAAGCCATAAATCCTCATCTGTGGCTGATAATCCACATGGAGAGGAATGACAAATGCTCTATTTAGCCCTATTTCCAAGGAAATTAGAATTACAAATCGCAAAGCTATCGCTGAGCCCTGCTTGGGCATAAACTTTGGAAATAAAGGTGGGAAGGAGGTGGGGGGAGACCTGGCATTTGACTAGTCTGTTTCACTGTCAGCTTTTGTAGAAATCCACCCCACGACAGAAATCACACCCCCCCCCCACCTCCCCGCAGCACTACCAATTACAGCAGGTGGCCCAGGAGTATTCATTCTGCTTTGTTCACTGCTAAAGGCACCACCAAACCAGGTAAGCCATCGCTTCCAGGGAAAGTACAGAAAATTGCTTCTTTAATTGGGTAGATTCCGGAGCTAAGAATAATTTAATTGAAAAACAGCATTAGTGAGAATCAAAGGGACCTGAAAAGGGGCCGGGACTCAGATGCCCACTGGTCGGAGATGACTGAGAGCCTGGGTTCTCGGAAGGCATGGAGGAAAGGGGCTTGGTCTAAAATCTACCACCATCTCCCTTCACTGCCTCCACTACCCCACCGAGCACCCCAAACCCCTCACCCCAGACACAGACACACATCCCTCACTGGGATGCTCGTCTCAAAGGAGAGAACCAAGAGGAAGATGGTTGTCTTATATTGTTTTCTTTCCTCAATTTTCCAGCAATGCCCTTGCAATGCCCTGTAAGGGAAGCAGTATGGACTTAGCTGGGAAGGTCCAAGGAATTCTGGGGTCAGGTTCTCCTCCTGTACCTGTTAGGACCCTATTGAGGTCACCCTGTGCCTAAGACTCTTCTCCCCACCTATGTGTTCTTGTTTACTTAACCACGAAATTCATAGCTCAGTGCCAGACAATATTCTCAGTTGGATATTTGTAAATACCAAGTCATTTAATGCTCATAGCAAGCCTGGGAGACAAGCTCCGTTTGTGACCCCTTTCTTCAGATTAGAAAACTGACAGGCACAGAGAAGCTTAGTAACTTGTCCAAAGTGACATAGCCGGTAACAGTTTCAGAGCTGGGCTTTGCATCCAGGCAGTCTGGGCTTTGCACCCAGGCAGTCTGGCTCCAGAGCTCACGCTCTGATGATAACATGGAGATGATTCAGTGTTTCCCTTCTTAGTTTAACCCAGGCTTTTTCTAGAATTTTCTCATCTGTCCCCTGTGTTCTCCCTCCCACTCTTATCCAGCCACCACGACTCATTCCTACATTAAGCTCTGTTTTCAGACTCTGTACACCAACTCTGGGACTTCCAATACATGATTTCACACTACAATCTAGGTCACATGCCCTGTCCCTGGTGGAGAGCCTCCACACCAGATATAACAGCATCATTAATGTTACTGAAAACAGTTAGGCATAGATTCATCATAAAAAGACAGCACTGCATGCAGGCCAACAGCTTGGGTTTGAACTTGGGCAAGTCATGTCCAAATAGTAAAAATAAAGAAATCAGAGAATAAAACCCACTTTGTGGGGTTGTGCAAACTGAGAGCTAAAAGAAACAAGGTTCTATAGAATGCCAAGGCCACCATGGTGAGCATCAGACAAATGCCAGGTATTGTGAGCGCAATACTGTTGGGGAAACACAGGCTTTAGGACGGCAGATGATGAAGACCGTGGCAACTGGTAACACCCAACTCACATCCAATCAGACACGGCACGTCGTTCACATCACTCAGCATCTCCAAGCTCGTTTCTTTTATGTAAATGGAGAAAATATCAATTCCTGCCCCTTTCATCCGTCCGTGAGGATCCAGTGGAACACTGCGAGTGACAGTAGTTTGGAGATGACCAGGTAACCTTTTCTGTAGGTTTAGTGAGTTTAGGTTTAGTGAGTTTTACTCTCAGAACAACTTAATTGCTGAGAAGGGGCCTTGGGCTAAAACCTTGGGAAGGTCTCGGATAACAGGCTCAGTGTTCAGTTAACGGCCTCTTGGAACTCTCATGACTCCAGGCCCATTGTACAGACTAACAAACCAAGGCTCGGAAAGGTGAAAGGATGGACTGGTATCATGGGAAGTAGACCCCAGGCCCAAAGGTTGTGAACCAGGGCGTTACAGCATCACATTCACGTCACTGTCACTTCATGGAGAACTAAAGAACTGGCTTTTCAGAAAGGAAGAGTCAGGCCGTAGTCGAGAGCATGAGAGAAAGGATCGAGCACGGAACCAAGACCCGGAGGAGGGGACACCATGAGAACTGGCAGGGGTGACCCCTGGCCTGGAGGTATCCTCCTCTCTGCGCTCCACTGCCTGCCCTACCTGGCTTCCCCATAACGCCGAGTCCATTGTGGGCAGAGACATAATACCTTCCAGGCCCACCCCACACACTAAGCACAGTGCCCACGATAAATATTCTTGAGTGAAAATAACTGAATGAGTTAGC
Organism: Bubalus kerabau; assembly: GCF_029407905.1. Classification (NCBI taxonomy): domain Eukaryota; kingdom Metazoa; phylum Chordata; class Mammalia; order Artiodactyla; family Bovidae; genus Bubalus; species Bubalus kerabau. Next base: position 10,945,869 of record NC_073637.1, on the reverse strand, counting down.
TGGAGCATGGTGACCATGATCAAAAGAAATAAGAAAAATTCCCCAATAAGCAGTAAAACCGTGAATACATCTTCCCTAGTCCTCCGAACCAAATGAATTAATGACCATGTGTCTGGCATTTCACAGACAGAGTCCTATTTAAACCTTGCAATGACCCCATTTCACAGATGAGAAAACAGAGACTCAGAGGAGTTACCTAACTGGTCGAGAGTCATTCAGAAAGCTTGGTTTAATCCCAGGGTTCTGTTTAACAGGCCAGAACTTGGCTGTTTTTCTCCATGCCCTCTCCATTTGCCTGGAAAACATTCCACAATTTTCCAGGGAAGAAGTCTGTCGTCCGGGTACTCTGCATGATGTTGTAGGCACATCAGTGCACTTCACAGGCATTTACAGAGTTGAACTGGACCTAATCAGCCATCTGTGCCAATGCTGAGCTCCTTACAGGCTGAGGGCATGGAAGGGACAAGCAGGTTACTGTTTTACTCTCAAAGCAAGAAAAGAAAGCACCAGGTGACCTTCCGGTACATGTTTATTCCTAAAGGCTCTGGAACAGTTTCCCCAGTCCCAGTCTCGGCATCAATCTACCAATCTTAAGTGCCGATCAAGGCAATGCTTTAATGGTGGCCAATGAGACAAGGAGATAAGAAAGCCTTCCTCAGCGACCAATGCAAAGAAATAGAGGAAAACAATAGAATGGGAAAGTCTAGAGATCTCTTCAAGAAAATTACAGATACCAAGGGAACATTTCATGCAAAGATGGGCACAATAAAGGACAGAAAAGCTATGGACCTAACAGAAGCAGAAGATATTAAGACAAAGTGGCAAGAATACACAGAAGAACTATACGAAAAAGATCTTCACGACTCAGATAATCATGATGGTGTGATCACTCACCTAGAGCCAGACATCCTGGAACGCAAAGTCAAGTGAGTCTTAGGAAGCATCACTATGAACAAAGCTAGTGGAGGTGATGGAATTCCAGTTGAGCTATTTCAAATCCTAAAAGATGATGCTGTGAAAGTGTGGCACTCAATATGCCAGCAAATTTGAAAATCCAGCAGTGGCCACAGGACTGGAAAAGGTCAGTCTTCATTCCAATCCCAAAGAAAGGCAATGCCAAAGAATGCTCAAACTACTGTACAATTGCACTCATCTCACACGCTAGTAAAGTCATGCTCAAAATTCTCCAAGCCAGGCTTCAGCAATATGTGAATCGTGAACTTCCAGATGTTCAAGCTGGATTTAGAAAAGGCAGAGGAACCAGAGATCAAATTGCCAACATCCTCTGGGTCATCAAAAAAGCAAGAGAGTTCCAGAAAAACATCTACTTCTGCTTTATTGACTATACCAAAGCCTTTGTGTGGATCACAACAAATTCTGGAAAATTCTTAAAGAGATGTGAATAACAGACCACCTGACCTGCCTCTTGACAAATCTGTATGCAGGTCAGGAAGCAACAGTTAGAACAGGACATGGAACAACAGACTGGTTCCAAATTGAGAAAAGAGTACGTCAAGGCTGTATATTGTCATCCTGCTTATTTAACTTATATGCAGAGTATATCATGAGAAATGCTGGGCTGGATGAAGCACAATGGAATCAAGATTGCTGGGAGAAATATCAATAACCGCAGATATGCAGATGACACCACGCTTATGGCAGAAAGTGAAGAACTAAAGGGCCTTTTGATGAAAGTGAAACAGGAGAGTGAAAAAGTTGGCTTAAAACTCAACATTCAGAAAACTAAGATCATGGCATCTGGTTCCATCACTTCATGGCAAATAGATGGGGAAACAGTGACAGACTTTATTTTTTTAGACTCCAAAATCACTGCAGATGGTGACTGCAGCCATGAAATTAAAAGTCACTTCCTCCTTGGAAGGAAAGTTATGACCAACCTAGACAGCATATTAAAAAGCAGAGACATTACTTTGCCAACAAAGGTCCGTCTAGTCAAAGCTATGGTTTTTCCAGTAGTCATGTACGAATGTGAGAGTTGGCCTATAAAGAAGGCTGAGTGCCAAAGAATTGATGCTTTTGAACTATGAGAAGACTCTTGAAAGTCCCTTGGACTTCAAGGAGAACCAACCAGTCCATCCTAAAGGACATCAGTCCTGAATATTCATTGGAAGGACTGATGCTGAAACTCCAATACTTTGGCCACCTGATGCAAAGAACCGACTCATTTGAAAAGACCTTGATGCTGGGAAAAACTGAAGGCGGGAGAAAGGGACGACAGAGGATGAGATGGTTAGATGGCATCACCGACTCAATGGACATGAGTTTGAGTAAACTCTGGGAGTTGGTGATGGACAGAGAGGCCTGGCATGCTGCAGTCCATGGGGTCGCAAAGAGTCAGACACGACTGAGCGACTGAACTGAACTGAATGAGACTAGTGTCCAGTCAATAACTAAATCAGGAATGGTGCTACAAAACAGCTTGGCAACTGTATCAGCACATATATTACCTTGACCTAAGGGACCTGCCTGGAAACAGGCAGAGCAAAGGGGCTGAAAATACAGCTCAAGAGACCCAGGGTTCCTTTGCCACTAGTCAGCTGTGTGTCCTTAGGCACACCCTCTCCCCTCTCTGGGCTCAGATTCTTCATCCCAAAGGCCTCTTCCAGCTCCAAAATTCTATACATCTGTGTGTGTTAGTTTCATAGTTGTGTCCGACTCTTTGCAACTCCATGGACGGTAGCTGGCCAGGCTGCTCTGTCCATGGAATTCTCCAGGCAAGAATACTGGAATGGGCTGTCATTCCCTTCTCCAGGGGATCTTCCCGACCCAGAGATCAAACCTGGGTCTCCTGCATTACAGGCGGATTCTTTACCATCTGAGCCGCCAGAGTTATGGGACACCATTAAAGCCATGTGTTCACGTGTCAGCAGAAATGCCCAGGGAACATGAAATTACTGACACTTAACCAGCCTACAGTTAACTCCAGGTAATTTCCAGAGGATTTACTGCTACCCTGAAAGCTATTTTCCAAAGAAGCTATTTTGGGCTTTGCAGGTGGCACCAGTGGTAAAGAACCCACCTGCCAACGCAGGAGACACAAGAGACGTGGGTTCGATCTCTGGGTCGGGAAGATTCCAGGAAGGAGGAAATGGCAACCCACTGCAGTATTCTTGCTGGGAAATCCCATGGAGAGGAGCCTGGGAGGTTGCAGTCTGGGGGTCGCACATGGCTGAGCATGCTCGCACACACATATACCCAATACCGACAGTACAAGAGGCAGGTTCTCTACCTCCAAGCCCATGAATCACGCAGGGCGTCAGGGGGACAAAAACCTCCAAGGGCTCGTTACAAGTGGTCTGCCTCCCAAACGGAATTTGGGATTTATAGAAAGCTATAAAAAACACATAGGAGATGAATTTAAAGCCAGAGCATTAGAGTGGTACACGTGGGATGATGTGTGTATGTATGTGGCCTCAAGGAATCAGAGCAGAAAAGTTGGAGAGGAATATCCATGTATCTGATCACCAGGGATGCGACTTTTTGTCCAGTGCCATTCAGCACACATTTTCTGACCCCTTCCTAGGATCAGGCGCCCTGCTGGAGGGAAATGGGAGGCAGTCTGATGGGACCCGGTCCTGAACAAACTTCCGCACGTGGCTCTCACGTTTCTTTGTGACAGTGAGTCCATCCTGGACACCAAGGACCCTCAGTGCACTCCTTCACAAAACGAAAAGCGAAAACTACACTTTGGGGCAGCCTGAAGGCTCCAGAAGGTAATGTACGGAAGAAAAGGATTTATTTCTTTTTATAGGTAAGAAGCTACAGCAGGGCTTCTCTGGGGACACAGTGGGTAAGAATCCACCTGCCAATCAATGCAGGGGACATGGGTTCCATCGCTGGAAGTCTGGGAAGATTCCACATGACATGGAGCAACTAAGCCCGCACACCACAACTACTGAGTCCACAACTACTCAAGCCTGTGTGCCTAGAGACTGTGCCCTGCAACAAGAAAAGCCACCACAAGGAGAAGCCTCTGCACAGCAATGAAGAGTAGCCCCTACTCGCTGAAACTAGAGAAAGCTCTCGAGTAGCAGTGAAGACCCAGCACAGCCAAAAACAAATAAATAAAAAGAGCTAAAATTTAAAAAAAAAAAAAAAAGAAGAGGCTACAGCACAGTGGAGGTTAAAGCCAAGGGCTTTTATTTTTTATTTATTATTATATTTTTTTGGCTGTGCTGGGTCTTTGTTGCTGCATGGGCTTTTCTCTAGTCGCAGTGAGCAGGGTCTATTCTCTGGGTGCAGTGCATGAGCTTCTCACTGCGGTGGCTTCTCTTGTTGCAGAGCACAGGCTCTAGGGCATATGGGTTTCAGCAGTTGCATCTCACAGGCTCTAGAGCACTGGTTCAATAACTAGCACACAGGCTTAGCTGCCCCGTGGCATGTGGAATCTTCCCAGACCAGGGATCAAACCTGTGTCCCCTGCAGTGGCAGATGGATTCTTTACCACTGAGCCACCAGGGAAGCCCAAGAGAACCCTTTTTAAAATCAGTGATAATGTGACTATAATTAATAACCCTAATACAGAGCAGGATGAGAAAGAAAGGATAATAATAAAGCTACTTTTTAAGAAAGATTTCTGGGAGAGAGAGACGGAGAAGACATTTTCGGAAAACAGGAAAAGAAGAGAGGAGAAAGAAGGTGGGGGAGGGGGGAGGACCACATGACTGGAGGGCAGGAGAGAAGGCAACAGAGGAGGAGAGAGAGGTAACGGACCAGAGGAACAGAGGACATGGATGGGGGAGAAAAGAGAAGAAAAGAAAGCCTAAACCAGGGGGGATCTGAGATAGAACAGGAAATCAGTAAAAATGCCTAAAGCTGATTCATCAAAAGACAGCAGCACAAGCTCATGACTGAGAGATGTGGCGAGAACCCCCAGGAGGTCTGAGAAGAGGCCGAAGGAGAGGGCTTTGCCTCCGGAAGTGGGGCAGGAATGGCACAGGGCAAGACTGGACTGTGGCTCTGCATTTTAAACCTATGAATGCCATTCGGGGCTGGGATTACATGTATGCACTCCTCTGATCAAAATAAAAATAACTGAAGACCTTTCTAAGGGAAGGGAAAGGAAGTGCATGCTGGACACTGTCCTCGGCAACTGAAAAATGCTATCTTGGCATCCCAGGAACCCTGCAGGGCAATCAAACCCTCCTCTTATTTTCCATGTAACTGCAATGGCACCCCACTCCAGTACTCTTGCCTGGAAAATCTCATGGGCAGAGGAGCCTGGTAGGCTGCCATCTATGGGGTCGCACAGAGTCGGACACGACTGAAGCGACTTAGCAGCAGCACCCATATCATGGGGTGGTTGTGAGGACTGAAAGAGATTAACACAGGTAAAGCATCTGGAAAAGTGCCTGGTGAGCCGTAAATGACATCTGGTGAAATCTACCGTCAGACTTTTGACAAGCCGCCTCCCTTTTCTTGGGAACGTCTCTGGTCCCTGTTTTACAGGAGCTGTCATTGCTCTCCTGTGATCCAACCCCCAAGGACACAGGTTGAGAAGGGGGATCCAGCAGTGGCTGCCTGCGTCCCTAACTTGAGAACTAAAGAAGCAAGGGCAGTCCCTCTCTAGGGACTGAGACATAAAGCTCAGATGCTGGGGGTGACCACGGTCCCAGCACGTGGGGAGTCTGCACAGAGACTGCACAGAGACAGCTGGTGCCAGGGCAGTCCCCCAGCCACCGATCCAGGTGTTCTTGGCCCCAGGTAAAGCCCATCTCCTGTTGGTCCTGCTCCTGAACTCCTTTGGGATCCATGAGCCAACAAGCTCCCTGGGACTCCTCAGCTGGCTCAAAAGGGGTTGCTTTCACTAGCCTCCAAAAATGTGAAGACAATTCAAAAGCCAACAACATGTAGGTCTCTCCAGAGACCTCCGACAACAGGTGGCTGAGCCCCAGGACTCCTGATGTGAAAGGAGAAAGAGGCAATAAAAAGAGGAAGACAGTACATTTAGGGGAAAAGAATAAATAAATAGAAATACTGTATATTCAGGGGATTCTGCATTTGGGATGCTGCTATTTTATAGCTAAGAAGAAAGTCAGCAGCAAACTCTGGTCACAGCTACAGGCAAACTATACTTCGCATTTCCATCCTTCCAACCCACGATCTGTGCCATTTGGATTTCATGGTCTAAAAATATCTCCCCAACTTCCAAGTATGGTTGGCATGAGCTGGTGGACTCCAATTTTTAATCCGTTTGCAAATGTTTTTACACAGCTCCTTTTTTTCCCCCTCAAATTCTATTTCTTGCTGAATCATTTCCATCATTCAGTCTGACATTTATTGTGAGCAGGAAGGAAATCATGTTGAACACAAATGTCAGCCTTGGTCCTGAAGGATGCTGAAGGTTTCAGAGACAGGGTGAGAGAAAGAAAGGCCCAGCGGTGAGAGACTGACAGTGGGGAGAGTGTTGGCTTTGCAGCTGGCACCTGGCTGTGTGACACTGGGCAAGACACTGGACTTATCTGAAAGTGTCTTTTTAAACTACAGGAGGGGGACAATGCGATTCAGTCTAGCACAGATGCTGCAGAGATCCAATGGGTCAGAATGCCATGTGCACCTACCTCCAAGGCCAAGGTCAGTGGCCCCATTCTGAATTGTAGCTGCCATATTGGGACAGCTAAGGGCCACATGCATCCCTAAACGCTGACCCTTCTGCAGCCAGCAACAAAGTCATCCTTACAAAACACACATCTGATCACCCCACACCCTGCTGGGAAACCCAGCAACCTTGAGGACAATCTCAACTGTTTCCTGTGGGCTCTATAGCCACCTCCAATTCCCCACCCCCACCACACCAGCCTTTCCAACCAGCTGTCTTTCAGCCTGCAAGCAGGGATTCCCACTCCATCTCACATGGCTTAGCCTTCAATCTTGGGCTTTGCAAAGTGGCCACTTCCTTCCCCCCCCCAACTTCTCCAGACCCCTTACTCATGTTAGCAAAATGACTGCAGATGCTCCAATGTTCACACCTTCATGCCACAGGAGAAGACACCTCTTCTGGGAATTTCCCCAAGTCCTCAGATCCACCTTCTCTTCCCACTGGCTCTGACCAGGTGGCAAGCATTTTCCTGTATCCTCAGGGGTCAGAGAAAGCAGATTGACTGGATGATTCTGGAGTGGGGCATGAGGTTACTCTTAACCAAACAACATGGCTAAGAACAGGGTGGAATAAAGTTCCCAAAGTGAAATCAGGGACTGGTGGGAGAAACAGTGCTACACATGAGAGGCAAATGATAACACCAATTCCCAATTCAAGTGAGAGACAGAGCTAGCATCATGGAAGGCCAGAGCCTGTAAAGGCCCTAAAGTTTTACAGATAGGAAAATGAAGGTCCCACATGGGCCCAAGACTCGTCCAAGTTCACACCAGGGCTATTGCCAAGTGTCCAGATCCCACCCCAATGTTCTGCCCACTGAATTGTACCAGTGCTCCCCTGACCCCCTGGAAAATGGGGGGCGCTATTCAATCCACATGACGCTCAGCAGTGCCAGCCACATACTTCATAACAAGATGCAAGGAATGGTTTGTGAATATGAAGTCTGAGGACCCTAGGCTCAGAGGTGTGCACTTCACTCCATATTCCCAGGCAAAGGCCCACAAGGCAGGTGCAGAACAGGTGACAGGCTGGAAGCTGAAGATGCAGAAGAACCTTGCATGGTCTTTCTCCTCCAAGATAAAGGACTTGTCTCACAACCCAACTTTCGCTCCATACCTAATCACCTTCCTCTTGTTTCTGCCCCTCCACGGGCAACGAGAACAGGGAAGGGGGTGGAAGCAGAAAAGCAGAGTTTCAGGAGGGTACAGAGGATGGAGATTCTCTCCAAAAGGGATGGAATTCAACCCCTCCTCAAGACTGGACCATAACAAGTCAATTCTTATTGATCTGTTTATTGCCATCTCTGAGCAGAGACAACCACTGACTTAAAACCTGGACTAGCATCCACACACAACAGATTCTGGCTAAATTCTGCTAATAGGCTGCGAAGGTTGTAAATAAATGGCAGTCGAGTTGACCTGGCCCAACTAGAGTACTCCAATACTTTGGCCACCTGATGCAAAGAGCTGACTCATTTGAAAAGACCCTGATGCTGGGAAAGATTGAAGGCAGGAGGAGAAGGGGACAACAGAGGATGAGATGGTTGGACGGCATCACTGACTCAATGGAGATGAGTCTGAGCAGACTCTGGGAGTTGGTGATGGACAGGGAGTCCTGGCATGCTGTGGTGCATGGGGTGGCGAAGAGTCGGGACACGACAGAGTGACTAAACTGAACTGAACTAGAGCACAGAATCTCATGCATGCATTGCTTCAGTCGTGTCCAACTCTTTGCAACCCCATGGACTGTAGCCCTCCAGGCTCCTCTGTCTATGGGATTCTCCAGGTATGCATACTGGAGCTGGTTGCCATGCCCTTCTCCAGGGGATCTTTCCGACCCGGGGATTGAACCCAGGTCTCCTGCATCTCCTGAACTGCAGGTAGATTCTTTACCCACTGAGCCACTTGGGAAGCCCACAGAACCCTCACCACAGGCGTGTGTGTGGATTCCCCACAGAAGTCAGCAGTGCTCAGCTTTCCAACAGCCACATTCCATGCCCATGTTTAGATCTGGGTTTTGTTTGGAACTCAGCTTGGACGCTGCAAGGCCAAGGGGATTAGTCAACAGTGTTTGTTAAACACGGACCTCGCGGCCAGCAGCAAACCTGGCACTGCCTATTGAAAGAGACCATATCACGCCTGGCTCCTGCCTGCAATGCAGCTCAGTTTGGTTGGGGTACTCATGGCAAACCCTTTCAAGGCAGAGCTTAAGGCAGGACGAGCGGGTGCCAGGTCCCCTACAGCTCAAGAAGAAAGGCTCAAAGAAAAACTGGTAAGGAAAATATGGCTTATACTCAGGCCCATGCAGGTTCCCATGCAGCTTTAGGGTCTACTAGCTGTGTGCCACTGGGCAAGTGACCTAACCTCTCTGAGCCTCTGCTTCCTAACATCCAAACCAGGTCATGCATGCATGCTTAGTCACTCAGTCATGTCCATGTCACTCAGTCCCCATGGGACTGTAGGCCACCAGGCTCCTCAGTTCATGGGATTCTCTATGCAAGAATACTGGAGTGGGTTGCCAAGTCCTCCTCCAGAGGATCTTCCTGACCCAGGAATTGAACCAGAATCTCCTGCATCTGGCAACCCACTCCAGTACTCTTGGCCTGGAAAATCTCATGGACAGGGGAGCCTGGTAGGCTGCAGTCCATGGGGTCATGAGGAGTCAGACAGGACTGAGCAACTTCACTTTCACTTTTCACTTTCATGCATTGGAGAAGGAAATGGCAACCCACTCCAGTGTTCTTGCCTGGAGAATCCCAGGGACGGCCGAGCCTGGTGGGCTGCCGTCTATGGGGTCGCACAGAGTCGGACACGACTGAAGCGACTTAGCAGCAGCTCCTGCGTCTCCTTCATTGCAAATGGGTTCTTTACCCACTGAGCCCTAAGGGTTTCGCTGGTGGCTCAGATGGTAAGTATCTGTTCTGCAATGCAGGAGACCCAGGTTCGAGCCCTAGGTTGGAAAGATCCCCTGGAAAAGGGAATGGCTACCCACTCCAGTATTCTTGCCTGGAGAGTCCCATGGACAGAGGAGGCTGGCAGGCTATAGTCCATGGGGCCACAAAGCATCGGGCACGACTGAGCGACTAACACCACGTCACACTGAAATTAAAATCGTGAGATGTGGCTGGAATGTTATATAAATAACAGGAATTTCCATTTTACGAAGCTTACTAAGTGTCAGTGCTGTTCCAGGTGCTTTATAGATGTTAACTCATTTAGTCTCTCAACACTATAAGGAAAGAAATGTGAGTATCCCCATTTTGCAGATGAAGAAATGGAGGCGCAAAGGGATGAGGCAATTGCCCAGTGCAATTCAGCTAGCCAGTGGTCATCTTAGTACCCAGTATTCACATGGTCCTTCCTCTCCACTCCAAGGAGCAATGGATGAAATTGGCCCGAGGTGCCAGAGACACTCAGACCTAGCTGGGTTATGGTTAAGAGCGTTAATGTGGCTTTGGACACGCATGTTCACAGCAGCATCATTCACAAGAGCTAGGAGACGGAAACAACCCAAGGGCCCACTGATAGCTGAACAAACAGAATGTGGAATATACATGCAATGGAATGTCAGTCAGCCTTTAAAAAGGAAGTTCTTCCCTTTTGTGGTCCAGTGGCTAAGACTCTGCGCTCCCAAAGCAGGGGGCATGGGTTAGATCCCTGATCAGAGAATGCTACAACCAAGAGTTCACATGCCGCAACTAAAGATTCTGTGTGCACACCAAAGACTCAGCAAAGCCAAATAAACAGAAACAAACAGGACTTCCCAGGTGGTCCCAGTGGTTAGGAGTCCACCTGCCAGTGCAGGGCACATGGGTGTGATTCCTGGTCTGGGAAGATTCCACTCGCTGCAAGGCAACTAAGCCCGTGCACCACAACCACTGAGCCTGCAGTCCGCAGAGAAGAGCAGCCCCTGCTCGCCACAACTAAAGCCCGCGCATAGCAATCAAGACCCAGGGCAGCTCAAAACAAATACATAAATAAAATGTAAAAATAAATATAGATACTAAAAACATGCACAGTATGTGTTTACGTTTAAAAAATAAATAGAAATTTTCACATATGCTACATGGATGAACCTTGAGGACATCATACTAAGTAAAATAAGCCAAAGAACAGATAGTACATGTTCCACCTATACGAGGTACTAGAGTAATTAAATTCATAGACAGAAAGTAAAATGGTAACTGCTGGGGACTGGGTTGTGGGGAGGGACGGATGGGGGGTTAGTGTTTAATGGGGCTACAGATTGAATGTGCTCCCTCCAAATTCCTATGCTGAAATCCTAACCCTAACACGAGGCAGGGCGTTTGGGAGTGGTTAGGTCATAAGGGTGCAGCCCTCATGAAAGGAATTAGTGCCCTTATAAAGGAAGCTGCAGAGAGCTCCCTTGCCTCTTGCTGAACACACAGCAGTAAGCCAGCTGTCATGAACCATCACCAGACACCAAGCCTGCCAGTGCCTTGATCTTGGACTTCCCAGCCTCCACCACTGTGAGAAGTAGATTCTTTCTGCTTAAATCATCCAATTTATGGTGTTTCTGCTACAGCAGCCATAATGCATGCATGCACGCTAAGTTGCTTCAGTCATGTCCAACTCTGTGTGACCCTATGGACAACAGCCCACCAGGCTCCTCTGTCCACAGGATTCTCTAGGCGAGAATACTAGAGGGGGTTGCCATTTCCTTCTCCCACAGCCATAATGGATTTGGACAAATGGGTGTAAAGTTTCAGTTGTGTAAGACAAAAAGTTCTGTGGATGGATGATGGGGATGGTTGCACATTAAACCATCAATCTATAGCCTTATGGCCAAAATGGTACATTTTAAGTTTTATATTTTAACTACATTAAAAAAAAATAATATGTAACAAAGAGGCTGCACTTTTCCCACTTAAGTGGCCCATTCTGACTCCCTGTACTCTTACCTCGATTGATTCATTTGTTCTGTTTGAGTCTGTGAGCACCTACTGAGTTTATAGTAAGAGTTCTAGAGGCCTTGACAGATCATCATCACACCAGACACATGCCACTTGTGTTTCGTGCCCAGTACTTTTCGTGTTTTACCTTTATTAACTCATGAAATCCTCCCAACCATGCTCTGAGGTAGGTACTATTAATATGCCCACTTTACAGATGAGAAAACTGAGATCCAAAGAAGTCAAGTGTAATCTGCCTGAGGTCACACAGCTGGGGTTCACACCCCAGGGTCCTGGCTGAGATGCCCTGCTCCAAAACACCTTCTGCATCTGAAACAAGGCACACTGTCATCCACAGCCTACCTCCCCATTCAGCCAGAGCACCCAGGCTCCTGAAAGGGCAAGCTCCCTGCCTGGAGAGGGTCTGTGTCTGGTGAGATCCCTGTAACAAGCACACTGCTCTGCCGTTTCTGAAGTCAGCATTTCTTAGCACTATTTTTTCCCAGATGGAAGCCACAAGGTCCCCAGCTTAATTTATTCCATGCAGTGACACTAATTAATGTTCCAAACTCTGGGACATGGGGACTGAGGGGTGTGAGTATGTGTGTGTGTACTTTATGTAACTTTCATTTTCCCCAACTTTTGAAATGATGTACGTGGGTATTTTACCTGAGCCAAACTGTTTCAGCCCCCAAAGCCATTTAAGCTTTCTTGAAGTCATAAAAAACCCTGCACTAACCCCATACGTGTAGGATGGTGGAGTAAAAGCACGTGTGCTCACCTTCTGCAAGAACACCAAAAGCGCAACTAGCTGCTGAACAACCATCAACAGAAGGAAGTTGGAATTCACCAAAAAAAGATACCCCACATCCAAGGACGAAGGAGAAGCCGAAACAAGAGGTGCACTCACATTTAAAATCAAACCTCATACCCACCAGAGACTCTTGGAGGGCACAAACAAAACCTTGTGGGCACCAGGACCCTGGGAAAGGTGCAGTGACCCCCACAAGAGACTGAGCCAGACCTGCCTGTGAGTGTTTGAGGGTCTTCTGTGGAGGCATGGGTGAGCAGCGGCCTGCTGAGAGGACAGGGGCGCTGGCAGCAGCAGTCCCACCTCCTACATCTGTGTTTCTGCTTTGACTCATCACTAATGGTGTAAAAGGCAGGGGGTCTGAGACCAAAGCATTAGCCAGAGGCATGGCCTTTAGAGGCTATTGGTGCTCAACCAAGGGTGCAGCACCTCCACCGGCACGTCTGGAAAAGCCTGGGAGTGTCTGGGTTAGTCCACCTCTGGGAGCTCTACTAGTGTCTGTGGGCAGGCTCCAGAATGCTGAAAATTCTGCAAAATTATGTCTCTTCGCTGCCCAAAGAGACACAGTGTCACCCATAAGGTTAACAGCTTCTCCATCAAAAAATCCTAAAATGTATCCAACTACCTAATTTTGTAGGGAAGAAGAAAAGCATTGACATGGGAGTTTCTTATCCCAGGCTGCACAGCAATTTCACAGACTAGACATAATCTGACCCCTCCTATTACATTTCCTACTTCATCCTCTCACCACTGAGCTATGCAACCCTTCCCCCACAAAAGCGCCCCCAGGAACAGCCACTAGGAAATACTCACACCTTACTCAGCAGCATTTTTCATTTCCAGGACTTTGCCTAAGTTGTTCCTTCTATCTTCAGCCCTAACCTTGACCCTGATACCACTGCATCCTCCTATGCCTGGATCAAAGGCTGCCTCCTCCAGGAAGCCTGCCAGAGTCCTATCTCAGAACCAACCCACAGCAATCTGTATTCTGACTTTTAGCCTGTGTGCCCACAAATCTTCATACAAGAATTGTTGCTGCCCTGATAGCTCAGCTGGTAAAGAATCTGCCTGCAATGCAGGAGACCCCACATCCATTTCTGGGTCAGGAAGACCCACTGCAGAAGGGATAGGTTACCCACTCTAGTATTCTTGGACTTCCCTGGTGGCTCAGCTGGTAAAGAATCCGCCTGCAATGCAGGAGACCTGGGTTTGAGCCCTGGGTTGGGAAGATCCCCTGGAGAAGGGAAAGGCTACTCACTGCAGTATTCAGGCCTGAAGAATTCCAAGGACTGCATAGTCCATGGGGTTGCAAAGAGTCGGACACGACTGAGTGACTGTCACTTTCACACTTTTATTACCATCAACAGGCTGGAACCAGCTGTTTCACAACCATTATGCCACCCTATGGGTGACAGTGGTCTAGCAGGGCAGGTCCAGTTATCCCATTTTTACTGATGAAGAATTTGAAGCTCAGGAAGATTAAGCAACTTGCTGGAAGTCACACAGTTGGCAAAGAGGATCTGCTGGCATACCACAGAGCCCATGTTGTGGCTACGAGGTCACCCAGCCTTCCTGTGTGGTCATGAGAAAGTCCGCATCCTGTCTGGACCATAACATCTTTGAAGGTGGGAGCCATATCAATCCATCCACTCTTACCCTATGGTCCAGCCTCCAAAATGATGTCAAAGAGCCCAGGACAAGAGCCCCACATCCCATCTCCTGGTCCCGGACCCTCTCATTCCCTCAGGCCTCCTCTGACCCGACAAAACCTCACTCCAAGTACATGGTGAGTTAGGAGCAAGACCACAGAGTGAGAAGGCTCCTGGGATTTCCTGCCTTCCACCCCGCCCCCAACAACCAACTACAGTAACCACAGTAGCTTCGATCAGACACAATAAAAAACTTCCAGTCCTTTTTTCTGGCTCAGTAGGCTACCTGAGATACTGCAATGGGCAGGGTGTCCAGAGTCTCTAGAACCGCCTTTCACACCCTCAACAACTCAGGGTGGGAAAAGAACAAGTGGACAACCCAAAAGCCCCCTCTGCAGAAGGCCAGGCTGGCAGATAGTCCAGCAGGACTTGAGGGCTGACATGATGGGGAGAGAAGACCATGATGATGATGTCAGCCATCAGTCCAGCTTCTGCTACAGGCTCCTGGTGACCACAGCATGGCAGGCAGGTTGGGTGTCTACCCAGAAGCCAATTCTTCAACTTTCTCCTCCTAACAGAATCTCATTCTGTCTGGCAGCAAAGGTACCAGATTCCAGTAAGTGGATCAGGATGGGTCTAAGTCACTCACGGTAGTCCCCTGGCCTTCACTTCATTGGTCCAAAGTAGAGGGAGCAGGTGACCCTACCTTGGTCAATGATACTTAGGTAAAAATGTACTGCCCCTTGAATTGTGACCCAGGAAGTGGTCAGAAGAGGCTTGGCTCAGTTGTCCCATGCAGATGATGGCACTGAACATCTGATGTAATCTGAACATCATCTGTTGAGGAAATCATAATTTCATGGGCATCACTTAATACAATAAAGGCAGATGAAAGAGTAACAGAGAAGCCAGGCTAAACTTGAAACTGAGTCTAAGTCTCAGCTCTTAACTGTGGACACGGTGGACATGGCTTCATCTGCCTGAGGCTGAGTTTCCATGTCTATATAACAGGTTGGAGGACTTCTGTAAAGGCAGTGCCTCAGTTCACAGAGTCCCAGCAACCAATATTTTAAAAATAGACTTTACTTTTTAGAACAGTTTTAATTTACAGAAAAATTGAGAGAACAGTACAGGGAATTTCCATATAATCTGCACTCAGTGTCACCTAACACCTTCGAGTCGGTGATGCCATCCAACTATCTCATCCTCTGTCGTCCCCTTCTCCTCCTGCCTTCAATTTTTCCCAGAGTCAGTTCTCCGCATCAGGTGGCCAAAGTATTGGAGTTTCAGCTTCAGTATCAGTCCTTCCAAAGAGTATTCAGGACTAATTTCCTCTTGGAAATTATGATGCATTTATTATAATTAATGAACCGATACTGATACACTAATATTAACTAAAACCCATAATGTATTTATGGACTGGACCATAAATTGAGAGTTGGACCATAAAGAAAGCTGAGCACTGAAGAACTGATGCTTTTGAACTGTGGTGTTGGAGAAGGCTTTTGAGAGTCCCCTGGACTGCAAGGAGATCAAACCAGTCAATCCAAGAGGATTGATGCGAAGAACTGACTCGCTAGAAAAGACCCTGATGCTGGGAAAAATTGAAGGCAGGAGGAGAAGGGGACGACAGAGGATGAGATAGTTGGATGGCATCACCGACTCAAATGGACATGAATTTGAGTAAGCTCCAGGAGTTGGTGATGGACAGGGAAGCCTGGCGTTCTGCAGTTCATGGGGTTGCAAAGAGTCGGACACAACTGAGCAACTGACCTGAACTGATAATGTATTTGGGGGCTTCCCTGGTGGTTCGGACAGTAAAGAATCTGTCTGCAATGCAGGAGACGCAGGTTTGATCCCTGGGTAGGGAAGATCCCCTGGAGAAGGGCATGGCAACTCACTCCAGTATTCTTGCCTGGGGAATCCCCATGGACAGAGGAGCCTGATGAGCTACAGTCCATGGGGTCACAAAGAGTTGGACATGACTGAGTGACTAACACTAACACACATAATGTATTTAGATTTCCTTAGTTTTTACCTGACTGCCCTTTTTCTGTTCCAGGATACCATCCAAGACATCTTATCTCATTCAGTTGTCACATTGCCAGAAGCTCCTCTTGGCTGTGATAGTTTCTCAAGCTTTCCTTGTTTTAGATGACCTTGACAGGTTTGGAGGCATACTGGTCAGGCGTTTTGTAGCTAGGCAGGTGTTTTTTCAACATCTCTGCTTCCTTAGCAAGCTTGAGTCAGGCAGAGTTACTCTTGTCTTCATACACTTCTTTTTCTCTTTTCATGTAAATTCCTTCTTTCACCATGATCATAGGCAGAACTCACAAATGGTAACAGAACTTCACCATGTCCAGAGCCTAACTTTAAGGTAGAAATTATGATATTAACTTCGACATCACTTTCATTGGCTGACATTATTTTAATCTTAACAGGATTTTGAAAGAATGAAGAGGGAACAGCCATTTATCTGATGCCAACCATAAGCCCAAACCGAGGCTCTGGACTCTATTACAGATGTTTTACTGAATCTTTAAAACAACCATGTGAATAAGCAAGTTCTATTATTACAGGTGAGGAAACAGGTTTAGGTTGGTTAAGTGGTTCACTTAAGGTCACTCAGCTAAAACACATCATGGCTGGGATTCAAAGTCAGGTCTTCCTTGTATCCACTTCCGCTTCTTACTTCACCTGTACACTTATTTCACCTGTATACCTCTCAGGATTAGCACTGTGTGCATTTACCCAAAACTGAATATCTGGTGGGCCAGGCATTGTGTGAGGCCCTGGGCTGCAAAGAATGACTATCTGCACATAGGAAAAGTACAGCTAGAAAACAAGTCTTCAGCCTCTTTAAATGGCTCAACTCCAGGTTCGTTCAGTGCTAGGCCCTACCATCCCACTCTCTCTTGATCAATTTCAACACCTTTCCTTTAGCACATGCTGCAGCATGTGCTCAGTCGCTCAGTCGTGTCCGATTCTTGCAACCCCATGGACTGTAGCTCAGCAGGCTCCTCTGTCCATGGGATTTCCCACGTAAGAATACTGGAGTGGGTTGCCATTTCCTCCTGCAGGGGATCTTTCCAACCTAGGAATCAAACCCGCTGTACTGGCAGGCAGATTCTTTACCACTGAGCTACCCAGAAGGCTATCTTTCTTTTAGTGTGAGAATAAATTAGACCTCTGATTTCTAAACATGTGACACAGTTATGATCAGGGTTGCACATCAGAGGAAAACACCATCTTCAACCCTGTATGTATAATGAAATCTACTTCTTGATGGAAATTTGCCCTGACTCATTTAAACAAGGCTGACAATTTTACTTGAGCTTCACATAGACTCAGCATACGCATATATTAAAGTGTTAACACCACTCTGCGCTTATTTATTTACCTACTTGACCATGGACAGAAAGGACAGAAACTAATTTATTCACCCCTGTATCCCCTATTCTTAGTCCAAGGTCTGGCATCTTCCAGGTCTGAAGTCAATGTCAGCTGAATGATGAGTCAGAATACCTTGATTTAGGAACTTCCCTGGTGGTCCAGTGGCTAAGACTCTGCATTCTCAATGCAGGGGCCTGGGTTTGATACTTGGTCAGGGAACTGGATCCTATATATTGCAAGTAAGAGTTCACAGGCCACCACTGAAGATCCTGCCTGCTGCAACCAAGACCTGGTGAAGCCAAATACATATTAAATGAAAAAAAATACATTGAATTTGCTGAGCAGATGGATATTTGGAGGCAAATATGTTCAACAAAGGGCTTCCCTGGTGGCTCATGGTAAAAAATCCACCTGCAATGCAGGAGACTCAGGTTCAATCCCTGGGTCAGGAAGATCTCCTGGAGAAGGAAATGGCAACCCACTCCAATATGCTTGCCTGGGAAATCCCATGGACAGAGCAGCCTGGTGGGCTGCAGTCCATGGGGTCACAAAAGAGTCAGACAAAACTGAGGAACAGCATGTTAAACAAAAAGGATGAAGATTTTCCAATGAGATTTCTTCCCAACCAAATAAGGTATTGAAACCAAGGCACCTAACTCCTACAGGAATTCAAGACGAAATCTCAACATTCCTATTAACATTCTGGAATCCTGAAGGTGGATGCTAATTACTTTCCCAGGAAACCAGAACTGAAGCAAACGGTGGAAGTCACAGCACCGCCCTTCACAACCAAGACCCTGCCATCTTCTCAACAAAAGATGTGTATGCAAGAGCAACCAGAATACCTATTTTAATCTTGTTTTGAAAGTGCTAATGTTTCTCACGTTATATATTAGTAAGACTCTTCATTCTTTGAAAGTATTAAAAAGTCACTCCAAATGATAGTGTCAGCAGGACTAAAGTTCTCTGTGCTTATTTAAAATAACGCTCCATTTTATTTGGGGAGAATTACTAAAACGTGAACACACTAGAATTTCAACAAGGATGCAGTCCCATCCCCCAAAGGATAAGGGCCTAGTTTCATGGTGTGTGTTTGGTCACGCAGTTGTGTCTGACTCTTCGCAACCCCATTAGCCTGCCAGGCTCCTCTGTCCATGGAATTCTCCAGGCAAGAATACTGGAGTGGGTTGCCATTTCATTCTCTAGGGGATCTTCCCAACCCAAGGGTAGAACCTGTGTCTGCTGCATGGGCAGGTGGATTCTTCACCACTGCACCACCTGGGAAATCGGGTTTCATGGTGAGAACTCTACAATCCTACACACAGCAGGAGGTCAAAAAGCTTAGCTATCATCAGATACCAAGCACTGAATCAATGTGGGTTTCCCAGGTGATTCGGCGATAAAGAATCTGCTTTATGCAGGAGACACAGGTTCTGTCCCTGAATTGGGAAGATCCCCTGAAGAAGGAAATGGTAAGCCACTCCAGTATTCTTGCCTGGAAACGTCCATGGACAGAGGAGCCTGGCGGGCTACAGTCCCTGGGGTCGCAAAGAGTCAGACACGACTGAGCACAGACGAATCAACACATCTACAAATACTTTTATTCCCATTCTTTTTTCCTGACTTTCTTAAATGAAAAATTAATGAGGGGGAAAAACACTACAGAATTACCATGACCCTTAGGCCACAAGACTTCCTTTACTTAAGAACCAATGCAAAAAACACAGAAACATTTGTGAGCCTCAAGTTCCAATATTTTCTTCACTTAAGAACTAGACAGTGTACAGTAATTACTGTCGAGGCCCCTCCCACCCCCTCCTCAGCACCGGTTCCCAGCACCTGCCAAAGGTGACCTTCTGCAAACAAATACCTTTGGCAAACACTCCCATTTTTGTCTCAGGGCTTTTTCTGAGAGGTAATACCCCTGGGATAAGCCCTGAGCCAATGATGGATGGAGTCTGCTGATAATTCTCCACTGTTCTATGCTGCATTCCAGGGTTCCCCAGGAGGACCAGCTTTAATTAACCCCCATGGTAACCTGCTTGATGATAAATGCATCTTTACAGTCTCCTTTCTCTTTCCTGTCTTATTTCCCCAACGTGCTCCAATTTTACTTACTGGGTTGCCCAAAAAGTTCATTCTAAGTTTATTCTGTAACATCTTACAGAAAAATCCAAACAAACTTCTTGGCCAGCCCAAAATTTTTCCAATTTTTCTTGGAATATCTCCTAAATCATGCATTCTCAATAGAGGTGGTAGTGCCTCTAAGGGGGAAAAATTGATTCCTAGAAAGTGGGGTTGGGGATAAAAATCATACTCTTTTTATATATGGAGCCCAGAAATTCATAAAGTACATAAAGAGATACACAGTGTACCTGTAATTAAAACATCATGGGTGGGACAACTGGGGGGGGAAAATGTCCAAGAAGACTCTTCAAAGGGGAGATAATAAAAACAAGACTGCTGAGCACCTTGCCTCAGGGAGTTTCTGGAAGGACACAGAGTAAGATGCAGTGTTAGCCTTTGCTGAGTACATCCATGAACTCATTCATTTAATCCTTTCAATCACGTGTAGGGCTGGGAATTTGAGGGCCATTCATCAGATGAATCACTGAGGCTATTAGAAATACAAGGACTTGTTGGAGACCACAGAGCAAATTAACCCAGGGCTCAGGGTGAGAGCTTTGGTGTCCTGGGGACTGGGCTCTCAGGCACACCTCAGAAAAGCCATCAAGAGCGCTTAACCCAACACAGCACAGGGAAATAAGCCTATAAACGTCAGTGACTATTATTAATGACAATAGATCAGGTTTCCATGAATGGCCCCAACAGGTGACAGTATAACAACCCAGGTGGATAAAAACATTAGTTATGATTAATATGATGGGTTTTGAATGCCCCAGTTCAATGCTGGGCTCAAGGGAGATCAGAGAGTATTTTCTATGACTCTTGGGAAAGGGCTGGATTTGGCGGGGTGGGTGGGGGTGGAATAAAGGGGAAGGAGGCATTGGGAATTTCAATGGGAAGAGAAGCCTTCCTTGGCAAGAGGCCTGTGAATGAACGCCTCATTAGTCTGCACTTGGCTTTATTCTTTCTCCTGCTTACAGTAAGACCCCTACATATAAACCTTCAAGTTGCGATCTTCCAAAGATGCAAACATGCCCCTGTATGCCAGCTGTTGTGTTGTACTACTGTACTTTTCAAGATACTGCACTGTAAGATTAAAAATGTTGATTTTTTTATGTATTACTTGTGTGAAAAGTATTATACACCTATTATAATACAGTACTATATACCCAATTGTGGTAGTTGGTCATATAGGCTAATTAGGTAATTAGGTAACTATATAGGTAGCTAGACTAACTTAGTTGGGCTTATAAACAAACTGGACTTACAAACACCCTCAGAACGGAACCGGTATGTAGGGGACTTACTGTATTTGATCCAGATCACAAGACAATGCAACCAAAAGAAATCACACTGTGGGTAACACCTCTCCGTCACTACACAGCCACCGGAGGACCACGAGGGAAGCTGATGTGGCTGAGTGGAAGCCAGCCTTGAAAGAAGAAGATCTGAGTTCAAGTTCTCCCTTTGCCATCAAAGTGGCCTTAGGCACGTTTCTCGCTGCCCTGCACCTCTCTACAATTCTGATCGCCTCTGATTTGTGTCATCTGCCAAGTGCCTGTCTCCAGGTCCAAACATCTCACAAACTTCCCTTAAGTAACTACCTACTGATTAATTTGATTAGACTTGCTGACTTCTAAGGTTTCATTTCCTGGACTGACCTCACCATAGGTGGAGAAGCATCTGAAACTGATACGCATGGGGTGAGATAAAGTGGAAGCTGGGGTTTTAGGAACGGGAAGGAGTGGGGAGATATATAGAGTGATAGTGCTGAGTGATTTCCCATTAGTACAGAAGGCCTGGAATGGCTCAATATTTTCAAGTCATGTTAGATAATATTTCACCCCATCCCCCACAAAAGACATCCATAAAGACAGAACTGGGCTTGAACTGCTATGGCAGGTTCACAAAGAATCTAATGGCAAAGAAACTCCAGGGGGCCTTCCATGGTGCTCCAGTGGTTAAGAGTTCACCTTCCAGTGCAGAGGATGTGGGTTCGAGTCCTAGTTGGGAAGCTAAGATCCCACATGCCTCATGCCGAAAAGCCAAAACAGAAACAATATTGTAACAAATTAAAAAAAAAAAAACTTTAAAAATGGTCCACATAAAAACTTAAAAAAAAAAAAGAAAGAAACTCCAGATATAACACTGGCTTAGGAAAAGCAGATTTGGCAAATTTGTAAGAAGGGCCCTGCTAATAGCCACTTCTAAAGCAAGTGTCCTGGTAGGATTGTCCAAGAGGGAATACAATAAACTACATGACGTAGATGCTTATTATCAATATATTAGTTTAATATGCCCCAAGGAAATCAACCACAAGTGTTCATTGTAAGGAATATTGCTGAAGCTCCAGTACTTCAGCCAACTGTTGCAAAGAGCTCAGTGGAAAAGACTCTGATGCTGGGAAAGAATGAAGGCAAAAGAAGAGGGCGGCAGAGGATGAAATGGTTAGACAGCATCACCAACTCAGTGGACATGAACCTGAGCAAACTCTGGGAGACAGTGAAGGACAGGGGAGCCTGGAGTGCTGCGGTCCATGGGATCGTGAGGAGTTAGACATGACTTAGTGTGGTGCAGCTGGTAAAGATTCTGCCTGCAATGTGGGAGAACTGGGTTCGATCCCTGGGTTGGGAAGATCCCCTGGAGAAGGGAGAGGCTACCCACTCCAGTATTCTGGCCTGGAGAATTCTGAGAAGTGTATAGTCCATGGGGTTTCAAAGAGTTGGACATGACTGAGTGACTTTCACACATACACACACACAGAGTGGCTGAACAACAATAACAAACTAGACTGTTATACTCTTACAGGGTCCAGATGATGTTATGTCTTTTGAAGGAGAGGAGGATGGAGAGGAGGAAGAGGAGATCCCCACCTGAGGACATCAGCCTAGACAGAAGCCCACGTCAGGAGGAAGCCAAGCAGGGCTTATGTACAGGAAGTCCCATGAGCCAACTCCATCAGTACTGACTCTCATTTTTCATGAACTGTATTCAAGAAGCAACCTTGTTCCCAAGTTACAACCCATTTTATTCTCTCAAGAAAACATCTCAGACAAACGTCTCTATGGTTTGAATGAAAAGTCCCACCCAACAGGGTACAATTGGATTGGGTCTGTTTTAGGTCCTATGACACCTGCCAAATTGGTACTGACTGCTGTCTTGTCATTTTCGACTTCAGTCTTATCATCTCCAAACCGCATCCTCTTCATTCTCCTAAAAGGTGGTCATCCTAGGGAAGCCAACATCCCCACAGTACACATGCTAAGTCATACCATTGATGGGTTCCTGATTAACATACGCAGCAATGTTCAGGTGATGCAACACAGACAGAAACATGGGAAATCTGTCCCGGGGCAAAGGCTCCAAACCCAACTGCAGGACCTGTCTGCTCCTCCTGCAGCTTTAGGAAGATGCTACCTCAGAATGCCACACCCCCTGTACTTTCCAAAGTGCTTCCTCATACACTGCCTCATGGGGGTCTGCATCAATCCTATACAGAAAGTATCTTCAGAGTATGAGATAAGGGAGGCATCTGAATCACACAGTTAATGCAGCTCTTCAAACAACTTGTCCAACACACTTCTAACAAACTCAGTCATCTCTGGCCACCCCACACCAAAACTGCATGTCACAGTGTCTAAAATAGGTTTTTATTCAATCCACCTTTGAAGATATTTTCCTTGCTTTTCTTCACACTGCTCTGTGGTTCAAGATGTGACAAATTTTACTTTCATTCTGTCAAAACTTCAAAACCCAAGCTAAAAAGAGAAAGAGAGCAGTACTTTGATTCTCGACAAAATACCATAGAGTCACACTTGATTTATGAACATTTTAAACATCAATGGAATATTTTTAATGACTACAGATGAAAGAGGGAGCCTCCAAATAATGCAAGAATAGTAATTCAGTATTCGATTTAACTGAAGGTAACCTTCTGTCCTCCAAGCAGAAGGGGGAGATTAGTCAACAGGACTATGAATAGGTTCTTTCGTCTTCTCCCTGCTGTTTATACCTCCTTTGGAGAAGTCTCCCTGAACACAAGAGACCACAGTCCTTTCCCCATTCTGCACGCCTGGATTCCTCATCTGCATTCCATTACTGCATTTGCTGGACTATTTACAGTGAGTTGTTTCCAGTCTCTATCTCCGGTGGGAAAGAATTATACATGGCTCATCTCCCTCAGTGTTTCGGCTTTTACAAAGCTTGGCACTTTAGTAGGTACGTGTGGCCTTGAAATGAATGGCCATAGCACGCTAATCTGCTCCTTTCTACTGGATGCTTCCCATCACCTAGACAAAGACATGGAACTATACTCAATATTTTGTAATAACCTATAAGGGAGAAGAATCTGAGTATGTATGTAATAAGGGCTTCCCTGGTAGCTCAGTTGGTAAAGAATCTGCCTGCAATGCAGGAGATCCCAGTTCAATTCCTGGGTCAGGAAGATCCACTGGAGAAGGGATAGGCTACCCACTCCAATATTCCTGGGCTTCCCTAGTGGCTCAGAGGGTAAAGAATCTATCTGCAATGCAGGAGACCTAGGTTCTATCCCTGTGTAGGGAAGATCCCCTGGAGGAGGGTATGGCAACCCACTCCAGTATTCTTGCCTGGAGAATCCCCATGGACCAGAGGCACTTGGCGGGGTTGCAAAGAGTTGGACACGACTGAGTGACTAAGCACAGCACAACACATATATAATCAAACCACTTTGCTGCACATCTGAAGCTAACACAATACTATAAATCAACTATATTCAATAAACATTTCTTAATTAAAAAAAATATTATTTTTTTTAAAAAGCCCAAAGTGGAGAGGAAATTTGAGGAACTGTCTATACAGAATCTATGAATCTGGGAAAGCCTGTTCAGCTCAGTTAAAGGTTTTCAGGCCTGACTCCATAATAGAATCACTTAACAATGATGTCTGATGCCTTCAGAACAATGGTATCACTTTCTGGGGTGGAACCTTCATCTGGATTTGTGTACATGCTTTGTGCCATCTGTGGGTGTTTGGTCTTTTGTTTTAAAAATAGAAGTATTTTTCACTTTTTATCAAAAATTTTTAATTAGGAAGGAAATACAACCCATATATATGTGTGTATATATATATATATATGTATATATTTCCTAGATTTTCCAATGTTAATTATCTTCATCCTGTTGGTCTCCTTCTCTCTCTTCCCGTGTGTGCACATGAACTGTGCACACACACACACATTTACATAGTCTACATGTGTGCTGAACCACCTGAAAGCAAGTTGCAGATACCAAGACACTTCACCACTAAATATTACAGCAGGCACCTCTTAAAAAAAAATTCATCTGCATAACCACAAAGAAATTATCACACTCACGAAATTAAATTTGGATATATAATGTCCAAATTTGATGTCCTGGAATGTTATGTCCATGAAGCAAGGTGAACTGGAAGTGGCCAAACTGGAGATGGCAAGAGTGAACATCAACATTTTAGGAATCAGTGAACTAAAATAGACTAGAATCAGCAAATTTAATTCAGATGACCATTATATCTACTACTGTGGGCAAGAATCCCTTAGAAGAAATGGAGTAGCCTTCCTAGTCAACAAAAAAGTCTGAAAGGCAGTACTTGGGTGCAGTCTCAAAAATGACAGAATGATCTCTGTTCATTTCCAAGGCAAACCATTCAATATCATGGTAATTCAAGTCTATGCCCTGTCCAGTAATGCTGAAGAAGCTGAAGTGGAACAGTTCTATGAAGACCTACAAGACCTTCTAGAACTAACACCCTCAAAAGATGTCCTTTTCATTATAGGGGACTGGAATGCAAAAGTAGGATGTCAAGAGATACCTGGAGTAACAGGCAAATTTGGCCTTGGCGTACAAAATGAAGCAGGGCAAAGGCTAACAGAGTTTTGCCAAGAGAACGCACTGGTCATAGCATACACCCTCTTCCAACAACACAAGAGAAGACTCCACACATGGACATCACCAGATGATCAATACCAAAATCAGACTGATTATATTCTTTGCAGCCAAAAATGGAGCAGCTGTACACATTCAGCAAAAACAAGACTGGGGCTGACTGTGACTCAGATTATGAACTCCTGATTGCCAAATTCAGACTAAAATTAAAGAAGGTAGGGAAAACCACTAGACCATTCAGGTATGACCTAAATCAAATCACTTACAATTATACAGTGGAAGTGAGAAATAGATTCAAGGGATTAGATCTGATAGAGTACCTGAAGAACTATGGGCAGAGGTTAATGACATTGTACAGGAGGCAGGGATCAAGACCATTCCCAAGAAAAAGAACTGCAGAAAGGCAAAACAGTTTTCTGAGGATGCCTTACAAATAGCTGAGAAAAAAAGAGATGCTAAAGGCACAGGAGAAAAGGAAAGATATACACATTTGAATGCAGAGTGCCAAAAAATAGCAAGGAGAGACAAGAAAGCCTTCCTCAGTGATCAGTGCAAAGAAATAGAGGAAAACAATAGAATGGGAAAGACTAGAGATCACTTCAAGAAAATTAGAGATACCAAGGGAACATTTCATGCAAAGATGGGCACAATAAAGGACGGAAATGGTATGGACCTAACAGAAGCAGAAGATATTAAGAACAGGTGCCAAGAATACACAGAAGAACTAGATCAAAAAGATCTTCATAACCCAGATAACCATGATGGTGTGATCACTCACCTAGAGCCAGACATCCTGAAATTCAAAATCAAGTGGGCCTTAGGAAGCATCACTATGAACAAACCCAGTGGAGGTGATGGAATTCCACTTGAGCTATTTCAAATCCTAAAATATGATGCTGTGAATGTTCTGCACTCAATATGCCAGAAAATTTGGAAAAATCAGCAGTGGTCAAAGACTGGAAAAGGTCAGTTTTCATTCCAATCCCAAAGAAAGGCAATGCCAAAGAATGTTCAAACCACCACACAATTGCAGTCATCTCACATGCTAGCAAAGTAATGCTCAAAATTCTCCAACAGTCTCCAACAGTCTTCTCAAATGTCTCCAATTGAGACTTCAACAATACACGAACCAAGAGCTCCCAAACTGGATTTAGAAAAGGCAAAGAACCAGAGATCAAACTGCAAACATCTATTGGATCATCGAAAAAGCAAGAGAGCTCCAGAAATACATTTAAGTCTGCTTTATTGACTACATCAAAGCCTTTGACTATGTGGATCACAACAAACTGGAAAATTCTTAAAGAGATAGGAATACCAGATCACCTGACCTGCCTCCTGAGAAATCTGTGTGTAGGTCAAGAAACAACAATTAGAAACAGACATGGAACAACAGACTGGTTCCAAATTGGGAAAAGAGTACATCAAGGCTGTATTTTGTCACCCTGCTTATTTAACTTGTATGGAGAGTACATCATGTGAAATGCCGACCTGGATGAAGCACAAGCTGGAATCAAGATTGCCGAGAGAAATATAAATAACCTCAGATATGCAGACAACACCACCCTTATGGCAGAAAGTGAAGAAGAACTAAAGAGTCTCTTGACGAAAGTGAAAAAGGAGAGTGAAAAAGTTGGCTTAAAACTCAACATTCAGAAAACTAAGATCATGGCATCCGGTCCATCACTTCATGGCAAACAGATGGGGAAACAATAGAAACAGTGAGAGACTTTATTTTGGGGGGCTCCAAAATCACTACAGATGCTGACAGCAGCCATGAAATTAAAAGATGCTTGCTCCTTGGAAGGAAAGCTAAGACCAACCTAGACAGCATATTAAAAAGCAGAGATATTACGTTGCCAACAAAAGTCTGTCTAGTCAAAGCTATGGTTTTTCCAGTAGTCATGTATGGATGTGAGAGTTGGACTATAAAGAAAACTGAGCACCGAAGAATTGATGCTTTTGAACTGTGGTGTTGGAGAAGACTCTTGAGAGTCCCTTAGACTGCAAGGAGATCCAACCAGTCAATCCTCAAGGAAATCAACTCTGATTCTTCATTGGAAGGACTGATGCTGAAGCTGAAGCTCCAATACTTTGGCCACCTGATGGGAAGAACTGACTCACTGGAAAAGACCCTGATGCTGGGAAAGATTGAAGGCAGGGAGAGAAGGGGATGACAGAGGATGAGATGGTTGGATGGCATCACCAACTCAATAGACATGAGTTTGATCAAGCTCCGGGAGTTGGTGATGCAGAAGGAAGCCTGGCGTGATGCAGTCCATGGGGTCGCAAAGAGTCAGACATGACTGAGTGACTGAACTGAACTGATAAAATATCATCGAATATGGACTCCATGTTCAAGTTTGCTTAATTGTCCCTATAATATTTTATTGTTATTCATTTTTTTAATTCACGGTCCAATCAAGAGTCATGAATTGCATTGGCTTATGTTTTTTCCAGCTTTATTCACATACAATGGACATGTAACACAATGGTGTACATTTAAGGTACACAATATGATGATTAAATACACATGTATCTTATGAAATGATAACTACAACAAACACATAAACACAACCAACACCTTACACAGTATATTTACTCATTATTTTGGTGAGAAGTGTTAGGATCTGTTCTCTTTAGCAACTTTCAACTATACAACAGAGTTATTTTTAAATACAGTCACCACACTGTTCATTAGAACCCAGAACCTATCATCTTATAAGTAAAAGTCTTTACCCCTTAACCATCTTAATCTATTTCCTGTACCACCACCAATTGGTTGCCCCCAACAACCACCAATCTGATCTCCAGTGCTCAGTTCAATTTTTTTAGATTGCATTTATAAGTGAGCTAATACAGTACTTTTCTCTGACGTATGTCTCTTAGCATAATGCCCTAATGATTCATCCATGTTGCTGCAAATAGCAAGATTTCCTTCTTTTTACGGCTGGAAAATATTCCATCTCATGTATATATCACATTTTCTTTATCCATTCATCCATCAATGGACACTCAAGCTGTTTCCGTATCTTGCCTATTGTAAATAATACTGCAGTGCACATGGGGCTGCAAATAGCTCTTCAAGATACTGATTTCATCTCCTTTGGATATATATATCCAGAAGTGGGATTGCTGGAGCATATGGTAGCTCTATTTTTAAGTTTTTGAGGAATCTCCATGCTGTTCTCCATAGTGGCTGCACCAGTTTACATTCCCACCAACAGTGCATAAGGGATCCCTTTTCTCCACATCCTCACCAACACTTGCTATTTCTTGTCTTTTTGATGATAACCATTCTGACAGGTGCGAGGTGGTATCTCACTGCATTTTTAATTTGCATTCCCCTGATGCTCAATGATGCTGAGCACCTTTTCATGTGCCATCTGTGTATCTTCTTGGAAAAATATTTATTCAGATTCTCTGCCCATTTTTAAAATCAGAGTATTTGCTTTCTTGCTACAGAGTTGTACAAATTCTTTATATATTTTGGATTTTATCCTCTTATCAAATACATGGTTGCAAATATTTTCTCCCTTATCATAGTTGCCTTTTCATTTGATCCCTTCTTTTGCGGTGAAGTCTGATGTAGTCCACTTGTTGATTTTCAAGCATTGCACCTGGCTGTCATGTGCGTTCAGCCTCCTTAAACAGAAAGTTTTCCTCATTTTTGTTTGTTCTCATCACACAGACCCTTTGGAAGAGACCATGCCAGATATCTTGCAGGGTGTCCCACCATTTGACTTTGTCTGTTATTTCTTCATGATTAGTTTCAAGTCAGTTTAGGCATGATTGCAGGTATGTTGTAAATTTCCACTGAATTATTCAGGAGAAGGGTAGGGTCAGTTGCCCTCATTACATACAAGTTGAATGGTTTTGGTTCAGGTGGAATCTGCCAGATTTCTCTTAAGGTCCCCTGTAGAAGGAAATGGCAACCCACTCCAGTATTCTTGCCTGGGAAATTCCACGGACAGAGGAGCCTGGTGGGCTACAGTCCGTGCGGTCCCAAGAATCGGACACGACTTCAGGACTAAACCACCACCACCCACCTTCATGCCTCATTGATGCACACTTATATCAAAGTCTGAGAAGCCTTGTTACTCAAAGTGTGGGCTATAGACCAGCTGCACTGGTTTCCCGTGGGAACTTTCCAGAAATGCAGCTCTAAAGTGCCTCACTCTGAAAGCGAGAGTGTGGATACCTTTCCATTACTCTTCTGGTGCACCGCCTTCCTTCCACAGAGGAGAATGGTAACGTGGCAAAGAGAGCGCCACCTAGTGGGTGGAGGACTCCTGTGTGATCCCAACTCCACCACCTTAGTTTCAAGATCTTGGGTCAGTCACATAACTTCTTATCATCTGTCATGCATTTATGAAAGGGAGATACTGGGCACCTTCTCTTCAAGCAAGAACGGCCACTTGATGTTAGCCTATTTCCTAGAAAGTGAACCTGGTGTACCTGTGGTCCTTGTTGTTCCCAGCATACAGTCTCATGGCTTCCCAGAGACCTGATGCTGTGGGTTGCTGTGTCCACCCCTCGGCTTCTTCATTCTGCTTGAACAGTTTGACAGTGTCATAAAAAAGAGAAAGGAAGAAATCAAGGAGTTCATAAAATAAAAAATCAAATGAGATTATTAGAAAGGGAAGGGGGCTGTGGATTTTGGTGGGGGGCGGGGGGACAAGAAGAAGGCCGATTAAATACAGTTGAGAGGAAAAGCAAGAAAGAAACATTTACTGAAGTCTACCATGGTGAGTTGACTCATTAGAAAAGACTCTGACACTGGGAGGGATTGGGGGCAGGAGGAGAAGGGGACGACAGAGGATGAGATGGCTGGATGGCATCACTGACTTGATGGACGTGAGTCTGGGTGAACTCCGGGAGTTGGTGATGGACAGGGAGGCCTGGCATGCTGTGATTCATGGGGTCGCAAGGAGTCGGACACGACTGAGCAACTGAACTGAACTGAACTGAACCATGGTGCTGGTGGGGGTCATGGAGAGGATGTGACCCATGAGCTGGCTCCTTATCCCTCTAGTGCTGGGCCTCTATTCTCTGCCCACTGTTGCCACAGTGGGAGCCACGTTGAAGGGTGCAGTCTTGAGTGAGCATGTGTTGTTGAAACCATCTGGATGGTGTATGTTACTGTATCCCACAAAGGCCTCTATATAAACCTTTAAGATGCTGGAAGGCAGTGTAAATATCTACCTCTCTTGCTGCCCATGACAAGCCCCATATACAAGTTCTCTGATTCTTAAGCCCAACACCTACTCATCCAGAGTGGCTTGCTTCTTTCTTGGGTCTCTCCTTGCCATCCATGTACTCGACCAATTTCAGATTTCACCTGAGGTTGCAAATCAACACAACGCAATGTTTAGGGGTTTAACATCATCACCTTGATTAAATTTCACAGCAACCCTGAGGGGCAGGCATTATTATCTACATATCAGAAATAAAGAAACTGAAACCCAAGAAAGTTGAGCACATTGCTCTAGGTCACAAAGCAAGGAAATAGCAAACGCATGTCTGACTCCAAAGACCATGCTCTTACCAATGAGAAAGAATGATACAATATAGAACACCTCAAACCTGTCAGGATGACTATTATCACAAAAAACATGACACAGAAAGTATTAGTGAAGATGTGGAGAAACAGCAAGCCTTACATATTGTTGGAAAGTGAAAGTGTTAGTCACTCAGTCGGGTCTGACTCTGTGACGGGCTCCTCTGTCCATGGGATTCTCCAGGAAAGAATACTGGAATGGGTAGCCATTCCCTTCTCTGAGGATTTCCTGACCCAGGGATCAAACCTGGGTCTCCTGCATTGCAGGCAGATTCTTTACCATCTGAGCCACCTGGAAAGCATGAGTTTGAGCAGACTCAGGGTTGTGAGTTTGAGCAAACCCCTGGAGATAGTGAAGCACAGGCAAGCCTTGATTGCTGCAGTCCATGGGGTCCATGGGCTCACAAAGAGTCAAATATGACTTAGTGATGGAACAACGACAAACAGTGCTGGTGGAAAAGCAAATGGTGCGGCTGGAAAGCAGCATGGAAGTGTCTCAAAAATTAAAAAGTAGAACTACCATGTGATTCAGTAGCCCCACTTCTGAGAATTTACTCAAAATATTATTATCAGGATCTCAAAGAGATATTAGCACTTCTACGCTTATTGAAATACTATTCACATTAGCCAAGATGTGGAAACATGCTAAATGTCCATCCACAGATGAATGAATAAAGAGAATGGATAGCACTCAGTCTTAAGGGAATTCTGTAGTATGTGACAACACAGATGGACTTTGAGGGCATTATGCTAAGTGAAATAAGACATTCACAGAATGACAAACGCCGCATGAGTCTACTTATATGAGGATCTAAAACAAATTCCTGGAGTGAAAGGGTGATACGGTGGTTGCTAGGAGCTGGAGGGAGGGAGGAATAGAGGGTGACCAGCCAACAGGCAACCCACTCCAGTGTTCTTGCCTGGAGAATCCCAGGGACCGGGGAGCTTGGTGGGCTGCCGTGTATGGAGTCACACAGAGTCAGACACGACTGAAGTGACTTAGCAGCAGCAGCAGCAGCCAACAGGCATTAAGTGTCAGTTAAGCAAGGGGAGCGATCAGCTGTACAACCCTGTACCTACAGTCAACAACAGCATGCTGTACACTTAAATATTTGTTAAGAGGGTAGATTTCGTGTTAAGTGTTCTTATCACAGTAAAATAAAAATTTTAAGAAAGAATGAGAACTCAAAATCCTTGGTTCTCAATAATGAGAAGGAAACTGACAAAACTGAAGAAGAAAATGCAAAGGGGAAATTAGTAGGGTAAGGAAAAAAGTGAGGATGAACTGAGGTGGTTAAGAAGACCAACACCTTGTAGGAAAAGAGAAAGAATGAGCTACATGAGGCAGAAAAAGAGGAGAATGGGATGAACAGAGCCAGAGAAACACAATAGTTGAGAGAACTGAATCCAGCATTGTCTAGAAAAGAAAAACAATGTCCCATCAGTAATCAATTAGTAAGCTGTAGCATTGGGGGAATTGCTGTTGAAGGGACTCCTTCTGCCTGGGATGGAAGGTTGACCAGATGGCCAAGCTCTGAGATGGCTGCTAATACTAACATTATTATTAAATTATATTAAAATATCACTAACATATTATTAGACTGTATGTTCTATAGGGGCAGAGATTAGACTGTTTTGTTTTGCTGGATTTTGTTTACTGCTATAATCTAGAAGAATACCAGACACAGAGAAGGCATTTATATTGAATGAGTAACATTAATAACACAAATGACTATCTATTATTGAGCATTTCTTCTATGTAAGGTGCTCTTAGCTCCATAAAGTCTATACTGATCACATTTTTTAGATGAAGAAATTGAAACTTGGAGATCCAGCAACTTTCCCAAGACCATACCAGCTGTAAGAGGCAAAGCCAGTTTGGGAAATTAAGTTTCTCTTACTTCAAAGACTTGCGAAGACTCTGCCTTACTAATGAGGGGTCTCGGTGAGAGGCCAGCATCTCTCCTCCGCCTTGAGGACTGCAGACCCTTTAGTCAATACACTAAGTCCACCGCCAGGCCCTTTTTTACCTTTCAGAGCAGCTGCCGGGTCCGAGAGCCCCACCTCTCAGCCTTGGGGCCAATCCACCTCAGAATGCAATCAGTGTGCCTCTCTTATGAGCACTTCCCCTCGGTCTATCAACAGGTAGGCGACTGATCACCCCTACTGGTCCAGGAGAGGCAGTCAGGACAGGATGACTGTATGGTGCCAATCCAGCAATATGCCAAGATGAAACCAGCAACTTCCCACTAACAGGCCCGGAAGCGGGAGTCCCCAGACAGCCACAGTGGCAGAAGGGTATGACTTATAAGGAGATTCTAGTTCAGAATCAACTAATAAATGCTTCATGCCTACTAGTAGGCTCATTTCATTCATAGACCCTACTTTCTTTAGCCTAAAAACCAACCTGGTGATGGGGCAGTGTGATCATCCCCAATTTACGGGTCTTGCACAACCTGCTCCTGCAGGCGCATGCTCATGCGGGTCTCTTCGCTCAGAGACTGAAGGC
This sequence comes from Bubalus kerabau, assembly GCF_029407905.1. NCBI lineage: Eukaryota > Metazoa > Chordata > Mammalia > Artiodactyla > Bovidae > Bubalus > Bubalus kerabau. The sequence continues at coordinate 10,912,392 of NC_073637.1, read as the reverse complement.
AGAGTCCAGAGATGAACTTCAAGTCCAGCCCATTTTCTACAATATTGGAATCCTTTTCAGCCATGCAGCTTAAGATACAGAAAAGAGATCAGCCTTGCTGAGCTCAGAGTGTGGTCTCTGACCTTTTCCTTTACCCCTTGTCCACCTTAGAACTTCTGAGCACAGTTCTCATCATTGACCTTCCACAATGCTGACCACTTATTATTGTTGTGAAGACAGTAACACACACCATGCAGAATAAAGTCTCGGTGAACCTGATAGGATTCTCTCGCTCGTCCATTCAGCAAATGCTTACTGGGTATCCACCAGGAGCCCAGCAAGCCTGCAGGGGACTGAGGTTGCTAAGGAACAACGCGGTTCCTCCTCAAAGGAGCTCTCAGTCCGTGTGGGGGAGATGAGCAAGCAGATCAGTCCAGTGCAGAATCTTACGGTTAGGATGCTGCCAAGGATGGGCCATTCTAACCAGCTGGCAGGTCAGGGAGAAACTTCCCTGGAGGAGGTGACCCAAGAACTCAGCCAGGGTGAAAGCGAGTAGCCAGGAGAAAGCAAGGGATGGGCATTTAAGACAAGGGGAGCAGGGGCGGTGGAATGGGGGTGGAGGGTCTTCGATGTTCACATTTTCTATATTCTCTGCCTTTAGGATAGAAGCAAGAAATAACATCTCATGGGTCTGGTTCATTTTTTAGTTTGTTTGCTTTTTTTAAGCATGCACTAGTCTGTGAGACCACGATCAGCCCAATATCCTGGCTCTCTTGTGCCATTAACCACAGCCCAGAATAAGATAATGGTTGCTTTAAAGCACAAATTTCAGGGCCTTGCAAAATCCTGAATCATCAATGAAAGGTTAGGTTTTGTTCACTTGACTAGGCTTGCTCCTCAGCGGGAGGGAAAGTGTACAGTGCTTCCGCTAATGAGTTGAAATTCAAGTGTCAGGGGCCCAAACCCGACCCAACAGGGTTTTCCTGTGGAATGCCCGATTAATCAGAATTCCAACCCTGGCACCACGCAGGCCACGTTCTGTCTCCCCAACACTGCAATTCCCTGGGCTTTGAGCAGCCCCTCCTTCGATTCCAGATCCATTTCCAGCCATTTGCCAACCATGAGCTAGGAAGGGGAGGCAGAGACATGACAGAGTCATCTGTTACCGAGGGGGCAAGGGGCACCAGGGATGCCTCGTGAAATACCCAGAGTCCTGAAATTGTTGGCAGAGGGTCATAACTGGGATCCCAGCTTAGAAACAAGAGATGACCCCCAGCATTCAAATGTGAGCTCCAGAATCTCAACCATGTGACCCTGGACAAATGGTTCTACCTGTTTTGGTTTCCATATTCTCATCCATCAAATACAGGTAACAATTCCCACATCATGAAACTGCAGCAAGAACTAAATGAAATAAATAATTTGCATGTACAAAAGTACCTCGCTAGGTATGCAATTCTTCTTTCTTCCACAATGTAAAATTTTCCTGGATCCTCTCTGGGAAACTGAGGTTACATACAGGTATTCCCAAACCTGCTTCCAAGTGATGGAATAATTCTAGAGAAGGATAAAATCGGGCCTTAGCTATCCTCTCCCCAGAATGTCCAAGATGGGGCAAGAGTGCTGGCTGGGAAAGGTGAAGGAAGAGGGAGCCCACAAACTCCAGTGGGACCCCAGGTTCAGAAGGCAGCCAGTATGCACAGAACGCCATTTATGTCAAAAGGACGTGTAAGGCCGTGCATGCTTGTGTGCACTCAAGTAATTTGTATGCCTTATTATCGCATATTCCAGTATTATCATCAGTTCAATTTGACTAAATACAGCACTAGAGACAGAGATGAATATATTTTAATCCCTTTTTATCAACTGATGAAAGCCAACAGAAGAGCAATTGCTAACCCTTCTCTCCAGCCACTAACACCTGCAAATACACGCAGACCTGGATGCCAAAGGCTAGATTCCGTCCCCCCAGCCCCCACCCTCAAAAAAAAAAACAAAAAAAAAACCCAACCCATATTCCTGGTTGGATGCCTTTCGTGCCTCAGTTTCAGGCAGGCTTCAGGAACCTCTCGGATGAAACCTGTTGCCAAGCCTGAGGTTCTGTGCGGAGGCCCCCACCTGGTGGTCAAATCTGGAACTGCCTTTCCAACCAAGGAAGATTGGCAGGTAGTGTTTAACTCCAAGGCTCCCTGAACTCCTTTCCACCCATTAGTCGTCGGTCAATTGGAGAAGGACAGGGAGGAATATTCACTGCTAAAAGCACAAGCAGAAGGGTCAAGGTCTTGGTCACTTCCCCGTCAAAACCCTAGTAATGGTACAGCTTCCTAAGGAGCAGCCATCAGAATGACTAAGCCACAGACAGGAAGCAAGGGGTACCTGGAAGTGCCCTGCCAGCCCGGCGCGGGTGGGGCGAGGGTGGGGGGTGGAGTCGGGCGGGGGGTGCATGTTAACAACCCTGACTTCCCCTCCTGGGAAAGTAGCCACCACTGTCATCCTACCCTCCCCAAACACAGCAGGATATTTTATCCAGAGCATTGGGCGCAAAAGAAGTTCCATCTTCCTGCCCATCACGCATTTACATTCTGGCTTGAAACAGACTCTTTCCAGGGGAAGGGTGCTTGGGGGCAAAGCTTCAGCCCAGGCCCCTTCACACGCCCTCTGCCCTGGCCCGGCCACAGCAAGAGACGGGAAGGAGTTGAGGTGGAGGGGATGATAAGACCAAATTATGGAGATGTTTCAGCCAAAATTATCCCTGGCCCTCATCGACTGGCAAGGTGAAGCCCCCACCCCTCATTCCAGGCTTAGAGCCGGAGAATCACAGTTCCCCCTTCATCCCTCTCTCTCATTAACTTCCCTAAAAAGAACCCCCAAAGATGCATGTTGGCCAGCCCCAGTCCCCAAATGGAGCAAACCACGTTCCTTTCCACACCAGAATGGAGCCCGAAAAAGGGCAGCACAAGCAAGCAATCGATAGCCGCGCTCACACTCACACACACACCCCACTGTGGGCAGTGTACCACTCCCATCCCCAACTGCAGGATGTATCATCTAAACTCAACAGCGATCCCAAGTAGAAGGGACCCACCCCAAGCAGAAACACAGAGCGCATGGGAGGATCCGCTTTATCCCGTTCAACCTCCTCGTTAATTAAGAAAAACCACAGAATTCTTTTAAGCTTGGCTACCAACATCCGGAGATGGTGCCACAAACGCGCACCCGCGCGCGCACACAGAGGTACCAATTCGATCTCCAAATCTGCAGAGGAGCCACGCGTGGATTTTTTTTTAAGCCTTGGGGTTCAACTCCCAGGTGTCCAACACCCTGAGAGTGGTCCATAGACACACAGGCATACACAGCAGAGGGCAGGCTGCTCTCCAATTCGGTGGACGGGCGCCCCTGGACTTGGAAGCCCCAGAGCCGTCCTCGGCTCCTACCCGCACCCCGAACCCCTCCACCTCACGCACCGCCTCCGAGGGGCGCCCGGAGAGGCCCGGTACTCACACGAGCGCGTGGTAGAGCAGCGCCCAGCCCCGCGGTCTCTCGAGGGCGTCGTAGATCAAAGTTTGGATGCGTCTGTACTTGGCGTTGTTCCTCTTGACTGGGCGGCTCAGGGGCGTCTTGGCCAGGAGCCCGATGCCCTGCGGGGTCCTCCGCTGCCCCTCGTCGCGGCCGCCGCCCTCCAGCAGCAGGGTCCCGTCTTTGTCAGCTCCGGCTCCCAGCGCCAAGGTGACTTGCTCCACGTCGCCCGGCGCTAGCCCCACTTTCCGCTCTTCGTCGCCGACCGCCGCCGCGTCCCCTCCGGCCGGGTTAGCGGCCCCGCCGCCTCCGCCGCCCCCGTCGCCGCCGCCGCCAGCCGCCCCCGCCGGCCTGCGCGCCTTGAGCCCCATCTGCCTCGCCCCCGCCGGCCGCTTCGCCTTCTCCGCTGCTGCTCGGGGAAGAAGGGGCGCTCGGGCTGCGTGGAAGAGGCGGCGGCGGCGGCTGCAAGCCCGGGAACTCCAATGCCATGATCCGCGCGCCCCTCCCCACCAGCCCCCCCTCCCAAAAGCAGGCTAAGGCGGGGCCCCGGGGGGCAGGGGGAAAGGGTCACATCCCGCGCGGTTCCGCCGCGGGACCCCGAGGGGCGCGGGCCGGAGGCTGCGGGAAGCGGGCGAGGGCGCGCGAGGCTGGCGCGGAGGCGCTAGGGCGCGCGGCGGCTGGGGCCCGGCACCGGCGCTCCCGGGCGGCGGCGGCGGCGGCGGCACCCGGGCCGGCGAGCCCGAGACAGCATCTCAGTTTATTTACAAGCCCGGGGCCAGCCGCCCTCCCTCCCTCCCGCCCGCCACACGCGCCGCCGCCGCCACCGCCTCCTCCCGCCTCCGCGCTCCCCCCCGCGCCCCTCCCCGCCCGCTCCAGCCTCAGCCTCGCTCCGGCGGCGGCAGCAGCGGCGAGCGAGCGCGCCGCGGGCCGAGCGCACGCCGCCTCCCTCCCGCCCTCGCCGGGGTGGGGCCCCATTGTCCCGCCCCGTCGCGGCCGGAGGCCCACGGCGGCGCCCCGCCCCTCTCCGCGCCCCTACCCCGCGCGCCCCACGGCCCGGGATCGCCCGTGCGCGCGGCTGCGGCCGCGGTGCGGGACTCCCCGCGCTCCCGTGGGCGTTGGGGCTTTCCCCGGGCTGGGAGTAGAGGGAAAAGACGAAAAGAGCAGGAGGGACGGGGTGGGTGGGAGGGGGGTCATGGTCTCTTTTTCCCGTTCTTGCATCTTCAGATTTTTCTAGTCACCCCCCAACCCTGCTTCTTGGCTTGGGAAGTAAAATCCAAGTTGCTGGGGTGGCCAAGGCGGAGCGCACCGGGGACCCACCCGCTCGGGGGCAGCGATGCTCATGGCTCCCATTCGTGGTTCGTTCCGACCTCACGCCCCTGGCCCTTGAATGGCACCTCCACCAGCTAGCGTGAGCAGAGGGCGAAGAAATAGGACACGGGGAATCGGTTTCGCTCCTAACTTGTGCTCTTGGCAGGTCCTTCCCTCTCTGAGTTTCTGCTCATTCATTCAGTGACTAAACCCACGTGAGGTCCTTGTGCTCAGAGAGCTTGCCTTCTCGAAAGGTAGAAAACAATAACGGCGAAACACACGGGAACGGCATAATTTCCTCCGTGGGTAATTCAAGGAGGAAAGAAAATAGGCGTGCAGGGCTAGAAGCGGGGAATTTCTTTAAATTGTCTGTCCCTGGGAGGCCTCACCGTGGAGGTGATATTTTGGAGGCGAGATGAAATGGCAAGCTGGAGCAACTACGTTAAATGTCCAGAAGCGCCTTCCAGGCAGCAGAACAGTAAGTGCAAAGGTGAAGGACGGCTTGAGCTTCTTGAGCTTCAGGGAGACAAGAGGAAGGTGAGGCCTCAGTTGAGGAGGAGGAGGGGGAGGGAGGGTGGGGGTGGACTATATCTTGTTAATTCACTAGGGTCTTGCTCTTTGAACCTGACTCCCTCCCTCCCTCCCACCGTGCCCACCACCATTAGAGGAAACCCTTCATTCCAGCTGCCCTGGTACCTTGTGCTGCGTGCTAAGTGAGTTCAGTCGTGTCCGACTCTTTGTGACCCGATGGACTGTAGCCCATCAGGCTCCTCTGTCCATGGGATTCTCCAGGCAAGAATCCTGGAGTGGGTTGCCATGCCCTCTTCCAGGGGATCTTCCTGACCCAGGGATCCAACCAGTGTCTGTTGAGTCTCCTGCCTTGGCAGGCGAGTTCCTTACCACTAGCGCCCCCTGGGAAGTACCTGGCGCCTCCTTTGTTTTTCCCTCTTTCCCTCATATAAGCTGGCTTGGGTGGAGGGGAGGGGCTGTGTAGCAAGGCCAAGCCTAGGATCTACCCCTAGGGTATAGAATGGAGTGACCGGAAGGCCTGCATGTGAACTGGGGCTCAGGATTCGCTTGGAGGAAAGGAGAGTGAAAGGGAGAGGAGGGCAGGGGCCTGGAGGAGAGAGAGCATGGGGAAAAGGAGAAAGGATGAGGGAAGGGAGAAGGGATGGGGGAGGGGCAGCAAGAAAACGGAGTGGATGTATGGGGTGAGGAAGGGGAGGGGGGGACCTGTATGAATGACTGTCATAGGGAACAGCCTCAGAATTCTCAGAACCAAGAAGGCTGAAGTTTCAAGAAGGGAGTTTAGAAAAAGGGGAGTTAAACTGTACTGCAAGGCTGAAGCCCTTAAAATGGTGTTGTACAGGCACAAAAATATACTGCTTGGTGCAACAGAATAGTTTGTCCAGAAAGTGTCTCTAATATGAGAACTTTATATAAAAGAAGTCATGAAAACCCAGTGAACAAAAATTGTTCCTTGGTCAGTGGGCTGTGGGGTGAGTTTTGTGAAGATTACATGAACTGGTAGATGGAAACGGGACTCTATGGATGGCAAAACCCCCATAAAAGTTCACGAATAGATGAATGGTCAACAATGAGTTGGAACATGTAAGTAACCAGTCAGTGCAAACCCTGGGAAGGAGGAACAGTATGCAGAAAGGGAATCGCCTCCAGTGAGAAAAGTCCCAAACAGAAGGGGGAACACCTGAAGTGGGCTCCCTGACATCTGTTACCCTCCACCCCCCAAATACCAACACATGCCTGTACTTTCTGCCCCAGCCCAATCCCAACTACCTAGAAAAATTCTGCCCTCTGTATTTGAACACCTTGTATAAAGTTACCCTTCTCCCCCAATCCCTTTCTGTTTTATTTACTCATTACATTTATCACTGTCTGAAATGGTCATATTTGCATTTTGTTTACTATTCTGTCTCTAAACAAATGCAAGGGCTCAGCATCCTAGAAGAACGCCTGTTATTTATAATAGTAACCTCTCAATACTTATTGCCAGCGTGAGATAACAATGAATAAATGAATGCAGAATGCAAAGACCCCAGAACAATGGCTGGCACCTAATGAAGCATTCACTGTATGTCTGGGTCTGAGATTTTTGTTTTTGTCTTTTACCATTATGGGAGTCTTTAATCTTAGGAAATGTTAGTTCTCTTGCAACTTTAGTAACATAGTAACAAAAAAAATTTTGTCAACACTTAAAAAGCCTCCCTAGATAAGCATAATAGAGTAGTCAAGAACCACATAGGAAAAAGATGTCAGAATTCATTACTGTGCAATTAATCAAAAGTTTAGATTTCCAAAATGATAGTTCGAACCTCAGGCACTTGAAAGACTCCTGTTTTGATAAGAGCTGCAGACTGTCAAATATTAATGTTTTAAGATCAAGTGCAAGGACTACGTTCATGCTGCCCCAAAAGGGTGAAGTAAAGTCAATATTAAATGCATAATTTTGATCCAATTAAATCTAACTATAGGGAAACTGCAAGGGAGTTTGGAAACTGATTTGCTTCAATGGTTTTCTAATTCAATGAAGATAGGGAGTTTGGAAATATCACAAAAAATCTGGGTGAACTCTGAGTGCTATTTGGGAAACTGTGTAATCTCAACCCTCAATAGCACAGATTCCCGCTAATGGAAAGCAAGCATCCTACATCCCACTGGACGGAATTGTTTTTGAACCCTGAAGTCCCAAGAGCCTCAGGTATCAGCTGGATGCTGGTAGTTCGGTGATAGAGCGTCCGTCCTCAAGGGTTGGACTGGCCGAGGTGTTGACGACAGGGCGCCCCCTCCTGGTTTTGCGTGATTTGTCACCTTGAAAACCCAGTCACTTGCTAGTTCTTACATTTTCCTCTCTGTATCCCCACTCCATTCCTTTGCTTTTGTTTTCACCTCTCCTGGTCTTCCTGTCACTGTTCTATATGGCCAGTGAACTCTTTCCCCTTTGCAGACAGGTAGCCTTGCTGAGAATAAATAAGGAGAAAGAGGGAGAGAGATTAAGAGACCGTCTCTGAACCTCAGTTTCTGCCTCTGTAAATCCTACTTCCCAGGGTTAAGCATGTGGTAACAAAATGAACAGAAATGTGCTTGTAGGAGATGACAACACTTCCAGTGATGGTTACCATCGTGGTGGTGGTGGTTTATCGCTCTTAGTGTCTAACTCTTGCAACTGCATGGACTGTAACCTGCCAGGCTCCTCTGTACATGGGATTTCCCAGGCAAGGGTACTAGAGTGGGTTGCCAGTTCCTTCTCCAGGGAATCTTGCTGATCAGGGATCAAACCCTGATCTCCTGCATTATAGGCAATCTTCTGCATTGCAGGCAGATTTTTTTACCCACTGAGCCACCAAGGAAGTCCATGACTCTGATCCAATGAGCAGGGCAGGATCTCAGGTTCACAGGAATGGGCAAATGGGAGCCTCTGCCTCCCTTCTCACACAGCTCCCAAAACACCTTGTGTTTTAGACCACGTTAAAATTTACTTTATTTTGTATTACTTTTATTTATATTATTACTTTTCCTTATTGCACAAGAAGTACATATAGTTGTAGATAAATTATTAAATATAGATCAACAAAAAGGCAATGATAATAGTTTGTTGACTTGTACCCAGAAGTACCCTTTGTTAATATTCTGGCGGTGACTAGCACTACTGCATCGAAGACCAAAGCTCAGCCCCCAACAGCCCCCAATAGGGCACCTTCCCCCTCCCCTTTCCCCTCTCCCCTTTCCCTCCTCCCCTTTCCCCCCTCCCCCATCCAGCCACCTGATGGCGGGTGGATTGCACTGGACCTTCTAATTGTGGGTGGGACGATGTAACCTCAATGGAACAGACACATCTCCTGGATATGGAATTGCCTCCCATGCCCATTATGTTTCTGTTGACATCACCTTCCATGGACTGAGCACACATTCTTCACTCTCACAGAATCCCTCATAAAGCTACTTCTGATCAGATCCTGCATGCCCCACCCCCTCCGCCCCCGGCCCCTTGCTTGTTACAACTCTACCTCTGGGAGGAGCCAGTGAGACAGGTCTTGGCAGCTAAGGAGACGCTGCTTTTTTTGGAAGAGACAGGACAAGCTCCAATTTTAGGTCTTTTAACAACCTCAGGCCAAGAGGAAATGTGTTTGAAAAGGAAAGATCCCATGCCTTCCCTATATGTATTTTTGTTCTTGAAAACCCAGCTACAGCAAATCTTCAAATGTGCTGCCCTCTTCCCTTCTTCCATGTGTTTGTTTTCCTTCCCCTAAACTTCAGACCACTCTACATGAGGGCTTCCTTGCAAGTGAGAAGACTTCCTGGGAATGAATAAGATGGGAGTGGTGAAAGGACACCATTGCACCTTCACCCAGAGGCCGAGGGCAGCTTAAAGTACGGATCTTAGACCTGGACTCAAATTCCAGTCCCGACTCTGACTCTGAGCTTAGTGACCTTGGGCTGGTTGCTGAACTCATCAGGTCTCATTTTCCTCATCCGCAAAATGGTCTGAACACCATTCAGGGACCCGTGATAAGGCAGAACTTTGTAGCCTGTGATGTACTGCTCACGTTGAAAGTGTAAGTCACTCAGCTGTGTCCAACTCTTTGCAATCCCATGGACTGTGGTCCATGGTATTCTCCAGGCCATAATATTGGAATAGGTAGCCTTTCCTTTCTCCAGGGGATCTTCCCATCCCAGGGATTGAACCCAGGTCTTCCGCATTGCAGGTGGAATCTTTACCAGCTAAGCAATAAGGGAAGCCCAAGAATATGGAGTGGGTAGTCTATCTCTTCTCCAGTGGATCATCCTGAGTCAGGAATCAAACCAGGGTCTCCTACATTGCATGTGGATTCTTTACCAACTGAGCTATCAGGGAAGCCAGTTTGAGTAACTGTTCACATTACTCAAAGGTATTTGGACACATGTCTGTAGAAGGCAACTCAAATCAGGAGGGATGAGGAATGAATGAGCTTTGAGCCAAAAGGTACTCAGCTTCAACCCAGATGGCAAGAACCAAAGGGTTTAGTTTTGGTTGTTCTCAGGGAGAAAGCATATTTCTTTTTCCTGCCTGGCCTTTGCCATTCTTACATTAACCTTTAAACTTACTTTGCATGTTTCTTCATGTCATTTTGACTTTTTCTTTTAAATAATTGTATATAATTTTCCCTTAGTCATGTATGGATGTGAGAGTTGGACTATAAAGAAAGCTGAGTGCCGAAGAATTGATGCTTTTGAACTGTGGTGTTGGAGAAGACTCTTGTGAGCCGTTGGACTATAAGGAAATCCAACCAGACCATCCTAGAGGAGACCAGTCCTGAATATTCATTGAAAGGACTGATGCTGAAGCTGAAACTCCCATACTTTGGCCACCTGATGCGAAGAACTGACTCATTGGAAAAGATCCTGATGCTGGGAAAGATTGAAGGCAGAAGGAAAAGGGGATGACAAAGGATGAGATGGTTGGATGGCATCACTGACTCAATGGACGCGAGTTTGAGTAAGCTCCAGAAGTTGGTGATGGACAGGGAAGCCTGGCGTGCTGCAGTCCACAGGGTCGCAAAAAGTTGGACACAACTGAGCGACTGAACTGAACTGAATTATATTGGGTAAAATAGTCAATTCATCCATCTAATGAATTCATTCATTCATCTTTCCAGTGAGCATTTATTGATTGACTGTTTCATGTATTGCTCTCTACCTGTGGGAAACAGGAGGAAAAAAGAAACGAAAGTTGAGTAATGAATTCCATGTTTAGATGAAAAGATGAGACAAGCTATGCAAAACAATTCACTCATCTCTGTATTATCATGGCATTTCAATAACCTGGTTCACGATAGACAGTCGTTGCCATCATCATCATTATTTACATTTATTGACTGCTTGCTGTATGCCTGGCATTGGGTTTATCTTATTTAATCCCAGCAACAAAGTTATGAGAGATAACCACGATGAAATGACAGAGAAGTTAAGTACTCTGTTCAAAGTTACACAGCAAAAAATGTCGGTCCCAAAATTCAAGTTCAGGTTATCTAGAGTTTATACTTTCAACCCCTAAGTTGTATTACTTGCTGAGAATTCTGTGCCAAGTGAAAGGCCCAGCATATGTAAAGGCTCCATCAAGACATGGTGGGGAGTTTCTAGGGCAAGAGGTTCAGAGGGCTGGAAGCGAGCATAAATGGAGCAGGTTCTCTCGCCTGTGCACCAGGCTTATAAACCTGCGGACCAAGAGGTGCTTTAAGCATAGGCTCACGTGACCCCAGGTGATTGCACAAACGGCTTTGTGACGACTCTGTGGAAGAAAGGTTGGGAGTGGGAGGAATTAATTCTCCAGGAGCAGTAAGAAGACTGTTGGTGGAGCCCATCGGATAGATGCTGAGGTCCAGAAGAAAAGAAGTGGCAGGCCCTGGAGAGGAGGGGGGGTGACGGCAAGAGGTATTTAGCAAAAAGAGTTCTCAAGAATTGGTGTAAAGAGTTCTCAAGAATTGGCGTCTGGAAAAAGGCAGGGCTGCGTCACTGGGTCACTTGGCATTTTAGAGGCAGAAGCAGATCCACCCAATGTCCCAGCTGCCCTCCCTCCTGACTGTGGGTCCCCTGCTAAGCTGAGCATCCATCCTCTGGCTCCAGTAATTGGCTCCCTGGGCAGTCTGTTCCTTCCTCTCCATCAAATTAAGCTCTTTCTCTTCGGGTCTTGATTGTTAAAGCACCCTGTTTGCCCATGCCATTTACATATTCCAATTACCTGCTGCCATTTCCCTGCTAATGAGCCCATGTACCTGCGTTCAAGAGTGTCTGGCCTGGAGCCCGTTTGCGCAGGAGGGCAGAGCACTATTCACAGGGTCTTCAGACAAGGAGTTCTGGGGCCATTTTCTCACCTCCTTCTACTCCTGATGGAATAGACCATTGTGCTTCATTATCCACCCCCACAGACATCACGATACTCCGTTTACTAGTTGACAGAAAAGCTCCATGCCAACTGGAGGAGCGCTCCCGGTCCTTACTGCCGTCATAAAAGGTCCATTGTACCCTCAGTCAGTCACGTGCGCGGAGCCTATTAAGTCCAAGGTCTTCTGAATTTCCATCCCTGAACACTTTGCAGAGGGGAAGCTGATGCTTGGGTGCTAAGTAACTGGACAGAGGATTATGGGTAGCTGCCCAGTGATGCTGCCTACGGTGAATGCAGGCTTTTGAAACAGACTTCTCTGGGCAGGAATCCTTTCTCTGAAAAATGCTAAGTGTTTGACCCTGCACCGGTTAAATAATCAATGTCTCAACTTCATCTGTAAAATAGGAATAATGATTACCTTAAAGGGATGTTTCAGGAGTAAGGGAGTTAACATTTGCAAACCTTTGGTACTTAGAGGCAATTAATCCATATTAACTGATACACTATGAATATTACCATATTAATTATGATAGTAGCAATTATTATGATATCTGAATTAGAAGAGAACTTCTGGTGTTAAGTTCAGTCTTACTCAGTCTTTGGTGATAGTGATCCACGTTTATATTACAACCCAGTCCACGTAATATACTACTTCCCTGGTGGCTCAGACAGTAAAGAATCTGCCTGCAATGCAGGAGATCCAAGTTTGATCCCTGGGTCAGGAAGATCCCCTGGAGAAAGGAAATGGCAACCCACACCAGCATTCTTGCTTGGAGAATCCCATGGTCAGAGGAGAGCCTGGCAGGCTACAGTCTATAGGGTTGCAAAGAGTCGGACACGACCTGCTGCTGCTGCTGCTAAGTCGCTTCAGTCGTGTCCGACTCTGTGCAACCCCATAGACGACAGCCCACCAGGCCCCGCCGTCCCTGGGATTCTCCAGGAGAGAACACTGGAGTGGGTTGCCATTTCCTTCTCCAATGCATGAAAGTGAAAGTGAAAGTGAAGACGCTCAGTTGTGTCCGACTCTTAGCAATCCCATGGACTGCAGCCTACCAGGCTCCTCCGTCCATGGGATTTTCCAGGCAAGAGTACTGGAGTGGGGTGCCATTGCCTTCTCCCTGGACACGACCTAGTGACTAACATTACATTACAACTAGGTAATGTAATATACACGTAATCCACTGAAATGGACAGTTCTTGAAACAGTGCTAGTCTGACTGAATGTACCTTCTGATATCTGCTATTCTATAGCTTATAAATATGCTGATTGCAAGCTGTACTTGTCTGCCAGCAGTGCCGAAACAAAATGCCACAGATTGGCTGGCTTAAAGGACAGAAATTTGTTGTTTCATAGTCCTGGAGCAGAAGTCCAAGACCAACTTGTTGGCAGGGTTGATTTCTTCTGGTGCCACTCTCTGCGGCTTCACATGTTCTCTTGCCTGTGTGTGCCGACTCCTGGTGTCTCTTTATGTGTCCAAATTTCCTCTTTTTATGAGGACACCAGTCATAGCGGATTAGGGCCCATCCTAAGAGCTTCGTTTAACTTAATCACCTCTTTAAAGGCCCCGTCTCCCGATACTGTCACATCCGAGGTCCTGCAGGTTAGGGTGCCAACATTCGAATTCTTGTTGGGGGGCATACAATTCAGCTCATAACATGAGCCCACTACAGATATTCTACCTTCCACTGAAAGGTCATGAACCTGGCTAATAAATTGTGAATCCAGTTCAATCTATAGCCAAATCCTTTGGTCTCTACTTGAATATCTCCAGCACGTAGCCTTCTAAGGAATCTCAATGCTGAATAATCACTTCGTGCATGTTCTTTGGGAAGCCCTCTGCTATTAGGCACCTTTCCTTCTTTACCTCATTTGATTGTCACCACTGCCCACTGAGGTCAGCTTTACACGGATGGATATGGGTTGCCCAAAGGCAGAGAACAATGGCTGAGCCAAGATTCAGATTTTTCTCCAAATCTCAGAAGATGGAGTTTCCATAACCAGAAATTTCTTCTTCATGATGAGAGAAGGTATTCCCCGGGTGATGTGACTATAACATGGGTGCTAAAATTCAGCTGTTTCCCAGGAGGGCAGTGATAGCACCAGTTTCAGTGTTTGAAGACGTGGGCTTCAGTCCCAGCCTTGGCGCTTTCTGGCTAAGTGGACTTGGGGAGGCTATAAACGCTCCCTCGTGTTCACTTTCCTCTTCAGGAGAGTGGAGTTGTTAATAACGTCTATCTCGTGTGGTTGTGATGAAGTCCAAGGTTGTCTACAGGGAGCCAAAGAAATACTTGTTCCCTTGAAGATGATTGTTGGGCCACATTCTTATTGCCATTTGACTCATTATTAATTTCTTTGAGCCTAATTTTATTATTATTATCATTCCCATATTTTATATGAAACATTATATCTGTACTAAAAGCTCCCTAAGAAGACTACTGAAAGACTAGATAATCTAGCACAAGTAAGACATTGCATTATTTATTAAGAGAACTCAGTGGTGTCTTGATTTTTCTTTAGAAAAGTCAATTTGGGAAAAAATATGAAAAGAATATCTTTGTTCCTCAACAGAAGAACAGCCACTGTTTTAAAAATCTTGACTTCAGACTCCCTTTTAAATGGGTGCTAATTTGTACAATTTCTGAGACCACACCAAACAGGCTTTGTCAGTGGAAGTCCTGGCCCGGTTTGCATAAATTCCCTGTGTCGGGGACCAGGCGGGTCACAGAAAGCTGTGGCGCTTATGCGAAGTGTAGTGCGTGGCACCTATCGCAAGAGGGCGCAGTTCATAATGGTAGCGGCAAGTCGGATTGCGATAATGGTGATGGATAAAAGGAGAGGAAGGACAAAAAGCACTAAGAGAATGGGGAAGAGACTCTCGGGCTCCCACTTCTGGGGGATCAGTGCTGTCCAATCTGTTTCCCATCTCCTAGACCTCATACAGGCCACGCTTGGACACAGCCCTACTCTAGTGGGAGGATCTCTGTTCTCCGGGTCTGTACTTCCCTCCCTGGTCTCAAGCTTTCTCTGTGAGTGTCACCCGGAGTGGTTGTCAGACTGGAAACTCTCCTTCTTAAAAAATACATGGAAACAATCCATCAAATGTCATATACCTTTCGTTGTTGGTATGTTGTATACTTATGTGATAGCTGTTATCTTCTTTTAATTCAAAATAGTTCTCCAAACTTATGGTTGCCAGTGGAGGGGTGGGAAGTGGGAGAAAGGGACGGTCAGGGAGTTTGGGATGGACAGGTACCCGTTGCTATATTTAAAATGGATAACCAACAAAGACCTACTGTAGAGCACAGGAAACTCTGCTCAATGTTATGTGGCAGCCAGGATGGGAGGGGAGTTTAGGGGAGAATGGATACATGTATAGATATGACAGTCCCTTCTCTGTTCACCTGAAAGTATGCTGCTGCTGCTAAGTCACATCAGCTATACCCTAATAAAAAATAAAACGTTAAAAAAAATTCAGGCAGGGACCTCCCTGGGAGTCCAGGGGTGAGGACTCCCCACTTTCGATGCAGGAGGCATGAGTTCGAGCTGTAGTCAAGGAACTAAGATCCTGCATGCTGCAAGCTCAACCAGAAGAAAAAATAAACTTAAAAAATAGAAGAAGAATGTTAAAAAAAAAAAAAAAAAGGCATGCAGGCAGAGTGAAGGTCAAAAAGGGGACCAACAAAGATCTTTGTATGGAATTTTAAACAAAGCCTGTCTTAAAAGCAGGATTGACATCAACAGGGGTTCCTGCCAAGCCCTATAGATTTGGGGAGCCCAATTATCAACTGAAAGGGGCAGAATTACATAAGAAAAGAGCTCCTGCTTAAGCAAGAAATTACAGGGACCCTAATTTCAAAAAAAACGCTAATAGGAAGCATTATGTATTTATATGCAGTCCTGAAAGATTTATGCCAGTCTTAATAGCTGGAGATGTCCTTCAAATTTTCCATCTGCCTTGAAATAGGTCTAATGTGATAACAAACAGGAAATCGACTGGGCTTTGGGACGCACAGTTCTGTTTGGAACCATAAAATCTACAAGGCTGCTGACGTTGCATATTAAGTAGCTGATTCTTTCCTTTCCAAATTAAGAGCTCAGTTTTGTATTACACTCACGGATATAAAACTTGGCTCTGTGGTTTGGGATGCATGAGATCTCATTCACTAAATATTTCTGGAGCAACAAAGAGTTTCTAGGATCTTCCAGGCTTGGCAAGGAATGAGGTAAGACATAAACTAAATCATGGAAAAATCTCTCACTCTCTAGGAAGATGACGGAGAAGGGTAAGACAAGAGTAAAAATGATTGCAGTCAATTGTTTCAGAAAGATCCAGGCTTTCCTGAAGCATCCATATGGTTTTATCATGCCATCGTTGGGGATCTTACAAGCTTCATGCTTCCCTCCTAGCTTTGGCCAGAAGCTAAGAGCTGTGGGTTTGTTTTTTTTTTCCCTGCTCCTCTATTTCTATGTTTAAAACTTGATTCATTTCATAAACAGCCATTGAGCAGCTACTATATGCCATGTCCTCTCCTAGGTGCCAGAAATACAGCTTTGAACGAAGGAAGCAAAACTTCCTGCACTCAGAAAGCTTACATTCAGGTAAGGCAGATAAACTGTCAACACAGCACTTAAGTCAACATGAGCGTGAGATTTTCTTTCATGTTCCAGGTGTTTCTGGCTATGGAACCAACATGGCATGGCTGGCCTGTTACTGTGCCATGTTTGAGCCTCGGCTGGGAAGACTCAATGAGTGGGTTTGGGTCATCTGGGGTGAGAGGATCCACCTCCAGGACAGCCTCTTCACTGGGGACCCCAGTAGGACTGTTGGCCAGACTGCCTTCACGTGGTCCCCTTGGGACAACAGGCAGCAAGGGTTCCAGAGTGAGGTGGAAGCTTTATGAACCTTTTGTGACCCAGCCTCAGGGTCACACAGCGTCACGACATACTCCATTGGCTGGAGGAGTTAAAAGCCCCTCAGATTTGGACAACAACTCAATGGAAAGAGTGTCAAAGAATTTGTGACTGTTTTTCAAATCAACACACTCCGATGGGGCCAATACTATAATTTATGGTGCAGGACTTCAGACTTAGGGCCAATCAGAGCAGGGTCTGAACTTGGGGTCAGGCATGTATGCATTCATTTAGCACGTGTTATTGGATTCTGAGGGGTGTGAACCACCGTGCTAGGTGCTTCCAGCTCTGGGCTAAATGAGAAAGATTGAGCTTTCCCCTCAGAGGGCTCACAGCCTTGCAGGAAAGTCAGGTGACTAAACGAGCCATCGTTAAGACCGTTTGACCAAGGGACCATAAGACCATTTGACCATTTGACCAAGTGCCGTGATGAGAGCTACAGAGCACCAGGGAGATACACAGAAGGAAAGACTAGCTGGGTCTGTGTGGTCATGCTATTTAAAATCCTTCTGCTCTTAGTTTCTTTCTTTGTACAATGAGGCTGCCAGGACCTAACTCATCAGGGTGATAGAAGCATTAGATGCAGTAAGGAGCCCAAAGTAGTCCTCAGACAGCCTTTCCATATGATCCTATTTTAAGTCTGTAAAAACCATGGCTCATTCTCTGAACTTTCCCCAGGTTTCTTGTGTGTTTTCTTACTTACTGTCTGGAATGTAAGATGCACTTTTTTATTATGGCTACTGTATAGGAAATGGATACTCTCTGCTTAGAAAGTTCTCCCCCTCATATCTGGGTGGCTAACTCCACCTGTTAGAAGAGCTGCTGAGATGTTGTATCCTACTTAAACTTGTGTTCTACAATCTTCCTGAAACCCCTGTCTTTCCCCTCTTATTCTGTCCTGCCTTTCTTTCCCCCATAGCACTTACCACCTCTCACACTGTCTGTAATGTCTCCATGTATTGTTTTTTGCCTTTCTTGCATGGATAACTTTCATGTAATGGAATAAATGAATGTTTTGGGAGAGGGCATAGAAGGAGATGGGATCAGCAGTGTGGGCAGGGGGCTTTGTGAGCTGCAGTTAAGAGTTTGTATTTTTTCCCTTAAATCTCTATGCGAACCATTGTAGAATTTTGTGTGGATGTATGACATGAACTGCTTTACATTTTTATATTAGTCTGGCTGCCATATGGAAGATGGAATATAAGAAGTCTGGGTTAGATGGAAGGAGATGGGTTAGGGGCTATGTCAGATGTCATGAGTGATGCTGGGGTCTTGGACCAAGGTGGTGACGGGGGGATGATGTGAGATAGATTTAGGATGTAGATGGCAGGCAGAACTGACAGGATGTGGCGATGGGCTGAACAAGAGGCTAAATGGAGGAAAGATACTGAAGATAACTAGCTGGTTTTTGGCTTAAGTAATTGGGTGCAATGTGGTGCCATTTACTGATGAGTAAGATTATGGAAGAAGCAGAAGGAATGTGTGTGTGTACACACGTGTGTGTGTATGTGGTATCAGAGCAAGGGCAGTAAGTCAAGATTACAGCTTGACCTTGTTAATTGTGAAACATAGATCAGACATCCAGGTAGAGAATTTCCATCTAGAATCTCTTCTAAGGAAATGACCAGAGATGCTACCTAGATTCAGTGAAGTTTTTCACTGTGTTATTTTAAGTCAAAAACTGGAGAGCACCAGAGTGTCTAGTGTTATCCTTGAAAGTGCTCCTTGTGAAGATTATAATGAGGCCAGAAAATTCTCATTAAATAAACACATGAATAACTGGGTGAGCATTTACTGCATGGTGTGATAAGCACTCGTAGAAGGATATCTGCAAAATGCTCTTACGGTAAACTCCATAAATCATGGAAATTTAGGAGGGGAAGAAGCCTTGCAGGTGGTGGTGGCGTCATTTCAGCTGGTGCCAGGGAGGCCCTTGTCTAGGCTGTGCGTTTTGATCCTTACTCATGGGCAAAGACTTGAGAAGGACCCACACCCTGGCCCCTGGTTCTGTCACTGCCAATTAACTGGGTGACTTTGGACATATCACCGAACCTCTCTGAGCCCGGTTTCTTCACAGTTAAATGAGATGGGGGATAATCCCTTGGATTCCTTACTTCTCAGGGTTTCCATGATTGGAATGCTACAGACTCTTCCTAGAGCACAGAAGGAGCCTTGGGGTTCATCCTTTCCAGCCCACTCCTAGTTCAGCTAATATGTGGAAGGCAAGAGACCTCCCCAAGCGTATACATCTCCTCTCTAAATATCTTCATCGTCTTTACAATCTTCAGCAAGGAGGTGAAGACACAAACAAAGGAAGTGAAAATTTGAGCCCTGGAAATAAAACTGATGACAGAAAAAAAAAATATATATATCAATTAGACTTGGTCTTAAAATAGCCAATTGCAACCTTAATTGATTTCAAATAATATATTTCTAGCTTTATGTACGAATTATGAGGTATATTAGACTAAGTTGGATTTGCATCAGGCTTTAAGGCTTAGCAAGAAAAGCAAAGCTTCTGCAATAATTTTCCTCCCTTCTACCAGTCTTATCCTCACTGTTTGTCCGTCTCCCACAAAGAGTACCCAAAGCAATTTTCCAAAACTGTAAATATAATTGTGCACACACAACCCTGATACCTTAAACATCTGTGCATAAAACTCCAACGGGTCACTTTTCCCTATGGAATAAAGACTAGGGTTCCCAGAGCTGGCCTCTACCTGCCTCCTCCAGCCTCTTCTCTTGCCATTTCCCTCACATCCTTCTTGCTCATCTCTGAACACACCAGGATGTTTCTAAATCCCTTTGTCTTTGCTGAGGTTCTACTTTTGTGTCCTTGAACAGCTCTCCTCACCTGGCTCCCCAGACAAACATCGACTCATCTTTCCAGACTCAGCTGAGCATCACCTTCTCTGTGGAGTCTCTTCTGACCTCTCTTGTCCCAGATGAATGTGTCTTTCTCCTTTGTGACTCTTTAAACCAGGCCCCATGTAGGTGGCAATCCCCCTCAATACAACAATTCAATGTCTTTTATTTCTTTACTTGTCTGGCCCCCTCTATAGACTTAGAGCTCCTTCAAAACAGGAAGTATATTATTTCATCTTGATAGTCCCAGAATCTTTTCATTAACTTACAATACCAGTGGATTAAGCCCCTTCTAAGTTCCCTGCATTTAGGATGTAGGAGAGTAGCAGAGACTGTATCTGTTGGTCAGCTTCCCCTTCTTCCATGCTGGTAGGTTTTGTATCCCTGTACACGGACACCCAACTCAAGAGTACATTTGTCGGCCTCCCTTGCAGTTATGCGGTCATGGGAACAAGTTCCAACTACAGGATGTGAATGTAAGCGATGCATTCACCTTCTGCCTCGTGATCTTTAAGGGAAAAGGAGCCCTCCCTTTTCTCTCCCCTTTTCTCGCTGGTTTGAGTGTAGACACAACAGTGGCTGCTGGAGCATCGATTTTGGATCCTGAGATAGAAGCTACCTGTTGAGGATAGCAGAATGAGTTAGAGGCAGGCTCGTCTCCCTTCACCATCAGGCCCTCACACTCTCCCTGAAATGACTCTAAACTTTTTTGAGGAAGATAAATTAACTGTGGCTTGTTCAAACCAATGTATTTGGGGGCCTGTGGGTTGGGAAGATCCCCTGGAGAAGGGAAAGGCTACCCACTCCAGTATTCTGGCCTGGAGAATTCCATGGACTGCATAGTCCACGGGGTCACAGAGTCGGACATGACTGAGCGACTTTCACTTTCACTTAGTTCACTGGGGCTGCAGTAAAAGCATACCATCGACTGGGTGACTTATAAACAGCAGACATCTATTTCTAACAGTTCTGGAGACTGGGGAATTCAAGACAAGGCACCAGCAGATTCGATGTGTGGTAGGAGCCGTCTCCCTGGTTCATAGACAGCCATCTCCTGGCTGCGTCTTCACATGGAAGAAGGGGCAGGGGAATTCCCTGAGGTCTCTTTTACTCTAATAATCTTGGCCTCCAGAATCACTGCAGATGGTGACTGCAGACATGAAATTAAAAGACACTTGCTCCTTGGAAGAAAAGCTATGACAAACCTAGACGGTGTTTTAAAATGCAGAGATATCACTTTGCCAACAAAGGTCCATATACTCAAAGCTATGGTTTCTTTAGTAGTCATGTATGGATATGAGAGTTGCGCCATAAAGAAGGCTGAGTGCTGAAGAATTGATGCTCTCCAACTGTGGTGCTGGAGGAGACTCCTGAGAGTCCCTTGGACAGCAAGGAGATCAAACCAGTCAACCCTAAAGAAAATCAACCCTATTCACTGGAAGGACTGATGCTGAAGCTGAAGCTCCAACACTTTGGCCACCTGATGTGAAGAGCCGACTCATTGAAAGAGACCCTGATGCTGGAAAAGATTGAAGACAGGAGGAGAAGAGGGTGACAGAGGCTGAGGTGGTTGGATGGCATCACTGACTCAGTGGACATGGGTTTGAGCAAACTCTGGGAGACAGTAAAGGACAGCAAAGCCTGGCATGCTGCCATGGAGCGCAAAGAGTTGGACATGACTGAACGACTGAATAGCAAATCTCATTCATGAGGGCTCCACCCTCATGACCTAAATCACATCATGGCCCCACCCCTAATGCCATCCCACTGGGGGAATAGACTTCAATATATGACTTTGGGGGGAATATCAATGTCCGGTTTCCAACAGGACTTCTTTGTTACAGGAGCCTACCCTGTACCTTGCTCATAGAAATGGTTGTCTAAAGCACATTTGATCTCTTTACTGATTGGACTTGCTTAACAGAAACCCTGAGCACATGACTTAACCAACGAACAAGTGAACAAGTGAATGAATAGTTTCAGGTCTAACCAGAAGCAGCTAGAAAAAAAAAAGAAGTCATTTTATCATTTGTCACAGTAGGCAGATCCCATTGTATGCTCTGAGGCTTAGGACCCTGTGCTTCAGATAGTGGGCTTAGGTGTTCCAGCTTCACTGCTCTGCTGGCCTCACCATCTACACGCAAAGCCACTGTGATCCTTTAATTCCCCCTCCACGCACTGTACTCAGGTTTCCCTCCTAGCCTTTCCCAAAGCCGTAGATCTAATTTGGATCCTCATTACCTCTTACCTAAACCATGGCACTAGTTGCTGAGCTGGCCTCTCCACCCGCTCGTCTTTCCCCAGAGCTGTTGCCATGACAATCTTCTTCTGGCCCGGAGCTGATCAAAACCCTCTGGGGCTCCCCATTGCCTTCAGGTAAAAGGCCAACCTCCTTAAATTAGTTCCGTGATTCCCCAGCACCACTCCCCATCCTACCTAGTCTCCCACCCAGCTGTCTCACCTGTCCCGCTTCACTATCCCAGCACATCCTTGCCAATGCCGTTCTAAATGCCTTTGCCAAGCTCACCTCTTTCTATGGAATGCCTTGTTCATCTCTGCTTGTTAAAATCCTACCCTTCTTTCAAAGTTCCGCAAATTCTTTTTCCTTTATAAATCTTTTTCATGTTTTAGAGTCAAAAGAATTCTACCGTCATCATGGACATACTCAGCCTAGTATAGCATTTATCATACTCGTTTAGGACTGGATGCAGGCTGGGCAGAATGGAAAGTTAACACTAGTACTAATATTAACAATGGGCTTCCCAGGTGGCACTCGTGGTAAAGAGCCTGCCTGCCAATGCAGGAGACAAAAGAGACATCGGTTTGATCCCTGGGTCAGGAAGATCCCCCTGGAAGAGGACATGGCAACCCACTCCAGTATTCTTGCCTGGAGAATCCCATGGACAGAGGAGCCTGGCTGACTGCTGTCCATACGGTCGCAAAGGGTCAGACACGACTGAAGCGATTCAGCAGGCACAACAATATTAACCATAATGTTAATAACAACAATAACATCTAACTGTTTGCCTGCAGTTTGCTACCAGCCAAACCTTCTACCCAGCATCTTAAGTACATTAGAGTATTCAGCATCTTCAGCAATTCTGTGGGGTGGGTGCCATTTTTACCATTTTAGAGATGAGGAAGTTATAGGCACAAAGAAGTTAAATAACCTGCCCAGGGTAACAAGGGAATTTTGAACCTTGACTGCTTGCTAGACACATGAACTTCAGCAAGTCATTTTCTCTGTTTGAGCCTCAATACTCTCACTTGTCAACAGCTGCACTGAAACAATTGTAGGACATGACATCCTGGGCCAGACCAGTTCCAGGTACTAAGGTACTCCATTAACGCTGTCCTCTTTGTCTGCAGGGTTACAGCTGTTAAGTCTTGTATTCAGGGCTTGACATGTTTTCTTGTACATAGTAGGTGCCTGAAAAATGTTTATGCTGCAGCTTATGTTTTGTCTCAGATGTGAAAGTCCTGGTCATATTCTGCCCAGTACCTCTGAATATGAGAGGAGCAGACTGGCCATGGGCTAATGCTGCCTCCTTTACTGTTAGATGAATAATAGCAATAGTCAGTTTCAACTTAAGACAAACATTCACACAGCCCTCTCGGTACTCAATAAGACCTGCTAAGCTGGTACAGGCCAGTGATGTGAGAGCAGAGAAGATGGAGGCAAGGTGCCTCTCCCCATTGCTCCTTACCTGTCATCTGGGAGGAAGAATGATAGTGAGTTTTCAGGGACCACACACATGGGGCCACACCTCTAGAGAGGGCTGAGATGAGGTCAAAGAGGCCTGGTCCGTCACAGCTTCCATTAAGACTGACGCATAAGAAAAATTCACTTCTGGCTGGTTTAGGCCACTGCCTGTGAACCTCTGTGACAGCCACCAAGCCTACAGCCCACCTGGTATTGCCGTGTGAAGCCAGGTGAGCACGACCACATTGTTTGTAACTGAGTGACCTTGGAGAAGGTCCATAAGCCCCCAGTGTCTCAATTCCCTCATCTGGAAGCCAGGCACACACCAGGGCACACACCTACACCATGGGGTTGTCATGGGGATAAATGAGACCATGTGTGCACACTGATTATCCCAGTGCTTGGCACACACTCACTAAGAGATCAATGCATTTGAGTGATCGGCGTTATTACAAGTCGGCTGAAACTGCGGCCTTCCACGTACCTGCCCTGTGTCTGGCTGGAGTGCTGCTTCTGCTCCTGAAATAGATGCTACGATGATCTCATCCTCCCGTGTTTATAGAATTTGCTGCACGCACTCATGTGTTTCTCTCCAGGCCCTCCTACTGATGTCATCCTGCCCCCCCCCCCTTTGCCTGTGCAGAGCCTGGGATGGCTCATCCCGCTCCCAGCGGGAGAGCAGAGAGGAAGGTCACACCACAGTCACCAGAACAGCTTTGAAAGGGCTGGTGGGTCTGCAGGGCGTTCACTTGATCCAGCGGGTAGAGGGGGTAGTCCAGGGGAGGAGACGTTTTGGACTGAGCATCCCCCATGGTCAAGAATACTCGCGGGCGCCGTGCACCTCCCCTGATCCTCGTTCTTCCAGCTGGGATCGGTGCTCTTGATACAATGGCACAGATGTTAAAACCAAGGATGAGAGAGATGACATGATGGGCCTATGGTCACACAGCTGGACAGTGAAAGGCCATGAGCCTGGTGAAGGATGCTAAAGGTGTTCTCTAACTTTACTCAGCTTGCCATCTGAGGAGGAGAGAATGGTTTATTTGGGCTTTGGAGGCAACACGCTGCTGGATATTTTTGCACTTTGCCACCTGCTTTTTCTGCCTTCGGTTCACTATCACCGTGACTCCCAGTTCCTACCTCCTGCGTCATCTACTTGCCCTCCCTCACCCCACCCCAAGTTACATTTTACTCTCAGGTTATACTTATGTTTAAAGAAAAGAGAATCCTGATTTCAGGGGTGGATATTTTCTTAAATAAATAAAAATGGAATCTTGCATAAATGACGTGTCTGTGCTCAGGGCCTCTTAGGGACAGGGCTGGGGGCCTGTGGTTCACAAGCCCTTCTCCTGGGACCTGGGGGAGGTTGAAGGCCAACAGCAGGTAGAAATAAGAAACCAGGGTTCAGAGAGGTCACACAGGCAGGGTGCTGTGCTCCTAGCCCTCGCTTCTACCCTTGGAGCTTGATTATGATCTGTTTCAAACCTTGGGATTTTGCTTGAGACTTTATCTTGACTCATACTGTATCACCTATATGTGGAATATAGAAAAATGATATGAATGAACACATTTGCAAAACAGAAATAGACTCATAGGCATAGAAAACAAACTTATGGCTATCAAAGGGGAAAGAGCAGGGAGGGAGGGATAAATTAAGAATTTGAGATTAACAGACATACAGTACTATACGTAAGCTAGATAAACAAGAACCTACTGTATAACATGAAACTATATCCAACATCTTATAATAGCTTATAATGGAAAAGACTCTGAAAAAGAATATGTGTATGTGTATAACTAAATCACTTTTCTGTACACCTGAAACACTATACTATAATCAACTACAATTTTTTAATGCAAGAGGTAAATAAAAATTTTAAATAAATTTTTAAAAGTTAAAAATTTTAAAAAGAGACTTTATCTTGTAGAAAAAGATCCTCTGCTAGCAAAAATAAACAAAAAGTTGCCAAAATCATTAATATTAGAAAATTTACTGATCAGGGATAGGGCAATCCTTGGATTTAATCCTTGATTCTCTATGTTGAATTCTTGGGCAAATTTCCTTACCTCTCTCTTACCCATCCTCAAACCTCAGTGTTCCCATTTGCAAGATGGAAAAACTGAGCTTCATTTCGGAGGATTGTTTTGAAAAGTGAGATAAATGGTAGTGGCTATTGTTATTTCATGTTCAAAAATCTGTGAACTAACCTGTGCTCTCAGCCTCTCTCCCAGCAGGATGAACTCTGAAAAATGCTAAACAATAACAGCAACTCATAAATTACACAGGAAAGCTTCACTACAGTCAGTATTTCTCATAATACATCCGTAGTAATAAAGTACTTGTTCATAATGCACATTTCTAAGCTCCACCCAGAACTACTAGATCGAAACTTGTGGACAGGGGCTGGGACCTCTGCATCTACATTTTAAATGAACAGCCCAGGTAATTCTTAAAAAAAAAAAAACTTTTTATTTTGAATTGGGGTATAGCCAACTAACAATGATGCGATAATTTCAGGTGAACAGTGAAGGGACTTAGCCATGCATATACATGGATCCATTCTCCCCTCAACCACAAAATTCTCATACACATGGAAGTAGAAAAACTCCTGACTTAAGGGATAAAAACTGATGGTGTCTGTACAACCCATGAATGGCTCAAATGAAGAATACTGACATCACCAAAGGCTGTCAAGGAAGCAGAGCAACAGGAACTATCAGACACATCTGGGAGGCAGGCGAGAGTTTAAAACAGCACAATGACTTCAGAAAACTGGGAGTATCTGAAAAAGATAAATGTGCAGTTTTTCTATGAACTAGCAATTCCTCCCCTAGGTGCACTCAAGAGAAGTGATGCATATGGCCACAAAAAAAGAACATTCAAAAATTGCTCCTGGTGGCTTTATTCATAACACCGCCAAACTGCGAATAACTCAAATGCTCAT
The DNA here is from genome assembly GCF_029407905.1 of Bubalus kerabau. Lineage (NCBI taxonomy): Eukaryota > Metazoa > Chordata > Mammalia > Artiodactyla > Bovidae > Bubalus > Bubalus kerabau. The sequence continues at coordinate 10,886,284 of NC_073637.1, read as the reverse complement.
CAACGAGCAAATGGATAAATAAATTAAAGTCTGTTCTTACTGTCAGGAAATATTTTCCTAGACTTGGAAAAGAGCCAAAGAGAGCCCTGGGTAACCTTCTAGCTCAGTGCTGCTTGTGGTCCAGAGGCTTTCTGAGTGTATAGGGAATATATTAATAACTTTTTTCTATTAACTCTGTGACTTTACAACTCTGAAAGGGTAGTGATTATGGAAAACTGATGACAATACAAGTGCTTCCTGTTCATAGGAATTAAAATGATTCCTGTTTACAGCAATACCAACAAATTCTATCTGGTATTGAATATAAATGTCAAAAAATCAAATCCTCATTGGAACCTGTTTTTAATGTTGTACTGATTCACTCATTAATTCATGAGTTGAATGAATAAATGGAAAATTTACATTTGTGTAAGAGTTAAGATTTTAATCTTGGAAATTGATCATCCAGATGTAGAGTTGGCCATTACACAGTGATGTAAAAGAGCAAACATCAGATATGCATTAAACACAGGAGAATCCCACATGTTTGGGTGCATTAGAAGAATCAAATGCAAAAGACCATACATGGTACAAATCCACTGATACAGGGAACACTGATGGGCAAAATTAATGGATGGTTTCAGAGGTCAGAATAGTGTTTACCTCTGGTGGGTGGGCTTCCCTGGGCAAAGAATCCACCTGCCAATGCAGGAGATGTGGGTTCAATCCCTGGGTCGGGAAGATCCCCTGGAGAAGCAAATGTCAACTGACTCCTGTATTCTTGCCTGGGAAAATCCCATGGACAGAGGAGCCTGGCGGGCTACAGTCCATGGGGTCACAAAGAGTAGAACACAACTTAGCAACTAAAAACAACAACTGGTGGATGGATGTAAGGTCTGGGGAAGAGGATGAGGGGACCTCCGAGGTGATGAAAATGTCTACATCTTGACCTTAGCAGTGGTCACACAGGGATGGACATTAATGGTGTGCTCACATTTCTGTATGAAAGTGACACCTAATTTTTTAAAATACCAAACTTTGAAAAGAAATTAAGGGTGGTTCTTTATCTTCTCAGCCATGGTGTTGGCCTGAAACACTATGATAACTGAACTGCCTCCAACCCCCACCCAGGAGCTGCTTCCTGTGGGAGGTGAGGGAGCTGGACGCCCCCATTGCCTGCTGAGGAGCAGCTCCCTGACCCGAGCCTCCTCCTCCAGAGCCACGGCCAGTAAGTGACACACTTTGTCCCCGCAACAGTCATTTCATAGAGTGTCTGAGGCAGAAACAACCCCAGGTCCAGACAGCTGGGAGCAGATAGATGCTACTCATTTTCAATCTCAGCAAAATGTATTTTAAGGAAGCCCTCAAGAGCTTTTCAAGGAAAGTCTGTCAAAAATTATCACAAGCATCCATCTCTGAAGTGGCCATATCAGCAACATCTTTTACAAAAATCAAATCAAAACAAAATTTCTGCCTAGAAAGAAAATTTCAAGAAAGTCTTAAAAGACCCTCTCATTTGCAGGCATCTGTTGTCCTTGACTCGCCCTGGGTCACTCCACTAAGGGGGGTGGTCCAGACTTTGTTAATGATTAGAGACCTCCTAACCTCTCAGTATTTAAAACTAGAACTTGCTGGGACTCATTTGGCTTCAATCCACTGACTCCTTGCAACAGCCCAGTGAAGTGGATGCTAGTAGAATCTGTGCCGTGCTCAGTGGGGTCTGACCCTTTGCCACATGGACTGTAGCCCACCGGGCTCCTCTGTCTATGCAATTTTCCAGGCAAGAATACTGGAATAGGTTGCCATTTCCTCCTTCAGGGGATCTGCCTGATCCAGGGATTGAACCCTCATCTCTTGAGTCTCCTGCATTGGCAGGCAGATTCTTTACCACTGCACCACCTGAGGAGCCACCTGGAAAGATACTATTGTTACCACCAATTTGCAGAAGCAGATTTAGAGATTAACCAACTTGCCCCAAACCACGCAGTGGTTGAGGGTCAGAGCCAAGGTTCACACTCAGCTTGACCTATGGAGGGCCAGACATGACCACTCCACTGGATTCCCCTTCCAAGGCAAGCTCATTCCACCCTAGGACCATCTGAATATTTTAAAAAAGTGGTCTTTATAATGGGCTTCCCTGGTAATTCAGATGGTAAAGAATCTGCAATCTGCCTTTTACTCTTCTCACCTCTACCAAGTTATTCTGTCTCCACTCTTTGGAGCCACACGGAACTATTTATTCTTCTCTTCCATGTGAGAATCCTTCAGATATTTGAAAGTAGGTCCCTTTTTCACAGTGAATATGGATAGTGTACCACCTGATGGGAACTAACCACCTGGATTTGTCAGGGACAGAGGGGATCCTGGGAGGCAGGAATCTTGATGCTAAAACAAGGCAAAGCAAGTACACTGGTGTGAACACCCTACTTCCCAGTGCTTGCTAATAGTGCTTTCTCTCTCTCTCTTTTTTTTTTTTAAATTTCTTTCTTTATTTGACTGCGTTGTGTCTTGCGGCATGCAGGGTCTTCATCACATCACATAGAGAATCTTTCCTTGCGGCGTGCAGGCTCTCTAGATGTGGTGTGCATGATCCAAAGTGCACGAGCTCAGTCGTTGTAGGATCTTAGTTCCTCAACCAGGGATTGAACCTGCATCCCCTGCATAGCAGGGTGGGTTCTCAACCACTGGACCACCAGCAAGTCCCTAATACTGCTCTCTGATGCATAGATTGCTTTTGTTCTTTTTTTTTTTCTCTACAAGGTTTGTTCTACACAACAACCGTATCGATCAAAACTCTTATGGCAAGCTCAGAGACTGCACCTCAACTGTCTTAAGCAGAGAATGCTTTATGGATTCATGAGGCTGCCAAGTTCAGGAGTCCTGGGTTCATAAGGCTGCCAAGTTCAGGAGTCCTGGGTTCATAAGGCTGCCAAGTTCAGGGGTCCTGGGTTCATAAGGCTGCCAAGTTCAGGGGTCCTGGGTTCATAAGGCTGCCAAGTTCAGGGATCCCGGTCCAGCCGCGCCCAGGGCTCACAAGGAGTTAACAAGCACTGGCTCCTCCTTCCTCTCGCCTCAGCTTTTTTCCGAGATGACTTTCACTTGAGCTTGGCTAGGCTTCTATTCCCCCCAGCCTGGCGACCCCCGCAGAGATCATCCCCCACCGCCTCAACACACTGAGTCCCAGTAAAGCTGGAAGAATGAATTCTGTTGGACTGACTTAGCTCACATCCCTGTGACCAGGGTAAAGACGACTATATTGGCCGAACAGGCCTGGACCTTGCGACTCCCAGTGAGCCACGGGATAGGTAGGGGGCCATGGCTCCTAACCCACTTGAGTGGAACGAGAGGTGTTTCCTAAAAGGGAATCCTGGTGCTATTTCTGGAGAGGAGGCTGCCTGCTGGTCAGGAGGTGACAGTGGCTGCCCGCGGTGCCTCGGCTCCGCTGGCCCCTTCCGTCTATTAGAGACTTTAACGGAAGTGCAGCCTACAAGCCCTTCATGGGCATCTCAGGCCCATCTCTGCTATCCTATCTCCCCTCCTCTATTCCTGCCAAACTCTAGACCTGCTGCTGCCCAGACATGACCCACCTTCTCTCCCCTTCTTTATTATTCCCTCTACCACTCCAGGCTTCCTGGAGAAAATCTCCATGTTTACAAGGCCGCTCCCCTCAAGACATGTGTGTCCACCAAACCCCAGGCTCAGCAGACAACGGCCCTCTTTGTCAAGCCCTGTGTTCTTAGACATGCTTTTAAAAAAAAAAAAAAAACTTAAATCAGTTTGGGTTTAATAGGATGTACTTACACGTGATTGACTCAGTTCAGTTCAGTCACTCAGCTGTGTTTGACTCTTTGCAACTCCACGGACTGCAGCATGCCAGGCTTCCTTGTCCATCACCAACTCCCAGAGCTTGCTCAAACTCATGTCCATCGAGTCGGTGGTGCCATCCAACCATCTCATCCTCTGTTGTCCCCTTCTCCTGCCTTCAATCTTTCCCAGCATCAGGGTCTTTTCCAATGAGTCAGTTCTTCGCATCATGTGGCCAAAGTATTGGAGTTTCAGCATCAGTCCTACCAATGACTATTCAGGATTGATTTCTTTTAGCATTGACTAGTTTGATCTCCTTGCAGTCCAAGGGACTTTCAAGAGTCTTCTCCAACACCACAGTTCAAAAGCATCAAAATCCCTGGAAAAGGGAAGGGCAAACCACTTCAGTATTCTTGCTTTGAGAACCCCATGAACAGTATGAAAAGGCAAAAACATATAACATGATTGACTAGAACAGCTATAAAAACATTTGAAAAATACCTGCTAAATTGCATCCTATCCTGATTTCAAAAAGGATTCAACATTTGGTTTCAAGACAACATGATATATATCCAGTTATCAATCATTCATTTTCTTTATGCTTCAGTTCAGTTCAGTTCAGTCACTCTGTTGTGTCCGACTCTTTGCAACCCCATGAATCACAGCATGCCAGGCCTCCCTGTCCATCACCAACTCCCGGAGTTCACTCAAACTCATGTCCATCGAGTCGGTGATGCTATCCAGCCATCTCATCCTCTGTCATCCCCTTTTCCTCCTGCCCCCAATCCCTCCCAGCATCAGAGTCTTTTCCAATGAGTCAACTCTTCGCATGAGGTGGCCAAAGTACTAGAGTTTCAGCTTTAGTATCAATCTTTCCAAAGAACACCCGGGACTGATCTCCTTCAGAATGGACTGGTTGGATCTCCTTGCAGTCCAAGGGACTCTCAAGAGTCTTCTCCAACACCACAGTTCAAAAGCATCAATTCCTCGGTGCTCAGCTTTCTTCACAGTCCAACTCTCACATCCATACATGACCACAGGAAAAACCATAGCCTTGACTAGACGGACCTTTGTTGGCAAAATAATGTCTCTTCTTTTGAATACGCTATCTAGGTTGGTCATAACTTTCCTTCCAAGGAGTAAGTGTCTTTTAATTTCATGGCTGCAATCACCATCTGCAGTGATTTTGGAGCTTACTAACCTCAAAATAATTTTCCTCCTAAACTTTTATTTTATATTGGAGCATAGTTGATTTACAATGCTGTGTTAGTTTCAGGTGTACAGTAAAATGATTCAGTCTTTTCTATATATATGTATATATACACACACATATATCTATATATACATATATATCTACATCTACATATATCTATATATAGATATACATACATCTATATCTATATATACATATATCTATTCTTTTTCAAATTCTTTCCCCCTTTAGGTTATTACAGAATACTGAGCAGAGTTCCCTGTGCTCTACAGCAGGTCTTTGTTGGTTATCTGTTGTAAATACAATACTGTGTGTACATCAATTCTTAGACACACTTTAATGAGGGCAGCAGAGACCCTAAGAAACCCATCGATTACATATTTGTCTCCATATCAGACTGTAAATCTTTGAATATTGGCATCTACATCACTTTCGTCTTTCTTTTCTTCTCCTTCCTCTCATCCTTCACAATGTGCTCAGCACTTGCAGAGTGAAGAAAGGTTGTCTATTTGTGGCAGAGATTATTGTGTTTACCCAGTTCACATCCTCCTCTTCACGCTCAGCTGTAAAACCTCAATTTCATTCAATGCAGCCAGCACCCAGCTCACAATCCATCTTTCTCAGCGTCCTCTGCAGCGGGTGGGGCCCTCCTTTCACGCTCCTGATGACACCGGCTCTTCCCCTGCCCTTGTGGGCCTGGGGCTGGGCACAGCTCCCTACTGTCACCAGCGCTTGAGTGCCATCCCTCTCCCTGTAATTGGACCCCAGATTAAATTATCTTCAAAATCCCATCAGTGAGCTTCTGTTTCCTACTGGGACCCTATGTCCAAATTTTCTTTGTTCATCTCCTGCTGTTGTTTTATTATTTTTTGTTTGAACTTTTACATTTTAAATTCATATTCTTATCAAGTCATTCTATAGCATGAAACCCTGATGACACATTCCCTTCCTTTTTCTGCGTTATGTTTTCTCATAGATCGAGATCTTTGATTCTGCATGCTGTGTTTGTTTCGTGAGTGTATTTTTTTCTTCTGTATTGTTTTTGTTTAGTCATTGTGACAGAGAAGGCAATGGCACCCCACTCCAGTACTCTTGCCTGGAAAATCCCATGGACGGAAGAGCCTGGTGGGCTGCAGTCCATGGGGTCGCTAAGAGTCGGACACGACTGAGCGACTTCACTTTCACTTTCATGCATTGGAGAAGGAAATGGCAACCCACTCCAGTGTTCTTGCCTGGAGAATCCCAGGGACGGGGGAGCCTGGTGGGCTGCCGTCTATGGGGTTGCACAGAGTCGGACACGACTGAAGCGACTTAGCAGCAGCAGCAGTCATTGTGAGGCAGGCGGTAGATGGGGCCCATCAGGGTAAAATGATTGGAGATTCATTCGCTGTGAAGCAAAACTCCAAGATGAGACTAGCAGGACGATTAAGGAAGGGGGCTGGGCCCTGCGCAGACCACAGACTTCTCATTCCTGAACTCAGGAGACCTCCCCGACCCCACATGCACAGAAAAGCTCCCTGGAGGTCAAAGGGGAGTGACGCTAACTGACGCCAGGCTACCCACAGGCCTTTGCGGTAGAATCCATCTCGGCTAAGAGATGCATGCGTGCGCACACGTTGGAGGATCCTGAGATATACCAAACATGGACTGTGAACCAGGCAATTCGAAAGGATTGACCAAAGGGAACCGGGAAGAAATGTCCCATAGAAGTAATTCAAACTGCCATGAGGGCAAGACTCAGTGACTCTCTCTCTCCCCAGTCCACCTGTGTGTATTTCCACTGTACTCTTTTTCCTCTTAATAAATACTCTGCTTGCTTTATTACTCTCTGTCTTTGTGGAAATTCTTTTCTGCAAAGCCGAAGGGTCAGGGCCCTTGTCACTGACGGCTGGTCTAGTGGCTAGGACCTTGTGCTCTCACAGCCTCGACTCAGCCCCAGACTGTGGCTGGGAACCAAAGCCCCTCTCCAAGCTGTTGCAGGCCAAGTCCATCCGAGATCAGCTGTGTCATTTATTTCCATCGGGTCCCTGCCTAGGTAGCTCCAGGCAGTTCTATTTGCTCCAATCCTATGGGGCTGATTCATTGAGTCTCTTCTCACTGTATCTGAATCCAGTTAATTTGTCTTCTAAGGTGCAGTATGAATAAGGAAGGGGTGTTTGGTTCTCTCTCTGTTTTCAAATGTGAAATGAAAATATCTCCTGCCACACCAATAAACAAGAAATCACAGCCATCTGCAATTTCTGGCCTCCAAATGTGAAGACTCCCCAAACTGAGATCCAGTGGATGTTACCACCCACCAACCCCATGGTGATCACTGAGAAGCAGGAAGCATGCAGGAAGCAGCCACCTGCCACTCCTTAAGGTGGACAAGGAAAGAGGATTGGCCCCAGAGAGCTGAAGTGCATGTGAAGGGGATGAGTGCAGTGAGCCCAGAGGCTTGCAGCTTCCCATACACAGAATGCTAAATTCCTTAACCTGTTACCTGCTCTTTGATGTTCAGACTGCCTGCTCCTTTTGTTGCAAACTTGTATACAGCCTGACTTCCCTCCCTGTCTCCTTGGAGCAATTTTCTCGGAGCTACTGAGATGCTGTCTCCCCGGCTCGAAGTCCTAAATATTCCCACCAAATAAAATAACTCTCTGCTTTCAGGTTGTGACTATATTTTTCAGTCAACACAAACATGTTTCCATGTTTCTCAGGCTACCAGCGTTCCCTGGCCATATGGCTCCAATCGGTTCCAACCTCTGCCTTCCAATGTCGCCTTGTCCTTCTCTGACTTCTGATAAGCATTCTTGTCCTTACACTGAAGGCCCACCCCAGTTATTCAGGGTTGTCTCCCTATCGAGATGCTTAACTTAATCTCACCCACAGAGCCCCTCTTGCTATAGAAGGTGACATCCACATATTCCAAGGATCAGGTCATGGTCATCTTTGCAAGTGGATTTCCCCTGGTGGCTCAGCAGTAAAAAACAAACAAACAAAAAAAAAACTCTGCCTGCAATGCAGGAGACCAGGGTTCTATCCCTGGGTCAGGAAGATACCCTGGAGGAGGGCATGGCATCCCACTCCAGTATTCTTGCCTGGAGAATCCCATGGACAGAGGAGCCTGGTGGGTTACAGCCCATAGAGTTCCAAAGAGCCGGACACGACTGAGCAAGCATGTACACATGTCTTTGCAAGCAGTAGTACGTCTATCGCAGTCACTTTACTGGATGGTGGGGGTGGGGGCGGAATCTAAACAGGAAAAGGACAGGGGAAGCCCATGGAATCTTCAGGGTTCTTGATGGACACTTGTCAGTGTGGCCTTACTTCCTAGGGGTCCCCATCAAAGTCAGGAGCGTGTCCCATTCTGCTCTGGTGATACACTGAGCTACAGAGGACCAGCCTAGACTATCAGTTTCGGGCTTTGACAAATGAATTAATAAATAAATCCAAGAATGAGTGAGTGAGTAAAAGAATACCTGAATAAGTGAACAATGGGGAAAGGACAGGACAATAAAAGATGACTTGCCACCAACTTTAGCATATTCCATGCTGGTCCTCTATCCCCTACAAGGAGAAGTTTTCCCATCCTGGAGGCTTGAAGGATCAGTGAAACCACAACTGTCCTCGATCTGGCTATCTCACTGACCTCCACAACTCCCAAGGGAGGTTTGACCATCTTCATTTACAAGTGAATGGATGCCCAGTACCCAGGGCCACTGAGACAGTATGTCACAGACTTGGGTTGAGAGTCAGGAAGGCTTACCTTGCAGAGGGGAAGGCGGAGCTCTGAGAAGGGAGGCACTCCCGGCTGCACAGCGCCAGTTGTGTGTGGTCAGTGTGGTCAACATTTCTCATTCGTGGTCTTGGCTTTCTAACAGCCCTGGTCAAGCAGTGTTGTTGGTTCCACTTTAGGAGCAGGAAACAGGAGCCCAGAGATATTAGATACACCAGACAATCAAGGGCAGACCGGATCTGAGCCCAAGCTGGTTCCAACGTTGTGATCTTCGCCATTTGGTGAGGATGCTGATTTGAGAATGAGGGTCCTGCCCTGAGAAAGGAGAGGCGATCTCTCTAATAGCAGAGGGACCTTTCTTTAGGAAAGCTAGGGAGACTCCATTGGATCAAATCAAAACCCAGCTTCCTGGACCAATGCAACAGAGACCCTTTGCCCCAGGTGCCCACAGATTGCTCTTGTCCCACAGCTCAGGGCCACAAAGGGCCTGCTCCCCATTCCGAGGTATATGCTGGGTCAGACACGAAGAATTCTACCTGCACCAAGGCTTGTTTGGCATTTGGGAACAAAATTCTTATTGCAGAAGGATCTGAAGACCCCGAAGACCCTGCAGGAAGATGGTGGGGAAGGCAGATCAGAAGCAGTGAGGGGGCAAGTCAGCCTACCGTGACCTGAGATACCCTCTTCCCGTCTCTGGACTTCAGCACCCTGCCCTGGACTGACCAATCTCTGAGTTATTTCCGTGCCGACAGCCTGGGACTGCCAGAAATAAAACCAGTGTCTGGTGGTGGCAAATGAGTCAGTGTAAAGGGAGGAAAGGGAGGTTTTGTGTATGGTTCTAAGAGTATTTGGTTATTCATCAATATTGATGAGGAATTTACCATGTTCTTGGAGGTGGGGAGAGCTCCCCTCTGGCTGATGCAATAGGGTCTTGACTTTGAGCAGCTGTTAGATTTTTGCAGAAATTCTAATCTGGGGATTTCAGAAACAAACTCCCCTTGCAGACCAATTCTGGTTGGCTGGCAGTATATATATATATATATATATATATATATATATATATATATTTTCCCCCCAATGTATTTGTCTGCACTGGATCTTAATTGTGGCATGTGAAATCTAGTTTCCTCACCAGGGATCAAACCCAGGCCCCCTTCACTGGGAGCGCAGAGTCTTAACAACTGGACCACCAGGGAAGTCCCTAGCAGTGTATTTTTAAAAGGAACTCCATGGCTTTAGATAGGGCATGCCCTCTCTGCCACTCACAGATCCCTGTCCTCCTTTGTCCTGGCTGTGGATGGCATTTAAATTTGTGCTTACCAATTAGACACCAGATTTGCATTCCAGAATGCTGGTCTGAGCCTTCATCTCTTTTCATCCCTCCCTGCCCCCAGGCAGCCCAAGGGGCGACCTGTAATTTGCAGGCAGCCTGTTCTCTGAAGCAGGAGCAAAACAAATGCCTTGATCCCCCCTGCCCGGTGGTGCCCTGCCCAGCAACCAGTCCCCTGGAGACCCTGGAGGCCAGCGCAAGCGGGATTCTCTCTCATGCATTATTCACACCAGTGCTTCCCTTTCTATTTTTAATGTTCAGTGTGTAGAGCGGTTCCCTCTGCCAGCTATTTTTAGCAACACTGCTGCCAGCTGACGCCAGAGACAAAGGCACCGAGGCACCTTGAGAATGACAAATGGCGATTCCAAAGATGAAAATAGAAGGGCTATTTTTCTTCCTGGAAAGAAAGGGAAGAAAACGTCTGCAGTTGCAAAGTTGCTGGGGCTTGACTTGAATTTGTAATGTGGAGCACATAACCTACCCCCACACGGAGGGTTTCTTTCCTGTCTCGTTTTCTCTTTCTCGTCAGTCCTTTGTCCCGGATGACATGCACCCTCCTTTATGTAGCTTTCCCTGCTGCTCCCCTCTGCTTCCTATGAGTTCCCCATCTAGATGCAACACCTCCGTTATTGCAATAATAATAAATGCATTATCCTTGTAGGGTGGAGTCAGTCACCAGAAAGAGAGACGGAGGGATCTGAAGGCAAGAACCCTGACTGTAAGTTCCTCGGGAAAGTACAGGTGAGGCAGGGGGAACGTGGTTAGGACTGGCTCATTTGAATAATTTCAGTGGGCTCTTGGGCATCGGGGCTGTCCCTGATTGTTGGACCAGACCTTGGGGCGATTAGGGTGGATATTGTGATGGAGAGTGTGGGATGCCTGTAAGAAAGATGGCTGGGGGTATGGACTTAACCCACTCATTGCTCAGGACACAGAATTAACCAGCCTCTAGCTGAGGCTTCAAAACTAAGTCAAGATCGCATGTATAGGACTATATACTCAGGTCTTGAACAAATCATTTCCTCTTTCTGGGATTCAGTTTCCTCACCTTTCATACAGAGGATCAGTGAATAGCTCTCTAAATTCCCTTCAATTGCAAAGTTATTCACTTTGATGAAAGTGCTTTCTGAGACTATTCGCAACATCTCCAAGAAATGCAGGGCTTTCCAGCTGAAACATGCTGGAGTTCAAATTTAATATTAAGAATTTTCCAGATATTGCCAGCATTGTCTAGGAAGCAAAACACACCCCGGAATAAATATAAAATGCAGATGTCATATTTAGCACAGTATTTGAAGCCCTGGCAGACTAACGACCCACCTCATCATCATTCCCACATGAAGTACAGACTGCTCTTCTAAAACCTGTGTCCTCGATCTGCCTGGGCTGTCTAACTTTCTCTCCAAGGATACGCTTTTTTCTATGCAACGTATTGTAATCTTCTGGAGGATAATGAATGCTATTGTCTATTCATTCATTCATTCAATCAATCATCCAACCATTCAACAGACATTTATTGACTCAAAATGTCTATTTACCAGGCACTTTCTAAGCACCAAGGATGCAAAGATAAATAGGGCGCCCCAACCCCACCATGTGATTTCCACATGTAGGCCAGGGAACTATTCCTTTCAACAAACATGGGAGGGAAACGGAGAGGGAGAGAGTGGAACTAAAAAAAAATGTTGTAATTGTCAACTTGTCCTAAAAGAATGACCACACAAATGGTCTCATATGCACAGAAAGTGGAAAAAATGTCTTGACCTTCTATTTAAAAATTATAAAAAAAGTGATATGTGGCTTCTTCCTGGCCCTCCTCCTTCTTTTCAGCATCTTTTACAAAACCTCACAGTCTAATTGTATTTCAGTGTCCCTTTCTGAGGGGTGATCTATCTTCTGAAATCCCTTTTACTTCCTCCAGCCACCTGATCCTTTGCCAATCCCATATTTCATCAGCAAAGTCATTTGGGGTGAAAACCAGCTTGATTAAATTAAATTTTCAGACTTGAATCATGGTTATAACCCTCATTTTTGTTTGTTTGTTTTTTTCCTAAAAGTCCTGTATATATTTTTTCATTGCAAAGCGTCGTATGTGTGTGAGCATGTGACAGCAAGTGCACCAGTGGATGGGAAGATGAGCCAGTGACATTTTCTGGGCTTGTATCATGTGGATATGTTAGTCAACTCAAAAAATGGATTCCACGGATCCTCATAATGGCCCTATAACATAGCCCCCTAATTTTGGAGATGTGAGAAATGAGGTTCATAGAGGTGAAATGGCAATAAGGAAAATGTATGTACCAGAATTGATGGTTTTGAACTGTGGTGTTGGAAAAGACTCTTGAGAGTCCCTTGGACTGCAAGGAGATCAACCCTGAATATTCATTGGAAGAACTGATGCTGAAACCAAAGCTTAAATACTTTGGCCATCTGTTGCGAAGAGCTGACTCATTGGAAAAGACCCTGATGCTGGGAAAGTCTGAGGAGCAGGAGAAGAAGGGGACGAGAGGATGAGATGGTTGGATGGCATCACGGACTCAGTGGACATGAGTCTGAGCAAACTCTGGGAGATCGTGAAGGACAGGGAAGCCTGGTGTGCTGCAGCCCATGGGGTCAAAAAGAGTCCACCACGATGTATAGACTGAACAACAACAACACCAGGCAGATACAAACAATGAAAATAATGTTAAGGTTAAAGAGACCATCAGATGAACTAGGGAAAGATACTTTGAATTAATGAGTGGAGCAGAGGGGATCAGAAATTACTGGGAAGGACATTTAGTTCGTGGGATTCAGAGTTCTATTTTGGTTAGGACTAGTTTTTGTCTTATGTTGCTGTTCTTGTGTTTCCTTTCCCTTGGATTTTTCTATTTGCTGCTTTAACAGTTCCGTAGCCCAGATACATATACTTAGCACCCTGAGCTTCACACACTGCCTCTGCCTGGAACTTCCCTGCTCTGTGTCCGTGACAAGGATTTCCACCTGGATGTCCCACAAGCGTGACAGACTCACACCTGAGCTCGCCTTCCTCTCCATCTCCTGCTACTTGCTTCCCAAAGCTCACCATCCATCCAGTCTCTCGAGCCCTGGCTGTGTAGCGATCCTTGGATCCTACCTGCCCTTTCCCTTCTGCCTTCGCCTGCAGTCCTCTGATTCTGTGGATTGTACAATGTGTTCCTTTCTGCGCCCATCCCCTCGCCTCTATTCCTCTGGCACTCTTCTTGCTCAGGTCCACATGGCTACCACTCAGCCCTTGGCAGCAGCATCCCTGGCCTCATCGCATCCAGGGAGAGGCTATTTAATGACCAACCCTTTTGTTTTGTTAAATGCATCTTCCATCTGATGAAATCAACTTAGATTGGTTTCCCCAGAAGCAGACACTGACAGGAGGATTCCCATGCAGATAACTTGCAAGAACATGTTCCCAGGAGAAACTGGTAAAAGAACCAGGAAAACAGAAGAGCAAGAGGAAAGAAGACAAGAGGGGTGCAAGTCAGGTCAAGTCTTCAACCTGATCTTGCAGGAAACTGGAGTATGAGGGATGCTCCAGAGCTTGTCCCAACTCAACTAAAGGAGCTGGCTTCGATGTCTTACATCAGTCAGTCTTGGGCTAAAACCCACCGAAGGGAGATGCAATTCTCAGGTCTATATCTGCAGGCAGTGAGCTCCAGCAGCCCCAGGGCTGCGAGCTGTGGGTGCAGGCCAATAGAAGCAAAAGCACGATGGATGCAGGAATCAAGGGGAGGGGCTCCTAGTAACAGGCTGGGGCTTCCCAGGGTATGTGAGGGCAGCACCAAAAATACCACTAGAGAAAATTTTCCAGTTTTAAAGAAAAAGGATAACTAATATTTTTTGAGTACTTCCCATATTCACAACCACTCTGCAAGTGAGCACCATTTTCCTTCTATTATTGTCACAGGACAGAAGTTGTGTTAGTTGATTTAGTGGCTCCGGAATTTCTCAAATGGAAGGATTATTCCTTACTTTCCAAGGTGAAATAGTAAGGGCTTGGATGTCCAAGAACAAACAGAAAGAGTAGCTCATCAGGTCTTGGGAAGACCATGCCACATGGATACAAGATATGCCATCTAAGCCCATATCCACGTGGATTCTGTGTGAACTACTGGGTGAATGCTGTTTGAGAATGGGGGTAATTTTAAAATCTCACACATTCACAGGCCTGGGTACTTAGTCTCACCTCTGAAATTAGCTGTGAAGTGTGAAAGAAGCTCGTTTGCTGGTTTGGCAGCATGAGGTCTGATATGTTACCTTATTATGTCAATCACTAGATAATTTTAGGAGACACATTAATAGCATTTAAACAGAAATTTGGGGTAATTAATGAATAAATGAGAACTAGAGGTGGAAAAAAAGTTTTCCTTTTCTGGGCTTCCTTTTCCAACCTTTCTCAGGCTACCACCATAAAAAGTCCATTTCTTAAGAAATCCATTTGCAGAGCTTGTTCTTGATATTCAATATGCAGAATGTCCTTTTAACTCCCTACATACATTCATGTTGATTTAAAAATACATTCAATACAGTATATTTAGTAAAAACAAAAGCCTATCAGGGACTTTCCTGGTGGTCCCCGGTTAAGACTTCACCTTCTACGGCAGGGAGTATGGGTCCGATCCCAGGTTAGACAATTAATATCCCACATGCCTCGACAGCCAGAAAACCAAAAACATAAAACCAAAGCAACATTGTGACAAACTCAATAAAGATTTTAAAAATGGTCCACATAAAGAAAAATACTTAAAACAAAAGCCTATCAGATAAAGAAATATCATTGACCTTTCATTCATTCATTTACTCTATGTCATTCATTCATTAAACAGATGCTATTGAACACAGGGACAAGACTGCACTGGGCCCTTAGGGTAAATAAAAGATTGTATTTTCATGAAGCTTACAGTTTAGGAAAGGAGGGAAATTAAAACCTGCAGGCAAACATCCACCAAATCTAATATTGAAAGTGATCCAGAGAGATAGAAAAATGGTGGTGCTCACATGGTGTTCAGAGAAAGGGAGAGATTGCTTCCATGTCGTCACCCAGTGGTCCTAATCGTCTGTGACCAGCATTAACCCCACCTGTGCTCAGTCCCAATGGCACAAGGAGGAGAAAAACACAGGTTTACCCATAGGAAGGCCTCAAGCCGCCCCGACCGTCCTGCTTGTTCCATCAGCTCTTGTTCAGGCTACCACCAACCTCCTCCTTGCCCCGCCCCAGAGCCTTTCCTGATTCTCATCTTCGTGGTCACCGTCACGTGATTCCCGCCCCCGCCCCCGCCCCCGCCTCCGCCTCCGCCCCCGCCCGCAGGAAGCTGGTCTTTCTTCAGTGTTTCCTGACTCCAGCCCCACCCTACTCTCTGTCCTATAGGTTCTCCCCAAATTACCCTCCCTTGATAATGCCTACAGGTAAGGGTCCCTTGGACCTTCCTTGCTTCTCAGGAAAGAGAAATCTCTAAGATCATACAAAATCCTGCCGTATCCTAGGATCATTTGTTTTATTAGTAGCAATAATATTAATCGTTTTGTAGCACAGTCAGTATAACAAAATATGACTAGAGACCCTGATGGGTTGCCTTACGATTTGAAGACGTGGGGTACACGGAGCCATTACTTCCCTCCTGAAGCTCAGGTGTACACACGAAAGCAGATTCTAAGGGTGCTTGAACGTAAGGGTGTTTCAAGGGGGACAATACATAAAACTGGATAGGGTTGGATGACTCCGATTCACTCCCCTGAGCTACAGAAGTTAACATTCCACCAAGGATTCAAGGAGATGGTGTGAATTTGTGATCCTGGAAGCGTAGGAAAAGCAGTGTCTTAAGCTGAGCAGGGGCCTTCCCAGGTGGCACTAGTGGGAAAGAACCCACCTACCAATGCAGGAGACAGAAGAGACATGGGTTCCATTTCTGGGTCAGGAAGATCCCCCGGAGGAGGGCATGGCAACCCACTCCAGTATTCTGGCCTGGAGAATCCCATGGATAGAGGAGCCTAGCAAGCTGCAGTCCATAGGGTCACACAGAGTAGAACATGACCGAAGTGACTTAGCACGCATGCACACAATGTGAGTGGAGTTGAAATACTACACTTGCCTTGACAGGTAGTAAAAGGAGGGATAGAAAGGTTCAGGGAAGTGGGCAGGCTGCAACTGATTCACCATTTCTACACAGGAGCAGAGCCATCAAATGCTTCTCAGGAAGGCTCAGAGGCCAAACCATTTACTGCAGACATAAAGGGTGCTCTGTTGAGTCAGCACCAGCATCATGTAAAGTGTTGGATCTCCCCTGTGGGCCAGGGTTCATGCAGAAGAGGCAGTGAAAGAGCTTGGCTTGCAGGTATAGCAACAGGGGTGGTAGGACCCTACACCAATGGAAGCTGGGGGAAGAACTTAACTGCCAGAAACCAGGGGGGTGCAAGTACTGTGACTGTCGGGCTGACACACAAGAACTATGGAGATGCTTAATTCAACACAGCATCCTTACAGGCAAAGCAGATGAGTAGGGGATGAGGGTAATACTCAGCTGGTACCAGCAGGAGAAATCAAGGATGAGTGACCACCATCATGCTGCCCGAGGATGAGTAGTTTGTCCTACTGACTTCCTCCTCCTGGTTGCCCCTAAGGATGAGAAGCCCATCAGGATCCTGGAGGATCGATTTCCCCAAACACATATGGAGAAGTGGATCTGAACAGGGCAAGGAGGGGGCTGTAGTAGACATGCAGACGCAGCATCCAGGTGCTTTTCCCAATAAGAACTTGCTGTCAGTTACAGGGAGTGTGGTTAGCATACAACCCCAGTATTTGGCTCCTGTAGTATTCCCAGGTGGCACTAGTGGTAAAGAACCCACCTGCCAATGCAGGAGACGTAAGAGACCTGGGTCAGGAAGATTCCCCTGGGGGAGGGCATGGCAGCCTACTCCAGTATTCTTGCCTGGAAAATCCCATGGACAGAGGAGCCTGGCGGGCTACAGTCCATAGGGTAGCAAAGAGTTGGACATGACTGAAGTGATTTAGCACACAGTATTTGACTGCGATGTCTCACCTGTGCCTTTCCTGGTGCAAGTTTGAAGGAAACAATCCCATTATTACCAGTCCTTGTGATTCCTCTAAAGCTTCCCCACACCTTCATAGTCCCCTTAAGAAAACCTCATTGTACTATCTTGAGACTTGACTCTACTTGTCCAATGATCAGCAACACGGGAACATCCATGGCATGCGTGCATGCTCAGTTGTGTCTGACTCTTTGCGAACCCATGGACTGTAGCCCACCAGGCTCCTCTGTCCATGGGATCTCCCAGGCAAAAATACTGGAGCGGGTTGCCATTCTTACTCCAAGGGATCTTCCCGACATAGGGATCAAATCTGCGTCTCTTGCCTCTCTTGCATTGGCAGACAGATTCTTTACCAGTGCACCACCTGGGAAGCCCATACCCCTGGAGACACCCCTAAATAAATGATTTGGGAGCAGCAGGCACATTTGAAGGTTCTGCCCTATTTAACAAGTCAGCATAAAACCAGTAATACTCAGATTACAAACAGAAACAGATGCGTAATATGGATCCTGCTTGGAGTTTTCTGGGAGGTTTTTGCATGTCTTCATCAGCCCATAGATGGGGTGTTTCGTTCTCACTCCAAGCTGCTGACTGCCTGTCTTAGATGTTATCCACTGAACGTGGCACTGACCGGCCCTCATCAGTCAGCCTGGAGTCACCCTCTTTTCAACACTGCAGATTCTGCCAGCCTCCAGAAAGCATTTGTTCTCCGGGGGCTTCCAAAAATATTGACAGTTCTTGGAAGAGATTCAACACTAATTTGGGGACTTTCTCTTTTTCTTTGCCATGGTGACAGCTTTCCTGACAGCATGAGGCCAAGCATGTCTGCTGTTGAAATGGTGATTAAAAAAAAAAAAAAAAGATGATGATCTCATCGTGGTGGTTCTGTCTGGGTGGGTATGAGTGGCAGAGATGTTGCCCATGCCAGGATGTGTAATGAGCTCTCAAGAGGACGATGAGCTCATCAGATTGCTAGCATGACTGGGGTCTCGGGCTTGGGCTGCCTTCTGTGTCCCCATGGCATCTGGGTTCTTGCATATGGACACCTTTGCTTCTGAAAATGGCACAGCTGGCATTTATTTTCCAGCTGGCCATTGGAAGCTCCTCCCTGTGGTAAGCTATTTGAGTAGATGCCTTCGTCTTAAGCTCCACTGATTTGTCATCCTTCAAATGTGCCCTTCACTCAACTGTCTCTTAGACTTTTAACTCTTCCCTTCACCTGGAATGCCTGTTTCTACATATGCAAATTCTGTGTGCGCTCAGTCGTGTCCAACTCTTTGCGGCCCCACGGACTATAGCCCACCAGGTTCCTCTGTCCCTGGGATTTCCCAATCAAGAATACTCGAGTCGGTTGCTATTTCCTTCTCCAGGGGGTCTTCCCAACATAGAGATAGAAACCAGGTCTCTCGAGTCTCCTGCATTGTCAGGTGGATTCTTTACCATTGTGCCGCCTGGGAAGCCCTAGGTCTAGCTCTAATTACGATTGTTATTATCCCCATGAAGTCTTCCACCCATCTCCCATGTCCTGGTTAAGCAGTTCCTTTAAATGACATCCATAACATTAGGCATCTATAGTAACTAAGAAATAATATTTGTGTAGCATTTCACAGCTTTCTAAGCACTTTATACACACATTGTTTAATCCTTACAACTTATGACATTATTTTATTAGTTGTTGCAAGACTTACTTACAGTGGCAGTCACGAGCATTATCCATTCAAAACTCCCACTTCTTCTCTTGGCCATAATATCGCTGGACTTCCCTGCCCTTGTGGCGTTCAGTGCAACCATGTGACTTGCTTTGGCCAAGAAAGCAAAACTGGGAGGTGATTTCTGAGCTAAAGCTTGAAAAACCAAGATTCAGCTTGCCACTCTCTTTTTCTCTTTAGCGTATCAAATGGTGATATTTGAAGTTGTAGCTATTCTAACAGCCTGGGACTTATTTATTTATTTGGCCACATTGAGTGGCATGCAGGATGTAATGAACTCCTACCCACTGCAGAGCACAGAGTCTTAACCACTGGACCACCAGGGAAGTCCCATAAAGCCTGGATTTCCTGCTAGGTGTTGATGCTTCAAGACTGGTAAGAGTTGGTTCAGCCTTCCCGATACTAATGTGCGTTAAGTCGCTTCAGCCGTGTCCGACTCTTTGCGACTCCGTGGACTGTAGCCCACCAGGCTCCTCTGTCCATGGGATTCTCCAGACAAGAAAATTGGAGTGGGTTGCCATGCTGTCCTCCAGGGGAATCTTCCCGACCCAGGGATCAAATCCGCATCTCTTGTCTCCTGAATTGGCAGGTGGGCTCTTTATCACTAATGCCAGCTGGGAAGCCCTCCGAAAATACTGCAATACTAATGGCCTAGTGCAAAGTGGCTAGTGCTGGTGTTAGTGCATTAGTAGGGCTAGGATATAGGTTACTATGACAAAAATGAAATCATCTCCATCATGAAAATATTGTAAAACTAACGTAAGGAGGTGGGACTAAGACCCTACCTTTGTCTGAAAAGTTCATGGGGAAAGTTATATTTAAACTGACACTGGAAGGATAAATATAATCCAGGCTAAAAAGTAGGAGTAGACTGTTTGGAGGAGTGTGCGAAAGGTTAGGAAGCAGGATAAAAGCTTAAAAAGAAAAAGAGATGGAGTAAACAAATGGCCTCCCCAAGAGATGAGGGTGAAAGATAGCCCTGTGGTGTCTTATTATAAGTACTTATTTTTATTATTGATGGCACAAAGCAAGCACACACAAATAATTGTTCCCATGTCTCTCTTCACATGTGCAACTCTATGTTATTTTTCGAGGTCAAAGATGAGGAATATTTTTATATTCTCTATATGCGTGTTGTGTAAGGCGACCTGGCTGTCTTTTCCCCAATGTCTACCTCTTACTTTGGAAAAGATGTGGCTTCTGTAGTCAGTATCCTGATTTTCAACTGTCAATGGCCCCCACCTTCTTCAGGAGGAAGTTCAAACTCTGAAGAGGAATTTAAGGTGATTTCTGATCTGTTCCCGAGCTACTTTCCCAGGATTGAATGCACTGCTGCTGCTGCTGCTGCTAAGTCACTTCAGTCGTGTCCAACTCTGTGCGACCCCATAGACGGCAGCCCACAAAACAGTACGTCCTAAACTTTCAAGTGCCTGAGCCTTGTTGATCATTCCCACTACCTTGAAGACACTGTCCCTAAAATCATACCATTTTTCGGGGTTCCACTTAAGTGTCATCACCTAGGTGAAATCAAATTCTTCCCTGACTTGCTGCCCTTCTTAGAGTAACTCCCCTTCCTATCTGTTGTTTCTTCTACTTTTTTTTTTAAAGATTTTTTTTATACGGATCATTTTTAAATCTTTATCAAATTTTTAAAAATATCGCTTCTGTTTTTATGTTTTGATTTTTTGGCCACCAGGTACGTAGGATCTTAGCTTCCTGAACAGGGATCGAACTTACATGCCTATGCTGGAAGGCAAAATCTTAACAGCTGGGCAGCCACAGAATCCCTCCTCTAGTTGTTTTTAAGAGGGTTGTTTTTTTCTCTTTGGTTTTTGGTAGTTTTACTGTGATGTGCTTAGGTGTAATTTTCCTTTTATTTATGCTGCTTGAGGTTTATAAGGATTCTTAAATCTCCAGCTTAATGTCTTTCATCAGGCTTCCCAGGTGGCGCTAGGGGTGAAGAATCCACCTGCCAATATACGAGACACAAGAGATGTTGGTTCAAGCCCTGGGTTGGAAGGATCTTCTGGAGCAGGAAATCACAATCCTCTCCAGTATTCTTTCTTGGAAAATCCAATAGTCAGAGGAGCCTGCTGAACTACAGTCCACGGGGCCGTCAAGAGCCTGACACGACTGAGCACTTGAGCACTATGGGATTTACTTCCCCAACCAGGGATTGAACTTGGACCCCCTGCATTGGGAGCATGGAATCATAGCCACTGGACCACCAGGGAAGACCCCCATCCATTGCTTTTTAAAAATCACTTCAATATAGATGAAGACTGGACAGTGTTGCATCCTGCCTTTAAACCCTAACATTTAAAAAGAACCATTTTCCATGACTTTTCAAATTCTTTCTAAAACTAAGTTTGACATCTATCATTTATTGTCATTTCTCTGTTGGATATGAGATGCCTTAAAAAAAATGCCAGTGTTATAAATAGGGCTGTGATGGACATCTTTATGTGTTGTCTGAGACGTCTTTATGTGCTTCTGATTATTTCCTAGGGTGATTAAATGGTCAGAATTAGAAACTTGAGGTCATAGGGCAGAAACACATTTATATTCTTGCCACATCTTGAAAATGTCCCCTCCAAACATGTTTACACGGCTACTGGCAGCAGGGAAGCGGCAGGGTGATGGGTTTTGAAGGGGAAATCAAAGGCGTGCCGGGCTTTCCCTGTCCTGGGAGAATGACATCATTCCTCCGGGTCTCTGCCAAAAACAAGCCACTGTTGGATGGACTGTGAATCGTGACTGCTTTCCAAGCCAACAAAAAGCTCTCCGAAAGTGGGATTTTACATTTTTTTCAAGTGAGTGGGAGGCCAGCTGGCTCTGGATCTGAGCTTAGATGGAGGAAGGCTTGCGCTGAGCTACAAAGGTTTTATTTCTTTTTTTGAAAAATTAAAAAAAAAAAAAAACACGAGAAAGACACATGAGGGTTTTCTCTTTACATCTAAAATCTTCAATCAAACCAGGAATGCATTTATTAATAGCACTAAGGGTGGTTTCTGAACTGGATTCATATCCTGACTTGTTAGCTGGATGATCCAGAATGTTATTTCACTTCTGTGATTGTTTCCTTCCGTGTGTGTGTGTGTGTGTGTGTGTGTGTGTGTTAGTCGCTCGGTCATGTCTGACCCTTTGCAATCCCATGGACTGTAGCCCACCAGGCTCCTTTGTCTATAGAGTTTTCCAGGCAAGAATACTGGAGGGGGTTGCCATGCTCTCCTCTGGGGATCTTCCCAACCCAGGGATCGAACCCGAATGTCTTGTGTCTCCTGCGTTAGCAGGCAAATTTTTACCATTGGGCCACCTGGGAAGCCCCTTCCTTTCTTGTACAGTGAGGTAAATATCGCCCACCTCTAGGTGTTGCCAAAGCTTTAGTAACAATATCTTCCACCCAATTCTTCCCCACCCGCCCTGAGTTCCAGACCCCATCTGCCTATGCAACACCCCCCACCTTGGGTAACCAATAGGCTTTTGCAGCTTAGCATGTTCAAGGCTGACTCCCCAGTCCTTCACCGCCCCCAGATGAGGACAACTTCCTCCCAGTCTGCCAGACCTCTGTACAAGTCCACTCGTCCTTGCAATTTCTCAGACAAACACTTCAGAACCACCCTTGATGCCTCTCTCTTTCAAAAAGCACACACTCCTTCTGCAAGCCCTCAACATATATGCTGAACCCCGTTTACTTCTCCCCACTTTCACCACCAGCCCCTAATCCCAGCCAGCACCGTCTCTCTCTGCCTTGTCACCACCACTTCTAGCAGGTCCCTGGCTTCACCTGTTGCCCCCACAAGCAGCCAGAGTGGGGCTCTGGAAAATCTGACACAGAGCACCCACCGTTCCGTGTTCTTGCCCATCCACCCCGGTCTCACTGGGGATGAAAACACAGTGGACAGAGCCCTGGAGCTGCTGTGTCACCCGGGTCCACTGACCCCTGCCTGCACGTCCATCACTCTCTCCAGACACGTGACCTCCAGGTCACCCTTCCAAGGAGTTCAGCTCTTTCCCACCACGGAGCCTTCATGTTTTTTGCTAAATCGACTTGGTACCCTCTTCCACTAAGAAGTCCATTCTGAGTCTGACAACTCAGCGAGCTATATGCTTAAATGACCTCACCATTTAACATCTCAGTCTGTGCGGAACTCTGTCCTTCTCTCCTGTTGGTTTCTCTCCATGCCTCTTACACCATATTTTTGCCCTCCTCATTTATTTGTCTGTTAATTTTTTTCTATCTCCCTTCAGTAGAATGTAAACTCTATAAGGATGGAGATTTCTGTCCCTTTTGTTTATTACTGTATCCTCAACCCAGAACGTAGCACATGCTCAACTGATATTTGCTACAATAAAATGAAAGGCATACAAGATGCTTCACTAAGGTTATTTATTATTATTTTCATCTTTACAGTATCATGTTAGCCTTACTTAACCAAATATGTCTTGAAAAGGATATGCTGGTGAGCTTAATTTTCTGGTTTATTGTGAATTAAGTCATTTTTGATGAAACAGTACATTTTACATTGCATTTTTAAGAATAATCTTTTCCTAAAAGTAAGGATTGATTAAAATGGTTCTTACTTGCTTACTTAACACTCAAAGCTTTACTCAGCCATAGAAAAGAATGAAATAATGCTATCTGCAGCAACATGGATGGACCTAGACATTAGGTCCATCCTAATTTGTCTGACTAAATGAAGTTAGACAAAGACAAATATATGATATCACTTATATGTGGAATCTAAAAAAAAGTGATACAGATGAAATTATTCCCAAAACAGAAACAGACTCACAGACAGAAACAACACATTTATCATTACCAAAGGGGAAAAACTGGGGGGGTGGGGCGGTGGAGGGAAGGGATAAATTAGGAGGCTGGGGATTAACATACACATACTGCTGCTAAGTCACTTCAGTCGTGTCCGACTCTGTGCGACCCCATAGACGGCAGCCCACCAGGCTCCCCTGCCCCTGGGATTCTCCAGGCAAGAACACTGGAGTGGGTCATACACATACTACTACATATAAAACAGGTAACCAACCAAAACCTATTGTACAGCACAGGGAACTTTTCTCCATATTCTGTAATGACCTACATGGGAAAAGAATTTGAAAAAGAATAAATACATGGATATGTATAACCGAATCACTGCCATATGCCTGAAACTACCACAACATTGTTAATCAACCATATTATAATACAAAATAAAAATATTATGGGTACATGTATATGTAAGGTTGAGTCCCTTTGCTGTTCACCTGAAACTATCACAACACTGGTCTGTTAATCAGCTGTACCCCAATACAAAATATAAAAGTTTTTTAAAAATTAAAAAAAAAACAACCACTCATAGCTGATGGATGGCCTTCATCAGTTCTGATGAGCAAACAGTGGCAACCCTTGTCTGCAAGCATAACTCTGCCTCTCTCCTCTCTGGAGTTCCAGCAAAATCTTATGGAAAGACAGAATAATGAGGAAGAAAATGAAAGAGCACTGCTCACTGGCCTTCTGAAAAGTCTCACTTCTGCCTTTTGATACAGGCAGGAGCTGGCAGTGTTCCTGTTTGTGCTGTGATGGTCGGCCTCCTCTCCAATTGTGTTCATGGCGGAGCCCGTGTACTGAGGAGGTATCCATGCCCAGTCTGAATCCTGGCTCTTCTGCCCATTAGCTGTGGGTTCCCAGTTATGTAACATGACTCTCTGCCCAGTCTGTTTATCTGTAGAATAGGACCTTGTAGAATAGATCCACAGGTTAAAGGCGAGGTTTGAAAACTCCTTGCCAATGCTTAGTGGGTAGCTGGCCCTCGGGAGATTGTTAGCCACAATCTTTTGGGGGGCTTCCCAAGTGGCTCAGTGGTAAAGAATTCACCTGTGAAGCAGGAGATGTGGGTTCCATCCCTGATGTGGGAAGATTCCCTGGAGAAGGAAATAGCAACCCACTCCTGTATTCTGGCCTGGGAAATTCCACGGACAGAGGAGCCTGGTGCGCCACAGTCCATGGGAGTCACAAAGAGTTGGACATGACTTAGGAATTAAACAACAATTCAAACAGACTTTTGGACCAGCAGAGTCCCTCATTTATCCCCTGTGCTACGAGGGGTGGATGGCACCATATAGGAGATAAGAATCGGCTCCATCTCTCTCTCTGCAAATTTCTCATCTCTCAAAGCAGGACCATCTCGAAAAGGACTGTCCTGGGAATCTAGACTCTGAGACCGGGATGTTGGTGGTGTCTGGAGGGATGTGAATGGTCCTGAAGGACAGATTAAGAAACTCTTCACCCACCTGGAGGCAAGGACTCAGATCACAGGCCTGCCGCACAGACCTGGCCACAGATGGGACAAGCAGAAAGGTTTTCCTGTCCAGACTCACCCCAAACTTTTCTCAGGCCAGTTCCCTGCTGTGACAACAGAAAAGCAGGTTTCTGCTGCATGATTGAGGGAAATGAAAGAGGAAGAACTAGCTCATTTACTATTAAAATGTGTCTCAGTGAATGGCCTGCTCAGCCTGACTGATTAATCAGTCAGGAAGTTCCAAGCAAGGTGACACGGTTTTAGAAGACTTTTTATATTACTTCTCACATTTCAATATAAAAATAACCTTAGCTGTTGAGTTTTGTGTGAAGTGGGAGTCAGTTTCACTTTTTTCCATACAGATGTGTGCTTGATCCAGTGCCATTTATTGAAGAAGCCATCCTTTTCCTATTGCTCTGTCTCTTCTTTTGTTGGAGATCAAGTGTCCATATGCGGTAGCCCTGTCCCTGGACTCTATTCAGTTCCAATACTGCACTGTTTTAATTATTAAATATTTCACATACATTGCTCTTCTCTATCATCAAAATAATCACCACCTCCATTATCCCACCACCACCATCACCATCATCATTAACATCATCAACACAATTACCATCGCCATCATCATCATTTTCATCATCTTGATCACTGTTACTGGAGTGCTTACTACGTGCCGTAGCTTCACATGCATTTAATCCTCACAGCAGCTCTATGTGATCTGCATGATTATAAACCTTATTTTACAGATGAAGAAATGGAGGTTTGAAGTGGGTGGGTACCATTCCCAACATTTCACATCTAGTAAGTGGCTGAGCAGGAATTGGTCCCATCTTCATGGGAACCCTAGTCTACCAGGGCTCTCTATTTCCCCAGAGTGCTTCCCTCAGCTATCAATACAATTTTCCTATCAATTATAAGCCTCCTCTGTATCCTAGAGATGGCTGTTTCAGGTCATGGGACAGATGGAACTGACCTGAGTTTGCTCCAGTTGATTAACAGCTGAATAAGTCAATTTCATCTCAAATGGGATTTTAAACTCTTATAGAATTTTTGTTGTTTGGTCACTAAGTCATGTCCGACTCTTAGCAACCCCATGGACTGCAGAATGCCAGACTCCTCTGTCCTTCATTATCTCCTGGAGCTGGCTCAAATTCATGTCCATTGAGTTGGTGACACTATCCAACCATCTCATCATCTGTTGTCCCCTTCTCCTTTTGCCTTCCATTTTTCCCAGCATCAGGGTTTTTTCCAATGAGTCGGCTCTTTGCATTAGATGGCTGAAGTATTGGAGCTTCAGCATCAGGTCTTCCAATGAATATTGAGGGTTTATTTCCTTTAGGATGGACTGGTTGGATCTCCTTGCAGTCCTAGGAACTCTCAAGAGTCTTCTCCAACACCACAATTCAAAAGCATCTGTTTTTCCGTGCTCAGCCTTCTTTATGGTCCAGCTCTTACGTCTGTACATGACTACTGGAAAAACCATACCTTTGACTCTTTGGACCTTTGTCAGCCAAGTGATGTCTTTGATTTTTAATACACTGTCTAGGTTTGTCATAGCTTTCCAAAGACAGATTGGCCTGGGGAGGAGTTCACAATCCAGGTGAGGATAACCAATGATTGAGCTGCTTGAAGACCTATATGCTATGCTATGCTAAGTCGCATCAGTCATGTCCGACTCTGTGCGACCCCATAGACGGAAGCCCACCAGGCTCCCCCGTCCCTGGGATTCTCCAGGCAAGAACACTGGAGTGGGTTGCCATTTCCTTCTCCAATGCATGAAAGTGAAGAGTGAAAGTGAACTCGCTCAGTCGTGTCTGACTCTTAGCAATGACCCCATGGACTACAGCCTACCAGGCTCCTCCATCCATGGGATTTTCCAGGCAAGAGTACTGGAGTGGGGTGCCATTGCCTACTCCAGAAGACCTATATAGAAGCTCTATATAGAGGTTCTCACTGAGCTACCCCGTTTTCTGCCTCACCCCCAGTTCCTCTCCCATCCAGCATGGTGGGTGGGGTGGGTTCATGGCAGGTTAGACCCAGCATTTTACACAGGGCAGTGTTTCCATGGTGCCAGGGAGTTGCCTTGATCCTATCCCATTAGCAGAACTCACAGTTGATCTATTCAGTTCCTGGAGATGCCACAGGCTCTGTGCAAGGGGTGACCTGGAGACAGAGCAATGCCAGTTAGGAACAACTGGCTCCAGAAGCCTGGAGCCATGAGAGTTGAGAGGCAGTAGGGCCTGAAGGATAGTACAGCTGAGGGGAGCAGAGTGATGGAAGGGCACTGGGGACCAGGAGGACTTCACCTTCCCTGACCCCAGGATTCTGCTGATGCCTAATGCAGCCCTGCTGATATTTCTGCTGAGTTCCCATTCTTGTCTGAAGTCAGGAGCCGAGGGGGTGCTAACTGCATTCAGGTAACATTTCCGAAGGTAATTTCACGCCTGGCCTGGGCACTGATGAGGCACTATTAGTCTGGGGACACTTTCACACCACTTCATTGTGCCAGCTTAGCAACCTGGCTAATTAACAGGGGAAAAAAGCATAAGGGGCTGATTTAAAGAGACATGGTAATGAAACAGTGCTCACTGCAAATGTTTGGATACAAGGAGAGGATTTGGGATTGTTTTTATGTCAATGGAGGTAAAGCTATGAGCTTGTCACTACACACATACAGAGTTTCGTCTGTTTTCATTATAAATCAGTGCAGCATAGTACAAAAGGAATGTGTATAGTGGCAAGTGCATGGATTTGAAACATTAGATCTGAGTTTCAAACCGGACTCAGAGGCAGTGACCATTTTCAAAACAAAGGTGGAGACACAAGTTTGGACAAATGATCTGACTGGAAGAGAGAGTGTTTGAAACCTCATGGAATCTGAAAGAATGAAAACCTATGAGCACATTCAATCCTTTGAGGAATGAGGAGGGGGACAGAATGCAGTGATTCAAACCTGAGCTATGCTGCTTACTGTCACGTTCTTGAGTGCATTCCTTAACCAACCCAGACTCAATTTTCTTCTCTGTAAAATGGGGCCATGAAGTACGTAGAAGTGTGTAGGAACTCCTACAAACCTACAAGGCTTCTTAAAGACAGCTAACCTGGCAGAAGAAAATTCCATACGTGACTTGCCCCCTGGACCTGGGCAGACCATGTCTGTACAGCAAGATCGGGCAGCCTGCCCAAGAATGTGGCTGAACAAAGATGACCCTTTGCGGCTCAGGACTTCTGAATGAAAAAGATGGAGTTATCTTCATTTTTTAAAGAAGAAAACCAGGGTTCAGAGTCCCTAATAACTGACTGAGTTCAAGCTGTTGGACTACAGCCGTGGAGAAAGTTAGCCAGCTGTGGTTCAGCTTGGTCCCCTAGGGATTGGTGCCATCTGCCAGATTTGGTGGAGACTTCTAGTCTTTATTTTATAGAAGAACTCTGATTTTAGCTGGAAGATTGTCACGCAGAACAAAGACTCCATTTCTGGTTTGCCTTGGATCTCAGAGTCACCATTAACTAAGTCTTGGCCAGTGAGAAGTTGATGCAGGTAGGAACTCCAGGAAAGTTTCTTAAAGACAGCTAATTGTGAAAACGTATTTTTTTCCTTTGTCCAGCTAGACCATGGATGTGATGGTTGGACCTCCAGAATCCTTATCAGGCACTATGTATGTGCGCTTATTTGCTCAATCTTGTCTGACTCTGCGACGCCATGGATTGTAGCCCACCAGGATCCACTGTCCATGGGATTTTTCAGGCAAGAATCCTGGAGTGGGTTGTTATTTCCTTCTCCAGGGGACCTTCCTGACCCAGAGATTGAGCCCACGTCTCCTGTGTCTATGGCACTGTAGGAAGATTCTTTACTCACTGAGCCACTGGGGAAGCCCCGTCTGGGCTTGGAGTCAAGCCTAAATCCAGCGGCTGACCAAGCTCACATTAGCTGTGTGGCTTTGTGCAAGCCTCCCACCCCCTCTGAGCCTCAGTTCATTCATCTGTGGAACGGAGATTGCATGTTATTTTTACTTCATTAAATGCTGTTATGAGGAATAAGAAGATGCTCAGTATAAAAAGACCTAGTTTAATTTCACAGGGGCTCAGTCAACATTAGTTGAATTCACCATTGCTGAATTTGAGAGAATTTTATTGTATATATGTAATCTTATTATATTTATATAAAATTAAACAGTATAAAGGCATATGAAGTGTAATACAATATAAATATGTAAATGGGAAAGCATTAATCATGGGAAAGCACATTATAAAGCAGATCTTAGTGTGTATTTAGGTTTGTATTAGGAGAAGGCAATGGCACCCCACTCCAGTACTCTTGCCTGGAAAATCCCATGGAAGGAGGAGCCTGGTAGGCTGCAGTCCATGGGGTCGCTAGGAGTCGGACTCGACTGAGCGACTTCACTTTCACTTTTCACTTTCCTGCATTGGAGAAGGAAATGGCAACCCACTCCAGTGTTCTGGGTATCCCAACATATCTGGGCATGTTTAGGAAAGTGGTTAGTGGTTTTAAAAGGTCTTATCATGGGGTGGGGAAGAAAATAGGATGGAGCAGTGTGGTGGCCATCCCTGTAAGCCACTAAGTTTGGCAACTTGCTTGTGGCTTGTGGCTCAGACGATAAAGAAACTGCCTGCAATGCAGGGGACCCGGGTTTGATCCCTGAGTTGGGGAAGATCCCCTGGAGAAGGGCCTGGCAACCGTCTTCAGTATTCTTGCCTGGAGAATCACATGGACAGAGGAGCCTGGGACCTACAGTTTGTGGGGTTGCAAAGAGTTGGACATGACTGGGCGACTAACACACTTTGGAAGTCTCACAAGACTTGGCATATGGTCACAGTCATGGCTGTGATTTATTACAGCCAAAGGATACAAAACAAAGTCAGGAAAGGGAAGAGGCACACGGGGCGGAGCCTGGAGCTCAGCTGCAGCTTCCAGAACCTCTCCCAGTGGAACCACACAGGATGCACTTAATTCCTCCAGCAGCAAGTTGTGACAGGTTGTGCAACGTTGTCCACCAGGGATGCTCATTAGAGACTTAGGACTCAAGGTCTTCTTGTCTGCCTCTGCCTGGCATGTACCAAAATTCCAGACTCCCTGAAGGAAAGCAGTGTTCAGTACCCACCACACTGTCTGCAGGAACCATTTAACCTCTGGGAGCTCTCTTATCAGTTAGGGGATGGTGGAACCCTCTCAAAATCCAAGGACCTAGACGCCAGGCAACAGCCAATCTTATAATCTAAGGATAACAGTCTCAGGTCTTCTGTGTTAACTCTTTTCTCACAAGGAGCCTCTTGGGAGGGAATTTGTCCTGAGAGTAGGAGGGATTTGCTTGATGGGCTGTCCCAGAAATAGACTAACCTTTCGAGGAGGGAGGGTGGGTATAGAGTATAACATGGTGACTGTTGCCAATTCTGTCTTTAGCAGAGCCTTGGGAAACCAGATTAGTTCTAAGGAGAGAAAGGGCTTTGCACAATGCAGCCTACTTAAATAAAAAGCCTAGGAATTCAGGGGAGAAGGAAATGGCAACCCACTCCAGTATTCTTGCCTTGAGAATCCCAGGGACAGAGGAGCCTGGTGGGCTGCCGTCTATGGGGTCACACAGAGTTGGACATGACTGAAACGACTTAGCAGCAGCAGCGGAATTCAGGAGAAGAGGTTTGGGCAGAGCTTTGCCTGATGAAGGAGGGCAGCTCTGTTGGTTACCAGAGGCGAGATTATGTGAACAGTCTTGTGAATGAAAAATGTTGCTGCCATATCTGTAAACAAGGATGCTACAGCTATCAAGTCACTACAGCCAGCCCTGAGACTGCTAAAACCCTCAGCCACTGCAGCCATGCCAACAGTGCACCCTGAGGGGACTCAGGATGGAAAAGAACAGGGCACTGGCCCCAGATAGCTAAGACACACATCAAAGGAATGATTTCAATGAGCCCAGACTCTTACATATTCCCATTAACTTGAGATTGCTTCTTTAATGGTAATCTTTTGATGTTCTGACTACCTGGTTTTTGTTGCAAAACACCTTATCTATAAGCAGTCCCTCAGAGCTAAATGAGAAATTGTCTTCCAGGCTTGAAGTCCTCAGAAAGTCAGCTAAATAAAACAAAACATGATTCTCAACCTTTAGGTTGTGCATTTTCTTTTCAGTCAACAATCTTTAAACAAAAGAAGACCAGGGTTGTTTACAAGAAATGAGGCCAGAGTTATGTTACCAGAAAGAGTATGATCATCGCAAGGAGTCCAAATGAGGGTTTGGGGGAAGACTTCTCATGGTGGATTTCATTTTGCATGTCTGAGTGGAAGAGTGGAAGAGTGGAAGTGGAAGACTACCCCCTGCCTTGGCCTAAGAGGTGGAGCTTCCTCTTAGGGAGCCAATCAAGCCTCACAGAATCATTTTACAGTGATATGGAGCTTACCCTTTCCTCCAAGGCTCCCTGGTCAGTGGAGGTGACACAATTAAGATAGAAGAGGTTTGGAATTTGATCATTTCAATAGAGAGGTCTGGTACTTCCAAGGAAATGGGCAGTTGAGGCCGCGCTGGATAAAATGGTTCTGGCCAACAGTGACAACGTGTGGAGAGGTTTGTCCCCACATGACCAAACAGTTCTCCGGCACCAGCTGTCCTTCATATCAACCCGATTCTGATACTGTCTACCTGGAGAGAGCATCATATTCCATAAGTTAAGCCAGTGAGGAAACACTGGAGCCACCCCAGGGAACAGGACTGAGTTGCTGTGCGCCCAGCTAACGGGGAGCTCGGTGGGGCAGGTGGGCCACAGCTGGGTTCAGAGAGGTCCAAGCGCTGTGCACCCTTGGGAGCCCAAGGTGGACATGCTAAGATGGGAGACGGGCTAGTCCACTTGGCTTCTCCCACCCAAGGCTTTGGGACCGCTGGCAGCCATCTGGGAAAGGCCAAGACATGATTACTTTAGGGTTGCAAAAAATGATGCTTCCCATCTGGACATCGATGTACAAACCATGTCTAGTCCTCAAAGGATGACTTCCCATTCACAGCCCACCCCTCCACCAAGCCAGTCTTGCAACAATGCCTACCTTCTCAACTCCGCCAATCCACTTCCAACTGGCTATAAACTGGAATTTCCAGTGGTCCCCTCCTTCTGTTGCTGCTGCTGCTAAGTCACTTCAGTCATGTCCGACTCTGTACGACCCCATAGATGGCAGCCTACCAGGCTCTGCCGTCCCTGGGATTCTCCAGGCAAGAACACTGGAGTGGGTTGCCATTTCCTTCTCCAATGCAGGAAAGTGAAAAGTGAAAGTGAAGTCGCTCAGTCATGTCCAACTCTAGCGACCCCATGGACTGCAGCCCACCAGGCTCCTCCATCCATGGGATTTTCCAGGCAAAAGTACTGGAGTGGGTTGCCACTGCCTTCTCCCTAGGTTTGATTAATTTGCTAGAGCAGCTTACAGAACTCAGAGAAACATTTGACTTACTGTGCTGTGCTAAGTCGCTTCAGTTGTGTCTGACTCTTTGTGACCCTACAGACTAGAGCCTGCCAGACTCCTCTGTACATGGTGTAAGTGAGTGCAGAGAGAAAGAGAGCAAGCCAGGCAGTCAGGCAAGAAAAAGGAAATTTATTAGATGGAAAAGAGAGGGTGACTGGCTCTTAAGAACCAGCATTCTCCCTTTCTGATGGAGTCCTTCTTATGCCCCACCAATGAAAAATTCTCTGAAGGGATGGTCATGTAGCCGGAGGTCTGGAATCTGGTGGTCTTGCAGCTTTGAGAAGATAGGCGCCAGTGAGATAACAGGACGCCATTTGGGCAATTTGGTCAGTCTCACAGATCACTGTGATTTATTGTTTGTGAGGTTGACATATCGAGCCATCTTATCAATGAGACCCCATGTGGGCCCTATTACATGGGATTTCCCAGGCAAGGATACTGGAGTGGGTTGTTGTGCCCTCCTCCAGGGGATCTTCCTGACCCTGGGATCGAAACTGAGTCTCTTGTGTCTCCTGCAGTAGCAGGTGGGTTCTTTACCACTAGCGTCGCCTGGAAAGCCCTTTGTTTGAGCAGTGAGTCTCAACATAAAACATTCATTGAACCATGGTGTAAACATGTGCTGCCATCCAGCTGTATTGTTCCATTTATAGAGCACAAGCAGAGTAGCTTCAGCATAACTCTGAAGGACCCTAGGATTTCAGAGTGGTAAGTGAGCATTTGCTGCAACTTAAAGTCACCAGCTGCATTAGCCCATAACAAGAAAGCCAGCTTGTCCTTTGAAGCTTTGAAGTCAGGCATTGACTTCTCCTCTCTAGCTATGGAAGTCCTAGACGTCAGTTTCTTCCAATAGAAGTCCCTTTTGTCTACATTGAAAACTGTTGTTTGGCATAACCACCTTCATTCATTATTTACCTTATACCAGATTTCCTGGGTAATTTTATGCAGCTTCTGTGAAAGCACTGCCTGCTTCACCTTGCACTTTTATCTTACGGAAATGGCTTCTTTCTTCAACCTCAGGAACGAGTCTCTTCTGATTTCAAACATTTCTTCAGCCACCTCCTCACCTCTCTCAGAGAACTGAAGAGAGTGAAGGGCTTAAACTTTGGCTTAAGGGAATGTTGTGGCTGCTTTGGTGTTTTATCTAGACACTCAAATCTTCTTATCAGCAATACAGGCTTCCAAGGTGGCACGAGTGGTCAAGAACCTGCCCACCAATTAAGGAGATTTAAGAGACTTGGGTCTGATCCCTGGGTGGGGAAGATCCCCTGGAAGAAGGCATGGCAACCCACTTCAGTATTCTTGCCTGGAGAATCCCCATGGACAGAGGAGCCTGGTGGGCTACAGTCCATAGGGTCGCACAGAGTTGGACATGACTGAAGTGACTTAGCACACACGGACCAGCAATAAGGTGGTTTTGCTTTCTTGTCGTTCCTGGGTTCACTGGAGCAGCTCTTTGAATGACCTTCATGAACTGTACTTTTGCATTCACACTTGGTTGACTGGCTCAAGACACCTGGTCTTCAACCCACCCTGACTTTCAACATGCCTTCCTCACTAAACTTAATCACTTTTAGCTTTTGATTTAAAGAAAGAGAGGTAAGATGCTCCCTTTCACTTAAATACTTAGAGGCCGTTGTAGGGTTATTAACTGGCCTAATTTCAATATTGTTGCATCTTAGGGAATGGGGAGGCCTGAAGAGAGGGAAAGGGCGCAATTAGAACATGCACTGTTTACTGATTAAGTTTGTTTATATGGGCACACCGGTGCCCCACAACAGTTACAACAGCAACATCAAAGATCACTGATCACAGATCACTGTAACGAACGGTAATGAGAACACTTGAAATAGTGCAAGAAGCATTAAAATGTGACTGAGGGACACTAAATGAACAACGATGGTTGGAAGATGCTGCTGATAAATGTTGATGCAGAGTTGTCATCAACCTGAATTTGTAAAAAAACATTAAAAAGAAAGAAAGGCAGTATCTGTGAAGTACAATAAAATACAATACAATAAGACAGAAAGTGCCTAGAGTTTATTATTTAAAGTCTTGGGGTTCAGCCAAAGGCAGTGCTCTGTGACAACCTAGAGGGGTGGGATGGAGGGGGAGATGGGAGGGAGTTTTAAGAAGGAGGGGTTCTATGTATACTTACGGTTGATTCATATTGATGTATGGCAGAAACTAACACAACATTAAAGTAATTATCCTCCAATGAAAAATAAACGACTGTACAGTCCTGGAGTCCAGTAGGAACAGCTCTGGGTCCCCTTCTAATAAAGGGTCACAGGCAGCTATTGGGGGTGCTGGTGGGGTCAGGGCCCTGGGGCATGGGCAGTGACCCCAGGAAAGCAGCAGAGATGGGAGCTCGGCAGAGAGGAGGTCCCCAGAAGGTTCTGTCTCACTGGGAAAAGGAGCCCTGGCACCGTGAATGATCCCCAGAAACACCTGGAACAAAAGCTGCAGCTCTGTCCTCAGTAGGTGGAGCGGGAGCCAGCGGTTTCAGCCTGTGAACCCACCTACTGAGACCCAAGGATAGAATGCAGAGATAATACCAGAAAAAAAAATTAACTCATAGATAGGCAAATAGTGTCAGTGCTGGTCTCAAAGAAATATGGCCAAAGGAAATTTAAAAAAAATTCTCTTCTATTTTTATCTGCATAACCTAAGGAACATTAAGTGGACTTCAATTCATAACTCTGAACAGGCCTCATAGATCACCTCCAACGATCTTTATTTGGCCTTGTATCGATTTGTAAATATTTTCATTTATAGAAACCTCCAAGAAAAGGAGAGGAGGCAAGGCAGGCAGTGATATATGTTATAAAAATGATCCTGCGGTAAAATTAAGTATGCCTCCCCACCCCCTGCCACCGTTGCCCACATCTTTTATTCATACAACAAATGGGGAAGAACCACCTCCTCTTTCCTTCAGGGGCAGGAAATGTTGCCTAAAAGAACTTGAGTTTCACTGAGGAGGAAGGGCAGGTGGTAGAGCATATTTTCCCAAGGTCCTAACAATATCTGTCATCTCACACACTCTTGTAGAAGCCAGCCACTCCTCCAGTGAGATGGGGAGACCAAATCCTCTCTTCCTGGACCTGGACAGGCCTCTGGGGTGGCCCTGATCAGTAGCATGTGGCAGAAGAGAGCTGAGTCACTTCTGAAACTAGGCCATGGAAATACCAGGCACTTGGTCACCCTTCTCCTTGAAAGCTCAGTCTTGGACCCTCACGGCCACTGCTAAGGAAGCCCAGACCTCATAGACACATGCGGGTGTCCTGGCTTTCAGCCAGCTCAGGTCCTGGCCAAGAGCCAGCCTCAGCTGCCAAAGGTGTGAGTGAAGTCATCTCCGGGGTCATCCAGCCTCCAGATCTCAAGCTATCCACAGCTTTGGGTCTTAAGTTGAGGCTCCAGACACAAAGGAGAAAAAACATGTTGTCCCCAGTGTGTTGGTGTGTGTTTCTGGCCTGCAGAAACTGTGAGCGCGCTAAAGTGGTTGTCTTATGGCTCTAAGCATGGTTGGTTATGTTGTGTAATAACTAGGGCAGGCGTTCTTTTCTCCTTTGATGGCAGAAGTCAGCAGACTCAGTAACAGTGTTCCACCACCCAGAGTGCTGAGGCAGAGCCTGTGGCTCACCACGGTCAGTGGTCCCTGCAGGACCATGGACAGATCCACTTTCCCAGCGCAGACAATGCAAAACAACGGCCCTTCATGTTGGATTTAATTTCCCTCTGAAGAGTCTCTGTGTGCTTACAATGATCCCAACAATTGATGGTCTTAGCCAGGAATAGGGGCTTTGTGCACTTGGTCCTGCTTTCCCCTTCACCAGAAGGGCCTCCGCTCTGTCTCTGGGCCTTGGTTACATCACCCTGCTCCCATCCAACCCTGAGAGGGCTCACCTGGACCCTGGGACCCAGCACATCACCCACCTCAGGTCAGTGATGACACAGACAGAGGGTCAGTGTGCATATAAGCCTCATGTGACTCTCAGGAGGCTTCCCAGGTGGCGCTAGTGGTAGAGAACCTGCCTGCCAATGCAGGAGACCCCAGAGATACAGGTTCAATCCCTAGGTTGGAAAGATTCCCTGGACGAGGTCATGGCAACCCACTCCAGTATTCTTGCCTGGAAAATCCCATGGACAGAAGAGCCTGGTGGGCTACAGTTCTGGGGTTGCAAAGAGCTAGACATGACTGAAGGGATTTAGCATGCATGTAACTCTCAGGAATGGTGACCACTTCAGTGTGGAGGGCAGATTGGATGCCTGGGGGGACATGGTGTGAGATGTGGCCTCATAGCAGGTAGGGGCCTGCATCTGATGGGCTCAGACTTGTTCTCTAGGCAACAGTCATGGGCTGTGGGGGGATGGTCACACCAACACAGCAGATGATGAGAGATGGCATACAGATGCTGAGAGTGGTTTTGGAGAAGACTAGAGGAGCTCTTTTTGCAGGAGAATTGACAGGATTGAGTTACCAACTGAAGGCTGAACATCAGTTCACTTCAGTCACTCAGTTGTGTCAGACTCTTTGTGACCCCATGGACTGCAGCATGCCAGGCTTCCCTGTCCATCACCAACTCCCAGAGCTTGCTCAAACTCATGTCCATTGAGTTGGTGATGCCATCCAACCATTTCATTCTCTGTCATCCCCTTTTCCTCCTGCCTTAAATCTTTGCCAGCATAAGGGTCTTTTCCAATGAATCATTTCTTCACATGAGGTGGCCAAAGAATTGGAGTTTCAGCTTCAGCTTCAGCATCAGTCCTTCCAGTGAAGAATCAGGACTGATTTCCTTGAGGATGGACTGGTTTGATTTCTTTTCAGTCCAAGGGACTCTCAAGAAGGTTGAACATAGGAAGCAGTGATGGTGTTTTCTCAACTGGATGATTGGAAAGTAAATCCATGAAACAAAAGCCAGAACACAAGAAGCAGAATAAATAAAGTGGCCAGAAAGACAAGAGAAGACAATGCCAGAGAAGACTCCAGATAGCCCAGACGAGTCGGTTGAATTCAAGGAGCGTACCTGAGCCCTGAGATGGGGATTCCAGGGGCAGAGCACTGGCAAGCCAGCACAAGCCACAGGGATGTGCCCACATGTCCCAGAGAGGCAGGGTGTGCTCATGGAGATGACATGCCAAAGGGGTCATGTGGGTACCAGCCTGACGTGATGAAGGAGGAGGAGCCAGAGGTCACTAGCAGGAGGGGAGCGAGAACCGGGAGACAAATTTCTCAGGGGAGAACCTTCTCTGGCACCTGATGTGTTCCTTGCACTTAGTAGGTGCTCAAGAAACGTGCGTACATTGAAGAGACCCATGAGCATATCCAACTGAGGCTCAAAGAAGACACCAGACCCAAGGGAAGGAGCAAGAACAGGAAACAGGCGTGTCGCTGAGCTGAGGTCTGCTGTGAGAGTGCAGATGCATCAGCCTGACATGCATCAGCTGGAGACGGGGTGACACTTTCCCTCCGATGTGTCAGGCAAGCTGCGACAGACTGTGAAAGGTGGCTGGTGCGCGCTGTGCGTGGAGCCCCAGCTGCCAGGCAGAGGGCAGCCTTCTGGGAAGGGGCGAGCACCAGGGCACCACACCTGGGTCTCTCATGGCTCACACACCTCCCATCAGAGTCACGGTTGCTGGCCTCCTCTTGACATTGGCAGGCTATTCACATGCAAGGGGCTCCTGCCGCAGCGCTTGTCACGGTAGCTGGGCGCGGATGCAGAGACGTGACCGCTGTGCTGGTGCCGGTGGGATGGCCAGTGATACAGAAGGACCGGTTTGTGCTGCTCAAGAGGAAAAAAAAAAAGCGGGAGAAAAAAAATGCAGGGACTGGCGTGTTTGGGTCCTGGGGACAGAGGATGACATCACACGCCATGCAGTGTCCTTTCTCCTGGGGACTGAGGAGGAAAAACGCCCTCCGCTGTCCCCGGGGGGAGCTGATGTTAGGCTGAAGTAGTGAGCCTTCTCGAAGAGAGAGATGAGCACAGGCAGAGGGAGAGGAGGGTGATGAAAAGAGAATTTGGAAAAACAGCCAGGGCAGCGATTCTGGTATCATGGGTTACTGTTATTATACACTTTTTTTTTTTTTTACTGTACTGAGTCTTGGTTGTGGCACTCGGGTTTAGCTACCCTGGGACATGTGGGATCTTTGTTCCCCTGCATTGGAAGGCAGATTCTTGACCACTGGACCACCAGGGAAGTCCCTGATTAGTGTACACTTAACACTGAGTGCTCACCTTGCAGCTGTGACCAACACATGCTCTAGGTTGCCCTTTCTTCAATGTGGGTGGTCTTTCCCTGCCCCTGGATGAAAATTTAAGCAGATCCAGTGATACTTCCTTGTATTTCTAGGTGACCCTTCAGCCATTTGAATCCTATCCTCAGTCTCCACTCAGTAATGAGATTGTCCCCATCAGGGTCCAAACCCTCGTATGACATCAACTCCTCTCCCTCCCCTGCCGCCTTCTCAGGCTGATCAGGATGGAAACCAGCAACTGGCGGAGGGCTGTTCTCTCATCCTGCTCCCCTGCTCCCGCCACCCCCGTCCCAGACACCAGGATCTCTAGCCCCATCCTGGACGGGTTGGGGGGACAGGGTGAGGGAAGCCAGGCGGAGGGGAGTGTGGCCCCACCACCACGCTGAGTGTCCTGGAGCTTGACCCTGGGGTCCCCACCAGCAGGCTCCCCAGGCCCTGGCCTTCAGTTGAGTTTGGCCATTGGGGAGTTGTAGCCAGGGAGTAAGGAAGGCCCAGATGTTTATTCCCTGCTCCCTCCCTGGGAAGAAGGTGGGGCTCCTGTCACTTGTCTGCTACCCTCTCTGGTCCTGGTGACCATTCCCTCCTCTTCCCACTCGAGCCCCAAACTCCAAGTGGCCAGGACCTTGACGGCTGCAGATAAGTCCTTACAGCTCGGTCAGGCTTCCTGCTCTGTCGGCCGGGCTGAGGGTTGAAACTGACTTTTCTTCCCCTGGAGGCCTTTTCATCAACTCCGGAGAGGTTCTCAGTTCGTCCATCCCCTGTATGCCCCAGCCCTGGCCTCGGGGTCCTCCTCCTCAACCCCCTGCATGCAAAAGCACACCCTGAGCCTCTGCCGGGGGCTTCTCACCCCCTAGGGAGCCCCGATGGACAGCAGTGCGAGCTGCCGTCATCTCCCACTTCCGGTCCTTAGGAAAGGCGTGTACAGCGCCTCCCCCAGCCTCGGGTTTCTCAGGCACGAGTCAGGTACCAGCTGTGTGCCCCCAGCTTCGGGAAACCCTTCTCGAAGCTCTCCAGTGAGGTTCCCTGGAGAACTTCTCACTAAGCCTGGACTACAAGGAAGGACCCTAAAGCGGACGTAAAAGGCAACGGTGCTCTCCAAAGACATGTGTTCATCTACCCTCACCTTCAAAGTCCCTTGAAAGCCCCTCATCCAGTAGGATGAAGCGAGAACACAACACCACCCCAAGAATCTTCCAGCTTTATCCCCAAAGATATAACCCTCCACAAAGCCCCTCTACTCTGAGATCCCCTTTTCACATTCCCAAAGGAAGGGAGCAGTTTTAAGACTGGAGAAAGTAGGTTTGTGACTATTTCCTTGGAAAATATTGTCATGTGAATTGTTTCATTCACTTTGGTAGAAAAAAAAAACTCAAATTGGAAATTTTGTCAAAAATGATTTTAAAAGAATCCTATTTTAACAACTTGCTACACTATTTTAGGGCCAGTCCCTTGACCTTTGGGAGTCTCAGTTGTTAATACTGTAAAATGGGGACTTCCTGGTGGCGCAGTGGATGAGAGTCTGCCTGCCAATGCAGAGCACACAGGTTTGACCCCTGGTCTGGGAAGATTCCACGTGCTGGGAAGCAACTAAGCTCGTACACCATAACTACTACATCCGAGCTCTGTGAGCCATGACTATGCAGTCCACGCGCCCGAGAGCCTGGGCTCCACAACGAGAAGCCACCCATGAGAAGCCACCCCTAGAAGCCCACACACCACAACGAGCAGTAGCTCCCACTCTGCAACTAGAGGAAGCCTGCACACAGCAACAAAGACCCAGCGCAACCAAAATAAATAAATTAAAAAAAACAAAACCCTGTAAAACATGAGAGTGAGTGCCAAGGTGTTCATTCAGTCTCCTAGTACACAGATGTCCCTCGTTTTTATGCCAGTTTGCTTTTATGAAAGACCTATGGTAGTATGTTTTCTCTAAATGAAAGAAATCAGGATGATTTTGGCTTTCACGAGAAAAGGTGAAGAGCAACCACTGTGTTCAGCGTCTCTCTTCCAGTGATCTGCCATGTAGAGTGGCAGTGAGAGAAGCCCTGCCGCCAAGCTTCTTCCCCAGGAACCACACTCAGCATCTCTGCATCCAGCCGCCAGGGCTGTGAACCGTGTCTGTGAGCATCTGTGCTTTATCTCGACGTCAGGCCATTGCTTCTTCGCCTTACACCACTTTGGTTTGTACGAGGTTTCGTTATTTTTGAACAAAGCCCGTTCAGTTCCTTCGTATTTCCTCTAAATTCTGCTTGAAAATGGACTTTG
This sequence comes from Bubalus kerabau, assembly GCF_029407905.1. Classification (NCBI taxonomy): domain Eukaryota; kingdom Metazoa; phylum Chordata; class Mammalia; order Artiodactyla; family Bovidae; genus Bubalus; species Bubalus kerabau. Next base: position 10,845,196 of record NC_073637.1, on the reverse strand, counting down.
TGTGCCTTTAGATTTTGCAGCTAAAAGGCACGAGCTGATGATACTTTTGGCATTCTACTTGGAAATCTCTGTCACTAACCCCAGTAAGTCATCCGGGACATTTTTCCATGTTACCCCCAGGCAACAGTTTTGCTAAACTTTCTCTACAGAAGGAAGGTCTCCTTTGTTCGAGCACCAAAGAGCATTTTCCTCTTTCCACTGACAGCCACCTGGAAGTGAGTTTCTGTCATCGGCCACAGAGGGGTGCTGCTCAGCTCCTCCTAGAGAGAATCAGCCACGTGGAGGGCAAAGAGCCCGCAGCCTCCAGCTGCAGCACCTTCAGGACCTACTCCAGCTCTCCAGCTCTGGCCACCTCCCTCTCCCTGGCTTCCCTGCAACCACAAAACATGGCAGGGGCTGCCGGGCACAGCCATTTCTGTCCAGCATGCCTGTCTTCCTTCCATGGGCCGTCTTGCCCTGGAGCTGCCAGCTGGGTTGGCTGAGACGTTCTCAGCGCTGCATTGCAGTATGAGGCTCCGTTTAGCCAATCCTCCTCCATCCTCACCCTTCCTCATTTTACGGATGTCAAGCCTGTATCTAAAACCTAAAGTCTTAAGCCTTTCCTACTCCAGCTCCCTCTCTTCAGCATTCTAAGCCATTACCCTCAATAAATCTCTCACACTTCTGACTCTCTTGGTGTCTGCTTCCTGGAGGGAGCCAACTGTCACAAACCTCCTCAAGATCCTTCTAGCTTCTGACCGCCTCAAGCAATGACTGTAAGTCTTTGGTTTTAGTTATGGTAATGCGCTACTTCCAGGTGCCAAATCCGGTTCCGGTAGCTATTGCTGCAGGACAAACTCTCCCTGTGTCTATAGGGTGACAACAACCATTTTATTTCGCTCACAGTGTTGTGGGTCAGAGTTTAGGAGCACATCTGGGCCATTCTTACTTTGGCTTGTCTCACGCAGTTGCAGCCAGGACTGCACGTCAAAGATGGCCCACTCACAGGTCTGGTAGATGACGCCATCAGCTGAGAGTGCTTCTGGGGTTGTGGGCAGGAGGAACACCTACTGTGGCATCTCCAGCATGGCAGCTCCAGGGAAGCTGGACTTTTTACATGGCATCTGGATTCCCCCGGAGGGAATGTACCAAGAGACTCAAATGGCAGTGATATCGCCTTTTCTGATTTAGCCCTGAAAACTACGTTGTTATTGTTTAGCGGCTAAGTCACGTCCAACTCTTTGTGACCCCATGGACTGTAGCCCGCCAGAATCCTCTGTCCACAGGATTTCCCAAGCAAGAACACTGGAGTGGGTTGCCATCTCCTTATCCAGGGGAGCTTCCCCAACCCAGGGATCAAATCCATGTCTCCTGCATTTGCAGGTGGATTCTTTACCGCTGAGCCATCTGGGAAACCCTTGACAACCATGCAACATCATTTTATCATTATGCTACAGGTCGCAAGCAAGTCACTAAGGTTGGCCCATATTCAAGACGAGAGATCAGAGAATCCACCTCTTGATGGGAGGAGTGTCATACAATTTGCAGACATCCACAGTGACCGATTCGACAGTAGCAGAAACCAACAGTGAACTCCATACGTGGCACTATACCCCAGGGGACAGTCCACCAGCTGCTTTTGCCTGGCAGGTTGATTACACTGGAACATTTCCATCCATCGTGGAAGAAGCGGTACCTTGCTCTCACTGGAATATACATTTACTCTGAATATGAATCTGCCTTCCTTCCCTGTAGCACTTCTGCCAAAACCACCATCTGTGGGTTTACGTAATGGCAGCCATATTCACTGCCGCAGTACTTCCTGGAGCACCGCCTCTGACCAGGGGACTCGTTACCACAAATGAAGCATGCCCATGGAGCTGCATCTATGGAATTGACTGGACTCACCACGTTCATCATCACTCTGGAGCAGCTGGCCTGCTAGAACACTGAAGTGGCCTTTTGTGGACTCACCTACAGTGCCAACTGGGTGATAATACTTTGTGTGGGTGAGATAATGTTCCCAGGGATGAAGTATAGACTCTGAATTCCTATTCAACATGTGGTGCTGTTTCTCCCAGGGCCAAGGAGCATGGATCTGGGATCAGGGATCAAAATGCGAGAGGTTCCTCTCACTAACACCCCTAATGATTAACAGGCCACTTTTACTCCTGTTTCTGCAATTCTGGGCTCTGCTGGTTTAGAAGCATTGGTTCTGGAGGCAAGAGCACTTCCACTTCTTCTGACTGCAGGCTTTGTCACCACCTGATGTGGCACATGTGTGCATATTTCACTGCCTTGTTACCACCGACTCTGTGAGAACACAGCAGGTCCCAGGACTCAGTAGCCACTTATGTATTTGTTGATTTGTGTGTGTGTACTGTGGGGAAGAGGGGAGAGGGGTTGGGGGAGGAGTCTGGTTTAAATGCTAGTAAGTCATGATCAGAGTAATGACAGTTTTCCTATATTGCATCTGGAATACTGAGTTAATAATATTCTAGATAAAGCTGCTGCTAAGTCACTTCAGTCGTGTCCGACTCTGTGCGACCCCATAGACAGCAGCCCACCAAGCTCACCCGTCCCTGGGATTCTCCAGGCAGGAACACTGGAGTGGGTTGCCATTTCCTTCTCCAATGCATGAAAGTGAAAAGTGAAAGTGAAGTCGTTCAGTCATATCCGACTCTTAGCGGCCCCATGGACTGCAGCCCACCAGGCTCCTCTGCCCATGGGATTTTCCAGGCAAGAGTACTGGAGTGGGGTGCCATTGCCTTCTCCTAGATAAAACAGAGGTACCAGTTTAATGATCAGTGCTTGCTTTAACCCTTGACTTCATCTATCTGCCCAGGTCCATGGTTCTGGGATTTACAATCAGCATGTTTCTATAATCTTTCTATGATTTACTAAACATTTTAACCAACCAATGCTTTATTACAAAAAAATTATACAGCATTTTGAAGGTACACGTTTTAATTGTAAACTGGTTTTAGAATATTAATGTACTAAGTAGAAGCTAATGCATTGGAGTACTAATACTGAAAATAACTGTGTCTACCCCGTAAATCATACATACACACTCTCTGTATGGAGCAAATCTGGGTCTGGCAGGTCACAGGCAGTGTGGCCTGAGATTTCAAATCAAAGGAGGCACTTCAGGATTATCTTCAAAGTCGGGATCTTCCTCACTTGGTATAATTTTGGGTTCAGTGCGAACTTTTCTGGGCATGTGTTTTTTCTCCTGAACTATGTTGGCCACATCAGGGATGGAATGCTTGCTGGGGTCTACTTCTAGTCTCTCCATTTGCTGGCTTCTAGAACAACAAAAAGGGCAAAGGAAACAGAGATATCATTTTGAAATAAATTTCAAGTAGATTCCACTCATTCATTCATTTGTTTGGCAAACATCAGCAAGTACTCTCCCTGGAGTATAGGCGACTGCTCCTGGATTCAAGTGGCTTAAAGCCTTGTAGAAGCAGGAGTCAACCCTTGAAGAAATAAAGAGTTAAAGGGTGCTGCAGGGCCATGCTAACACACAGGCAGGTTGAGGACAGGACAGTTGGCAGACTGCTTACCTAAGACTTTTTTGATAACTGAAATGATACGGTAGGCCAAGTCCCACAGCCAGGAGCAATAATAGAATCACATCTGGCAGGTTTCACTCCTGAATGGAGCTAATCAGGCTCCTAAGACCCTGCTGCTTCAGCCAATCCAGCCTGCTGCAGTTAGCGTGCTCAGTCACTCAGTTGTGTTTGACTCTTTGCAACCCTTTGGATGGTAGCCCACCAGGCTCCTCTGTCCATGGGATTTTCCAGGCAAGAATACTGGAGTAGATTGCCATTTCCTCCTCCAGAGGACCTTCCTGATCCAGGGATTGAACCCATATCTCCCTGATCTCCTGTATTTCAGGTGGTTCTTTTTTTTTAATTTATTTTAATTGAAGGCTAATTACAATATTGTAGTGGTTTTTGTTATACATTGACACGAATCAGCCATGAGTGTACATGTGTCCCCCATCCTGAACCCTGCTCCCTCCTCCCTCCCCATCCCATCCCCCAGGGTTGTCCCAGTGTGCGGGCTTTGAGTGCAGGCGGGTTCTTTACTGCTGAGCCATCGAGGAAGCCCATGGTTTGGCAGGGACATTCATACTACAAGTTCAGGTGCATGCCAAGCTTAGCCCACAGCTCTTTCCCTCCTGTGGGGACCTGCACTCAGTGCTCGTGGCGACAGCTGGAGTGAAAGGGAACCTGGAAGCCCCTCTGCTGGCCAAGGAATCCCGTGATCACTGTCATATCGAAAACTCGAAATGATACAGTCCCAGGGCCATTTTTCTGGCCATTTCCATTCCATAGGCTTGGAGTTGGACCCAGTAAGCTGTAATTATGTCAAGTTCCCCCCATGATGTGGATGACTTTGAAATAATTTTGGAATCACGGTACTAATCATTCATTCAGTTATTTGACAGATATACATTAAGAGCCTACAGCACTCAAGTAGCTGTGCTAGACATTAGCAAATCCATGGTCTGTGCAAACAGACAAGGTTCCTGGGAATATCTAGGGGCACAGAGTAGCGCTCAATAGGAAAGTTATCTCGTCCTCATGTAACTGTCTCGCTGTCCATCTGTTCCCCCTGTCAGACTGGCATCTTTGAAGCAAAGATTTTGTCTCTTTCACCTTATATCTTTGGCATACAGCTTCACTGAATAAATAGCTGTTGCATAAGTAGAAAAAATTCACTACTGTGGAATACTGAAATTAAATAAGTAATTAGCTCTGACCTATGTGGTTCAGACCATAAAGAATCTGCCTGCAGTGTAGGAGACCCAGGTTTGATCCCTGGGTCAGGAAGGTCCCTGACCAGAGGAGGTTGGGGAGGAGGGAATAGCTACCCACTCCAGTATTCTAGCCTGGAAAATTCCATGGACAGAGAAGCCTGGGCATTATAGTCCATGAGGTTGTGAAGAGTCAGATGTAACTGAGCAACTAACCCTTTCAGTTAAAGAAAATCACAGTCTACTCCAGGAGTTCCAAACCCACGTCCTCCGGCCAAATTCCTGCAGCAGACACAACCTGGTGGGGAAGGGAGGTTCGATTTTCTCTGGAAAGTGTAAATTCTTTTTCTCTTGCAACCCTTCCTCGTCACGTCTGTAGTCTGCTCAGGCCTTAAAAGGATCTGACTTTTTGATTCCTTTGTACTTTGGCTGGGCTTCCCTGGTAGCTCCAATGGTAAAGAAGCTGCCTGCAATGCGGGAGACCCAGGTTCAGTCCCTGGGTTGGAAGTATTTTGATTAATATATCTGGACCTGCTGAAGAAAAACACAAATTGGATTTTAAAATGGCATTTTCTGAAGTCCCAGATTATACACTATAAACTATGCAGGGAGTTTCAGTTTTCAAAGACTTACATTACAGTCATTATTAACTATAGCTCTACTTCTTAATTATTCTGTTCTTATTTAACAGGCTGTGATATCTATGGCTTAATTAAGTAAATATCTAAATTCATCTATGATAATTATGTTGTCCTTGACTTTGAAGAAAAGCAACCCATCTCTATTCTGGGCATATCTCTTGGGCTATAGTTTCTGGATCACAGTAATAAACAGTGAACTTAGTATTCGGTTATCTGCAGCGCCCCAACTTCAGATGTTCTGAGGAACAGTTTGTGTGCAGGGTTTTAATTACTCACGAATCCCTGGGGGTAATAAGCAGTGAACAGCAAGGCCTGGGGCACTCAAGGACCACACTCATCCTCAAAATAAAGAGGAGAGGGAATTTTTCCCCCTGCTGCTGCCCGCCTCACATTGAGGCCTGAAGAGACAGATGCCCGCTGCAGGTTTTACCCGTCACCTGACTGTCAGATCAGAACCTCTGGCACCTAGTAAGAACAGGTGGAAGACGGCATGAATAAATGTATTATTATGGAAGAATGCAAGAAAAAAAGAAAATGTCTAAAACCAGTAGGTGTAAACCACATCAAAGATTGAGTCCTCTATTAAAGAATACAAGGCTTTTCAGGGCAGTGAAACTACTGTGCGTGACCCTATAGAAGTGGACGCACGTCATTCTTTACTCGTTGCTTAGTTGCTCAGTCATGTCTGACTCTTTGTGCCTCTAGACTGTAGCCTGCCAGGCTCCTGTCCATGGGATTTCGCAGGCAGGAATAGTGGGGTGGGTTGCTACTTCCTTCTCCAGGGGATCTCCTCAACCCACGGGTTGAACCCACGTCTCCTGCATCTCTTGCATTGGCAGGTGGATTCTTTACTGCTGAGCCACCTGGGAAGCTGTTACATATTTGTCGAAATCCAAAGAACACACAGCACCAAGACTGAGCTCTTATGCAAATTTTGGATGTGGGTGATAATGATGCAGGAAGGCAGCTTCATCAGTTGTAACAAACCTTCTCCTCTGGTAGAGGGTGTGGATAATGAAGGAGGCTATGCACCTGTAGGGAAAGCAGGTATTTGGGAAATCTCTGTGCCTTTTACTTGATTTTGCTGTGAACCTAAGACTGGGCTAAAAGTCCATTAAAAAAAAAGACACCATGAGGAGAGTAAGAAGGCAAGCCCAAGAATGGGCCACATTTTATAATCCTGGATCCACCACTCACTTATCAATTTTGCGACCTTGGGCAAATGACCCCATCTCTATGAACTTCGCTGTCTTAGGAATAGGAGGAGGACTTATTTGTATTTATTTTGAAGATTAAAGATAAAGCACAGCATCACACAGCACAGTGCAGGCGCTTAGTACTCAATAAAGCCATTTTTGAGGAAGTCGTCACAGGACCACAAGGGTTCACTGGGTCCGTGACCTTCTCCCCAGACACGATCCCATCTGGTCCAATGAACAAAACCCTCCTCCCCTCAATCTACTCGCTCCACTAACTCTGTCTCCACAGCATAAGGAAGGGACCACCCAGGCTGAGAGGGGGTTGAGGGGCCTGTTCTGACCCCCGGCCCCCAGTGTCCTGCCCCTTGGAGGCCTTTCCCCCAAACCAACAAGCTGTCTGACCTCATGACCACGTGCAGCCTTTTTAGGTGGCTGTTTGGGTCATGCGTTGCCCAATCAGAGGCTGATATAATGGGAATAATGAATTCTGTCAATGATTCAAGAGCACCACTAACAACCTTCCCATAGATGTATCCTGAGCAGACATGAGGTGATCCTTTCTCAGTAACAAAAATGAAAAAGAAAGGCTTTGTGAAAATACTGCAGGAGTTCCTTCTATAAACAACTGTGCTAAGATGTTTCTAATCATGAAGCATAATCACGGTGATGACAGTTAGCCTGGAGTCTTGAAAACCAGCTCCAAACTGTTGACAATGACTTGGTTTCCAATCCCTGTGATTCCTCACAAATTAGATTCAGATTTTTTACAAGTATGGATGCTGCTGGGGCTTAATTATGACCATGAAGATTCACAGGAGTCCTAATACCCTTGAATCTCTTTAAATGATGAGATGATTAGAGAGCATCACTGATTCAAAATGAATTTGAGCAAACTCCGGGAGATGGTGGAGGACAGTGGAACCTGGAGTGCTGCAGTCCATGGGGTCACAAAGAGTCAGACACGACTTAGCAACTGAACAACAATGATCTGAAATGGAAATTAATAAGCTGGGAAGCATGAGAGTGGCTTCCCAAGGTTAAAAACAGCAACCTGCTTTTCAGAAGGAATTCAGCTCCATACCTGTTGTTTAAACAAATCGCATGTTTGAAAACCTCTACAAAACTTTGACAGTTGTCTTTGAATATGAGAATGCCTGACTGCTTGTATTATGCAAGACATAAATACAGCTTCTGCTCAGGTATTTTTATAGTGATAATTCTGGCATATACATTTGTATCACAAAGATAGTTTGCCTGGGTCCAAAATAGACTTTGCCATCTGGATGGTACGAGTCTGGAAATCTTGAAAAGGAGAAGGAAAGTTGAAAGAGCTGAGATGTTCATTCCAAGGATGAATTGAGAAGGAATGAGAGCTTTGTTCGAAATGCTCTAAGGATTGTCACCACTTGTGGGGGGCGGGCATTGTTCTGAGGGTCTCTAGGGGCAGAGCTAGAACCTTCAGTTGGGAATCTTTAGGCTTTCTGACATTGGGGAATATTGTTGTTGTTCACTCAGTCATGTCCGACTCTTTACGACTCCATGGACTGCAGCACGCCAGACTTCCCTGTTCTTCACCATCTCTTGGAGCTTGCTCAAACTCATGTCCATTGAGTTGATAATGCCATCCAACCATCTCATCCTCTGTCGCCCCCTTCTCCTCCTGCCTTTAGTCTTTTCTTTTCCAATGAGTTGGCTCTTTTCATCAGGTGGCCCAAGTCTTAGAGTTTCAGCTTCAGCATCAGTCCTTCCAATGAATATTCAGGGTTGATTTCCTTTAGGATTGCCTGGTTTGATCTCCTGGCTCTCCAAGGGACTCTCAAGAGTCTTCTCCAACATCACAGTTTGAAAGCATCAGTTCTTGGGCACTCAGCCTTCTTTATGGTCCAACTTTCACATGACTACTAGAAATTCTCCTGAGAGGGTGAGGGTCCTGTAGGGAAGGAAGCTTAAGCCAAGGCAGGAAGATGATCTATGATTGACAGGAGGGCACACACGGGGTCTCTCAGTGTTTGCAGCCCTGAGAGTTCTGGATGCTATGACAGGCCAGGGGGGTCATAAAAGAGAGGCAATGTGAGCAGAGCGCTCAGCAGCACTCAGCAGAGTCCTCGCAATGAATCACAGCTGCATGGCCTCCGGACAATCCAAATGCCTCCCTCCCTCATATTCCTTGTCTGCAAACTGAGGATAAAACTTGTGAGGATTAAATGCGTTGCTATGCCATTCTGAAGGAGATCAGCCCTGGGATTTCTTTGGAAGGAATGATGCTAAAGTTGAAACTCCAGTCCTTTGGCCACCTCATGCGAAGAGTTGACTCATTGGAAAAGACTCTGATGCTGGGAGGGATTGGGGGCAAGAGGAGAAGGGGACGACAGAGGATGAGATGGCTGGATGGCATCACTGACTCGATGGACGTGAGTCTCAGTGAACTCCAGGAGTTGGTGATGGACAGGGAGGCCTGGCGTGCTGGGATTCATGGGGTCGCAAAGAGTCGGACACGACTGAGCGACTGAACTAATCTGATCTGATGGGTAAAGCACATAGACTGGCCTCATAGGAAGCAAGTGCCTGGTCAATGTAGCTGTCAGTGGTATAGATGTTGCCACTTCTATTAGTATCATGGGAAATAGGAACCTAGACATGCACAGATCCGTGTCTGAGCCCTACAAATCAAGAGCTGAAGTTTGGGGAATAAACGTTCAGGGTATGAATCCTTTCTAAACGTGCAGGCACTGTACCTGGTGGGCAGGTGCATTCTAGCCACCAAAAGACAATGGAGAGAACTCTAAACAAAGCTAAAGGTGGGTGGTGGGGGTGGGCGGGGATGGCACCTCTTGCTTGTCTGCTCTCTGCTGCTGTCCGGCGTGCTTTTCACGGGCCTTGATGTTCTCTGACAGCCTATGATTACTTCGCCCACCTGAAAATAAAAGCACAGCACAGTCCGTGATACATTCTGTCTGATACATCTTCAGAAGTATACACTATATGTTTCCCAAATGCAAAAACACTTAAACTTTCACTGCATATTCCATGAAAGACTCTGACTTTAAGCCCCTACATGCAGACGAGAAAGGTACAGTAGTCCCCCCTATCCCTGGGGATACATTACAAGACTCCCAGGGCGTGCCTGAGACCACAGATAGTAAGATCCCCTGCTGGAGGAAACGGCAACACACTCTAGCACACTCTAGTATTCTTGCCTGGAGAATTCCACGGACGGAGGAGCCTGGTGGGCTACAGTCCACAGAGTCAGACCCAACTGAGCATGCGCACACACACACACAGCCACACCAGACCCTACACAGGGTATGTTTGCTTTTTCCTTTATGGATATACCTGTGATGCAGTTTAATTTATAAATTAGGCACAGTGAGATACTAAAAACAATAACTAGTAATAAAATTGGACAATTATAACAACATATTGTATGTTACACAGTTGTAGAAATTTAATACCTTTTCCATCTTAACTAAGCACCTCTCATGCAAGGTGGCCGTAATTTTTGCAGTTTGAGGTACAACAGCAAAACTAGCAGAGTTCTTCTTCCTTCTTCATAATTTCATGGATAGAAGATTCATTCTTACCCTAGATCTTAGCAATCTCAGAATATGGGGTTTTTTTCCTTTCCTTATTAAGTCGGGAACTTTTACCTTTTCACTTAAAGGAAGCACCTGAAAGCTTCTTTTTGGCATATCTGAGCTGCCAGCATCACTAGTCTTGCACTCTGAGACCATTATTACATAAAATAGGGGTGGCCTGAACCCAAGCACAGCTGACCTGATAACCAAGGCAGATACTGACTCAGGAATGAGCGGGATTATTTTTGACATCCTGGGTGGGACGGAGCGAGATGGTGCGAGATTTCATCATGCTGCTCAGAATGGCCCACAATTTTAAACTTATGAATTATTTCTGGAATTTTCCATTTAATATTTTAGAAATGGTTGACCGTGCATAACTGAAACCGAGGACAGGGAAACCTTGGATAAGGGGGGGAACTACTTAGACCACAAATTCTAACTATTCATGTTAGTCTTGCAAAGCTACAGGCTACACTTCATTTGCCCAAGGTCAAGCAGGGGGACACAGTAAATTCATTCATTTGACAAATGTTTTCTGAGAGCCAACCCCATGCATGCCAGACACTTCTGGGGGTGTTGAGGACATGGGGGTGACAGAGACACTGCCTTTGAGGAGCTCCCAGTGAATGTGCTGTGGACGAAAATGGTCTGAGCTGGAAGCTCACTGGACCCCGCCTCCTTCCACTGTAAAGTGAGGGAATGAGATAAAATCAGTCGCAAGGGACTCTTCTCCATCTGAAAAATTCTGTAGTTCCATTATCTTTTAAACTGAATAAGCTCAGGGCTAAGCATGTTAAGGTCTCAAAAAATATGACTGAGTGACTTAATTCAACAAACTTGCAGTAGAGAGCATTCAGACCCAGCACCTTCCCTTAGGAAGCTCAGAGACAGAAGAGTGTTGTCGGAGGAGGGTGGGAAGAGGAGGAGGCCACCTGCTGGGCACATACCCACCTGAGCTGGCTGTGTATGTGTTTTATTTAGCCCCCACCTGCCAATCTTCCTATGAGACAGGGATTACTGGTAGGCAGAGAGGGAAAAAAGAAACAAGTCAAAACTCTCCTTGGTCCCCTGACCAAGGTGGGGGACTTCCACCCTTCCTTTTCAAGGAAGAGGGAGATCTGGAGTGGGTGTACATTCCTCTCTCCTCCACCCTCACCAGCTCCTTCTCTCGGATGACGGGATGCTTCATTTAGTTGCCACATCTCACGGGAGGGCAGGGTCACTCCTCTGAAAGGCAGGCATGCTGGACTAATTATCTGTATTTGGGGAGGGAGTTAGGGACCCCAGGTTAGCCTCAACCCTCAACCAGATTCTCCAATCCAATCCTTACTAGACCTTTGCACTGGTGTACTGAACACTGAATCAAACTGATAGATGGGGTCGTGTGTTTCCCATCTGACTAGTGATTCTTGGCTGCATGAGCCACATTGGTCAGAACACCAGAAAGCCCAGCCCATTGTTCATCATATGTGTGCTTCAATACATGGATGATGAATGAACAAATGAAGCAATGCATCCTAGTCTGGGGGCTGTAGCATCAAACTCAGGGAGGTGAGTGTTCTTATTGTCCTTGATGGTAATCCATCTCCTTGGGTTGTATAACGGTTCAGTTCAGTTCAATCTCTCAGTTGTGTCCAACTCTTGTGACCGCATGGACTGCAGCATGTCAGGCTTCCCTGTCCATCACTAACTCCCAGAGCTTGCTCAAACTCATGTCCATTGAGCCAGTGATGCCATCCAACCTCTGCCGTCCCCTTCTCTTCCTGCCTGGCACCGGGGTCTTTTCCAATGAATTGGCTCTTTGCATCAGGTGGCCACAGTATTGGAGCTTCAGCTTCAGTATCAGTCCTTCCAATGAATATTCAGGACTTATTTCCTTTAGGATTGACTAGTTTGATCTCCTTGCAGTTCAAGGGACTCTCGAGTATTCTTCAACACCATAGTTCAAAAGCATCAATTCTTCGGTGCTCAGCTTTCTTTATAGTCCAACTCTCACATCCATACATGACTACTGAAAAAACCATAGCTTTGACTAGATGGACCTTTGTTAGCAAAGTAATGTTTCTGCTTTTTAATATGCTGTCTAGGTTGGTCATAGTTTTTCTTACAAAGAGCAAGTGTCTTTTAATTTCATGGTGGTATATAGACCAGTTGTTTTTTTTTTTTTTGATAGTGTGGTTGTATATTTTTCTATCATATTTTATAAAAATTCAATTTGTGTATGTATGATTTACTTCAGCCCCGTTCCCATAGACCTCATGGGAGGGCCTATGTGCAATGCAGAAATAAAAGATCTGCTTAAATTCCACCCTTTCATTATACGTATTGAACATCCCACTAGGGAAAATATACCTTCAAGCATCACTGATGGTTTGTGTGATGGGCAGACTTTTGCTGAGACTTCAAAAGAGAGGAAAATAACAACAACAACGAGAGATGCATGTTCCAAACACAGGAAATTACAAGGCTGGAAGAGTTTATTCTAAAACATTTTTAAAAAAGGTGTATTCTGCATAGCAAAAACTTGTAGAAGAAAACCACGGAAGATCCAACAACAAAAGCCGCCAATGCAGTGTTCACTAAATAATTAGATGAGGTGACTCATGCAAATGTTTGCCCAATGCAGCAGGTTTTTATTATCATCAAATGTGATTTGTTTTGGAGAAAGCTAATCTTAAAATGGTGTATTTCTTATGTTTTAAAGTCTACTTCTTGCCAATTGAATTGTTTTCCATTCATTTCTTGCTGGCCCATGATATATTTTCAAATGTTCATGTGGCAGAGTAGACATGTTTATACTATTTTAATGTGAAAACTTTTTTTTTCTTTTCTCTAATTGAATTAGTGTAATGGATACAAACATTTCCCCTGTGTTCCTGGCCGATCCTTAAAGAAATGGAAATACTTTTCAGTTTCTATTGATGCCAGTTCGGGTTCATTAAGGGGTTTCCCAGGTGGCTCAGTGGTAAGGAATCTGCCTGCCAATGCAGGAGACTTGCAGTTCAACCCCTGGGTCAGGAAGATCCCCTGGAAAAGGAAATGGCAACCCGCTCCAGTATTCTCGCCTGGGAAAATCACATGGACAGAGGAGCCTGACAGGCTGCAGTCCATGGGGTCATAGAGTCAGACACGACTGAAGCAACTGAGCATACACACACTGGTTTACTAAGCCACAATAATGTCAAATAAGAGGGCAAAGAAGGAGTTGAGGAGACTAAACAAAGATGCTTCCCAGCAAGGGGAACAGAAGAGGTTGTAGGTGTTGGGGTAATGAGAACTGGCACCTTCTTCCTGGGATGGGGGGCAGCAGACCCTCCCTCTGAGAGGCAGGGTGGCAGCGTGTGGAGGAGCAGCTCTGCCCGGGAGAATGCCCTCTAATGATGGGCATGTTCCAGGCTGACCCTGGAGCAGTTGAATACTTGAGGTATGATTAGTGTAACCAAGACATTAAAGTGTTCACTTTATTTCATCTTTAATGTTAATTTCTACTGACCAAGCCAGAGTGAGCCCCAAATCCAACTGTGAGCTGCTCAACTCTTCTATAGGAGTGAAGGTCATCTACCCATACCAGTTACCCCTAATTTATCTGTGGGCCTTGACCACACGGCCTATTCAGTTCTGGAACTCTCTGCTCCTTCCTTGACATGCCTGGGGCCTGGCACTGAGTGTGAGAACCCAGAGCCTGTGTTTCAGTCTCTCTGGTCAACGTGGGGTATAAGATTGCTCCCTTAGCCTGACTCAGGACGACTCCAAAGAACCAGGTGAGCCTCAGAGCTCACTGTGGCATCAGCTGGGGCCTCTGGCAGGCCAGCATCACCCATCAGCTTCTCCCTCTTCCCAATCCTGGATCCTCCCCTCCCACAGGAGTGGATCCCTAGGCTGCTCCCTAACAAACATTTTGCATGAGAATCTCTGTCTCGGAGTCTGCTTCCTGCGGAGCAGTGGCACCTGAGCACTTAAAAAACTTTTTTTCAAGTACATCAAATGAAACCAGTGTTTGTTAAAATTCATGAAAATGTCAACTTTAAGAATAAAAGCTTTGGAGCCAAAAGCACAGGTTTTGTATTGCTTTGTGCTATAAATGCACTAATCAGAATGGGAGCATATGCATAATTAGAGTCTTAAAGTACCCCCGTTTCTAACACTGTTATTTGTCCCATAATAATAAGCTCAGACAGAGATTCTCTGTGTTTATGGAAATGCAAATAGCATCACAAATTTGGAACTTTTCTTCATGGGAGTTTGCTGTGTACAGGAATCTCAATGTGTTGCTTATTTTAAAGATATTTTCAGCTCATTTAGTTTCACAGGTTCTTTTAAGTTTAAAAGTTAGGGGGAATTAAGAAATCAGCAGTGAGAAAAATATCAACACCAACACTCATATTAATACCAACATTCATCTTAACATCAATATTCATATGAATAGCAAGAAAAACTCTTCTGATAAGAGATCTAGTTTTTCCGGGTAGAGGACCGTGGGTTCAGAGGTCCAAGGTACTGAAATAGTGCAGTGTGGTTTCTCTCTCTGCAGCCCTAGTGCTACTTCCTCTCTAGAAAATGATGCTCATTAACTTCAAGCTTCTTACTCATTTGTACAAAGTGTGTTTAGGGATGACTAATGGAAAAGCTGTAAGAACCAAAATATGTCTAATAAATTACATAATGTGGCCCAACTGGCTTCCTGAATCCACAGAGGGAAATGTAATCAACAGCTTGGAAATCCAATTCTGAGACATGCACAAAGGCACAGATTAACATTTTAATAGTGTTACATATTTTTTTAAAAAATGATTTTTGATATGGATCATTTTTTAAAGTCTTTATGAATTTGTTACAGTACTTCTTCTGTTTTATGTCTTGGTTTTTTGGCTGCCAGGCATGTGGGATCGTAGCTTCCCAACCAAGGATCAAACTTTCACCCCGCATTGGAAGGCAAAGTCTTAACCACTGGATCAACAGGAAAGTCCCAATAGTGTTATACTATTTTAACTCACGTGTGTGTGCTAAGTCACTTCAGTCATGTCCGACTCTTTGTGACCCCATGGACTGTAGCCCACCAGGGTCCTCTGTCCATGGGATTTCCCAGGCAAGAATACTGGAATGTATTGCCATTTTCTTCTCCGGGGGATCTTCCCCACCCAGGGATCAAAACTGCATCTCCTGCAGGTAAATTCTTTACCACTGAGCCATCAGGGAGAACTTGTATTTTATATAATGTACAGTCTAATAAATACAATTAAATCTTTATTTTATACTATTTTTGTTACTACAGAATAATCTTTGTTCCATTAAATGCTTTTGTGCTTTAAATTTTATCATATCCAATATTAATTTTGTCATAACCACTCTAATTTTGCTAGAATTCAGCTAACACAGCTTTATTCATTCTTTTCTTTATATATTTCCTGTCTTTTAGAGTTTTATAAACAAGATGGAAGAGCCAGTTTTACAACCATTAACTTCCCTACAGATTTTCTGCATTTAATGTTTCCTTCCTCATGCTTTCTGATTCCATGTAACTATATTGACTTTTGTTTGCACTTAACTTCTGTAATGCTTTGTAATTTACATATTTTTATTTAATTCTACTCAACTTCCCTAAAAACATTTTATATTAAATATCAACATGAATAAACTAATATATATATTTGGGGGTTGTGAAATTAAAAGTATATATTAGTAGGCTCTCCCCATTCATACTTTTCCTCTTTTCAAGTTTTAATCTAATCTTTATAAATCAAATAACTGTCCTTTTTGTACCACCTACACCACTTCTTTCAAGGCAATAATGACTTTTTGAATCCTTCTGAAACATTACTCAAAATAATTAAAGCTATTCCTATAAGATTATGGACTTTGAGAATAATACTTTAGAGAGATGACTGTGTCTCAGGACTGACCCGTGGGTGAGGGAAGGTAATGGGTACAGGGGAACGGGTCCCACTGTGCCCTCATTACGTCCTCAGCTCAACGTGACACAGGAGGAAGATACCATAGCCTCGGTCCTCTGAGGTATCTAACTCAGTACTCGTCTCCCTTCTTCTTTGCATTTCTAAGACTCTACCCTACGTAGAGGGTAGAGCACTGCCTAGAGCACAGTGCGTGTGTGCTCAGTCGCTCAGTTGCGTCCGACTCTTTGAGACTCCATGGGCTGTAGCCTGTCAGGCTCCTCAGTCCATGGGATTCTCCAGGCAAGAATACTAGAGTGGGTTGCCATTTCCTCCTCCAGGGGATCCTCCTGACCCAGGGATCAAACCTGCGTCCCCTGCATTGGCAGGTGGATTCTTTACTACTGAGCCACCTGTAGGTACTTATTAACGTGTACAGAATATTTGAATAAGTGACGCATGGTTAGAACTAAGAGCAAAGACCCCTGGAGCTGCTTCTTCCTGCCTATTCTGTCTACAAATGAGGGAGAGGCAGGGGTGTTGTGGGCGGCAGCTTCTTGCATGCTGGCTCCTGTTGCGCTGGGTCCAACAGTGAAGGAGAGACTTAGGGAACCACAGAAGACCCCCATAGTTATGACTATGACAGTTGTCTCTGAGTTAGGAACATCATTTCAACTTTAAGCAGAAGAATGAGAAGCTAAGTCACTTAACAAGTGTCTGAGCTTGTTTGCAACTGGGACTTAGAAACTGAGGCAGAGGGCCAGTCTGGGTCAGTGGCTTCAACAAGGAGGAGACTGGAGGAAGGACCTCTCATTTATTTTTCGCTCCACAGCAATTTGCACTGTACTTTATTCATCTTGCTGTTGTTTAGTCACTAAGTCGTGTCCAGGTCTCTGTGTGTGACCCCATGGACTTCGAGCCCTGGGTCGGGAATATCCCTTGGAGAAGGAAATGGCAACCCACTCCAGTATCCTTGCCTGGGAAACCTTATGGACAGAGGAGCCTGGTGGCCTGGCTTTATATTTATACTAAGTGCTTAATAAATTTTTGATAAATTGAATAAATATTTTAATTGAGTCATTAAAAATTCATTGTCCAAAGTTTTTCAGAATTTTGCAGAACGTTTTCCATTTCGAGTTCTAGCACCTTATTTCCACACTGTGGCAAGCCAAACATGCTAAATACTTCCCTCATCTGATATTAATAACTTCCATATAATTTATTTATGGGTGCAGTATGTTTTTCCTCTGCTATCATTTTGCTTCAGTACACACATTTAACATCTTCACCCATGCCTCCTAAGTAGTTTCTAAAAATGTCTCTACTTTTTTTTCTTTATAAAACTTCCAAACTGTCTAAGCCCATTAGACACCAACCTGCCTTGACATAAGCCAGTTGTTTGATTTGGGGGGTTGAGCCAGTTACTGGGTGAGGTCCCTCACAACTGAAACAGATCATTATCTAGCAAAACACATCTCAACCTTAGAAGAAATGGACACTTGTATATTGTTCACTTTCTTATATATTTCTGGCATTCGTGTTAATCAATTATCTATAATATTGGCGTTGACCATTTAAATATGCAAAGTTCAAATTCCTAGCAAGGAATATCCTTAATATAAAACTTCAGGATCAATAAGACTTTTTAATTTTCCTCTGGCATTAGAGGAAGTTAACATATGTACCCAGATTTATTGTTGACATTTTAACAACTTCATGATTTGTTAACTGTGTTCTGATTGACTTCACTAAGAAAGGCACATAATTCACTGAGCCTGTTAAAAAAAGATTCCTTTAAAGAATACAAGCTACTTCTTTTTCTCTTTAAAAAGGTCATTAATCCTAATTAGAAAATATACAAATTACCATTGGTATATTATTTAAAAATCTTTGAACAGATAAAAATACCTGTATAAGTCAACTATTTTGACGTACCTTCTATCTCAAATAAAGACACCTGGCAGCAAAGAAAATTCAGATTTTTTAAAAACTTATCAGAAAAATAGGAAGGATAAGAGTATTGATTTTGATTCCAAAGATACCCAAGCTGTTTGAGGAAAAATTTTAAGGGTGTAATTACTGATATTTATATGTACAATCAATACTGACAGTTGCACACAGTTTCATGGCTTTGAAATAAAAGGAGAACAAATCTAAATATCAAACAGTTCCTTCAAAATTCTTTCATACTTGAAAAGTGCAATCTTATCTGACAGTCCCCCGTGGAGGATCATCCACACACACAACCTAAACTTGAAAATGGTATTTTATTAGGTTAGGACAAACATCAAGAATGATAAGGATGTTTTAAAAGAAAAGAAAATATCCTTTTGTGATATTACTAGACGTCATCTCAGTGGGAAATATCCTACATTTAATTGGACAAGTTCACGATTATTCTTGTTTTTCTGGGCCAGTAATAGTTCAGAAGTGCTGGCGAGTTTACATCACCCCACTCCCCACCTCCCACAACAGGGGACAGCCATCAACCAAATATTCTCAGGGGTTGGTTACTACTGTCCCAGTTCCATCACCCCTTAGGCAGAGTTATTCTGAAGTATGTGTTTTTCGGTCTTC
Source organism: Bubalus kerabau (assembly GCF_029407905.1). Taxonomy (NCBI): domain Eukaryota; kingdom Metazoa; phylum Chordata; class Mammalia; order Artiodactyla; family Bovidae; genus Bubalus; species Bubalus kerabau. The sequence goes on along the minus strand of NC_073637.1, from coordinate 10,826,566 downwards.
CCAGGGGGGCTTAGTGGTGAAAGAATCCACCTGCCAATACAGGAGATTCGGATTTGATCCCTGGGTGGGGAAGACCCCCTGGACCCCTGGAGAAGGAAATGGCAACTCACTCCAGCTTTCTTGCCTGGGAAATCCCATGGACAGAGGAGCCTGGTGGGTTACAGTCCATGGAGTCGCATAGAGTCAGACATGACTGAGCAACTCTTACACTTTCACAGAGCAGATGGGCTTCCTTGGTGGCTCAGTGGTAAAGAATGCCCCTGCCAATGCAGGAGATGCAGAAGACAAGGGTTCGATCCCTGGGTTGGGAAGATCTGGAAAAGGAAATGGCAACCCATTCCAGAATTCTTGCCTGGAAAATCCCATGGACAGAGGAACCTGGTGGGCTACAGTCCACAGGGCTGCAAAGAGTTGGACATGGCTCAAGAGACTCAACAAGAACGACGTGTTCTGCACAGTCTCCCAGAGCTTCCCCGCTGGGGTTGCTGGCACTTCTCTTGGTTGCCTCCCTCCGCTACTTTCTGTTCAGCACCCTCTTACTTCTCAAATAAACCACTGTACTAATATCTCTCAGGTAGCTTCCACTTTCAGGGAGGCCACAAATTTTAAAAAGTGTTTTACAGGTCAAATGTGAGTCTGTGTCTCACAATTTAATAGACAGCAAGGAGATCAAACCAGTCAATCCTAAAGGAAATCAACCCTGAATATTCACTGGAAGAACTGATGCTGAAGCTGAAGCTCCAATACTTTGGCTACCTGATGGGAACACCTGTCTTATTAGAAAAGACCCTGATGCTGGGGAAGATTGAAGGCAGGAAGAGAAGGGGATCACAGAGGATGAGATGGTAGGAGGGTATCACCGACTCAATGGACAAGAGTTTGAGCAAACTCCGGGAGATGGTGAAGGACAGGGAAGCCTGGGATGCTGCACTCCATAGGGTTGCAAAGAGTCTGACACAACTTAGCGACTGAACAGCAACAACAACAATAACTTTGGGATGCTCAGGTTTCCCTTAAGGAGGAGGAGTAGGAAACTGGTGCCATCAGATTCCAAAACACCAAGTAACTTACTACTGGGATCCCACTCAAGTCTCTGTGAACACCTCATTTAATTTTCAGTGTGGGCTGAATATTTACTTTAAAAAAAAAAACTATCTACCTACTACCTATCTACCTATAATTTGAGTCTACAGATGATGCCAATGTCTAGATGCCTGGGTTTTGCCAGGCATGTGTGGATGGCACTCACTACTGTCACTCAAGTTCACGGCCCAGCTTGGGGGCCATTTCAATAGCTGTTTAGACAGGCTAAGACTTTCCCAGGCCTGGCTGGCTTCTCACTCACCTTCCTCTGGGTTACGGTCCTTTGGAGTCACATCTCAAAGTGGGCATGGCTTCCTAGAGGCCACCTCGCATGGCTTCCCTGCTAGGCTCTGGACTTTGGCTTTTTTCTTCTCATCCCTGTGCGGTCACTGAAAGCATGGTTTATTCTCTCAGTCTTTCCTTCGATCAGTGGGCAGTAACTGCTCATTATCTCATCACTGTCAAGGTGTTTTTAAAATATGTAGTCTATATTCCTAAATTTTCTTTAGTGTGACTGACACTCCTAATGACCTACTTGGCAACTAGCAGATGGTGGAGCTCTAGAGATGTTACTGACAGTCATGAGACTATGTAGAGAGTGAGTGTAGGGAAGAGAAGTGAGGTTCCAGGATTGAATGATAGATATGCCAACTTTCAGAGGCCTGGGCAGGAGAAAGAACCAGCAAAGAAGCATCCAGTGGCAGACCATCCAGTGAGCAGGACCTAGGAAGAGAACCGAACCAAAGAGGTGTGTCTAATGCCAACTGAACACCTGTTTACCTAGGAAGAGAACCAAATCAAACAGATGTGTCTAATGCCAATGGAACACCTGTTTAAAAATGGAGGGGCTGATTAATGGTGTAAAAACCTCTTGAAAGGTCAGAGAAGAGGAGGAAGGGGGCTGACTGCTGGATCTACTCACGTAGAGAGGGCTGGAGACCTCAAAAAGAGATGTTTCATGGATGGGGGTGGGGACGCTGGAGAAGAGATGAATACCTCATTAGGATTAGTTTTAGAAACTGTGAGAAAAGAATTGGAACAGAAAATATAGATGTCTTCTTTCAGAGTTTTGCTGTAAATCAGGTCAGAGCAGTTAAGTGGAGGGGAATGTTTTTATTTTGTACTGTTTTATTTTGGAGAAGGGAGACGTTTTAGCATGTTTTCTAATATAAAGAAATGTGTGTGGAGAAAATTCAGTGAAGATGCAGAAGAGAGAATTGTCAATTGCCTTTCATAGGCAAGTGGAAATAGGAGCTAACACATATCTGGAGAGTTCAGATAGAGCACAGACAGTTCACTCATAGGATAAGGATGGCCAAGGAGGCCAAGCGGGGAAAGATACGATGTTTGGGGTATGTGGAAATTATCCTTTGATGCGTCTAGTTTTTCAGCACTGCAAGGTTTTAGGAATGAGCCGAGGAAGAGAGAATGTTCTACAAGAATAGAAGTATGAATGGAACAGAAAAACCCAGCAAGATGACCAGGTGGCCCTCACTCTAGACCATCTTGCAATTAACATTCAGAAAGTAAAACTGAGTTTATGTTGGGCATATCGTAAGCATATTTGAGTAGAGATAAAGTACTGAGAAATGTGTTCAAATAATAATGGAAAGGGCATCTGAGACTCTTTTCTAGAATCATGGTCTGTAATATTGACCTTTAATATGTGACCTTCGTCTCCTGTGCTCAATAAAGCAGAATCAAGCAGGATGTTCACCAAGTGAAGCTGTAAATATATTTTGCTGTTCAGTTCAGATGGTGCCTTCTTTAATCTCAGTTAATTATTCTGAAAGAACACCCAAAGGAAATCAAGAAGCATATTCTTGGAGTGCTCCTGGAACTTGTCAGATGAGAATCTAGATGGGAGTTTAATTGAATGACTATGCAAGTTTCCCTGTGACTGCAAAGTCTCAGTTAAATCTTGTGAAGTTGGACTGTGATGAGATCATGTGCCAGGTACTCCCAGGCTGCTGATGATAAGACTATTCATGGACACACCAGTGAGTCTAACCATACGTTTAAGAAAATATATCAAAGGACAAGCATAAACTCTCAGAAAATCTGACAGGCAATAATTCTACTCAGAATAGGAACTGAAATCATACATACAGTGAACGTGAAAGTCACTCAGTCATGTCTGACTTTTTGCCACCCCATGGACTATACAGTCTGTGGGATTCTCCAGGCTGGAATACTGGGGTGGGTAGCCGTTCTCTTCTCCGGGAGATCTTCCCAACCCAAGGATTGAATGCAGGTCTCCTGCACTGCAGGCAGATTCTTTACCAGGTAAGCCACCAGGGAAGCCCAAGAATACTGGAGTGGGTAACCTATCCCTTCTCCAGCAGATCTTCCCAACCCATGAATCGAACGGGATCTCCTGCATTGCAGGCATATTCTTTACCAGCTGAGCTATAAGGGTAATGGACAATATTAATTAACGGTAACATGAGCTCAGGGTGTATTATGCCCCAAATGGTCACCTAGGTGCTTTACATATTCATTTATATAATCCTCAATACAACCTTTTGAGGTGTGACTGATCATTAATATCATTGTATGGACAAGGAGTCTAAGGCACAGAGGGATAAATAATTTGCTCAAGGTCATGCAGCTGTTGAGTAGAAATATCAAGATTTAACCCAGGTTCTCTGGCTCCAGAGACCATCTCTTTTTACTGTCTCTAAATGGTAACAGCAATCAAAATTCAAATGGCATTCCTGGAGGCAGAATTGGATGAAATTATTTGAAAGTTAATCTGGAATAACAAGCATGGAAAAATAATGAGAAAAAGATTGAGGAGGGAGAAGAGTAATTAGGGGAGATTCTTGTTGTAAATATTAAAATGTACTTTAAAGTTGCATTTAATGTATTTACTTGACTCAATAAAAATTTATTGACCACCTACTCTTTGTCTGGCTCAGTTCTAGGTACCAGTGACACAGTAGTAATAAGAGCAGACAAAAGTCTCTATCCTCATGAAGCTTAAATTTTTGTTGATGGAGACAGACAAAGAAAGAAACATTTAAATACATGACTGTCCAGTGGTGATACATTCTTATGAATAAAAATACAGCAGAAACAGGGGATAGAGAACAGTGAGGTAGGAAAGGGGAAGCTTGCTAAATATTGGGATCAGGAAAGAACTCAGGGTGAAATAACACTTGAAAAAAAAAAACCCGGAAGAAGGGAGAGAGCAGACCATGAGGATACCTGGGAGATTGGCATTCTAGCAGAGAGAACAGCAAATACTAAGGACCAGGGTAGGAGGATGCTTGTCATATTTGTGAAATGGCAAGGAGGCCAAGGTGGCTGGAATGATGAGAGGGCGAAGCGGCAGAAGATAATGTCAGAGGGATCGTGGCAGGAGAAGATTCTTGGGGGGATCTTGCTTTTAACTCTGACTAGAAAACATGACTTGGTCTGATTTACACACACTGTAAAATGATCATTTGGCTGCTGTGTTGAGAAAAGGATTAACGACTCTTCCCCAAAGAAGAATAGTGAATTTCTGGTAGATGGATGACACCGTGGGTCCACGTTTCTTGAATGGATATACCTAATGGAATAAATGGGGACAGGCACTGGAGACGGAGACTCTCTACACGGATCCCAAAAGCTAAGACTAAGGAATAAAACAGTGCTGGAAACAAGCAGGAAATGCCACTGACCTGTGGAGCAGAACTGAGAAAAACTTCATGAGATGCAGAATGCTTCCTCCTCCTCTGTTACCTGGGCAGTTGACCTCCTATTCCCTAATGTCACTTTTTTTCTTTCTTTTTTAATTTTATTTAGCTTTGGCTGTTCTGGGTCTTCACTGCTGCTCGGGTTTTCTCTAGTTGCGGCGAGCAGGGGCTACTCTTCATTGCGGTGCGTGGGCTTCTCATCGCAGTGGCTTCTCCTGTTTTGGAGCACGGGCTCTAGGTACTCAGGCTTCAACAGTTGTAGCTCTCGGGCTCGAGAGTATGGGCTCAGCTGTGGCCCACGGGTTTAGCTGCTCCACAGCATGTGGAATCTTCCCAGACCAGGGATCGGACCCATGTCCCCTGTACTGGCAGGCGGATTCCTAACCACTGGACTACCGTGGAAGTCCCCTAATGCCAATTTCTGAGAAAGCCAGAGTAGTTTTCCATCCACAACCCCAGCCAACTCTTCCAGCTAAGGTATCAACCCTTGAAATCATAGTGGAGGAGATGGCCTTCCGGGAGACGCAGCACCCATAAGTTAAGTTATAATGATGGCCAATGGCGATGGGAATTCTGCAGGGAATGGTAGGGATTGTGATGTCTGGGTATTATACTATCCCATAGATACAGACTCGGTACCAGATGTTGGGAAGCATCTGGTATCATGGAGCTAGCACAAGATAAGAGCCTTTGGGTGTGGTGCTGACTTGGGAGAACCCGCCAGCAGGTCAGCAAGGGAATATTCAGCCACAACCCCTGTGACAAAGAACAGACGTGAACCTTGCCTGCTTATCAGCACGCAGTCTGTACAGACCCAGCCTCATTCAGGGGCAGGAAAGGGAAAAAGGTCCATTTGACAGCTCTGACAAAATGCTGAGTGACGTGGCTAATAAGAAATAGTTGAGCAGTTTGTGGGCTCCATTACAAATTTTGCATCCTTGAAAAAATGTATACAAAGTTCATTGCTGAATTTCCACAAACACAGTTGTAGTCGTCCCATCACAGACATCATCAAATAGACTGGCTCTTCACAAATAATCTTTACAAATACTATCACAAAGAAGGAACAACTAAACAGCAGATCTGATCTTCTTTTCATTAATTTACAGTATCCAAGTATTATAAACTACCAAGGTCAATTTTAGATATTTCCTGAAGTACTGAGTTATCACTTAACATATTGACAACACTGTTTCCTATGAATGAATCAAAAGTGTACCTAACTGTCTACTTGATTTCTATGCTTTAAAACTCTAAGAATATGCCTCAGTCATTACAATGCGGGTCAGACCCACAATTCCTAGACACACAAGATGGTTCAGTGGGTCAAACTTCAGTACTTCAACTGTTTAAATCAACAGGAACTATGAAGATGCTAATTTTTAGTAATACTTATTTTCAATAGTAACCATAAGTGAAGCTAGAATTTTTATTTTTAACGTTTGATGATTTTTTAAGAAAAAAGCTTTTATTCTTTGAGTTTTATAGTCCTTGCAAATACCTAACTCATAAATGAAAAACAACTAATTCTGAGCAAGTAGGTATTCTCCAAAGGTTGATTTTATCGACTAGCTATGTTTTAGGAGGAATAATGACAGAGGTATATAAAAGAAATTATAAAAGGTAATAATTATTAGTTAATAATTTAATAACAATTTCAAAGGACTAATGAAAGGGATAGCTTGACATCAATGTTACTTTAACACAGTAGTCTAAAATCTTTAAGTCTTTATTGAATTTGTTACAATATTGCTTCTGTTTTTTGTTTATTTTTTCTTTTTTTGTTTTGGATTTTTGGCCAAGAGGCATGTGAGATCTCAGCTCCCCAACCAGGGATCATACCCACACTCCCTGCACTGGAAGGCCGAGTCTCAACAACTAGACCACTGGGGAAGTCCCTAAAATCTTAAAAAGTACATATCTCAAAGGAAAAAGTGCTACTCAGTTTATTACTGAGAAAAAAAGAAGCCTTCTGATTCTGTGTAAATTATCCATCTTTAACTAAGCACTTCTAGAATGCTTTTTCTTTAATAAGCCATTTTTTATGCTTTGCATATATACTTAACATGAAAAATTTAAACTGATATAAAAACAGAAAGGATAATGGAAATAGAATGCTGCATTTATTTAAAAGATTCATGGGAAAAGAGAGCAGAGGTCTTCTGATCAATGGCCTGGCACCCTGTAAAAGGTACACAAATTGCACATCTTGATTTTCTTTTAGGAAACCAGCGATTACCTTTTAATCTGTGGCTTCTCACAATGGAAATTTCCAAAAAAAAAAAAAAAAAAAAAAACAAGAAAGAAAGAACAGTGCTGATCACAGTGTCATTCAAATGTCTCTGTCGAAACACCAAAGTAATTGAGTTATCTCTTAGATTTCCCTATAGGATATTCTAATCAGCACAGAAGCGTTTCCTTCATTTGTTGTTGTCAACAAGGACAATGAGATTCTTATAGTCGTGTTTGTTGTCTTATTGCTTGACAACAAATTGTATTTGCTGTCTTATGGCCTCAGAGTAAAAATACATAATTGATTACTCAGAATCAATCTGTTACAAAACTGGCTTTGGGATAATGAAGGATTAGTAAATCATTATAGAAACCTTATTGGTTAATCAAGTTTATAATCTCTGTGCCCCCCGGGTCCCTTTTCTTCCTCAAAAGAACCTCCTCTTCCCGCTTTGAAACCTGAGTGACTGGGGCAAAGCTGACCCCACCCTCAGCTCAAGGCATAAGACTGTCTTTGTTGTTTAGCAGCTAAGTAGTGTGCAACTCTTTTGTGACCCCATGGACTATAGCCTGCCAGGCTCCTCTGTCCATGGGGTTTCCCAAGCAAGAATACTGGAGTAGGTTGCCATTTTCTTCTCCAGGGGATCTTCCCGACCCAGGGATTGAATCCATGTCTCCTACATTGCCAAGTGGGTTCTTTACCACTGAGCCACCAGGGAAGCCCATGGCATGAGATAATAGTAACCAAACATATAATAATAGGAATGAAGAAAGGAATGAAGAAAGAAATAATAGGAATGAACATCTTTGACCAGAGATGCTCCATTGTCCATAGTCAAGCTCATCAAGATTTGTTGGACTCTTCAGCTAAACTGACCAAATCAGTGAAGTGGAGTTTTTATTCCATGGTGATAGGAGAGGGCCTTTCTCTGTGTCTTTCTCTGATTCTCTATCTTCATGCAAGGTAAGAACAAGAAATCAAGTCACCTTAGTTACTGCTAGTGCTCAGGTCAGGAAGGAAGCTGGCTTAAGGACAAAGACATCAGAAAGGGTCTTAACCTTCCCTTGCCTGAACCCTCTCTACCTTCCATATGTAGGAATGCTTCTTTATGGTGCAAGTTTTGTTTGCGGTTTCCTGCAGCTCGCAGCATGAAACATCCTAACTCATTCACAGAGTCTGTATTGAGGAATCCAAACTTTCTGTACAGACAAATGATTTTTTTAAGTTTAATTTCCTTAAGTTCTTTCAGGGTTGTCACCTGTCCCTGTTAAGTCTTTTCTGGCTTCTAAAGAGCTTCTGTCTCAGACATTCAGCTCTGAGATCAAGGTTAAGGAGTCTGAAAGCCAGGTGAGGGGAGGCTGTCAGTCTTCAGAAGTCAGCCATATCTAAAGGACACGTACTTCTGTTTTCTATGTCTGTGAGTCAGTTCCTGTTTTGTATATAGATTCCTTTACATTTTTTTTCAAGACTCTATATGTTGAGTCTATATATGAGTCTAACATAACTCAATATATGTTATGTTAGAGAAAAACATAAGTGATATATATGTTTTTCTCTATAAGACATTTAGCAGAAGAGGGAGGAGGAAGGACAAATTAGGAGGATATCATTAACAGATACAAACTACTATCCATAAAATAGACAAGCAACAGGGATTTACTATAAAGCACAGTTATATTCAGCATTTTGTAAAACCTATAATGGAAAGTAATTTGCAAAAAACAAACAAACCTGAATCAATGCTGTATACCTGAAACTAGTGCAATATTATAAATCAAGTATACTTCAAATTAAAAAACTGGAAAAAATATACAACACTTCTCTCAAATAAAAGACAAAAAAGAGTTTTAGTTAAAATACTATCTAGTCTGTTTCATAAAAATAATACAAAAAATAATAATGACATCAGTATTCACTGAGTGCTCACAGTGTTATGAATTTTATGTGTATTATCTTTCTCTGTGTTGTTATTCAGTCACTAAGTCATGTCTGACTCTTTGTGATACTATGGACTGCAGCACGCCAGGCTCCTCTGTCCTCCATTGTCTCTGAGAGTTTGCTCAAATTCATGTCCACTGAGTTGGTGATGATATCTACCCATCTCATCCTCTGCTGCCCCCTTCTCCTTTTGCCTTCAATCCTTCCTAGCGTCATTATCTTTCTTAAGAGCAATGTTAGGAAACAGAGGCCCAGCGTTAGGTTAATAAGTGGCCCAAAGTCACAAAACCAGTAAGCTCAATATTTGGAATTCAATCACATTTTTTTTTTTAATTTTTAGGGACCCAAGGCCTATGTTAGGTAGGCCAATACATATCCTCCCAAAGTTATCTGTAAGGAAAGCACTGATTGCCATGTGACAGACATGCTCAGTGGTCCCTGTGATCCACACCCCCAACTCTATTCCCATTCTAGTCTGAGAGGCAGAAGGCGGCTGCGGAGACAAGAACTGCTGGCAGGAGGAGTCAGCTGACCTTTGTTCTCCTACCTGACCTGGAGTGAGAAGATTTTCTGGCTCTCTCAGCCAAAAGGACCTTGATCAGAAGTCATCAGGAGCCCTAGGAGGTCAGGTTCCTTCAGGAACAAACTTATCCAGACTGGAGATGGATGTAAATGGCGCTGCCTACCTTGGGCATGCAGACGACCAGGTGCCCTGTGGTCTGAGATCTTTTAGCAAAACTGCTGTCGGGTTTGACTTCTGCAGGGAGGACGAGCTGAAATGGCTGAGAGTAGACAGGAAGCATATTACATGAGGGAGTTCCTTTAAGAGGCATTTTTGTTATATATTTAAAATTTACCAATTGTTAAAAAAAATCTAATTAGATTTATTCGGAAAAAAATAATATATGGGGCTATACTCCATAGGCACAAACTATTTTACCAATTTTAATGAGTGGCTAAAGAACAATTATCAGTCATAAATCATGATTGGTCCAATTATGATAACATGGCTGATAAAGCACTTATAGATAAAACGTCCTATCATAAAATATCAACATATTTCCATTTTTAAAGTCTTTAGGCTATCTCACACGAATACTTGGAATCGGCAAAACATGCTATTTCAAAAATGATAAAATTACAGTAGGAAAGGCTACCCACTTCAGTATTCTGGCCTGGAGAATTCCATGGACTGTATAGTCCATGAGGTCACAAAGAGTTGGACACAACTGAGTGACTTTCACTTTCATGAATGAAATCATTAACCATTTTAAATGTGTATAATATTGAAATACAATTTCAAGCACAGGCTACCCATATAGACCATCTTATCAGGTCTGGAAAAACTCTAACTAAATAGATACAGGTTAAAAAGACTAATTTTATCAAGGTACATCATGGTCAGCAACCGTTTCTGCTAAATACCCCTTCTGTTGTAAAATCGTGTGTCTAAAGCAAATAGCACTGAGTTTCTCTTTTTCTATTTTAAAATGGCTTAAAAATTTTTTTGAGGCAAGTTAGCTTGGGTTTAGGCTGAGTTCTGCAGTAGTAACAGCCTACAGGGTCACACTTACCTTTCCCTTGACCATCACTCGCACGTAAGTTGGCTGTACATCAACATCGATTAAAGAGGTGTCCATATACCTTCAAAATTCAACAATCAAGCCTTGTAATTTTTCCAGGACATTGAGTTTAAAGAAGAGCAAATACAAAGTTGCAGTTATGGGGCCGTTTTAACTGAAGAAAGTTCACAGTTTCCATGATACACAGGTCTTAGAATAGCCATCTTAAATTAATCCCCAGATCTCGCAGGAAATCCAACGTATCAGCAATTTCATTTTTAGACCCACAAGTACACTTGGCATTGATTGCCCCTCGCCCCAAAATATCTGCAGCCTGAAATACCAGAGGTTCGCAGAAAATGGCTTGCCATGCTCTTTCATGAATATTTTATTTTAAGCCCCTAAGACCGATGTGAATAGCCAGGGATGCTGAACCCACTAAGCTCCTGCTTCCTTGGGGCTGAGTTCTGTTCTATTTGCACACCAGTTGTGCAGCTGTCCTTACACGACCATCCTGGAAGGCTGGTTCAGCTTCTCCCCACTAGGTGTGTCCTGCCCAGAAAGCCCAGCACCCCACCTCCCCCCTAACCGCGACGGTGACCCCAGGATCGAGGGGCCATCGTTTTCAACTCCACAAGAGGGGAAAGGTTTAGATTCCACACCGCTCATTCAAATGAGAAGTTTGGCCAAATGATTATTTTTATACATGTCAAAATACTGATTGTGAATGTTTGAAAACATGGCAATGACTCAACACTCACAAACATTCAGTGAGGCAGGAAGGACAAATACAGGGTGATGGGCGCAGACTCTGACCACACAGACTCGGGAGGACTGACTCCCCTTCCCCTCCCGCTCCATTATCTTGAAGCACATGCCTTAACCTTTCTAAGCCTCTGTAGTCTCACTTGTAAAATGAGGATACAAATAGTACCTGTTTCCTAAGATTGCTATGTGTATTTTATCACAGTTAAAAAAGGCAATGTTGGGCCTGGGCCTAAGGGGTCACATTCTGACTTCTGCAATTACTGTGTCTACTTTGACAAGACTCACCCCCCAACCCACCTTGGGTAATTCCAGGATAACAATCCCTCCCAGGTCACTGGATTACTGAGAGGTTAAATAAGACAGAGCATGTAGCAAAATCGCTCAAAAAGAGAAACGCCTTTATTACAGTGTAAACGTCCACCGACTGCATCATCAGTAATCATTCATTCATTCAGTCCTGTTATTGAGCTCCTGACAGGTGTCAGGCACTGCTTTAGGTGCTGGAGATATGAAGAGGGAGGAACACACACAAGCTTCTGCCTCAACTTCACAGTTTTCAAACTACAAGGAAATTTAGAGTTTGACGGGTGGAAATCAAGAAGCAGGGTGAGGTGGAATGACGTGCTGGAGCAGGCAGGTACTGGTCTAGACTGGATGGTCGGGGTGCGCAGAGAGGCCTCTTTGATAAAGTGACATCCGAATGGAGGCCAGAAGGTCATGAGGACACCTAAGGTGACAGGGACACAAGCAGTGGGAGAGAGATGCCTGCACAGAGGTCCTGGGGCATCAGACCTGGGGTGAGAGCGACACAGACAGAAGGAGGCGCCTGGACAGAGGCCCTGGGGCATCAATGGGTCTGAAAGGGCTGGATAGGCAGAAACACCATGTATGTGGATCCTGAATTAAGCAGCTGGATAGAGGGAGTGAGGCAGAACCTGGCATGTTCGAGGATTGAGGCAGATGGCTGAGTGTCTTTAAGTGACTTTAGCAAGGACGGGCGGGAGGTGACACGGGCTGGTGCAGTGAGTGCCACAGCCCAGGAGAGCTGGGGTGGGGTTGGGGGGGGGACAGCAGCAGGCAGGGTGCAGGGACAAGGGCAGGAAGGGAGTGTGATGGGTAAAACCAGCCCGGACTCAGGATGCAATGAAGAGGCTGGTGTTCGCATTTCAGAACTCAAGAGACTGTGACTGAGAAGGAAAACAGAAAGAAATGCCACCCTTTAAACACATGATAAAACGTTTTTACCTATACACGGCCAAGTCCAGGACGATCTGGTTACGCTTTTCATCATCTTTCAAAGTGAAGTCAAGCCTAAGGAACAATCCATTTAGGGGGGAAAAAAAAGGATGTCTTTAGCAATACTTGATAGATAACCGCATCCCAGTATTAAAAGGAAATTTACTAGTAACTATATCCTCATCTTCAACGGCACACTTATTTTTGTGGCTGGTCAATAAAATGTCTGAGAGTTTAACAATTTCAACAGAAGCCTACAACATATTTATAAATTATTTCTGTTTACATGGTTTCCATATGAGAATCTTAAACTAGATACAAAAAATCAGCATCGGTGCAGAGACAGAGACATCTGGTGGTTAAAGTTTTCTTTTCCCCTCTTCATTCGGGTTTGCTAGAAGCAAACTGAAACGCGGAATTATTGCCGGAGGACCACATGTTGCATCTGCTTGCCATTATCCAGCACACGATTCCTTCATTTTTAAACAGTCTTGTCTTCTTTTTTCTTCTTTCATCGGTGACCTTTCTACTTGCCCAGAAATGCTGCCTGTGACCCATCACCTCCATTTTATAGAAGAAGAAACAGAGGCTCAGAGAGGGCTGACATAGCCAGGAAAGAGGTCACAGGAATCTGGGAGGCAGGATCTCAAAGCCCCAAGTCTTTTAGCTGGACCGTGAGGTTGAGTCCTAGGTGTAACTTCCATACCGCCGATGCACTGTTCAGAATTACCTGGTCAATTTCATTGAGTATTTCAGTTATCGCTGTATTCTGTAAAGTACATAACCCAATGATGTTAAAGAATGCAGGCTAAATTGTTTGGGAAGATGTACCACTTGCCCTAGATTTGCTGCCAGCAGGGGTCTGCTCACTCTCACTACTTCCAGCAGCCCTGACGGGGGGACTCCTTCGGGTGCACAGATCACCCATGCGTTTTTGATCTCATCTCTGGGACTTTTATTATAGGTGTTTTCCCGTCTGCCTTGATTGCTTATTGCCCCATTTTCCAGCCACTGCGGGGAGCTGCCCGTGAGAACGGGGTCCTTTGTTTGAAGGACACAGCTCTGGGAGCTGCCTCAGTCCTTGAGGGTTTGCTTGCAAACATAGCTCTCTGTCCCGCCACCCCAGAGATTAGGCGCTTATTTACTGCAGGCACCTGGAGTTCTGTGCAAACTTCTCATGCACAGAGAAGTGTTATCTGGTGTAAGAAATAATAACAGGGGGCCATTCCCATGCTCTCAAGATTTCTTGTGACTGTTTGTAAGATGTGTAGGTCAAACAAAGAAAATGTTAACTGTCTTGTCTTTCTCACGCTCTTCTCTATAAATACGAGATGCTGAATACAGTTGGTGTCAGACTGCGTCCCTTCGTGGAGACGTGGCTGAACCTCTCGACCCCATCTTTGTTGTAGATTTCTCTTGCTTTAGTTTCTTTTCTCAGCCCCGCCGTGCACGTTCTCGGGACCTGATTGACTTTGCCGGCTAGCACCGGCAAGCCACCAACTTAAACTCTCCCTTCACGTATCTCTTGGAAAGTAATTTCAGAGAGGTTTTCTGTATAGCCCATGGGGTCGCAAAGAGTCGGACACGACTGAGTGACTCTCACTTTTTCTACAGCAGACACTGATACTCACTTCCCACTGTCTGCTCCTGCTTTACCTGTGGTAACAGGACCCCTGATTTGAGTGATGAATATGGCTCTGCAGGGTGAAGACTACATTCTCCAGCTTTCCTGGCTGCTGGATGAGATCATATGCTTCAGTTCTGAAGGAAAACGTTCATCTTTCTAGGAGCTTTCCTTAAGAGGGGGACTGAGTGCCCTTTCCCTCCTTTCCCTCTCTCTCTTCCACTGAGTACAAAAGGTGGTAGGTGGCCTAGAAATGACCATGGAGAGCACTCAATGACCTACTGCAACTGTCCAGGGAAGAGGAGGCTGACGTCCTCTACGCGGGTGGTGAGGGGGTGAATGAGAAGGGGTGGGATTCTGGTAATTCTGGAGGAAGAGCTCGTGGACTCACCGATAACATGAGGGAGAGAAGGATGGAGGATGAATCTGAGGTATTGCTCTTGACACCCAGTGGACGCTCACTCCCAAGCCAGAAGACACCGACGGGCATGCAGGCTCTGATGGGAAGTGGGCATGGGCGTGGAAGCGAGGACGTCTGCTTTAGTCAGGATGAGCCTACCACGCCTTGCTTATGTCCCCACAGGATCTCAAACAGCTAACTGAATACACAAGTCCCGAGCTCAGGGAAGAGATCAGGTCTGCTTGTGAGGAATGAAAACATCTTTCAAGCCATGGTATTTGGTGAGATCTTAAGAGAGCGGATAAGGAAAGAGAAGACAGCTGAGGAGCTGGCCCCAGAGCGTTTAGCAGACAAGACAGACAGGAGCCAGCAAAGCAGAAGACGATGAGAAGGTACGAGGGTCAATGAATCAGGAGCAAGGGGAAGACAGTGCTTCGAGAAGGAAAGGAATGATCGGTTTGGTCAACTGTGTTACATTGAGCACATGGCTGAGACTTGAAAAGATGTGACCAAATATAGAAATGTTGTGAATGCAGAATATAAAAATGATGGGACCGAAGAAGCTTCAGGGGTCTAACTAGGGGCGCACAGAGTCCAGAGGGTTTCCTTCAAGCCCTGCTGTAGGTTGAAGAGGGACTGTCTCCCCATTAGATTTTTAAGTTCCTTGAAGGCAGAAATCTGTCATATTCACTTCTGCATCCCCAGGGCTTAGCATCATGTATTCATGCCTGCTGGATAAAGAAGGTGTGTGTGTGTTGGTGTTGGGGTGAGATTACAAACTTGATCATGGACACCACTAGAATTAGGCAAGCACAGGCAAGTCAGACACACCGCCAACCGGCTGTGTGACCTTGTGTGAGTCATTCACCTCTCAGTTCAGGTTTTGGACCTGTGAAGAAGCAATATCGCCTGTCACGTATGACTGCCGCGAAGATGAGTTAACGACACCCGAGGGTGATCAGGACAGCACCGCCTCTATCATGGTAACGGCACAACAGATGAAATGGTCAAAGCAGACATTTTGAGTAATGAAATGAAGCCAACAAGATTGAGTTCACAGGCTTGTTGATCTGTATTTTGCCTACAAAAGGCCTTCTCTGCCTGCTTTCTAGTTTTAATTTTAAAATAGCTAGATACTACTATGGGCTTCTCCAATATTTTGGCCACCTGATGCGAAGAGCCCACTCATTAGGAAAGCCCCTAACGCTGAGAAAGATTGAAGGCAAAATTGAAGGGGGCGGCAGAGGATGAGATGGTTAGACAGCATCACCAACTCAATGGACATGAATTTCAGCAAACTCTGGGGGACACTGGAGGGCAGAGGAGCCTGGCGGGCTATAGTCTACAGGGTCACAAAGAATTGGACATGACTTTGCGACTGAACAACAACAAAAGATACTATTATACGTGAGGATTTCTAGTTGGAATATTTTTCCCTCTCATCAACTCCATTGAGGAATTTATATCAATCTCTTGTCTTCGCTCTCGAAAGTTCTGCAGATGAGTTCCAGAGTATAAAGCAGCTGTACAGGTGATCAGGATTCTCAGCTAACTTGTTCATGGCAGAGTTTTAAAAATTAAAAAACACAACAATGGGACACTTGAAATTTTGGGGGAAAAAGTTGTACACGGTCCAAAGTTCCAGGGAATACAGAAATAACTAAGATTTCCTTATGTCTAGATCACTTTTTGTATGCTGAGAGAATGAAACGTAACATTATGTGCTTGAAAACATAATGACACTCTGCTTTTAAATATGTACAAAATGACATTCTCATTAGGCTCTTCTGGTCAGATACCTGAGCAACCGTGTCCACAAAGCCATGGTATGACCAATACCACATGTTTTGCATCTTCAAGTCTCCACTTGATTCCACTTACTTGGGTTCATTCACGTTCAGGGCTCTCCCGTCCTCGGTGACCAACATCCTGGGTGGCTTCACTTTCTTCTTCTTTTCACTTAGTATTGGGGGTGGTGGGAACAAGGGGCAGGGGAGGGAAAAAAAATACACAAAGATAATATAAAAGCAATTAATGTGTGAGACAGTTTCAGAAAAATTAATGGCGTATTTGTGAATACATCAATTCACTGTGATGAGGTCCGTGGCTGGGAGCTGACAATCGAGCCAGGTTTCTGTGTGATTATACCCATATCTGTAAAGTGAAAATGTGACCAAGACAATTTGCCAGATCATTTGAATGGGGGAGAAAACTCCTTTTTATGAAATAGCCATGAATGTTTAAATGAGTCTATTTTATGCATGATTTACTCAGCTAACTGTCAATTCTCCATTTGTGTATACAGCTTCTACTTTAGCTAAAATTATAGTTTTTAAAATGCCAAACAGAACCTATTTTATAGAAATAAAAATACCAGTACATGAGGATCTATGTGAAAGGATGCCTATCACAGCATCACCTGCAAAGGCAAGAAGCTGGAAGCATTGTGAATGTCCATCAATGGAGGAATAACTGGACTGACTGTGGTACGTTAACACTATGAGATATTGTGCATCTATTAAAAACGTGTTCACTCTTTATTAAAGTGTCATCTAAAAAGTTGTAGAAAGCTGTTGATGACGATTTAGTGAGAACAAACATATAAAATATAAGTCCATTTTTATTCTTAAAAAAGATCCCCAATCCCATATTTGCAGAAATCATTCATATGACTGTAGAGGTGGGCTGGACCCAAGCCTGCTAACTAATTCTCATTACCATGAAGGGTAGAGACAAGAGGGAGGTGAATGGAGTAAAGAGGAAAAATTCATGCAATAACATGAAAGAAAATGTAGGATGCAAATTATATTTACTTAAAACACTTGCAAAAAATACATAAAACCTTTAAAAAGGCATATATAGACAAGTTCTAGAAGATCAGATGGACAGATGTGTTAAAATGACAGAACTACAGGAGATTCTTTGCCTTAGACTTCTATTGTTCTTTTAATAGAGATTTTGTGTCAGTTAACTTTATTTTGTAATAGACATTTATTCACATTTTTCTGCATTGTAACTGGGTTGCCAGGTCCAATTAAGTTCACGTTTCCATGAGCTACATTGTTCTCCACAGTGAAGCCAAACTCGCTCAGTCATGTCTGACTTCCTTGTGACCCCATGGACTGTATGCAGTCCATTGAATTCTCCAGGCCAGAACACTGGAGTGGGTAGCCTTTCCCTTCTCCAGGAGATCTTCCCAACCCAGGGATCGAACTCAGGTCTCCTGCATTTCAGGCGGATTCTTTACCAACTGAGCTATCAGGGAAGCCCTTGTTTTCCATGATCCCGGACAATTAAGGGCAAACATCTCAGAAACTCATTAGACGGGGCAGACACAGCACCTGAACAGAATGACTTAGAGGACTGGTATCTCTAAACCAGGCCATAATATTTGACATGTTTAAAGTTGTTAAAAAGCTAGGGACATACAAACAAAACTCTACCTAAAATGCCATTATTCACAACAACCTAAAGAAGGTAATCTGATATTAATAAAGGTTAATAGATACATGTCAACAAAAAGCTAAAATTAGGAAAAGCAAAGTCTGTGTGTGATAGCTAGCACAGATTTAACACAGATGATGGATAAAACAATGTGCAATCATGAAAATATATTCTATCACTCTTGATGATAGGAAAAAATGGGATACCTTAATCTTTCTTGGTCTCTCCGTTGTTTTTCCATATGCCTCAGAGTTTCCAATCTAGATTCAGGAGTGTACAAAGAGGGCTTATTCCAGAATTCCAGGTCATCTTCTCTCTCATCTAATTCCTTTGCCTTGCATTGCCCTTCTTGTATTTCTGGTGCCTGGATGTAGTCTTTACTGTCTTCAGAAGAAGGGCTAGGGACAAACACAGGACCCATCAAGACCAGTAATGGACACCTGAGTTTCATCCTGAACACTGCCCCGAAACACCTTACATGTTGTTTTTTAATACATTATCTTCTTAGCTTTGAATAACAAAATGCGTCTGAAAGCAAGCCCATCCGAGCCAAGTTGGAGAAACGACTGCCGCAGCCCTGGGACAGGCCCACCTGACCCACCACCGGGACTGCTGCGGGAACCAGATTCAAGGGTTCATAGACTGGGCTGATATGAGTCATCTGGGGAGTTCATACACAGTACGGATCTCCAGGCTCCCACCAGAGTCTATCCAGTCAGTTTGGAGGGGTGCCTAGGACTCTTGCTTTACAATATGTCATGGGAGGTTGTGATGATGAGTCAAACTCAGGGACCACTGGGCCTTGGTAATCAATCTTTCAGTCTTGCACCCTTCAATTTCATCTTTCACACTGCTCCCAGAGGAATCTTTCTAAAAAATTTGATCACGTCTTCCAGGTTCTTTAGGGGCTTCCCTGGTGGCTCAGACAGTAAAGAATCTGCCTTCAGTGTGGGTCCCTGGGTTGGGAAAATCCCTTGAAGGAAGGCATGGCAACCCACTCCAGTATTCTTGCCTGGAGAATCCCATGGACAGAGGAACCTGGCTCAAAGAGTCAGACATGACTGAGCAACTAAGCGCATTCCAGGTTCTTTAATGATCCTCTGTCTCTAAAATTCTTCAGTGGGCTATGTGACATTGCCCATGGTACGGCTTCTATCCACCCCATTTTTCATGGATGACTTTGGGTTTTGTAGCTTTATACAGTAAAGGGCTTCCTTGGTGTCTCAGTGGTAGAGAATCCGCCTGCCAATGCAGGAGACACAGGTTTGGTCCCTGGGTCAGGAAGACCCCCTGGAGAAAGAAATGGCAACCCACTCTAATATTCTTGCCTGGGAAATCCCACGGACAGAGGAGCCTGGTGGGCTACAGCCCATGGGGTCGCATAGAGTCAGATGCAACTGAGTGACTAAACAACAACGGTATGGGAATGCTCTTTTTCATTCATGTTTTGTGGACTGTCAGAGAAGTAAACGATGTCTCCATAAGGAATCAAAGAATTATTCCATGACAGTCAACATTATTCAGCAAGGATTCAGCTAGTATTTATTGAATGTCTTTCTGTGTGTCAGGCGCCAGAGAGACAGAAGACTGTTCTAGCAGAGAGAAAAGGACATCATTCGAGCAGTACACAACAGGTATAGGCTCTCCCCCCTCACCTCTCCCTAGAATTTGCACTGTTACAAAATGATATGAAATGAAAACAAGTACAAGAAGCCTTTAGTACCAGGACGGCAAATGGTAAGGACTCATTAAATGTTAGATTTTGTTATTATTCTTGTTACTGAAATAACACAAAATGCTCATTTAGTTGACCTTCAAATAAAATGCTTTTAAAAGGACAGACAGAAATATGAAATTTAAAGAGTACAAACAGAATATACAGTAAAATTCTGCTTAAACACCTTATGTATTATAAAATGCAACTAGACAGTTTAATAAACAAAATGGTGCAAATTACTGAAAATAAGTGCTTTGTCCCATAGCCATGGTTCTTTATGGAACTGAAAAAAAAAAGGGGGGGAATCTATAATATTCTACAAGATTTTAGTTAACCATCACTGAAATCACTAGTTTCATTCTCATTACAAATTTTTGTTTGGCAAACAGACTCACAGACACAGAAAACAAACTTATGGTAACCAGAGGGGAAAGGTGGGGTGGGGGATAAATTAGGAGTTCATGATTAACATATGCATACTATTATATATAAAATAGATAAAAAAGGACCTACTGTGTAGCATAGGGAACTATATTCAATATCTTGTAATAACCTGTAATGGAAAATAATCTGAAAAAGCATACACACACACACACACATATATATTATTGAATCACTCTGCTGTATACCTAAAACTACATAACATTGTCACTACATAACATTGTCAATCAGCTATATTTCAATAACAAACTGAAAATAAAATATAGACAAGGTGAGTTTATTCTAGAAATTCAAGGATGGTTTAATTTTGAAAAATCTACCAATGTTAATTCAACACATCAACAGAAAAATATGCTTATCTCAATAGATGCAGAAAAAGCATTTAGCAAAAACCTAGTATCCATGATGATAAAAGCTTTTCATCAACTTGGAATAAAAGGAAACTAACTCAACTCTTCAAAAGCCTCACAGGAATCACTATACTTAATGATGATGAATTGGAAACATTCTTTTGAAAGCCGGGAACAAGATACAGATACCCATTCTTACTGTTGCTATTCCACCCATTACTGGAGGCTTAGCATTTAAAAAATAAAAAGCAGAGGTAGAAGGATTGGAAAATTTTTTCAAGTTACTATTTATTTTTTTTTAATGTGTTTTTCTACATAGAAAATACAGGATAATCTACAGACTAACTACTGCATCTTTTTAAAAAGTTCAGCAAGACTGCATGCGTGCTAAGTTGCTTCAGTTGTGTCCAACTCTGTGCGACCCTGAGGACTGTAGCCCTTTAGGCTCCTCTGTCCACAGGATTCTCCAGGCAGGAATACTCGAGTGGGTAGCCGTTCCCTTCTCCAGGGGATCCTCTGACCCAGGGATCGAACTTGTCCCTCTTAAGCCTCCTGCATTGGTAGGCAGATTCTTTACCACTAGCGCCAACAAGATTTCTTAATGCTATTTGCCTCTATATACATCAGAAAGACCCAATAACAAATCAATCTTGAAAATCCCACTCTACAAGATACTTAGAAATAAATCTAATAAGAAATAATGTAAAATTTTTATAGAGAAAATTATAAAAACTTACTGAAGGACTACGAAGGTCTAAATAAATAGAGCTATCCCAAAGTTCAGCAAGGAAAGAATCAATGTCCTGAAGGTGTCAACTTTCCCCTTATGAATGTATAAACTCAATGCAATTTCAATCAAAATTACACTAGGGATTTGGGGGGATTTTGAAAGCCTGACTCTAAAATTCTCACAAAAGAGTAAAAAAGAGATGGGAAGTATCAAGATGATTTTGAAACAGAAGAATATCTCCTAGCAAACATCAAGATTTATAGGAATTAAAACCATGTGGGAGTACTCCCATGGAAGAACCTAGGGAGCCCAGAAATGGGCCCATAACTCATAAGAGCAGGGAATATAATGCAGGAAAAGAATGGCAACGTAATACATGGGCTGAATTCTATGCCCATGACAATCCTGTGCGGGAAATGACTAGCACCCTACCCCACACTGTTGTCAAAAGTTAACCCCGGATAGATAGATATGACATTGGGGTATTGAAAAATTTCATAAATAAGATCCAAATGTATAAAATAAGTTTAGCTACATTAATATGTCTAAATTCTAGAAAACAAAAGACTTATCTAAATTAAAGACAAGTCACAGACAGATGGCAAGAAGGTATTTGCAAACCTCATAACCACCAAAGAATTTGCATCTAGAATATAAAAGAGCCATAAATTAGTAAGAAAAAACCTTACAACTTATTTAAGATAGGTGGAAGTCCTGAACAGAAGAAATCTAAATAGCTAATAACCATATAAGAAGACATTTAAGATACTGAAACTCACTCTTACTTCTAGAAATGCAAATTAAAATATGAGATGCTATTTAACAACCAGTGTGATTGGCCAATGTTTTAAAAACCACATTATCTACTATTGACAAAAGATCAGGAACTTTCCAACACTGCTGATATATGAGTTTAAATTAGTACACTTTAAAAAACAATTGGGCAATGCATATAAAGTTGAAACTGCTGCTGCTGCTAAGTTGCTTCAGTCATGTCCAACTCTGTGCGACCCCATAAAGGGCAGCCCACCAGGCTCCCCCATCCCTGGGATTCTCCAGGCAAGAACACTGGAGTGGGTTGCCATTTCCTTCTCCAATGCATGAAAGTGAAAAGTGAAAGTGAAGTCGCTCAGTCGTGTCCGACTCTTAGCGACCCCATGGACTGCAGCCTACCAGGCTCCTCCGTCCATGGGATTTTCCAGGCAAGAGTACTGGAGTGGGGTGCCATTGCCTTCTCCGATAAAATTGAAAAGATGTTTACAATTAATATGCAGCGATGTCACTGCTGAATATACACTACAGAAACATCCGTACTTGCACAAGGAGACGTGTGCACCATTGTGTGAAAAAAATGAGAAATGGAAAACCACTTACACAGCCACCCAAGGAGGAATGGCTGCATCAGGGCTGATCTTCAGCTGACCCTCCTCCTGTCTCACTCCCTTCCTCTTTCTCTTCCTCCTTCCTTCTTTCCTATGTTCTCAAACTAGGGCCACAAAGATCGCTGGAGCTGGTGCTTATTCTGATCTATCAGGGCCAAAGAAATATTCACTGTCAAATATTTTGAATGCCCGCTCTGGGATAAATTGTGATTTATTCAGTCGATGGAATTTTATTCCACAGCTAGAATGAATGAACTCGTCTTAAGTGTCTTCATATGTGTAAAGAGCAAAAACATAATACTGAATGAAAAGCAAAGCTGTAGAAAGATATCATTCATGCTAAAACAAAACAAAACAACATAAAACTACGCCTGGTTAAGCAGTATTAAGTACTACATAATTATGTGGGTAAATGTATGACAATACAGTGGGATCAACATTATACCAAACACAACCAAAGTACTGACTTTAGAATGGTGGATGCCACAGGATGAAAGGAGGAAAGGGATGCGGGAGAAACCCTGAAGGAGCTTCTCTATCGATATTCTATTTATTAAAAAAAAAGGCAAACACGCCAACTATTAACATTTAATAAGTGTGGGTGTGGTGCACACAATAGCTGTAGCTGCCTGTGTATCTGTTTAACGTTTATGTATATCTGAAATACATTATAATTATTATTTTCCCAAGTTTAAGAGGTTCTGTTATCAAAATATTGAAAGATTTCATTGTATGGAATCAAATCAACTGAGTACAGTTGCAATTTCTTTAAAATAAGCAAGCATGAAAAATTAATGTTTGTAAAAACGACCAATTAGGGGCATATTAATCACATTAAAAATGCATTCATTATATAATTCACAAACAGAACATCTCATGCAATCAAAATTGCTCAATTTATAATAACATGATTTGCATTTAACTTTTCTAAAATATTCCTACTTTATAAATCAAAGTACACCTGCTAATTCAGCTTTCCTGTGCATCTTTCAGAGAGATTTGTCTGAGGATAATTTTAGATGAGAATTAAAGCTGCTAGTTTATAAAGGCTCCCCCTCCACCCCCTCAAGGGAAGAAGACCTCACTGAATGGTCACAAGCAATGAGATGATCATACATGGTCTTCCCCAGAATTCACATCATAATTTATTCTTCAAATCAATCACTGGACTCTAAGTGGCTGTAAACACCTTGAGAAGAGAGCTTTTTAACCTAAGTTTTGCTTTTAACATGAGTTAACCAGAAGGTACACTCCATTTACCCACAGGGTAGCACTGAGGTCCGCGTGCCAGTGTCCGCCAGAGCCTGTGTGACTTCTCCCCATCTCGCCTTTGTTTTCCTCCTCCTTCAGTTTCCTCTGAGCCTCTTCCTTATCCTTGGCTCGCTTAAGACAGTAAGCTTTCTCCTGCTCTCTGATTCGCTGTTCAACTACTGGGAGGTTCTGTAATGCCTGAATCCTTTCTGAACGCTCGATTTCTTTACCATCCAACCACTGGAACAACAACAAAGAAAAACCAGCCAACACAGTGCATTTATCCCAGAGTTGCAATTTGAATCAGCCCCAAGAGGACTTTACTTGCAAGACTAGAAATAATAAATAATACACCTTAGTGATATGGAGTTGAAAGCAAAGTAATTAGTGGGAAATATAATCAGTGTTTTACTTCACACAATTAATACCGTTTACAAAGCATCTTTACTGGTAATAACAATAAGTAGGTCTTCTGTGGAAACTGATTATTAATGACAAGCTCTCAAAATATATTAATTTTATAACTGCTCATTGTGTTAAGAGTTTCCATATCTCAGGTGAAGTCCCAAATGCTCTCTGTGAGAAAGGGCTTTGTATATTACACAAAGTGAAGTGAAGTGAAGTCACTCAGTCATGTCCAACTCTTTGCAACCCCATGGACTGTAGCCTACCAGGCTTCTCTGTCCATGGGATTTTCCAGGCAATAGTACTGGAGTGGATTGCCATTTCCTTCTCCAGCAGATCTTCCTGACCCAGGGATCGAACCCGGGTCTCCCGCATTGTAGACAGCCGCTGTACCGTCTGAGCCACCCAGGAAGTCCTAGATTACACAAAACAGAGCTCTAATGCAAATGGGCCCAGGAACCAACCCACACCTTGATCTACAACTTGTAGCCTTCAGAACAATGAGATAAATTCCTGATGTTGAAGCTATCCTGTTTGTAGAACTTTGTTATAGCCCTAGGAAATAAGACATCTGTTAGGACAACTCTTGTCAAAGTAGATAACAAGCTTTCAATGAAATGGTATGTACTGATGAATCTATTTGCAGAGAAGGAATGGAGACACAGATGTACAGAATGTACTTGTGGACACGCTGGGGGAAGGCAAGGGTGGGATGGACTAAGAGGGTAGCATTGACATATACACCACAATATATACAGACAGCCAGTGGGAAGCTAGTGGGAAGCCAGTGGGGAGCTGCAGACAGCACAAGGCGCTCAGCTCAGTGCTCCGTGATGACCTAGAGGGGTGGGAAGGGATGGGGCGGGGAGGCCCACGGGGGTGGGGATATGACTGATTATGACTGATTCACGGTGTTGTAGAGCAGAAAGGAACACAACATTGTAAAGCAAATTTCCCCCAATTAAAAAAAAAAAGATTTTGAAGTTTATCAGCCTATTTTTAAATACTAGTAAACACATTTATGCAGAGAAGGCAATGGCACCCCACTCCAGTACTTTTGCCTAGAAAATCCCATGGACGGAGGAGCCTGGTAGGCTGCAGTTCATGGGGTTGCTAAGAGTCGGACACGACTGAGCAACTTCACTTTCACTTTTCACTTTCAAGCATTGGAGAGGGAAATGGCAACCCACTCCAGTGTTCTTGCCTGGAGAATCCCAGGGACGGGGAAGCCTGGTGGGCTGCCGTCTATGAGGTTGCACAGAGTCAGACACGACTGAAGTGACTTAGCAGCAGCAAACACATTTATGAGTATCATTTTTCAAAGAGAGTCTGTTGCCTTTGTAGCAGCTGAATCACAGTCTTTCTGGAAGGAAAGACTTGACCTGAGACCTGTACATTAACCCAGAGAGAAGCAGGGAGTGTGGCTATTGTGAGAATGGTGGGCTCTTAGGCTCAAATCCCATGGGGGCCACTTGTCAGGTGTGTTACCTTAAACAAGGAGCCCCAGCTTTCCAAGGTCAGGCTTCCTCATCTCAGGATGCTTCTAATCACCTCCCTGCAAGGGTCCAGGAGCATCAGAGATGCTGTGTGCCAAGCCCCTGGAATAGCCTTGACCCATGATTCAGGCTCCTGTCTGGTGGCTCACACACCCCTAGCCCGACACTGCGGGGCTGAGCAGGCCCAGCTGGAACGGCCCCACACCCTTCCTGGGAGAGGGCGCATAGCATCCCTGTCTCTAAAATTCTGCTTCTCATCAGTTCATTTTTTCAGGAAGTGCTTGTACAATGATGACTGGCCTGGACGATGTCTGAGCTACTATATCACTCATTCTAAATATATGTTCTAGATTCAATTATCTGAGTTGCTTATTCTTTTAATCAAAGACATTTTACATTAGAAAATAAAATGTGTTCTATTAATCCAGCAATTTTGCCTACACAGAAGTCAGCAGTCTAAACACAAATGTCCTCTGAGGATGGAGGACAGGGCCTGGGAGAAAGCCAGGGTCTCCACATGTTCTCTGCAGAGGCAAAATGCTGCTCCCGCTGCTGGGAGTGCGGGTCACCGAGAGGATGTGACTGCTGGCCTGCAAGCTGGACCTGGACGATCACAGGCTCCTCACCCTTCCCTATCCCGCAAGGCATGCTCTGCCCATCGTTCCCACACTAGGAGCTGCTCCAGGGGCGCAGCCTTGAGAGCGGAAGGTTCTGTTGAGACCCTCTGGACTGAACCCAGTTAAGGCCTCTCTACAAACCTGTGAGAGTCTAGCTGGCAGGTGCAGAGCCCTACTCATCTTGTTGCCCAGAACAAGCTTGGTAAGGAAGTTTCCTTGCATATTAGACCCACCACCTGCCAATCTGTCTCCGGAAAGGCTGCCCCCTTCTCCAGCCTCTCCTTGCCCTCTGCATACAGAGGCCAGTTCCACACTTCACTGGAGAAGTTGAGAAGTTTCAGACCAACACATGCAGGTCAGGAGCTCTTGGAGTTATAACACATAAACATTAATACTACTACTTAAATGTTCTCGGGTGTAGGATTTCTCTAGAAACTGTGTGTTGTTTCCTGGTTTGCAAAATTATCAGATATGGGGAGATGCGGCAGAAGAAATTCACACACCGAGTAGCAGTTCTTGAATGAGGTCCCTGGACCAGCGGCATCAGTCACCTGAGAGCCTGTTCTGAATGCAAACTCTTGGGTGCCCATCAGACCTACCAAATGGGGTACTTGGGCAGGGGGATGGCGGGGACAGGGGGGCAGTGAACACAAAACCTGTCTAAGTATTCCAAAGCATATGAGAGCTTGAGAATTAACACAGGGAGTGAGTTAATAAAAAGCAATAGTGTAAAAAAAAAAAAAAAGGCACAGGAGTTTAAGAGTATGAACTCACTCAGATGTGTCCAGTTCTATGCAACCACATGGACTGTAGCCCACCCAGGCCCCTCTGTCCATGGGATTCTCCAGGCAAGAATACTGGAGTGGGTTGCCATTTCCTCCTCCAGGGGATCTTCCTGACCCAGGGATGGAGCCCATGGAGCCACCTCAAAAGCCCTGAGCTTTTGGTGAGCTCTTAGTAATAATGGACGCCCTCTATAACAATGACTTGAACTCATCAAGAAAGTTCAATTCAACTCTGTGCGTTCTGAATGAGAAAGGAGAAAAATATGCCCGTTTATTTTTCCAAACTTTATTAGAGTTATTAAAAAAACTTTTAAAGTTAAGTGAGCCAAAGAATTCATTTTGATTTTTCTGGAATAGTCCATTCTCTAAAACAACACATTCTCTGAAAACGCTGGGAATAAATCAGGAATCACTGTGTAGTTTCTTTTTTTAATTTTTTGAGAATTTCATATCATGGAGATAAAGCATACCTTTAGCTGCTGAAGAGTTGCCACCACGAACTGTCTGTAGCCGTCAAAGTCAGCACAGGGGTTTCCCATGAGGAAGAGCTCCTTCAGGTGGACGTTGCCTTGAAGGGTTTTAACACTGCTCAGCTCTCCGATGAAATTCACCGTCAAGTCAAGCTTTGTCAGCCCTTCACAGCCTGGTGGGAGAAAGGAAAAGAAAACAAAGCCCGAAAAATCACCCAGATACTAAAGCCTAGCACATCACAGAAGTAAGCGCTGCAGGTATTTGAAGTCTGCTCGCTGACTGCACTGCTGACCGCGGATGGGTGGGGAGGGAGGTGCGGGGAGTTCAAGAGGGAGGCGACATACGCATGACTGTGGCTGATCACGCTGATGTACGGCAAAAACGATCACAGTGTTGTAAAGTAATTATCCTCCAATTAAAATAAATAAAATTGTTTAATGTTAAAAAAAAAAAAAAAGGCGTAGTCTTGATTCACTTTACTGTGTCTCCCTTTACTTTCAATCCCTGAGTCCCTCAGGTCGAAGGAAATCCTCTCCCCGCCCACATCTGCAAACTCTGGGCTTTGATATTTGGATTCAGTTACTAACTGGGGTGAAGAAGGTCAGATATAAGCTGCTGCTGGGGTGGGCGCTGCATCAGAACAAACGTCCCTTTAAAGAAGGCACTGGAATCTGCCGGCCTGAGACTTTTCCCAGGTACAGTGGTTAGGACTTAACTCAACACAAAGGGTGATGGCGAGAATTCCCCCAAACAGAAGGCATTCCATAAAATCAAGCCTCAGAATTCATCTTTATAAAGTCACCAGAGACGCAATGGCTCCAAGACCACCGAGCGCTGAACCGAAGGTGTGAACAAATGTAACAAGTGCGGTCCTCAGAGGGATGACAGGAAAAAGGATGAGTCACTGAGCAGACTCTGCAGTAAATGGGACCCACAGATAGCCAGATGATATAGAAATCTGAATCAATTTCAAGTTTGAATTGACTCCTCTCATCTGAATTCCATGAGCACTTGGTAGTTAGGAGTGGAGACCTTGGAATTCAACAGACCTGAGTTCAAGTGCTAACTGACACATCCTTGCTGTGTGATTTTGCAAAAGTCACAAGCCTCAGTCTTCTCATCTGCAATTATAATAGTATTGGCACCCGATTCAGAGATGTTTGTGAAGACAATAAAAGATGATTCGTGTGAAGTACTTAGCACAGTGCCTGCCACTTAGGAAGCTTTGATAACCACGAGCTAGGATGAGAACCGGAGAAGGCGATGGCACCCCACTCCAGTACTCTTGCCTGGAAAATCCCATGGATGGAGGAGCCTGATGGGCTGCAGTCCATGGGGTTGCGAAGAGTCGGACATGACTGAGCGACTTCACTTTCATGCACTGGAGAAGGAAATGGCAACCCACTCCAGTGTTCTTGCCTGGAAATCCCAGGGACAGGGGAGCCTGGTGGGCTGCTGTCTATGGGGTCGCGCAGAGTCAGACTGAAGCGACTTAGCAGCAGCAGCAGCAGCAGGATGAGAACCAGCCCAGTTATCACCTGCCTGGTTCTCATGTGGCTTCTTAGCACACGTGCCTACAGTTTCCGCGGGCAGTGAGTTTACCGTTCCTCACTACCAGCCAAAGAAGAGCTGACCTCGTTTCTACAGCGGCCCTGTGGGAGAGGTTCACATAAGGCTGTCTCCCCATGTGACCAGCTCACAGGTGCTGGATTAATATGGCAGATTTGGTAGGCATCAATATCTAGAGAACCATTGCCAGCTGACAACCCAGTTCTATCTTGCTCTGTGCTCATTTCTTCAAACTTCTACATACTCCACTTTTCCTACAAGCTTCCTGATTATACACTGCTTTTCTGTCATCATTTTGTGGCTATAAAAGTTAGGGTAAACTTCAGTTCTTGATATCTTATATTAACTTCACCAATATGAACCAGCTTGGTTCTGAATTCAATCAGAATTCAGATTGGTTCATAGCTCTGCAATCATGTCGCTGATGACAAGGTGCTTCTCATTTCTAAAGGCTGTATGATGGAGCCAATCCCACTGAATGACAGTGTTCTCACCCTCTTATTGATCCTAGCACCTGTCTCCACCTTGTCTAGAATCCCACGTGTCCCTCCTCTCTGCTGCTGCTGCTGCTGCTAAGTCGCTTCAGTTGTGTCTGACTCTGTGTGACCCCATAGACGGCAGCCCACCAGGCTCCCCCGTCCCTGGGATTCTCCAGGCAAGAACACTGGAGTGGGCTGCCATTTCCTTCTCCAATGCGTGAAAGTGAAAAGTGAAAGTGAAGTCGTTCAGTCATGTCTGACCCTTCGCGACCCCATGGACTACAGCCTACCAGGCTCCTCCATCCATGGGATTTTCCAGGCAAGAGTACTGGAGTGGGGTGCCATCGCCTTCTCCGTCCCTCCTCTCTAGTCATACCCAAAGCCAGTCTCTTCCAAATAAGTTAGTTCTAACTTAGCGCTTCCAGATATAGATTCTTACCCTCTATTCATCCATCCATCTATTCAGAAGTTACTGGGTACCTATGTATAAGTTGCTGACCCAGGTCTTCAGGATAAAGTGATAAAAATACCCATGGTATTTCACTTTAAACTTATGTACAGTGTAGAAAAAAAGAAGAAAATTGCAGAAAAAAAATTTTCATGTGCAAAGGCACCAAGAAGTGAATCTAGAGAGGAAGGCAGAACTCAGAGGTAGGCAATGCCTGCTGAGACATCGCAAGCCACCCTGACTCTACGTTCACTGGTTCTTCTATCTCAATCCCCATGGGCTCTGCCCACAGTAGCTGGCTTCCACCTCCAACATTCTACTATTCTAGTAGACTTGCTCCTCTAAAGGTGACCAAAGACCGTCCCACTGACAGATCTAATAGACCCTCTTTCAACACACTATGTCACTCGAAGAGTCTGCTGCATATGATGGGACTGATCATGGACTGTCCCTTAAATCCTCCAACTGTCTTGAAACAGGGATACTACTTTCTCCTTGTTCTCTGTTATAATATCGTTTATTCCTCTTGATCTTTTACAGGCTTTTCCACCCCATCAGTGGGGATATAACCCAGATTTCCATCAGTGACCCAATACTCCCCTCTCCTTATGGTCCTGATGACAATAGTCATGTTCACTGGTTTTACTAACCCCAGATTCTGACGACTCCCAAACAAGAAACCCATATCTGACCATCCAACTGAACATCACACTCCTGTTTCTACATGTCTGCAAGATACTCCACATTCAACATGTCCAGACTGAATTCTCCACATTTTCTCTCACTTTCTACTCCTCAAAACAGCTTTTCTGCCTTCTTTACATCTAGAGTTTATTGATGTCATCACCATTTTGTATTAGACATGATTTGTTTCATTTTGTATCAGACTGTCTCACTTTGATACACTGTGATACACTTTGACGTCACTGTGTTGTATTACTAAGGTAAAATATGAATTATTAAAAAGATGAATATCTAAAATACACAAGAACAACTCAACACTCTTATATATTTGAGATTCAGCTACATAGGTGAAGGAAACTCAGTAACTTCTTATCTTCAAAACTGAATTTTAAATATATTGACAAGGTTATCATATACAAATATATATATTTTTTCAGCATTCAACCTATCAATACATAAAATAGGCTCTTAGGTGTTTTTTTTTTTTTTTCCCTCTTGATCCAGAATTTCATTGGGGAGGAAAAGGTCCTGGTCAAATACATCAACTGGGAACAGGTAATTTGTACAAAACTGTTCAGAACAGTTCTATTCACAAGAGCAAACATAATTAAAAACACCTCAAGTGCCAAAAAATATAGTTATTTAAAACACATCAATATACTTGATAATTCAGTCATTAAATCATAATAATGTGAACTCAGCCACTATATGAAGAATGAATATGAAACTAGACAAATAAATATAATTAAGTTTATATTTCTGTGCCTGTAGGTTTGTTTATATTAGCAAAAAAAAAAAAATGTTAGATGGATTTTGTGAAGTGTAAAGGATATATCTGGGGTAGTCTGACTTAAGATACAGGTTGCCTGGTATTTCTTAAGTTTACTTTAGGACACTTGAGAGATATTTTCACTATATTTTCTTCCATATAAGAAAAGACTGACATTTGGAAGACTCCAACAAACTAAAAAATTCAGATAATTTTTGGATTTTGCTGTAATTTTGTAGATGCAGAACCCTCCAAATGTTCATTATGTTTTTCAAAGTGATGAATCTTAATTTTTCTTCTGCTAGGCTTACACATAAGCAATTAAGCCACATCTGCCATTTGAAAGAACAATTCCTGCTGAACTAGCCAGCCAGAGAAAACCTCCTCTTTGGAGTTAGGGTACCCCTGCCTTCAGCTGAGTCCCACCCTTTATCCTCTGTGCTGAGAAGATCCAGCTCAGTGGCCCACAGGGGTCTGAATGCCGCTGAAACCAACACGGTGATTTCCCAAGGGGGAGAGCTGACCCTCACAGAAGCCCCTCCTGTCTTCCCAGGTTAGGGTGGGTGAGGAGGAGCGATGGAAAAAAACAGGCACTTGATTCTATCCTGGTGAATCCACAATAAGAAAGAAAAGAAAGAGGGATACAGTTACGGTTTGCCATCCAGCAAAACGAACAAACAAAAACCCAGCTTACGTTTAAGATTACACTGAGATTGACTCAAGTAGGTGAGCTGAGTATATACACCCTCCTCTCTACCTCAAACATTTAAATTAAACAAAAAGTACACATTTGCCAAGAGATAAGGCACCCATCCCTGCCTACTGCCCAGCTCCACAGGCAACCCTGAGCCCAGGGCATCTGTATTAGAGCTGGAAGGCAGAGCACCAAACGAGGAAGCGTCCACTGCGGACCAAGCGCCCAAAGCTCAAAGACGATAGTGACAATGCTGCCCTCTAGTGGTCTGTGGCCAACACACACCGCAAAACCCAGAACTCTCCACCTCCTTTCGGATTCTTTGCTAAAGAAAAGAACAAGCCGTGGACAAGCCAACTGAGAGCGAGAGTTTAAATTCTTTCTCTGACATCATAGACTGACACTTCACTACTACAGAACATAGATATAAGGCAGATTTTGTTATTTCATGCGTTCACATGTGACTATGGTAAGCAGGCTGGAGAGTGGTATCTGAGAGGGAGCAAAGGCCCCATTCCTAAGGTAGAAAGATGCCCGTGATGGAAACAACCATCTCAGCTCCAGCACTGATGATGGTTTGGGGACTTTCTTAGTGATGACGCTGTAGGTTTTGAGGATGAACATTAAAAATGTATGACGAATATTTATGTCTTTATTGATATACAACCTCGAAGGCCACTGAAATACCAATGTCGACACTGTGAGACAAATAGGCTAAAATCCAACATAACCTAAGCAATGTCCTCCTAATTTTAGCTCTTGGCAGACGGGAGGAGAGTGGGGAGAGCAGCTTGCCTGCTCCACGCCCCTGCCCACTCGCACGGAGGCCACGTGGTGCTGCCAGCCAGGCAAGAGGCTGGATGTGTAAACACAACCTCACAACTGCAGAGTAAGCCCACACAGGTACCTAATCAACCAAACCCTTTGCGGTTTCAGCAGACACTGTTACTAGACACTGAGGGGGAAAAAATAACAGCACAAAATAGAAGCCTCCAAAGTAACACAGGAAACCTCCCAGAACATAGAACAAAAAGACAACGGGGTTTAAATAAGGAATACAGGTGAAGCGACATGGAAGATCAATCTAGTAGGAGGTTCTACTAGATTAAAGGAGGTTCTAGGGGAGATCAGAGGAAACAGGTGATGGACATGCCTGTTACCTTGATTGTGTGCATAGGTCCAAACTCGACAAACTGTATACAGTAAACGTGTGCAGGTTTCTGTACATCAATTAAGCCTCAATAAAGTTATTTACACATCGACACAATGACTTCCCTGGTGGCTCAGACGGTAAAGCATCTGCCTACAATGCAGGAGACCTGGGTTTGATCCCTGGGTGGGGAAGATCCTCTGAAGAAGGAAATGGCAACCCACTCCAGTACTCTTGCCTGGAAAATCCCATGGATGGAGGAGGTAGGCTACAGTCCATGGGGTCGCAAAGAGTCGGACATGACTGAATGACTTCACACACAGTTATTTAAGAAGAAAGAACCACTCGGTTCCAAAGAACACCAATGAGAAAGTTGACAAGAAAACCCACAAAATGGGAGAATATATCAACAAATCATTTATCTGATTGGACTCTAGCATTCAAAACATAAAAATAAGTCTTACAATTCAACAGTCGAACAACAAATAACTTGGTTAGAAAATGGGCAAAGATTTTGAATAAAGATTTCTCCAAGGAAAACACACAAAGGGCCAATAAGCACATTTTTTAAAATGCCCAAATCATTAGTCATTAGGTGAATGCAAATCAGAACCACAATGAGATACCACTCCACACCCACTAGAATGGCTACTACAAAAACAAATAAATAAAAACCGAAAATGACAAGTGTTCATCAGGATGCAGAGAAACTGGAGCCCTCATAAATTGCTAGTGGGAATGGAAATGGTGTGATTGCTTTGGAAAACATTTGGCAGCTCCTGAAGACAGAATTAAGCACAGAGTTACCATATGACCCAGCAATTTCATTTCCTGGTATACTAAACTAACAGAAAACATATGTTTATGCAGAAACTTGTACATTAATGTTGACAGAGGCTATACTCATAATAACCAAACAGTGGACACAACTCAAATATGCATCAGTTAATGAACAGGGTAAACAAAATGAGGTGTATCTGTATTGGAATATTATTGAATATCATTATCATTATTTGGGATATTATTATCAATATTAGAATATTATTCAGCCCTTAAAAGGATTAAGTACTGATGCATCCTACAACATGGATGGACCCTGGATACATTAGGCTAAGAAGTCAGCAGACCAAATATTGTCCATATATTGTTTGGTTCCACTTACATGACATGATCAGGATGGGAAAATCTATGGAGACAGAAAGCAGATGAGCGGTTGTTAGGGGCTGGGATAGGAAGTGAATGGGTAGTGAATGCTAATGAATATGGGAATTTCTTTGGGGGTGATGAAAATGTTCCAGAATTAGATAGTGACGATGGGTCCACACGGAGAAGGCAATGGCACCCCACTCCAGTACTCTTGCCTGGAAAATCCCATGGATAAAGGAGCCTGGTAGGCTGCAGTCCATGGGGTCGCTGAGAGTCGGACACGACTGAGTGACTTCACTTTCACTTTTCACTTTCATGCACTAGAGAAGGAAATGGCAACCCACTCCAGTGTTCCTGCCTGGAGAATCCCAGGGATGGGGGAGCCTGGTGGGCTGCCAGACGTCTATGGGGTCGCACAGAGTCGGACACGACTGAAGCGACTTAGCAGCAGCAGATGGGTCCACGACCTTGCAAATATACTAAAAATCACTGAATCGTGTATTTTCAGACAGTGAATTTTATGTTGTTGTTTAGCCGCTAAGTCATGTCTGACTCTGTGACCCCATAGACTGTTACATAAATTATGTCTCAATTTCAAAGTACTAAGTGGTCCAAATATTTCCATTTAGAAACATTTACATGATAAATCTGAAGTACATTAGAGAGATTAAATGTAAAGAATAAAATTATTATACTTAGAAATTTTATGGAATATATTTGTATTCAGAAATCATAAAGAGGAAAGAAAAAGACTGATAAATTGGAGTATACTCATTTCAAAAACAAGACTTCTGAACAATGCCAGCATCTTGATTGAAACAAAAGTAGCAGACTCAAGAGAAAAGATTTATAACATATATAACAAGGTATTAATATCTGGAATGTATAAGAGCATGTGAAGAAAAATCAGTAGAAAAAATGGCCAAAAGCTATGAAACAGTTATTCATAGAAGAAAAAATATAAATATTCAATAAACATCTGAAAGGTTATATGGAAGATCAATAATAATAAGTGAGGTACAAATTTTAAAATTTGCTAGAGAACAATGTCTTCTGATCATTAAGAAAAGATTGCTTATAAAAAGCGTTAGTGAAGCTGAGGGGAAATGGGTATTCACATTGACCACCAGTACAAGTGGAAATCAATGCAACCTTTTTGGAGAACAATATTTTCCAAAACTATGCATGTTAAAACCAAGGAATTCTATTTCTAAGAATCTACCCTAGAAAAAAATTTACACATGTACACAGAGTGCAATGTAGAAAGATGCTCATTGCAGCCAAGCTGTTAGAGCAAAATGCTGGAACCACCCAAGTGTCCATCTGCAGATCAATGGTTGGATAACTCAGTCTACAATCATTCCATTACCCAGGCCTCCCCACCTTTCCTGGATATCAGAAAAACAAGACAATTTCATGGAAGAAATTCATTTTGAAAACAATATTCATAGTATGATCCCCTTGATACAAAGCAAAATGTAGTAAAATCACTTTCTATACACCAGAGGGTTAATACCACTGACTCGGGGAAGGAAGCTGGGTTAGGAAGGGGCCAAAGTGACTTCCACTTTTGAATTTATGTATCTTAATATTGTCTGACTTTTTCCAACGAGAATGACAAATATAAGACTGAGATAAAAATGTTAATTTGAAAAGTCTACCTACTGTTTAAGCAATACTGTTTAAGTCTAATTTTAAATATCAATTTTAATTACTAATACATTATTAGAAGAAAGTTCTTACCTTCCAGATTTTCAATTTTTTCAATGTTGTTTAAAGCTAAATTCAAATATTCAAGTTTCTTGAGTTTGCTAACATTTTCTGAAACATACAAATAATGGAATTAGTTAACGTTCGAGATAAAAGACATTTTTACATAATCTGTTATGAAAATGACAACAAGAATCTAAGAATCATTATGGTTATCCAAAATCATGTTGCTTTTCCAAACCTGTATCTGTACATCAGACATGGTTGGTTGCCTACTCAGCATCCATTTCTCCCTCTGTCCTTCCTGAGGGAACCCAGTTCTACTCATGTCTCTACCCAGCCCTAACTCTGGGGTTAGGCTTAACCAAGCAGGCCCAGTGCATGGCAATCCCATGTTCCTTGGTAGTGACAGCTCGGGAGGCCAGGCTTAAGTCAACCTGCCCAGGGCAGTCGCCTGGCAACTGCGGTACAGAAGAGGGCACGCACACCCTGTACTCCTGATCAGATGAGAAGGAATGGCCTGTATTTCATGCTTGTGAATTGCCTTTCTCTTTTTCCTGTTTGTGTGCTCAGTCGCTCAGTCTTGTCTGACTCTTTGCAACCCTTTGGACTGTAGCCTGCCAGGTTCCTCCGTCCATGGGATTTTTCAGGCGAGAATGGAAACACTATCTTTACTGACTCACAGTCATCTTGCAAAGCTGAAGGAATCAGCTGTAGGATGAAGCCCACAGTGGCTGGTGCAGCAGAGAGAACGAACCGGCCAACCAACCCTGGAGATTGGACAGTCTCTATAGAGTCAATAGTTGGGTTAGAGGATAGCTTTCCTCACTGCTAAGTCACTTTGAGTTGTGTTTACCTTTGCTTGAAGTCAAAATCATTCTGATACAGGATTATGGTTTTAAATAAATATGTAAGCCCATATAGGCAAAGCAAAAGCATAAATAAGTCAAGGAATCTCTTCGGGGGGGGCCCTTTAAAAACAGCTTAAATAATACCATAGCTTACACTGCTGAGTGCTTATTACAAGCCATACAATTTTCTAAGCATTCTGCATATTATCTCATTTAATCTGCCTAATAACCCTATGAAGTAAAAACTACTGTTGTCTCCCTTATACAAATGAGAACATCAAGGTGCAGAAAATTAATCCAGTTATTCAAGGTTAAGTGGCAGAGCCAGGAAATCTGACTGCAGAGCCTGGCACTAAATCATTACATTGAACTTTTAAAGGAGAGTCCTTTCTAAGATGACATGAATACAGAAAATCCTGCTAAGAAACATGCATCAGGGCAGGCTCACTCAACACTTCCTCTGCACCATTTTCCAGGGATATTATGACAGTCAAATATGATGATTTATAACCATCACCTTTATCATCATCAGTATTCATCTAAAATTTATAAATATCACATATTTGTTCCCATAGACCTGAGAATAAAAATTCACCTCTCCGAGCCTTAGTTTATTCATTTTTTTCAATGAGGATTTTTGAACAAAAACCTTCTCTCAGCAATTATACCATCCTAAGCAATACTGATGCTGACAAGAGTTTCAAACCAATATCCGAGTATTTGATCATCAGAGATTTGTAGAGCTCTAGAGCAAGAGAGTTCCAGAAAAACATCTATTTCTGCTTTACGGACTACGCCAAAGCCTTTAACTGTGTGGATCACAATAAACTATGGAAAATTCTGAAAGAGATGGGAATACCAGACCACCTGACCTGCCTCTTGAGAAACCTATATGCAGGTCAGGAAGCAACAGTTAGAACCGGACATGGAACAACAGACTGGTTCCAA
Organism: Bubalus kerabau; assembly: GCF_029407905.1. NCBI lineage: Eukaryota > Metazoa > Chordata > Mammalia > Artiodactyla > Bovidae > Bubalus > Bubalus kerabau. Next base: position 10,788,502 of record NC_073637.1, on the reverse strand, counting down.
ATAGGAAAAGGAGTACGTCAAGGCTGTATATTGTCACCCTGCTTATTTAACTTCTATGCAGAGTACATCATGAGAAACGCTGGGCTGGAAGAAGCACAAGCTGGAATCAAGACTGCTGGGAGAAATATCAATAACCTCAGATATGCAGATGACACCACCCTTATGGTAGAAAGTGAAGAGGAACTAAAAAGCCTCTTGATCAAAGTGAAAGAGGAGAGTGAAAAAGTTGGCTTAAAGCTCAACATTCAGAAAACAAAGATCATGGCACTCAGTCCCATCATCACTTCATGGGAAATAGATGGGGAAACAGTGGAAACAGTGTCTGACTTTATTTTGGGGGGCTCCAAAATCACTGCAGATGGTGATTGCAGCCATGAAATTAAAAGATGCTTACTCCTTGGAAGGAAAGTTATGACCAATCTAGATAGCATATTGAAAGGCAGAGATATTACCCTACCGACAAAGGTCAGTCTAGTCAAGGCTATGGTTTTTCCAGTGGTCATGTATAGATGTGAGAGTTGGACTGTGAAGAAAGCTGAGCACCGAAGAATTGATGCTTTTGAACTGTGGTGCTGGAGAAGACTCTTGAGAGTCCCTTGGACTGCAAGGAGATCCAACCAGTCCATTCCAAAGGAGATCAGTCCTGGGTGTTTATTGGAAGGACTGATGCTGAAGCTGAAACTCCAATACTTGGGCCACCTCATGCAAAGCGTTGACTCATTAAAAAGACCCTGATGTTGGGAGGGATTGGGGGCAGGAGAAGGGGACAAGAGAGGATGAGATGGCTGGATGGCATCACCGACTCAATGGAAATGAGTTTGAGTAAACTCCGGGAGTTGGTGATGGACAGGGAGGCCTGGCGTGCTGCAATTCATGGCGTCACAAAGAGTCGGACACAACTGAGTGAGTGAACTGAACTGAACTGAACTGAGGTGCCAAAGATTATAATAGAGGTGCCAAAGATTGTAATAGAGTCCATACCCCAAACAGAAATACATAAAGTTATCATTGTTAAAACTGCACAATAAAATACCTTTCCTTCTCCGTTTTTGTTATATGTATAACCTCTAAATGCTAACTGGTAGAAGAAAAGTTAAGATTTGTTTTGTAAGGGTTTCCTAGATTAAATTAAATCAAGGACAACGGGCCAAACTGATCAGAAAACAAACAAAAAAAAACCACGAAAATCTCTATAAGGAAAAATATACAGAGCTTCCTAGGTGCCTGGAACAGGGGGTTACTGTTCTAGGCCAAACCATCCTGGGATCAGTTCCCACCCAAAGGCTTTATACAACCAGACCTACAAATCCATCCCCAGGAGCTGACTGTGGCTCAGATCATGAACTCCTTATTGCCAAATTCAGACTAAATGGAAGAAAGTAGGGACAACCACCACTAGACCATTCACGTATGATCTAAATCAAATCCCTATGATTATACAGTGGAAGTGACAAATAGATTCAAGTACCTGAGGAACTATGAACAGAAGTTCATAAGATTGTATAAGAGGTAGTGACTAAAACCATCCCCAAGAAGAAGAAATGCAAAAAGGCAAAATGGTTGTCTGAGGAGGTCTTACAAATAGCTGAGAAAGGAAGACAAGAGGAAGGCAAAGGAGAAAAGGAAAGATATACCGATCTGAATGCAGAGTTCCAAAGAATAGCAAGGAGAGATAAGAAAGCCTTCCTCAGTGATCAATGCAAAGAAATAGAGGAAAACAATAGAATGGGAAAGACTAGAGATCTCTTCAAGAAAATTAGAGATAGCAAGGGAACATTTCATGCAAAGATGGGCTCAATAAAGGACAGAAATGGAATGGACTTAAGAGAAGCAGAAGATATTAAGAAGAGGTGGCAAGGATACATAAAAGAACTATACAAAAAATATCTCATTGACCCAGATAATCATGATGGTGTGATCCCTCACCCACAGCCAGACATCCTGGAGTCCAAAGTCAAGTGGGTCTTAAGAAGCATCACTACAAACAAAGCTAGTGGAGTGATGGAATTCCAGCTGAGCCATTTCAAGTCCTAAAAAATGATGCTGTGAAAGTGCTACACTCAACATGTGAGCAGATTCGGAAAACACAGCAGTGGCCACAGGACTACAAAAGGTCACTTCTCAATCCAGTCCCAAAGAAAGGCAATGCCAAAGAATGTTCAAACCACCACACAAATGCACTCATCGCACACGCTAGCAAAGTAATGCTCAAAATTCTCTAAGTGAGGCTTCAACAGTATGTGAACCAAGAACTTCCAGATGTTCAAGCTGGATTTAGAAAAGTCAGAGGAACCAGAGATCAAATTGCCAACATCCGCTGGATCATATAAAAAGCAAGAGAATTCCAGAAAAAGATCTACTTCTGTTTCATTGACTATGCTAAAGCCTTTGAGTGTGTGGATTGCAACAAACTATGGAAAATTCTTCAGGAGATGGGAATACCAGACTACCTGACCTGCCTCCTGAGAAATCTGTATGCAGGTCAGAAGCAACAGTTAGAACTGGACATGGAACAACGGACTGGTTCCAAATTGAGAAAGGAGTACATCAAAGCTGTCACCTTGCTTATTTAACTTACATGTGGAGTTCAGTTCAGTTCAGTTGCTCAGTCGTGTCTGACTCTTTGTGACCCCATGGACTGCAGCACGCTAGGCCTCCCTGTCCATCACCAACTCCCGGAGTTTATCCAAACTCATGTCCATTGAGTCGGTGATGCCATCCAACCATCTCATCTTTTGTTGTCCCCTTCTCCTCCTGCCTTCAGTCCTTCCCAGCATCAGGGTCTTTTCCAGTGAGTCAGCTCTTCGCATCAGGTGGCCAAAGAATTGGAGTTTCAGCTTCAGCATCAGTCCTTCAAATGAACGCTCAGGATTGATCTCCTTTAGGATGGACTGGTTGGATCTCCTTGCAGTCCAAGGGACTCTCAAGAGTCTTCTCCAACACCACAGTTCAAAAGCATCAATTCTTTGGTGCTCAGCTTTCTTTATAGTCCAACTCTCACATCCATACATGACTACTAAAAAAACCATAGCCTTGACCAGATGGAACTTTGTTGGCAAAGTAACGCTTATTTAACTTATATGCAGAGTACATCATGAGAAATGCCAGGCTGGATGAAGCAAAAGCTGGAATCAAGAATGCAGGGAGAAATATCAATAAGCTTGGATAATCAGATGACACCACCCTTATGGCAGAAAGAAAGGAGGAACTAAAGAGCCTCTTGATGAAAGTGAAAGAGGAGAGTGAAAAAGTTGACTTAAATCTCAACATTCAAAAAACTAAGATCATGGCATCTGGTCCCATCACTTCATGGCAAATATATAGGGAAACAGTAGAAACAGTGGCGGACTTTATTTTCTTGGATTCCAAAATCACTGCAGATGGTAACTGCAGCCATGAAATTAAAAGAAGCTTGCTCCTTGGAAGTAAAGTTATGACCAACCTAGATAGCATATTGAAAAGCAGAGACATACTTTACTGACAAAGATCCATCTAGTCAAAACTATGGTTTTTCCAGTAGTCATGTGTGGATGTGAGCGTTGGATCATAAGAAAGCTGAGCACTGAAGAACTGATGCTTTTGAACTGTGGTGTTGGAGAAAACTCTCGAGAGTCCCTTGGACTTCCAGATTAAACCAGTCAATTCTAAAAGAAATCAGTCCTGAATATTCATTGGAAGGACTGATTGTGAAGCTGAAACTTCAATACTTTGGGCACCGGATGCGAAGAACTGACTCACTGGAAAAGACCCTGACTTTTGGGAAAGTCTGAAGGCAGGAGGAAAAGGAAGTGACAGAGGATGAAATGGCTGGATGGCATCACCCACCGGATGGACATGAGTCTGAGCAAACTCCGGGAGTTGGTGATGGACAGGAAAGCCTGATGTGCTACAGTCCATGGGGTCACAAAGAATCAGACATGACTGAGTGACTGAACTGAACAAACCCACCCCCCAGTTCAGGCCACCCTGAGCCTTTCAACTTCTGGCCAGGCCTAAGGCTCATAGAGAGACTGTGACCAATGGAGATTCTGGGAGCGGATCCTCTAAGGCTCTGAGTCAGTAAGTCTGGGATGAGGCCCTGGCCCCATTTTAACAGACCCCGGACAGGCCTCAGGTGACCCCTGGAGCCACACCAAGCAGAACCTACCCCCCACCCCACCGCCAGCCTGTCTGGAGCTCCCCAGGAAGAACAGAGCTTCAGCAAAGGCAAGTGTTTTGCAAACTGCTCCCTCTAGGGCCCAAGAGCACGTCTGAATCCTCCAGAAACAGTTGTACTTGCTAAATAAGCACCTAAACGCCTATGGGTGGAGTTGTGCTGAAAAATCCCATTATTAGGATTTAAAAGCATGTTTAATTTAAGAATACTTTGGAAGCAAAAATTCAAGCTTTCTCACAGCTCTGAAAAGGACTGAAACACTACGCTGCTAATTAGTAATTGTGACGGACCAGCTGTGGAGATGAAGATTTCGGGAACTCTTAGAGAGGCACAATCAGGACAACTCTCTAATGCTCTCGTGATAAAAGCGGGTGGTTTTCTGTAACAGCCTTTTTGATGGGACAATGTGCCAGAGTTTCTAATTTCTGGTAAAGTACAAGATGCCGAAAATAAGTATCTGAAGGAATATAATGAATTTTAATAAACCTTCAAAAAGTATGCAAATTCTAGACTTTCTGTTTCCCTAGAGCCCATTTTTGGTTATCCAGTAAGCTTCAGGTGACTAACTGCATCACCAGAGCTTCTAACCACAGCGATGCTACCACTGGGGGCCAGGCACTTCTTGCTGGTGGGTGGTGAGGGGGCACAGGCCTAGGCACATGATTCTGTTCAGCTCTGATACCACACACGTCTGTGTGCCAGATGCTGTTGGCTCCTTTTCCAGATTCAAGGCTAAGACACAGATCAACAGTTAACTGACTTGCCCAATGGCACAGTTTTTTTAGTGGCAGAGGCAGGGTTCGAACCTGGATCTATGTGCTCATACCACTAAGCTTCTCTGTGGCTTTTCTCAGGGTTGGCGGGGGGGTGGGGGGGCGCTCCTCCTGTTTCCATGCGGCAGGACCCCCCATTAGTGTGACTCCACAGGCTTCTCTTCTCTCTGCTCCCTTAACTCATTCTTCCCAGGGGTGGGGGTGGCAATTGGATGGGGAGGGCCGACTCACCTGATGGGAGAAGGAACTAGGCGTGCCCGTCCACTCTCTCCTGGGTCTGGGGTCTCCACCCCCTCCTGCCACAAATCACGTAGGGAAGCCTGCGGTGATCGAGTTCTGCATGCAGCTGGGTGGTGTGTATGTTTAATTCTGGGGGCACTGCAAGAGTAAGCCATACTCTCCAGTTTTTACTAGTTATATTGCTGATTTTGGGTTCTCCATCTACCTGTTTATTTTTACCTCTCATTTCATTCCAAACTGGAGCAGCAAACAGGGCTGTCATTGTGAACCCCTCTCAATACCCAATCCTGAGCACAATTCCTGGCACATGGACTTTCTTGATACACACAGTAGACCTAGCTATCCCAGGCTGGGATCTGACAAGGATTTCCTCAGTTCTCACATAATCCTTTCAGGTTCATGACAAATGCCTGGATTTCTCTCTTTGACACTTTTTAAAAATCAGGTTTTAAAGGAACAGGTCAACTAATGTGTTCTCAGCCATCAACGGGTCCTCCTGACTCCTTGATGGAGATCCCTGGGGCAAAGGAGACAGACCGGGCACAGAACCAGTTCCATCAACAACCACTGAGAGATGGTTGCATCTATTCCTCCATGCAATTCTCTTTCTTCCTCTAAGAAATAACACTGCATTTGCCAATATTCTGCCATTCAAAATGTTACAGAAACCATGAGAACAAAGTCCTGAAGACTTACCAATTTTTCCGATGAGGTTATTTTGAAGGTAGAGGATTTTTAAATCCCGGCACCACTTGTCAATATGCTCTAGTCTTTCTATTTCTTGCTGATGCAAGGAGAGTTCCTCCAGGGAAAAAATTACACAGTCATTGTGCTCGGCATTCCGTCTAATGAGATCTTCTGTGACTGAAAGAAAATGTGTTACGTATTACATCTCCATCCCTATTAATATGAAGCTATTAATGCACGGGGTTTTCCTCGCAGTGAGATGTGAATTCTCCAGGCCCAAGTCCTTTTTGTGAAGGAAAGAGATCAGAGAAGCGCTGCCTCCTGTTGGGAGTTTTTATGGCACTAGTGTAACTTGGAAGAAAGAGGCGATGATACATTTTGTCTTATGCTGGAATCCACGTACATTTCGCTGGATGGATGGAGACCAAGTTGATTGGTAATGACCATGAGGATTGGGATCCTGAGGTTACGTATCACATCAAACTGGGTGAGACCCACTAAGTAATCCAAGACAGAGGCATGGCACGGCTGACAGAGGGCAGTAAACTGGAAAGCATCTCCATTCAATAGCCACAACCATCCCGTAAGGAAAGGTTCACTCACTCATTCATTCGTTCACCTGGTATCTATTTAACTAGAGTGGAAGAGACGGAAGAGAAATAACCCCAGATTTTACAGGGCAATCTTATAAAGCAACCACCACTGGATCTGTTTCCAGGAGGAATGAAAGAAGCTGATCACAGAGGGAGGGGTTGCAAGAGCCCCACTCCCCCCTGACAAGAGTGATGCATAGCACTGGGCTGGCCTGACGCCACAGGCCAGGAACATATGATGATGGTGGAGCCAAGAGACTGGAGACAACACTTGTGTCCACAGTTGCAGCCAAGAACAGGATACGAATCCTCTTTACAGTTGGGTTGTAAAAACTTTGGGTCGGCCAAAAAATTTGTTCAGCTTTTTCTGTAACATGGAAAACCCAAACGAACTTCCTGGCCAAACCAATATATAATAAAAACAAGGAGGCAATCACAGTGGAGAATACTTGTACTTCCCAGTGCTATTAAAAAAACTATGAATCCATTTGAACCTGCACATTTTAGGTGGAATGTGGAAATAATCACATCCGTCCCACAAGATAATAAAGCTTCTCCTCTTGCCATTTACAGGGTGCCAAGAGTTGTCCTAAATGCTTTGCGTGTATGAACATGTGAGTAGGGACCGTTGTTATTTACATTTGTTAGATGACGACTTGAGGCTCAGAGAGTTTAAGTAACTTGCCCAGGGTCCAGCTATTATAGTAAGTGCTAGAACCAAGTGACCATGTGCTCTGAACCACCATGCTCCACTGCCCCAAATGTGAGCAAAAGAGAGCCCCTCAAAAGGTCTCAGGCTTCCTGAACACACAAGCTTCTCTAGTGGAAACAGAGCTCTCCAGCTGCCCCTCTTCTGCGTCACATCCTTACAGGTGAAGTCTGCCTTTTTTAAACAATGTGAAAACATGTACGAACTCCATCATTTGCATGCAGTTAGCTGAACCCCCTGCTACATCCGGTGGTGAGAGGCGGGGTTGCGTGTAATGACGGTTCTCTGGAAGAAAGACCAGGGCAATGCAGAGGCTGAGAGATTTGTTTCCCAGGTGGCACAGTGATAAAGAACTCGTCTGCCAAGCAGGAGACATAGGTCCGATCCCTGGGTTGGGAAGATCCCCTGGAGAAGGAAATGGCAACCCACTCCAGTATTCTTGCCTAGGAAATCCCATGGACAGAGGAGCCTGGTGGGGTATAGTCCACGGGGTTGCAAAGAGTTGGACTCGACTGAGCGATTGAGCATGCAACAGCAGAGCTGGCTGCAAGCTAGGTCCTGGGAGGGGGCAGGCCAGAGAGGCGAGTAGGAGGCTAAAGGGGCAGCCTCCGCAGCCCTGCTCTCTGGAACCCCTACTGTGGGCTGCACTCTGCCGGCTCTGGACACCACTGCTGTGATTAAACTGGCTTAAAAAGACCACTCTAGTCAAGGAAAAGAAAGACAATACATGTTCTGAAAACCAAATGTTTAAGAGAAGGGAGTTAAAACTACTCTCCCACCTCCCACTACCAAAGTTGGTTCTAACAGCTGGAATCAGCTGGGGACAGCCAAGTTGAGGATGCATCAAAGCTGCTGTGTAAAGTCGACCGTATTACTTGCCTCTGCAGTTGATGTCCAAGAATGCCCTTCACAAGGATGCAGCGTGGGTTAAGGGGCTGGGATGACACTACCAGTGTTACGTCAGCTAACTTGATGAGACGTGGGAGAGACGCACTGCGATGATGCAGACAGACCCTCGATGACTAACGGTGTGTATGTGACTCAAATGACACAAATCCATGGGGCAGGAAGTGGACTTTTGAGGCCTTGCGGCCATTAGACCTGGAGTCAATGGGCCAGGAGGACGAGCCCTTCCAGAGCCCATGCCCTCCCCTGCAGACCGTTGCCCCCGGGTGGAGCAAGGAAATCCTCCGCCTCCAAGTCCTATACTGGCTGCTTCTGCAGGCCACACCATCAGGCACGCACTCCTTCACCCAGAGGTGTCCGAGGAGTGTCTGCTTTCTGGGGACATGGATGGCCTGGAAGTGTTGGCTGGAGTGTCTGCCCTCATACGTTGGCAGGAAGGACCAGGCTACAGCCAGGGATGGCAAGAGGAGGGAGGTGTGGGCAAGGGAGCTGGCACAGAATCCAATGAGCTTGGGAAACACTGAATGTGGCCTTCTGGGTTGTTATGAAGGTATACTCGTCAAGGAAAGAAGATGAACTTTATTTTGCAGTTTGATGTATAACTCGATACATGTGCCTCCACTTATATTCCTGCCCCAGTTCCCCAGCTGCCCTGGCTGAAGGCTTGGTTGGGTACCCAGCTTGAAGACACAGCCTAACTCGAACCCTGCAAGAGCTGTCATCCAAGGATATGGTTAAGGTGAATGTGTGCAGGGCATTCTGATTGCATCTGGAGAAGCCTCGCCTGGTCTCCGGCCTGAGGCAGCTACACCAGCATCTGCACAGGCCACGTGCGGCCTCCTGGGGATACGAAAGGTGTCACAGGTTTCTCCTGCTCTATAGTTGTGCAGGCTTTTCTGATCTGTCCAACCCTGGAGACTTGCTGGTCCCTCCAACTGCTCACTGAGTTCCCACTGATGTCGAATGTCCTTCCTGTGTTCTCTTGCTGCCCGTGTCTTAAAAATCTAAGAGATCCTTTTTATTATGCTATTATGACTGTGAAAGGGATCATTTGTGTGCAATTATCAAATCCTCCCTTTCAGAGGCATGTAGATATTAGGAAGGAATTATGTTGATCCATATCTCCTAATCATGAGAATTAAGATGATAAAAATCACTCCTAGTTGAAAGCGGTGTGGAGGGGTGGAGGAGTTGGCGTAAATAACAAATTGATACACATACACACACACACACACACACACACACACACACACACACAGGGGAGGGGGGCGCTAAGGTTCATTCAGCATGCTGGGTAGTTTTGCCCAAGGGCAACAATTACACACAACTAGGATAGATTAAAAGAAACTGGAGAATCACAGAGGAAGGTGGAACTGTGAAGGTCTGGAGTTTCCCAGTGGCTCTTTTCTGAACTCCTCTATATTAAGCAAACCGCTGTGCAGCATACTGTTTCAGAGCGCTCAGGAAACTGTTCCACAATATCGCCTCACCTGTAATGGCAAACATCAGTACAAAAACCAGGGTCCCCGAGAAACAATGTGTCAGAGTATCTACCTGGTGCATGGAGATTATAGTGCTTCAGACTTTTAAAGAAGAAAACATTTTGCAGTTTTATGTACAGTTTAGACCAAACATTCTTTAACTCCAAGCAGTACTGTGTACCTTTAGAAAGCCCTACTCCAAATAACACAGCCCTGCATTTATGATAAATCACTTGAGGCACTTAAAAAGGCTTTGGAAGCATTAATGCGTCCCCATAAGACTATCTCAAGACAGATGGTAATACAATGCCTATTTCTGGGAGACAGTGAAGGACAGGGAAGCCTGGTGTGCTGCAGTCCGTGGGGTCACAAAGAGTTGGATATGAGTTAGTGCCTGAACAACAATAATCATATGGTAGAGGAGAACATGCCAAGGCACTTACTATATAAAACATATTGCTTTCATTTCCTTTTTGGGGAAAATTCAAACAGTAAAATACAGGACTCAGATAGACACCGGAGAAGGCAATGGCACCCCATTCCAGTACTTTTGCCTAGAAAATCCCATGGACGGAGGAGCCTGGTAGGCTGCAGTCCATGGGGTCGCTAGAAGTCGGACACGACTGAGCGACTTCACTTTCACTTTTCACTTTCATGCATTGGAGAAAGAAATGGCAACCCACTCCAGTGTTCTTGCCTGGAGAATCCCAGGGACGGTGGAGCCTGGTGGGTTGCCGTCTATGGGGTCGCACAGAGACGGACACGACTAAAGTGACTTAGCAGCAGCAGATAGACATGGAGAAGTATCTCACCTATAGAAGGCTGTAACCAATATCTGAATGAGCAGTTGATGAAGGATACTGACAGTTATAACCACAGATTCATACTCATCTCACTAAAAGAAAAAGGTTTAATGGAAACTGGTGCAGAGGCTTCTTTTCAATTCCTTAATATGACTGGCTTCTTGATACTCGAGAGAGCATCCATGAAAAGACCCTACAGGGTGGGGGCAGGGCAGAGGGCAGGAGGAGAGGTTTTGGGGAATATTAGAGGTTGTCACGCTGTGTTTGCTATGACAGAGCTTTTCTAGAACAAGGTTCTAGAAGCTCACAAAGCCAACAATGCAGTGTTTGTCCTTCAGGCTTTGTATCATGTTTTGTAAACAACTCACCCTTTCTTGCTAGGGTAGAGAAAAATCAGTAATGTATGCCTAAGGCAGATTCTGCAGAATTTTTAAACATCTTGAAAAACCAGCGGACACATACGTGAAACAGAGATTTAACATAAATACATAGAAAGGGGTTGTTGCTGTTGTTTAGCCCCTCAGTCGTGTCTCTTTGCAAATCCATGGACGTAGTCCAACAGGCTCCACTGTCCATGGGATTTCCCAGGTAAGCATACTGGAGTGGGTTGCCATTGCCTTCTCCAGGGGATCTTCCTGACCCAGAGACTGAACCCAACTCCTGCATTAGCAGGTGGATTCTTAATCACTCAGCCTCCAGGGAAACCCAAATGAAGGGGTCACAAATAGGTAAAGATTTCATCTTGTAGCATCTAAACTTTTTTTCTCTTCTTGTTTTCCATGGAAATTCTTAGAAACAGGATTTCTCAGTCACTTGCCCTGCCTCTTCTCACTGACTCAGGGTTATCTGAATGTTGGTGGTCACAGGAATCCCACCACACAGTTAGGGGCACTGACAGTTACAAACACGGACAGACTATACGAGGCAAGGACAGAAGGATCCAGGAAGTACGGTGAGTTCAGAGGAGGGAGTGACCCATGCTACAGAGCGACAGAAGAAGGTCAAACAGGGCATTATGGAGGAGAAGCCTGGGCTGAATCCTGAAACGCAAGTAGACATTTGGCAGATGTACCAGTAAGGAAAGCACACCACAGGCCATGACAGATGCCATGAGGCCCAGCTCCCTGCTTCAGGCCTGAAGATGACTTCCTGCTGCTGGGAGGGCAGCCCTCAGCTGCCCACCTTCTTTGAAGTCACCCCAGCTGCAGAGACATCTCAACCAAAATCATGCCCCTCTTCTCAGGAAAGCCTAATTGATGTGGGGCTATAAAGGCCCAGCCCTCTCACCCCAACTTGGGAAAAACCAGAGGTCCAAGTTCAGAGCTCCTTTCACAAGCTTCAGGCTGGTTAGCTAAGGCCTTTGTTAAGATGCATCCCAACCCAATTTCCCTCTCTGCCAGACCTGGCTTTCTTGTCCAAGGACACCTCCTCATACACTTCCTGCACACTAGCCTCCACTGAGAAGTCTGACTCCTGGGGAACCCAGCCTGGAAGAGTGGACACTGGTAGTACACAAGAGCAGCCGCTGCCTTGCACAGAGCACTCGGCGCCTGGTCCCCACTGACAGCAACCTCACACGGCGGAAGGTGCGAGCCAGTCCCTGGGTCCTCTTTCCTAAGGACCATCAGCCCAATACGAGGGTTCTGTGCTCGTGACCTAATCACCTCCCAAAGGCCTCACTTCCTAATAACATCACCTTGAGGGTCAAGGTTTCAACTTACGAATTTCGGTGGGAAACAAACATGGATACTAGTGGAAGGGAACACACGGATAAGAGTGATGCAATCAGGCATTAGAGAAGTACAGGGGAAATTGTAACTTAAAGGAAGATTGTACTGGGGTGGCTACCACTGAAAACACAATTTACAAGGTAAGGCTGAGAGTGACAACCGAACATTAAAAGCTGATTGTGAACACCAGACTCCTATATTGGTAGCAAATAAAGAGGTTTTCTCCCTGAAAGTGAAGGACAGAGAGAGCTGAGAACCAGGCCAGGGACTAAATCACTAGAGAAGCAGAGCTTCAGGTTCCAGACACGCTGGGGTCACAGGCACAGGATTTAGCTTCCAGCCTATGATAACTAAAAACCAAGACAAAATATAGGAAAATAATGTTGTTGTTTTTTAAACTTGTCATTGAGAAGTCAAAAGGAAAAAAAGTATTTTGAACAGAATATAATGTGAAAAAATAACCAGTATATCAAAATCTGTGGGGTACAGCTAAAACATAACTTCGAAGAGATTTATAGCACTAAATGCCTATAGCAAGAAAGAAAAGAGGTCCCAAATATCCATTTCCTCTTTGAGAAACAGATCCCAAGATGACAGAGATGCTGGAATGAGCACACGGGAACCTTCAGCAGCTGTGCTGGTTTCCTACAGCGGCAGTAACAAATTACCACCAACTTAGCTGTTGACAGTTCCGCAGGTCAGAAGTCAGATACGGGTCTCGCCTACCTGATAGTGGGGTGTCAGGGGGATTACATTCCTTTCTGGAGGTTCCAGGGGAGGACCCGTTTTCTTGCTTATTTGAGTTGCTGGCAGAATTTGGTTCCTTACAGTAATAGGACTGAGTTCCTCATTTTATTGCTGATTCTCAGCTGAAAGCCCCCCAGATTATAGCAACTTCAGCAGCTCAGAAGTTTCTGCCTCCCCAGCTCAAGAAGTTCGCTTGAATTCTATCTCCCTTTACCGCAGCAGGAAAGTGCCTCTAGACAGAAAACTGGGGTAAGAGTGGGGCACCACTTCTGCATTTCCCTTCTCGCAAGGAGCACAATTATGTCCTGAAAACAGCTACCTTATTCATGTTGCCCAATTTCACAGTTCTTTACAGAGGAAGGTTAACTCCAATACCACTTACTCTATCAGCGTTGCAGAAAGAAGCCCTGAAATGCCTCCTATTTATGACTAAGCACTTTAACCAAGCTTTTCCAATGGCCTGTCTCAAGAGACCTTCTGTGGTACTTATTTCAGACTCTTAAAGGGAGGATTAAGCGTCCTATGCAGGTAAAGCATTCAGCAGGGTTATGGAACACTCTCCAAGGAAGACTGGATAAAGAAGAATTATGCACAAGTTTAAATCTTCAATGTTCAAGTGCACTGTCTGAGCAATTTCACTGTGACCACTCATATAAACATAAATGAATATAATAGTCAAACTATTTAAATTTTCTTAATGCAGAGAACATGTGCCAAACCATTCCTCTTTCAGTTACATTAATGAATAATTACAGAAAGGAAATAGCTGTTCCAGCCGTAAAGCAATATATTGTCAAATAAATTAAGTTAAAAACAAAGTTAAGCAAATCAGCACAGTCTTTAGTACACAGTTCAGTCTGAAAATTAAATTAGGTCTTCCATAAAAAATAAGGGCTTCTCTGATAGCTCAATTGGTAAAGAACCCGCCTGCAATGCAGGAGACCCCAGTTTGACTCCTGGGTCGGGAAGATCTGCAGGAGAAAGGATAGGCTGCCCACTCCAGTATTCCTGGGCTTCCCTTATGGCTTAGCTGGTAAAGAATCTGCCTGCAATGTGGGCGACCTGGGTTTGATCCCTGGGTTGGTAAGATCTCCCAGAGAAGGGAAAGGCTACCCATTCCAGAATTCTGGCCTGGAGAATTCCATGGACTGTATAGTCCATGGGGTCACAAAGAGTCGGACATGACTAAGGGATTTTCACTCACTCCATAAAAAATTAAACAAACTAAAAATCCTCTATTTATCCATAATTGTTTTTTCTTATTTCTGAAACTTTGTTTTATATGCTTAGTATGTAAAGCCAAAGAATTGATGCTTTTGAACTGCAGTGTTGGAGAAGACTCTTGAGAGTCCCTTGGACTGCAAGGAGATCTGACCAGTCCATCCTACAGAAAATCAGTCCTGAATATTCATTGGAAGGACTGATGTTGAAGCTGAAACTCCAATACTTTGGCCACCTGATGCAAAGAACTGACTTATTTGAAAAGATCCTGATGCTGGGAAAGATTGAAGGTGAGAGGAGAAGGGGATGACAGAGGATGAGATGGTTGGATGACATCACCGACTCAGTGGACATGAGTTTAAATAAATTCTGGGAGTTGGTGACAGACAAGGGAGGCCTGGCATGCTGCAGTCCATGGAGTTGAAAAGAGTCGGACACAACTGAGCAACTGAACTGAATTGACTGATGTAAATCTATACAATTTCTTTAAAGGATGCTTTTCTTGGAAGCATCCTTTCATCAAAAAGCTTTCATCAAAAAGTTTTTTCTGGTGTAGCTGTTTATAAAAAGCATTTCTCAATTATTCATTGGTGTGTGATGAACTAGCCATATGATATCAACAACATATCTCAGCTTGAAATTGGGACTTCCCTGGTAGTTCAGTGCTTAAGACTCTGAACTTCCAATGCAGGTGGCTTGGGTTCAATCCCTGGTTGGGAAACTAAGATTCTACATGCTGCTGCTGCTGCTGCTGCTAAGTCACTTCAGTCGTGTCCAACTCTGTGCGATCCCATAGACAGCAGCCCACAAGGCTCCCCCGTCCCTGGGATTCTCCAGGCAAGAACACTGGAATGGGTTGCCATTTCCTTCTCCAATGCATGAAAGGGAAAAGTGAAAGTGAAGTCACTCAGTCATGTCCGACTCTTCGTGACCCCATGGACTGCAGCCCACCAGGCTCCTCCATCAATGCGAATTTCCAGGCAAGAGAACTGGAGTGGGGTGCCATTGCCTTCTCTGCCTACATGCTGCTGCTGCCGCCGCTACTGCCAACTCGCTTCAGTCGTGTCCGACTCTGTGCGACCCCATAGACGACAGCCCACCAGGCTCCCCCGTCCCTGGGATTCTCCAGGCAAGAACACTGGAGTGAGTTGCCATTTCCTTCTCCAATGCATGAAAGTGAAAAGTGAAAGTGACTGCAGCCCACCAGGCTCCTCCGTCCATAGGATTTTCCAGGCAAGAGTACTGGACATGCTGCTAGGTGTGGTCAAAAAAAAATAGAGAGAGCTTGAAATTAATGGTAAACAATACTGTCCACCAAATGAATTAGGACTTAAAAGTAGGAAACACGATTTAAAGGATTTGTTATAAGCAGCTGATGAAGTCTACAATATAACAGGCAATGCATTAGGAGGATGATTCTAACTGGAGTTTCCTATTTAAGGTGAACTGAGAGGAATTAATATAAAACTGATTTTTCCTCTACGTGCCTTTAAGAAAATGCGGACACTATGAAAAGCCACTGAGCTGGACCTCAAATTGAATGCTAACTTATCACATAACAAGTATAAAGTTTGAGACCAGATGCTTAAATCTTCTGCATAACAGAGTCCATCTATATAGTTTTAAAGATGGTGTGAACTAGAGACCGCTGAGCATCCTTCCAGCAATAACATCCTACGGCTTTGAGGGTACTTAACTTCCCCTGGCAAATGCATACACAGATCGCATCTCAAGAGACTAGCCACCCTAATTTGATAGTCACAGTAGTATCAATACAAAATGAATTTAAGAAAGGAGTTCTTTTTTCTCTAAATCATAATCTGCAGTGAGAGGTTAGTGCAGAGAGGCACTAATTATTTCATTTTCCCCCACTCACTGCTCCCAGGCTTGACCTTGCTCTCTCTGGGCAGACATCAACACTAAAAGTAGTTTCTTTGACTTTCAACATGAGAGCTCACACCATGGCCTCTCTCTTCCTCACCAGACCTTCCCTTATTCTCAGGAGACAGTGTAGCCACAGATTAAAGAAAGCCAGCTCTGTTCAGGTTCACATCCCAGATACATTGCTGACTGTGTGACAATCGGCAGGTTGCTTAACCTCTCTGTTCTTCAGATTCCTCAACTGCAAAATGGAGGTAGCATCTGTCTCACAAGATTTTTGTGAGAACTCAAGGAGTTGACACAGAGATACCACTCAGAACACTGCCTAGAAGGCAGCAAGAACATGACAATCATAAGCCCTTATTACCATCTTCTCTCGGAAGCTCAAGTTTTTTCTTCTGATGTAGAGAGTTCAGAACTGTGGAAAAAGCAGTAAAAGCCAAGGATCTTGTATCTTAGTTTTTTATTCCATCGTGACTGATATTTTAAAATAAGCGTTGGCTTTCTTCCTCAAAGGGAGAAGCTCCAAGAGGGCTGGCCCTCCTCTTTTGCTCACCACTGCACCCGCAGCATCTGACACGAGGTGTGTCAAGTGTTAGTCGCTCAGTCACGTCCGACTCTTTGTGACCCCGTGAACTGTAGCCCGCCAGGCTCCTGTGTCCATGGAATTCTCCTGACAAGAATACGGGAGTGGGTTGCCATTTCCTTACTCCAGGGGATCTTCCTGATCCAGGGATCAAACCCAGGTCTTCCACATTGCAGGCAGGTTTTTTTTTACCACCTGAACCACAGGGTAGGAACTCCAGTATGAGTCTGATATGTGAATGATTTAACAAATGAAAGTGGACAGGATTCAAAGGCAGAAGACAAAGGATAATCCACGGAAAAGTAAAAAATATTGATAAGCAAAAAAGAAAACCATGGGATGGGGATAAGGGAAGGGAGAGGAAATAACACTCTCAAGATTTGGGACAGTGTAAACATTTAAAATCACCATCCCCTTTCCACCACCAGACTGTCAGCTCTTCCAGGGAAAATACCCCACCATCTACCACAGTCTCTTGATTTAGAAGTATTCACTATGACACTCCTACAATAAGTGATAAATTCAGGGTAACTGTATAAAAGTGCAATTTGGAACGGTCAAAGATAGTGTCAGTATTGGAATAGTTCGGCCTGAAATAATTGGTACAATCTAAAATATATAAGTAACTGCTAATTCTGCCACTTCACAGTGTCTTGGTATATTCATAATCATATTTACAACACTGACTGTAAACAGATACTATTACCGCCTTCATTTTGGAGGTGAGGAAGTCTCACAGCTGGTGGCAGGAAGGTGGACGAGGTAAGGCCATGGGGTCGGGTCCCTCGACCACGAGGCTACACTTTGCTCCCAGTGTGGCTCAGAGACAGCGACTAGCCCACACTGCAGGCAAGGGAACGCGCGGGCTGGAACCGGGCGTGTCTGACGCCAAGACGCTTAGACTTTCCACGAGCCCTTCCATCAAGTGCCATGCCTTTCTCCCCCAGCCCCACGCCTGCCCCACTTTACAGATCGGGAACCTGGGTCTCGCCGGAGCCAAGCAGCCCAGCCAGTCGGCGCAGGGCCTGCCCCAGCCGGGTCTGCAGAGGGCCAAGGGCCGGAGGGGTTGGGGTCCGCGGGCAGAAGGGGCGTCGAGAGTCCCCAGAGGCCCGGGACGATGCCTAGAATGGGGACGATCGAGAGCGGAAAATGGGAGGGGGCGCTTACTCCGTCCCATGTCGCCCCTCGAGGGTCTCGGGCCCGGGAAGCTCCACCAGGACCCGCCAGGACTCCCCTGCCGCCTCGCAGTCTCTCCTCCGCGCGTCCGCACCTGGGAGCCATGGCAACGGGGACTCTACGGAGGCCGCGCGGGGCCAGGCGGGGCCGCGTTTCCCGACTCTGGAGGGGCTGGGAGGAGGGTCTGCCCCAGAAAAGATCCGGGTGCCCCATAACCCAGACCTAGTCCTCCTCCACGGCCCCACCCTCCATCTCGGCAAACTGCTTCCCTGACCCCAGATCAGCTGGCCAAACTAAACACAGAACCACAGGACACTCTGTTTCCTAAGGGGAGCTGCCTCCTGAGTCCCATTAGCCTGTCCTTTGCTCTTTTCTCTTTGTATTTGATTTAAGGCCTTCCACACTAGAATCTGGAATCAAGATTGCCGGGAGAAATATCAGTAACCTCAGATATGCAGATGACACCACCCTTATGGCAGAAAGTGAAGAGGAACTAAAAAGTCTCTTGAAGGTGAAAGAGGAGAGTGAAAAAATTGGCTTAAAACTCAACATTCAGAAAACTAAGATCATGGCATCTGGTCCCATCACTTCATGGCAAATAGATGGGGAAACAGTGTCAGACTTTATTTTGGGGGGACTCCAAAATCACTGCAGATGGTGACTGCAGCCATGAAATTAAAAGACGCTTACTCCTTGGAAGGAAAGTTATGACCAACCTAGACAGCATATTCAAAAGAAGAGACATTACTTTGCCAACAAAGGTCCGTCTAGTCAAGGCTATGGTTTTTCCAGTGGTCATGTATGGATGTGAGAGTTGGACTGTGAAGAAAGCTGAGTGCCAAAGAATTGATGCTTTTGAACTGTGGTGTTGGAAAAGACTCTTGAGAGTCCCTTGGACTGCAAGGAGATCCAACCAGTCCATTCTGAAGGAGATCAGGCCTGGGATTTCTTTGGAAGGAATGATGCTAAAGCTGAAACTCCAGTACTTTGGCCACCTCATGCGAAGAGTTGACTCATTGGAAAAGACTCTGATGCTGGGAGGGATTGGGGGGCAGGAGGAGAAGGGGACGACAGAGAATGAGATGGCTGGATGGCATCACTGACTCGATGGACATGAGTCTGAGTGAACTCCGGGAGTTGGTGATGGACAGGGAGGCTTGGCGTGCTGCGATTCATGGAGTTGCAAAGCGACTGAACTGAACTGAACTGACACTGGAATCGGCCCACACTCCCGTTTCTCAGAGGTGTGACCTTAAACTTCCTTAACCTTAATTTCCACTTGTTAGATGAGTACTGATAATAACCTCCAAGGATCATTGTGAAGCTTTAATGAAATAATTTAAGTGAATGAAAGACACTTCAAAAAAAAAAACAAACAGCTGACTCAGTATTTAGGGGATCAAGCAGGCTACCCAGGAAAGGTACCCCATTCTCTGAAATAACTTCTTCATCTTGAAACGTTTTTACAGAAATCTAGGGTAAGAAATCCTTCTTATAAGAGGAAGGTCTTAGACTGTTTGACATTCTGGTGGAATAGAGAAGACATGTGGGTGATAAAATGGGGAAACCAGGAATATTTACTTCATAATTTGTTATGGGCCAGGCTGGGGTGGTTATTCTGTGTCCTTTCTCCACCCAGCATCACAAGACACTGTGTTTCTTAGAATCAGAGGACCCATGGGTCACGCAGGACAGGTGTACAGTGTGCTCTGATTGTTACAGTCCACTGATAGGCAGGGAAATTGGGAAATAAATCACAGTGTGACAGCTTCAAGTGAAGTCAAGTTCATTTCATTCCAACTGAACGTGGTAGTTTAAAAAGCCTTGGTGTGTGTCTGCTTATGCAAACCATTATTCAAAATAGACTTGTTTCTTTGGCTCTTGGAAATGTAACAAGATGAGCGGGACTTCCTGAGAAAACTGCTGCAACATATTCTATATTTAAGTAGAAATAAATTTTAAAGAGGGTTTTAAAAAATTCCGGTAACAGCAAAACAGGCCTCCTACTTCTTTTGTGCTGGCTAAATTCCAAGGACATTGACCTAGAAAGTTATTGGGTTCTTATTATATAATTCAGTATTTTTATGATGTGTAACAAATACTTTGGTTACAGCTCCATTGCATTAATTAACTTTGCATTAATTTTCCTTCTGAAGAATTTCCTCATTGCAGCTTTATAACAAATAAACCAATCTTCCATGCTTACCAGCACTTACAGTTTCACGTTCTTCCTTTCTTCCTTCTTTAATCCAGAATTTCCCAGTGGTAGATGGAAAGATTTAAACATGCGTGGATAGAAATTGGGCTTTCCCAATGGCTCAGCAGATAAAGAATCTGCCTGCAATGCAGGAGACAAAGGAGATGCAGGTTCTTTCTCTGAGTCAGGAAGATCCCTTGGAGGAGGAAATGGCAACCCACTGCAGTATTCTCACCTAAAAATTCCCCTGGACAGAGGAGCCTGGAGAGCTACAGTCCATGGGGTCACAAAGAGTTGGACATGACTCTGCGATAAAGCATACATGGATGGGTAGAAATTAGTCTACATTCCTCCCATTGAAAGGCAGTGTCACTGTCCCTTACCTTGAATCTGGACATGCTTCTGCCCACTTGAACCAATCGGGTACAGAGAAAGAGGTGCTATGTGATTTGCAGAATTAGTTCATAAAAATCCATGAAGCTTCCACTTTGCCAAACACTGACTTATGGAGTCCTGAGCTGTCCCATAAGAAGTCTGACTACCCCCAAGGCCACCATGCTTGAGAAGCCAAGAATAGGTACCTCCACCCGCCAAGCCCCAGCCTTCCAGCTCTCCCTGTTCACATGGCAGATATTGAGTGATGCTGTCTTGGACCTTATAAATCAGCCCATCCATCTCTAACTGTAACTGAGTGGCTGATCTCTATCAATGCCACATGGTACAGGAGAATCACCCAGCTGATCCCTACATCAATTCCTCACCCACAAAATCATGAGATAACTTTGAGAGTAATTTTCATACAGCAGGAGACAACTGAAACGGTGGTCATGACTGCTGTGGGACATGGACAAGTCTCTTCCCTTGTACTCTATTGGTCAAAGTAGGGGGAAACACACCTAGATTCAAAGGGTGGACAGGTCCTTTCCACTGCATGTTTTTGGAATGGTTTAATGATGTCCAAATAAATGAAGTTCGTTATTTGCAATTACTTGACTGGAATATATTTGATTGATCTGTGCAGAATTCTGTAGAAGGAGATGCCTCATTTAGGCAGGAATCTGGACTCAGTGGTTTCTCAACATCCTTTTGAGCAGCTTCAGTCCTCTGAGGCTTTTTTCTCTTTAAAGCAGGTGTCAGTGTCCTTGAGCACTAATCTCATACAAACTGAGACCATTCAATAGGTTGTGTGTGTTGCTCATGTGTTCAGTCATGTCTGACTCTTCACAACGCTATGGACTGTAGTCGCCCAGGCTCCTCTGTCCATGGGATTTCCCAAGCAAGAATACTGAAGTGGGTTGCCATTTCCTTTTCCAGGAGATTTTCCTGACCCAGGGACTGAACCTGTGTCTCTTCATCTCCTGCATTGCAGGCGAATTCTTTACCACTGAGCCATCGGGGAAGCCTGGGCAAAAAAACAGCATTTGATTCTGTTTGCTCTTAGAGGCCCAGCCCATGGGAAACTCCCAGAAGTAGGGTTCAAAACACCACAGAACTCAAGTCTCCCCCTGACTCCAAGACTATGTGCCGTCCATTCTTTTTGTGCCCAGATCAGCCAACCTTCCTCAGCCCCACTAGGTGGTCTCCAGAGTCTAAAATTCCACACCTATGAGTTCTCTTTCTGCTTAACTAGACCAATAATTAATTCTCACCTGAAAAGGAAAGCAGTATAAAACATTGATGTGTGCTTTAAAGCCCATTAATTAAACTGCAACCCTTCACTGTCAGAGCAGATGAGTATACAGCTGTTTGGGTAATCCTTCTATTACATCCTACAGCACCCATGGGAAAGGGTTCAGACTCAGCTAGTCATTGCCATGAAGAGCACAGTCTTACTAGTGGCAGGTCACAAGTGAGCTCAGAGTCTGAAAGATAGAATAAAATATTTTCTTCATTTCCCATGAGGCCAGCCCCTCTTGGATGGTCATCGGCATGCCCTCTCCCTTTCTGATCTCCTGAAATGTTTCCTTACTTGCCCCCAGCCCAATCTTTCCCCATGGCCTCCCAGCTCCATCCTGCCATGCCCCATGGACATTAGTTGTTTCTGGACCCTCTCCAGCCTCAGTGGGAGGAGATTAAGTCTTCCAGATTCTTCTGAGTAAAGCATCTCTAACACAGAGTAGAATCTTGCTCCCGACTGTCACTTATAAGCTTATGTTTGAAGTGGACATTTGTTTTGTCTCCATATTTATTCCTCTGGATCTTGTTGGAGGGCAATTCCAGGTGCCAGCTTCCTGATATAGAAGCCAGAGTTACCCACACTACCCTTTTGTTCTATTGCCAGGGTCAGTTTTCATTACTGTCAACAAAGAACCCTAACTGATACAACTTTGATGGTTATGATGCTAATAGATAGCCTTCCACTAATTGGGATAATGAGCAGAAACCAAAAGGTAAAGAAGATAGAGGGTTCAATCCTGCCTCTGTTACCATCCAAAGAGTGCAAACCATCAATACATATGTCCGTAGAAGGAAGAAACATTGATCTCAGAAGGCTGGTGACCAAGGTTTTTCCCCGATTAATTTATTTATTTGCTTCAAGCTCAGGAATTCTGTCATTTTCTAGTACCTTCTGGAAGACATGCACTAGCAAGGGGTGAAGGCCTAAAAGATTGTATACAAGAGGAAAATAAAAAATTGTATCCACTTATTTAATTTTATCTGAGAACTGGGTTAGCAGCAGCTTTGTTCAGGTTTGTGTTAGCACACCTGGGTTCAGCTCATAGAAGCCCCAAGATGAATAAGACATTTATTTGAGAACCACTGAGCTCTATTAACTATGGACAGGGATATGAAAAAATCAAAATCCACAAAAATTAAAACCGTATCCCAAAAAACATTAATCCTGCCTTAAGATAAACTTGAAATGAGGCCCCTGGGGAAACTGCAAGTAACTGCCAATTTTGCTAATGATAATAAGTTTATTTTAATTGCTAATATATTCCTAATTACTCTAGTTCTAAAATGTTTACTTCACTGTCAGTCATCTCCTTTGATGTATGTTCTTTGAAAAGACTTTGTCATATCAATCAACCCTTTTCAAGTTGGGTGGCAGCTGCTGGAAATGATCTCACCTTCCTTATCACACAAGCACCATTTGTCCTAAGGCAGAAAGAGGCCTTGCCCACAAAATCTTCTAGAATTCATAACCTCCCATTTCAACTTAGAGAAAAGTATATGTTCAAAGGCTTTGGTTACATGAACAGAGGACTGACCCTGTCTATTCCAAATTCTGATCTTAATATAATCTTTTATTTGCTCTGTCTCCTTTTGCCTACCTGAATGTGTGTTTGTGTTGTGTGTGTGTGTGTGTGCATGCGTGCCTGTGTGTACTCAAATAATTGTTTCAAGAATACTATGTAGTTGGTGAAAAAATTTTTCATCTGGGTGGGCATTAAAGGGTCCCATTAACTCATTTATTTATCTTTTAATAAGCATGTACTGAATCCCTTGGGCTGGGGATACAGTGATGACTGAGATTTAAAGGTTTTGGCCATTCGGAAAATTATATACACATAGGGGAAGACAGACAGTAAGCAAGTAAACAAAGACTACATAAGACATTTTGATATGATAATATGGATTGTGAAGGAAAAATGGAAGATGGAATGAGTTCGGAGGAGGGCTACTTGGGCAGTCACATAGGTCACATTTGGGAAGAGACCTGAATATGAGAAGGAGTCGGTTACATGAAGAACTAAGGGAAGATTTTTCCCAGGGAGAGAGAAGAGGTCAAGCTCTCGGATGGCGAGAACCCTGCCCTGCTAAAGGGGCAGAGAAAGGTGACTGGCGTGTTGGAATAGATGAGCAAAGAACAAGGGCTAAGGGGCAGGAAGGAGGCTGACAATCATGCAGGACCTTGCAAGGCTTTTATTACAAATATGATGGACATAGACACATATAGAGACCATGTGAAGACCCAAGGATGAGATGGCTGTCTACAAGCTAGGGTCAGATCCTTCCCTCCCTGCCCTTAGAAGAAACCAAGCCTACTGACACTTCGATTTTGGACTTCTAGCCTCCAGAACAATTGAGAAGATACTTTTCTGTCCTTTAAGCCTCCTAGTTTGTGACACGTCATTACATCAACCCCAGCAAAGTAATATAGGAGTCAAGGAGGACTGTTGGACTTTTTATTAGGAAAGCCAAAAAATGGAATTACAATGAACTGACACGGTGAAGTCAGTGGATAGGGAAGATCTGGAGGAGGTAGGATTCGGAAGCTCTGTTTTGCACATGTTAAAATTGAGGTATATTTTAGACATCTGGGTGGAAATTGTGAGAGGTCAACTGAGTATGTGAATGTGGAGCAGAGCTCCAAGCTGGAGACAGAGTTAGAGAGGTCACGGTTTGTAGAGGTGCTTACACTCACATGCATGGATGAGACACTCTGGAAAGGAGTTTAGACAGAGAAGAGGTCCAAGGACAAAGCCGAAGATACTCTAAAATTTGAAAGTTGGTGTATGTGGAAGAGTTAGCAAAGGAGCTGTGGAGTCCTGCCCCAAGGCCACAGGTGTGAGACCTGGTACTAAGGCCACAGAAGCGGAGCCCAGAATCAAGATCACTCCGAAGCTGACTGAGCCCCTTTGCAACCATTGCCAAAAGACCCCCTGATCATCACCAGCCAGCTTCTTGACCCCAAATTAGGCAAGAATGCCTACCTCAGTAGTCACCCTATAGCACCCTAACTGATTACCTAACGTCAACCTTCTGGCAGAAATTTTCTCTCTCTTGAGGTTATAAAAATTGGCTACTAACCCATGAAAAGCGTCAGCTCTCCCTGGCCTGTCAGGAGGCGTCACCCCCCTGTGCTCACAGTGCTCACATTATCTCTGCTCTTTGCTCTTAATAAATTCACTGCCTTCTGAAATGCTCTGTGTCTGGAAATTCTCTTCCAACCCGTGCTCAGACTGCCTCAATGGGAGAGACAAAACCAGTGAGGTAGGAGGTAAAGCCAATAAGAAACGTGCTTTGAGAAGGATGGAGCGACTATGTGAAATGCTGCTATAGGTCAAGTCAAATGAGACCCACACTGGATTTAGCAACATTGAAGGTCCTTGCAGCTTTGACAGGGGCTGCTGTGATGGATGGTTAGAGTGAAATCTTGATTGAGTTCAAGAAAGACTTGGAGGAGGTGAATCAGAGACAAATAAGTACAGAAGACAAGCCTACTAAGGAATTGTTCTACTACTAGGAGCAGAGAAATGGAAGAAGAGAGTTTTAAGGGGTGTGGAGTCAATCAAAGGCTTAATTAAGGCAGGAGTTATGACAGCATAATCAAGGCTGCTACTGCAGAAGGGAGAAAAATTCCTGGAGCCTTGTCTATGAATAGATAAGAGGGGGTGGGTTTCAGTGCATGAGCAGTGAGTTGGTCTTAGATAGCAGCAAGGACTTTCCATCCAGAGAACAGGAAGGAAGAGAGCAGGAACAGATGCTGGTAGGTGGATAGATATGGTTAGTTGTGTCTTCATAATTGTTTCTATTTTCTCAGCAAAATAGGAAGCAAGGACATCAGCTAAGAATGAGACTCAGAAAGATATCCTAAAGATTTGAGGGACAGGACAAGGTATGAAATAGTCACCTATAGAGTAGGAGAGCCTGTACATAGGATGGGGTATGGTGATTGCCAGGCACCACCAAGCACACTTCAAGGGTTGTGGTCATGAATTTAAAGAAAGGCCTGGTTGCATGGTCTTTCTCAAGTCATGTTCAGTGTGTGGGCAAAGATGCCAAACAGATGTCGCCTTGGATGTAACCAAAGATGCGGTTTTACCAGGAAAGCACAATGAACATAAATAACTGCAAATGAATGACTGTAATGAGGACTCAAGGAATCTTGGCCTTACCAGGTGGTTCGGTGGTAAAGAATCTGCCTGCCGATGCGGAACACACAGGACACGTGGGTTTGATCCCTGGTTTGGAAAGATCCGCTGGAGGAGGAATTGAAAACCTACTCCAGTATTCTTGCCTGGGAAATCCCATGGACAGAGGAACCTGGTGGGCTACAGTCCGTGGGATCACAAAGAGCCAGACATGACTGAGTATGTACACATGGAACCTCAGGTGGAGAAGAACAAAAATGACATGATAGAAGATGGGAGACAGACAGACTGTCAGGATTGATATAATTTGACTCTGATAGCACTGAAGGAGGTAGAAAGATAGTGAGCTGGAAAGATGATTAATGTGATTTATTTTACATTTGTGAATTTCATCTCAATTAAAATTTTTAAAGAAAAAAAGACTATATTAGGTTTTTTTTTCTACCAAGCAGGATAAATGTACTTGGACTAACTTCAGCTAAAAGGAAGTCTCTACTGGAAAAACACTGAGGTTTCTCAGAGACTCTAGAAAAGAACTGGGCAACCGGAGTGGGGAGACCCAGCCACAGGATGAGTGCAGCCCTCCTTCCAGGCTCTCTCAACAGCCTGCTTCTAATCACCTCTGTCCCTGGGAGAAAAAGAATTTGATTGGCCAAGTTGTGTCCTGTACCTCCACCTCCTCCAGGGCTTGGGATTACAGCCCCACTGAAACCCATGGGTTGGGGTAGGGGTGACTAAGAAAGATGCTATAGGAACCAGACAGGGGGAAGAAGGGATACTGGACAGAACAAGACAGCTGGTGCCCACTATAGACACCCCTAGGACACGTGTTCTTTCAACAGCATCTGTCTGTCCAGTATTCACTGAGCACCTCCCTAGTCGCCCTGGCTGGGCACTGGGGAAAGAAGTGGTCCCTGCACTATTGGAGCTTATACTCATGAGGAACGACAGATGCTGGACTTGTGCAGCGAGACTGAGTGCTATGCAGGGGTTGTAGAGGACACCTGGGAGACTCTATGATACAGGCGGAGGTGGGAGCACCCCACCCTCTTCAGGTCCCCATGGCTACCTGGAGTCCCCTCCGTCTTATTGCCCATCAGGCTGATGATGTCACTGCCTCTGTGTCTGCCTCACCCATTAAACTGTGAGCCCTGAGCTGTGTGGAGCTCAGAACTGCCACTGGGGTTAAGATTTGAAAACAGGGAGGGAGAAAGGGAGTGAGGGCACAGTGGCATCCCAGATGCACTAGATTTTCATTTATTCCTGCTTCCCTTTTGATAAAGGCTCTTCAAAACTCACTTTCATTATGTGGCCATCTTGGCCCCCACGTTGGGGGAGGGGAGAGACAACTTTCCTGCGGGGTGACAGCTGATGGCATGGCCCTTACGCTAAAGCACAGCGGGGGGCTGGGTCTGTCATCGCTGGAGCTCCCTGCTTCCATCAGGGCAATGACCGCACGACTGACCCCAGATGGTGGCTGCTTCCATGTCCAAAGTCCTCCTCTCTGGGGGGCCTGTTTCCATGTCTCATCAACCTTGCCATCAAGACAGTTTTCTTGGCTCAACACCAAGATGTTGGCGGTGGCTGTCTTTGGGTTGAGGAATCCCGGGTTGCCTTTTCTCTTTTGCATATTTGAATTTTCTCTTTTTTTATTTAAATGAAATGAGGGTGAAGCGCTTACAAAATGAAGAAAATTTAGCTGGTTATTTTTAAAGTGAATCCCTTCTCATGCCAAGATATAAACTCATTTTCTCTTCTGTCTCCTCTTTGTCATTAAAGTGATACCACCACCACCACCCACCCCTATACTGTACAACCATGAGACGTGAACGTATCTGTTTTACGGCTGGAGCTCAGAGAAGCTGAAGTATAGGCCCAATGTCACAAGGTCATAAATGACAGCAGCCAAGTCCAACCTATCTCTGTCTAACTGCAAAACCCAATTGTTGGGGCTTCCCTGGTGGTCTAGAGGCTAAGATTCTTGCTTCCAAAGAAGTGGGGCCAGGTTTGATCCCTGGTCAGGGTACTAGATCCTGAATGCTGCAACTAAGACCCAGGACAGTCAAATAAATAAAAATAAATATTAAAAAAAAATTTAAAGGCATATTGGCTTTATAATCACTCCACCTCGTGTTAAATATTGGAAGAAGTATGTATTCAGCCAGATTGATATGTCCTTGGCCAAGCTTCAGCCCACATCTCACCCGATTCTTATACCATCTCATCTACTAACTGAAAAACTCACATGGTCCCAGAAATTAGAACAACTCTTACCCCCCACGACTAATGTTACTACTTCTGTTGCTAACAATGGCAGATTCCACTTTGGAAGAGCTTGGCATGTACTTAAGCTCTGTCTCAAATTTTAAGTGCCTTGCTGGCATGGAATCATTTACTTCTCATACAAATACTAGGAATTAAATAATACTTTATCCTGCTTTATGGATGAGGAAATTCAGCCTTAGAAAGATGAAACACCTTGTCCAAAGTGACATAGCAGGTAAGCAGCCCGGTCAGAACTCAGCCCCAGGTCCAGCCTGACTCCAGAGCAGGAATATCGTGCTGTTAACTATTTGGCTGATTTTCAAAGGATGTGACTCAGCAGAGGAAGAAACAATGAAATGGGTAAGGTGGAAGGATCTAGAATGTGGTCCTTGATTTTTCCTTTCCCTGAAAAAAAAGGTGGGGGGAGAAAAAGGGAGTCCCTGGCACAGAGCTTCCGCCACCTCCCTCACAGCAGATCATTTACAGCCTGAGTGTCAGTTTCACCCACACAGAAATATGCTAGCGCAATTCAGGTTAGGGTGGCGGGCGGGTCACTCTCTCTTCACCACACCAATACGAAGTATTTGCATTGCAAATCAAAACCTGGGGTACCAGCCTTTCTCTCTCACCCTGTCTTGCATTTTCTTTGTTTTTCTTTCTTTTAAGGCTACAAAAGGATGGTAGAAAATTTTGGTAGAGTGTTTGCCAGCTCTTAGCATCCACCTGCTAAATTGCACCCCCCAACCCCCGAGGTACCCCGTCTGGTTCTCTAGCAGGTGTCGCTTACAGCTGCAGCAGATTTTACCCAGCGTGGGGCAGATGGAGGGGGTACAGCCATCACTGTGGGATAGACATTTTTTAATACATGATCAGACCTTCATCAAAGCTTGGTAGGGAAATGTGGCATTGAGGCAAAGAATGCCAACTTAGCAGGTGTCCGCTCTGCTGTATTGTATGAGCAATAGTGGGATTCCTTTTGGCGAGGAGGGGGAGATGGTTGGCATCCACTATAGCATATGCAGATCGTTTTGAGTTGCTCCGAAGTAACTACAGTAGATTTTACTTGGCGGGAGATTTTACACAGGAGCCTTAAAGACCTGGGGTGCACAAGTCATGCATTCTCTGTGAAATTTACCTGCCTCTTCTTTAAAATGAGGATCTCACAGGGTCTGCTAGAGCTCACCAAAGATCCAAATGCTTCCCTGCATTTCCCAGCCACCCCCACTAGTGGGATCATGTGACTGTCCCTCACTCCTGGCACGTGCCCCTCGCCAGCCTGAGGCAGGTAAGCAGAAAAGCTTGGAGGTCAGAGATAGCTAATGGCATGGTTACAAGCAGAAGGAGGGCTGCCTGGACCACATTAGCAATTACATGGATTTGCCTATTGTAACAACTGAAATCCAACTATGGACTATGGTAAGGATTACAGGTAACCTAGATAGCATATTGAAAAGCAGAGACATTACTTTGCCAACAAAGGTCCGTCTAGTCAAGGCTATGGTTTTTCCAGTGGTCATGTATGGATGTGAGAGTTGGACTGTGAAGAAAGCTGAGCACCGAAGAATTGATGCTTTTGAACTGTGGTGTGGGAGAAGACTCTTGAGAGTCCCTTGGACTGCAAGGAGATCCAACCAGTCCATTCCGAAGGAGATCAGCCCTGGGATTTCTTTGGAAAGAATGATGCTAAAGCTGAGACTCCAGTACTTTGGCCACCTCATGTGAAGAGCTGACTCATTGGAAAAGACTCTGATGCTGGGAGGGATTGGGGGCAAGAGGACAAGGGGACGACAGAGGATGAGATGGCTGGATGGCATCACTGACTCGATGAACATGAGTCTGAGTGAACTCTGGGAGGTGGTGATGGACAGGGAGGCCTGGCGTGCTGCGATTCATGGGGTCACAAAGAATTGGACATGACTGAGTGACTGAACTGAACTGAACTGAACTGAAGATAAGACATCTAACACAAAGGCTCCAACGTGAGCTGACTGCAGCTAAAGAAACCTCTACAAGCAGAGGTCCTAAAGCAAACCAGACAGCATTAGATGATTTTTCTGTCATCTCATTCACACCAAATCTTTGCAGGAATAGATTTGAGATATAAGATCCAAACAGACACACACACACACACAGGGAGCAGATATACATATGGCTGATTAACTTTGTTGTACTGCAGAAACTAACACAGCATTGTAAAGCAACTATACCCTTAATTTTTAAAAAAGTAAAGCAAGAGGTTGAATAATTCTAAAAAATTGTAAATAAAATACTATACAAGCCATATCATGTGGGGAAAAAAAGGTAAAGGTCATGGGTGTCCCTGAAAGATAACTCTTTCCACTTAATCTTTCGACTCATGGAAAACATTTTCCTGGGTTGGAATTTCCAGAGAGAGTGATTCAGGCAATATTTGATCTTCAAGGTGCATGTCTCTCCCCTATAACCCTTCTCAGCAGTAATCAGCGGTGGGAAGAGTAAGGGCTGTGAAATCGCGCAGACCCAAGTTTGCCCTACCTTTTGTGTGCTTGGGGAAAGTTACCAAACTTTACTAAGGTTATCGATCAAATGCTGGTTATAACACCTGCTGTATTAGTCAAGATTCTCCAGAGAAACAGAACCAGTATGGCATATTAATACATATGGTATGATATCTATAGATATATTTAGACATATCTATCTAGAGAGCTTTTAAGGAATTATCTTATGCAGTTGTGGGGGCTGACAAGTCCAGAATTTATAAGGCAAGCCAGCATACTTGAAATTCAAGTAAGAGTTGATATTGTGGTCCTGAGTCTATAGGCTGGAAATGCAGGCAGCATTTGTTTGTTGCAATCTGTAGGTGGAATTCCTTTTTCCTCAGGAAACTCCAGTCTTTTAAAGCCTTCAATTGATTGCACAAGGCCCACCTACATGATGGAGGGTAACGTACTTTGCTGCTGCTGCTGCTAAGTCGCTTCAGCCGTGTCCGACTCTGTGCGACCCCATAGACGCCAGCCCACCAGGCTACTCCGTCCCTGGGATTCTCCAGGCAAGAACACTGGAGTGGGTTGCCATTTCCTTCTCCAGTGCATGAAAGTGAAAAGTGAAAGTGAAGTGGCTTAGTTGTGTCCGACTCTTAGCGACCCCATGGACTGCAGCCTACCAGGCTCCTCCGTCCATGGGATTTTCCAGGCAAGAGTACTGGAGTGGGGTGCCATTGCCTTCTCCGAATTTCCTTTACCTAAAATTAATTGATTGTAAATGTTAATTACATCCAAAAAACACCTTCAGAGCAATATATCAACCAGTATTTGATCAAAACAAGTCAGTGATGATTCCTTTTATTTATTAGTATAATACTTTTTCAACAAAAAAAATGCACTAAGTACAATCAATAGAAAAAGTGATATTTTGACCTTACCATTTTAAACACAGGCAATTTTCTCCATACAAATTTCTAGTTAAAGAATACCATACAAAGTAAATCTGAATTGCAGGCCATGTTTGCTTTGCGAATATATATGAAGCAAGAGGGATGGAGAGGGAACATCTTCTATATTGCATGTGTAACCATACCATTTTTTACATATTTTAAAGCACTATGGTGTTTTGCCTTTATTTTGCCCCTAAAGGATTTTGTTGTTGTTGTATCTTTGCTTGAATTTCAATTAGGGTGAAAAGTAGTCATGAGTCCCAAGATGATTGAAAACTTGGTAAAGAAATTGGTTCAAAAGAAGAACTGTCTAAAAAATGGCTCTCTCCTGCCCGTTTTCCATCAACCATTATCTACTGTCACCACCTTCAATTACAAGGTTTCCTTGGGGAGAACTGCAAACTTTTTCTACGTTGTATTTTATGTACAGACCACATTTATTTACTTTCAAGTCAGTGTTGATTATGTAAATTCCCTTTCTTTGTTCAACTGCAGCAGTTCATCAAAGGACAGGTATAGACAGGCAGGTCCAGGAACCTGCATTGTTATAAGCTCCTCTTAGACTTCTCTAACAAAAACTAATGTTTGAGAACCATTGCCTTAAGGTATAAGGTACAATAGGAGACCATTCATCCAGGTGGTTTGTTCTCTGTCTAATTTCCCAGTCCTTTCCCTTCCAACTGCTAGTGTTTGCAAAGGAAAGACAAATTAATATTATTTTCAGGAGCATACTATCATTGTGAGGGCAAACAGATTTTTTGGAAAAAATGACATAACTAAATAAAAATCCTTTTTTTCCCTCAATTATCCAATTGTTCACTTTCTCCAATAAACAGTTGATTCCAAGCAGACCACAAATCAGACAATTTCTGGATATTCAGATTGAAGACATTCATCAGAGGCCCTCATGAATGGTTGTCAGATTTTGGCAAACCTGATCAGAGAAAGGAGAAAAGAAATTCATCATTTATCCATGTACACAAGAAATGCAGTATCTACTTGAATTACTGCATGAGTGAGTGTGTGCGTGTACGCACACACAGACACAGACACACACACACACAAACACAACTACCTTAAATAATCAGAACTGGGACAGGGGAGCCCCAGGTCTTTCCTTCCTACTCCCAGTTCTCAGTTCTCTCTCTTTCCTGGGACAGGCTACAGGGCTTTTTGTCCCTAAACCCAGCTTGGTACTTAGTTAACTACTATTTTATATTGTCCTTCTTTTCTCCCCACCCCTTCTAGGATAGAAATCCCTACAGAGTAACAAGTGAGTTTTCCCTGTATTTCTACTCCCTAAAGTTGATTGGAGGCTTCCCAGGTAGCTCAGTGGTAGAGTCCCCCTGCCAATGCAGGAGATGTGGGTTCTATCCCTGGGTAGGGAAGATCCCCTGGAGTAGGAAATGGTAATTCACTCCAATAGTCTTGCCTGGAGAATCCCATGGACAGACAAGCCTGGAGAGCTGCAATCCATGGGGTTGCAAAGAACTTAGCAACTAAACAACAACAAAATTGATTCACTCATTCACTAACTATATAAACATCCATTCCTGCATGGGAAAGTAGGAAAAGAAATGTCACCCATTTTGCTACTATGATGTCATAAATGCAAAATGGACCCTTCTGATGCTAACTTGTTTTTGGTGACATGGGTACCTCTGATAACCTTCATTGGAAGGAGGCCTTTGAGCCAATGGTGTGCAGTACAGACAGTCCCCAAACTCGAAGACTTTAAACAAGAAGGCAGTTGAGTAAGAACTGCATAATGTTATGAAAAGAGATGTGACTTGAGAAGTATAAAATGCTAAAAAAAAAAACATGCATGCTATCTATCTAACTATGTGCAGTGCAGGACAGGTGTGGAGGGGCTGCTCCACGATGTTGGACCAAGTATAGCACTTGTCCTCACCTCCCTCAGATTCTTATCCTTGGTTCTTAGAGGAAACTTATGAGTCACTCTTGACTCTTGATGCTAATGATCATGTCTTTGGCTGATTGGTTTCTGGATATGTTTATATGTGAGGAAGAGAGTTGCAAAATCTTTAATGTACAGGCTCAGAGCTCTTGGCTCTAAAGGAAGTACTTTAAGAAATGATGCAGCAAATACATTCAATGAATATTTATGGAGTACAGTACCTACTCTTTTCAAGGCATCAGATACGGAAATGAAGTCAATAGTCCTTGTTTTCAGATCTTGACTGCAAGAGTGTGTGGATATGAGGTTGGAAGAGTGGGAAACAGGGTAAAAAAAAACAAAAAAAACAGAGAGGGAAGGAGAGAAAAACAAGTTGAAGTATGTATACAAGTAATCAAAGAAGTGATCTTGTTCCATAAGTGAGACTATGGATGAGAGTGTTTAAAATGGAAATATCATCCTGGTCTTGATATAATTTCTTTTAGGAGGAGCACAGAACAGTGGGCGATGCCCTTAAAGCAACAGATGACATAACCCCTGCAGCTCAGACACTGGCTGATCCATCCATCCTTCCCTGCCCACCCTCCTCATCTCTCTTGGTCTGGCCAAACATCGCCCCAGGTGGTCCCACAGCCTCTGTGCTAACTCTACACTTGCACTTATTGACTTAAAAACACAACTTCACCTTGCCCTTCACAAGTCCTTCTAATTAGACTCAAATCTTGAGGCCTTGGCATCATAACCCTGGCGCTCAGCAACGGTGTCTGACTCTTGGCAGAGGCTCCGTAAATGTCTGCTGAGCACCTAGCTCAGCGCAGAACACATTGTGAGTTCTAAATGAAGATAATGTTAGGTTAAGCAATGCCACTTTAGAAATCAAGGGATAGAGGTTTTTACAGACCATCTTTTCAAGACTTTCTTAGTTAATGTGCAAAGAAGTATCTGAAGAGGTGATTAAAAATAAAGAGCCCTCCCCCACAAATTTGGATTCAGAAGTCTGGAATTGGAATCCATACAACTGGTTTCAAATAAACTACCCAGCTGATTCTAGAGCAGATGTCCCCAATGCTGTGCTTTGAGAAACTCTGCCCTCATTACAGAGCTTTCTAATAAGATGACACTTGTTCTGATTAATTGTACATATTCATCTTGAAACCCAAAGAAAATGGATTTTATACAATGTACACCATCTGACATTTCTGTGAGCTGGGTTACAAAACAACTCTGCCGTTGAGTCTTTTGTTCAGACATTATATGTTAGTCCAGTCTAGTCTGCACCAAAAGCTGAGCACCCATGCACATCAACAGTTAACCTCGTGTGAGGTAGACCTGTGTGCAGCCCCATAGCTAGAAGGAGAAAATTGGGTATCTCAGGAAGGTTTTATTTTATTTTACTTTTTTAAAATTTTTGCCCATGTCATGTGGCATGTGGTATCTTAATTCCCCAACTGGACCACCAGGTAAGTCCCTCTTAGGAAGATTTCAAACAAATGTCACTAATTTAATGAATTTGAGCCAATTCTGGGAGATAGTGGAGGACAGAGGAGCCCTGTGTGCTTCAGTCCATGGGATTGCACAGAGTCAGACACAACTTAGTGACTGAACAGCAACATTAATTTTCAAGGGCTAAAGAATAAGGATTTCTCTGGTAACCTCAGGACCCAATTTTCTACCTATCAGGTTAGATAAAACTTAGCTCTACCAACGCCTGTCCCTAGAAACCTGGAATGCCAGGAAATGAAGGAAAACATTGCTCAGGGTGTCAGTAAATCAACATTGGCTGGAGTCCAAAACAAAATAAATCTTCACTAAGCCCCGCTGTGATTTCAGAGTTAAATACAAGGATTTCATAAATAGGGCAACAGAGTGTCAAGAGCGAAGGCTAGTAAACTAATTTGAATTACAGACCTCAGCCTCCAAGCTCTGGGACTTTGCTTCTGAGAGCCATATTGAAGTGAAGGTAATTAAGACAATCCGTCTTGCAAGGGGAGGGCGCTTTGGAGACTGTTTGAGATTCTGTGAGCATCTCACCCAGACCCCAGTAACCTTTTGAAATATGCTGAACCATGCAGTCAGCATACAGGGGGATCATTAAGTGGGTGAGAGATGGTGGAGAAATCAGTTTGTAACTGAGATCATTTCATGGGCAGTTTGCCATTTAAGATAAAGGCCTTTTAATATGAGGTGTTAATGAAGTACAGTGCTATATAATCTATAAAATCCCTTTAAAGACTATTTAAAAATGTAAAACTCATATTATTTCCTAAGTTTTGCTGCCTTAAAAATTAATTCTATTTTTGTGTAAGTATTTAGGAGACAGGTTGGCAATAGAAATTATTCTTCAGGACAAAGAGTCAGGACCTTTCCTGCATGTAGTCATTGCCATCCGTTGCTCAGCAGAAAGCTTTCTCAGATGTCAGATTCTGGTTATCTTTGTACAAACAAGGATAACACAAGAGATACTTACCAAGTGCAGGTGGTGGCTTTGAAATAGTTGGCAAGGCTGAAAAAGGATGACTTGACTACATCTTGGAGGAGAAAGAGAAAATATTTTTATTATTATTTTTTCAATTTTGAGAAAATATTTTTAAATGCCTCAAACTGGAATAAAATACGGGAATCAGAGCAGTAATGTGGGAAATGGTTACTTACAAGCAATGATTATCACCAAGGAACACGAGAAGACACTGGCTATGATTCCTCCCAGAAACCACCTGAAACAGCAGGATTGCTCAGGCTTAGCAAACTGATTGTATATTTCCAACACATGAGATGTTCTTTTAGACTCGCTATAGACGAATGAATTTAGGATATACTATAGAACGACAGTAGTTGAAACAGTGCAGTATTGGCAAAAGGATAGAAATATAGCTGAATGGACAAGAATAGAAAGCCCAGAAATAGATACAAGTTAAGTGATTTTTTTTTAATGTTTAAAAATTGTATTTATCTATTTTTGGTTGTGTTGGGTCTTCATGGCCCTGTGGGTTTTTCTCTAGCTGTGGCGAGTGGGGTCTGCTCTTCATCGTGGTTTGTGGGTTTCTCGGTGCTGTAGGTTTCTTGCTGTGGAGCGTGGGCTCTAGCGTGCAGGGGGCTTCGGCAGTTGTGGCACATGGGCTCAAGAGTTGCAGTTCCTCAGCTCTAGAACACAGACTCAGTAGCTGTGGCTCAGGGGCTTAGTTGCTCCGAGGCATGTGGGACCTTCTTGGACCAGGGATGAAACTTGTGTTTCCTGCATTGGCAGGTGGCTCCTTTACCACCAAACCACCGGAAAAGCCCAAGTTAAGTGATTTTTAACACAAGTGCAAAAGCAATGCAATGGAGAAAGGAGACTCTTTTCAACAAATGCTGCCGAGTTGTTTAGACATGCAGAAGCATGAAACTCCACATAGACATCACACCTTAACATAAAACTCCACTCAAAATGAGTCATAGACCGAGATGTAAGCCACAAAAGTGTGAAACTGCTAGAAAAAAACAAAGGAGAAAATTTGTATGCTTAAGCTTTCGTAATCTTGACAAATGAGGGTGTTACACTTTCAGGTTTTTGTCAATCTGATGGATGATTGTATCACGGAATGGATTTTTTTTCTTTTTAAAGAATAATATCTTTATAGTTTTGTGCTCAAAATATGAATATTGAAAGATATTACAAATAAATACAAAGGCAAAAGGAAAATATGAAAAAAATCCCACCACCCTGAAGCATTATTAAAATCTGACAAATATCCTTTCAGACATCTCTTTATAGGCATTTTAAAAACTTCAAAGATTGAGCTTTCTACATATAAACTGCCAAAATCTCCAAACTCCAAAACTGCTGACCTGCTACCAAAACATATATGGGGAAACTTCAGGCACTCAAATTAAGGCTAAAATAATTCATCAAAGATTTTTAATTGCTGCCTGCCTATGCAAGAGAAATAGTTTAGAGTTTGAATTCAGACAAATTAACTGCCTGCTTAAAAAAAAAAATCAGTACAGGTGTACCTTGAAGATATTGCAGTTTCAAAGACCACTGAAATAAAGTGAATATCATAATAAAGCAAATCATGTGTATATTTTGGTTTCCCAGTGCATATAAAAATTATGTTTGCACTATACCGTAAACTGTTAAGTATTCAATAACATTGTATCTTTAAAAATGTATATACCTTAATCTTTTTTATGGAGAGACATTGCCTTTTATTTATTTTTTATTTTTTTTCCTACATGAGTTTGTGTTTATTTATTTATTTTTATTTTTATTTTTTTTACTTTACAATATTGTATTGGTTTTGCCATACATCAACATGAATCCACCACGGGTGTACACGTGTTCCCAATCCTGAACCCCACCTCCCTCTTCCCTCCCCATACCATCCCTCTGGGTCATCCCAGTGCACCAGTCCCAAGCTTCCTTATACCTTAATTTAAAAAGACTTTATTGCTGAAAAAAAAAATGAGCTTTAACAAATGTACATTAAAGCATATAAAGGTTTTTAGTGTTATTTTAAAAATAAAAACCCTGTAATCACCCAAATCAAGAAATAAAATATTTCTAACACCTCATAAGTTTTCCTTTATTGATCCTTCCTACTTTACCCTCCCAAATTAACTACTATGCATACATCTATAGGAACTGATTGGCTTTGCCTTTTCCTGAATTTTTTATGTATATACTTGTATCTGTCATCTTTCACTGACATCATATTTCTGAGGTTCATCCATGCTATTGCCCATAGGAAGAGTTCTTTTTTGAAAAAAAAAATCACTTAACTAAACTTTTTACTTTAGAATAACTAGATATACAGAGAAGTTGCAAAAAAAATAATATAGAGGGTCCTCAAATATCCCTTATCCATCTTCCCCTGTCATTAGCATCTTACAATACATGGTGCCTTTGTCATAATTATAAGGAACCGACACGGGTACCTCACTAATATCTCAACTCCACACTTCATTTGAACTTTACAGCTTTTCCCTAATTGATCCACTTTCCAGCATCTTACACAGGATATCACATGAGATTTAGTCATATGTCTCCTTAGTTTGGGCTATGACAATTTCTCAGACTCTCCATAGTTTTGATGACTTTGACAGTTTTGAGGAGTACTGGTCAGATAATGTGGAGTGTCCCTCAAGGTGGGTTTTTCTTGTGATTGGGATTCCCTGGTGGCTCAATGGGAAAGAATCCACCTGCAATGCAGGAGACACAGGTTAGATACCTGGGTTGGGAAGATCCCCTGGAGAAGGGAATGGCAACTCACTCCAGAATTCTTGCCTGGAACATTACAAGCATAGTGGAGCCTGGCAGGCTACAGTCCCTGGGGTCGAAAGAGTCAGACGTGACTTAGCTTCTAGACCACCACAACCACCATGTTTAGACTGGGGTTTAGAAGACCCTAGAGGTGAAATGCCATTCTTACCATATCAAGGTAGTGTTTGTCAGGCTTCTCAACTGTCAAGTTTCCTTTTCCTCCTCTATCCAAATGCTATTCTTTGGAATCAAGTTTCCAAAGGGAGTCAAGTTCTCCTCTTAAGGGGGAAGTTTCTACATAAATTAACCTAAGAGGAACATTCCATTAATAGTTCTGTGAAATAAAGAAAAGTCTCCATGATCAGCTAAGTTTGGGAAAAGCTAAGTTAAGCAAAGCTGAACAGGTTTCTTCACCATGTTATTTCACTGAGCCTTTATTATGCTAATGTACACTGTGATTTCCCCCAACTTGGGATATATAATACAGAATTCTGCAACATTATTTTTAACTACAGGACTGCCCCCCACCCCTTTTTGTTCGTTTGGTCCCATTATGATCTAAAAATACTTTCCAAACCTCATAATTATCTGGGAAGCTGTTTTAAAGTACGGATTCTCACTAGATCTAAATTGGTATCTCCAGGGATGGGATCCAGGACTTCGTATTGAAAAATATAACTCTCCCAAGTGATGTGAGGCACTTGACCATCAAGAGGAAGGACTTGAGGAGAAGCAGCATGCACTAACCAGAGCACAAGGACCACAAGACCCCAGGGTGTATCATTCATTCCCGTTTCATTGGTTCAACAATTATCGATGAGGCCCTAGTATAGTATCTCTGTTCTCAAGGGAACTTACAATCTTGTAGGGCGAGATAGAGCATTAACTTTTAAATCCGCGAACATAGACTAGGTCAGGTCGTGATAAATGCTCTGGAGAAAAGCCAAGCGAGATGTGCGTGATACAGAATGGTATTCTGTCTATATATGGTTATCACGGAAGGGCTCTCTGCTGATGTGACATTTGAACAGATAACCAGAAAGAAGTAAGGGCACAAGTTATTGTTTCTCCAGGGAAAAAAGACTGTAGTAGGCAGAATAAATAGCAAGTGCAAAGGCCTTGAGGCCCAAGTGGGCTTAGCACAGAAGGGACTTGATGGCTGCCCTGGAGACTTGGGTAAGAAAAGAATAGGAAGGACACGCTGGACAGAGGGTAGAACAGAAACATGCCTATAATCAGCCAAAAGCATTATGTCCTCTGAGATGCTGAGAAGACATTTTATGTGAGGTTATGAAAATATAATGGGAAAGATGGAGTCCCAGTGGGAACTCCAAGTGCCCTAGTGGGGATGTCACATGCCCTTGAACTCCATGTAGGGTGACTTAGATTTATATCTGTAACAATGGGTCACTGAGGATCTAAACAAAGGATAATGCATGGTACAAATCCAATTTCTAGCAAGATCCACTGCCTTTGGTGTGTTTTGTGAGATAATGGGAGGAGGGAGGTAGTAGATAAAAAGCCAATGGACAGAAAAATGGACAAATCTTAACCACAGAGCTACCTAAAATGCTTTGTGGAATAAGGCAAGGAAATCATCAATCAATTACAGCTTCATTAATTATTAAACACCACTGCATGAACATAAAAAGCTAAATTACCTTGCACAGGCAGAAATGATTAAGCATGCAGCAAGCAGAATTGCTTGAAAGGAGACCTCTTGTAACAAACTGGTTTCTAACAGGAAAAATAAAAAATAAATGAATTAGAAATCATCGTTGATTAAGTAGTCTTGGAACAACAAAATCATACTAAAACTTTTTTTTTTGATACACCAAAAAAAAATGGTTTTTAAATGTGTGTCAGTTCAAGTAATTTGTCCTAAGTAATATGATTAAGAGCTTCCCTGGTGGCTCAGCAGAAAAGAATCTGCATACAATGTGGGAGCTGTAGGAGATGTGGGTTTGAACCCTGGTTCAGGAAGATCCCCTGGAAAAGGTCATGGCAACCCACTCCAGTATTCTTGCCTGGAGAATTCCATGGACAGAGGAGCCTGGCGGGCTGCAGTCCACAGGGTCACAAAGAGTTGGACACCATTGAAGTGACATGGCACGGCATGGCAATAAGATCAAATTATCAAATGCTGTCTAGGGCCTTTCATTAGAAATTTTCTGAAAATTATCAGTTTTTTCCTAACACTTAAAACATAAGCGATTGTACTACATAGACAGTTTGGAGCTTGCCTTTTACCTCAATGTTGGCAAAAGGCTTTGTAGACTTGCTGCTAATGTCAGAAATCTAACTGGGATGATGATTATAATATTAAAGTCTAAATTTTGTAGAGTGCCTTATAACTCACAAAGAGCTTTCATACATCAGTTCATTTCATCACCATGACCAGACTGGGAGGCAGGAACCATGATCACAGTTCTGCAAATGAGAAGACCAAATTTCAAGTGATGA